>NW_028141165.1:6700266-7972248 GCF_030444845.1 Prenolepis imparis
ATATTAAATCTCTTGTATAATAATTAAATCTACTTGTGATTTCACCGCTTCTGTCATCGACGGCTCTAAATTCATCGATAATGCATGACGCATAAAATTAATTATTTTATTAAGTATACGTCATATAAACGCATCATCGTGCATATGTCGGATATACCGGGTGTCCCATTTCAAAGGACCCACTCAAATATCTCAGAAACAATGCGTTAAATCAAAAAATGTTTCCTACAAAAGTTAGAGGGTTTCGAGGGGGACATAACATAGTAATATTCATATGACCTTGGACGGCGTCTCCAAGGTCAAATGAAGGTGAGAATAAATTTTTTAAATGGAAACCCATATTTTTTATTATAACATCTTTTTCTACTAATTAATTTGAACAACTTTTATCTGAAGCATTTTTTTATTTTCTTCAAAATTCACCTTCTCACTTTCAAATTCTCACCTTCACTTCACCTTGGAGATGCCGCCCAAAGTCAAATGAATATTATTATGTTATGTCCCCCTCGAAACCCTACAACTTTTGTAGGAAACATTTTTCGATTTAACGCAGTGTTTCTGACAATGAGATATTTGAGTGGGTCCTTTAAAATGGGACACCTGGTATAGATCGACGTGCACTTATAGTTTTAATGTCAATGTCTATTCGACTTAAATAAGCCTCGACGAGCCGTTAATATAAATCTTGTGAAGTAAATTTATTCGCGTTTATATTCGCGCCACATGATCACGTGGACACGTAGCGGTGTAAGCGAAGGGGTGGGGGGGGGGAAGCGAAAGAGAAGGAGAGAGAAAGAGAAGTAAAGTTAGTAAAGTAATGGCGGGGAAGGAACGGCGGGTTCCTCGCGCGACGAGATTTTCTACCCGATCCTCTCGTGAAAAAATGCGTGATATTTCTTCGTGCGTGTGTGCGCGTGTTCGCGTGTACGCGAGGATTAATCGACGCGAGTAATTAAAGACGCGAGTGTAAGTGTTTCAAGTATAAGTGTGCATCTAATCGTGAGAGACTCGCGCCGATCGGGACGCGATGCGGACAAGATGTCGGATCTCGGAATCGCGGGTGAGTCTGTGAAAGAAAATATTGCTCGTAGAATATTTGTATGAAAGGAAGAAAGATACACGCTTTCATTATCATTTATGCGCTGCGAATATATCGCAACCGCCGTAAAACCTTGTCTGACCTCTGAAACCTAACCTAACCTGACATAACCTTTGCCGCGCTAAACTGCTGTGATAAAGGCGACATAAATACATGTAAAATGGATCTTCCCGGAATCTTTTCTCCGAGATGACGTTTCGACGTGTCGCTTCCTCCACGTCGTCGTCGTCCTCGTTTAACAATTCCCCGTGTTACTTATCTGCGTACACCCTTGGCAAAACAATTAAAGTGTCGTTCGCGAACCGGTCGTGAAGCGCCTCGAATCTTTCGCTCCCTGATTTATCGTCGCGTATATTTCGCTGAAAATACTCCCCGGTAATAACGATCTCTTTTTATCGCTATTTTTATTGTCCGAGACACCGGCCGAATCTAGCAGTAAATCTGAAATACGCGTACTGTGTACACATACGCTATATATGAGTGCGCTTGGCTCCGGGAAAACCTATAGATACCTATATCTGATATGACCATAAGCGCTTAAACCATTAACCGAAGTATTGCAAAAGAAAAAAAAAAACCTCATCGTAACGCTCTATTTCTTATCGCACGTTTTATCCTCTTCGAACTTATCCGTGACATCGATTTTTTCCGACCTCGTTATTGGTCAGCTTCACTTCGCACAAATGTGTAAAAGAAACAATAGATCATGTGTTCTTTATTGCAATAATTGTATTAGAAATTACAGCAGAACAAATAATGAATTATATCGCAGTAATAATTAAAAGTACGATTACACATTATATAATTTATTTCATCTAATGTATAATATTATTACATTAATTATTTCTACTTTTCTTTAAGCTTTAACTTAATATTATTATTTTATACATATTATGTGTAATAATAGATAAAAATGTTAATAAGGATTTATCAAATTCTACGAATAAAATTGTACTGCGGTACAGTGACTTTCTGACAATCAGCTGATTCAGTCGTCGTGAAAAAAGAGATTAATCTGCCTAAAAATTTCTTTTCTGGAGAAAAATTAAAAGTATAACGATTACACATTTCGAATCAAATGTATAACGATTACTCATTCGATTTATTTAATCTAATGTGATATTGTTAAATTAATTATTTCTAAACTTTTTCGTAAGTATTTAATGTTTAATACGATAACATATTATATGTAATAATAGATAAAAACGTTAATAAGGATTTATCAAACTCTACGAATAAAATTGTACTGCGGTACAGTGACTTTCTGACAATCAGCTGATTCAGTCGTCGTGAAAAAAGAGATTAATCTGCCTAAAAATTTCCTTTCTGGAGAAAAATTAAAAGTATAACGATTACACATTTCGAATCAAATGTATAACGATTACTCATTCGATTTATTTAATCTAATGTGATATTGTTAAATTAATTATTTCTAAACTTTTTCGTAAGTATTTAATGTTTAATACGATAACATATTATATGTAATAATAGATAAAAACGTTAATAAGGATTTATCAAACTCTACGAATAAAATTGTACTGCGGTACAGTGACTTTCTGACAATCAGCTGATTCAGTCGTCGTGAAAAAAGAGATTAATCTGCCTAAAAATTTCCTTTCTGGAGAAAAATTAAAAGTATAACGATTACACATTTCGAATCAAATGTATAACGATTACTCATTCGATTTATTTAATCTAATGTGATATTGTTAAATTAATTATTTCTAAACTTTTTCGTAAGTATATGTTTAATACGACAACATATTATATGTAATAATAGATAAAAACGTTAATAAGGATTTATCAAACTCTACGAATAAAATTGTACTGCGGTACAGTGACTTTCTGACAATCAGCTGATTCAGTCGTCGTGAAAAAAGAGATTAATCTGCCTAAAAATTTCCTTTCTGGAGAAAAATTAAAAGTATAACGATTACACATTTCGAATCAAATGTATAACGATTACTCATTTGATTTATTTAATCTAATGTGATATTGTTAAATTAATTATTTTTAAATTTTTTCTTAAGTTTTATTGCCATTTTTATTGCCATTTAATACGGCGATATATTATAATAGATAATGTTAATAAGAATTTATTCTACGTACGAAGTCGTACAGCGGTGGAATGATTTTTTCTCAGCTGATTCCGCCGTCGCAAAAAGAGAGAGAGAGAGAGAGAAAGAGAGAATAACCTGTCTAAAAAAATCTATCCTTTCTGGAGAAAAATGTTTTACCTCCCGCGCGTTAACGATGTCAGGGAGCAATAAAATTAAAATCGCTTTCGGTGAGGACGACAACTCGAAGGGTAGGTCGTAGATACTGAGATTGGCGCCAGGGCTGAGGTCGGGCTTCGTTAAGTAATTTGTCGGTCTCGACATTACATGGGAAAAGAACGGAGAGAGAGACCACATCTCTACCTAAGGAGTTTCGCCGAAAAGAGCGGCAATATAAAAAAAAAAGCTACGCGCGTTGAGTCATCCGCCCGTATAAAGTTTCACCTTTCTTATACACATGGAAGGCCGTGACAATATTGTTTCGTTAACATTTTTCTTTGTGAATCAGTCAGCGAGAATCTGCGGAAACTAAACGTCAGCTCAGAGGAAATACCGAATATTGCCGTTTGCTACTTTTGCATTTAAATGAATGAATATATGTATAATAAATTAATTAGTATAATTATTAAATTAATTATTTCTAAACTTTTTCTTAAGCATTTAATATTATTATTTAATATGACGACATATTATGGATAATAATAGATAAAAACATGAAGAAGGACTTATCAATATATTATCAATATATTATATATTTATCTCCAGAAAGGATAGATTTTTTTAGGCAGATTAATTTCTTTTTTTCGTGATGGCAGAATCAGCTGATTGTGAAAAAATCATTGTACCATTGTACGATTTCATACATAAAGTTTAATAAATCCTTATTAACATTTTTATTTATTATCGCATATAATATGTCATCGTATTAAGTAACAATATTAAATGTTTAAGAAAAAGTTTAGAAATAATTAATTTAATAATATTACATTAAATTAAATAAATCAAATTATATAATCGCTAGACTTTTAATTATTAATTCGAATAATTCAATATTTATTCTGCTGCAATAACTATATATTTATTATTTATTATTTAAATTATATATATACATATATGTATGTATAAATGTATTTTACGATAATGCGGGAAAAAGGAAAGAGAGAAAATCGCTGGAAACGATTTCCGCGTGGCTTTTCAAACGGCCTTCGTTTTAATATTTATGGGACGGTGTATGATAACGTGTTAGAGCGAGATATTACATTAGTAGCGTTTATGATATATGCAGAATGTGACGAAGAATGCTCGAGCGATTTTTTTTTCACCGCAAGGTCTCGTAAATACAAAATTTTATATCGGTTGATAATGATGAATAATGCTCGATAGACACATTAATATGACATACACAAGTATAATGCAACATATTAATTATTATGTGGCGAGTTCCGTGCGATTAATTCATTTTATCGAGATACGACATTATAATATACTCATAATTTATCACGCTGTTATCTGTTTATGAATTCTGCGTATATAGCGACAAATGTAACATAATTAACGGTATACATCAGTGATTGATAAGTAAAGTCGGTAGAACGCTTATCGAATTAAGTATCGCAATGTATAGATAAGTACACTCTTCATTGCTAAATACGTATGATATGAATATAACGGATGCTCTTCGCAAGAGAGAGAGAGAGAGAAAGCAATTTGTTTCGAGATAAAAAATTGATTCGAAACACATAAAAAAAATCGTCATCGCGCGTTTCGCTGCGAAAAGCCGAAAAGGGCGCGAAAATATATAGAGATAAAAAATTGTCGGTACATATATAGTAATATCGTAAATCCGTTTCTTCGCTCTTTCGAATCGCGTAATTGCTATTTTCTCCGTGTCCAGGACCAAAAGGACCGCGAGAGATCTACCGGTCTCGTATCCTGAAGATGAAGTACACATATACAATCCAATTATATAGCCGGCGCGATCGGTCGCTGAGAAAGAGAGAGAGAAAGACCAGATTTTGCGCTTATCATAAATCAAGATTAACGGTTGGCTGCGAAGATTTTCGCAATCCGTGTTTTTTTTTTTTTTTTTTTTTTTTTTTTCGAAAAACTCGTGTAATACATATATAACTGCACATGCATAGTATATAGGTACGCTGTTAACGCAAATATCGCTCCAGATAAAAGAAAAAAAATCTCAGGAAGGCGATGATAGATTAATACCCCTCGACTCTTCATACCCCCCTCTTCCCGCCATCACCCTTCCTCCTTACACGTGTTAACGGGTTAAACGTCCGCGCGAGATCGAGCGATATTTCATGAATTTCTTCGTGCTTTTCCGCGATCGTCCCCCTTCCCCCTCCCTCCCCCTTTCCCACACCTCTTTCTGTCGACAACCAAACTGGTTTGTCCCTCGTCGCGGAAGAGGAGCTCCTTCCAGGAGCGGATCCATATACTGAAAGCTTAGGGTTTTCTTGTAATTTAAAGAACTGTCAAAATAATTCTTCAAGTATAAAATACTTCTTGTTCAAAAAAATATTTAAAGCGTATTTATTAGTTCGAAGAATAAAAATCTAACGATTTTTTCCTTATTAATTGAATTAATTTCAATTAATACGATTCTCTAACGAGAGAAAATATCATCTTTATCTGAGAAAATAATTTGTTGCTTAATTATTTAATTAATTTCAATTAATATGATTCTTCAACGAGAGAAAATAGCATCTTCACTCTGTGCTGATCAGAGTATATATTAATTATATACATATATATACAGGGTGTCCGGTAATAGTCGCATCAACCGTCGTGTGCAGATTCCTGGGATCATTTGGAGACGATTTTTCCTCAGCGAAAATGTCGAGGGAGGTCATTATTTTTTGCAGTTTTCAATTTTTGCCATCATGCATCTTTGTAACTAAGCCTTAAATTAAAATTCTATTAAAGTAAACTCTACTCTATAAAATTAACTGAAGAATGTGAATTTATTATTATTTTATTTCCACAAGGCTTAGTTTGCGAAAAACCCTTTATTTTCAATCGCTTATAACTCGAAAATTATTGGTGTCTCGACATTTTTGCTGAGGAAAAATCGTCTCCAAATGATCCCAGGAATCTGCACACGACGGTTGATGCGACTATTACCGGACACCCTGTATATATATATATAATATATATATTTAAGTAAAATACTCAATTTCATTCTCAATTTTCTAATATCATCACTTTTGTATGAAAAACAATATTACATAATAATTTTTATAATAGATCGCGACAAGTGTTTGATACGAGATACTATTATAATACTTCACTCTGATGAGCACAGAGTGAAAATGCAACGATGAACGCGAGAAAAAGCTCGAGATATTTGCGCGCTGAAAAGAAAATCTACAATTATATCTCCGGACTCGAAAGAGTCTGGATACATTCCTGGAGCTTTTTCCTAGCTAAGGATCGGTCGCATACGAGAAACGGATTCATCGGCGATTTTCGATCGTCGATCAACGTAGGCGAGCGACAGCCTAAGTAAAACCGGTCGAGAGAAGATACCAGATATCAAGACGGGTTACGATAAATCGCGAGTAACGGCCGCCCGTGGGGAATTCGCGCTGCCGGGTTCGCGTTAATTTTCTGTTTGTTTTCTAATTAACTTCTCGGCGAGAGCGGACGTGACCGTATTACCGAGCCGAGAGATTTCTTCGGGATTATAATATATACCGACTCTCGCAAGGAGGATTATGCGTCGCGCTTTAATAAATTCAATAATTAAGATACTCTACACCGGCGGATTAAGACAATAATATGAGTGGATCGATGCGCCTCGGATTTTTTATTCCTCGCGTTATAATCACACGCGAAAAGCGCGAAAGTGTTCTATGCGCGACGTGCACTTTATTTATTCGTGGCCGCTATCTCGAAACACTAAAGTTTCCTGAAATGTCGCTTCTGAAAAGTATATATACGCTTATTCAATCCTGAATCTGGATTTGTATCTTTGAATCTGAGAAATTCCTCCAACTATTCCATTCAAGAAACAATAGTAGTAAAAAAAGCTAAACATATAAATTATTGTATAATATTGTTTCTCCTACAAAAGTGACGATATATTAGCAAATTGAGAATAAAAAGAATATATACACTATAGATAATTTTTCTATATTGTCATTGCATGTTTTAATATTAAAATTGTTTTATCCAATAAAGTGCAATATACTTGAGAGTTTTTTATTTAAGTATAAATATATAATATTAAATTAACATATATTATATTAAATTATAATACATATTATATTATTAATATATATATTAATATATATATTTTTAAATATATCAAATAATATATGTATATATTAAAATATATATATGTATTTTAATACAATTGTCGAATCTAAAAAATATATTTTCTAATAAAAAACTTGTAAAAACTAACAAATAATATATGTATCAATAAATATGACGATAATTTTTCTTCTCAATTATCGCAATTTTCGGACATCACTTTTGTAGATCCTTCTATATCGCGATTGGCACGAAAGAGATTCCCGAATATATTGTTTATAACATTTCTCACAAACACATCGGTCATCTCGTATTCCATATAACATATCCGTGCATTAAAAATACGCTGCACGAGCGATAGAGAGTGGACACCGTCGTCCCTCGACGCAAATGGAACTTAATGAATGCGATGTCGGTCAGATAATTCGATGGAGAGAGAGAGAGAGAGAGAGAGAGCTAAGTGAATTTTTACGAGGATCAGGACCCTCGGCCCGGGTTCCCGCCCTTCGTTCCCATGTGTCTCCACAGCTCGCGGAGAGAGAGAGACGGACGGACACTCGCGTGTGCGTGTGTCACCGTCAAAAGCCTCTCCTCTCGCGTCGTCGCCCTGTTTTTCGGCCGGTCGCAACAAGCATGTGGCGAGCAATATAACACGAGGCGCAATAATATTTCATCAAGCCAGCGAACAAGATTTCGCGGCGACAGCGCGCGGGGGGAAAGAAATGGCAGTCGACTTTTTCGGGGCTTTTTAGCTAATGTAAACCGTTCTAACACTGTGCGCGCACACACATCCTTTTGGCTCAGAGCCTGTTGTGTTGCCATCGGATCGGTCGAAAGGTATAGAGACACGACCTGCCAATGAGTTGACAGCGGTTCTCAAATGGTCCGCGAGACTTTGAAGAGATTCGATTGAAATGGAAAAAAGTATTTCTGTTTTAACAAATTATATATACTTTTCATATATTAAAATTAATGCCATGGAAAGCTTTAACAAGTTTTATATATATTATATATATTAATATAATATAATATATATGTATTATATTATATTAAATTAATATGTATATATTAATATAATATTTAATATAATATAATATACATATATTAAATTAATATATATATTACATATATATATATATATAAATACTTAAGTAAAATATTCGATTTAAATATCGATTTAAGACGATCCGGAAATACAGACTTTTTGATCGGTTCTCGTATCACTAATCTTATTAATCCTTCTTCAACTTATTCGCAGTTGGCAAATAATATCGAATATCGTTTTTATCATATTATTCACACATTCTATGAAAGAAAGAGGTAAAATAAAATTGAGAACATCTGCACGGCGGCTGCCGGCGATGTGTTCCCGAAGGAAGTGGATAGGGAATCGCGATGAGACACAGAAGGCGACACGACGTGCGGCGAGTTTTATATTATAATTACCTATCCTCTTGTGACAGTAATGCTTATTTTTGGTCCCTCTCATTAATCGTATTCTTCGCTCGCATTTTGAAACGTGGTACTCAAACGATTTAACGAGAACAACAGTGTTATCATACGTCAATGATTACTGCCAATTAAATGTTTCTCAATTAATCGTCATTTTTCTTCAAACGTTAACATCGCGATTTAAATTGCACAAAATTTACTTGTATACATATATATATTTATATTTTACTGGCAAATGTAGATTTAATGTTAATAATTTAAAATTATTCGCGAGCTCGATCGAGACCTCGCGCGATACATTCAATCAAGAGTCAGCTGCATTAATCTATATATAATAAATCCCAGTTATCGCGATAAAGTATGTACTGTAGCCAACACGCATAACCCACGCTCTGTACGCACAGGTGCGTTTCGCGCAGTGATGTCGAAAGACGACCGCTCAGATTATAGTCGCATTTATTAAAATCCGCATAATATACACGCTTCGAAATCATTAACGCAATTGAGCTACGATAAGCTGTACACGTGATGTTATTAGCCTAATATATTGTGCTCGTTTGTGTAAATTTCGAAGTCAATTTATGTAACTTCCGCTTCTAGTTTTTGCATACGTCGAATGCAACATCATTAAGAAAGTATAATTGCTGTGAATAATCCGAATGACGATTGAAGTGTCATTGATAACATATATATTCTACAATGAGAATCATTTTCTTTCCTTAATGATAAATTTTTATATGTATATAAATGAGAAAAAATTATTCTTCCCCCTCTTAACAGAATTGTTCTGGATGGTGGACCGCGCAAACTTTTCATTTTCATCATTAAATATCTTGGCAATTAAATCTTAAATTCAAATAAGGAATCAAATCAGATAGCTTAATAAAGTTCTGAATTATAAAATTACTTGTAAAAAGTATTCCGAACCAGCGTGAGTCAATAATAAGATACAATGAAACCTCAGTATTAATGTTCATTAGTGCAAATCACACGAAAGAATCTAGTAAGATTTATCAAGATGACTGGCAGTAAAATGTGGACTTGAAATAATTTCATCTTTAAATTTCGCGAATTCTTGAATATTTTTCATCATAAAATAATTGTGATCTTGAAAATCTTAGCTTATCCTTTTTTTATATGTTAGTTTGATATAAAAATATAATATACTTTTTCGAGACAACAAAAGAAATATATACATATAATGTATATGTATATGAATAAAATGAAATTTTAATAATTGAACTGTTCTATGGAATCATAATGGCTGTTGCTTATGGCATCTGAAACGCCATAACTGAATATCCCCTTCTATATCAAGGGTGCATGACGTCAATGGCAGGACTAATGACAGGTCGGCCTGTAATAGCCGGTTACGCTGATATAATAAGACAGAACCCTGCCTTCCTTGAGAGATGAAATGGAACGCCTATGATATGATACATCAGTTAAAACCGAGGGGTAAACCGCTGAGGGCATTGCGGTGTACAGATTTGGGGAATTAGTGGGCATTAGTGGGCATTGGTGGGCATTGGTGTACATTAATGGGCATTACTAGCCGGGTTTTATTAGCTATTAATTAACGTCATCATTATTTTTTTAGAACAGAAATTGTTCTGTTCGAGCTTTTCGTCCAATGCGCCTCATAAATAATATATTTTTTATACTTGAAATTTAGAGAAATTTTCATGTTTATTATAAGCGCTTAGGGTTAGGTTAGGTTAGGCATTATTACGCATTACTAGGGTACAGTACTATGCCCAATAATTGGGCATTAGTAGGCATTGGTGTACATAATTTTGGTCAGCGGTTTACCCCTCGATTAAAACGGTGTGGCTACGGCTTTATCATTCGCATTTGATATTCAGCATTAGTATTAATACACTGACAATGAGAGAATTTTATCGTAGAATTTACCCTGAAAATCATGGTAATCGTCGGACAATATGGTATGGAAAGAATTTTATGAGAATTTCTTTGATTAATATTTATCACAATAAAAATAATATCTATCACAATAAAATATAAAACATGTTCGATTAATTTTACCAAATTGCATAGTAAAATTAATCAAACATTATATTTTATTGTAATAGATATTATTTTTATTGTGATAAATATTAATCAAAAAAATTCTTATAAAATTCTTTCCATATACCATATTGTTCCCCACGATTACCATGATTTTCAGGGTAAATTCTAAGAAAAAATTCTGTGTACAAATCGAAAAAAAAAAAAAAAATTAAAATCTCGAATTTTCTCTTAGATTTATATTCTAGAATAGTGATAAATTAATCTCTCTACTTTAAATAAAAAATGTATTTTTTTGAAATATTCATGAATTTTCTAGTTTAAATATATCCTTTAATTTCTAAAAAAAAATTGTTTTAAAATTGAAATAGAATCTTCCTCTTCCATCTATATACGTTTTTTTTTTTTTTTTTTTTTTTTTTCTTACGAAATACGGTTCACAATTATTATTTATATTATTACTATCTTTTATAATTCACACTTCACATCTTCAACGTTACAAGTCAATCGACATCGAGTTCGCTTTAATGTACTTCCGGTCGCGCGTCCTAATCAGACCCGTGATCAGCCCTACGACGAATCTCCCTGTCGTTCATCGGTGTCGGATGGTGCCGCATGGATAGACATTCGAGATATTGCGTGTAGATAAGCGCGATGCGTCACAAGGTCTGACTGCGCTCGTACCTGGCAGCCTGTGCGCGTTTCGCTTTGAGAGAGCGGCGTCTCGAAGGTATACATATATATATATATACAATCGTCGCAGATGCCAGAGACAGCCGTCTGCTGCACCATCGACCTTATTGGAAAGTCATGTTCGACGCTAAAACCGGAAGTTTCAACAAGAGCCGTTTCCCCCATCACGATATAGAGTCGCTCTGTTTCAGACGCACATTGATTCGATCGGTCGCTTTGACGTAACGTCACATTTTTGACAGGATTGTTCATTAAAATAATTTATTTTTTCACGCGACAATTCTTTTCTTCAGAAATAAATTAATTAGTCCAATATTTATATATTTCTATAATTATCTATATTTATCTACGCGGTTATCTGTATTTCCATAATTCATTGACTGACTATTTTAACTGTCCAGCGTTTATCTCCGTTGAAATAGTTATTGTTAATAACTATTATACAGCGTAACCGGCTATTATTTATATTATTATTTTTATAGATTCAAAAAAATGAATAAAGATAAAGATATATAACAACCACTTATATTATTTCTTAAACGCATTTGCAGTAGACCTTAAAATTTATGTCCATCTTCGTTATTTGTTGTAACAATTTTACTTCTTCGAGGTCTTTGCCAAGTTTAGGGCCCCAGCATCCCCGGATATCGATTTAAGTCTTCCGCCCACGATCGCGAGAACGCACGCGATAATCCGAATATATAAGAGAAACAACTGTCACGCGTATCTCGACGACAATGACACGTGCACAGGCGACGCCTACTAATCGAGAAGCGAGACGAAAACGACGACGACGATAATGACGATGACGTAGATCCGGAATCGTCGCGATTATTCGCGAATGCGAAGAAACTATGTGAGCCGGAGAAATTAAATGCACGATTAAATGCATTCCGCCTTATATACATATACATACATATATATATATATATATATATTATATATGTGTGTATCGGTACGGTCAACTGTTTTAATTCCGAGCTCGCCCCTTTAAAGATTTACCCGTTACACGGGTAAAATCCAACGGCACAAATGGCGAATAGATTATTAGATTTCTAGTAACGAGCTGCGCCTCTCCGAGACGTAAACCGCACCTGCGTGTGTGCGAATGTCGGCTGGATGCATAAATCTCCCTCGCAAGCATTTGCGAATGAATAGACAGAAGGTGAGAGAGGGGAGGAGAGTACCATACGGAGAGAGAAGAGAGGTCGCGCTTCCTGGTTCGGGGGGCTTCCGGTCGCGCAAAAATGAGAAATCTATAGGGCGATTCACGATGTAATTCATAAATAATTTAAGCGGTATGTGTATTATAGAGAGAGAATTCTGCGCGCTCTCACTCGCGTGTTATATCAAAATATCCATATGCACGTTTTACTTCCTCGGATTCTCTAATATATTTGACATAATGTATCTCTCAAGCAAGAAAGAAAAATAGAGAGAAAGAGAGAGAAAGTATATAACGACGATGTTGCCGTTTTATTTATATAAAAGTGCCTATAAGATGCAGATTTCTAAAACTGTTTTATACGAACAGTTTTCGAGATTCAACAGGCATCGTATTTATTTAGTAATATTAATATTTTATATTATTTATATTATTTATTACATATTATTATATATTATATAATAATATATAATAAATAATAATAAATAATATAAAGTTATATATTAATATATCACTAAATATATATTAACAGGGTAGTTGTAATTAATAAATATATATTATATACAAAAATAATATAATATATATATGTATAATTATATATATATTATTTATTAATTTTTGTTATAATTTTATTAACATTATATATAATGTAAAATACGTTGAATTCCTTGAGTCTCATATACATTTGTTTAGATTACATGGATATCTCCATGATATGTTGTGATTTTGTCGTCGCACGCAGAATCAATTTAACATTGTAATACAAGTTTCAACAGAATTAATACACAGAACGGTATCGCGGGACGTGATAAATGCGACATAAATATATCGATAATTGCACGTGGGAAAACTCTCGAAATTACGATAACGAAGTCGCCGAACGTGTTCGTAATTGCGCGATCGATATGCAAAAGGGACTGGACGAAGTAATTCACGATCTAGTTTAAAACGTATTAATAGATAAACTGGATAATCACCGGTGGTTCCGATTTATCAAACGTCATCAACATTTCGTATGCGTATACTCATACATACACATACAGTACAAAGGCGATATACAATCGTTAGACAAACAATTTAACTGTCAACTTATATTTTCTCTCAGGACCGATTCTTTTAACGTTATTAATTCAAATCCATAGTTTTTTCGATAAATCTCTCATAATGTGCACCAGGTTTTTTTTAAATGCGCTCCTCGTTGCGAATAATTACTCGCCATAATTACTTGGAATAATTAATCGTTAAATTAGCATAAATCTCAATAAATTCGCGAAGAGTGTATATATATAGAATTGTCAAGTTTTATATAAATATAAATATATATATATATATATAATAAGGTTTATATAAATATAAATATATATATATATAATAAGTTTTATATAAATATATATATATATATAAAACTTGACAACTAGTCGCGTTCTATTCATCAAAGATGCAAACGCGCATTCCTTTCAGATTGAAAAGTATCGGGACTTTCGTCTGGACGATTCTATTAAAGCTTGATTCGCGATTGAGTTCGACGCGACCGCGATTGCGAAGATTCCTGCATCCGGCACGATCCGAGCGAGTCCTCTCTCGAAGGAGTCTTCTCGCTTTCTCGATCTCTTTTCTTCGCGCGTGCGAGTATATGTTTCTCTCTCTTTTCTTCTCTTTTTTTTTCTTTTCTTCTTTTTTGCAATCGAGTCTCGCCACCCGCTCGGAGAATGTTCACGAGCTGAATCGATCGTACGTTTCGTGTAAAGTAGGCGTAAGTAGGCAAACCGGGTGTCCCGAACGCTTTCTTTTATCTCTCTGTAAGGAAAGTTACGTGAATCCTGAATTCGTCAAAAAATTCATTGCTCCGATTTCCATCGCGCAAAATCTATCGTTCGAAATTTATTTTTTATCCAATTTTTTGTCTTTGACTATTACGAAAAACTTACTCGATAAATTTTTAATAAAAAAAAATCCAATATATAAGTTTGATACTTTATCTAAAATATTATTAAATTTCGAATAAAAAAAGAAAGTGACCGTCCGTTTCCGAGTTGCTCAAGACTATTTCCATATAAAGCGCTAAAATATACCTCAACGTTCCTCGCACATACTTTAGCAGAAACACATCTACAGAATATTAAATGTGATCACTATCCTAAGCAAACCCCCCAAGGCCATTCGGAGTCGCGAAAACGCGCTACCGTGAGAAAAGAGAGAGATAGAAAGAGAGAGATAGAGACGATAGCTGCGAATACCTAGATCGAATATAAACGGGGAGAGACATACGAGGCACTCGATTTCCATCGCGCGTGAGAGAACGAACGAACGCACGCATATGTATACGTACGCACATGTTGCTCGTCCAGTTGCCGTGCTTACGAGCCCGCGTCGTTATTCCGTATGCACGATTGAGATCTCGTTTATTCCGGACGCGCGAAAAGTCGGCGTAACTAACAACGAGCGAGCGAGAAAGGCAAAAGAACCGAGAAAGAGAGAGAGAAGATCCGAGAGAGTATATACTCTAGTATGCGGCAGTTTACTTACTAGTAGCTTGCTAGCTTTTATACTTGCTCGTGCTTCGTTCGCTTTATAGTTACCGCGAAATTTTATCAACCGGTCAGTTGGTTGATTTTACAAAAGAAAAAAAAAAAAAAGGAAAAAAAATACGGTAAAATGCACTAGCCTCGGCAGCAGCCGAGGATCGTCGTATCATCGAATAATAATTGGGCAATAACGTGCGCCGGCCATCTAATAGACATCGCGAATAATACACTAGACCTGCAGTCTCGTTGCGGACGTATAAATAAGGGTGCGCTACTTCCACCGTGCACGCTATTTTCCAAAGCGAATTATCGTCGACATTAATTGTTCAACCCGGAATATCGCGCGAGAGTATCCTCTACTTGTCCCGAGAAAATGGAGCGTTTAATGTTATCCGTGTGACATGCGTATATAAATTACGTACGTCACGAAAATTACTCAAATGTCAACCAAGAATTCCAGAAAAAAGAGATGCTATAATTCCTTTAATAACTTATTCATTATTTTTTTTTTTTCCGACTGACCGCAACTGATTCATTGCCTTCATATACATATATATTAACATTTTTATCGATTATTGCATGTAATATGTTGCCGTATTAAATAACAATATTAAATGTTTGAAAAAGTTTAAAAATAATTAATTTAATAATATTACATATTAAATTAAATCAAAATGTGTAATCGCTATACTTTTAATTATATTATTAATTCGAATGAGTCAATATTTGTTCTGTGATATATATATATATATATAATCGAGTCCACCCACGTCTCTCCTTCCCTTCCTCCCTCCTCTTTTTTTCCACATTTAATTCCACAGTTCGTTATCGTATATTAATAGATCGCACGCCCCGTTCGCGGCTATATAAGAGCGAGTAAATCTTAATTAGGTGTCAGCCTGCGCTGCCGCGACAAAAGAAGAAAATTAAGAGCGCGGATCCGTTAGCCTCAGGTCGCTGCATAATATTATATGTGCATATAACGCGTATAATTTGAGAAAGAGAGATAGAGAGACCGGTTGGAAGATGCGTTGAACCGATCGCCTACGAATCGATCGTTTTGCGAGAAGAGAGGCGAGCCTTTTGGTAAGGCTCGTCTTGTGACAAGCGATTCCGTCTGTACTTAAGGCAACGATGTGCGTTATACATTTGCTTGCAAGCTACAGTTGCACCCACCAGATGTTTACCGAATAATCAGATCGCGAAACGAGCACATCCGCGCATCTCGTGAAACCGGTCCTGAAGTATATGTGCGTGTGTGTGTATATATATTTGGAAAATAATCGTTTCGCTTAATTAAAACGATCGATTTGTACGATCTCCAGATGATTTCCGCGATATTGAGAGAATTTCTTCGAGGAATAAGGAATATATATCGGCGAACTATCTGGATCGGAACGCAAAATTGCAGACTCGAGCGAAATAAGAAGATATATTATAAAAAAATTAATAAATGTTTTATGTGCAGAGACAATTTTTGAAGCAATGTATCATTTGATTTTTGAATACTTTTCTCATATCACATATCACAAGTCTAACGATTACACATTTTGATTTAATCTAATGTGTAATATTATTAAATTAATTATTTCTAAACTTTTTCAAACATTTAATATTGTTATTTAATACGGCGACATTACGTGTAATAATCGATAAAAATCCAAGCCGAATCCAATAAGTCAAGTTTAATTTTTTCTACAATTCGGATAATACTTGTAAGAAATAATATTTCATATATTGTACTCTTGCAATAATCGAGTCTAATAGTTATATTCGAATTTTAGATTGAGTACCTGCAAGATACTTATTAATCCCATCGCTAACAGATTTGCGTACATAAAAAAAAAAGAAAGCTATAAATTACTACCCTTATATATAATTATAATTATATATATACCGGTTAGTTAGCTAGATCGGCGCGAATCCGCGAAAATGTTTAACGATTAAGCTCAAGAGCGGGCGCAAAAGTAATCGTCTTCTATTCTAAATAACGGCGGGGGAGATTTCGCCCCGAGATTTTTAAAAAATTCTTTCATTATTTTTCGCTGCGAGTAACGACGACTCGTTACTCGCGGTATTTATACTTTGCCGGGACGTATTTATAATGCGCGACCGCGATAAGCGTTTTTCTTTCTCTCTCTCCATCTTATTTCTTCCTTCCTTCCTCCCCTTCCCGATCAAGACCTCTTCTAAACCGGTCAAGCGCCAGATCGGCAGCGACCGCGACATAAATCGCGGATATGGCGAGTAAGAAGATCCGCGGACGGCGCGCGCGACGATACTTTTCCCTTTATCATCCAATTAACGATAAGGCTCCATTACGTTTATTCGCCCCGGCGGCGGACGATTATTATTGCATTTCGACCGGGACGTTACGATTATTGTGTGCCTGGTGGATACGGCCGCGATTTTATCAGCCAGTTCGTACGATATCCGTGCAGCTAATCTGCAAAGTAGTTAAGTCCGATGCGCGACTTTGATAAGTCCTCTCTTCCTCTCCCCTCCTTCCTTCTCTTTCTTCTTCCTTTTTCATTATCGCGCGATAACTTCATCCTGGACACGTGTTGCTCTCGTAAGAACGTAACAGTACGCGGGAAATAAGCTTACTTGTTTAAGTGAGATATATAAAGTTACATATTAGAAGGAGAGAGAAAGAGAGAGAAGAGAGGATAAAATTGGTCGATTGTGTGTCTAATAGGAGAAACAAGATTTAATTTTGTTTTAAAGATTTAGATTTATTCTTATTGTTATTATTATTATTATTTATTTTTCTCATTTATTTATTATTTATAAATTGTAAAATATTAATGATATAAATATTTATTATTATTTACCATTATTATTTTTTATTATTTATTTGAGAAATATATATGAGTGGTTAAGTTTATGCGTCGGAGGAGATTAGATTCGTTCGCGGTTAACATGACTCGAGATTCTCGATTAACGATTATCCTTGACTGATACGATTGACAAAGTATGTATATTTACCACACGGCAGAAATAATTGCGGTCACTCTCGAAAGCAATCGATCTGTAATAAGCGGTTGGCCGATTTACATCGCGAATGGAGATTTATTACACCGAGAGAGAAAACAAGAGAGAGAGAACTGACGGCTGATATATTGAAACAAATTGACATAATCGTGTGACCGCGTGACAATTTTCATAATTTGCCGTAATTACAGTTTATACATACAAAATGCATCGCTTAAAAGGCACACGTTTACTTCCAAAATCGAAAGTTTCCTCGCTTTTATGTCGAATAAAAATTTTTTCTCGACGACAACCTAGTATTTCGATCGTCAAGCGAATGAGGAATTTTTTGCCGTATTCTTTTTTTCCCCCTCACTTCATTCACAATTCTCGCATATTAATGATTAATAAGTGCTCTTGCGCCGCAAGAAGACAAAATTAATTTTCTCATAACAACTTGCTACTTCGCGCAATCGGCAATATAGTGCTGTAATGTTTCCGGGATTATCCTGCAGCTACCGGAGGATCGGATCTATCGGATTCTACCGGATCGGAGTCTGCGTCTCGCTCGAGTGCATCCGATCGGCGAGTTGCAGCGGCGTTGCATCGCGTGTCGATTTTTTTGCCGAATCGCAAAGCGATTTTACCGTTAATCGGCTTACGTAATCGCGCGATATATCGAAGCTGTGCACGCGAACACGCGTGCCGCGCCTCGAAATCGTGTTTTCGAATCCGCCATGGAGAAAGGGAGAGAGATCGAAAATCAGAGAACTATTAATGTACGCAAGAAATTAGGAATATTACGAAATCTTTGCAGGAATAATAGATATACAAACACGCGGAGATTAAATCGCCGACAAGAGATATTATCGCGAGATAAACACGAGATAATAATAATTATCTCCTGGATGCTGATTATCCGTAACTTTAGATGGAGCATCTCGAGAGCCAGACTGTAGAAGCGCTTGCTTGCTCTTTTCTCGCATTTTTTTAAACAAACAGAAATATTGGCCGCATAGCACGCGATTCTTCGAGGAAAACATAAACGCACTTATCCTGGCATTTGAATTACGCTCGAGCAAAAAAAAAGAGAAAACACCATGCAGATCGAGTAAAGTCTTCTTTCGAATCCTTCGAGATGCGATCCTTCGCGGCGACATTCTCGCCGGCGAAGACGCATTAAGGCAAGATGGGAATCCAACGTGGAGTTTTATTAAGATTTAATGGAGTTATCGGGTTCTCTCCGCGTTGTGTCTCTCTCTTTCTCTCTGCCGAGACGAGGCTGTGTTGCGATCCGTGCGAATTTATGGCCCGCGCTGATGACTTACCCTCGCCGCTGTGAGAATCTGCCTGAGGGTGAGCCAGACACGACCAGTAACTATCGCTAATATACCGCGTGTGGCGATACAATTTAACTCCTCGATACGCATGGGTGCCATAATATTTATTTTGATTATAATTTGTAAGAAAAAAAAACATATAATTTCCCTTTTGACGTCATGATTCTTTATGACGTCAACAAGACACCAGGAACCTTAACTAAAAAATATTTATATAATTTATATACTAATTTATATATTTATAATTAAGAATTAATATGAAAATATATGAGATATATTATAATTAATTAAATTTATATAATTCTGAGACATTTGACACTTTAAGAGAATATCTAAAAGATATATCTATTATATATTGTATATAAAAAATATTTAAAAACCTGGATACTGATAGAATGCAACGAAAAATATTCGATTGTCTCTTGACAATTCTCGAATGTCATAAGTTGAACGTAAACTGTTTTTCTTCCACAAATCGAAATTTTGTTCTTCGAGTAATTTTTAGCTCTTAGCTTTAGATCTTATTTTAACAATTTATTCGAATATAGATGAACAATATTTTTGTTTGGTATAAACGGTGTAGGATGCGTCAAATTTTTATACGATTCTTCGGAAAGTTCTCGCGACGCTGTTGCGCATCTCCTGAAAGAAAATCCTTATCCGATTTACATGTGCGACCATAGCCGCGGGCTCGAGATCGCGCCGTCGACACGAAAATATAATTAACTAACGCCCCGCATGATCGATCGCGAATTAATGCGAGTAGACGGAGGACGATAAGAGTTTTTCCCAAGTGCATACCCGCGATACCCTCGACTTTGTTACGCACAGAGGATAATTATAATCGAGGAGAAACATTCATTTTCTTCGATGATTTTGCGCGCCTTGAGTGATTGATAAAAGAGGAAAATTATTTTGCGGTGGACCGATGACCAATAGATGGAAAATGGATGTGACGAAATATTTCTAAGAAAAATAAAAAATTTTTTTTTATATATACATCCTGATGTATACATCCTGATGTATACATCCTGACCGCGATAATTGTCATATCAAAGATTATGTATTGCGTGTACATATATAAGATAACGTGTTCACTTAAAATTATTTTGTTATTAGTACGGACCGATCGAAATTTTTTTTGTGTCGCATTATATTCAAAGAGATCCCTTAAGATGAGTTTTATCTTTTATCAATTTTTTTTTAAGTTTTTAAAGTCAACTTCGTTTTTTTTACAGATTAACTTATATTTTTTTTTACACGGATTTACGCATCATAAAATATTTGAAAATTGAATAATTTATGAGAGATATTTTATACTTTAACATATAAACTACAATTTTTTAATTTTAGTTTTAATTTTAATTTAAAATTTAAAATTTTACATTTTTTTGTAACTAGCAGCTATACTTTTTTTCTATACGCAACGATTCGTGAATGAAGGCGCTCGAATATCGCGAACGATGACTAATCGCGAGTTCTCTCTTTCTCGACTTCCATCAGGAACTTTGATACCCTCGACAGTCGCAAGGACTGCCGGATTAAACGTTGACGTATCGCCGATATAACGAATGTCGGCATTAAGGGGCGAGTGCATATCGCGCTCATCTGCATGCCCGCGATATCGCTGGAATGCGCGGCCTCTGATACGCACTTTCCATCGTATCGCAATTCCTATCGCGGTCGGTTCTCTGCCGGAGCTGCCCTAAGGCTCGATACACTCAGGCCTTTTACTCCACTTTCCCGGCGGAAAACTTTTATACGATATGCTCTGAGGGTGTCGACTTCTCGCCGATTGCGCGAATAATTTGATAACACGCTTTAATCTTCAAGTACCTTAAACCCGCGATCATTGCCAGAGTCGGTCAGTTTCCGGAAAAATCTTGTATGAAAAATCTTATATGAAAAAAAATCTTATACGTTACATTTTTGAGATATTTTTATTTGAAATGAAACACGTGGTTCACTCTTCTTCCGGTGCACACGAATAGGAATATTATTTATTTTAATAAAAGATTTATATTCTAATAGTCATCGCAGATGCTTCTATTGGGAGAAATGCTGCGGCTTGCGCAATTAGCGGTTCGCAATAAATAATTTAAGCGGGTTCAATTAATGTACGCCGCTGTGCATCGTGCTAAAGAGAGAAAAAGAAAGAGAGAGAGACTCCTCTAATGCTCTTTTCCCCCGAGCGTTAATTAACGCCGATCGCAGTCGTATCGTTTGTCAGTTTGTTAAAGCGATGGATTTTTTTTAAATCTCCGATCATCTCTTCGCAACTTCCTTATAGGAAATTTTTATTTTTTCCGACGTCTTGGTTCGCAGGATTGACCAGGTAGTCGAACAATTTCAGGAATCAAGGCATCGCGAGCGATATAAGACTAGAGAAGAAACTTTTGCTTTTGCAAATTATGTATATAATATTACAAATAGTGTACCCAAATATATATTATATATGTGTATAAGATTAGTAAAAGTGTATGTATCCAACACGAGAGTGGCGCAATTGCACGTTTAATAACGTCGAAATAACGATAATGGTCGACGCGCACGTTACATATCTTATCCCTGCGATGTGGAAAACAGTTATATCCTCATCAGACGCGAACGACGGCTCCTGCGGATTTATGGAAGGTAGATGACGCGAGTTAAAATGTAAGCGCGCCGCTGCACATACATATATGTATATATATATATATACAAATGTATATATTTTTTTAAAATTTATTTATACGCAATGCATCGTGTTCAGCTCACCTTCTCGGCAAGGTGTTTGCATTGGCCTAGTGCCGAGGCGCGTTTGCAAGGCGAAATTAATTACCTCGTCCTCCGACGTAACGGGTCTTCGGCCGATACCGAGAGAGAAAGAGAGAGAGAGAAGGAGCCCGGTCGATACGATTTTATCGGATTTTATTGCGGATTTACAGTTGCCGCGGGAAAGCTGCGCTTTCGAGACACTGTCGGGATTATCCGCGTTAATCGGCCGTAAATCTGACGTATGTATGACATTCGAGGCGCACGTGAGTCGAATCGAGATCGGGACGTAAGAGAAGGACGTCATAAACGCGCTCGTAATACTCGTTCCTTCGTCGAGGACTTACACCTTGACTTGGGATCCTGTAATGTCCTGTAATGTCGATTGATATGGTCGATTAGATTTTAGTCGAGATCTCTCTATATTATTTTCTCTGTCGTATACATTTTTTTAATCACGCAATGTGTATAATGATTCTTCCGAACGTTTGACAGAAATCAGCTGATCGTGACAGACGAAATAAGTTCTTTCGCTCGCTCACCAATACTGTTTGCTTTTCTCTCTCTTTTTCTTTTTTTCCCGCTAAAATCTCGTATTCAGAAAGTGATCGCACTGGAAAAATTAACCCGCGGATGTTTGTCGGTCCTGCTAATGACGTCATTGCCTCGAGATAAATGGAAGGTGAAGGCGTGTAAAAAGGTCCGATTCTCTCTGGACTGGATCCTTGTCCAGACTTCTCGCTTGTCCTTAGAAATTTTTAGTGGACTTTATTTTGGGGGTCTTTGGAGAAATCGGCAGGACGAATCAATGTTCTGTCTGTCGAGAACGTTAAATTTTAATGGATCTCTTTCTAAAGATTGAAAGCGATAGATCGACGTGTGAGCAGCGTCGAAGTCGAGCTTGATATGTTTATTTGTGATATTATTCGAATCGTAAAACGCGCTGAGAGAGAAATTTATCGACACATACTTCTTTTAATTCTTCAACCTATGAATTGACATTAAAACGGTTGGCAGTTAAATTAATAATAAACATTCATTTCTAATTAATAAAAATTTTTGTCCCAATTTTATCACTCTGATATATTATTAAAAAATTTATAAAATTATCCAAAATAAAATATATGATTAATATAATCGATAGAGATAGAATCTGTCAAAATGACAAAATATAAAAATTTCAAAGTTTTAGATAAATACGAGCTTCAATTAGTCCTCTTACCCTTTTTAAATTTATCGTATTTCGAACTTCATTATTCACTTTATTGCTTTTAAAATAAATGATCCGTATATTAGAGACCGCAGGTATCATTAGCAATGACAAGTTGGGCGATAGACTAGTACGGCATGAATGGAAATAAATGGGTGTCATTAAGATCTTGAAAGAGATAGATATTAGACAGATCTCTCAGACACATGCCACGGCAATTAAAACGTTAAATTAGACATTACTTTCAGGAATCGGATCGAAAGATATATATAATCGACATTTTTAAATTAAAAAAAAATTTTTTAAATAAATATGCCTATTATATATTTAAAGGAAAAACGAGATTAAAATATTTTCTTGCCCCGTCGGTGGACGACAGTTATAATGTGATAAGCAGCAGTTATAACGTGATAAGCCACTTGCAGGATCGTTTTAACGGGGCTCCTTAAACAACGATCGTAGATCTGTAACTAAATAGTAGATGTAAGAGAGCAAAAGACAGAGATAAATATAAGTTTATCCCGTAGACTTCTCCCTTTTTCTCTTTCTCGTCTCAGATAGACGTCCGTATAATTATGAGAAAACTAGGCGTATATTATTATATGTTTCTACATACATGAAATGTGCGATTAATACATATTATAGGATATTTGTATGCTAGATAAATATGTTAAAACACTCTAGAATGGATGACAGGAAATAGGGTTGCGCGTATATGAAGTTCGATTCTACTCACACAAACCAATCGTCGTAGCTTTAAAGTAGCGATAGTATTATCAGTGTAAGAGAGTGTGACGAGGAAAAAATCGATACACAATATAGAACTAATAAAAAAGCAAAAAGCATATAGATAATAGCATTTTACTACAGAGTTATAAATGAAAAAGTAAGAAAGACAATCGCGTATTTTTAATTACATAAAATATTATTTATTCATTTTATTTTATTAACATAAAATTTATGATGTCTAAATAAAGTCACGTTTCGTTGAAGTCTCATGTCTGTAATGGAGTATTACTGTCAGAAACGCTAGCGAGAATCAATTTCCGATCGATTTCTAATCGATGCGGCGGAAAAGCATCTCGTGAGAGGTTCGTTAAAAAAAAATATACTAAGTAAAAGGCAACTTTTTCGGTGAATATTTAATCCCGATGGAGGAGAGCTCGGCGAGTGAACGAGTTCTCGCTCGTAACTCTTGATCCTTACGTGTGTGCAGCTACAACTCACGCGTCTCTCGCAGTTTACGTATATAATCACGCTTATACAGAGGAGCAACCTTGTCCGTATAGGCATACCGGGTGTCACCGGGCGAGACCGAACAAGATGGGTGCGGCCGAGCTTTGAGAGCGTTTAGAGAACGTCCGGTCATTGCCCAGCGAACGCGCGTTAAATTAATATCCCTCTCTTCCCTTTCCCATCTCACTCCGCGACTCCGAGTTTTAATTTATCCGAGCAAAGAGCGCAAGAGGGTGAGAATTATAGCGACGATTCCTTCGGGAACCAGCTAGAGAGCGCGCCAATTTTTTTTAGATATATCCTGCTGCTTCGTGTGTGTGACGGAGATTCAAATTTAAAATAAATTTAAAATCTAATTTCATTGCAGTACTCATAATACTTGAATTCCAACTATCAAAGTATCTTCTTTTTGCTTGATTAGTGAACCTTGGTTTCCTTGAATTTTTAATATCTGGTTCCAAAAATAAAACATTAATATATGTATATTATTATATAATTATTGTATCTTAATTATATAAGAACTCCATACAAAGAAACCTTTTCAGAATAAATTCGAGAAGTTGCACTCTGATTAATTTTGAAATTGAAGTAAAGAAATTTGCGAGCAATTTTGGCGGGAGAATTAGTCTAAATGATGACAAAATTGCTCTCACACAGAAATTACTGGGCTTCTCTCTCTCGAATGTTCATTGAGTGACCCGCTCGGTCGATTCGATCGCCGAGAGCCTCTCACGAATTTTATGTCGCTAATACGGTACGTACAGGGCGAAACCAGTTTGTCGGCGCTTTCGAAGGCGACGACGTCGGATGTCGAGGACGCCGGACAAGATCCCGGAAAGCGTCCCTCGGACCGGATCAAAGGGAACGTAAGGATGGGAGGGGGGGGGGGGCGAGAGGAGACGAATCGGGTGAAAAAAGGAGAAGAGAGGATTAACGGACAGCTCCCTGAAAATTACATCGCCGGCTAATGAGACGCCTTTGGGCCCCGATCGGGTCCACGGGCAGTCGAAGAAACGAGAGAGATCGGCGCAATCGACATGAAATCGAGAAAGAGAGATCGACTTCCCTTCGGGATGTCGCATGAGCGAAGGATCGTTCACTTCGTTCGTGGAGTGCAGGTGTGCGTTTAATCCTCTCATCGACGGGATCCTCTTTTCGTCTGCTTTTGCTCTGTTTGTTAAGTAGCGAACGCGAGCCGAATTGCCGCGATACCGGTTTTAACACGTCAGTCGCGGAATTTACTCCGATTATTGTCCCCTTCGAGAGAGAGAGATCGCATTATTTCATTACGAAAAGAAGATACTTATCAATTTTCCAATGCTATTAGTTGCATCGTTATGTCATAGAATTACACTATTTCATTTGGATTAAAATGAACAATATAACAAATTAAAATAGTATTTTAAAATACTGTTCAGTTATCTTCTCAATTAAAATATTTTGCGCGTTTATTGTTTTAATAAAAAAATTTAACTTAATAAAAAGTGAATTTTATCGTCGAAATTTATTTTGATTATTGTCTCCTCCGAGAGAAATCGCATTATTTCATTATGAAAAGAGATACTTATCATTTTTCCTATATACTATTAATTGCATCGTTATGTCATAGAATTACACTATTTTATTTGGATTAAAATGAACAATATAACAAGTTAAAATAGTATTTTAAAATACTGTTCAGTTATCTTCTCAATTAAAATATTTTGCGCGTTTATTGTTTTAATAAAAAAATTTAACTTAATAAAAAGTGAATTTTATCGTCTAAATTTATTTTGATTATTGTCTCCTCCGAGAGAAATCGCATTATTTCATTATGAAAAGAGATACTTATCATTTTTCCTATATACTATTAGTTACATCGTTATGTCATAGAATTACTCGAATCACTCTATTTTATTTGGATTACAACAAACAATATAATAAAAGCTAGAATAGCATTTTAAAATACTTTATTCACACAGTTATCTTCTCGATTAAAAAACTTTACGCGTTTGTCGTAAAGTTAATGAAAAGTGAATTTTATTGCCATAACAAATTATCGCGTTATTATGCATGCGTGATCTTAAATACGCGAGACGATCTTATCGATCACTGTATTTGGCAGACACAACGCGGCAACATTATTATTACTTACGGAAAGTCATCGTGATCCTTATCGATTCATAAAACGATTAACGATCATTTTATGATCTCACGGTAAATGTAAACGCGATGTAAATGGCATGGTGTCGAAAGTGAATGTGGACCAACGTTTCATTTTTACATAATCCGTGCATAATTACATTTATAATTCCATCGCGTTAAAATTAACTCTTGTATATTTAATGTTATAATTAACGCTAAAATTCTTTCTATGAATATAAAGGATTGATGTAAAAATATAGATGATAAAATATAGATATAATTACAACAAAAGGCTAAAATTATAATAAAATTGTATAAAATGCAAGATTATTTTTTATTTTCAAATATGATTTTGTTGAAATAAAAAACTAAATATATGCGATATTAAAAAAAGACAGAAAGAAATAGAGAAAAATAATAAAATTTAATTTTAAGCCGTACGTATATGTATCCGTGGAATATTATGTATGCCAAAATGATAAAGGCGGTATGCGGTTCGACATAATCGCGTAAAAATCGCTTAGAGAGAGATTCGCGAAGATACTCCGCCGTCTTCTGTTTCCTCATCAAGGGCTAACGTTCCAGTTATCCTCAATTTACTCGACGATTTCCAGCCACCCCTATCGCACTTCGCGACCAGAAGATCGCCGGTTTAAATTCCCTCACCTTCCTCTTCGGAATTTCACACGCCTGCGTAACACGATCCGTTATCTCGCGCGCGTATCTTCACGCGCGTGTCCGCGACTTTATTCGCGGCTCTCGGGTTTCGGGAGCGAACGATCGCGGATCGGGTTCAGATCGGATCGACGATGTCCTCCGCGGCCTCCGAAGAGATATCCCGTCCGATACATAACTTCTTCCGCTACCGGATTGCCTCTGGTCCTCAGTGTGAGAAAACCGGGTAATATAATTCAGATCGTATCTAGGCCGAACGACGTGGGCGAAATAATGTGTATGTTTTGCAGCGTTTTTTTGTGCAGGGGCCAAATGCGTGGGCGTGGTCAATGATCTCGGTGAAATTAACATCCCTTTTTAAAATTTCATATAATTTGGTAGAGAGTTCTCTCCGACTCTTCCCTCTCTTGCGAAATTTTCTATGTAATAATATAAAAATATAAATATAATATACAAATAATATTGATAATTTAAGATAAAAATAATATATATGAATATATTATCAAAATAATATTCTATATATTTTTTATTTATAATAATAATAATAATAATAATGTATTCCAAGAAAAGCTTATTTCAGCAATTTTGATTGTAAAAATAGGTACCCGAAGATGCGATTATATTATCGACTTCATTGATAATAATCTTCAGCCATTTCAATCATTCATAACTTCGAGTGTTAGAATTCTTATTCGGAAATGTCTATTTCTTTATCTTCGTGATAAAAAATGCGACTCGTGTAGGTTCATCCAGATCGATATTTTATTATGAATTTATGTATCGAAAACTGGTCATAAGTTCATTGTTCCACTTTTGCCGATCTCAAACTGCGAATATTTTTGACATTTTATATTTCGTAACTTGTTTACGAAAAGAATGAATATGAAACGTTTTACGCTGTCGAAATTTGAAATTGAAATGAAATGGTCAAAATAAAAAAAAACGAATGATAATAATGCAAGAGGATGTATTGAATTCATATAATTATTCGAATAATTATCGTCATACATCGATATAAATGTGTGTAGATATATATATATATATATATATAAAATTCTTTAAATTTTTATTAAAATAAAGTTAAGAATTTAAAATAAGTTAAGAATTTAGATTTTTTTTATTATGTTATTTATAGAAAAAAGTAAATATGAATATTTAAGGTAATTTACAGAAAAATAAAAAAAATTATTACATTAAACTTCGTTATAATTAGGTAATTTATAATGAAAAAATTTATTATATATAAATATACCTATATAAGTGTATGTATATGTATAATTTTAATATTGTTTATACAATTTATAATTATTTAACTTTTTAAGAATTATAATTAAATTTTATATAAATTTAGATCTAAAAAATAATTAAAAAGTTTAATAGTTTTTATGATGTAATTTTATTAAATATATTTTACGGTACGAATAAAAGTATACATAGTATAAATTGTGTTTTTTATATGTTACAGATCAACGCTTTGTGTACTATAGAGCTCAGCTACTGCGCATCGTATTGGTGAGTGTATTGCATGTTTATATACATATATAACATTATCTATATATCTAGATTAATCACCAAAAATTAACTAGAGCGCAATTCCGAAAAAAAGAGTTAAGAAATTATATGTTAACTTTATATAAAAAAAGATTTAAGAAATTAAATGATAAAATGATGTATGCATCCTTGTTTTGAGTAACACTTAAATGCTATTTTTTTTTTATTTTGTTACCGATTTTATCTTTGTTGTTACCGATTAGAATATATATATAATAATGAAAGTAATAATCTTTTTCAAAGAGATAATTATAAGTGATATCAAATTTTCTTTTTTACTACTTAATTTAAGTAGCATTATTAAAAAATAATATAGTGCTAGAAAAAATTTCGATACATGTTATTTTACCCGTATAAAAAAGAACTCGAGCAATCTCGAGGAAAGATACTTTCGAAAGTGGAAATAATCACTATTCCGCTGACATCTGCCCTTAATAGCTTACATTGAAGTGGTGAGCACTTTCACCAAAAAATCTCCGAAAATTCGCGTCTCGATCTTATATAACGATATCGAAGCAATTTAATACACCTACCTAAATTCGGAAGAACCAGAGGCGACATAGTTCTCTCTCATAACGGTTTCGTATATATTTTTTTCGTCTCTCTCCTCTTGGAAAGAAACTCGAGATCCATGCACGTGAAGATTTAAGGAGCAGTGCTCTTTGAAATCCTTTATTCAATTGCCGCTCGATCCAAATTTTTTACTCTCTCGCAATAGCCGATTGTGCGTGTTCGCTGGCAGCAAATTTCGATCGTTTATTTCCCAAGTAGCGTACCGAATCTTTCGGAATGCAATTCAATGTGTGATCCAAAGCGCATCCGATGCAATGAAGATCGACTAAACGCGAAGGATAACCATGGGCGGCGAAATTTTTTTTTTATATAGAAATACCTATATATTTTTTCACATAGTCTTTGAAGATGCGGGAATACTTCACCGTAGAAATGCATTAATATTCAATTATCTCTCAATAATAATCACATAATATAATTATCGATAATACTACACAGTTGAAAAATTTGTGTTAAATTTAACAAATATCACATGTCCCAAACGGTCCACAGAAATTTTTGTGTTAATTTAACATAATACGGATATGTTAAATGATGACACGAATATTGTGTTAATATTTTAACATAAAATTAATGCAAACTTCAAGTAAACTTAAAATAAATTTTGTGTTAAATTAACATAGTTTAATTGTAAAAATTAACTAAAAAAATTGTTAATTTTACATTTTATAATCCCCACTTATATTATAAAGTAAAATTAACATTTTTTTCTGTAAATTTTAACAGATAAATCTTGTCACTAATAATATCGAACATATTTATTGTGTAAAATTAAAAGTAAATACACATTGTGTTATTTTTACACTTTTTTCAGTTATTTTAATAATTTAACATTTGAGTTCAATTAACACAACAGCAATATGTTAATTTAACACATGAATGTGTTAAATATTTAACACAAAAATTTTAACGGGGATCGTTTTTAACAAGAAAACACAAATTTTCCAACTGTGTATGTAGGATGACACACAAAAGATAAAAATAGCTTGATCATCGTTTCTTATGCGAATAATTTTAATAAATTAATAGATAATTTTAATATAAATTAAATATATATTTATATTTAATTAATTTAATATAAATTTTAATAGAAATGATTCATTATAATGCCCCCCCCCCCCCATTATAATATAAATTATTATTTCCTCCGATATTTTTCAATGAATTGACTTTACAAATAATGTCGTTATTACTTAAAAAATAAAGTACGCGTTTCCACTTTATTCCGACGCCGTGCGAGATACATATTATACTAAAGTCAGTATCCATGTGTGTCCGTGGGTTAATATAAAGTTGCACGGCGCGCCGTAATGTAACACGTCGGTTTTACGGACACGCACTTCTGCCGTGGAAAGGCGGCCCGATGTGGCAATGGCGTTTATTTAAGGCTCCGCAGCACGTGGGTAAGAGAGCATCGAAAGTACTCGCTGTCGAGTATCTAAGTGGTTTATGGATCTGCGGCGACGTCGTCGAGGATAAATGCAAGCGTGCAGATGCGTATATGATTATCCTTAAAGGTTACGCGATTGCGCGATCGTCGCCGTTATGGTTGTTCCTCTTCCACGGGACGACAGTGAATAGTCTCTCGGAGCTATCATCCATTCTATATTGCTGGAAAAAAAATTTCGTATTCTATATCGCGAAGAGAAAACTACGCTCCTTTTTCTCTTCACAAAATTATTATCCTGTCTCGTATAACAATGCACTAGTCGTTCGAACGAACGATGATGACCAGAAATATTTTTTTTTTCGGAGTTTGTAAAAATTTGTTCAAATAAAAATCGAAGCATTATTGAACGTCGATTCTATATTGCTGAAAAAAATCCATTCCGCGTATTTCGTATATTCTATATCGCGGAGAGAAAAGTACGCTTCTTTTTCTCTTTACAAATTATTATCCTGTCTCTTCACAACACGATGCATTCATTTAAAATAAAATATTAATATAATAAAATTTTTTTTTTTTTTTTTTTTTGAGTTTTGTAAAAGTTTGCTGAAATAAAAATCGAATAAAAAAATGAAGAATCGCGTATGAAGGAAGAAGGAAGAGAGACGAAAGATTGAGAGGAATTTCGACCATTGCACGACGACGTCGTCTCCGATCCAGGTTTTCAGTTAGGAACAAGACGAGACGCCGGGCGACAACTAATTAGGCCTAAAAAGCCAACGATCGCTTTCACGGTGCGCCGCCTTGCTTGTATCTACCTACACGCGCGTTATTTCTCTGTATGCGTATACGCATCCCCGAAGACGTGTAAAGGATCTAGTGCCACTTGAGATCGGCGGATCGAGTGGTTTCCTTCTCCTCCTGAAAAGACCGGCACTCCGTGTCGGAGCATTTTTTATTCACCAAAACGATTTATGAAAAACTAGGGATGTTTGTAAAGGATGTAACATCTCGGCGCAATCTTTCCTAAGGATTGCGTCTGGTATAGCAGTGAAGATATCTATAATGCAATGACTAAAATATATAATTACCGCACATCTTTTTTTAATATTTAAAAATTAACAATTTAAAAGACTGGGTAAATATATTATATTTAATACGACATGTTAAATATTATAATTTAACATACGTATTGGCTTCTTTGAATGAATAAATTGTAATTATATAGAAAATAATTCTACAAGAGTTGAAAAAAAAAAGAATTTTGTTAAATTGAAAAGCACAGAATTGTTTGTGATTATGCGAGCGTTTAAAATTACCTGTAAAAGTTAAAAAAAAAATGAAATACAGACGGAAGGTGGCCGATTAGAAAGACACTGATTACAGACGACTGGTTGAAGCGGATGTGAAATAATCACCGAAGAGCACCCGGTAGTGCGATAACCTATCGCAAAGTGGCCGATAATAAGTATGTTCTGGTCTAAGCTTTTTCGTGGCAAGCTCGGCCGAATAATTTTCATGAGAGTGATGCCATTTGCAAACTAAATCACGATGCGCATATAATTCTCACCGGAGACAAGTTAACTCGCGTATGCGATATTTGCCGATGTTTAACTTATTCTGCAAATTTGCTCGACATTGACAGAGATAAAGAAACATACGAATTTTTTTATCGTATTGTGTTTAGAAAAGCAATATGTTTAGGAAAAGGAATTTTCTTGATAAACGTAAAAATGAACTTTCATTATCCTATGAAGTAATTGACGAGCAACCGTGTCATTTTCATTTTATCAGCACTAAACGCTGATGTAATTACTTTCGTTATTATACACTATATTCATACGAAAAATATTTTACGTTTTATTCCAACATTCTCTAACATTTTAAAAAGAAAGAGAAATAATATATAATACTATAATATATATAAAAGATATTAAAAAGAAAAAAAAAATATATATATATACATATTATGAAATTACATTCTCTAAATTCTTTTTAATTTAATATTTTTACATCTATTCGATATTAGCTCTGCACCTGACAAGTGCCAACAGATTTGATTATATTTATCATCGTTCAGCAAGAGGGTGAAAAGTAGATTTTCACCCGCATGTCGAGATAAAAGGCGAGCACGATACCGAAAACGAGTAGTGTCTATACGTACGGATCGCGATATCAGCGACAACCATTGTTCGAGAGCTTTATGAGCGACCGATAGTCGTACGTATGTCCTCGCGAAGCACCCCCTTATACAGGGGAGAGACGTAAGAAAATTTCTTAGACGTGATATCTGATTTCTAATGTTTCATTTTTAGACGAGAGAAATATTGGTTTGACAAGCAAAGTGTCATTGGGTATTCGAATATAAAAAATTTTTAGAATTGAATTTCTACGCTATTTTTATATTAATTATTTTAATATATTTATATATACATATATATATGTATATTAACTATTTTATTAATTATGTTAGTCACTATTCATATATTTTGTCTATGTAACAATCTATTTTATGCAATTCAAACGCTTTCCCTTAAAAAGAAAATCGATAAATTTTCTTATTTTTTCTACTCTTGTAGAATTATTTTGTAAGTGATTATAATTTATTCATTTATTCATTCAAAAAGAGTTATCCGAAAGAGAGATATTCGATTAAAAATAAAAGATATAAAAAGGGTATTAGAAAAGTAGAGTTATCCGAAAGAGAGATATTCGATTAAAAGTAAAAGATATAAAAAGGGTATTAGAAAATTTTCTTATTTTTTCTACTCTTGTAGAATTATTTTGTAAGTGATTATAATTTATTCATTTATTCATTCAAAAAGAGTTATCCGAAAGAGAGATATTCGATTAAAAGTAAAAGATATAAAAAGGGTATTAGAAAAGTAGTCTATTTGTAGAAAAATATGATGGATAAAATTTCGAAAACGAGTAACGTATAGATATCGTCTATCGTTAATATCCCGCTAGGAGAGATAGCACGCCCTGCACAGACAGGACAATGTTAAAGGAGTCGACGATAACTTCATGAATACTTATCGTGGTACATCGAAATATGCCGGCACCGCCATTCTTCCATCGCACGAGTTTTATCTAAACAGCTATTTCCCGCACCGCGATACGGTCTGCCCGTGTTGTTAAAACCGGCAACAATAGCTTCGCCAACTAATTATCTGTCTTGACGCGTAATTTTTATGAGCCTCTTGTCTCTCGGACCCGAGACTCCCGAGAATCAATTTTATACACCTACTCGTTAAACGAAGTTACCTTACCGTGTTAACATTTTACCTCTTCATGAATACGAGAACACGCCCAGATTTCACACGTTATTAATTAATTGCACAGTGAACCTGTAAAAAATATAATTAACCTCGCTCTCTCTCTCTCTCTCTCTCTCTCTGTCTGTTCTTATATGAACGATAAAATTAATTTCGAAGTTTTCTTGAAATCCAAGTTTCCTGAAACTCTTTGAAAAACTCTTTGAAATGAGCCTAAGTTCACAGAACAGTTGATCACAACTGATTTTAATTATCGTGTAAAATAAGAGGGCCTAGAGGGTAAATTGTGAATGAAAAAATAGAAGTAAAAAATATTCAGGTAACGGGATGATTGCAGACATCGCGATGGTTCAGACATCGCGATGGCGGCACTGGAGAGTATCTCGTGCAGCAGATGCTGGATTATTGACGATGTCTGGCGCAGCATCTCGGTAGATAAATCGATATTTATGGATGCTATGATTCCGCCAGCTGTGCGGATCTGTTCGCTAATGATATCGATGAGAAATATGTTTATTTATGTCTATATATAATGTATGATTATTATATTATAGGTATATACATTTATTTAATGCCGTATCGATTTAAAGTTAATCGCGCGATCGAAAGATCGAAAGACAGATTATAAATTACGATGTAGGAATTTTCGCCAAATTTAGTAATATTAATTTTAATATTTGTTCGCGTAAAATGGTAAAATGCAACTCGACGAATATATTCGTAATATTAATTTTTAAAAATTTTGAAATACCTCCAACGATAAATTTTTATTATAATTTAAGGAATATTTTCATAATTTTGAGTAAATATATATATATATACTAAATTTTTATTATAATTATATTTTTGAGTAAATATATTTACTAAAAATTATGAAAATATTCCTTAATTTTATAGTAAAAATTTGTGTACATATACATACAAGTTACACGATTATCTTGCATTTTTCATTAACTATAATTTGTACGCGTATTTCAATTTAATAGTTAAATGCAGTTTTTATTTTTAATTCTAGTTAATTTTTCACACGCAGTGTGCTAAAAGAGTCGACGAGCGAAAAAGTCGTGCCCAGACGGAGGCTTTGTTTCCAATTTCGCGTTTCAGATAACAACGGACACTAGATAACGAATTGTGACGGCTGTAGTTCGTGACTATATCGCTTACACCAGATGCGGCGGTAATGTCATGCCATGCAGTAAAATGTTTCATATTCTCGATTGTAATAACCGTTAACTGATATTACGGCGTCGGGCAATTCGTGATTTATCGGCGACCGTCGTGTTTCTCCGAAGAATGTATCAAACTATTCCTCGTCTGGAATCTACACATACACACACACACACACACACACTGCAACTGCAACGAGATTGTGTGTGAGCGGAGCGATAAACTTTTATATTCGCTATTTTATTCGCAGCTGCGGATAAGCTTATGGCAATTCAATTTTTTCTTTTTACTAAATTATTTGAAACGTGTATTAATTTTTTGAGAAAAATTTGTGAAGCCTTTTATTTTTTCGGATGCAACTCGATCTACACAGGTTTAAAGATCGCATCGATTCGTGTACATGTAATTTATTTATTTTATTTTTATATTGCAGTACTTTTTTTTACGCGACATCTATAATATTCATCGCTATTACAGCAAAATATAGACTGCTGCACTTGAGATAAAGAATTTATGCAAAGATTATTTATTTTATCCTCAAAAGTTATATTCTTTGCCTTAATTGACAGACAAATAAAATAAAATAAAAATATAAAATATAATAAAATAAAAAGAATATAAAATATAAAAATATAAAAATTAAGGAGGAAAAATAATATATATAGTCTTTAAATTCAATTATTTATGTATATGTACAGTCGCGGACTAAAAGGTTGTCCGCTTTTGCTAATACGATAAGTTTCGGAATATGGATCTTATATAAGTATATGAGCGCGAATGCATACGGCATATTTTAGCGGAGCAGACGTACAAGATGTATAAGGTGTCAAATATATTAATATATTAAATGAAATGATAATAAAATTGCTAAAATTCATATTTCAGCGGACAACCTTTTAGTCCGCGACTGTACATATCGAATTGAAAGACATCTGTCTTTTTGGTATTTTCTACAATTTCTTCTTCTTACAATGATTGATTTTATAATAAATGAGATTTTAATTGATAATCTCGTCGGCAGCTAACATTGGATCGCTGTTACAAGAGTTGCTCGATACTGTTAATAATATAAACTGTTAATCACGTTTTTCTGGATCATTGATAATTTTGTCACGCGAATCTCATGTCATAAAATAACAAGTTCTCAGGATGAGAACCGCGATACCGCGAGCAATATATTTCAATACGCAAGACAGTATTGATATAATTATCAGGGATAATAATTATCGGTGTTCCACACCCACTCACACACACACGCTCACAAAGACACATACATGCATACACAAAGATACATAACACACACAAAACTCTCATCAATGTCGCAAAAATTATCAGCGTTGCATAATAATATAATATATGTATATCCAAGCAGAGATACACATCAATTAGTCACTTTGATCCTGTTATTATTATATAATCGACGACGGAAAGATGTGCGTGAGGAAAATCTAAACACAGAAAAAAATCAACGCATCATTCCTGATTTAATGTCGATCTCGCGATTAATGTCAATTCAATTCGATATTGAATGTGATGGAAAGAGCGACGCTCAAAATGGTTCTTAAAAATCCTTTTTTTAAACAAAAAAAATTTGAATTAAGTAAGGTATCATATAATTGGAAAAATTTTTAAAAGTAGATCATTATTTGCGAATAAACTTATTACGTTACGGCATGTAATTTTTGAGATATCGTGGATCCAAAATTCTAGTTAAGCTGCCTGATTTGTAAATAATAATAAACATGTTTTTCGAGTAAAATAAAAAATAAAACATTGTGCAGTCATTGTTTGATTGCAATGTGTATATAAATAACAATATTTTTATATTTAATATTTTTTTTGTAATGCAGTTATTATTTTTAACATAGATATACGAATATTTCCTTGATTAATCATTACGCAAATGATGTAAATTATTATGATGCAACAATCAACAATAGTGATAATAATCTTTCAAACAATTTTATTTTATCAGTGAACAGAAATGGCATAAGAATACGATAGTGCCAATTTTCTTATTGTCATCTACAATTGACTTCAATGGATTTTAATTATGAAATAATTATGAAACTTTTATTATTCTATCGATTCAAAAACGGTTCATGATAAAAATATATATATTTGTAATCGGTAAAAAATTAGCTTTAATTAGATACTTTTTTAATATTTTTTATTTCTGCTCAAATGGAAGATTTTCTAGGCATTACTCTTTATACAAGCACCCGTGCAAACGATGAAAATTCCTATACGTTGTTTCGTACGTGAGCTATCGCTATCGTTATTATCACTAAGGTCTAACTAATGAACGATATGCAGTGACGAAGATAAGAAGAATGCGCTTACACATATATTCATATATTAAATACATTATAATCGATGTAACTTGCATCCTGATAAGCGCGACGGTCATTCTTATCGCGAGCTTGGTCTCTTGAATATAATAATTGCGATTCGCCGAAATCACCACCGTATTTCCGATCTTTTGTGCTACTTTTGTGTTTCGCGTCTCTTTCTCCGATGATTTATTATTTAATTTAATATTAATTGAATATTAATACGAATTTAATATTGATAAAATTTACGATCGCGATGGACGCGACTGTATTTAACACTTTATTTATCGCACGTGAATAATAACGAAGAGCGATTAAATAGGCGAAGAGGAGAAGTCCTATTGGTCCACGATGTATTTATTATCTTTCGTTTTTTTAATAAATAAATAATACGTCGTCTTGATACATACAATAGATATTCTTTTTCAGAATAAAAAATTGCGTTATTTTCAAAAATTTTGTTATCGTCAAAAATACAGTATATAGTACTCACGTGTTCAGTCAGCGCTTGACATTTTCGTCCTATGGGAATTTATTTGGCCTGGAAATCTCTCTTTCTCTCTTCGTAGCAGGACAAACATATGATATTATACAGTCTTGTATAATTTAATAGAGTACGCGACACCGTGTCACTTTTCACTCTTTCTTCTTTTCTTTCTCTCGCTAATGAAATAATTAATTTCTTCTTTGCCGGCTTTGCATTAATTGTTGAACTCGGAAGCACTCGGCGATTTATAATTAGTTTGTTCCATATCGAAACTTTGTTGGAATAAAACACCCGCAAAATATTTTATATCAGTTACGATCTGTAATTACTTAACACCAATTGCTCGCAGCTTATTTCTGATTTCTGAGTCAACAAAAATGTCGAAAACGTCAGAATTCGAAGAAGATTCATTGACACATCATTTGCGCTGAGTCACCGTAAACGTCCTATCTGTAAAATTTTAAAATTATTATCAGTTATCAGTTCTAGAGAAATTTTCTTGTTTCCGGAAGAGGACACTCATTCTTCCGCATGGCTTTTATTTTGGACCCCGTCACATTATCAGCGGAAAATCTTCGATAGTCAATATTTATCTATCTTCGATATTTATTTATCAGATAAAATTTAAAAGTTTATACGAATAATATTTCTTGATATACGATCGGAAATGAGCTGATTTTTTATTCACAAATGATTTTTTACTCTCTTTCTTTTAAAGCAGTGTATTAAGATCCAGAAAAGCTCTCTGAAAAATGCATTGAAATTTATGAGACTCTTCTATCTTTTAGATAATAATTCAATTCTATCAAAACATCATATATTTTAAGTCCATTCACTTAATCCACTTGTAGCCTTCCAGAAAATGTTTATATTAAAATCGAGTGCACTGTCGCGAGATTCTAAAGAGACTCTTCATCGCATCAACACGCTCGTCACAAAACTTCGAAATTAGTAATATCAGAATATTATCACTTCCATTATCTCCAATTGATCAATAGTTCGAAGCCAGGTTGAAATTCGACAATTCCAAAGGGTCAGTTCAACTTGATTCAGTTTCAGATCAGTTTTGGTCCATCGTGATTGATTCCTTTGATCTTCCGAGGTCCATGAACGATCCGCGGAATCTAAAACGCGGTCACACTCGCGTCAGTATTCGTGTATATGAAGTGACACACAGGACTGCGTCTTCAAGACGTGGTGCAGTCGATGACTGCGTCTCTGAAACTGTCCTGGACAGTCACCTCTCGACGTTGGTACCGCGAGAGACGAGGGGGGAACGAGGGGTGACCGCAACATGGAAAGGCAGCCGACGATGCCGTCGAGAGTAGGGTCAGGTCTCACCGGGAAGGGATGGGATCGCGATTGTCGAGGAGGGGTGAGAATCGGGTATACAGACCCGGAGAGGGATCGTCCAGGTCCGTTGGCGACCGGACTAGGCGGTTCTCCGGATCAGATCGCGGTGACTTTCAAAGGCGGAGCGAATGACGCCCACGTGCGGAGACCCCGTGATACCGCATTTAAGGAGGCGGCGACCACGCTCGAGGGATCGATTTTTATATAAATTCTTTTTTCAACCAGGCCCTTTCCTTCTTTCTCTCCGCGCGTTTCGCTCTCCTCTTGGGTGCTCCGTCTTTCTCTCTTTCTCTCTCTTTTTCTCTCTCGTCACGCGTTAGCCTTCGTCTCTTTTCCACCTTGTCGCGACTATAATGTCCGACCAGATCGGACGTGGATAAGAAGGCGCGCCAGGTCGTTCCTCACGGATATCTTCAGGTATCCGCCGCCTTGAGTCTGACTTATAGACTACCTCTGTACAGGGTCCGGAGGCTTTTTGGCTCGCTCGGCCTCGCGAGATCCGTACGTGTGTGCGTGCCTCGATCAGCCATATTTGGAAATAATTCTTATTATTAATGAGAAATATTCTCTCTACTCTAATCGATATATTTTATGTCTATATTGTTGTAGCAGATTTGCTTTGTGTTTAAATCATCATATTCAGGTCATTTGAAAGAATTTACTATTTCAAATATATTTTCGAGAATTTTTCTCCTTTCCTACAATGTAATTAAATTGTTAAAAAAATATTTGATTCTAATATGATTAAGTTTTAAATTTTATTTGTATTAATTTTTTTTCAAATATTTTTTAGTGCTTTGATTTGTCATTTCTTTTGCTCTACCTCTTTAAGATTTTAACTTGATTTTTGCGATCGCGTGAAACAAGGATGGTCGGAAATTAATGTCAAATTTGAAATCGTTAGTTCACGCGAAAACAATAAAAAAGAGATAAACAAGAAAAAAATCTACGCAACTTCTACACTTACCGTCGGAAACTATAAAATCGCGCTATCCTCTGAAATTGTTTTAAATAATCAAATGAAATATTCATCAAAATATTATTCTTCATATTACCATATTTTAAAATTATTTTTATGAAAAACTTATTATTTCAAGATTAAAATAAAAACTGGTACGAATAACTCCAGTTTATTTTTCCGTCAGCTGTCGTCCGATATTAGCGTAACATATCGGATAATATTGATAATAACGTAACGTAGACTGCATATCGGAAAGAAGTGACTAATCAACTACGTCGATATTCGCGGAGATCGCAACGAAAAATACGAAATTGTGGCTTACTTCGTTAATTGGAAACGCAAAGTTAATTGCCGGTCGATTAGGACGCGATTACTCTTGTCGTTACTTATAATAAATCAGCTGTCTGCGCTTCTCTCCCTCTTCCTCCCACAGATAAACGTGCCGCGGTTTTTAGTAGCCGTTGCTTAATCGCGCCGACTGTATACACTGGCTTTTCTCTTTGTCTTAGTTAATTGCAATAGCAATTAACGGGCGAGATTTCTTGAAATTAACATGGACTCGCGAAGAAGAAATCTGTCGAACACGGAAGACAAGCGTGAGAAGATCTCGCGATAGCAAGACGATTACGAGAGAGATGACAAAATGCAATATTATCAAAGATAGCTAACAATAAACTTAGTAAGCCTTTAAAGACACACCATTCTCTTCGAGAAAAAAAGGCACGAGCTAGTTGTGCACACGTTTTTGCGCTTATTTTTTAATTTACATATATGTATTGGGTTGACTCATAAAATAAGTTTCGTTTTATTTAACTGATATTAAATTGAATTTTTATATTTAAAATTATTTATAATAAATTTTAATCTGTTATATATTCTGCATTATTAAGTACAACTTGTTCTTATTTATATAATGATTTGTAAATTCCTTCTTCGAGGAATTTTGCAAGTTTTGATGCATAAAATTTTTCTTACAAATTCATTAAGCATCATTGAGAAAATGTTTTCTATATTTTAATAAATTTTGAAGTGTGACCTATGATGCAAATCTAAATAACGAGGATGAGATAGAACTGACAAAAGCTCCTCTGTGTTATTTTAGCCATATGTGGTCGTATAACAAAATCACATTTTCGCTATTGGTGAGAGAGCTGGTCATTATTTTTTGAAAATATTTCTTATACTCTCGCTATACGATTATATCTGCTGTGATTGTTTCGTTTCGATTAGGAACACATGATTGCTCAGAAAAAGTGATACAGTATTTATCTATAGTGGAACTTATCTATGACTCAATTCAATATTTTTGAAAAATGTGTTTCCTGAAAATCAAGCACTAAACTTACAATTAGATTTCTTCTGATAAGAAGATGGCACAAAACGAAAGTCTTACGATATATGTAATGCATAAAAGACATATCTTATACATATATCAGCATGCTATATTGCTTAATAATGCAGTATGTATTTCTTACTTTGAATTACAAAATCACGAATTATAATCTTTAATTATGTAATTCACAAACAAAAAGTGCGTTCATAGTCGGGGACATATGTTGATCATTTTATAGCTCGGAGGATTGATTTTGCAATGAAGTTTAAAAGTCTTCTATCGTGTATATATTATATAATATTCCTTCGTAAATTGCTACTTAAAATATTTATGAGCAATCAATGATATCGCATTACAGCTCTTTTTGCTTATTTAATGGCAGATGTTTTTCATGTATAATCGTTGTACTATAGAATTAGAAGATGAAGTCGGTTAAGAGTTTTAAGTTAAACAAAATATAATTAATTATTTTTGATATTATTATATATTTAATTATTTGATGAAAAACTTATTATTTCAAGATTTTAGATATAAAGACAAGATATATATTACTGTCAAAGAATAATGTAATTCATATATTTTTGCTGACACTTTAATTTGTTTAATTAACTTTATACCGATATGTCAAATAAAATTCAACATTACTCGCTTGTGCCGATAACAGAAAAACACCATCAAAGAACTGACAATAGCCAAGAAGCATTATATGACATCGTAAACATGTACCGTAACGAGGAAACAAATAGAAACACGCGGAAAGCGAAAACGACAAAATAAATTAATCTACTTAGGGATATCTTGTCGCGCATTAACCGCGCGATTGAAAATTCAAGAGGCGCGTTTATATACCGCGTCATTATCGTAGGCGAGTCTCATCAAGATGCATGCACGGCGAGCAAAACAAGAAGCTCGAGAGAGATGACGGCGAAAGACTAGTATCTAGCTCGCATTAATCAACCGCATGTGCGATGGCGGTAGGCTCTTTATGCAATTATACTGAGTACCGTCGCAACGCGCATAACATCGTGAGAGAGAAAGAGCGAGACAAAGAGAGATATAGGGTGATTTACATCGAGTGTAAAAAAAACTTAGACAGCTTGTTCAAAAGGTGATTTTAAATAAAAAATGTTATATGAACATAGGTCCTATTTCAATTAATTATAAAGCTACAAGAGATTAAAGTGCGATAATAAATAGTAAATTTAATATATAGTTTAATAAAAAGAACGAAGCGTATTCTATTTATAAATTAAAATTATTATTGAAAAATAATAATTTATAAATAGAAGATATGACTAATAATTGAAATAGAATTTATATTTATATAACATTTTTTACTTAACATCACTTTCCGAGCAAGCTGTCAAAGTTTTTTACACTCGTAAATTACCTTGTAATTTTAATTAATAATTTTTTGCAATAAAAGACGACGTACTGCGTACCATTCTATAACAAAGGATTCTGTTCTCATTATGGAAGAAACGCTGCAATAAAGTACGCGATTAATTTTCAGCGCAATAATTTTGACAATTTTTATAAGACAGTGTATTCTTTTTTTTTTGTGTCACGTTTCTAAACTCGTATATGACGCGGTTAATAAAAGCATCCGGCGAATAAAACACTCGCTAGGGGATTTGCTGCCCCCTAATAAAGGTGAGACTGATCGTTCGTTACATGCGTATGTCATTTGGAAAAAAGTAAGTAAAAAGGAAGGATTTCTGCGGAAAAAAATCGGAAATGTGCCTTGCTAGAGCTGATACTTTTTCCTTTATTTTTTCACAATTCTCAATTTTTTGAAAAATTAGAATTATCCATTTTTTTTAAATTAAAATATCTGAACCTAATAAGTATCTGAAAGAGAAATGCTACAAGCATCAATTAGGAGCAAATCCCTTCTGCGTACAGGTAAATATTTTAAAATCGGCCTCCCATCGGGATATAATTTGAGGTGACAATAGTACCTTCTCTACACCTGCGGTTTTTCTCATTCTTATTCAATTAAAGAGGTCCTCTAGAGATTTTTATTATACTCTTAATAGCTTTAAATGTAATACACAGAAAAAAGGATTAACTATAATTCCGTTATAGTCCTAGAATTTATCCCTATTGTCGAATTCTGAACAGTAAATTTTGAGGATATTTAAAAAAGGAATATTTTACGAGGTGAAGGGCGCTAATACGGCTTAGCTAAAAAGCTTTTTTTCGAAAAAAAAAAAAAAAACTTTACAAAGATACGCTTCCAAATATAGATATATCTTCTTAAGAAATTTGGCTCCTTTTCTTCCTCTCTCCTGAGATGAGTGACGTGCGAGAAATAAGCTGTGTAAGAAACAATATCTTCCGTCGCAGGAGCCATCGCCTGCTAAGCTACTGCTGCGTAGCTTGTAATAGAGCTGTGTTTTCTAATGGTCATTCGAGATTTGTCTGACACGATCTTGACTACCGGAGACACCGAGATACTATCGTTCTTCGATACCTTCTTCTACCCCACCCCCGCCCGGAGAGGGTCGCCAAAATCACTTCAGGGATTAAAATGCCGATGATATTAACTGTGAGAAGGATGGGATGAGATCGAGATGAGGGCACATTTCTGAAAACTGCGAGGAATGCAAATGATGAAGTTAAAGAAAGAATATTTTCTTAAGAGAAAATGAGAGAGAAAGAGAGAGAGAGAGAGAGACACAAACACGCGCGACAAGTTTGGCCTGAGACATAGAATGTTTTTTTTTTAGAATGATATTTTATTTTCTAATGGGAAAATTATTCTACGTTTGTGAGTGAAGCTAAAAATAGCAATTTAATTTTTATTTAAGAGTATGAAATTATCTATACTCTAATCATCTATACTTAAGAGTATGAAATGTCTATACTCAAATATCACTGATTAAGTTGTTAAATTGACGTTTCAATTAATAATCTCGCATTCTTATTCCAAAAATTATATGTTGTATTTGATTAATTCTTGAATGAATGATATAACGTGCAAAAAAATTTATTTGTTTAAATCTATTCTAAATTAAATCGCTTTTAGGGAGTAAAATATAATTTATTTGTCTCTCTGTTATTTTTTATGTGACATATATAATTTTCTGTATTTAATTTTTCGATTCCCGCTAAAATTCCATCACAGTTGACAGCTTGGTGACTCTTGGTTGAATACGTGATGATGGTCTCTTCATGACGACAAAGTAACATCTAATGGAGCTGTTTTCTCTCTATCGTCTTATTCTTTTTTATCTAAACACGATCTTGGCTACCAATTGTCGGAGCGATACGATCTATACGAAATCCCTCCGAAATCCTTACGCGCGCGATCCCGCGTAGTCTCGTGATCTCCATTCAAAAGAAACGCCTACGAAAGCATGTTGTCGACTCCTTTTATTCGTCACACGAATTTTGCGACTCGAATTTGCATTTCTTCGTCTCTCCCAGCTAATTCAGCATCTGTATTCTGGGAGACATATTTATTCAAATTAGTAATAGAACAGAGTCTGTGTTATAAACTTAGGTTGTATCAAAATTTATAATATGAGAATGAGAGGAACGTCAGATAAAATAACGCAATATATATGTATATGTAAATTCAATATTTTTAATATTTCATAAATATCAATTATATGTAATTATAAAATTCAAATATTTTTAAAAGGAAATATGCCTATATATATTTGTTCTTTTTGAAATAACTTTAATTTAATAACATATAAATAATATTATAGTAATACTTAATAGAAAATGTAGTGCACACAACACATTTGCAAGATAGCTATTATTTTTTTCAATTTATCGACATTGTTTACCATGTTTCTCAAAATAATTAACGCATAGTTAAGCGATCTTTTCGTACTCTTTATAAATACTTTCTCGACACTCGCTTTAGCGTAAATATCGTGATTTGCGAATGGGTGTTGGTCTCGCACGAGTGACTCGTTCACTCGTAAAGCTTTATCGGATTATAAATTCCACGTTCGACTACCGAAAAATATTTGTATCGGGGTTCTCTCAATAATACAGAGCATTATAATTAATGCTGCCACTTTTTGCAAATGACACGGAATACTTCATATATACATGACTTCGTGGAGTACATTATTTTGTGTAATGTGCAATAAGAGAGAATATCAGCTAATATTTTACAAAATGCATTATATGGCTATTGATATTGTACACATTCACTCTCTAACTTGTTTCTCATAATGTACATGTGAACTTTCTGTAAATTCTTACAAGTTTTGTCGGAACGGGACGATAATAATTAATATTACTTTTTTTTGTGCAAAAGATTTCGTATTCGCGCTTTTTCGAGAGATTTATTTATTTATTTTTAATGTTTCTCTAAACTATAATACTGCGTGCCTGTTTAATCTAAAATAGAAGGACGAGATATTTTACGATACCAAACTAAACATTGCAATATAGTGTTGTTGAGATAAAAAAAAATAAAATTATATATGTCCTCTCTCTTTCTGGACGGAGTTACAGTATTCTTTCTCACAATAAGCCAGCGACGTTGTTTAGCATCTTCAAAAATTCCTGTCTCTCGCGCGCGGCACAGTGAGTAAAAAAAAAATTCATAAAATATCACTAATTTACGTCCCGGACGGAATGCGCAGGAGCGTGGTCCGGACGATGGTTCCATCATGGCGGCATCGTAAACGGGGCGACTGAGGTATGTACTGAGACCAGGGTGTCCTTTCGGGGAGAAACGCTCGCGTCGATTTCTTTCCTGTCGTGCGAGGGTCGAGGAGAGGGAAGGGAGAATGGCCAGACGGGAAGGGCGAGAGTGCACGGAAAGTGCACTCTCACACCCCTTCGCCGTCCATTAGCGACCACGACGTGGAATGCAATTCCCCGACGAGAAGGCGAGAGGGACGAGGCAAATGGTGAAAGGGGGGAGAGGATAAGGTCCCGGGAATTGAAGCTGAAGAAGCATAAGAGGAGGGATAAAGAGAGGTAGAAAAGAGAGAAAGAGAAAGAGGGAGGGTTGATAGGAAAAATTTAGGGGAAAGAGACGCTGCTGATCGCATGTCGAAAAAGTGAAAAAAGGGAGAGAGAGAGGGGGGATGGGGGACAGACAATTTATTTCACGACCTAGGATGAGGAGATAAATGTTCAAAGTCGACAAAAAAATTTTCTAGAAAATGCATAGATGAATTTAACGTTTTTTAAAGGCTCATATTTGTGAATATATATAAGATGTATTTTATAACGCTTCTGTTTACAGATTTAATATTTATTATAATCATTATTTCTCTCTTTTTATATATAACTTGATTACTTACTATTTACGATTTATAAGCAGTACGCGAATTTTGCCAATCTAGTAAAGAGATTAAACGATTGAGATACGATACAAATTAAAATATTTATAGACATGTTTAGAAGAAAACTATGGGGAAAATCTTCGAATTGATATTTTTCTGTTTGCCGATAATACTGGTGTTTCGCGATTCTGATCTCGGGTCGAAAAATTCCACCGGCCAAATTCGCCTCGGGCTACCGTGAAACAACAATGCTGTCGATTTTTGAGAGGACTCCGACGAAGGAGTCAAGGAACGGGGCTTGTTAATTGGCGCCGACAATCCGGTGGCCCGGTTGCGACGTGAAACGTGAGGAGAGAGGATGGTAAAGAGAAAAACACGCGAGATGGCAGAGACAGAGAGAGAAAGGGAGAGAAAAAGAGGAGAGAATCGGAGACGGAGAGGAATAAAACCTGGAAAAACAAAACCGGCCGAACGACGACGACGCTAATGCGTGCCGCGAGATGACCAACACACCATCAGGGATCGCCTTTTCCTGGAAGCGGTTGCTCGCTCTTGTCGGGGAAGATAATTTTCGTCCCACCGTCGCCGGGACTCTCTTCGCAGGAGGAGACAGCCTCCCATCTCGTCCACCTCCGAAATGGTCCACCTCCCGATCGTTCTCCACCTTCCTCTGCCAATTCTTCTCTCTCTCTCTCTCTCTCTCTCTCTCTCTCTCTCTTTTCTTTTCATCTGTGGTCCTTGTAGAAATTTTTCGATTACGCGATTTTTCGCGCACAAGTGTTTTTATTCTATTTTCAGTCTGTTGCCCCCCTCCTCCTTTTTTTCTTTAATTACTTGTGTTTTATATATATATATAAAACACAAGTAATTAAAGGAAATTTTATGTGTATCAAGCTTGATTACTTACTGTTTATGATTTATAAACAACACGCGAATTTAAAAAAAAAATATATATTTTTTTTTGTATTTACGTGCTGCTTATAAACAGTAAGTAATCAAGTTTAATGCACATAAAATTTCCATTAACGGCTGATCATACTTGTATATATTTTTGTTATACATATAACGCAACATCCGTCAACGTTAATTAGAGCCATTCGATTAGTCGAAAGCGCTGTAATGTCCGCATTATCTCGTAGGGACGTTAGGATAAAATACGGCTGATGCAGCTCATCATTAAAGTAACGGTGGAGATAGGCGTGGCGCCGATCAGAAAATTGAAGGGTGCAGCTTTGAGGTGGCCCGGGGGTGGCCTCCCTTCTCTGCACTGTTTCGCTCTCGTTTTTTATGTCGCTGCGTTCCGAGTCATTTTAAGTATTTCGTCAATGTCGCAGCATTACCAATCGTCACGCATTCTTTATCAATAATTCATTTGTTATTGCGCATACGTATAAAGCAATCCAGAATAGATTAAATAAAATAGTAATTAATTTTAATATTAATTAAATATTTTGAGAGAATATTTTAAATTAATTAAATATTTTTATTACTTAATTAATTTTAATATTAATTAATATTTTATTTCATCTATTCTGGATTGTGTTGAAAAGCTAGCTGTGTTTCCCTGGATTATGTATTTTTAAGGATTCGGAAGATTATTGAGAAATTATATTAATAGGAATCGATCAAATTGAGTGATTTAAATATTCCAATTCCTGAATAAATAAATAAATGTATGAACATGCAGAGAGACAGACAGAGTGAAGATCCATCAAATGAAAAAGATTAGTCATCCGCATCGCGTTTTTCGGACAGTAAATAATCGCCATAAATATACTTGGCACGCTCTGTTGCATGTTTTCAACGAGATCCGACTTTTATCGATTTATGCATGATTTATGTTTCTCAAATCTGTAGATTGCGCGCGCCTCCGATACTGGGCCTTTCACCTCCGCCTTTGCGGACTGGCTGCATAACGACAAATCAACCCACATACATTAAACATTACTGCAATTTACATATCGAGACTCGTGCGTCACGCGCATAATAGCGAATAAAAGAAAAATCTACGCGCCTTGCGTATAATATGCGCGTATGACGTAGCGTAAATATCTCGATGCATAGTTTAGTAAAAAGCTATTTTAAATCATTAAAATTCAATAAAATTTCTTAAATTGTAATAATCGTGCTGATTGGTACCGTGCTCTTTTTTATAATTAGTATTTTTCGCAAAAGCTCAAAAAAAGTTAGTTTTTATACTTGGTATCGTCTTTACTCCAAAAAGGAGCGCGTTTTCTCCTCAGCATATATAGCTCCTGTCAATCGAGATTAAATAGCAAATTAGAGAAACGTTTTCACGGCAGCTGCACTCTCGAGGCTCCTCTGGCCCCTCATCTCGAGTCGTTGCTTCTCGCGAATCCATTCCGGAATTAGTGGAGTCCCTCCGCCGCAATCTAATCGTCAACGAGCGTCGTCGGCGTTCCTCTTCCTGGAAATCGGGGCGCGCGCGCGCGCGCTTGCACATGTGTTGGCGACTGTAAAGAGACGTGGGTGCATCAGGATCGACCGTAGGTCCTGGTAATAGCCCTGTGGGCGAACGAGTCGCCACGAGAGTCGAAAAAGAAAGAACACTCGGCGATCCCGGAGTCCGGAGTGATGGAAAGAGGCGAGGAAAATAAAGCGCGGAATAAAGCCGCGCAAAGTGTGGAGACGATTCTCGGTGGAAATCGAGATGGAGTTTTGCCAATGACAAAAAACATGAAAACGAGATTAGAAAGGAAGGATAATGAGCCCTAGGATATCCTTAGGAGGGAGGGTCCCTAGAGTATTCTCTTATTGGAAAAGGTTAAAGAACTAGTAGGAACTAATAATCCTTCTGTTAATAAATGGGTTGTGGATACCCAAAGCAATTTTAAATATGTTAAAAATATGTTGGAACTTTTCTCCGCCCGAAAATAAAATACAAAGATCCTTTGTATTCGAAAATCTCCTAAAATACAGGACGACTACAATGAATAAGAAATTTTTACAGCTTGTTTGGGAGATTTTATTTTAAGTAAAAAATATTATATGAATATAGATCCTATTTTAATGAGATGTCGAGCTTCCATTCGAGCTCTAGGAGCATATTATGAATTTGTTATAACTTGTACACTAAATTGTTATTTTCCAATAATTATTAATTTGTAGAATGTTTTATTGTTTGAATAACAACTACCTACATATTAAATCTGCTATTTATTACCGCATTTGATAAAACTTTGATCTTTTGTAGTTCTATAATTGAAATAAGTCCTTATGGTCATATAATATTTTTTCTTTAAAATTAATCTTCCGAACAAATTGTCCAAATTTTTTTACACTCGCTGTAGATCATCCTGTATAACGGAAAAGAATGTTCGATGTAGCTGTTATAAAAAATTGTCGCAATGTGTAAAAAAAACCCACAGTTGGCATCCAGGTACCTCCATACATTGATGGAAAGATAAAAAAAATTATGCATTGATAGAAAGATTAATATATTGAGAATGTGTGTGAAAATGTTGAGATTTTACTGATGAGTTGGATAAAAAATGTTCTTTTATTTTTTAAAAAGCTAAAGAGAATAAGATGATTAGAATCGCTAAAGTGACAAAATATCTTTGACATTTGATGCATCGCGGAATAATTATAAATATTTATTAAATATATATTTATTATAATTAAAATATTTATTATGCAATCATCTCTCTCCCTCTCTCTCACTTGTCATTCTTTACTATCTTTTATCAACGTTAATAAAGGGACATTGCTTCGTCGGGAAGTGTTTCCGCTTTTTTCGCAAAATCGATGCCTATACATGTGGCCGCGTCTTTGTCATCGCTTTGTTATCGTGGATGCGCGTACTATTATCGGAGACCACGTTTGGATGAGAACGCGGCCTTATCACGGGCGTTGGAGCGCCGCTCATTGGAAGTTAATGAATGCATCATCAGGTTTATCGAGAAATGCGCGTATACAGCGCGATAGTAGCGACTTTAATTTACAAAAAAGCGCGGTACGAGCGACTCTTACAAACGATAAACATGTGCGGCCGGATTGCTTTTTGGCGATCGAACGCCGCAAACTCGATTATAAGAAGCTATTTTTCACGACAAAATTGCAATCTCTTCTTCGCAATAAATGTTAATAATTAATAACTGCGACGATAAAGTAGCAGTTGCGCTACTTTGGTTTATTTCGGTTCTTTATGGATCAATTACAGCACGATTGATTTTTATAAATTTTGATTTATACATAAATTTATTTTATAAATTTGATACATACACAAATAATAGAATTGATTTTTATAAATTTTATTGAAGAAATCAGACGAATGTGACACTGAACGCTTCAATTCATTTTTGCAAAAACCTTATAAAATCAATCTTATTGTTAAGTATAGGTATATATAATTTATTAGGTAAATGCAAAATAAAAAAGTCGTACTTGTCGAAAATAAAGTTGAGGAATGAAATTAAATACTTTCAAGAAATAATTATCTTGTTAATTAAAAGATAGTTATTGTTGTCTGTGATATATTTTTCATTTAAAAAGAATTTTTTCAATTTTTTTTAAGAAAAAGTAAATCTAATTTTACTTAAGACAAAAATTAATTTTTTGACGAAGACGAATTTTTTTATATCAATTTAATAGATTCATGTTCTAAAGTTTTTCAATTAGTTTTTGTTGCACTAAGGCTATGAAAGGATTAAGGAGATTGAAATAAAAATAATAGAAGGTGTTTTACCACCACGTACAGCTTTTCTCGTGGAATTTCTTAAATTATCTCAACACAATTGAAAGATAGCGCGAATGCAGCTTACATTTATAATTATATGCGTTTTTGATCCCTTTAGCGATAGTTTGCCATTAAAATTGCATGGCATGGAATCGCAAACAGCCAAGTGCTCAAGTGTTGTTATCATCTTCGTATAAGTATAATGTGTGCAAAATGCGCGATATTACATTATGTGCGACTAATATCATGGCAACAATATATGAGTCGAGATTATTCTTTTGCGCGGGGACTCTCATATGTATTACATATCGTTACAGTTGATCGAAAAGTGTAAGAGTTTCGGAATTATACAACCATCGTCACTTATATAATATTGCTTTTTATCTTCGTAACATTACTGTACGCGGTTCAATGAAATATATCCACGTTATTTCGCGAAATAATTACACCTGTCTCCTGATAACAGCTGATATATCGGCTACGAATGTTTAATGCAATTTACACATTACTTTGAACATTTAACGTGCTCAATATCATAAGAAAAATCTAAAAACATTAAAATATTGGGAACTAAAACGCTTCCCTGATTTTGTCATTGTTGATCCGCGCCGACAATGGCCGGTATTCGTAGTCCTTATATATTTAAGATCGTCTTTTGTTCGGTCTTGAGATGCTGTGCCATTTGATTGGTCGAATGGAATTTTAAGACGATCCAAGACCACACTTAAGACGATTTTAAATATAAGAATGGACTATAAATATTGCCCAAAATGTCACCGCTAACTTGTTCTACATTGAACTATCTGCGTATATTCGAGCCGGCTGAGTTCACCGACGGAATGGCGGCTTGTGCAGCCGACTTGACGTTTGACATAAGCGAACCCACATTTCACTTCCAGAATAATTTTATAAATACATGTCATATAGATTTTTTTTTATAAAGAAACGCAAAATATTGTGCCTTATTATAAAATTGTGTAACAAAAATTACATTTGCATCTCTAATTGCAATTAAAGACTAGAAAAGAAAGAGTGATGTCCAAAATGGCCTTAAAAATCCTCCCCTTTTAAGTAAAAAAATTGTAAGTAATTGTAATGAGTAAGATACCAAAGGAAAGAGTTTTACAAGTAAATTATTATTTGCAAATAAACTATTACATTATTACTATAGTTTTCGAGATATCATGGATCAAAGTTTTAGTTAAGTTGCCTAATTTGTAAATATAGTAAATATGTTTCTTTGAGTAAAATCATTATATATATTATATATTATATATACATTTGTGTAATCGATAAAAAGTAGTCTTTAATCTAATATTTTTTTTAATTTCTGCTCTTAAAAAGGAAAGGACATTATTTTCGGGACATCACTAGCTCTTTAAAGTAAATATCTTATTTTAGAAAAGAGAAAAACTAGCTTGATGATAACATTATATTATTTTATTTCTTAAAATTAAATTTATCCAAAATTTTAAAATATCTCTAAACGCTTGTTATTCGTAAATTATTGATGCTTCAAAATTCTGTCAGTCGCCATTTCGTTTTTAATTAATTCTGTAGGATTTATAGATACATTAAAGATTTAATTTTAATGTAATAATTTTGACTAAATGCTTTATTTGAATTTTATTTGACACTGAATTTTTTCCACCAGTATATAAATTTTTAAATATTTTATCTTAACTTAATTGAAGCTAGCTTATCACATATCTCGCAAAAGAAATATTAATTTTCTCGCAAGAACATCGATTTGATGAAAAAACTTATTATATCTAGATATTTCATTTTTAGAGCGTGAAATATTATATAGAATTAATCAAGCTTACCTTATATCAATCGGGGCATCGACCGAAAGCGAGTATGTACTTCCGAGGAAGTTTCATTCATATTAGCCTCCTGTTTAAACAATCGATCAAAATTAAAGTTGCCATTGCAACGGACGATTTGTCAGTTTGACGACCCAAAAGAAACTCCTGTGACGATGCACACGAACGGCGACACGAAAATGGCTAAGCGACACGAATACCAAAGATGAAGATATCCCTTCGCCCTTGAAGTCGCAAAATGGTCGACGCTTACCAATCATCGCGCACGCTGCTACGGTGCTGATCGTATATATTTCATAAGAATGAGGGAAAAAAAACACAAACTGCCATTTTTTTTAACAATAGATTGCGTGTCTGAGTGCGCCGCTCAACAATCGCTCCGATAACATAGTAATTATAACAAAGCTGCTGAATAAATTAAAACAATAATAGCGCGATAAACGGAATGAAAGGACGGCCCTTGTATAATAAACTTATCGGTATTTATTGAGAGTCAGACTGCGTGGTTGCTCGATTCGAGATTACAAACATAATTTACGCAAAATAATTTACGTATAGCTGAGAATGTGTAACATTTATAATATGTTTGTAATGGTGACGATAGGGTAATATTTTTCTTGTTTAGATAAATAAATGTTTATTAGCTAAGAAGATTTAACATTTATATATAAAACCGTGACAGATTATAAAGAGATTATTTTTTCACATTTTTTATTTTTTTTACGTATCGGTTTTTCTTTTTACTCGCATCCGAGAGCAACCATCTTGTCGGAGGATAAAATTACGAAAGAGCTGTAGAATATAATGGAGATATAATGCGAATACACAAAATAATTTATTAATCATGCTGCACGTATTAGAATAAATATTAATAAACCATAATAAATTTTTACAAAACATTCTTGAGCAGAATCTCTTGAAACAATATAAAGAAACTTTTAGAAGAATTGTAATAATATTTCTACATTTTCCTCTAAATTCCCTCAAATTCATCAAACGGTATAATAAGATTGCTAAGAATTGAAGGGGGAAGTTTACGATTGCAAATAATAATAAATTATACATGTATGTATATTATTTACATATATATTATATACACATGTTATATTTATATATAACAAATATATGTATATATAAATTAATGATTTTTTAAATAATCTCTTTAATAATACTGGAAGAACATTTCGTCAAATCATGGTCAATGACAGCTCTATCGGGGCACGTCATTTTACGCTGATTTATGTAAAGATGATCGAACAAATCATTTTCCAAACTAAAGTTTATCTATATTTCTTTGACAATGTATCTTATGGCTTGCTCTCTGCAAAGCAAATAAAAGAACCATGTCGTGGCTCGCCGCGCCCAGAGAAATTAAGCACTGCGTCTACTGCATTCCTGCAGTTCTCGTTTTAGTGGATCGGAATTTGTATGCGTTACACTCACATACGTATGTATATATATGTATGCAGATACCTACACGTGCCCGTGGACCGACAGCGTGTCCTGGACCAAACTACGGATCGAACATCGTAGAATACTACCCGACTACAAGATGCTCTCTCGACGTCGAAATGTTGGCGCCATCCTTGTACAGGCGAGAGTCCACGCATGTAAGTACTATACACACACACAGATTATAATCTTCTACATTAACATTAAGATTCCATATGAAAATATTGTATGGAATTCTTGAAATTAGATTATAGTTTCGAAACTATCAAATGCATTATAAATAATTTATAATTTGCCTTATGATGCATTACACTGCATTACAAATGCATTTTAAACATTTATTTTTATTAATATTTAAAAGATCTTAATATACAATATTTAAAATGTTTACGTGCAGATAAAAAAAAGTATGATATTTTTTTAATTATTGCAACTTTTCTGCTTACGTTTCTACGTAATTCTCACTTATAGATACAGGTTTTTACGATTAGTTGAAGAAGTTTAAGTACAATTTTTTTATCTCAAAAATTTCAAGATTACGAAAAAGTACTTTTTCGCATCTTTCACTTCTTTCTCTCTTTCTGATAATGGATCGTGTGTTTATCATTAGTCACATAATTTCCATGTGTGTACAAAAGAGCAATACGCACATTATAACATCCATTATAACAGCGTGTTTTTGCAGCTGTTTTCTCTCCTTCACCCGCGAGCGCATCCGCGATGCATGCATCGTGATGCATGTCTCTTGCATAATGCACACACAATGTTCTATCAATCGGACGATAATGCATCTTGTAATGTCTTGTATCATTCGCATATGCGAATGATAAAAATATAAAGCAAAACAATCGCGTAATCTCTCTGCTTATGCGTAACTGTTGTGACTGCTGATTAATCAGCTGATTCGTTGATATCGTGATAGTTCGTCTGAGAAATCTGCGATTTTTTATTCTTTCATTGATTTTAACATCCTTTTTGCAAAGCCAATATTTTCCAAGATTTTTTATTTCCTTCTTTTACGTACTGCATTTGATGTTAAAAGTATATACATATCTTATTGGTGTTATTTTTTGTTTTATATCTCTGTTTACCGATCTTACGTTTATTTTATAATTATATCGCTCCAATTATGAATTTTCGATTTCGAGAAATGAAATCTTTGAAAATCTGTTTGAGAACGAATAAATATAAGAGTTAAATCGAATATTATCTTTTTTTTTAAGCCGAAGAGCTATCAACTCTCTTTATTATAATCTTTTGGGAATTTATTTCTAATAAATATCATTGCTCACATATGCACACACACACAAACAATAGAGAAAGCAGATGTCCGCGATGCGTACATCTAATCTCATTTTTACTACGTCGAGAACAAAGTTATCAATGATATTATTCTTTTTTTGAATTTTGCACAAGAAGAAGGACATTATAATTTCAATTGTGCCTCACACCCTGTCTTTCTCTCCCCGCAACTCCGCATAAATCACGAGCGATTAAAACGAGAGCTCGTTCGCGATTATCGAGTCCATCCTAGACTCTTCGCGAGAAACATTTTTTTTTTTACGCTCGCGAATCGCTGCCAACGATAAATCGTCATCTCTCCCACTCAGCCTCCACGAACTTCGTGGAAATCCGAGGGCGCAACGAGACACGCACCAAAAAAAAAAACGATAAATTATATGGTCCTTCGAAAAAAAATGTACGAAAGGGAGTACGAGAAAGAGGGGTGGGAGAGAATACTCTGTGGTGGAAAAAGGACCGGTCGAAAGAAAGAGAGGTCCGGGATCAGGACAGAACGATCTGTCTCGGCATCGGTGGATCGACGAGAAAGGGAAGGGATCGTCGAGAGAGAGGGCGGCGCCACGTTTGCGCCACGCGGTATAAAAAGTTCCGGAGGGGAATAAAGAAGAGGTGGAAAAAAAAGAGCCCAGAGAGAACGGCTAACATGGAATAGCCCTTAGCCGGCACGATAGCCGCTCTTTAGGCTGATGGACTCTCGTCTTTCCTCCCTCTTCCTCTCTTCCTGCACCCCTCGAGCTCAGCCGCTCCCTTCACCCTTCGCCTTCCCGCTTGCGGTCCAGCTTTCTACCTTTGTCGTACTCCCATACGCGTCGCGTGTATCAATGTGTGCGAGATACTGAACTTTATTTAGCATGTGTTGCACGAAAAAAAATATTTTATTCACATATATAAGGTGAGTCGCAACGAGTGTAAAAAATTTGGACAGCTTGTTCAGGGGGTGATTTTAATAAGTAAAAAATGTTATATGAACGTAGGTCCTAGTTCCTTCAACTAGTTAGAGAAACTGCAAGAAATCCAAGTTTTATTAAAATATGATAATATTCATAGTAGATTTAATATCTAGTTACAATTAAAAAAAAACATTCTAATTATTTAACAATTATTATTGGAAAATAGTGATAAAATTATAACAAGTACTCAAAATGTGCTCCTTGAGCTCGAATGCAAGCTTGACATCTTATTGAAATATGACTATGTTTATATATTTTTTATTTAAAATGACCTTCCGAACAAGCTATCGAAGTCTTTTACATTTGTTATGGATCACTCTGTATACATCATTAAATATGTTTTTAATAATTCTCCATTATAAAAGTTTCCGCGAATTTATAGGACTATTTATTTATTCTTACATTCTTTCTTTTTATAACAATGTACAAGATGTAAAATTTCGATAAAGGATCTAGTGATAAAACATGTGATAAAACATTATCTAATAATAAAAATACTATCGTAACGTTTCTCTTTGATGGAAGGAATACATCAGAATTATCGTGCATAGCTTGATTAACAATGATAGATTTGCACGCTTTGTACTCAGCTTTATTTATCCTATTTTATCCTATTTGCGCGATTTTTATAATTTTTCCATCGGGAATGTCAATAATATTAAAAAAAACAGAGAAACAGAAAGACTAAAAAACTAAAAATTTACTATTACGCTTACATATTTATAATTTATGATTAAAATAATTTTATTTATCGCAATCTATATTTCTCTTTGATATTGCGACAAGACATATCTGCATAATCAACATGCGATTATATTACATGTAATGTAATAATAAAATATTGTCGATCAGAGAAAGAGGGAGAGATCTGCAATTTCATTTTGAAAGATATCATATTTAAAAAGTATCATTTGCAGAAAATGTCTAAACACGTAGTTATATATAAATACTACTCTTTGGAAAAAAATTAAAATATACATATAATTATATATAGATATACTTATATCTTTTTGGCTCTTACGCGATGTAAATATATATTTACAAAGTCGAGCAAATGGACCAGGGGCACGTGTCATATATTAAGTACAAATTACACGATAAATATATAAATTAATCATTTAGAGTGCCTCGTACATCGCATTGTCATACACGTGACGAAAAAAAAATCAAGTTGACAATTACGAGAAAAAAATGCATCTGTTGTAAATGTAAAATAGAGCTAATGAATGGCGTAATGAAATATAATTGAAAGTTGAATCTGTGTCTTTATATAAAAAGAGAAGACTCAAGTTGAGACTTTAAAATTTAATAGAATTTATAGAGTGTTTCTAGAGAATCCGTAGTTATTTTATTTTTTTATTTTTATTTTATTTTATTTCTTTTCTCGTCACGACAGTTGTATCTTTCTCTTCGTCTGACAGGGAGCGCATCTGTTCAGATATTTTCTGCAACGAAGCAGTCTACAATATCGGCACCCTGTAGAAAGTATTACCAATATTGTATCGCGAGACACCATATATGTATATGGAATGTGTGCTTTTTCGTTACTTTGCAAAAATCGAGATATAATATATATAAAGCATTAAAGAGATAACAGAGAATAGAATTAATGCATCGATTATACACTATCAGCGCTTTTTCTCAAGCGCTGAAAACTAGACAAAAATTATAATTATTAAGTAAAATTATATATATAATATTGGTCTAAATAAATATAAATATATAAGCGATAGGAACACACATATTTTGTAATAATCGTTTCCTAAAATTCGCGATAATTAGACACCTATAGGATGTGCTAAATTTCTTCACTTCCCGAAATGACACTTAAAGCTTGGTTGCCTCTCCTCAACATTGAATAATCGAATACGAATTTTTATAAAGTACATGCTACTTTTTAAATTTTTTATATAGGATGATCCGTGTGTTTATATATTCGCGCGTTCAGCACGATCGGAGTTTTTGTCAATAAGCGACGATGAATAAACCAATGATAAGGTTTAACCAATCGATACGCCTTTGCCGAAACTTTTAAGCTCGTTGCAGCTACAGTCGGCATATTCTTTGAAGTCGGTAAGAACGAGAAACGGCTTTCTATGATCTCTCGGCGTGAACCGCTGTAGTGGAAGTTATAACCGAGGCGAGGTCACTGCTGGACTGACTAGTGATTGGTTCTAGTGGTGGCACGCTGAAATGAAAATTAACATATTAACAAGCAATTTATCTGTCATTTTTTTCGAATTAATTTCCTATTTCATTTACTTAGAAGAAACAAAAATTCTTTTTTTTACAATAAGATATTATATACATATATAATCTAGAAATCATATACGTATTTGCGTATCTCATTTACGTGGATATAAACAAAGAATTAAATTTTTTTTACAATGAAATATAATCTAGAAATCATATACATATATCTATTCGTCTTTCATTATCTTTTATATCTGAATTTTTGAATTTTTTAAGAGGGTGTTTCAAGACTATCGCCAATTCGCAGCCAATCCCTTTTAAAGTTGAGTAGAGTCATGAAATCATACATGAATCAATTAATATTTCAAAAAACACGAATCATTTTATTTTCACTCTCTCTTTTCATTCTAAATTCATTCAATTTTCTTAATTTTATATTTTATCAATTAATTTATAAATAAATTTAACGATAGCCCGTCGCACACATAAACGCACGTCGGAATAGATCTCGCACGTTAATAATAACCGAGATTGAAATATGATTCGTGACTTACGTAAGGGTGGTTTGGCGATTCAACACGGCGGCGGTGGGTAATGCGAGGGGCGAGTGTGCGTGCCCTAATTGCGCCCCGGTTGGTGTACCTACACGAAGACAGTGCTCTTCGACCCCTGCACCACCGCCGCCACCGCTTGCGTATATTGCGTTCAACTGCAACGAGTCCACTGTAACGTCAAAAAAAAAAAAAAAAAAAAAGAGGCGACACATCGGTCACGATTATTCTGCTCTTCATACTTTGATTAACGCATGCATTAATCTCAATTTTTAACGCGTTATAGGGGTGACTTTTATATTCCAAGAGATGCATGCATTCTAATGTCCGATATTATTCTACGATACATCGTTTACATCGTTCGAATATGCATGCTATTAATTTACGAGAGAAACTTTGCCTTTTTATTCTTTAATTTTATATATTATTTAATTATTTGATACGTTCAAGTCGTAAAGATTCAGCGATTCGAGCTCTTATCAAGATGAATATTTGATGTGTTCATTGATAGACTTTTGATCCTTGTTTGTGAGAAATGCCCAAGGTCGTGATTTTTGAAAGAGATAAACGCATGCATACAACTCGAGTGAAAAATTCTCGATGTGTCATTTTTGCGAGTCCGCAAAGTCGAGAGACTATATCGGACAATAATGCTCGATATGAAATGCGTTAATTATTGGTTTAATACAATATATTTAATATATTAATATATTTTATATATTTAATAAAATATATATATTTAATATATTTGTTAATATAAATATAATAATCAGACATGCAAATTCGTAATTTTTTTTTTTTTCGGTTATGGCTTTAATTTGAATTTTTTGATATGATAAAATTCCGGTGAGATTAATTGCGCGATTTTTCGATTTTATTCCATATATGAGGGATATATTTATATGTATACAGGGAGAATTTTCTCTTAGAATTTACCCTGAAAATCATGATAATCGTGGACAATATGGTATGGAAAGAATTTTATGAAAATTTCTCTGATTAATATTTATCACAATAAACATAATAATATCTACACGTTAAAATATAAAACATGTTTGAGTAATTTTACCATGCAGTTTAGTAAAATTAATCAAATATGTTTTATATTTTATTGTGATAGATATTATTATATTTATTGTGATAAATATTGATCAAAGAAATTCTTATAAAATTCTTTCTATACCATATTGTCCCACAATTATCATGATTTTCAGGATAAATTCTAATTGTGAGAGAAAATTCTCTCTGTGTAATATATTGAAGTGTCTCGGGGGTAAAACATTTTCCGCTCTTTCCCCTCGTATCTCCCGTATTCCTCGATTTAATCCCCCGTCGAGGTGTCGCTATCAAAGAGCGTGTTCCGAACTCTGGCCAATCCGAGGCATTATCGGTTATTGTGTACTCTCGTCGGATTTTCCCGATCCCCTCGCGCTATCACATGTATATATGTACACACGATCGTATATTTAGTCAGCTATCGAGGCCGACTGATGGACGAGGATGGGAATTATGTGACTATGCGTTTTCGTTTTAAAAAATTCGCCCGTTCTCAAAACAGTCGATTGATCATTGTTAAACATCTCGAAGGTGATAAAAATAATTTTTAGCTTCTTATAATTGTATAATGACGAAAAATTTTATAATTTATATGATATTCATATAAATCTAGCGATTGGTTATAATTATTTAATAATGTATTAAAATATGGTTCCATAAATTTATATTCCTCTATAATATCTCGACCACTTCTACCTGTAGGTACACCTAATCGAATCGACTAAATTGCCCAATTAATGTTTGCAAAAAGAATGAGAATATACAGAGTATTATTTTATCATAGAAAGAATTTATCTTAATGTCAATGATTTTTGAATGATAAAAATAATTTGAATGATAAAACTCGCGAAGAATTTTGATTTATTTAGGGACGCAGATATATACTCCGTATATATATATTTTTTAAGCCAAGATAATAGAGAAAGGGGGTGTTAGTGAAAATAAACTGTATATAATAGACTTGCTCACCGAAGACTCACCAAGTAGGTTGGACTTGATCTCGGTCTTGTGGATAGCACTGGATCCGGATAAATTTCCACTGATAGATCCCGAGTGATTCTTTGGTTTTCGCTTTCGTGTCTGTATTCCCTCCTTTTTCATGCTCAATGGTCTGTTCACCTGTAATCAAATTAATTATGTGCGCGCGTTGTCTCTTTTCGGTTCTTCCAATTTGACGTAAGAAAGTAATAAAACGACAATTTTGAAGAAATCTAACATCAGTTTTGTATCTTTAAGGTAACTCAAGATTGTCCTATGATCATTTATATAGTTTTATATTTTTTAATGACTTTAATATATGCATTAAATTTTTTGTAAATATATTAAAAGATTATTAATTACTTAATAATATATATATATCACACTAGAGCCAAAGCATGAAATAATATTCGCATAAAAATGAGAAAGATCGAATATACGATAATATATATACGCATTTTTTTTCGGTCGATTCGCACAACCGCACATCAATCTCTGTTTTAATTAAATTTATTGTCACGATCGTTTGCACAGATCCGAGCACAGATAATCTACGCTCCTCCGCGTCGAGACGGGGTCGTCTCATGCGTGTAAAAACAATCAAGTCACCGTTATCGTAACTAGCGATCGCAAAAAAGACTGATAAGCGATGCGCTGACCAGTCGTAACGAGATTAATGTATTAATTAAAAGTAATTTACTCCACTGCTCTTTTCATGTTTTTTTTATATCGCGAGAATGGAAGAACGTATTGTGTTAGAGAAATACCTAGAATATTACTCAGGTACATTGATGAAAGAAAGTTCTGTTCTTTATAAATGACCTCTCTTTACGTCAGCAATTTTTTTTTCTGCATTATCATTTATTTACTATTTATTTTTTATAGGATGTTTGTAATTAAGAGATGTCGATTGCGCGTTAAAATTTCCATTTAAATTAGATATAGAGAAAATAATTATATATTATATTATAATTTATAATTATTTTATTACAATTTTTTATGGCTGCATTATGAATATATATTATATTACAATTTTGTGACTCACATTATGCAGCTTGAAATAAAGGCCGCACGCGTTGCAGACTGGTTCGCCATTGTTGTTTCGTCTCCAAAGGGTCGTGTTGTTTGTTCTGCAATTTGCACATTGCACTCCCGTCCTCCGTACGCCGGTCTGCGGTATAAAAAGTGCTACTTTCATATAAACACACATATTAAATAATTGTGTGCGTAAAAATATCTCTATAAGAGAGATCTCTCTTCTCTTTCTTTCTCTCTCTTGCAAAAAACGAAAAACGGAGCGTGAAAAAAATATCGTGTTATATTTAAAAGGATATTTAATGATCATCTTCGTTATCTAACGAGGCATTAAAAATTATTACAGAATTAATATATGACGTATTTCTCGAGCGATGCGTTCGCGTCGAATAATTTACGATTTAAAGCATATGATTTTCGTAAGTTTTACGAGAGGCGACAAAAATTCCTCGTTCTCCGACGATGACGACATGTTGCGTCGCTGATGACGGGGTGTTTGAGAAATCAAGACTACGAAAATGGGAGTGCTCGCAGCAAGAAAACTAGAGCAAACAACAGCCGACAGTGAGTCCCCGTAGTGATTATTTACTCGGCAAGAGATAACATCCCTCTTTTCTCTGTCTTTAGTAACGGTAGGGAAACGAGAGAGAGAAAAAGAGAAAAAGAGAAAGAGAGAAGAGAACGCGGGAACGTTATTTAATATCGAAGTCATGTACGCTTCACGAGCGAAAAATTTATCAGGGTAAATATGGCCCCATTTTGACGATGGTCAAACGTATTTCGGCCGTCGAGCATTTGAACGCGAGAATCGCAGATTGTGCTTTAATCTCTTTAGTTTTCATACTCTTTTTTTAAAAATATTTGTTAGATTAAAATTCATTATATTAGAAAATAATAATAATAATAGAAGAAAGATTTTCATCTCAATTTCTAACATAATAAAACGCTGAATTTATTGTGTTAGAAATTTAAATGAAAATCTTTATTCTATCATTATTTTTTTCTAACATAATAAATTTTACGCTGAATATAATATATCGCTAATAAATATTGAATATAATATTCTGCGTCAAATTTTTTGTCAGAAAAAAATAATGGAAGAAAGATGAAAATTAAAACTCAAATAAATCTCAACTCGAGAATGCTGAAAGTGCAAGTCGCACATTGCATTATTCGAGTTGCGCTAATTAAAATATCCGCTGCAGAGACTAATTGCAATAATGTAAAGAAACTAATAATTAGCAAAAGAGGCAGAGCAAAAGATGTGCAAAATCGAGACTCGATTACTCTCTCGAAAAGTGTGATTCTCAGATTACTTAAAAGAAACTATATATTACTATATATAACAGATTAGAGAAATATTATAAAAAAACAAAGATTCGCACAATGTTTACCGGCGCGACCGACTGCTTCGGCTTGGGGCATCTCATAGGTTGCCTGTTGACCCCGTTGAGCTTGCTGTAGAGACCGCAGCTGTGGCAGTAATAGTGGCCGGTGCCGTCTCGTTTCCACAGCGGCATCATATTAGATCCGCAATGGGCGCAATGCTTAGGCTCCGCTGGTATAACGGTACCATCGAAGGCCTCATCGGTGCCGGAAATCGGAAGGGTGGTCCAGGCCGAGGGTGGTGCGCTTCCGCTCGCGGAGACGCTGTATCCACCGCCGGAATATAGTTGCATGTTGGTGTCGCCGACGGAGATGGCGGTGATGCCCGGATAACTCGAGACGTACTCCAAAGCCGGGGGCGAGGGCGTGCTACCGGCTGGCCAGTAAGGATCGCCCGAGGGTTGCTTCACGTATTGATACGTCGGTCCTGTGCTGTATAACGTTATCTGGGAGCCCGGTGAGCCGGGTTGGTCGTAATGTAATGGAGCACGAGTGGAAGTTAAGGATGACGCTAACGTCGGGTCGCCTTTCATGAACGCGCTGCTGGGTGATTCCACCTGTCGAATATGCGAAACGTGGGTCTTAGTGTATCTTCGGTTTGAAAGCGAAGATAAGAACTGGACAATATTATCAGTTTTTTAAAAAAATATATATATAGGGTTCGTTAATAATCGCCGGAATCTCTCGCGTGCAGGTAGAGGGGGTTCAACCGATAATTATAATAAAATGATAAGAGAGAACGAGATAGTTGATTAAAATAAATAGTAAAACTTTTCCCCGTCTCTCACTCTTCTCACCTCGGTTGCTCTCGAGCTAAGTTGCGTCGACGGATACGCCAGGATCACAGGCTCTCCCGGCTTGGCGTAGCTGTAGGTCGACGCCTGCTGGAACGTCTCGTTGGCCGACAAATATTGCGTGTACTGAACCGTTTGCGGGGGTGGAATGGCGACCGTCTCCAGGGTGGCGTACGTGTTCGGAGTCTTGATGGCGGCGGCCGCGGTTTCAGGCGGATCGTACTTGACGACGCCAGCGGCGTCGCCGTAGCTCGTCGGCACGAGATGTTGCTGCGGCTGATGCTGACCAGGACGAATGCCGTCCATGGGCGGCGAATACGGCGGCGGCGCCGGCGATCCCAGATGGACCCCGGCGGATCCCGGTTGCGTGACGATCGTCCCGGCGTCGTAATCTTCCGTCGTCGCGGCCGCGAGAACCGGCGAGGCCTGATATCTCGCGGACCCCTGATGATTGTCGTGCGGACTGAATCTTTGGTGCCCGGGCGCCTGCTGGTGCTGGGCTCGCCGATGATCGGGCATCTGCACGGTGATGACCTGACTCTCCCTTCGTACTGGCTCGTGACTGTCCGGATAAGACATCGCGTATCGGTCTATCTCGGTACCGTCCGGCGCGGGAGTCTCGTATCTTTGTTCGAAGAAACGTTCGCGGTGTTTAAACGTGCTTCTCGATTTTTTTTTTTTTAACGAACTCGCGACGGGTGTCTCACTGTCGCAATACATGTACATTTTTTTCTGGAATTACGGATTACTTCGCATTGATTTACAAGCATAAAACAATAATAACCCAGACAAAATTAAAACGTTTTAAAAAGTAAAAATAAAGAAATGTTTGACACGTTTTTTAAATATGTTTTATTAAATACTATGATTTATGAAATCATTAATATTTGATATTTAATTCGCTCAGATCTAATCTAATTTTATTTGTATTTCGTGTGTGTTCAAGTTTATATAAAAGAAATTTTTATTAAAAATGTTTTTTAAGTTAATTTTTAAAAATTTCTGAATTTTTTAATCATGAAGTTTAAAATGAGACATTTTTTAAAATTTATAATTGGGAATTCGTAACTTTTTGTTATATGTTAATTATAATATATTTTAATTTAGGTGTTCCAACTAAATATTTGCAATATTAATTTAAAAAAAAAATATTAATTTTAAATTTTTTGTATAATACATTGGTACTATTTGATTTACAATAATATCTCATAAATTAATGTTTCTTAACATTTCTTTTTATAATCATTCCAATAATATATTTTTTTTTACTAAATTAAACAGTACTAATATTTAAATACTTCATTTTATTAAAAAAAAAGAATTAACATTAAGAATTACATGCATTCCGTCGCATTACTTATAGAATTATACGGCGCATTACATGGAATTACTTAAATTTTTGATGAGTGAGACACCCCTCGACGAACTCTTAGCTCTAGAAAAGATCGACTAGTCTTACCTGGGTGGTTCCTTCACCGTAAGCGTGATAGTGGCGTCGGAGCTTTCCGAAACTTCGACACGCACCTCCTGACCGTTGCTGGTGGCGTAAACGACGCGTTGCTGATCCGTCCCTCGTTGTTGAACCTCGGCTGCACTTGGATGAGAGATCTGCACGTAATGGGTCTGCTCCTCCTGATAATTACGCTGCTGTGCCTGCTCGTGTTGCCGCTCGTTTCTCTGCTGATGGAGATTCCCGGTGACCGAATTAGAGTCCGGCGACTCCGGATCGACTTCGATTCCCTCAGTTATGTGTCCGGCGGTGGTGATCGTTCTGACGTGTCTTCTCGTTGTTATGACACTTTGAGGACTCGACATTGCCTGATCGTCCGTCCCGGGGACCCGCGGTGAACCGTCGTCCGCGTGATGACCCTCCCATTCCATTTTGATCTCCTGCTTCACGAGCGTCTCTTTCATCACGTCCTAAGTAAACCGACCAACCGGCATGCAGTTAAGGAAGAACACAATAATCTAATCGCTTATGTCAAGTATATCGAAGTATCCGTTTTCTATTGTTGACCGGAAACTTTTTTTTTTAATTTTAAGTCTTGTTTATCTGAGTTAGGGCCACCGCACAAGCTTTTCCGTAACGCGTTACGTTAGAGTCGGAAACGCATGGAAAACTTTCGCGGTCAAGAATAATTAACAAATATTTCATCTCTTTTTTTTTTAAATATATAAATTTATGTTATTATTTATTACGGATAAATTATATCGAGAAAGAAGAGATTAATCTTTCGATTTTCGTAGTCAGAGTGTGCTTAGCTGTTCTCAACAATTTAATATATAAATAAATGACAGAGCGACGCTGTGCCACGTGCGAAAACTCGACATCGGAATAGCGTTATCGTTCGCGATAACGGAATCGTGCACGAGCAAAGTCATATGTCGGATTTTCAACCGGATAACAGAAAAGATTGGTGTCTAGGTCGGCGATCTTCGCGGAAACTTTTGCTTTCGCTCCATTCTGACGGAGAGAATCAGTTATCTGAAGAAATCATTGACTACACATTTTCCCTTTTTGTGGAAGCAATTTTTTTGAAAAGATTTTTTATCTTAATATCCAAGATAGCTAAGACAATGGCAATGATTCAAGAAAAACGTTCATATTTATAATATCAAGCATAACATACGTACATAATAACATAGTAAATAACATCTCTCTCTCCAGAAGGAGATAAAATATGTCAAATTGTCTATTGACAGGATAAAGGCTTAACGGTCCTTGGCGGATCATTAGTCATTCTTTCAAAAGGGGAATCCTCTGAGCCACGCGATCTGATGTTTCAGGCAAAAGACACACAACACACACACACACACGTGTGCGGGATTAGTGAAGAGGGTAGAGGAGAGAGAAGGAAAGAGGACCGGGGACACACCTCGTCCGTCTCGAGAAAAATGCGAGAGAAATACTGTTTGTCCTGCGTCACACTTCCGCTCGGCAATGTCAAGTTTCGACTTCCGGCGCGAGAGCACGCGACGGCTCTTTTTCCTTCGGCAAAGACCGAAAGCGCGACTTCCGCTATATCATCACACCGTCGGCGATGATCTCGCAATCCGTATATTCCGGTGTCGCGGAGTGTCAAATCGGAGTAACGCGACATATGAGTCATATATTAAACTGAAGTTGAAGTGAAGTGGCAAGTGTCGCTTTTTGTATCGTAAAATTAAGCGTGAAACTTTTGGAAATGAGGAGCAAATTAATTAGCAAATGATGACTCTTTCGTGAATAAATGTCTCTCTTAAGTATCGAATAAACCGTCATATGTTGAATAGAACAAAAATCACATTCATAATATTTTTTTTTTTTTTTTTTTTGAAGTAAAATCATATTATTTTTATTTAAGGACTTTACTTCGGACTTTCATCTTTCTATAAACAAGAAAAACTTTTGAGTTTATCAGTGATGACAGTTTACAGTTTACGAATAAAGTAAAAATAAAAACTAATTAAATACTAACAAATAAAAACAAATATATACAGTAATGTAGTAATGAAGTAAAAATGAAGATTTAATTTAATTTAATTAAATATTATCGATGTAATGAGTGAAGTAGATCAGAATGGAGGAGAAAAGGGGAGGCTTGCATCCAGGAGTGGATGACAAAAGACTACTAAAGAAGAGAAGAAGATGTAATGAGATTTTATAGTAAATAAAGTAAAAACGAAGATTAATTAAATTAAATACTTATAAGTAAAAATAAATGTAATAATGAAGTAATAAAAATTAATTAAATTAAACACACTTTAATTAAAGACTTATCATCGACATCTTTTACTTTTTAATAAGATCTGTCTAATAATTCAAATGTCGCAATTTCGTTAAGTCGAATTTCTCGATTGACAAAATTACTCGCTGCTCCTTTCACATTTTCGATTGATGCAGAGAGTGAAAAATCCGTCGGATAGGTACCTCGTTCGATGCGTGTCGCATTTGACACTCGTGCCTCCCTATTCCTAGACGCACCCTGCAAAACGCACGCACCGCGAATGCACTAAATTTCGGGGTAAACCGACGATGACATGCATGCACTCGGAAGTGATCGCGAAAGAGACGCTTCCTTCGCCGGCGGGAAGCCAACTGAGGACAGCGAAAAGAGACGATTCGTCGTAGTGTGCCACGAAGAGATGTGCGAGAAGGAAGGTGGTGGAACCACAGCGAACCGCAAGTGAGTCTCTACTGTATCACGATACCGAAGCGACGTGCGTTCTCCTCGATGCGTAGCGAGAGGAGCCAAAGAATGCGAGAGAGAGAGAGATGGGTTGCATGTGGAGGACTTGCAATAGATGGTTTAGATGGACAGGAAAGCGGGAACGACCGTTTGGGCGGACCCTCGCATTTCATTGGTCAGCTAGTTGCGAGATTTTTTCCACGGTTATTCTTTTCATGTTTCTGGCGCCACATTTCTCTCATCCTCTTGTTAGATGCGCAAAAAAATGCTAGCGACGCTTTATAATATATTTTCTGTTTTTCTCCTTCTCTTTCCTAAAAACCCGAACATATACATATTTTTATCTCATATTGAAACAGGGAATACACAGGAATGCGTAAGAGTACCTAAAAGTACTATTCCTCAAAATTGTTTACAACGATAATACCTTGGTCAAACAAAGCATTACCTGAAATATCTTTTCGGGAATTTTTATAAAGTTACTTTACGAAATCGTTGAATCGACGCATAAGCCGAGGCATTTGTTTGTGTTGTAGACGATACAAAAAAAATGGTCAGAATCTGACGAAATCGGGTAACTTCGTATAATCCTAGTCTAGCTGGATTGTCCAAATTACACACACATGTGCACACACACATACACGCAATACTTGAGAGGGGAAAAAAAAAAAAGGTCGCGGAGGGGTCCGTTTGTTTGCTCGTTGATAAAGTGCGATGTTGCTGCGACAAAGATAACAAGGGACGTTATGCGGGGGAAACGAGACGTGTCCACGAGAATCTCGCCGTCATCGTCGGCCATCGTTGCTAACGCCCTGGCATCGCCATTTTGTAGCGGCGACAGCTTGACCATCTAGAGAGAGGGATGATTCATATGCCCGTAAGCATTGTGATCAGTCAGGGGGAAAGAGAAGTCTGGCCGATTCTCATAATAGGATCTCGTTTTAATAGACCCGAAAATGGTCGATACCTCTTTTATAAAGTCTAACTTTTCTCTTGCATGAATTTTTATATTTTTTATATTTTTTATTCTTATTTTTGTATTTTCATTTTTTTGCTCACATAGTTACTGAAGATGATCCGAAGTGGGGTTCAATTATAACGAAACGTTCAATTTTAAACTCAAAATACTAAAATAATACTAAAATAATTATGTAAAGGATCTGATAATTTAATTAGGAGGAAATCTTTTTTAAATTTAATTTTTTACATTGCTGTTTTTAATAAATTTATATGCGCGTTATTTATTACGCTGACTCTTATTGTCTTTTTGCCCCTAATTAATTATAATCTTAAACTTTTTTTTATATTCGCGCCTTTATCTCGCTACATAGCTTTTATTAGCCTTTATCATTACTTATACTGACATGTTCAGAACCTTTTTGTTTTATTAAAAGTCTATGAGATTTAACACTTAATTACGCGCGTCACATTCGTAATATTTATTATCTTGAATTTTTATAATGTTGCACAAAATATAATTGAAAATTGATTTTAATTATTATTGTTATGAATAACAATAATTAAAAATCGATGTTTTATGGTAGAAAAAATCGTGGTGTACACGCTACAGCTGGTTGTTATGCTGCTTACGATAAACGTATCTCAAAGCGGAACAAAACGATTGAATCATAGATAATCAGTGATACGCAGCGCCGATCAATCATCATTTACTCCCGAAATTTAGAGCAAAAATAGTAAGTAAATATGCTCGCTCTGAGAACGAGAAAAAAAGATAGTAACTTTTCAATTACATCGCAACAAAAGTCATCTCAAGATAATGATGACTATTGCCTCACGTCGTTCTGCGTCCTGATTCATTTCTGCAAACGAAACGTCATCGATAGCGAAAACCGCCACAATTTTGGTAATCAAAAAAGGTATATGACACACGTAAAGTGTCATACCTTTAAACATGCTTTATCTCTCTCTGTCTCTCTCTCTCTCTCTCTCTCTCTCTCTCTCTCTCTCTCTCTCTCTCTCTCTCGCATCCAATTTACAATTATTATTCTTCCTACGTTATTTAAATCAAGATACAAGATTAAAGAAAAAACGTTTATCCAAAAAAAAGGTATTAAAATGAAATGTCCTCCGAGTTAATTTATGCAGATTCTGTACATAAATATTTATAATTTTCTAAAAATTTTTTAATCCCCGATTAAGTCAAACCATGGCATATTATTATAATTAGTCTTTTTTTAAATCGATCTCTAAGAATATATGTAAGTTAATAACGCGAACTCGACAAGAGATTAAGATTGGGCGAAGAGAGGGTGGGAGATGGGGGGGATCGTTTTACCGTCACGAATCTATCGAACTGATCGAAAAATAGATCGCGGCGCTCGATCAAGATGAAGAAAAAAAAAGAGAAAAAAATATCGAGCCGCGAAAACCTTTGGACACACATGAAATTCGTTCGGAATGGCGTACGTGACGGTGACGGATATTTCTACATGCGATCGCAACGATATCGTGTAAGCTCGTCCGTTCGATAGAAATCAAGAGCACAAACACACAGGTACGCACGCACACATGTACACACGGACACGCAGGTTTCCTCTCTCGAAGCAATATTCCTGATAAGAACTTACGAGCCACGACACAAAAGGAAGAGGAGATTGTACACAATTGCAACATACCGAAAGTTTGATGGAACGGGATTAGTTCTGTTGACTTTGTAACGATTTTCCCTTGTTGAACTGCGCTGAGAAAATTACCGAGACTAACGAAATTGAGATGACACGAGAAATATTGAAACTTGTGCTTTTCGTCTTCGTTATATCGCAAGAATATATGAAAATAAATTATATAAAATTAAGCATGCGAAATTTCCTCTCAAATTCACAAGTTGAAAATTGCAAAATATAAAATGTCATCTTACAAAAAATGCAAGTTTTTCATTTATTTATTTGCAATCTAAATTTCATTTTTTAGAGATAGCGTTCGTCGAAATTTAATTTAGCGCTGTCGAGAATGGTAATATTAGTAAATTGAGTGTGCAATTTTTATTCAGTTGTGGCATTATTGTGATGGATTAAAATCTTTATTACTTATGGAAAATAAATTTGAGAAAAAAACTCTATAAAATTGAATACGAAATAATCTTTCAAGTTCGTAAGTTGAAAATCAGAAAATTGGATCCATGCAACGAAATTGTGTCTTTTACAATCACATAATTATTTATAATAAAATTGGTTATTTATTTATAATAAAAATAGTAAAGTTGGAAATTGTATTCCACATGAATTGACCTAGAAAGCATCAGAGTACTGACAATGAGATTATTAAGAATTATGGCATTATATCCGCAATATCAACGATGAATTTATTGACCGCCGTCAATAAAAGTTATTATCATAAAGCAGTCGATTGCAAAAGTAATGCGTTTTCGGCGGAATCGTAAAAACTGATCCTGGGTCTTTTCTCTCGCCTCGATGAAGCAACAAATCCGATATTGACTCGGCCGACAAACGCATCGGCGCGAATTAACTTTGTGCAATTTGCAGTATCGCGGTTAAAACTAAACCTACATACAGCCCGAGGCTTTCATAGACAAAGTTTGGCCATCATTTGAGTTTACAATCGTGTTATGTCGCGAAGTAAGCAAACAGCAGCGTTGTCGGCAAACAAGAGGTAACTGCGACGCGAATAATGTACAATTGCACGGAAGATTTCTCAATGTCGCAACATATACGATGCGTGATTAAATTCTGACGAACGCTAATCACCTGTCTCTAAAAAAGAAAATTTAGAAAAAAAAGTAAATAAATAAAAACTTACATATTTTTTGTAAGATGACAAAAATCAGTCATTTCGCTTTGCGATTTTTAACTTACGAATTTGAGAGATATAAATATTTCGCGTGTTTCAATTTTTTATATATTTTATCTGAAATCAAAGTAATGTTACATAATTGAATAAAAGTTGTCATTCGACAATGTTAAATTAATATTAAATCCCGACGAACGCTAATCATCGGTCTCTAATTTAGATTACAAATAAAAATGAATGAAAACTTATATTTTTTTGTAAGATGGTAGGAGCCGATAATTTTTATATTTTGCGATTTTCAACTTATCTGGGTTGAAAATGATCAACAACTATCGAATAAGACGTAATAAGCAGCTCTCCTTCTGACACTTGGAGATACAACGCGCGTTTGTCTGCTTTCCTGTCGTAGCTCTATTGCATTCATGCGACAGAAATTTTTTGCCAATATGCACGATTACGCAGATATAGGTAAGAGGTAGAAGAGACGAAAATTTACCCAAACAATAATGCACAAAAGCAGAGTATCAAGGCTCGAACATCGCCGATGGGGAGGTGCGCGAGTTGCCGCCACGCTGTCAAAATAAACGGCACTATCGCGATTTATCTCGTTTCCCATGATAATAAGAGATAAAACTGCATCCTTACATTAGCTAGTATATCAGCTAAAATGATAATTTCAGTCGTCGGGTCCGCCAGGAACGCGTAGGGCCGTTCTTATACTTACCTCCGATCGAACCGATCCGCGGATCCCCCCGAGAATCTTCTTGTACGAGAGAGAAACGTACTTTAACCCAAAGTGCATTGCGCAAGATTTAGTCGAGTGAATAATCCGAAAGAATGCAGCGGGATGTATAACGCGATATTTTTTTGGCTATCGTTTTGTTACTCCCTAAGGAAAATTTGTTAAAACGCGTGTGAATAATTTCTAGTGTGTGAATAATTTCCAGAAATAAATCTGTCGGATTTTCCTGTAAGAAATCTACCGACATAATCGAGAGTAAAATATGTAAAGTGAGGAGTGGATCTTTAAATTTGAGGTCGTTGATTCTCAAGGACTTTGCAGATGATGAAGTATGAAGTATAAAATAGAGATAAAATGATATGCATATATAGTGTACATCGCGAGAATAGGTATATATCATCGAGTTTGGCCTGAAAAATAATTCGTGACAAATTTTTGTATACTTCTGACGCAAACACACGGAAGCAAAAATTACAAGCGAGCACAAGGAGGATTTACGATTTATTAAACGAGACGCGAACACGTCGAGAGACCATTTTCTTTATCAGCCACGTAGAAATTCCTTATCATTGTATATGAGAAAAATTGAAGTATGCGTGTGCGTGCGTGAGTGTGTGTAGAGATAGATACCATATGATTCGCGCAAGCGCGCGCACAAGAATCCGTATCATCGGGAATCTACGCGAAAATGATGTCTTATTTTTGCACGTTGACATCATGCAATTCAAGGAAATTCCGATATACGTGGTGTCCAAAAATCATCGAATGTTCTTTTAATTACATTTCTTTATCCGAGCAATATAGGAATTTTACGTTAATAAAAATATCTTCAGATTCTCATTAAATCTATTACATCTCCATTATATCTCTATATATTACATCTTTTCTATTTTGATTATTGTATCTTCTTGTAATGAATTCTGCGAATTAAAATCTCTCTCTCCTTTTCTCTCTCTTTTTTTTATTTAAGTACCAAAATTAATTTTCTCGTCTCTAATATTGAATACTAACAATAAGAGGCATTAAAGTTTTATTATAATTTGAAACAATTCCTTAAGTATCATAAAGACGAATCGTAAGACTTTTAGAAAAAATTTCCAAAGTACAGACAACTTACCAACTCTCATTGAATATTAAGAGGCCAATAAAACTTTATTACAATTTGTCATAAAGCATAGTGCACGCCCGTGCATCAAAATGGCGAGTGTTACAAGTCTTTTATGACCCAATCGGCGTCTCGTAACTAGCGCAAAAGACGAGGAAGGTTTTACGGCGCAATTATGAAAATTTACAACGCGACTCGCGGAGCTGTCTCCATTTTAACGTCGACGGGATTAACATCATCGCACTACAATCGCGGCCCGTGCAAACAAATTTCATGTTCATTTTGTTTTCGTCGCAAATATAAGTGCGCTCGTTCGAGTCGTAAAGTATCCGAAAAAAATGAGCTAAAAAGTAGAGGATGATAAATAACAAGGGAACCTCGCAAACCTGAAAATTATCCTAATTTTGACGAAATTTTACATATATACAAGCGGAATAAATAGATGAATATAGAAATTTTTAATTGGTCCAAAAATTCAATTCGAAGAGGTGAAACCACCCCTTTATATATAGAGCGTTTTTTTTTTGCTTTTCTCAATATATCTTGAAAAGAGATATTTATTGGATAGGAGATATGCATTTATATATTGGAGATGTCAAGAAATATTTTATACAAGTTTTATGGTAAGAATACCACTATATATTTAATCACATTAATAAAATTTTGAAAAGATAATTTTTTCAAAGATTTTAAAAAAATTGTTTATAATTTTTTATAAATTATGAATTATATTTATATATAAATTATAAAGTTTCACCAAAATTATAAAGTTTCATCAATTTTCGCGAGATTCCCTGGCAAGTTTTTCTACGCGTTTTTCTACACAAATTTTTCACACATTTTTCTAATAGCAATAAAATTGCTAGCAATTAAAAAAATTCTAGAGTTTTAGAAATCGTCTATCGTGTTTTTCTCGAACAAAAAAAGAGACATGCGCGCGTCTCACATAATACCATGGCGATGTTTGCGTTTCTGCAGCGGCGGGATAGAAACTTTTTATTCCAATATTTGTATTTCGATCGCCCGAATGGAACGCTACGAGACCTTGAAAAAAAATGATTTACACTCGGCTCTCTCGCATTCGGAACTAAAGCCATCACCGCTTATAACGGCGACAGATCTTTACAAGCGATGTCGTTGGATCTTTATTAAGGCATAATATTCCTATTTAATGTCTCATAGATTACTCGCTGTTTTAAGTTATAATTCAAGTAATTTACATAAATAAATAAATAAATAAATTTAAATTTCCCAGATTTCAAAATATAATTAAGTTCATCGATAAAGATATTACATATTCGTATATATATGATACATATTCGTATATATACACGGAGAGAATTTTCTCTTAGAATTTACCCTGAAAATCATGGTAATCATGGGACAATATGGTATGGAAAGAATTTTATGAGAAATTCTCTGATTAATATTTATCACAATAAATATAATAATATCTATCACAATAAAATATAAAACATGTTTGATTAATTTTACTAAACTGCATGGTAAAATTACTCAAACATGTTTTATATTTGAACGTGTAGATATTATTATGGTTATTGTGATTAATATTAATCAGAGAAATTTTCATAAAATTCTTTCCATACCATATTGTCCAACGATTACCATGATTTTCAGGGTAAATTCTACGAGAAAATTCTCTCCGTATACATATTCTGGTTATAATTAAATCTTACATGGATTTGTTCACAGAATATATTAATTTTGCGTGTTTAGTGATCTTTTATCAAGATATTTTTGTTGCAAACAGAGAAGAGTTGTTAATAAAATTATGCAATCTAAATTCTTTTAAGAAATTTCACGCGAAGTATTTGAAATTTGCCAAAGTCTTTAAAAGATCTTTTTCACTAGCATATCGAATCGAGACTTTCAGAATTTAAACGACCGAAAAATCGACGAAAAATCTTCGATCGCTACCATTATTTCTCGATTTCTGTGACACATTCACGCGACGATTTTTCAAAAAATAAACTTCGCTGATCCCGTATAAATTGATCGATAATGGAGCGAAAAGCCGACGGCGCGACGCGAGAGAGGACCAATAATTAACGTGCACGACAAACAGTATTATCGTCATTGCCTGATATTATTCCCATTATCTTATATGTACGTCGGCTATGTGCTTAATGATTAATAAAATATTATCTGCGCTCTCTCGGGGATATCTTTCTTCCTGGCGACGGATAGTTTCGCGCCAGACATTGCAAGGAGCACCGATGCCAATCTACATCATCCTCAGGCGACAATGAGATATTAATTTGGATCGTGCCTTCGTGAAGATCGAATCTATATAATCTCGAAAAGGAAAATTCGCGCGTCATAAAAAATTATTTTGTTCTTATATAAAAGGTGTCTACGTGTGTTTGATAGTGAACATTTCAAGATTGATTGTATCATTACGTAATCGATGATAAATTCTTGAAGAAGGCTCTTGGCAAATTTTTAAAATTCCAGATTCGAAGAAATGAAGTTGGAGGTAGTGTTAATAGGGAGATATATTTCGAACGTATAATAATTACAATTATATAATAAGTATAATTTTCAAGTATATGAATTGAAAAAGACTAGTACGAAGACAACAAGAGGTTGCATAAAAAAATATATGTGCGCCTAAGTGTATGAAGGATGACAAGTGTATCTTAATTAAATTGTGAGTGTGTGAGTTTTTAAAATTTTATAAAGTTTATAAAAAAAGAAATGTGTGTCACACGATTACGTCTCGTCTGAGAAATTGTTCATTGAAATCTTCCGTCATAAGTACATTATTGGACCGACTTGAATTATTGATTTAATATTTGCCCTATTGACGTTGTTATAACCGAATAATCTGGACACCGTCGTTTTTTTGGGATACGTCTCGTTCTTAAGCAGCAGACGCAGGTAAATAAATTAAACATTAAAATAATTAATTTGCTCTTGAGAGGAAGAGAAAGAGAGTGAACTCAAAAGTCTGCAAATATTTTCGATCGTTTGTATGAACTGGAAATTACGTATACTTTAATGAGCCAATGAGTTTTATTGCTTGAAATTTCATATTATTTTTCAGAGAAAAAGTTCAATTTTTTTATCTAATTTTCTCTCAAAAATAATAAATTTAATTATTTGAGAACGATAGCAAAACTAATTTTTTTCATCACAATATTCACTAATTTTGATACACTATATTATTTACGTTTATTCTGATTTTATGGCGTAACCTTTTGTTACATCGAATAATTACTCGTGTTCCTATGAGATAGATTTCTTATGAAAAAACTTTGAAAAGGGGACTTTCAAGAAAAATGTAAAAAAAAAGGTCGCCAAGAAATAGGGAAAGCAAGACTATCTATAGACGAATCGAATCGATGAGGCTCCGGTTGTGTAGAGTCTAGACACAAGATTTTGGGATCGCATCTTGACGAAGACGAAGAAGCGGGCCAGGTAGAAAACACAAGTGTTGAAAAGGTCTCGAATATAAAACACAAGTGTTTCTTTCGTTGCTCGCTTTACGAATGTTCGCTTTCGACTCCTTTTCACGTGCGTCGCTCTTTCTCTTTCTCTCTCTCCCTCTCTCTCTCCCTCTCCCTCTCTTTCTCTCTCTTTTTTAATGAGATCAGATGAAATCGAATTAGCCGATTCGATGCTTTTGGATCGACGATTGTTCGAGTCTCGCAACTATATATAACTTTAGACTGTGTATTATACCTATATTATATATCCTTAATGTTTTTTTTTATATTTCACTAATATATACGTCAATCTTATATTTGGAGGATCTCCATTAAATTAAATTATAACGTCGAAATTCTACCATATTACACGTAAATTCGTATTAATATTAATTAAAAATTTCCTTTCATGCGTCAGTATTATAAAAATAATAATAAGCCTATCATCTTCATCTACTTTATCTCGAAGATAGATGTGAGAGAAGATTATTATATTTATTAAATGTCTAGCTATTTTAATCTGCTATTTAATGCAGTTTCAAGGTCTATTATTTAATTTCACTCCATCGCTTCGACTTGTTTCTAATACAGTCTAATCATATTACAAGGGAAAAAAAATTAATTCAACGACAATTAGTGTTCGTATATAAAATTGTTTGCTATAGATGCGACGACGCCGGTCTCTGTCAGCGTATAAACTGGCGTAAAAAAAAAATTACAGAATTTTTTTTGACTTACAAAAGTCGACGGAGTAGGAAGATGAGGAGACAAGCGTCGAAGAGGATTTCTGTGACTGTATTCTTGTCCTGATTGAAGGCTCCTGATGTAACAAGCTCGCTTCTTGGTGCCTTATTTCGGTCGATTCTCGCGAGCAGCGAGTCTGCGAGCGAGACACGTACTTGACGAGCTCGCGCTTGACACAGGTGCGTTTCTTTTACAGGGAGTGCGAGAGGAGTCGAGGTCTGATCGCTCTTGGCATCGTCGACGTCGTCGTCGTCGTCGTCGTCGTCGTTGACGACGATCTGCTGCCGTCTGGTAGCGCAAGATCGAAGCTTCGATTTGATTCGAAAGCCCGTCAAATATTGACTGACAACGATTAGAAGACGACTGCCATGCTGGACCTTCTTCTGCCATATTGGTATCAACCTTCCCCCCGACCCGTCTCGTCCCGCTTCAGTCTCTTCGTTACGAAAGCTGCAGTGGTGAGTTATAGTCGTAGCGATAGTTCTCTTTCAGAAATAAGGCAGTTTTGTTCTCCCAGAGAGAATTAAAAATTGTTGATATTTATTTATCGACTGAATAAAACGATTGAGTAAACCGTCCTGTCAAAGAACGATATTGATAAGATATAATAAAAACAATACCTATGTACAAAAATAATAATGTGAAAAGTCATACATAGTTTCACAATCATTTTGTTTGGATACAGTCTGAGATACACTATTTCCCTGATGCTGATGCTATTAGTAGAATAAAAGCAATTTAAAAGAAGATTAATGATAAGAAATTTGTTAATGAAAAGATTTATTAACTATTTATGTTAAAAAAAAATTCGCTATTGCTTTTACATGCTTTATCACATTGGGGTACTTTGCTTCCCCTTCAGGCTCTAAACCTTTATTAGGTACTAACAATAAACCCTTCCCCTCCAACAATCAAGATGTACCCATTGGGAGGATTATATTATGTATATAATTACAAAATTATACAAAATGTTGTAATTATATATAATAACAAAATTCAATTTATTAATTTAATTATAAAATAATAAAATTATATATATATATATATATAAAATTTTTTATTTATTTTATGCGTGAAGGATTATATCTATATATCGCATTTTAACATAAGCCAATAAATATACAAGTTAAAATTAAAGATAAATATTCGCGAATTATAATATTCGAGAATATAATTTAAGATTTGCCGATTGTTTCCACATGATAGATTTCGATCGAATAAATCTCGAGATAAATAGTAATATCTTATATATATCGTACGAAAGGGAGCGCGCTGAATGTGTAAAATTAAATTTATTACTATCATAAAATATATTTAACGAAATAATAATTTATAATGTTTACCTTTTTTGTTACTTCTAGTCTACTTGAAATAATTAATAAATAAATCGCGAGAAATACGTGCTTTGATAAAGATTTATCATCGTGATACAGTTACGCGTTGCTTATCGAAATTTATTAATCAGTAATTATAATGATCATAGCAAAATATTTCCTAATATTTGTCGCAATCGCATTTCGAAAAGGAATTTGATAATGTACGGAGCATTTTGTTCGAATGACAAGACGATCGCGTGTATTAATAATAATGTACTAAAAAAAATAATAGTCAAATATCGTGTTACAATTAATTTAATTATCACTTTGAAATATATTCAACATTTTGTAATATAAATATAAGCTAAATATTTTCTATGCCATTTTGCATTTTAAATTTATTTCGATGATTGAGTCAACTATATAGTCTCACGTTTATTTAAAAAATATAATTTATTTTAGATTGATCGAAAAAGTATTTGTAAATTAATTTAATATTTATATTATTTTATTATCAAATATTCATATTCTGAAAAAACATTCTCTTTTCTTAAATTTAAGATTTTATAGTAGATAATTATAATTTTGTAATATAAAAAAATTAATGGCATGCGTGCTTTGTAATATTTTAGTATACTTGCAAAAATTTCAGAAATTCTTGGAATGGTGAGTTTTGAAAATTTAATCTATGCCATCTCTTTGGGGGGTTATTCTATTTTTTTGATACTTTTTTAATTTATGAGAATTTAAATTTTAGCGAAACTAATAAATAGTGATATCAGTGCAAATTTTAATTCGATGGTTGATTTATTATTAAAGATTTGGTAATTTGAAACTCAGAATATTTTAATTCGTATCACTTCTTTATTGAATTTATCCTTTTGATATATTTTCAATTTGGGAAAATTTAAATACTTTCCAATTTTTTAAAATTTAAACTTTCAGGTTTTGTATTACTTCTTTAATATTGATTGTCTCTCGATATTTCCGATGTTCAAAAGTTAAAAATTTCCCAATTTTCAAATCCTTGGACTTAGGATATACTACTAATGAATCCCATATCGTGACAGATTAGTAATTATAAGAAAGAAAAATTAATATTAAACTTTAGATAGACGCAAGAACCAAAAAAATTAAACGCGAAAGAGAAAAATGCTAATGTTGGAATTGAAATGTAACAAAGCAGGAATAAAGGGGCACATATTTAAATCTTGTGATTTTATTTTACGAAAAGAGAATTTTTTTTTATCCTCGGCGCGTTTATTCTGTCGCGTATTCGCGTTTTTATCCGCGCGATTTATTATTCTCTTATCCCAAAGTTATTTTCGTACAGCTCCCTGTGATGAGAGGGAATCGGTTTGCTTTGCCGTGTATAAGCGCGATGTGTATCTACAGGTATACTCAGCCCGGATTATCTCTTATCACCTGCCCGCGAGGAGGAAGGAGTACGAAGCTTTGGGGGCGGAGGACTGTTGTCATGGTTACAGAGCATACACCGAGGTATTCGCTGATAAGCGAATCAGATGAGACATCGTCCTAATAAGGCGACGATCCAGCGTGTAATATTGCTCCAGACGCAATAGCGTAATCTTGTTATTTAGACATTTTTTATATGTAATGAACAATTGTACATCTTATTAAATAGCAAATAAACACAAAATAAATGATACGAATTATGCTTTCAATGATTTTTTTCATTAAATTTTTATTAAATTTACAATATATTAAAAAATAAAATCCCGCTTTAACAAGTTTCATAAATTTTGGAAAACTTCCGAAGAAGGGGAATTTTAATCAGATTTCATGGAGATTATATATGTAATTATAAAAAATATGCTAAAAAATGCGATAAATTTTTTAATTCGTGCGTTTGATAATTCTTTCCGCAATATTATTATAAGGCTTTTTTATAGTCGCTTTCTCTCTATTAGTTACGCCATTGCTATGGAAGGGAGCATATGTGACTCGCGCAGAGATTAGCCGCGACATTGTATTATCGCCAAAAATACACAAGGATGAACCTTCCTCCGGTCGTTCACTGACACTTCACCTCGTCAGCTAGGTAATGTTTTTGTGGATATAACAGCACGCGCGCGCACATCCCGTGTTAGAGCCATATGACTCGGAAAATCCAACCTGATAATTCTACAAGTGTTATTGCTTGGCTTTTAAACAACGCGATGGATGCAATTTTCAAGAAAACGACACGCATATTACGCGATTGTGCATAATGCACGTCGCATTAGTTCCATTTTTACCGCGTCATAAAATGTCACTTTCCTTCTCGTTATTAACTTTATAATTGACATTTATTACATTTATTATATCTTTTAATTTTGCACATTGACGATTTCAGTTATTTCTAAATTTTTAAATCTTTTTTCAAATCCAAACTTATATGTAGATTTAAGCCATAATATGATTAAGTATAATATAATCACGTGTGAATTGAAGGCATCAATAAAGTTTCTTAGCTTCGGTTTTTAAATATCCCTTTTTATTTAAAAATAACTGATGTTTCGATATACAATATTCTAAAAATATATTACATGAAATAGATTGACGCATTTGCGTCTGCGAAACGCACAATGTGCGTTACTATAGGAGGAAAACATTATATAATTGCTTATATTTAGTCTTATAATATGCTGTCGGGAAAGGGAGAAGGATATGTTCACTATCATATGATATAATTATTTCTATATGCTTATTGTCTAGTGTCTAGTTGCGTATTACATTATCTTTATTATTTTTAAACGTTTTCGCACGCGATACTGCCTTATATATAACAAAGGCACTGTATAAAGGCTGATAAATATATATATCAGCTGCAAGATCCTTATATTTTTATCTACCTAGTCTTACGCTCGAACGATGTATAAGAATATTTATGTCTAATCTTACACATAAATTCCCATTTATATATAGATATATGTATATATACAGATACAATATTTTTTGTAATTTGGTATATCGTCTTAAATGTCGACGCGCAAGACTCATTAGTAGTCTTCTTTGGTAAAAAAAAAAAAAAAAGAAAAAGAAAAAAGATTGAATAAAAAAAGTAACAGAACAAACAATTCATTTTTCATGCAAATGGAAAGTCCATCTCTTTCCGAGAAAAAATTCATGCTAACGTCCTAAAATTTTTTAAAAAGAATATTTACAATAACACTTACTTTCTCGCGCTTTCTTATACACACGATTACTAATGATATACATATAACTTGCAATTTCGCGTATCACAATGCGCGTAAGTAAGTAAGAAAGTCTAATGAGATGTTTATTTCGTTTAAAAAGAAAAAAAAATGATATTGTGCAAAAGACAATTGCACAAATCGAAAAATAAACTCCTTTAATATTAGATTATGTATGGATTGTAAAATTTAATAATATAAATTTATAAATGTATATGTAAATATATAATATATAAATATAAATGTATAATATATATACATTATATAAATATATATTATAGAAATACATATATATCATCAAATCTCCCTCATATAAAATAAAATGGCCCGTAGCAACTTGGAGAGCTGACCGGACTTCTTTCCAAACAGCTTCTAGGACGATATTGATACAACCGTAGATCTCTCCAGGTGTCCGTTGTCCAGCATAATCTTGGGACCAGCCGGGCTACTCGACGGACTGCCCAGGGTGACGATATGCGGCGAGGTGAGTTGATGATGATCAGGCGATTGACCAGCCGAAACCATTCCCGGCGAACGCGTGGCACAAGGTGAGGACGGACACTCGATCTTGGGCGAATGAGTCTCTATCAGTTGCTGTTGCTGCGAACTGATCATGTCATAATACAGGCCTGTGGCTGTGGTCGGATAGGGCACTATCCTGCTCGTAGTCTGGGCGTTGTTATCGAAATTGCTCGCGTATGAAATTGTTTGCGACACGTTGGGCCCGGTGCTGCGAGCCATCCTCAGGTCGTTATAGGTATCTGTCAGTAATAACATAATTGTTTAGAGAATTGATTTGAATTGCAAAAAAGGAAGGAAGGGTAACATCAGGGTCAACAAGAAACGTCTATTATGTTTTACTTCGAATGTTTCGCAAAATTCTGTCAGATTGATAAAAATGAAAAGCTCTAGAATATTATTTGAGACATTGTTTACCTGGCTCGAGCTTGATGTTATTGTTGTTATTGTTATTATTGTTGATGGGGAACACCGCGGCGCCGGTGAGAGGCGTGTCACTGGTTTTCATTCCACCCTTGGGCTTCCGCTTTCGCGTTTGAATGCTATCTTTCTTCATGGTAGACGGTCTGTTGACGCCGTGCAGCTTGTAATAAAGGCCACAGGCGTTACACACCGGTTCGCCATGTTGGTTGCGACGCCACAAAGATGTCATCGTCGTTTCGCAGTTGCTGCAAGAGAGACCAACGCGCCTCGTAGCAGACTGAAGAAATAGGAGAAATCGTTATTATAACCATTCACTGCTCTTCAATCGAGAGAAAGATACATTGATCGTTGGAAATGATTCCGAGGGTCTGATGAAAGCGCAATGATGACGAATCGCGGTTTCTTCTTGAAAACATACATGATTTTAATTCAAACGAAATTTCTCTCACAAAATATTAAAATTTATATGATATCAAAAATATATAAATACAAAATATGAGTAACTTAATCGGACTGTAAATTTCAGAGGAAGCACACGCTTAGTATTTCAAATGAAAGTCAGGAAAAAATTTTAAATATTCGAACGTTTCACATAGAAAAGTGGTATTAAATGGTCAAATCGCTTTCACCAGGTCGAGCCACTTAATGAACTCGGATGTAAACTCAGGGAGGGATGGATTACCGTGACTAGAGAAAGCTTTCTGTGTGCAAGGTACCGCAGAGAGACCACGGAGCAGAAAAGTGAGTTTCCAACCCTCCGAAGATCACGCGCGAGCCTGGAAAAACTCAACAAACATCACAAAGAATCATTCCGTGTGATCGCAAAGAAAAAAAAAAAAAAAATTACGAACGACACGTAAAATAGTGTACTTTACATTTAACAACAGGCTGCACGTGATTTCGGGGGGGGAGGAGGAGAGTGCTCGTACCATGGGTATAGTGGCACCTCGGGGCTTACGATTCGAAAGTCGTGGTCTCCTGCTGGATGGAAACATGCCATGTTCGACGACGAAAACGATCGAGAGGACTGCTTTCGTCGACGGTAATCGATTGGCTTTCTTGATTTTAACGTAATGACGTGATGATCGATAAAAGCGCGAAATTGAGGGAAAGTCAGGGAACAGGAAAAGAACATTCGTCGATCCTTTGATTTCCCAGCATAGATATTTTTAGTACTAATATTTTTATAATTTTTAATTATAATTTTATAATTTTTTATAATTTAATTTTAATTATAATTTTAATTATTGATTCTTAGGAATTTAATTATTCTTAGATACAAACCTTCTCATCAATCCATTGATATTGTATTCTTATACACACTTAATTAAATAACGCTATTCATTAAAAAAAAAGCGTCAATTTAATATATTTGTTTAAAGATATAAAATTGATGATAAAAGAAATTACTACTTCAATCACTACTGCATTCATTAACCAATCACCAATTACTATCCCGTACTCAATCATAGTAAAGAATCAACGAGGATGATGAGCTGAAGAAGAATATGAGAAGTGGACAGGGAATGCTAATGATAAGAGAGAATAGAAAGATAGAGAAAGAGAGAAAAATATTATTGATATAGTACAGTATTAGACAGTAAGAGAGGAAAAGACAGAGAGAGAGAGAGAGAATGCTGAGTTGGGAGGATGACACCTACCAAACGACGGCTCGATTTCTCTTCCCCGAGGACGCGACGAGGGCCACTATACCCACAGAAGAGAGAGTCTTTGTAGAAATTGCCCTGGTCCGCCACTGAAACAGACATGAGGCCATACGTTAGGGGTGTTTCTTTCGTGCGCGTATTAAAACATACACGACGAGCCTCGAGGGCTAAATTTTTTTTTCCCTTTTTTTTCATCGCCTCCTCTCAGTAGAATCACAGTCGGAGGAGGAGGGAAGAATGCAATCGCTTGGACTTACGGAAAGGCAGAACATCACGGGCGAATTTCCACATAGGCTCCTGGACAAGAACAACGTGCGAGAAAGGATCTTTCGTTCTCTCTCTCTCTTTCTATTTTTTTCCCCTCCGTCTCTTTCTCTCTTTCGAGTGTACCTTGCAAAATTAATCCGGTTTCACGGGATCAGAACGTATCAGAATTATCCAGATTTCTCATCAAGGGGTTTCTTAAAACGCTTTAAAAGCAAGATTTTAATTCAAATTTTTCTTTCACGCAGATTTGTGTCAAATGCTAGCTAAAAAGAATTACGCAAATAAATCTGCGAGTTTAGTCAAATCGTTCCGTTCCCGTTGTTGTTCCGGATAATGCTACGAAGAAGGGGGGAGGAGGGAAAGAAGGACGTCCTGAAGCCTTCCTTACCAGGCGACGTGGTTGTTTAACTAGAGGACGATTCATTCCGTTCATCTTGTGGTAGAGACCGCATGCGTTGCAAAGATAATGCCCGGTACCATCCCTACGCCATAAGGGTGTGGAAATCGCTCCGCAGTTCACGCACTCACGACCCTCCGTAAAGTACTCCGCCTCGATGTTGTGCACTGTGGTTTTCGCATTCACACTTGGGTAATTCACACTTTTCCAAACAATCGGACAGTCGCACACAAAACACGTACATGTATGCGCGATAGCATTCATATATATTATATAATTAATATTATTATAATTGTCTTAATTATATCTTAATTATCTAATATAATATATATTAATATATTATATTAGATAATTAAGATCATATTACATCATATTTTTTTGTTTTTAACTACATGCAGATTTGAAACAATTTGCAACCAGTTGCTGGGACCAATAATATGGAACGATGAAAAAATAAAAGATGAAAAATGAAAAGAATATAAAGATAAAGATGAAAAAATAATCGATTGCCGATGTGTTGTTCACTTTTCGAAAGACAGCATGGTGTATATCATCAGTAATGGTTCATTCGAAAAGATAAAAGATGATAAAATTATGTAATATTCATGATTATTAATGACATAATAATATTTGATAGCACAGTTTAATTAAATGATAATTAAATGATATTGTATTATTATGTGTTTAAAATATAATTAGAACACATAAATATACTCGTATAACATTCGTCCCAATATTCTACGTAATTTGTAAAAGAATCAATTTGAAATTAATTATTAAGCTTACATATCTATATATATTTATACGGATACGGTTAATAATCAGAAATTTAATTGGACGTAATGCGTTAATTCGATTGTAAATAAACTAAGTGCAAAGAATACTTGCTTTAAAGATGTGCGAGTAAAAAATATATTTTTTTCTTAGAAGAGAGAAATATATAATCAACAGGGTAGTTGTAAATTGATCGACCAAACTAGCCAATAAATTTTGTTTATTTAATACAAGTTACGACGTTTCGACCATATGGTTGTGGTCCTTTTCAAGTATAAAGTTCTTGTTGAAAAACACTTTACATATTTTAGTTACGAAATAATTAACATCTTGTCAAATTTTTTAAAAAAGACAGAAACATTGTATCAATGTGAGACTTTGTCAATAACTAACTCATCAAATAAAAATACCTCATCAAGAAATATATAATATAACGCTTCACGTGTCTCTCTATATATTTTTTATTTTTCTCTCTCTTTTGCAAAAGCAAGTACTCCTGTCAAATCAGTGTTAAAAGCAGGCGTAACGCAAACGCGGTGAGGAATAAATTTAGCAAGATACGTACACAACCGTGCGACCATGTCGCTTTTCCCACGAATCTTTCCTTTTCCCCATCGCAGAAGCGAAAGAAAAAAAAGAAGAAAAAAAAAACAACGCAGCCGTATAATAACAATACGCGGCTGCTTCCGGCGCAAGCGCGACGCAATTTTCGCGGCCAGGTAAAAAGAGCACACTTAACATACACGTGTCTCCGACGAGAGTAACCATATCTGCGCGGTGGCCTGTTTTTACGTGACCACTCGGAAACAATTGTTTCGTTGGCTCTCGTGGCACATACCACCTCTCCCTTCCCCCCTTTCCACATTACGTGACTATGAATATGCATAGTCTCTCTCGAACCGCGCAACGTGGAAGCTAAACTCTTATTTCGGATTATGCAAAAAGAAAAAATTACGAAAAAATATTTGGTTCTACCTATTTCGCTCGGGTGATCGAAAGAAGCGAGAAATTAATAAGATATAGGATAACATGATGAAAAAAATTATTTTGTTGCATAGGATTCTAAATTATTTTCTGTAATGTTCTCATAAAAAAAATCTTGAGCTTAAGTAAATGACTAAAAGTAAATGACTTTTGAATAAGGCTGTTCTGACTCATATTTATATTAATGACTATTAAGCTTAATATTTAAAGTTTTTTTAAATTAGCTTAATATTTAAAAGGTCAAAACCATTAACATCCTAAAAATTTTTTAGAATTGTTTACTACAGAGTTATAAAAAGGCAAATTCTGAATGCTTCATGCTTCGAAATAAATATATAATTTAATATTAACGTTGTAAATATTATAAATATATATTTATATAAATGTAATATAATATATATTATAAAAGTGTTAATAATAATTATTCATAATTTTTCCTGAATTGCGACGGAATACAAATATGAAAATCGCTAGAAACGCGACAAGGAGCATCAACGAACAAGAAAAGGAAGGATGCAGGAAGTATAAAGGCGACGAGGGAAGCATGGAAACGGACACGGCGTTATCAGAATTTCCGGCGTTTGCCGATAATGACGCGAACCGACCCGGTATAGTCGTGCCATGTGTGTTGTTTTAAAAAAAAATTACAAAATTATTAACTGGAGAACGCGCGAAAGTTCTTTTGTACCGCATAAACGTATCTTTTAAGCAAACTCGACTTCGAACGATTAAAGAAACGGGAAGAACGATATCCTTCTCGCTGTCTAAATTTAATTTAAAAAATTGTCAGATATTCTCGGGAGGTTTTTCTCACTATAATAATTTACTAAACGACTAAATTAAAGAGCATCCTCGTCCCTTATCCTTCCTAGGAGAGAGAGGGAGAGACCGAACGGGTCACTTGACGACGGAGAAAAATAAGAGAATTCATCTCGAGTTACTCGGTGAAAAGAGAAAAAGAAGAAAAGCAAAGCGGAGGAAGAAGGAGAAAGAATGAAGAGAGAGGTCGGCGTACGCGAGCAGCACATCCGGCAGAAATGCCACTGGGAAGCAATCGGATATTGTATGTAGGTAAGCAAGAAGCTGCTGCTGCTGATGTTCTCGTCCGCGAGTCCTACGAACTCTCTCATAGAGAGTGTATTATGCACGGCGGGTCGAGTTGCATTCTCGCGCCTTCGTGACGCCACCTTGACCCACAAATACCAGATTATTAATTGTCGGATTTTATCGCCGCACTCGCGAGAATTTGCCAGAGCAAATCAAAGATTTTTCAGAGGGTTAGATTTATTTCCAAGACTTTGGAAATAAACATATGCGTGTGCATAGTGGAATTATAAGATGTGTAATATTATTCTCAATATTATATATATATATATATATATATATATATATAATAAAAATATATATATATATATATATATATATATATATATAATAGTAATAAAAAGTATATAGAAATTTAATTGGAGAGCTCGCCTTCTTTCCATTAATGATCTTCCATTATAGTTATCTTTTGATTATTAAATTAGACTTAAAATCAGGATATCCGATTGCTCTCTGGCGTCGTTTAATGGCGTCCATAACTTGGTACGCTGTTCTCGAAGTAGAGAAGCGTCTGTAATTAGATATGAAAGGAAAGGGGGGAAGAGGCGAGGAATTAAAATGCACAGGCATTGAATTACCAAAACCGACACTAGGACGAAGAGGTCAGAGGACACGAGAATCTTCTCGAGATAGGGAGCGGAATCGGACTGGAAAGCAATCGGATATTATGTAAGCAAGACGTGGCTGACGTAGCCTCGAGGGTATCCTCTATATGGAATATCCTGCTACGTACAAGGGTTCACGTTGCATTTTCACGCCCGTCGCGACTTTGACCTGGATGACACTTCGTCTATCGGACCGCGAGAGAAAAAGTCGCGGGAAACGAGAAACATTCGAGAGAAGTGATGAACGCATCAGAGACACAGGTAGAAAAAAATAATGAAGAAATATTTACACACATATATATCGCTTAAGATCAAGTGCGATAAATCGGATTGTGACGTTATTTCTTGCAGGCGAACTTAATTTCACAGTTAGACGATTATATATACCGGGGCACGCGATAATAAGCGCTGTGTTATCGTCGCATTAACATTCTTGTTCACCTGTGCTTTTGTTTCCTACGACCGCTCTCGCTAAGCTAATCTGCCCTCGGCTTCGCGATACTTGTTGTTATTTCATACTGAGAAAGCTCAATCAATTATAGGTCGCCCGTGCAACCTATGTAAATACCTGCATGCCCCGTTTGTGCGCCAGGTGTTCAGACACATATTGCACGCACTGCAATTGCCATTGTTTATTTATGACTCTTCGTCCTTCCTTGTCCTTTAATATCCAATCATTATTATAACGTACATTTGGTACTTTGTAATAATGATTTACATTATAAAGAGTACACTGAAAAGTTCTCTCCAGGGAAAAAAAGATTGAGAATTATATTTTTCTGTCGCTAATCTTTGAACTTTTGACGTTCACAAATTTTGGTTTAATAATTACATAAGAAGCAATTTTATTTAATTAAAGACGCAGAGAGCGATAAGACTGCTACGCTAATTTGATCTTACAAGAGGAAACCTCGCGAATTCGACAGTTCTGATTTTAATGAAACTTTGCATACATGTAAAGGGGATAAATTTAGAAATAGAGATGTTTGCCTTATGAATAAAATATCTTTTGTATAAAATATCTTTTCATATTTCGAATACTTTTCGATAAAAGCAAAAAGCCTCAACCCTTAGAATCGTTTTTGACTAAAAAAAATTTCTAAATTCAGTTATTTATTCCCCCTATATGTGTAGGTAAGTTTTATCAAAATCAGAATTTTCGGATTCGCGAGGTTTCCTTGTTAGTTCGAAACATGCCGATCGTAAATGCAAATATAAACGAAAAGGAAAAAGACGCGAGCCGCGCGATCGAACATCGTTCATTTTATAAAAAGAAAATTTTTGGATCGAGCCTCCAGATTAATTTACGGACGGCCACGTGCACGTGGTCCTTCAGGATGATGCAGGGCTGTCACGGTGTTCTTGCACCAACGTTATACGTTTATACACGAAAGCATGCCAAGAGAGATGCTTCCTCCTCTAGATAGAGGGGGGATACGCGTGTCTGGCGTGGTTAAACTTAAATACTGAACTCGCGGACTCGAGATATACTCGAGGTCGCGGTATGTTAAAAGGAGCATCTCTCTTTCTCTCTCTCCCTCTCTTTTTTTTTCTTTTTCTCTCGGTCTACCAGAATGGAGTCCGGATAGTGCGGCATGTATAACCGCAGACTCTAGTCCCTGAAGAACCACTTAAAGTCTTCAAATTTTCCCTCTCCAACCGATACATCCCTTAACGATGCACATCCCGCCCTCTGTATCTCTCTCTATGTCTCTCTTTTTCTGGATATTTGTGAATGTCTCGATTATCTTAATCTCTATTGCATACGATTTTCATCAGCAATAAAATACAGTTGGAAATAAATGAAATAGTAGATATTGTCGTATAAAGAGCTATGAGCGATCTAAAAGTCAAAACAGAAACACTTGAGTATGAGAAAAAAAGATTCGTAGACACGTCTCTCTAATTCGTTCCCATGAATGTCTTGAATGTTAAAAAAAGAGGAAGACAAAAACTTAACATATATATGTTTTTTGTGAATTTTCCAAATCCTCGAAATATTTCTCTACAAGTGACGACTTCTTCAAAATTCGATGAAAAAAAATTATATATACCGAAAGTACACTCTCGAAGAGAATATTTCGACAATTTAAGATTCGGCAAGATATTTTCAACTTCAACTCACATTGCTCTCTCAGCGTGGCGAAACTTTTACGTCACGCGGATAAAAAAAGTCTGGATCGCGACCTCCGTGAACCTGGAGGACCCAACATTTTATCTCTGGGTGTCATTATTAGTATCTAAAATGAATTCAACGTCGAAGAAACGCGTTCAATTAACGTTACTATGTATTCGGTGTTATCAGAGCTCAGCGAGACTTAATTATTACCCGAAAACAGGGAAAAGAAAAAGGAGAGCGAGTCACGCGTGATACCGGCCACGATCGTGAACTTGGGCTTGCATAAGAGTCAGAATTAATTGCAAACTAAACGGGGAAGAGGTATTTTAAAAAGAGAACGACACACAAAGAGATTTCGCGAATTAATCGAACTACTTATCCTCTGCATGACACGCTCCGCGAACGTGATATTTCATTGCCACGAGACATAAAGACGCATCGCGATTTTAATTAATTCGCATCAGCGATATTATATCGTTAACCCTTCTGTCAATGCATATTATATATTTTTTCACTTTTTCATCAATATATGGATACTCGGTTACCGACCGTATTTTCATATTGCACTGCGACAATTTCTTTATCATAACAGCTGATATTATTTATTTATTATAGCAGCTTATATTGTTTCTTTACTATAACAGCTGGTGCCAGGCATCAAACATTCTTTCCCGTTATATTTTAGATTTCCGAATAGAAAGAAAATTCTCTTTGTATTTTGTTTCGGGCAGAGAAAAAATACATTTGAAATTGCTATTCGTTCATTGAGAGAAAGGTTAAAAGAATAATATTTGTTTCTTCGACGCTTTATTGACAATTGTGACATCGATCGAGAAGAAAGTGAACACTTTGGCAAACAGTTTGCCCCTAAAATCCCGGAAAAGAACGCGACGATGTGTGTCGCTTCCATTTCAGATACCGGCCAGTTTCACTGCGTGTGTCACTGACCGGTTTCTTTTAGATTAGATACCTAAGAGATGTTACGCCCGAAGAATATATATACATACACATTACGGTGGAATTATCGTAAGCCGACGCGGTCCCCGCTAGATACAGCTCTATCGTTACCTCCGCGTATCGCGCGTAGACGCAACTAGATTAGGCCCGGTTGGTGCAACCTAGGTCATGGTCGTATCAATGTTCGCCTCCTTCGATAGCGCGCGTGACGTTCGCGGGAATAGGTGACGAACACGGATGAGAGTCGCGGAGGCTGCATAAGTCAGGATTCCTTTATACGGATTCTTTTCACTGGCTAACGCGAAGCCCGAAATCGTAGACGATAAAAAACCGACTCGCCACTCGAGAGTCGCAAAGAAAAAAAATCGGACTCTTCTACGAAATTAAAGGAAAGAGAAATGTGTCCCCGGATTAACGAATACATATTACTTATTTCGAGAAAAAATTAATACATTCCTTTACCTTAAAAAAAAAATGTATAAAGTAACAATTAAATTGTTATAGTGTGAGATGGAAATAAAGTTTAATATTTTTACGAAATTAAGATGACGAGATAATATAAATTTAATTTAAAATTTTTCTTCTCCGTTGGATGCCGTAAAAAATTAGGGAGAAACGGATACCATAAATATATGTTACTTATTTCGAGAAAAAATAGATACATTTCTCTATCTTTAAATGCCGCAATTAAAAATGAGCGAGAAACGAGTATTTATAAATGATCGATTATGCGAGTTGAAAAAAAAGTTTGTTTATTAGTTAATCCGTTTTTTCGACAAGCCAACAAGACACAATAAAGCGCGGATTTGATATCGTCGACTCTCGTTTACAAAGTCGACGGGTCAGCAGCAGCCAGCAACTGACCCGAATGCAAACGATAAATCTTCGATAAGTCTCTTGCGATAACAAATATAAATTATATAAGATATGCGCCTATCCCATCGATCATCCGATATTAATATAACACGTTGCTCATATATAATTCTCTTACGGGGTGCAAACTAAAAAAAAGTCGAGAAATATCGCCAGCAGGAACCAAGTAAGGGACGTAGAACCAAGTAAGGGAAAACCGAAACGCGATATACGAGTGGTCTGCCGGTACCGCCCTAATTTAGTGGACGAATTAGTCAAAACTATGTGTGACTTATCCGTGACCACCCGGGGATTTGGGGTGATTCGATCTCATCTCTGCTATTCGATTTTCCACGAGTAAACGAAACATCGAATCTTTTTCCCTTATTATTTATGACGACCGTAACACGACACGCCGTTGATCATCGCGAGGAAGCTTGGGTTAACGTCAATTCATTATACGCGGAAGGAGAAAAATTGGTGTTTCATTATCCGAAATTAATCACTGAAAAATCACTGAAAATTTTCAGAGAACCAAGTTCGATGGGCAAAATTATCAATCTAATATCCGATAATTCATAGCGCAATCGGCGAGAAAGCTTTCTCACACGAAATAAATGATAAAAAAAAATAAATAATATGAAAAATTAATGATATAAAACAGCTGTTAGTTGACAGCGATTAGTTGTACAAAAATTTTCGAAAAAAAAGTTGGATAAGGAAACACACATGTCGCTTATTTTTTCTCTCTCTAAAAAAAATAACATAAAAAATTAATTATATGAAAAATTAATGACATAAAAATAAAACAGCTGTTAGTTGACAGCGATTAGCTGTACAAAAATTTAAAAAAAAAATTTGATAAGGAAACAACGTGCGTGTCGCGAATTTGAGAGCTCGAGGAAGCGTGTGTATACGTGCCTATGTATGCGTGAGTGTATATGTGTGCACACGCCCACCGATCTCTCACGTTTGACGATATCCACGCGCGCGGCAACCAACAACCTCGCGTGTGTCGCTTTAGCGCCGGCGTTCCATTTATTTCCATACGAACGCAGATGCGCGCGACGAAGGATCATCAAAGGATACCGCCCACTTCAGAAACGCATGCGGCAGGCGCGCCGGGTGCAACACGGTCTACCAAGGACAGGAGGGCTCTGGATTCTCAAGGACCACCACGATGAGGGTTGCTTTACTCATCGGTCACTTGCAACTCTCTTACGTTACCTGCACTTTGCGGTTTCGTGTTACGAGAACTGCTCGGAGAAATTAATTGTAGAATGTGTCGGAGTGTAGAAAAAAAAAAACGAGGAGAAAAATATCTTGGCTTTGGAGCTCGTTGACTTTCCTTCGTCGTATTATTTAATATTAAATATTTAATCAACTTATATTCATAAATGCCTAGTAACGCACGAATTTTGTGTTGCATAAATATAAACTGCGATTTTTTCTAATAATGTAACGATGTAAAAATTTGTGGATTAATTATGAAAAATTATTTTATATTTCTAACATATAACATTTTCAATCTTCATAATTGTAAATAAAAAATTGCTAATACGTGCGCGTGCGAGAAATGAGAGAAAATTAAATAATCTCATTTCTCGAGGATGATTTAAATGAAGAGGAATCAGACTATGAAATAGAAGATAAAAATTTGAAAGTATTATTACGAAGTGCTGGGGTTGCACGTGAAAAAATGATATACATTCAGCAAACAAGTCGCGATGATTAATAAACTATGAGGAATGTTTCTCGTCAATTTCCACGAATCGTATAAAATTGCAACACACGTTTGTGTTATCGCGGGCCGATATCCCCCAGTTTTCATCGCCGGAGACACGAACTTCGCGATTTTAATAATCTAAATCCGTGAGAATACGCGATGATCGCTGTATATCGATACGGGATGAATTGTCAGAAGCGATACAAGTAAATCTTGTTATCGTTGCACGGATTTAACAAGGATTCCTCACGGTTCCTTTTTTCTATTGTAGTATTAAAACAAAACGAATGAGATTATCGATCTATTTGTGGTTTTACGATGAATACTATGCGATTCGCCTGTCTTTGATTTATTTTTCTTATTAACCCTTTTAACGCCACGATCGTGTGTACATTTTCAGATTCGTTCACAAGAGAAAGAGAAAAAAATAATGAACTTTCTATCTTCGAAAAATTATGACAAATAGAAAATTATTTTTCTTTTCACAAGAACACAGCATTAATCCTGGAGTAGTTGCGCGGATGACATTAGTCATCAAGTCTGCGATATTTTTCATTTTTCTTACGCGTCAACAAACTTTTTAAAATTCAAGTTTAATGAAATATATACATATATTTAAAAATAAATAATATATCATAACATAAATTTTACTTCTTATATTTTAATTCGTTTTTTAAAACAGATGTCATCTATGTGATCCCTTCATTAATAACAGCGCGACCACTCTAGGGTTAAGAGGGTTAATAAAACGTTGCATCAATTCTAATTTTACATCTAATCACGCTGTACTTATTGTTAACTATATCGTAAATACTCCGTTCGATCGCAAATAAAAAAAAAAGAAGCATTATACCGCGGCTATAATCTATTTGATTAAAATAGAAAGGAAAAAAAAGAGACTCACTTGCAGTTAGACTCGCTGCGGCGCTCAGCTGCGTCGGCGCCGTCGTCGAGTTGACGGTCTGACGTTTCGGGAATGTGCTGTACTGCGTCGTCAGCTGATCGCTCGTGGGCGACGCGTAGGTCCAGGAGGCGACATCCACCACGGCTGCGCCGGTGGTGCCGATGGCGTTTTGCTGAGAGGTCGCGTAAGGTGGGCTGTACCGGTAGCTGGTTCGCGCTCCAAATGGTTGCGAAAAGGCCGGCAAAGATTGATGAGACACGGTACCTGAAGACTTGGTGCTACCATAATCCTCAGAAATGGGAAGCGTGGAACTTAGACCTGTCAAAAGGAGCAAAGAAAGGTGTATTATATCACCGAAGAATGTCTCAAAAAAGCTAAGCGGGGTGTCCTCTTTTCTTTTCGATTTTTCGGAAAAATTCTTTTCTTTCTTTAATGTCTCTAAAATGTATCAGACATCATTATTTACTGCGGACAAAATAAATTGTATACCATTGTCAGTTTACTATTCATCTCGAGTGGATTTTAACGCGCAGAAGTTTATGGTTATTAACATCCACTTGAAATCGTCTACGTATTCGTGTATACAATTGACAAGAATAAATAATCACTCACAACTCTGAACCTAATTACGTAAAATTACTAAAATCGTGATTTATGGTAAGTAAAATTGCTAACGCGTAACTTTTTCTCTTTGAATTCTTTCAAATAAAATTTTTCACGAAATATATGGGCACAATTATACGAAAAGATATATAATAGAGATTGCAAGAAATTCCTTTGCATTTTTTCTTTACAAAAATTGCGATCTCTTAAAAGAACTTCTAAGCTTTTCTCCGATGACTCGCGCGAGAATTATCGCCGCAGGAATGCGTATCGCCAGGAATTACGTAGATGTCAGACAGTCAACAGTAGTCTAATAACCGTAGTCAAAACGAATAGTCGGGCAAGGACGTAAACTTATCGTGTCAATTATTTCCACAATGCTGATACATACCTTGAGAGTTCCAAATCTGAGGGGACGCCAGCTCCGTGGGGCTGTTCGTCATATAAGGGAGAGTGTAGGTGCCTCCTGTTCCGGTTCCGATGCCCATCGTACTTACGGTGTTCATTGGTCGATACGACGAACTGTAACAAGAGAGTTTATTTATATTATTATTATTATATATATATATATATACAAAATTATATTATAACAAATATATTAATTAATAAATATTATATTATAATATATAAGACGCATAAATATTTGAGAGAGATGATTTTGACATCACCGATTGCAGATTAAAAGAAAAATTTTGCTTAGATCAAGGGAAACTAATATAACGATTGTAATAGCAAAAATTGATTATTAAAAACTATTACAAACTATGCTTCTCTCGTTTGCCTTATTTAATTCGTTAGTATTACAGTTCTAGTGATGAGATATTTGAGGACGATCGAGTTGTGATTTCGACGTTTTATTTAAGAAAAATTGAATACACACTTGAAAAAAGAAAACATAATAAAAGAAACAAACAAATATGCGTTCGAAGCAACAAGCTTCGCTCGCTGAGACTCGTGCGCCTCATGTTTCACGCGTGGATCACGTCTCGCGCGAACGAATACGCCTCTACCCATGGGATTTGGATCGGCGTGCATCGCATAAATCGATCGATTCGATCGAAACACCCCGGCGAGAGTCACTCTTACTTTTTATTGCGGGTTATGCGTAAACATATTGCCTTATTACGAAATCCGTATAGAGTTTCCTGACATAAATTTAATATTTTCTCAATCGATAGAAAATCAAAAAAGGCTCTGACAATTTTAATATGAGTGATAAAAATGCTAATAAGAGCCATTTTCGCCAAACTATTATTGTTATTATTAACGAGAAAATATTAATACGAGTGATAAAAAAAAAGACTAATAAGAGCCATTTTGGCTAAAATTTTTGCGCAACTGAAGCGAACGTGTGTCCGATAATAACAAACGGTGCCGTTTTTTTTAAATTTTTTTATCGACGTTCCGCGTCAGAGACACCGGAAGGTGACTCGCGGGGGAGAGCGGAAGTCGCGGAAGTTCGACTCCGCGAATGCGGGCGCGTGCCCCATCGAAAGGGGTACAACTCTACACTTTCTCTCTCGAGAAGGAATAGCGTTCCTGTTCGTTACGTGTCCTTCTTTCCTTCCTCGCTCCCCTACTGCGATGACCCCGCATATAAGTGGCCGGAATAACACGGGTACTCCATTATCTATTGCCATTGCCATTACCATTACGAGAAGTGTTTATACCCCGGTCTCGACTCACCGGCCACTCGAGCTCGACCCCGGGGGTCTCTTACCTACCTGAAAAACGAACTAAGGGACGCGCATCGCTGGCGACGAAGCGAATTATGAGCGTCCACTTAAACGAATCTCTCTTTCTTTTTGTCCAACTTGAAGCGTGGCTCTTTATCTTGTCGGCGAAGAATGCGAGAGCGGGTCACCTTAGAAGACCTACCCCCCGAGGAGTCGATCGAGGAAAAATACCGACTCGTGCGCGGAAGCCAAAGTGGTGACGTGTCAATTATATTCGGTTATAAAGAAGCAAGATTCGGAGCAAGCGCGTTGCATAATATTTAAACATGTCGACGCATCTTTATTTGTTATATATCTGTTATATATACTCTTCTAGCAACTGTAACTATATAAGAGAATAAAATTTTATTCGTTGCGTCTATAGCTTATTACATTTAAATATGGATTATTACATATATTTTTACCCTCCTTTTAATTTCAATTTTAATTTCGAATATTAAGCTTCAAAGTTTGAATTTATTTAATTTGTAATTCTAACTATTAATTTGCAACTTAAATACGTAAAGTCTTAAACACTTGACATTCAAATTACAGATGGATATAATTTATAAGAACCATCCAAAATCGCAAGGCAAGACTTGAGAAAAAAAAATAAATAAATAAAAATAATATTTATCCTCTCTTTTTATAAATACGGCCTCTTCGTCCATAATGAGCGTGGAATAAATTTTTTTTTCTTTTTATTACACGTACAATTAAACATGTGCGAGAAAGACCATCGCGCACGTGCACTTTATCTCCGGGCGCGCATTAACGTGTCCCAAACAAGGTAAAGAAGCGCGGCCCGGCTTAAAACAAACGAAAGCAGTGCCCATAACGTAATGTTCGCGACGCGTGATGTCAATACGGATGCGGCCTTGGCGAGTCGCGCGGTGCCCAGGGCACGTTTCTGCATACCGGTACGTGTCCAGAAGCGATCTTCACGCGATGTCGACGATTCCTCGCGATGCTCTCCCTCACGCGGTATCCTCCAACAAACCTGGCCGCCGCTCGACAGGAGAGAAAAGAAACATCGATAAGCGCGTACGCGAAATTTCCAGGCGCGAAAATAAAGAGATTCGTTAAAACGAGTATATAATTAATATAATTAATTATATATAATTTTATATATAGTATATTATATAATTATAATTATAATTATATATACTATATGTATATAAAATTATATAATTACGGTGGATAAAGGATAAACCTGAAAATTTTCAGGCTTTGTTTCAACATATTTCCGAAGTTTCAGTTTGCGCCCAAAGTGGAGACTGACGAGCAAAAAAATAATTCTGTGACTATCAGAAATATACGTATAATCTACGTAATCTAATAATTTTATAGTTTGAAACTAATTCGACTATGTTGAAATAAACTTGGTTTCTTTAAATATTAGATTCCGGAGAGGTTCTGTTGTTTTCGTACAAATTCTCATGTTAAATGCTATTATAATATAAAGGACAAAATTGAGTTTTTGGAAAAAAAGGATGGTCACCGTATATATAATATACCTACTATATATAATTAAATAATTATACAGTAGATATAAATTAAGAGTTTTTTAAAAATAATTTAATGAAGATAAATAATAGTTTAAAAGAGTTTAAGAGTAAGAACAAAATTTCATAACTCGAGCAAACAAAAAAATTTGCGCTTTTATACTTATAGAAAAGCGGCTTATAGGTACATTGTTGTAAGAGAGCGTTTTTCTTGACATATGACATTTTAGAGTGTGTTAATTCGATTAATATTTCAGCTTGAATATTTCAGTTTTCAGTTTGAAATTAAAGAAATATGTCTCTTTTTAGCAAGAGGCACGTGAGTGGCTAGACGAAAACTGCGACTCGCGTGTGCAAAAGTGCACGGCCAGCAATATATCAGTCCCGATTCAGCCGACGGAGTTGTGACGAATATAAAATTTGCAAACCAACAAACGAGGACACTCGACACCAAAACGTGATCTGACCCTCGCGAAATCTGCTTAGGCGATTTACATTTACGTAACATTGGGGCAGGTTATGAGACGGAAAGGTCGAGTATCGACGACGATCGGACTGCAGATATTTTCAACGATACGACAACAATTTCGATTTCCAAGCGAAAATTGTTAAGTGGACGAGAATGAGGCGAAACAAAAATTTTTTTACCAACACGAATAAAATGTAAAATTTTCTTCCAATCATACATATTTTAGAGGATATTTTTTCTTCACGTAAAATTTTCGAGTTACAACTTTCGTTCGCACCACATAGAGAAATCTCGCATAAGCATAATTCATTCTTATATACGCATTTTTTTTCGATCGACAAATAAAGCGTCGCGCATTTTTCATTCAGCGATGCGTAATAAATATGCCTCTAACGGTTCTGATTGTCTTAGGATGTGTCGTACATCTGACACGAGCTCTCTCGATGTGCACGAGGATGCGTCTTAAGTGCATCGTACTAATTGTAAGTTAAACGTCCGTCCGATGCAATACGAGACCGTTTCCCCGTGAAAAACTGGTTGCTCGTATCCCGGATGGTTCGCGTGTACACCAGGTGCAACCGGGTACTTTGTAAACCGCTAAATACGAGAAAGAGAGAGAGAAAATGGTATTAGACGGGCACGCGCTGCGCGCAATTGCACGCTCGGTGCAACGTGCAACGATGCGCTTAATGCGTTTCGCAATGTAAACGACTGACTGATACGGTGACGTCTTGTACAGACGGAAAGAACCTTCCTCCGACAAAACTATGAAAGGTCACGCGTGTGGACGGACAAGGATGACAAAATATATACCACATTCCACTAATGTTATGATATGGTCCGAGATAAAATGACAATTAATCATTGCGAATGTAAAAACCGTGCGAAGAAAGCAATACTCTTGTTAGATGCTTATGACTCGATAATAATCTCTCAATTATGAAAGTAACATCATTATTTTTCCGATTAATTTATCAGGGTGTCTACTCAAATCTTATAAAAAAAATTTCCTGATCTTCAAAGTATTTTTATTTTAAAATTTGTGTTAAAATTCTAGATAAAAGTTGCAGCTTTTTAAAATAAGTTTCTTTATTGTATATACTTTCTAATGTTTTTTCTATTCTTACAATTGCAAAGAAAATGATCAAGAATGCAATTTTTCTAGTACTTAATATTGATTTATTAATCGTAAAATTAATTTTGGACAAGATAACAAAGTGCAATATGTCTATCATAAACGCTAAAGATATATGCAAAAATATAAAATAAAAATAATTTATTATAAACGTCTTAAGGAACACTAATTTATTCAAAAATTATTGAAAAAAGAAATGTTAGATACAATATGTGTGTTAAATACTAAATAAGGATAAAATTATCAAAGATTTATTTTGGAAAAAATTCCATGAAAATTCTCTGATTTTTCAAGATAAAAAAAGATCCCCATTTTCCCCAAAAAGTAGACACCCTGATTTATAATGCTGATAAAAAAGAAAAGAGCATTTCCTGCGATCTCTACGAAGTTTGTGCTTGGCAGGCACGAATGATGGCCTAACGTTAAGGAAAGTAATGCTCAATGACGTAACGTCATCCTAACAGGAATCGAGAGCGACTTATGACCGGGCGTGCGTGTATGCACGCATATTCTATGCGTGCGTAACGCGGCTGAACGAGTAGCTCAATAGTGCGAGAGATCTCAGGTTTCTCTTCTAAGAACCTTCGGCGCACTTTTATTTAATTGCCGCCGCTCGTTAATCTCGATCTCAAACTCTTCCTCCCCCGCCAAGACAAACGCTCTCGAGCGTGGTGTAACGATTATTATTTAGACAATCAATCAAGGGATCGACACGAGATCGACCGAGCGAGAGAGGACTTCCCCTGACAAATGACAAATAAAATACTATTGATTGAAATAGTACGAGCTGGTTGCTAGCAACGCGCAAGTTGACAAGTTCTTTTTTTTACGAGATTTTTTTTCTTTACATCTCGACTCTCTTCAATTCCAGATCAGTTCATCAGTGTGGAATTGTGCGTAGTGGCAAGTTTATTTAATAAACACAAGAAAGAGGAGATAAATGCGCGGTAGATATAATACGCAATACGCCATTTGTATTTGCCACCGGAGAAAGATGTAGGGTTCCCCTCGCGCTCTCGGAGGAGTGCGAATTTCGCGAAATCCAATATAGCGAGTTTAATGTCGACCGGGGTTATAGCCCTGCTGCCGTAGGACTATCTGAATCCACCGAGCTGATAAGACGCTTCTCACGATGGCCTGCGGAAGAGCAGGAGGAAGGGGGGAGGGAGAGGAAAAGGGAGGAATGTTGCAAGTAAAGATGAGCACGATAAATCTACGAGAGACGAGTAAACGCATCGGATGAAGGGTGAAAGATGCGTGCGTGTTTGCTCAAGACAAATAACATCGACACGAAAATCGATAATGTGTGACAAAGTTAAATTTCCAAGTAACATAAATTGAATTAAAAACGAAAAATTTTCCGATTTTTTTCATTTTAGATACCCCCCTACAATGGATATAAAATATTAAATCTGTTGACAAAAAATTTAATCAAAGTACTCGGGAGATCAAGAGAAACATAAAATATATATCTATAAATTATATGCACTGAAAAAAAATTGTTAACTTGATTAAACCGTTCGACTAAATAATATTTTGTTAACTGAACATATAAAAATATTTAAATTAAATATAACATATATTAAATCTAACAAAACGTGTATTTGACTTAAATACTAATATATGTTCAATTAACAAAATAATAATTTAGTTAAACGGTTTAATCAAGTTAATAATTTTTTTTTCAGTATACACATAATTTGCAATATATAAATTCGCGTCTTTCTAAATTAATAGCTATTTGTACAAGATTTATCTTTATATAATATTAGATACAAGATTAAGAGAGAGTAGAGAATATATAATAATATGAATAAAATTGTGTTAATTATTTACATCATTAAAAAAAAAGTTTTAATCAGATGTTACCACCGAGGTATCAAAACAATTCTCTCTTTTGGTATAAAGTCCACTTTAATTCGATTTATATTCATTTCGCGAAAAAATTCAAGACACAATTCTATTTATAATTTTATGTGTCAACGTTTATTTTAGTGTATGTGCGCGTATTATAATCTATACTTTATATACAGTGTGTATTTTCCTTTTTCAAATTGTGTTTTTTTTATATTATACGACATATATATAAGATTATAGATAAAATTCTATACTAAATTCTGTCACGAATTATAATAGATTGTCTAAAGCGAGCTTAACTAAAAAATATCCAGTGAGTTAGATCATCGTATATTTTAATATTTTAAGATATATATATATACATATATGTATATAAAGATTCATGCTATTTTGAAAATCTTATAACACGGTAGATATCTCGTTTGACAAATGATAAGAAGGGCATTTCTTATTTGCTTAGTCACATGAAGACTGCTTAAGATATCAAAGCTGATCTTTTTATACGGTCAGGGTTGTGTGATGGGACGCGAGAATAAATCATACGTTAGTGTATAAATTTAATATTTGTATATATAATACACGAGCCTTAGTAAAAAAAAGATTTAATTTCGAAAAATAAGCGGGAGTGAAAAATCTAAAAATATGTGCGAATGTAAAAATATCATTCTTTCGATATATGGAGATATATTCAGTTTCAGCTACTTGTAAATATAAAATTATAAGATATATATATATAGAATTAGTAATTAACGTAAATTATGTAAATGTAGAGAGCGAAATATGGATAATGTAATCGCGCGCAGAAGAATCGTGTGATATCTGAGATTTCACAGAAAAGTTAAAAAAAAAAATGTTCAGCATATTAAATATCAATATCAATATCGAAGTTGTAAAAACGACGTGATATTTTCTTGTTCACATCGTATTTATTTGGCTGCAAATCGCGCCAATTATTATCGGAGTTCGCCACTCGTGCTTTATTCTTATTTTAACCAGATTGCGATAAATCGAGGATTTCTGACGAAAGTGCATTTAATCGATGGAGCAAAAAAAAAAAAAAAAAAAGAAATGCAGTCAAGACGGCAGATTGATTAAGCATATATCATATGTATGTATATAGTACGCATATAATGTATGTGCGAGAGAGATTACTAACAGACAAAATAAATAACAAATTGTAATGTGATCGACACAAAGAAAAGTACCGCGTGGAAATAAAATAAATAAAAAAATATATATATATATTAAATTTATGATATATATAAAATATAAAATCATATATTTCTTGTTAATAGCTATTCGTATAAGATCTTTATCGTATATCGATCGTATCTAATAATATTAAATGAAATATTAAGAGAGAGGAGAGTATGTAACAATATATATTATATATTAAAATAAAAAATATATAAAATAAACAAATACATGTATTGCGAAAATATTAATGAATAAATGATAATAAAAATTAAGTTATTATAATAATAATCTTATATATAATAATCTTTATTATTTGTAATATAATAGTGGTTACATAATCTCCAAGTTTTATTCAAAATCTGCGTATATAATGACATTTTATCAGAATCAGCTAATTCCACGTCACGTTCAAAATAAACAGCACATACGAAGTGTCACACGAGAAGATACGAAAAGGCCGAGTATGAGACATGCGCGCGTGCATTATAAACTGTGTTAAAAAATTTTTCGAATTTTTTTTATTATTGTAAAAAAGAAAGACTCACTGCATCTTAGCAAGTGCGCGATCGTCCGAGATCGATATGCTTCGATATGATCTCTCCTCTTCCTTTCTTTATGTCTCTTCCAGCAAACGCACTCTGGGTCGTGTCCTTCGTCTCCGTCGCGAGGAATAAAGATGTCAAAGGGAGAAGAAAAAAAAAAGGCGGTATATACCGTAAAGGATATAAAAGAAAGGACAGACACCCGGGGAAGCCCCGTATCTGTCACCGGGCAGACAAGAACTGAACGGAGTATAATCTAACGGCGTGCACGAAACGTCGAGCCGAGTCGGAGGAGTCGGAGGACCCCTCGTTGCTCCGAAGGTGGTCAGGAGATTTTCCCCTTTCCCTCCCTCCTACGAGTCCCTACCGGTTCACCGGTGGGGACTCTCCTGTCGGCAGCCAGGGTAATTATCCCCACTCGTGTTATTTTTACCACGTCTCTCTCTCACTCCCCTCTCTTCCTCCTCCCTCCTTGCATATCGAAGATCGCGTTGGCGATCGCATTTCTCTCGGCACTAGCGCGCTCCGACATCATCGTCTTCCCCGACTGTGCCTGTCACGAGGGCATCCCTACCACGATGCGAGCGAGACCACTCGAGACTTTACCCCCCACTATCCGAAGGTTCTCTCCGCCGATTACGCCTCGTTTGGCGAACGAACGCTCGCTTTTGTCCTGCCTCAAGGGGCGACCGTCGAGATGCCACGTGTAAACGTTTAGTTTATAGTCTCTATATACTTTTTCTTGTGTCTAGAGAGGTGTAAATTCTTCAGATGACGTGCCTTTTGAAATATTTGTCTATTTTTGGAAATCTACTTACCGAGTTATTCTTTTTTTTTTCTATATCTCTCGTCCCATCTCTCGCCCTATCTCTCGTTCTTTCGTTACGTACAAATCGGATAAGAAATTTAATATGCATGTCATATTTGGTAATTCGTTTTCCCTCCAATTACAGGAGACAGTTATAGTAGACGATTATAGTAGACAATTAAGGTCCGGATTAATATAAATCGAGATCAGATTGATCCTCGAATATAATCCTGATAATTTCTATTTGAATAATCGGATATTAATTATATGCTGAATAAATAAATGAATATATATACATATATAATTAGACATCAGGAGGATCAATCTTGATCTCGATTTATATTAATCCGAACTTTAATTGTCTCCTGTAATTGGAGGGAAAACGAATTACATAATACGACATGTAATATTAAATTTCTTATCCGATTTGTACGTAACAAAAGAACAAGAGATCGGACGAGAGATATAGAAAAAAAAAAAGAATAACTCGATATATTTAAAAAAATAAACAAATATTTCAAAAGGCGCGTTAGTTGAAGAATTTACATATCTCTAGGCACAAGAGAAAGTATATAGAGACTATAAACGTTTACTAAACATATTAAAATAAAATCGAATATAAAATATTCCGAATGGCAATCGCAGTCGTTCGAGAAAAATCCACCACGTTCTGGTATGTTTATTTTATTTTAAATATATCCATTTTTTTTTAATTTTTCAGTCTATCTTTCTCTTATCTAGAGTCTAAAGACATAAATTTTTCACGTGAAAAATTTGTTGAAAAATATCGAATTGTTCTTATCTTTTTATATAGTTTAATCCCTCGCTCTTCTATTACATATAATTCAAATAATAATTTAATATTGGTATCATATTTTGTAATTCTTTTTCTCTCCAATTATCTGTATATACATATAATAGTATATATGTATATATAGTAGTGAGGTTTTATTAATATAATATAAATTTTATATTATATTAATTAATATATATAAATTGTGATTACAGACTTATTAATGTAATATAAAATTTATATTACAGTCATTAATATAAATTAATATAAAAATGAGAAATTAAAGAATTAAAGAATTAATATAAATTTGTAAATTTAGATTGATCCTCAAATATAATCCTAATAATTTCGATTTGAATAATCGGACATTAATTATATGTTGAAAATATAATATATATAATTATATATACATAAAATTAGATATATTTAAAATCTCAGAATAAACAAAGCAGAGTAAAACCGAATATGAATTATTCTGAATGACAAGCAATTGCCCAGTCTTTTCGAGCGAAATCTACCACGTGCCACTTCCGCCGGCATGCTCACATCGAAAGACGACCGCACGTGGACATAGGCGAAGGAAAACAAATGCTGGAATCACCTTCAGATGTAGGGACAGCTGCGTATATTGCACATTGCACGCGTGTCGCGTGATACCTCTCAGCTCGTGTATTTGTAATTATAATCTTAAGCAAGAAATTGCAACACATTACGCAATTACACGATTCTACAGAATATTTTACACTTGCTGAAAATCACCTTTCTTTAATCGATTTTTTAATTTTGAGAGATTCTTCGAAGAAAAAATTTAAAAAACTATTATATCACTTAATTAAAATTGTCTAGATATGAAAAGATAATATGTTAATATAGAACAAAATAAGTATACGTTGAAAAAAAAGAATTCATAATAGAAAATAAATAGATTACATAATATGATTTTGTTCTAATACGAAGGAAGGATTTATCCTCCTATGTGATTCGTAGAACGCGATGTGGATGTATTTATATGAACTGTAAACTTCTCTCAAATGATCTACACACAACAAACTTCTCGCCACTATTAATGATTCGTTTGTTCTCGAATTTCTTTCTTCGTATTACAATTGCATGAATTATAATGATTTAAACTGAGATTTTGAAAACTGATATTTTTGTTTGTCTGTTATGACTTTAATTTAATAAATTGAAGGATAATTACAAAACTCTAGAGGTTTATAAGATTTTGAGACTTACTCCAGAATTCCACTACTGATTCTGAATAAGAAATAAAGAGAGCTCAAACTTTTATTTTTATTTTTTCTATAATTATATATATATATAAATTTTATTCGTTTTTTATTGGACAAACTACTATTAGATAAACAGCTGATTTTAAACAGGTTAATCATAAACAGGTTTTATCGATGTCAGATTGCATCAATTTTTCGGTTATCAGTGGTAGTTTTATTATTTGTAATATAACGTTAGACATTAACCAGCTATACTGTCTACTATAATCTGTTATTAATTGATACTATTAATATAAATCAATGCATTGTAGATAGTAACTTAATAGTTCTGTCTCAATACTAGACAGTATACCTGGCTAATGTCTGTTATATTACAAACGATAGAACTATTACTGGTAACTGAAAAATTGATGCAATCTGACATTGATGAAACTATTTAACCTATTTAAAATCAGCTGTTTATCTAATAGTAGTTTATCCAATAAAACGAATACAATTTTTATTTGATGCATGTGAATTTGAAATAAATTTACATAATGTCGTCATGTGTATGTGTGTGTGTGTGTATGTGTATATATGTATATCCGATTGCGCAATAGGAACGACTAATTTCTCTACACTTGTAATAAGTCATTGCTGCGTAATCTCTCGCATCGATCAGAAAAAGGAGCAAACAACGTTAAAAAGAGACGGATCGCGCGCGATCTGCACTCGAACTTTCGATATCGAATTTGGAAGGTCGTGGCCCGTAACACGTGTACAGTGCATGAGTGAGTCAACAAGCACGAAACGTAGCTCTTTCTCCCTCTGTTATTTTATCTTTCTCTGTCTCGATTACATTGGCAGCGATGAAAGTGTCGGCCGACAGATCTCCTTTCGTGGAATTGCGAAGTGGAAGTCGATGGAGATCTATCAGTCAATCGCATTGATCGGTCAATAAATCCTTATCGGATGCAGATTCAGTACATCAGATAAGACTGGCTGTACGCTGTGATTAACAGGAGAAATAAATCGCGGGAATATCGTGCGATAATATATAACCGTGCTATATGCATCGGGAAGAGAGTTTTATCGCGATCGGAGTATATTAATTAATAAATCGATAAATCTCGCGCACGGTTAATTAATTTTTTTTCTCTTCTACAAATCGATATTGAAAAAAAAAAACTGCAAATTCTCTGTGTTTGCCGAAGGTGCGTTTTCTTCCCTCCCTTGACTCCCTTCGCGTACGTATACCTATTTTTATTCTGTCGCTGCAATAAAGATAAATCCGCGCTCCCCGATCAATGTGTGCGCGAATGTGCGTCGATCATCGAGTGAATCAACATGGAACCTTGGATTCCATCATGACGCACGACGACGCCTTCCACGATTCTTACGATGCGAAGCAATCTGTCTCGTTCTCTTCCCGGAATCGGAGGATGACAGCAAACAATGCGATCCGTGGATGACTTTGATCGGTGAACGAACCCTCCTCCTCATCGCGTCGGAGAACGAATCGAAGACGAAACAGAAAAGCGCGAAATCATTCCGGATATATAAAATCATTCCGCGTTTGTTATTTATCGTTCATAAATCTTGGCAATCAAGCATTTCTCTTGTACTTAAAGAAACATCATAGCTACACGTATTAATTGTTGCTATTAAAAAATATTTGACAGGGTGTCTACTCAAATCTTGTAAGAAAAATTTCCCTGAGAATTATCTGATCATTCAAGTATTAAGTTCAAAATTTCAAATAAAATAAGAAAATTTGTAGATGCAACTTTGTAAAATAAATTTCTTTATTACGCTTTTTATTGCGCTTTCTAATATTTTCTATTCATATACGATTGCAAAGAAAATTATCAATGCAGTTTTCCTGGCATTTAATATTGATTTATTAATCGTAAAATTAATTTGGACATATAACAAAGTGCAATATATCACTATATCTAAACGTTAAAGATATATGCAAAAATATAAAACAAAAAATTGTCTATTTCAAACGTCTTAAGGAGTATTAATTTATTTAAATATTATTAAAAAATTAAACTATTTTCTATGAAATTTACATAAGCTCTTGTACTAAAAAGAGATGGTCAATAAAATCACATAAGATTTTTAATAAAAACTCACACAAATATTGCAAATATATGTTAGACATATGTTTCTTCAATGCTGAATAAGAATAAAATTATCAAAGATTTTTGAAAAAATTTCCCGAGTCTCAATAAAATTCCATGAAAATTCCCGAATTTTATAAAGGTAAAAAAAAATTCCTGACATCCCCGGTTTTCCCGGTTTTAACAGGGAGTAGACACCTTGTTTAAAGATAATATTAAAATAGATTATAATAAAATATCGAAAAATTATATATACATAACTCCGAGGAATGTTGAGGGTTCCAACATTATGTAATTAAAAAAGAATAGAGTAAATATTTTTAAAAAATTCCCTATTAGTGCGGATGTAAATCAAAGAAACAGGGGGAAGATAAAAATTACAACGAACTAATCGACGACAAACGATTGAAAATAAACTGCATCGGAACGGATCGAAACAAAAAAGTCGAAGATTACTGCACACACACACATCTTATTGTTAGGTCCTCGAAAATAACTAAATATACTTAAAAATTCGAGAGAGCTCGTGCTCATGAATCAACAAACACGGCAGGGGGAAAGGGAGAAATACAACCTTCGCTTTCATATAGTTGTTAGCATAGGGCCATATCGTCATAATCCTTCCGACGTCAGGCTTTGTTTCGGCCTTGTATCGCCTACGCACACACAATCCTTCGCGAAGAGAAATAGACCTTAAGGCGAATAAATATTTTTTGCGCGCGAGCGATAAAAATCGCATTTGCACATTCGCACGTTTTGCGATGCAACAGGCCGCGCAACATGTGTTCAACAACATAGCACGCGTTTGATCGTACCGCATTTGAAAAAAAAAAATTATTCTTTGAGATTCAAATTTAAATCGCGCCTGTCCATGGATAAATCAGTCGTGTCCAGTCATTAATTATATAATATATTATATAAAATGATAATGTTATATAATATTACCATATATGATGTTATTATATAATATTATTATATTTTTATATAAACTTTATATAATTGTATTCATCAGTGTGCTTAGAATTAGCCGGGCTACAAAAGCGCCGACATCATTTCCATATTTATCTATACAAAGCAAGTTTACTGCTTTAATACCATTCGTATATTAATGCAGTCGAAAAAAAAAACACGCGTATTGTAACTTTGCAGTTTCTGCTAATTAAAATCCTTTTTTTATACACGAGACAGGAAATGACACATATGTCATATTATATCGTATTATGTCTCGGAGACAGCGAATGCTCAATCAATTCCCGGTAAAACGTGAATTTCGAGCGAAGCTTTATTTTCCACGCGAACAAAAAACCGCAGATCTCCGTAGAAAAATGTCGCGACGATGTCAATGAACGACGCTGCAAGTTGACGTTAATCGCCATCAATCTGCTCTCATCTTAGAACAGTCATTATCGCTAGTTCGAAGAACTTCGCGTTTAGCACTGTTATTTTCTCACTTTTATTATAATTTATCAACATTAAAAAAACATTTTTTTGCCTCGAAACGAGACATTTTTTTTACGATAAGAAAATCGATTCGCGCTCACACATGCACATCTATCCGCGATAACGATAATAATAACTTGGACTAACCTGGAAAGTGGACTGGGCGAATGCGGCGTGGAGGGGCCCTGGTCGTGCTGATCCTGATGATGATGATGATGATGAGGCGTACCGGCGGTCGCGTGATGCGCGTAGATCGATTCCATGTACAGCTGATCTGACACTCGCTCGGCCTCTTGCAACCCGTGATTAGTCTGCACCGACGGTGGCTGCATGGCCGTGAGATGCGTGAAGGATTGTAGTCTGCCCTGATCAGTGGGGCTGTAACCAGCTTCCTGGGCCTGTCGATGCGGCGACGACAGCCCCTGATCGTCGTGCGGACTGTGACTGGAGGTCGGGGAACCACCGACGGTCCTCACCGACGGCGAGCCGCCGCCGCCGCTGCCGCCGCCACTATTGGTCGGCAGTGCACCCCCGCGAATCTGATGCTGCAGATATGGCTCATCGGAGAGAACGTCCTCCAGGTGATGCGACGTGTGATGATGATGATGATGGTTGCTGCCAGTGTTGCTGGACGTGGCATTGGAAGAGGTGAGATTCGTGAAGAGTACTCCGAGATAATCGCTCCCTCTGGCACCCCTCATGGCCGCGGTGATGCCGCTGACACCTCGGTCCACGTCCTCGTCAGTCTCCTGATGATGCTGATGCTGTTGCGGATTGTTCAGGTGACGATGAGTGGACGAAAGAGCGACGACGGCGTGCTGATGCACCTCGGACAGGTGGTGATGCGTCTGTGATTGTTGTTGTTGCTGCTGATGGTGATGATGATGGTCTGTCGTCGTCGGCGAGAGCGTCTCGGTACCATAACGATGCATCGTGGAGTGAGGCATATGACTGCCGGCACGGCGTCCTTCCGACGCGACGGAGACCTCCGTCGGATGCCGGTTATCCCCTCCCTCGGGAACCGGGACCTCTCTCGCCCCGAGCTGAACGTATTGCTGCTGCTGCTGTTGACGGTGGTGGTGCGTTTGGTGGGGCTGCGAAACCTGTTGCTCCTCTCTCATGTCGCCGCCCCCGAAACTTAGGGGTTAAAGAGAAACGGAAAAAAATATTTTATTGATTTGATTGAGATATTTTATTTGATGCATCATGAGATTTCACGATTAATAGACTGATTTAATTTATCAAAAAAATTAAGGCTGATGAATATAATAATTTTCTTCGTCAGGGTTTGATTAATAAAAATGTATGTGGGAAACAAGATAATTTGACATATATATATAAATCGTTTAAATAAATATTTATGATTAAATATTATTTTCTCGAAATTCTCTAATGTCAACATTGTCAACGTCAACCAAATCTGGGAAAAAAGGGGAAGAAAATTAAATATCAAACTATACGGAAAATTCTTGTCATTCCGCAAGACGCCAAGATATATACGGGGTGCGAATAAAAAAAACGCGCGATCAAATTATGTCCGAGATATTTGATCAGGACGTCGCTCGCTCACCTCTCGTGGATTATGTGCGCGGGATGATAGCCCAACTCGTGGAGGGTATAAGTCGCGTTCGGATCCTCGTCGGCGTGATTGTCGTTGGTGACGGCGGCGACGGCGGCGACCGCAATAGCGACCGCTTCGGCACCGGTTGGCTGTACCATGACGCCATTTTCCATTTCCGGCTGTCCCGCCTCTAGCACGCCCACACCGCTCTCTTCTCCACAGGTCTCCTCGTTCGTCGCCACGTAGGTCGCCAGCTGTTGTTGCTGCTGTTGTTGCTGCTGCTCCTGCTCCTGCTCTTGCTCCTGCTGCCGATCGACTTCGTTCTCGATGACGTCGTCGCTTTTTATCGCTTTCCCCTCCTCCTTAACGACTGGCTCCCTGCTAGGCTGCGACGTCGGTTCCACGGCCCCGACATATTCGATGAGCACTACGCACAATCGTCAAAACTTGGACTTGTTGGCTTGTCTTTTGCTCGACATATTGATTCTTATTGTTAGAACGAAAAACCCTAACTCTTTAGCCTGCTAATGACTAATGGCTGTCTAAAGCCAGTACTTACTCTAAAAAAAATAAACTTAACTGACAATGAATATATTTTTGTTAGCATCAGATATGGAGTTGATGTTTTTTTAACGCGTAAATATGTAAATGATAATATTGATAGAAAGTAACTAAACGAAAGAATTAACATTTTATATGTATGACAACTGTCAAAATTGACTTGTTGATTATCTTTTGCTCGATGTCATGAATGTGCTGGTTCTTATTATTAGAATGAAAAACCTTGACTTAGATTGTACATGATAGCTTAAAACCCGTACCTGCCTTAACAAAAATTTAACTGATAATGGATATATGCATAGCATCAGATATGAGTTGAATGACGTTTTTTAAATGTATAAATGTAAATGATAATATTAATAGAAAATTAGTGATCTTTATTGCCATTTGCAAACCTTTCAAGAGTATGGAGTCTCAAATATATGTAAATTATACGTAAATATACGAAATAAAATTTTCTATTTTTTTTTAATTTAAAGGAAAAACTTACGACACAAATGTGAAAACTTATAGAACTAAATTAATACTTATAAATTAACATTTTGCATTTTGTCGCAAATTTTTATATGTTGTTTCAATTAAAAGATGCGTAATGAGAAAATTAGCTATCTCTATTGTCATTTGCAAACCTTTCAAGAGTCTCGATATACGTAAATTGGAATTTTCCATTTCTTTAATTTATGGAAAAAAAATTCACGACACGTGAAAATTTTTATAGAACTAAATTATGCTCATAAACAGAGACTTAATAAATTTTGCATTTAACTGTTGCAAATTTTTACATGTTTCATTTAAAAGATGTATAATGACGTAATTGACGAAGATGAGAGTGTATCATATTGCTACTTTGTATTATATCTCTTTGGTCGTAAATTGTCTACTTTATAAAGAATGAAAACAAGTAGACATATGATCGACAATAAATTACGTAATATTACAAGATTCCGAAATATTAGATCCGTATATACACGATTTCGCGTATTATATACAAACATATATATCTCTCATATGTACGATATCGTAAAAACATACAATTATAAACGAAATGTTTTAGAGAAACGCATTCAACCGTTTCATCCAACGCGGGACGCATCTTATCGAAGATCCGCGTCGCGTTATCAAATATTTCAGAATCCGCTTTAAAGAAAACATTAATCGTTTTTTTTTTTTGTTTCATTCTTATCGTCTCTTTATTCTCAGCATGTGGCAATTACGATTTTAAATCTGTAATTTATTATTGTAACTTATTTTTCTAAAAAAAATAAAAAATGTCAAGCATTGAAAAGAGTTTGGAAAAATAATATTATTCTTCGATATTTCTCTTTTGAGCACAAAATCTGTTTCTGAAAACTGATTAGAAAATCTGTCTCTTTAAAAATACGGTTCTAAAATTGTAAAAACATCCTATCGTACATACAAAATGCAATATTAATTAAAAATATAATAATATAACTAAATTATATTATTAATATAATAATATAAATTGATGTAACGAATGGAAAGTCTCGTGGTTCGAAAAACCTATCGCTGAAAAAAAAAAAAAAACGGATGGATTGTTTCAGTTTCAGCAACTCCTTTTTCGAACTGAATGCCATGTTTACATAATCGTGCAATGAAAATCGGAAGATTCGGTATAGGACACAAGGCACGATGACACTGAGAAACTGTTGCTAGCCGGTGCGTTACAAAAATAACTACATATGCTCTTATCTACGCGTCGTTCGTGGTGGCTCACGCACTCTCACGCATTCACGCATGGACGGACAAAGTGACGCACACTGCTGCGTGTATGAAGGAGCAAGAAAGAGATATATAGAAAGAAAGAAAAGAGAGGCTAAGAGGAGCTAATAAGAGCAAAGAGAATAGTTTCGCGAGCTGCTCTTTCTCCTTCTCCCTCTTTCGTTTTTACGAAGATAAAAATATTATTTTTAATCATCGGAAACCATAGAGATTATGGCAGAATCAAAGAGCACATGTATCATGATCCTAGTCTTCAATTTTATCAATAATATTTATATTCGAGGATGACAGTTTCCAAAAATTTCTTCTCTTTTTCCCGGAAGTTCTCCCATCCTCTCCAAGTCCAAAATATTTTGAAGTGTTACGTCTCGATTCTCTCTCGATGTACAAGGTGTAATAAAAATGTGAGCCGTCACTTCAAAAGCGTATTCTACTCATCAAAATGAGCAAAAAAGTTTGTCAAACATATGTCCAAAAATGATCTTTCAATTGGTCCCTTCGTCCTGTCAGCTCACTTGACAGGTGCTGTTTATAGACAATTTTTGGAAAACAATTTATCCATTTTGCTCGCGAATGAATTATTTTGAGATATGAGAATTATTTTCCACTCTATTTATTTTATATTGTTCGAAATCAAATAATACGCTTTGTAATTTTCTTAAGTTTTAACCCAAACATGACTGTAACAAAACGAGGCATTTTTGGACATGTTTATAAGAATTTTTTTGTTCATTTCGACAAATAGAATAATGCTCCGGAAATAGCGGGCCCACATTTTTGTTACATCCTGTAAATCAGTTGATGGTCGAAAGTCACATAAGCGATTGGGTCAAAAACGAAGAAGCTGTATTTCGACTAATTAGAGCGAAATGCGACACACGGCACGTAGGCTCTCGCACTCTCAATCGGACCATTGTCTGACCTCGACAGCGATGCAATATGGGCCGATCGTGACGATTTGATGCGTAACTCGATTGTCCACGCGGCCGCTGAGTAATCACGTGTATCGCGTGAACGTCAAATATACGAAACCTCAGAAATATCACGTGCGCGCTTGGGCAAAACCGATCTGATCTTAACTCGTGACTGTGCGCTCATCCGACAAAGTCCAGATATCGTATAACCATATGACTAACATATATATATATTTCTGTATTTTAAAACTCGTTCAAAAAAAAAAAAAAAATGATCCAAATTAAGTTTCCGCGTATGAATCAACGCGAGCATCCGGCTCATTTAAACGCAGACATTTCGATAAATGATACTTTATATCTGAGATTCTCTTGTATTTTCTATTCTTTGAAAAATAATGGGAAAGTATTATTAAGTATTGTTAAGTATTAAAGTCTCTCGCAAATAAAAAATTATCATGTCCATTTAATTCGTCCCTTCGTGTGATAAAATTAATATTATTTGTATCTTTCAGTAATTATATATATCTATATATACCTATATATGTATGTAAAGTTTAGAATTAATATATATATTTTTGAAAAGGAATTATGAGCATGACTTTTATTTTAATCGGGACAATATAAAATATCCTGGATTTAGCGCGCGAAATTCTCATTCAAAATCCGCAGTATCACCCTTGAAGACGGTATATCGACTGTTTAACATTGAACCGACCTTATTGACATTACCTAATCAAATTGGAAAGGTCAGGCTCGTTGGATTATCTGGCTGCCGCTCGGCGAATTCTATTAAAAAACATATTTTTGCACAAAAGGTCCAAGTACAACTCGCTCTCAGTTGTGGACCGGAATAATATAAATAAAATGTACATTTATTAATAAACAGGGTGATCTGGCAAATATTGCCGACATAATATTCTGTTTAAAAATCATCAAAGATTCAATATTCAATATTCATCAAAATTCTTTCATCATCTAAAAGAAAAAACCGAGAGCAATCGTGAAAATTCGATTTAATTAAATTTAAGTTAAATTAATTTTCCAAAAGCAATCAAAAATTTTATATTATATTCGAGTGATCTTATTTTTTATATCAATCAGTGATGATTAAATTTCACGTTTTAGTTAATAATAAAGATTTTATTTGACAAGAATTTGAAAATATAAATTATAAAATGAATGGCTGAATATGATGACGACATGTGAAATAATTGAGTGTTATTCCAATGCGCAAAACTTCGAGTAGAGAACTTTTAAAGAGAAATCGATGAAAAAGAATTAGCCGCCCCATATTATCTGCAGCGAGAGGAGATGCAGAGAGCCGCGACCCCGATTAATCATACGATGAAGAAAATATATACTCGTCGGGCCGACGACAGCGAGAAGGACCTTTCCCCATTGTTGCAAGAGTAAAACGAACGAACTAACAAATGGCTAGCATCGACAAAGAAAAGCGATCGACTCCGATTCCACGACGGTTGTGTTACTTATGCACAGATTTCATTTCGATACTTCGTATACAAAATCAATATATGTCCCACGCGTTTTATATCTATATATGTATATAAAATCTTATAATTAAAAAATATATATCGAGTCTCTCATAACGCTTTTTCATAAGTTTTACGATTCCGTAAGATATTCCGTAAAAAAAAGAGCTGGGTCACTCTTTATTTAATATTTCACAAGAGGTCTCTCTGCTATCTTATCTTGAACTATTTTAAATACATGTATATTGTTATGTGTGTATGTGCATGTATATATATATTTTTATATATACCTAATATCTAATATCTTATGTAGATAAAAATTATAAGAGATAAAAATTAGTAACATATATATGTATATATATATATATATATATATAATATATATATATATATATATATATATATATATATACACACACATACTCCTATCTGATGAAGTCCTTTTCAACAAGACAGATATTATGTCGATCGCTACAAGGTGCATGCGATAAACGCGTTTACGAATTAACGACGGCACGGGAAACTTCGTTTATTATCCGAGATATATCCGCGAGGAGAATCAGCAAATGTCGCTTCAGGAGCATCCTGAACGGTAGTCGGAGAGAGCGAGTTTCACAGAGTCGAACGAGCGGAAGAGGTTTTGTACGTCGAGGCCAAAGGTTGTTCTTATCTTCCAGACCCCCACAAAAACAGTCTCTGTTATCCGCAATACGAGCAAACGCGATGCATATATATATATATATGTGTGTGTGTGTGTGTGTGTGTGTGTGTGTGTGTGTGTGTGTGTGTTCGATGCGGTTTACGATGAGATTTTCAGAGATTGAATAGCCTCTTTTTATCTCTACCTCTCGAGAATCCTCATCATCTTCCTCTTTCTCTTTCTCACTTCTTTCTCTGCTCGACGAAATTCGTAGTAGCTTAACGACCTCTTTTAAATAATATATTTAGATAAGATAAAAATTGATAACATATGGGAATCTTCGGAATCACGCATGTACACCTCGCACCTCTTGGAATCGTAAAAAAAAATAGAAGAAAATGAGTGCTATTTTCAGAGATATACATATATTTCGCAGCTTCCTTAACATTTCCTTTTTATCCCTCCCAACATATTGAAATTTTATACAAAAGGTAAAATAAGGACACTTTTACGAGACATATCGGCACGAAGGAACAGGGAGTGCATTGTGAGTAGACGAGGGGGCCTTTGGACTTAAAAGGAATGGCTGGCTGGGTTGGATGCGTTCTGCCTATTTCCGATAAGAGGAAGGCCAGGTGTTCTTGCGCGCATCATCCACGGCGGAGCGATGCGTTTTCCGCCCCGCAATTCTATTCGTCGTCAACCAACTTTCGCGCAAAGCACGACGAATGATTCACGACGACGATTGAGCTGTCATTCCGAAAAGTCACGTACGTAAATGACGGAGGGAAATCAATGCATCATCGCTACGTGACGTTCAACGATCGGTCAATTAAAAAAAAAAAAAAATCATCAAGATGTTTTATAAAATCTTACTTTAATTTTAGTTTAATAAAATCTTACTTTAGCTTGTAAAATTTATGAAGGAATATTTTTTCAATTTTTTTCTCGTTAAAAAAATTATTGTCCAAGGGCGGAGTCGCATTCGAGTAAATGCTTACTCTGCTATAACTTCGCCCATCGGAGTCAGTGTCGTCGCGGTGTCTGCCGCTGAAATCTGCACCGGCGACTGCAGATTAGGCTACCAGGCGACTCTCAAAAGACGATAGAGAAAGCCCGCAATCGCTTACTCTCCGCTCGCGCGTACTACGCACGCTTATGATAAACTCTCCGCGCTGCTGGCAGTAGAAATAGAAGATAATACAATCGCGCTGTATAATCGTACGTAGGCTCATTCATCCCGCGGCTCAAGATAGAACTAATCTCCGCAACGTCACGTTTTCTCATATCCTTGACGATTCCGCGTTCCAATTTTTCCGACGCTCACTGTGGAGCGTATTTGCTTTATATGTACCTATAATTAAATGATCTGATGGAGAAATATCGATTCATTAATTTTTTTCATGATTTATCAATTAATCGAGTTTAAATTATTTTTATATACGCCTTTAAAGATTTATTTATATTAATATTAAAAATTATAATCTGCTGCCTTTTTCTTGTCTAATTTTTAAAAAAGTTTTCATACTTAATTTTTTTGCGAATATTTTCCCGAAAAGAAACCAAAGAAATACGAAAGGTAAAGAGAGTCTTTTATTTTCACGAGGCACATTCCAACACGAATTTGTGGGCTCGGCTTGTGAGACACAGCCTGCATGCCATGTCATAAAATGTGTAAACACCTCCGTGTGTTCCTCAAAATGTGTCTTTAAATGTCAGAGGCTCTCGGAGAAACCGGCACAATTATATATACCCCAGTATGTGTTTATAAAACATCGTTGCTATATAAGGAAAATGGAAATTGTAATAATAAAAAAAAAATAATAAAAAATTTAACAAAATTTCTCCAAGTTATTGAACGCTTTTTCGGAAGAAAATAAAATTTCGGAAGAGAATATCGCAATTCGCGATTGTTGTATAATAGAATAGAACTTTCGACCGAATCTCCAAAATATATTCGCGTGTCTATTATTATTAATTCTGCAGATTCAAGAAGAAAAATCGCAATATATGTATATCCGTCCAATCATATAGCGTCAAAATGACCGATACACAAAAATCGCGAAAACAGATCGCGATAAATCATTCACGTTTCGTGATCACAACGACACCTCGGTATCTTAACGCGGAGTCGTACAAAACTACTACCTCGACCCGATAAGACGTGATAAAGCTGATAAGGTGATACGAGACGGCACGCGACCACGATACGTGTTCCTTGCACTTGCACGTGCGCGAATGGAGTAACGAGAGAAAAGAAGGAATGACTTAAGACATTTTTTCAGCACACTACGCCGCGTCGATTATCATTTTTACTACATTTACATTCCTATCGAATGTAAAATGCGACGATATTCTCTCACGACGGATATGGATGAAGCAAAATTGTGTTGTTGGAACAAGTGAATATAGCTCGTGTGAGACACCAGTCTGTGATATTGTATAATTATATATATAATATATAATTATATAATAATATATATATAATAAAATATTATTTATAAGATATTGATAAATTAAAAAATCAAATTTCATAATATATAATAATTCATGATACAATAAAACGCTTTTTATTTCGTGTAATAAAAAGTAATTCAAAATATTTTCTCAATAATTGAGCAAAATTGGAAGTTTTTCACCTGTCTATCTTTTTTTCCTATAAACAATTAGAAGGCTACATTAGAAGGAGCATATTTTACTCATCCAAAACAGGAGAAAAAATTCATAAACATATGTCCAAAAATGTGTCATTTTCATATTACAGTTTAAGTTGAAATTTAAGATGATTATGAAGCGTATTTTTTATTTCCAACAATATAAGACAGTAGAAAATAATTCTCATGTCTTAAAATAATTCTTTTTCAACTAAAATGGGCAAATTGTTTTTCAAAAATTGTCTATAAGGAGCACCTGTCAAACGTCCTGGCGGGACAAAAGGACCAATTAAAAAATGATTTTTGAACATATGTTTATATATTTTTTGCACATTTTGATGAATAAAATACACTCCTGAAATAGCCGCTCTACCTTTTTATTACACCCTGCATATGTTTTGTAAGATAACTCTTTTTTAGAGATTATGTATGTGTTTCGATGTTCTCCAATTCTCGCAATACTTTCATGACGCGTTCTGTCATACGAGAATGTATAAAAAAAAGACGGGACTAACCCAATTAACATCTGCCAGACGAACAATGAGCCATGACTTTATCAGGCCGTGTCTGCGCGCAAACAAAGAGGACGATCATTGATGACGCGGGAAGTAATAAGAAGACAAGAAGGGCGGCACGGAAATTTCGCTACAGTTCCGAAGACTTCATTGTATGGCGAAAAAACGAAGACATGAAACATGCGAGTATATAATATTCTATTCTTGACCATACTGACCCAGAGTTGACCCTTGAACTACAACCGCTTTCCTCTCTCATATTTCGTTTGGATAATAGAAAAGCTGAAGAATCACCATCATTTTATCAGATATTATTCGATGAATTGTGATCTAATTTTATTTACCAATTATTAACCGATAATGTAATATTATACCAAAACGCTTCGAAAAATAGAAGGAAGGATAAATATTTCTCAGAAAAATACGCAAATTGCATATTAATTATGTATAGTGTCAACAATATCAAAAGATGTTTAATAACAAGTATAAATACAAAGCTAATATAAATTGTAATTAATAATAATAAAGAATAAATTGTTAAAGGATAACACACCGATAATTCTTGCTGATGAACACGTGTCGCGTGTCGGCTATTAACTATTTGACGTAGAGAAGCTAATGACGTAGAAAGCGCTAATGACGTAGAAAGCGCTAATGAATGTCAACGCATCTGGAATGCGGTGCGGCTATATTGAATAAAACGCCAAATTAAATCTTTTATGAAAGCAAGTGGATTAGATTGATCGATCGACGATAATTCTGGCGAATAATTGCTATTAGATCGCGACAATGTTAACGAAAACTTTTGTGAAATATGCTCTGCATTGTGTTACCTGCACAACTCTTTTTACAGCAAAAAATAGCCGCAGTATATTAATAAAATATTAATTTATTTTAATTTTAAAATATATTAATTTATAATTTCCTACTATTGATAGGTTCGATTAATACATGAATTCTGGGAACGCCGTAACAAAAATTTGACATTAAAGTGATCTAATTTAAGATATATTTATCGCATTTGCATTTTAGTTTCTTATGAAATTGCGTCGATGACTTTTATATTTTTTAATTGGCATTATGTTGTGAAAAATTAACGAGCTTATGTCGACACGGATTAGTGTCAGTCAATTAGAGACGAATATGACTATCGAAGACTCCCTCCGGCTTTCTTTCAGGATACTAAATTATATTTCGTCTCCAAGTTAATGGGTAATAAATGAAAAGCCCGTGACAGCCGTTACAAAACGGCTGCGGAGTATCAGCTGACTGCGACAGAGCCGACATGTTCGTCTCGTCTTCTTTTCTCCGAAATCCATTTGTATTCTTTCAAAAAAAGATTAACCGTTCTCATAAGAGAAAATTTCTCGATTGTCATAGTGTGACATTAATGCTTTGACAAATGCATGCCATTTCAAAAATTGATTGTACAAAAGTAAATACAAACTGCTATTTTGTTAATTCAGAAATAAATTCGATGATATATTTATGTACTTATCGTTAATTTAATATTTAATAAATATTTTTTATATATTATTATGTATATATTTTATTTTATATATACATTTTATTATATATTATTTATTTTTATTAAATATTTAATATACACGAGAGAAGGAAACTTTCATCGCAGAATATATTTACACGATTTAAATATATGAAATCGAGAATAATAGAGAAAAAGAGAAAAAGTTTCATGTTTTTTTTTTAAATTAAAAAATATCACTTTTGATTAACATGAAAAAGTAAAAAAAGTTCTTTAAATGAATTTTAATTATGCTATTTTTCCAAAATGAAATATCACTAACTATTTTTTTTTACTGAAAGAAAATAAGTTATCACAACACAAAAACATGAAACAAGTTACGTAGTAGTATATTGGAAGAGCTTTATTGAAAGAGTTCATGACTGGTTCAAGTGAGAACTCGTTTCGAAGATTAATAGGTGTTACCGATGATTAAGAGTTGGTTCTTTAGAGAAAGAGAAATTATCCAAATGAAGGGACATATAATATATCGATCAGCAGATACTTGCTCGCGGTCGGAATTAACAGTTTATAACCCGATAAGTTTCGTTCGAGTTTGAGGAAAGCTTCTCGCGAGCGAGATGAAGAAACCGAGATACATATATGCGCGGCAGGAGGAAGGAGGGGGGTCACTAACCCCTATTTATCTTCAAGACTCTACTCTCTTTTATCTCTCTTTCTCTCTCTCTTTCTCTCTTTAGCTTTATTATAAACAAATCTCGAGCCCGCTGATTTATAGGCTGTTCCGCGCTCTATTTAGTCTAAGTACCAATAACGAGTGGCTGGAATTTCTTTCGAAAGTTTGTTGTGTTGCTATGCAAACGTCGATTGACTTTTTAAAGCAGAAAAATTCAGAATTAATTCTCACGATTATAAAATATGTTTAGAAAAAATAGAATAATCTTGTCACAGTCTCTATCCAGAGTGCCTACTCAAACCTTATAAAAAAATTCCTTGATCTTCCAGATATTTTCGTTTAAAATTCCAGATGAAATAAGTAAATTTATAGCATTATATAACAAAAAATAATTTATTATAAACGTTTTAAGGAGTATACTAATTTATTTAAATATTATTAAAAAATAAGCAAAACATTTTTTATAAAATTTATAAAAGACCTTGATATTAAAAAAAATCACATGATATTTTTATAAAAAGCTTAAATATTGCAAAGATATGTTAGACATATGTTTCTTAAGTGCTAAATAAGAGTAAAATTATCAGACACAATTTTTTTTAAAAATTTCCCGAGTCTCAATAAAATACCATGAGAATTCCCGGGCTTTTCACACACAAAATAAGAAAAAAAAAATCTCTTATAAAGCTCGATTTTCCCAGTTTTTCCAAAGAGTAGACACTCTGCTAACTCTTTCGAAAAAAATTCTATAGACAGTCTTGTCTTTCCTAATGGAAATTAATTACACGATTATATAACTTGCTTCTGTAGAAATAATGTCTCCACGGAAAATTTTCACGGAATGAATCGAATGTTCTGTGCGCTTTAATATAGCACTAGTTCAGAAACACGAAACAACGCATGGTCTTAAAAAAATCTCGCGAGTCCTCTTTGTATATATTCGGCGCAGGACATTCCGACGAAGGAAGGTAAGCAAATATTGAGTGCGGCACGCGGAAAAGAAAAAAAGACGCATGGTTGGGTCATTAGCGACGACGCCTTACAGAAATAAAGTCGACCAGGCGAGAGAGAAGGTGCCATAAATCGAGCCGAAAGCGGAGGTGTCGGCCGAGACGAGTTAGGATATTTGCCATTTCGTGGACATTTTTTCTTAATTTTCACGTTGTTTGCTCTTTTTCCTCACTTTGTGAATGAAGACACAAAATTTCCGCGAATGAAAATCCTAAGCCTAACAACTATTCTTCGAAAAGGAACGCTAGGAATACACGATATAAAGTAATCCGGAAAAAATATATTGAAAATATTTTAAAACATCCATTGTCTCCCGAAAAACTGTATAACATAAAAATTTACTGTTGTCAACCTTTTTTTAAATTGTGTCTACTCAAATCTTGTAAAAAAATTCTCCGATTTTTAGGTATTTTCGTTTAAAATTCAGGTAAAATAAAAAAATTTATAGCTGCAGCTTATTATAAAATAAATTCCTTTATATAAAAGTTCCTTTATTTGTGGACTTTATCCTTTTTCTATTTGTACGATTATAAAAAAGTGATTAGGTATATTGCTAACTTAACCAATAGCAGATTATTGACCGTTCGTAAAATATAAGAGTAAAATTATCAAAGACACAATTTTGGAAAAAATCTCCCAAATTTTAATAAAATTCCACGAGAATTCCCGGATTTTTTAAAGTAAAAAAAATATCACTGACAATTTCCGATTTTTCCAAGGAGCAGACACCCTGTTTATAATAAAAAAATTGTAATTCTCATTCATTCTTTAAATGTGATATAAGGGCGCGTCTCTTGTATACAGACGTCTGATACTCGTGCCTTTCACGTGGACATCTACTGACAAATCTCGCTTCGGGGATTTGTCAGAGAGACAGGTTTCTTTCTGTCTCTCCCTCATGATGAGTTTCAGCCGTCACGAGCCGCGAAACAACGAAACACAGACAGCGTGGCGTAATGCGAGAAGGGCACAAATTGGGAAGAGGGGAAGGAGAGAGGATGTTTAAGTGTTCATCGCCGGCACCTCTTGATCTCTTTTTTCCCTCTCCTAGATATCGCCCGCAATTTAAATGTCACTTTCTAAAAGACTCTTCGAAAGAAATTGTCGCAAAAAAAATTGCTGATATAAAATTTTAATGATAAACATTTTAATGATATTTTGCGAAACTTGCTCGACAAAAATTTTAATTCGAATTGCTATTAAAAATGCATTCTAATTGCCGTGAAATTACTAGGAGTGGATGTCGATGTTATGGTTGTCGATCGTCATTGTCGGTATTTTGGAGGCACTTCGACCAATACAGAACACTTGGAAAAAATTAATGATTTTTCGACGGTCGAGAAACGCGACGTATCCTTTCCACTTGCTTCGGCAATATTTCCCTGGGCGTCTGTAAAAGAATCCGACGCGTTTCGAAGTACTCTCGAATCTTCCCTGGCTTTATCTGTCATGTTCGATGAGGGCGACGAAAACTTAATAGCTTGCTTAGGAGTCTGTTACGTTTTTTAATGGCACGTACCGACCGCGATTCCGCGTTATCAGCGTTATTTCAGGGACACGCGTGAATATCTCGAGCACTTGCCGCTCCTGGATTTTTTATGGACCGCGAAACATGCGAATAAATACTTTCGTCGTGTTTCTTATCACGTTACTGCTCCTAATCATGATAAAAATAAAAATAAAAATAAATAATGATATAAATTGCTAATTAGATGCAATATTCTCAATAGTATATGTAATTCTAGTATATACGAGTCTTATTTATATAATAAATTTAATTTAATTTTATAATTTATTTATTGTCTAAATAAAGATTGCATATTAGATGCAATATTGTTATATAATGAGTCTTATTTATATAACAAATAAGACGTCGAAGCGAGATCGAAAAATTAAGGAAGGCGCAAATGCTCCTATTGGGCCGGAATTAAATAAGGGTTGTGACAAATTCATCCCGGAAAATTCATTCGGCCGATGGGATCCCGATCGTTGCCTTGAAACACGACACGCCGTGTCGCAGCCACTTTGGACCCTGGATGAAGGACGACACGAAGAGTAGTCGAACCCGATCTCACGAGTTCCCTCTAGAATTATCGAGCTCGAAAGAGGTCAATTTATATCGATATACTGTAAGTCGTGCGTAACTCCATTTACAAAAATGCTCCCGCTATTCGAGTGGAAAAAAGAGAGTTGGGAGAGGGAGGAGAGTAAAGAGGGCGAGACGATGATCATGAGGAAAGGATCGGTTTCGGAGCGAAAAGAGAGCGGTAAATCAGTCATCGGAAGGTCATAGGTCACGAATGGTGCCCTATTATATGTATTCACATCTACCGCGTAATAGGGTATTAGACCGAAGGGACTTTCAGTGCCCTAAAGTCTTTCGATCTGAGAATGAGAGACCCTTATTAGCTTGGACAGATATTATTTTATGTCACTTTACGGCTCCGCGAGCGTCCCCGGAGTATATCAACGGGATTATCAAAGGGGCACTTGACAGTTTTTACTTCAAAAAAATGCATACTAAAAAAATATCACACCTGTATATAATAATAATTAATAATGATAAAGATATATATATTAATAATAAGAATTAAATTCTCTAACAAACATACATATTTAATGTTGGACATTATGAAATCTGATGTAGTAAGAAAAAAAATTTTGGATTTACTGTATGTTGTAAAGAGTATTTTGATATTTATTACAAAATAAAAATTTATTACAAAATTAAAATATGGAGAATTTTCAGTTAGAAACGTCTTTTGTTAACACAAATTCTGAATATTTACCTTTAATGTTTTGGTTGCTTAATGGCATGCAAAGTGCATTGCCTTTTGCCTCAATAAAGAAAAAGAAAGCGGAAACTACCCACTAAATGAAGGCCTTTCTATTTTAACACTTTATTGTTTTTTCTATGATTTTCCCACACTATCGTCGCAATGAATCATAAATGGCCCTCATCCATGCAAACAAAAATATTATTGGTTCAAAAAACTGAAATACTTAGTTCCGAAAAAGTTTTTTTCTGATCCAATAAGCACGATCTCGCATTTGTATAGCACAAAAATATATTTACTTATATATTTATTTACTTTTTACAGATAACTGTTAGAGGATATATCCCCCCCTTCATACACCCCCCCCCCCCCACGAATGCTTTTACAAATTATATAAATTCGCAAAGTAAGATTTATATTCATTGTGTAATTATTTATAACTAAAATTACATTGTACTGTTAATTAAAAAAGTAAAATGTAAAAAATATTGTTACTTTTAATTAAATATATTGTTTCCTTTAATTTAAAAAAAACAGCATTAATTTATTTCTGCAAAATACTTATTGCATATCTATTTATTTCAAATCGTATCGAATTGTACATGAAACGAGAGGGGGGGGGGAGGAGGGTAGGGCAAAAGAACGAATGTGACAAATAGACAAAAGAGTATAGAGAATTGATGCAGAGAGGCAAGGAGGAGAAAGAGAGCAAGAGAAAGAGACGCATAGGGAGGAACATGTTTGCGTCGCAAACAGTCGGGCAGGTTTACGGTACTTGCCGGCCTGCCAGCAGCTCTGACGTCACATCCTGCGCGGGCGGACATCCGGTTTCGCTGCCGGACTCCTGCCCCACAGCGATAACAAAATCTATGCTTGTTAAAAAAAAGGAAAGAGAGAGAAAGAGACAAAGAAAAAGGAGGAGTAAAGGGGAGAGAAGGAGGAGAAAGAGAGCACCTCCGCTGTCGCGATCCGTCCTACGATAAATCTTCGATGGTACTATGAGATTCGGTGTTAGTTATCGTTTATATAAAAATCACTTTATAAATAGTAATTATATAATAAATAAATAAATCTATTTTAATACTTTTCAAGATTCTAAGAATATTTAATAATATTTACTGTTAGAGAGAGATTTAAATTCCCTAATATATTATAATATTAGCTAATATTATATAGTATATAATATTAAAAAATATTAATATAATTAATATTAATTAATATCAGCTAATATTAACATTCTTTTTCTTAGATATTAGTTAGATATCTTTTGCTCCTCGAGCAATCGAAAGCAATTTATCAATTACCACGTGAACTCTCCCTCATCAGAGTTTCTTTTTCTAAGGTAACATAGTGTGTGACACGGTTAATCCTCCTCGTGGGAAATTCGCGAAGGTACTCCCACGATCGGGACCGGAAATCATGGCGCATTTATTTATCAAACATGGTCGTACAGAAACGCGTTACGCATTTCTGGTCAAACGGGTCTGACGGGGCTTCGTCGCTGGATTTTGCCGGGCATTAACCGGGCACGTTTCGCTTTTTTTCGCGCGCTGCAACGACGAAAACATAACAATTAGGGCCCGCGTTATCACTAGGATAATGTCGTTGTCCCCATTGCTCCGTGAAAAACGTGTCTTCCGCGTCGCAAACCTTTCGATAAACCTTTCATGGCGAATAATTCAGTGTTTTATGACCGCGTAGAACTGTCCCTAACTACTCCCTACGGTTCAACTATTATTTTTTCTTAAGAACTAGAAAGCTGAGTAGCAAGTTTGTAATCTGTATTACTGATTAGATTTTTTCATAAAAAAAAAAAAGTGTCGTGTCAAGCTTAATGTCATATATATTGCTGCGCAAACTTTGGCAAACTCTTTCGTTAATTTTTCTAGACATCTATACGTATTTATGTATATTAATCTGCGTTTTAGCCATCGGTTTAACCTGCAACTGGATTGCAAAGATTTGTTAGACAGGATTACGACGAGGATTAGTCTAGGACTGATCCTGATGAATGACGCGCACCGTGAGCGAACCCCCCAGGAGACTTTTCTCGGTCTTTCGACCGCTATTTCGTTTATGAACTCACACAGCCGACTAACTCTTTTCTTTTTTTTTTCTTTCTCAAAGAAGAGATCTTATCTCATATTATTTGTTGTTTTACGATGGTGCTTTGTTGCACAGGATTAAAATTTTATAGTTATATAATCATAAAATATGCCACGCGATTTGATCTTAAGGGATCAAAATTAGTCATAAAGGATAAAAGGAAACCTACGTCTCTATATAGAGCTCGCATTAAAACTAGACATTGCAACCGGAAATATCATTTTCAGTGACAAAAATGTGCAATTTTGATTTGAAGACTCTCCTAGACATATATTAAGACCTTCACTGCTCATTTAATTTCAATTGCTCTTTATTTCAATAAAGAAATTTTAAATATGGGAAACTATAGAGCGTATCAATAATTGCATAATATATATGAATTACAGAAGCTCTCCAAAAATAATCTTTTATTTTAATTATGCTTCTGTTCTATGTATCTATAAAAAATTATTCTAAGTTAATTTAAATGTATATAATTATTATTTTATTTTATATATTGATGCAGTTTCCATCGACGTCTTGAAAAAAAAAAAAAAAAAAAAAAAAAATATCAAAACTAAAAAAGTGCATATGTCACATGCACGTCGTGTTGTTCACACCACAAGTCACAGATGGCATTAGTTCGCAGAATAGCATGCATCAAACGCGTGCATTACACGAACGTGAGTTCACGTCGACATCACGTTCGCACAATGCATAGCACGAATGCGATTGCCTGCGCAGCGACAAACGGCCGAGTATGTATGTACATATATATGTGACTGACCATCGGTTGTTAATCTTTTTGACTTTATGCAATCTCGCTGCGAAGAATTATTTCAAATATTTTTTGTGTTGTTTAAAAATTTTTAAATTTATTTTAAACCCACCCCTTATACGCACAAGACGGCGATGTCTTTAATTTGCATTTCCAGATAAAAGGGATGAGAAAACTGCACCATTTCACACGAGTAATTTTGTTATTAAAATTTCACACACGACCAGTTTTGTTATTAACAGTAAAATTAATTGCATTAATTAACAGCGCGTTAATTATATTGTGAGGTAACTTTTTATTAACAAAATCGCGTATTGTACGTAAAAAATGTTTCATCATTTGCCATATGTGTTGATTCATTAATTCATTAATTAAATTTATTATCTATCAAATATATAATCAAATAAATTTATTATCTATCCAAGTATTTATTTAAAAAACTCGAATTATTATTTATTATTTATCAAATGTATAAATCTTGAAATATCTCTCACGAAAATAAAACTATTATTTTTTATTGTGTCAAAGATTTTTCCTTGCGTTTTCCGACGCAACGAATCGAAAATTGCTGATGTAAAAACAAAACGAGAAAGAAAGAGGAAGAAAGAGCGGGCGCTTATTTTCCTGTCGGAACGATCCGTATTTCTCGCATTAATTACTGCTGCAAGTCGATCGCCTTTACACTGGTATTACACGCGGAACAATCGCGAGAGTCACGACGTTTCCTTATGGAACCCATAAAATATCGCACGGCAGTTTGTTATAATACCTCGTACGCTTTCCTGCGTCCTTCTCCCTCGATTTACAGTCACCTTCGTGTTCTCCCGCATCAGCGATTCTCATTTCGTCGCTTCGACAACATGTAATTTCGATCAGTAATTTTATTAATCGCCATTGCATTAAAGAATTGGTTGACAAATTAAAAAAATTTTTTAAATAATTTTATTAATATTATATGATTTTAATAAATATCAATCAAAAGAAGCTATATTAATTTATATATTAATTTAAAGTAAAATGCTAATAAACATTTCTCTAATTAAAAAATTTTATATAATAATTATATTAAATCTGAACTATTACTGCGGACTGAAATGGAAAAATGATGAATCATTTTTTTTACTCCGCGTGAGATATTATTTCGAGAAATTCAAACAAGTGTCACATATATTCATCCAAGCATTGTTCTAAGAAGGTTGATCATACGACGCTCCTGAAAGACACGAAGTTTGGAAACAGCTTTTTGAGTGGCTTTTAAAGGCTCGTCTTTTTTATCGTGAATAGCATCGGGACGCAGACAGGACGAGACATTTCTCTTAATGACTCTGGTTAACATCCCTGCGTGTAACAGAGAAAACGGTCGGCCTGAAACGCAGTATAATATTGCTGATGTGTTTTGACAGACCGTACAAGTCTGGCACACGCTGATAAACTATGCTATCGGGGGCGTTTTTGGAGCGGCTTTAACTCTCGAGAGACAACGGCGCGATGCTTATACGAAGAATTTCGTCTCGAAAATATTAGTGACATATTAATACAAATAGTTATAAGTGCACATTTCCCTGAAAGTGTATACTAAAAATTATTTTAAGAATTACTAAAAATTGCTAAAAAATTATTTAAAGAATGATTTGAAAATGTATATCTCTCTTTTACTTACAATTAGAGTTATATAGAATAGAATACGATATTAAATATAATATTTATTCCTAGTTCATCTCTCTAACTTTTAATTATTCTAGAAAAAGATAGTAATTTATTAATGTATGATTAAAGCTTCTATAGTTTAGCAGAGAAAAAGATTTTTTTGTACATATGTATGTATTTTATGAAATGGAAAAAACTGTTTCGTGCGTTTCTAATGTTACAAATTGCCTCTCTCATGGGAATGGATTGTTTTCCACTGATGAACCAGAAGGAAAGGATTTATTTCGCCAATCGATTTATATGACATGCCCCTAGAGAAAAGTTTTCACAAGGGACCTGTTTAGAACCTTGAAAGATGGTTCGCACATTTTATTTCTGTATACATAAACATCCAGTATTATGAATGTTGTCTTAACAATCCAAATACTCCAAATATTCCAAATATATATATACATACACACAATAGATAAAACAAATATATCTATTTTATTCTTCTTGGAATAATATTTCGAAAACAAATATTAGTCAAGTGTTTCTCTCCATCGGAAAATATTGAAGTGTTCGAAAAATTATTTTTAGGGGTGTTTATATTATTTTATTTCATAAAAAAAGACTAGAAAGCTCTTTCTTTCTTTCTCTTTCTCTCTTTGAATAATCCTATCATATTTATTTGCAGTATATAACAAAAATTATACTTTGAGAATTTTAGTAAAGCTCAAGTACAAAAGAATAACAAAAAATAAGTTTCTTAAATCATCCTAATAATCATTATATGCCATAAATGGTCGGAATTTCGGGGGGAAAAAAAACTGATAACGACCTACGAAATCCTTGGCATATCTATCGGTGATGCAGTCCACGTTTTCATTAGCATGAGCCGCGAACGCAACGTTCGCAAAGTGGGCCGAGTCGACGACGAGGTAACGTTTTGTGTGCGATAAAACCCGCATGGGGGGAGGGGGCTTTCGCGGTGCGACGTTTCCGCTCCGGGCGACTCATAGTACATGGGAAAAGAACCCACCTTTTCACCTTTTGCTCTTATCACTGGCCGCACCCCCACGCGGGTTGCTCAGCTGTCTGTCTCCAGAGGAAAAAAAAACACGTTTGGAGAAGATTTACCACGCATCATCCTCCCCGTCCCCTCTAAAATGCAACCAGGTGCTAAACCGACGTACCGCCAAAGCGCAACCATCCTTTGACGATAGATAAAACGAATATATGCGAAGCTATCTTAAAAAATCTTTCAAATATAAGAAGAAGCTTCTCATCCCCCCCCCCGAGCTCAAAAATTAAAAAAAAATAATAATAATAAATCGAAAAAGCTCTGATATATAGTATAAATACAAATTCAAATATAAAAAGGGCTATAGCACCAGGCACAGATATTAGGTGTAACAAAATTATTTAAAAATTTTTCTATATTTATTTTATATTATAAATATAAAATAAGTAAGAGAGGAATTTAAAAATAATTTTGTTGCACCCCTAATACTCGTGCTTAGCTCTTACCTAAATTTTTATATATATATATATATATATATATTTCCTAAAATTTAATAAAAAATATAATAAAATAAGAGAGATTTTTCTTTAAAAAATATTTTGCATAAATATCTTTTATTCTAACTTTTCTCATAATATAAGGTGCTCATAGAATTGTCGTATATTGTCAATAATTTTATGGTGCTAATTTTGTGATAATTAAACTAAGTCAATTGACAGTTGTTGATTATTATTGCAATCACAAAACGTAATGGATTCGCTTTAGCAATGAGAGACTGAGATTGTAAATTCTTAGAGACGCAGTCTGAATCTTCCTGATGAGCTCTTACGTAGCACGACAGGCGTATTATCGTCATATTGACCCGATTAGAGTATTTTGTGACGTCATTATCGCCAGGAGCGAAGCAAGAAAGAGAAAGAAAGAGAGAGCCTGCATCTCTCTAAGGTGCAGAGAAGGGGTGTTAACAATGCACAGATTTATCTCCGCGTCCTTGGCTAATCTCTCTACCGCAAGAGATTACCCTATCAACGAAACGCAAGTATATTACGCTCTCTCATACGCTATTCGACACGCGCGATTATCACTCTAACATAAGGACCACTTTCTCACTTCTGAAGTGAGTGAGGAAGCTCGGCATCTTTACGCGGTGTTTACGATCTGAACTTGTGTTCTTGTATTCTAAAAACTTTCAATTAAAAATAGTAATACATAATATACGTATATAACATATAATATGTGTAATTATATAACATACATAAATTTCCGATTAAAACATTTTTTTTTTTTCATCAAATTTTGAGAACAAGTTTTTAATTAAAATTTAAATTCTTTTGCCACGAGTTTTCAGATCATAAATATTATAAAGATATTCTCATAATCCATTGATTTAAAAAAATGACGTCTTTGAAAATCTCTTTTTTGAGCAAAAGAATTTTGAATTGAGTATTAGAAAAGTTTTCAAAAGTAGATTATTTGCAAATAAACTTATTACGTTACAACATCTAGTTTTCGAGATATCGTAAATCAAAGTTCCCGTTAATTAGCCTAATTTGTAAACAATAAATTTTTTTGAGTAAAATGAAACATTACAGTCATTGTTTGACTGCAATATATGTATATATATAAATATCAATAATGATAACATTTTTGTATTTTGTTATTATTATTTTTATCATAAATGGTATGAATATTTCTCTGATCTATTCATCATTACGCAAATGATGTAAATTATTATGATGCAACAATCAACAAAAGCGACAATATAAAGCCTGTCAAAAATTTTTATTTCATCGGTGGACAGAAGTGATATAAGAACACGATAGTATCAATTTCCTTATTATCATCTACATCTTCAATAAATTTTAGTTATGAAATAATCAACTTTTATTTTATCGATCCAAAATAGTTTATAATAAAAGTATATATATTTGTAATCGATAAAAAATTAGTTTTAATCTAATATTTTTTTCATATTTTTTTATTTCTGCTCAAAAAGGGGATTTTCTAGACATAGTTCTTTATTTCAAAAACGATTAATATTAAAAATTCGAGAAGAAACTTGCATCGTAACGTATATGTACGACAACATGAGAACCGATTCAGGAAGAAAAGAAACGATAATTCAATCATTCCGAGACATTCAGCGTCATTCGAGAGAAATGTACGAGGAGCTTGTCCAATTCTTCGTATCGCTTCAGCATCTCATTCTCTTTCTCCCGCTCCCACCCCCTTATACTTTGTGTACGCGCATTATTTATGCCTTATGTAGGAGACGCATAAATGTGTATGCGTGCATTTGTAAGAACCGTAAATGCGTGGCGATGCGTTACATCGGGGCCGCGTTGCGAAGCGCTATCGCGCGATACCTTATCTGGACTAGTTCAAACCGACAGGGGCTCTCAATGACCTGACGGCTAGCTCTCCTTCCGCGAGTCATATAAGATCTAACAATAAGTATTAACATAGAATGCAATATCCCTTTTCCAAAAATAAAATTTGAAAGTATTTTAATAAATTAAAATAATAAGTCAAAAAGGCTCTAATATATATAATAAATACAAAATTCAAATGAAAAGGGCCAGGCACTTAAATGCAATAAATTTTTTTTTTTTTAAATGTTTTCGGTCCTTTCTTTGGACCATCCTCAGTATATCAATTAATTTAAAAATTGTATTATTAATTAATATGCTGATGGTCTAAAGTCTAAAAGAAGGGCCGGAAACGTTCAAAATAAGTGCAGAGAAATTTAATATAATTTTGTTGCATTTAATATCTGTCTATTAGTTCTTTTTATAAATTTATAAATTTATAATAATTATACTAATTAATAAAATATATTCTATTTTAGGATTAATTATACAGAGATGTTTTTAAAAAACTTCCGATATTACATCTGATTTTCTAAGTCAAAAATATTTCTGAATGAGAAGAGAAATCGATCTTTTCGACGATACACTGAGAGAATTTTCTCTTAGAATTTACTTTGAAAATCATGGTAATCGTGGAATAATATGATATGGAAAGAATTTTATGAGAATTAATATTTATCACAATAAAAAATAAATGATCTATCATAATAAAATATAAAATATGTTTGATTAATTTTACTAAACTATATAGTAAAATTAATCAAACATATTTTATATTTTATTGTGATAGATATTATTATTTTTTATTGTGATAAATATTAATAAGAGAAATTCTCATAAAATACTTTCCATACCATGTTGTCCCACGATTACCATGATTTTCAGGGTAAATTCTAAGAGAAAATTCTCTCTGTGTACCGTATATACAGGGTGATCTATAATACGAATATAACAAACTTTGATAGCTTGTTCAAGATTTTAAGTAAAAAATGTTATATGGACGTAGATCCTATTTCAATCAAGCTTGCATTCGAGCTCAAGAAGCACATTTTTAACATTTATTACAACTCGTACTGTTTCAATAATAATTGTTAATTTATAAGTAGAATATAATTTGTTTTTTTGAAATTGTAATTAGATATTAAATCTATTCTTTTGACCGCATTTTAATAAAACTTTGATCTCTTGTAGTTTTATAATTAATTAAAATAGGACTTATGTTTATGTAACATTTTTTACTTAAAATGACTTCCCAAGCTGTCAAAGTTTCTTACGCTCGTTGTAGATCACCCTGTGCCTCGGTGTTTTCATCTGCGTACGGTATTTAATATCTATTCGCGAGAAAGAATGTGCGATTATGACCACGAGGTTTAGATCAGAAATGACCAGAGCTTAAAGCTTCCGGAAGAGGGCGGATGGGGGATCAGTTGCGAGAATTGACGTTACTCACATGGGCGTACACGCGATCTGTAAACAGAGCAGTACGGATCGGTATGAGGAATCGTGTCGGATGTCGGGGAACCCGAAGAGATTCTTATCTAAGTGATAATATACCCCTCGACATCCATGCACGTTTCATTAGGCTCGCTGTCGTCACACTCGATCGTCCCATGCATTCTAAAGTCATAATAGCTGCGTTGAAATTTTTCTTCGAATCAACGAAAAAATAATTAGTCCGACGACAATATATAATAGTTATAGAAAAAACGTCCCAAAAAATTATCGCGTCTCTCGATTAGAGATTTTTCAATAAAATTATAATCGATTCAGTATTAAAGAAAAGAGTGACGTTCAAAAAATCTCAGAAAATATTGATTGTTGTATCATAATAATTTACATCATTTGCGTAATGATTAGTCGAGGAAATACTATAGTACTATCTATAATAAAAATAATATTATAAAAATGTTATTATTATTTGTATATAGGTATATATATATTGCAGTCAAAAAATGATTGCAATGTATTTTATTGAAAGAAACACGTTTACTATTTACGAATTAGGCAACAACTTAATTGGAAATTTGATCCACAATATCTCGAAAATGCCGTAACGTAATAGTTTATTTGCAAATAATGATCTAGTTTTGAAAACCTTTCCAATGGTATCTCAATTCAAAATTTTTTATGGGTGGATGGATAAATTCTTGACAATATCTCGCTAGCGAGACATCGGACAAAAAATCAGCTTGTTAAGAGAGAATTTAAAGCCTCAATCTATTTGCGTCTATAAACGTATCGCGATATATTCGCCTTCAGCCTACTGTACGGGTTATAGAAAATCGCATCGACTTCATCAAAGCGATCACTACAGCCATCTAACTAACACGCGGTAGCCGGACTTGTTTTATTCTTCAGCACGCCAGTAAATCACGATGCAATAATACCCGGCGTGCGGACATGAATATAACGTAACGGTGAATAACATAGTTCGTCGAGATAAAGGGACAAATGCAATCAGCCGTACAATTTTTCCTAGCAAAAAAAAAAATCAGCACTGACAGCTAGACGACTGAGTTTGACAGCTCGACGACTTTCGCGGATCTTCAAAGGGTCAACGTCACAGAGGAAATACATGGGTTCTCGGGTTCGATACCTTTCCCCGAAAGTCCCAAAATGTGAAACTTCCGCAACTTGGAGACGGAAAAAGAGAGAGATTGAGACAAAACGTTCCGCTGCATGCGGCACGGAGATGCACACTGCGCGCGCGCGCGCACCAGGTTCAAGTCAGGTTTCCGTCAGGCACCGGTATATCGTGAGATAAGTCCTATCGCGCCGGCTGGTACACACACCGGGAAACCGGGGCCCCGATAGAGAGCCACCCACCATTTCGCGCGGCATGTCAAGATAGAAGCCAAGTGCACGAGCCAGGCCAGATATCGTCGTCGTTTAGTCGTTCTCTGTGTGTGCATTATCACATGCGCTCGGCATTTGAAATCAGTCGCTGCCGGAGCCGCGTCGACGACGCGGCGACGCGATTTGGATCCTTCTCGGATGAAAAAAAAAAATCAGTGCGCCTTTTCTTCTTCTTTCGGATGGTCGCGCCGCGTTTTACGTATACGTAGTCGAAAGATCGTCCGCAGTCTTATCTCCATCCTCCGGAGGGGGAGGCTGTGACCTTCGCGATCGCAAAAGTCCAGTCCGGGATGGCCTGACTTCCGGTCGGAAACCGAGAGACGCGAGAGCTTCGCGAGATGGGAGAGAGGGAGAGTGCAACCGCACATATTATTAACGAAACGCGAGATATTGCGCTCGAGCGAGCGATTGCGAAAGACGAGAGACGTGTCCCGGAATTGTGTCGCTGAAATTTCCTTCCCTTTGCTGGTGAAAAGCTCGCTGTCGCGTCTGGTGAAATCGGCGGCAGAAATATTGTTACGCGTGTGTGAATGATGTTGTCGAGAAACGTTTCGCGGATACGAGACCGCGTATTCTTCTCGCCTACGCAAATCCTATAGGGAAATGTGATGTAATGTATGCAATTCTTTCGTATAAAGTATAAAATAAATTTTCGAGATGCAGTTTTCTCTCCCGACGCCCGATGTGGTTGCATATTATATTGATATTATTGTTGTTGTTCTAATTAAGATATTAAGAAAGAAATATAAATAGAGTATGCATACACACTATTACACAGTGGAAATAAATTGACAGTGAAGCAAAAAAGGATTGTAAAGGAACTCTCTTAAATAGAATCAGTAAAAATGTCATTGATTAAAACAATGTGACACAAGATTTCATCAAAGATCAGTGAGTGAGTAATTTCATTGATCTTCGGTGAAGACATTCACACTTTGCTCTGGCGTCTCATGTTTCACTTATTAAGGGGCGTTAAGATTTCACTAAACTTTAAAAAATTAGTAATATTCGGACATATTTGCAAATTATGTATCTTTTAATATTTCTTCTATTTATTTTGGATTACTATTGCTATTTTTAGGGAAGGCTTTATAGTAAATATCTGGAATAAAATAATACATACATATTGAAATTCAAAATTATATACAGGTTACATTTTTTTATTCTTAGGATGTGAGAAATCTGGAAAAAATAAACAAACTTTTGATCAAGAAAATTCAGACATTTCTTTTTAATAAAATACGTTACTATTTTATCTCATGATGTTATATATAGTAACATTAGATGCATTTTAAAATATAACTTCCAAATCAAAACAGCTATCACTACTAACTGATTTCTTTCAGTGAGATTTCACTGATTTGCTGAGATCATCAGTGATTATTTATTGTTTTTCAATGATATTATACTGATTCCATTTAAAAAAGAAAATGTAAAATTATCGTATTTGCCGAACAAAATATTTTCATTAAAATCAAGCAGATGTGGCATATTTATTATATTTATTTCCTGCGCTACGTTATCATCTCGGCCTATATTACGAAACAGCTAGCTTATCGTTGATCATATATACTCGCAGTTAAAGTTACTTTTCCACTGCGCGAGGGATATTAAGTTGTTATACTTATTATAAAATATAATTAATTTAAAATTAATTAAGAAAATAAAATATATAACTACGTACTGCTAATATAGACATTTTGATCTCAGATATCAATGATGCTATTTATCATTTTTGTTACGTGATTTATCTTCACAGAGAGAATTTTCTCTTAGAATTTATCCTGAAAATCATGGTAATCGTGGGATAATATGGTATGGAAAGAATTTTATGAGAATTTCTCTGATTAATATTTATCACAATAAAAATAATAATATCTATTACAATAAAATATAAAATATAATTTAATTATAAATATAGTTTAATTAATTTTACTATGCAGTTAAAATTAATCAAACATGTTTTATATTTTATTGTGATAGATATTATTTTTATTGTGATAAATATATTAATCAGAGAAATTCTCATAAAATTCTTTCCATACCATATTATTCCACGATTACCATAATTTTCAGGGTAAATTCTAAGAGAAAATTCTCTCAGTGTTGATATCAGAGATTTACAGACTCAATTTTTTATGAGGTATTCGCATGGAAAATCGTTCGATTCGCGGTGCAAATTTAACCGTTTGCGAAATATTCTGCCATTTCTCGAATTACGTGCACGAGCGTACAGGTCGTTAAATCGTACGATAACCTTGAACGAAAAACGTCGCGTGTTCCGCATCGGCAGCCATTTTTTACCGCAAAATTATTACCACGCGTCAAACAACTAATATATTCCGAAAATAGGAATTATAAAAAAGATATATAAAAAAGAACACCATGCGGAAGGGGAATTTAATTTTTAATGAATTTAGAATATAGCTTATTTATCATGAAATAATCGCACGACACACATTTGACTCTCCGACGACACCCGGTATATAGACTTGTTTCCGGTCGCGCTGCATCGTCGAACGCGACGTGTTTTGTACTTGCACGAACTCTTGGGTGCAAAAGAGCTGTTTCAAGAAACTCGAAAACAATGCCTTACAATGTCGGCCCCAAATGACGTAACAGAGACCTGCCGTGTAAAGTGTAAAGCAACTTCGTCGCTCTTGCGATACAAGTCTGCCTCTCTCTTTCGATGTTAATAACGCGCTTCTACAGAAAACACTTTTAATTTAGCCACGATGGAGCCGTCACATTAATCCGCTTCTTGGAGTAGGTACCTATACCTAACCGTTATAGAATTGAAGGGCTTTTATTTCTAAAGAGCCATCTTCATTTACATTTTTAATAAATGGAGATTTATGAACATGACTGTGGAGGAGTTTTTTCCATAGCTTTGAAATAATACATAAAAGGAGTTTTTTTCCATAGCCTTGAAATAATACATAATACATAAAAGCTACCTGTTTCAAATAGACTAGGTCTGAGAATAAATTCTCTTCAATTCTGGATATAATCATATCTCGAACTATCCTGATCTAGAGCTATATATTTTTATACTTTATAAAATTTAATATTAGACATTTTTTATTTTTTCTGATTTTCTTTTACTTATATTTTAATTTTTTCACATTTAATTAATTATACGTATTTTTATATCGCGTACTATTGTTTATAATTTTTTTGTTGCAACAGTCATATAACTAGCAGTGTCATTAAAATATGAATGGTAAAATAGGTTTGCATGGGTTATTCCCGACTAGCCATTTATCGGCGAGGTTCAACTATATTAGCTGCCTTTACGTAACACAAGGAGTAACGTGTGTCGTCGAATTTCCATATGGTAAATCGATTCCTTGAACTAAATGACGCGACTAGCGATTCCCGGCGGGAGCTGTCAAAATAATAATTAACTTCTCATAAAACGTCAATCTCTTTGTCTCTATATTTTTATGAAGTTGTTATTTTAGCATAATGACATAGTTGTATTTTCCCAAGCTTCAAAAAGAGACGTAAGAAACTTAGTCACTTTAAAAAATTGAAGTTAAAAAATACAGAACATTATGAAGAAATAGATATTTAACATGTAAAAGTGTATAATTGGAGTCGATGTTAGAATAACCCGAAGATTTCTTTGTTCTATTGCTGATTTTTTTTTAAGAGAGACGCATAACAATGGAAAAAATGTTTTCCGTAATTTCCCAAACCTAAACAAAAGAGGAATTATAGCGCGACATTTGCCCCTGAAGAGGTTTCTTTGAAAAACTAATCTTCTTTCTCTCTACAAATTTTTTTTCTTTTCAAAAATATGCGTCTAGGATCCTGTGTAAAAATGGCATTTATCTTTTAGTCTCCATTATACAGGCGCCAACTACCCATTGTTATAAATTCTCCGATGTAAGTGCAATAGCGTCTCGTAGGGTAGGCGGCAAGCATAAATTACGGTCGCACGATAAGAGAGAGAGGAGCTGAGAAATATGTCAGAAAGAAATGTTTGTCCCGTAACCATGGGACGAAAACGTTTTCATGCTTAAATTCCGAAGATATGCACGGTATGGATCATTATGTGGTGGTCTTTTCTTTCGAAACTACAATACATATATCGCGCCACCAAAATGCCATCAGCGCGACATTACAATTATCTGCATTTAAAAACTTGCTAATGTATATTTTTTAATCAAAATAAGTTCCGAAGTAATAATAATATTTAAGAGAAAAAAATTGATTATTAATTTATTACATTAATAATATAAATGCAATATACATATATATATATATATATATATACAATAAAACTTAATTTAATATTAAATATATATAAATATAATATATATAATATATATTAATTTAATTATTGAATTAATAATATATATATACATATATGTAGAAGATAATTCGTATAATTTTATCAAACGTTATCATAAAAGTATACTATGCTTTAATTGGCGGAGATAATTTTATGGAATGATTATAAGATTAGATTTTGTTATAAATTTGAATTTTAATCAGATAATAAATTGTAATTTCAGATCGTAATAGCTCAATGCGTTTCATGTAACGTAATTTGTAGGAGAACGGTGTGACAAACAAAATCTCGCACAATGCTTGTCAATTAATCAACTGGGATCGCGAGATGAGAGTCGGTTAGCAAATTTAAATGAAGGCGGAGCGAACTAGTAGGAAGAGCTTGATTCCTCATATAACGGACCATTCGCCTTCCACTGTTAGTATAGCGGCCATTTTGGAGAATCCATAACATACCATCTTTCCATAAACCCATCTTTCCTATCACCTTACCATCTCCATGATCCGATGCCTCGATATATAATCGCGATAATGTCAATTCCGATAACGCGATTAAATGATCTTATTCATTGCCGTAAGGCTCTTCTTTATAAATGAAAAATTATTATACAATTAATTTTTATATTATTTTTAATTAATTATATTATTTTTAATTAATTATTATATTATTTTTAGTTTATTATTATATTAAAATTATTATATTATGTAATTTTCAAGACTTTGAGAAAGTTATTTGTAATATTGTTCTACCATCGCAATAATCAGGAAGATTGTATATTTCTGCATTTTCCGTGAATCATCCATGAATAAAATTTAATTAAAATAGAAACATGATAAGACGACAATACAATAACGTCATTGATTAAATATTATATATCATAAAATATATAATATCATACAGCAATGATAATGTCAAAGCAAAAATTTATTTCTTATTAGCGGAGATAGGAAAAGCATGAAATTTGGAGGAATTACGATAGTTCCCGATATTGTCGCATACTATGACCATTGAACTATGATGTAAGAAACTATGTATGTTCGTGGGTAGAAAATGTCCGATAATGGATGGACTTGGATCCTTCATTTATATATGTATATATTTATATAGATTACATATTATATATAAATATATAATAAAATTAAATATTATTACGTAACTCAAATAGTGTCTCATATAATCAATTCGTAAATGAAAAGATCTTCAAACATTTCCTTAATAATATGTTATTTACGAAAAATGTGAAAAATGCATGGCAAATATATTAGTTATTTATTTATAAAAAATGTAAAAATGTACGCGCATATATTTCGCGGAGTCTTGCCATTGTTAATGCAAATTAATTTTTAACCGTGTGTACGTACATATATATGTATGTGTGAGTGTCTACGCGAGGGAATGCAGGCAGACGAAGGATTATCGATAATGTGAATAACGTGAATCATGTTGTGCGACTAGGCACAATCGAAGATATAATATTATTAGATCAATTTTTATTTTCACGCCTCGCGATATTTTAATAACTTGACATGACGATAACTCGCTTTCTCGTTCAGTAATTAAGATAGAAACGCGTATCGGTTATTCGGTAATTACGAGAGATACGTTTGTATTATCCGTTCCGTGACATATGATACGTGCGAAATTGCAAGTGTCACAACTCGATGGGGGAAAGAGGGGAAGGGGAAGAAGATGATAAAATATCCGCGATGATAAGGAGCAAGAACACAGAAGCGCACATTTACTTCATCCGGGTTAATGATGTTGTCTAGCGAGAGAGGAATTTTATCGTTGATAAAAAATTGTTATCGCGAGAAGAAATGCTGTTTATGTCAAAAGTAACTGAATCAGTTGTTAAGTAACTCTGAAGATTAATAATGTGCTTATTTTGCTAATTAATATTTTTAGTGACTACTTTCTCTTTTTCGTAGAATTACGTAAAAATTATAATGTGTGGAAAAAATGTACATTTATTTTATTTAAAGTATACATATATATATATGTACATTAAATAAAATTAATGTGTATATATATATATAATATATATTATATATGTAACATAAGTACCCTATAAAAAAGAACAGTGCTAATAATTTTATTAATGTGCTGGAAATATTTCAATTATTTCTGACAGATTCGAAGATACATTACACTATAAATTTCATCAACGACATTCCGCGGTTGCCGGTTGTTTACCATATACGGATGTGGTCTGCATTACATCCGCGTTTCTCCATTTTTCTTTTTTCCGTATTACATGACCTTAAAGTCATCCCCGTTTGTGATAACAATCGGAATAAAGATCTCTCTATTTTCAAAGTATTATTTTAAGATCTCTCTAGTCGCGTTTTATCAAACATGTGTAGCAACTAATCAGCATCGCGCAAGCTAAGAGAGGACGAAGAATGATCCCGAGGAGAATCATAAACTCACTCAAATAGCGGCTACGACGAGGAATGCACTGTGCTCCGTTATCGAGCAATGTTAATTATGGCCCATGCAATCAGCACAAAAAATCATAACTTCAATATGCAACCTAAACCACATAACACTCGATCGACCCGGATTATTTCCTTTGCCTTACTTAGATAAGTCATCTTAAATATCCTACATTATTATTTAATATATTATATAATATGTATTAAATATATTATATATAAAAGTTAATATTAAATAAATTATTAGTTAAATTATATTAAATATATGAATGTTATTTAATATATCTATTACATAATATATTAAATAATTTTTGGTGCAGAAGGATTCTTTAGAGATTACAGTACGTCTATTACTAATCTTTTTTTTTTTTTAAGTCATATTGTTTACTCTGCATAAGTGCGATCCGAGGAACGAGGACAAAGATGTGGCGAAAGATGACGGCAACGACTACTATCGATATAAAGATGACGATGATTTAATGTACATCGGTTTACATGAACCGTGACTTTTGTGCGCCATCGTGACCTCGTCGTTTAACCCGACTCAGGCACAAGTACTCGACTGTATGGCGAATATTCAGGCCTTCGACGAAGGCTACTTGGTAGACAAAGATAACGATTACGATCGTCTCTAAATTTTCCGGCGCCGGGAAAGCTTCGTACACGATTCCTCCGAAAATTTCACGTTCTTTCAAGCTCAAATTATTTATACTCGGATTATTTAAACACTAAATGTTGAGATCGGTCGCATAAATATTGATCGTCCCAAAATTGTTGATTATTTGAGTTTGAGTTTCCAATTAAGAAATCATCTTTGTGCCTACTCACATTTTTTTTAATAATTGACTATATATTTTCTATTTTTTTATACACTGTAAAACGCAAAAAAATCAAGAAATTTATTATATATATTAAATATTAAATATAATTTTATATATAATTGAAACATATCGCGATTGAATCATTTTCAATGATTTTAGTGAGATAATTAGTTTATATCGAATATAGATGATTAATCTGCAAATTCTAAACTGGAAACTGATAAACATATGCGATGTAAGATTATTCGTCATTTATTTAGGATTATTATAAAACTAGCACATTCATCAATTGTATAAGAAAAATCGAAATCACACAAACTTCAGATAAATATAATTATCAAACTAAATTTATATATATACAAAATATATAATATTAAATTATTATGTATTTTGACAGTTAATCTGTGTCAAATATCTTATTAATAAAAACAAATCGTTGACTGATTAATATTTCATTTGTAATATTTTATGTATGTTTCTGACTTTTCAAAATGCAAAAGTAAAGTATGGCCGATTTCTTGTGACAGCTGCTTGATTTTATGCCAATGATGTTCTAAAACGTCATGTTAAAACAGCGCACATTTACATTCTTGAACATTTCAACGGTTATTACGACGGTTTTAACAATAAGTCTGAATAATCTAAAATCTAAAAAAATCCATTAGCTCGAAAATATTCAGCTTCTCAAATTACATTTTGAATTATTATATTTCTTATTTTGTGTGCAAAATTTTGAAAGATATTTTCTTTATTTCACACGCGAATACAATTATAGCGAAAGCGTTAAAAAAAACTTGTAATAAAAATTGAATCAGATTCTTGTACGAAAAAATACTTTTTTGTGTACTTTTATTATCTGACCAAAACTGTAAAAACATCTCGTATTGGACGGACTTGACATTTTGCTCTTTCGACATATTTACGTAAAGATAGTTACGAAATGGAACATATATACAAAATCGCCTGACTCAACGCGATAAGATCTTTTTCGAGATCTTTACTCCTCTCTCTCTCTCTTTCTTTTTCTCTTCAAATAAAATATTATATTTATTGAACTCGGCAATGTTTGCGGAGATCGATAGGTTAATCGCTTGGTTAATCGTGTACAAAAAAATGATTTCTTAATAAGCGTCCTTTGAATTTTCGGCCAGTGTCAAAATGTCTGACACAGATAAGCATATAAACCACAAATTAACGAAACAACAAGTATTGACGAAACAACGAAAGTATATCGATATCGATGTTACGGCGATTTTGTTAAGGCCGAGAATAAACGGGGGCCAAAGTTTATCTCATTATATTATGGTATTAAAAGCAAAGCAGTCGATTTGTATTAGACGCACACGTGATTCATAGGATCCCGACATGACAACTGACCAACGCAAAATAATTTTTCCGTTCATTAATATCCGAATTGCTTTGTTAAACAGAAATCCACATAAAAAATTATTATAATTTAATTAAACTAAAATATATCATGAAAATTAAAGAAAACTTGTTTTGTCAATGTGCTTCGCGATGTTTGCAAGAGTTTGCGGAAATATCTTTTGCATGCGCATGTTATTTTTGCACATCGAAAAACAATCGTAAGAAAATTTTAGCTTTTATGTATTTTTTACGTTATATTTGTTTTCTTTTTTGAGTCAGCGAATCGGATTAGTCTACAGGGTGACTCAAATCTTGTAAAAAAATTCCTGGAGAATTCCTGACCCTTCATCAGGTATACATTTTCGTTTAAAAAATCCGGGAAGAATTTCTAAATGCATTTCTAATGCAGCTTTTTAAAATAAGTCTTTTTAATTATATGCGTTTTCTAATATTTTCTATTCATATGATTACAAAGAAAGTTATCGAGAATGCAGTTTCTCTGGCATTCAATGTCGATTTATTAATCGTAAAATTAATTTAGACAATAATAAAGTGCAATATATCTAAATACTAAAAATATATGCAAAAATATAAAATAAAAATATATAACAAAAAATAATTTATTACAAACGTTTTAAGAAATACTATTTTATTTAAATAATCCAAACATACGTATGTAGACATATGTTTAAGTATACTAAATAAGAGTAAAATGATCAAAGACAGGATTTTGAAAAAATTCCCCGATTCTCAATGAAATTCCATGAGAAAATTTCCGGATTTTTCAAAGTAAAAAAAATCTCTAATAACAATCTTCGGTTTTCCCGATTTTACCAGGGAGTAGACACCCGATATAAATAAGCGAGACGAGGAAGATGTTTTTCGCGAACGATAAACGAGTCCTATACGAATCGAAAAGCGATCGGCGGTTCGTCTTTGAACGTCACAAAATGACACGCACTGTGAGTGACTCAGGAGACATGTGACGCAGCGAGTAAGTGTTTAAATAGAAATAATGGCGCGACCCTGACGAGATCGAGCCGATAAAATTCAACTACTCGAAGGAATGGCCAAAGTGACCGTTATAGGTGCTAGCGATGCACTTGTACTTGCGAAATAAGTATAATAGAATCGCCCGTCATACCGTTGCTCTAACAAAATAATGTCGACATTTTTTGTCGACAGAGTTGTTTATTCGTTCTGAGCAACGAAACGAGAGTGAGAATAAATGAGGCAGAGTTTATTTGTGTATGGAGTATTACATTTTTCATAAAATATAGATAAATATCAACTGCGTTTTCCTACACGTAAATATTTTGTACGAACGTTTATGTAACGTCGATATGTTGATAACTTATTGCATTAAATAAATATAAGCAAATACTTTGACGTAATATATTAAATATTTTTCCTATTATATATATATAGGACAATCGAATTATTGTAGCTTATAATCAGCAGCATCAAACACATTATCTCTAGAACTGCGGTTTATTATCTTTATTAATGATTATCATGTGGTTTTGATCGAAAGTCGAGAGCATTCAATAATAATTATTCATTACAAACCGCAGCTAAATGCAGTCGTTTATCATAAACTGTTATCATTGCATTACAGCATCACAAAAAATATTCAACAAGTATCATGCTAAAATTATCTAAAGACACGAGAGAGAGAGTAAGAGAGAAAGAGATCATAAATCATAACTCGTGCCAATAATATCGAATTGTAATAATTATAATAAGCATACATTATGTGGAATATACAGATATTTATGAAATCGACTTTAAATATATAAATAGAAAAGATAGTAGAATATCTTTAAAAAATTAAGATTTCAGATTATTTGTAATCTGAGAGGAAGAGCGTATTTTATTTCAGAGATCTAAAAAAATTCTTTTTAATTACACATATGTATATTTTATTAAATAGATTAATTAAATAGCAAATAAATAAAAGTTAAAAAATTGGTGATTTCCCATCTCTAGATGTTATTTCAAAATAGCTGAAAAAGAGCTTACACATATGCAATTTACTGATAGTTTTTGTCTTTTGTGAATTAAAGCAGTTGAATTATCAATGTTGAAAAAGTGCTTGGTCTCAATTCTAAATTATGATCCGAAATATCTATATGAATCTCGAATAATGTTTATAATACCGAGCTATGTAGCGGAATGTCAACAATAAAATTATTATTGACATTCCGGGGTTAAGTGCTATTAAGGAATTTAACTTGTGCAGAAATTTTGAATACAGGGTGTAAAACAAAAATGTAGGCCGGTACTTTAGGAGCGTATTTTACTCATCTCGAAATGACCACAATAGTTTATATACAGAGAGAATTTTCTCTTAGAATTTACCCTGAAAATCATGGTAATCGTGGGACAATATGGTATGGAAAGAATTTTATGAGAATTTCTCTGATTAATATTTATCACAATAAAAATAATAATATCTACACGTTAAAATATAAAACATGTTTGATTAATTTTACTATGCAGTTTAATAAAATTAATCAAACATGTTTTATATTTTATTGTGATAGATATTATTTTTGTGATAAATATTAATTAGAGAAATTCTCATAAAATTCTTTCCATACCATATTGTTCCACGATTACCACGATTTTTAGGGTAAATTTTAAAAGAAAATTCTTTCCGTGTATAAACATACATAAATGCATCATTTTCACGTTACAATCATGTTCGGCTAGAAACTCAATATAATTACAAAGCGTATCATTTTATTTCCAAGAATACAAAATAGTGAAAAATAATTCTCATATCTCAAAATAATTCATTCACTCTGTATAATATTCATTATATTTTAACATGAGATGTCTTTAAATATTATACAGGAGAAATAGATTATTTTGAGATATCAGAATTATTTTCCACTGTTTTGTATCGTTGAAAATAATATGCTTCATAATTATCTTCAATTTCAACTCAAATATGATTGTAACGTGAATAAACGACGCATTTTTGCACATAGATAATTTTCTCTTAGAATTTACCCGGAAAATTATGGTAATCGTGGGACAATATGGTATGGAAAGAATTTTATGAGAATTTCTCTGATTAATATTTATCACAATAAAAATAATAATATCTACACGTTAAAATATAAAACATGTGTGATTAATTTTACTATGCAGTTTAATAAAATTAATCAAACATGTTTTATATTTTATTGTGATAGATATTATTTTTGTGATAAATATTAATTAGAGAAATTCTCATAAAATTCTTTCCATACCATATTGTCCCACGATTACCACGATTTTTAGGGTAAATTTTAAAAGAAAATTCTTTCCGTGTATAAACATACATAAATGCATCGTTTTCACGTTACAATCATGTTCGGCTAGAAACTCAATATAATTACAAAGCGTATCATTTTATTTCCAAGAATACAAAATAGTGAAAAATAATTCTCATATCTCAAAATAATTCATTCACTCTGTATAATATTCATTATATTTTAACATGAGATGTCTTTAAATATTATACAGGAGAAATAGATTATTTTGAGATATCAGAATTATTTTCCACTGTTTTGTATCGTTGAAAATAATATGCTTCATAATTATCTTCAATTTCAACTCAAATATGATTGTAACGTGAATAAACGACGCATTTTTGCACATAGATAATTTTCTCTTAGAATTTACCCGGAAAATTATGGTAATCGTGGGACAATATGGTATGGAAAGAATTTTATGAGAATTTCTCTGATTAATATTTATCACAATAAAATATAAAACATGTTTGATTAATTTTACTAAACTGCATGGTAAAATTAATCAAACTGATAAATATTAATCAGAGAAATTCTCATAAAATTCTTTCCATACCATATTGTCCCACGATTACCATGATTTTCCGGGTAAATTCCAAGAGAAAATTCTCTCAGTGTGGATATTATATTTGCACGAACTTTTTTTATCGCCGCGCGGATGATGCCGGAAGGACGCTCGCGACGGGTGCTGAATGCAACCGGCGCGGCGACTGCACCACAGCATGTGCGTGTTATACCGGCGAGCGTTATCGCGAGAAACTAGGGGCGGCGTTATCACTCTGATATCCAACGTATATACATCCCCCACGACCGGTCCCTGGCCTCCAGTGACTCGCGGACCATCGGCCTAGTTAAGCGTTTTAGTGAGACACACCGTGTATATGTAATTTTCTCCTCGACATCCTCGCATCCTGAAGCATCCGTTACGTCTTGAACGTGAGATCGTATGTCAAGTCGCGATTGCACAAGCTCAAAATAAAATCTCGTCTCTCCTCCTTCCCGTTCTCTCTCTCTGTCTGTCTGCGAAATAGCGGAAATAAAAATGGTGGTACTCACAGTATTCCCGATGTCGATATTTGGCTGCTGGTTTGCCATCCTCGTCGCTTCTCCTTCTCTTCATCCCGCGATTACTCCTGTTTTCTCTTCTCGAGTGCGTGTACTCTTCTCCAATATATGTTTATCTTTCTTAATCCCTCGTCGTTCCTCCCTTGTTTTGCAGGCGCCGATCTGGAATTTGCACTATCCGTAAGAAGAGAGGAAGATTCTGGTCACACTTTACTTCGGCGAGGGTGGCCGCGCGACTTTGACGACGACGCAACAGGTTTCACCTTTGAAGAATCACCGCGCGTTGATTCTATCGCGTTTTCCGCGCGTACCCGTAAGGTTAGGGGGAGCGATCTATGGTTATGTGTGTGTACACCGATCGGCGACTAGACGAAAATTAAGATCCCGGCGACTTTTGCTTGGCTATAACGAGAGCCCGCGCCACTGTGCTCTATGATCGGGAGCGAGGCTCGTGTATATTATGTACATAGAGCAAACGGAGGAAGAGAGAGAGAGAGAGAGAGAAAGACAGCAAAAGAGGGAAAGAGAAAGAAGGGGAGCAGGCGCGAGAAAGACGGAAAACGAGCGAGCAATTGCAATCCTCCGGCCGAGACGTTGCAAGTTTCGTTGGCGCTCGAATGGACGCAGGCAAGACGAGGATGCCACGAAAACGAACGAGAACGCGCGAGAACGTGGACGATCGACGACGAGAGGGGTTAAGTGGGAGTGAGGATGGATATAAAGACCGGAGAGTAAGACAAAGAAAGAGAGAGGGAAGTGGCGAGAGGAGAAAGAGAGAGAGAAAGAGGGGGGAAGTGTATGTGTGTGTGTGAGAGAGAGAGAGGGAAAAGTGAGGAGGAAACGAGAGCAACTGATACTAACCGCGGCCGCGAGCGAAGTGACTCCTGGGGAGGGGAGGGTTGATGCCTAAGTCGGAGCGATGGCCGGGTGGGGGAGCGCGAATCGGGGGGAAGTAAAATCGCGCGCGCACGCGGTGGATTATTATCGCGCAATTTCTATACTCATCTACCTCCCCCTCTTCCTCCGCCGCCGTCCTGCGCGGTTTTCTTATCAGTGACAAAGGCGTGAAGGGGGGGAGCGGCTAGTGACCACCCCTTTTGTACCCTTTCCTTGTAACCGGGCGAGTTAGCCGGCTTCTTTCCCGCCGCCACAGTTTTGTGACTCGCTGGAATTTATGCTTCGTTCCGGAATGTAATTTTATTGCACTTTTATTAACCGCGCTCGCGCGCGCTTTGCAGCTTACAAAGAGAATTAATGACGCTCTCTTGGATCGATCGTGATTAATATTGCCAATTCAAATTTGTAACTTTTGATATTACGGTTTGAAATTCGACGCGTGAACTTTGAATTCTCTGTCGGTGTTTATTTTGTGTGTTACGTTTAAAAAACGATTTCTTACCTTGCGCTCTGTCTCTCATCCTTTCGACGTCTAGATAGACCATCACTCCGAAAGTATATGACCTGTGATTGAGACAGTAATAGATTACTTTGTACTATATAAAAAATTGTCCATATGTCATAGATATAATAGAAATCGTGAGAGGGGTTTATATACATATATATTATTTACGTGACGTTCGATACACAAAATGTATGAAAGAAACCAATTTCACTAAGTTAAAATTAGCAGGGTGGCCAAAATCAAACATTCATGTCTATGAATGTTATTAATTTTATGCTATTGACCACCCTGCTAATTTTAACCATCGATTTACCTAACCGAACTCTTGATCCTAAACATTTTTTTTCACAACATGACAATGTTTATATTGATATTTAGACACATGCAAACATATTTGTTATAACACAACTTATCGTATTCGACAATAAATATATATATTTATATAAAAAAGAATATTTTCCTTTTTAAATTCTCTTTCTGAAATAAATGCCGTTTCTTTTAAAATGCTAAATAAATATATGTATCGCGAAAATGTTTTCGGACATTACGGTAAAATAAAGAAGTACAAGAGACAAAAGATTTACTCGGCAAATATATGTGACAGCACAGAGAAAGAAGCTGAGTTCAAAAAAAGTTTTATGTATCAAAAATTATGTTTGAATCTTACTTTTCTCTCTTCGAAATCCAGACGATCCATCGTTGCGCAAGTATATATGACCTATGATCAAAACAATAATAGATTATTTTGCACTATACACAAAAAATTTCTCTATCCATAGATATAATAAGAAGTGAGTAGGACGTGCGACATGAAATTACATTCGGAGTATAAGTACGCGAAGCATGCAATGTCTAGTTATATTATGACGTAGAACGTTGCCAATTTCACAGATATATTCTGACGTCATGAATGCCGTGAATTTGCACCAATTTAGATATGTTGAAAAAATATACGCATCGTCTATCTATAGATATTCGTGCATCATGACTATTGGTTAAATAATTTTAATTTAATTTTTTAGAATACGAAACTTCTAAATTTAATTTTTATCGATTGATTTAACATTGTACAAACTGATTTATCTTATTTTTAATCTTGTTTTTAACACATATCGAATTGTCAAACAAAAAAGTTTGAATTATGATGCATAAATATCTTGACATGTTAAATTCGCGCAACATATCATGTATTATTTATTTATATATTTATGGAGTTTTGGCATGCTATATATAAATTTCTAACATAACTTCAAGAATTTTTAAATTAATTATGATTTAAAAAATATAGAGAGAATATTTATTAACAGATAATATCTTTTAAAAAAAATGTGTTGAAGCATATTTATATAAATAATAATACGTACAGAATACAGAAATAATTAATTTAATAAATATGTTAGAAATTTGCACAAAATGTATACAGTGTGCGATTTATGTATCATATTTACGATGTCTAAAAATATTTATATTGTCATGTAATTTATATAAATTGTTATACGATTTGATATAATTTTTATCTGCTTTTTATCAAACATAAATAATGAGGTTAGAGAAAGAGGTTAGAGAGAGAATAATATCCAATTTCTTTCTGGGGCTGTGTCTATGAAACTTTAAACATTTCGAATAATAAATAAAAAGCGGAGAAACACTGTACATATAATGAGGACTTACGGTAATATATAATGGGAGAGGAAAGATTATTTACAGGTTACAGAGTCGGCAAAGTTGGGGCAAGTATATAAGCAAGCGGCTGTTGTGAGCGACTGTTTCGAGAGAGTGCCAGGTTACAGATACTCGGCTGTCAAGGACAAGCTTGTCCATTCATTCGTCCGTTCCTACAATCGATCGATCATTCATTCGTTCATTCATTCATTCATTCATCCAATTGATTATTACTAGCACACGTGTGTATATGCGAACGGTTTAACCGAGATTTTTTTTTTATCATCAAAATATTTTGCACGCATTAAACTTTCAAGAATTGTCATTTCTGTAAAAAGAGATTATTTTTTTTTATACATACGATAGAAGATTTAATTTATCGAAATCTCTCGTGCATTTGTTTTATAAACGGGGGGGATCACACAATGCTCGTATGCACATAGTAAAGCATTCAAATCACCTCGAGCGATCGTAATCCTTCGGTACATAAACGTTACATTCAATTTCTCGTCGTATACGTAGTCATTAAAGAGAAGAAAATCCGTTTAACACACTTAATAACTTGAGTTTATCAATTAATTGCAATTAATTTAATATTTCTTATATAAAAATTAAGAAATATTTTTATCGGCTCAGTATTTAATAAATAAATGTGATTTTTAAATTCGGCCAATAGAGCCAATTCTTATATAAACTAACTTGTGTTAAAGCATATTTTAAAGTAAATATATACTTCTTAACATACATACAAAAATGAATGATTTAATATTATTTGTTATAAATGATTTAATTAGTATAAATTGATAATAAATATAATAGACATCTAAATGATAAAAATTACTTTAGCTTTCTTTTCATAAATTTATCATTGCAGGAGAAATTCTTTTTTTCTCCTAGTTACGTCAAGTAAAATATTAATATTTTTTTCCTAGTTATGTAAAATTATTATTATTTCAAACTCTACTTCTAAAGAAAAAATATCGATTAGTATCGATATGTATGTATTTTTAACGCTTGACAAGAGTTAAAAGCATTGCGACATTTGCGAGCCAGCCTCGATACATTTGCGAGTTTGACCGCTTTACAATTACAAGCGCACCATACACGAGACTCACCTCGAACTTTTAATGATCCCCGCGCTAATTGCTTATTGTTTTCTCCGGGAAGTAAACACGCAATTGCTCGCTCTGATCTCAGGAACCCGATCTATCCGCCCAAGAAGTATAAAGCACACGATACAGTTTGGCCTTTAGAAACATATCTTTTTTCTTATAACATAAAATATAACATATATAAATCCTTTTACTTCACACGCTGGTTTTGTTCAACAATATACAACTTTATTCTGTCGTACTTACAAGAAAATTGTGTACAAGCAGATTAAAGTAAACGACGTAGGTCTCTCCGCGTGTGCTATTGTAACATTAAGGATGGATTTTACATCAGAGGTAATTAACGCAAGAATATTGTCCACCTATTGCAACAAACTTTGCTAATCAATTGATGATATCTCGTGCAAAAAATTACGCGCATTTCGATCTACGAGTGTATATGTTGCAGGAGGAGAATATTTTGATTTATGAATATTTCTTAAAGATGTTTTACATTTTCGTTCATTTATAGTAAATTATGTGTGGACCGAATCATCGAGACACAAAGCAGGCATTGCCTCAATGTATGTACAGTTATTCCATTACCGTCATTACATTGCGTGGCACATGATAGTTTATCATATTTTTTGTGACAATTATTTACAATTTTTTCGGTAATAGAGTCTCAACAGATTAAAATATATGAACACAAATATTCATGAACTTTTCATCATCTTATAAGTTGCGGATTGCTAAAATGGAAAATTAATGAACACACACATTCATCAATTTATACAAGCGAAATACAAAAAATTGCCTTCACATAATAAATGCATTGTACCTTCGTGACATAAAGAAAATTACTATTTGAGTAAATGCTAAAATTGCATAGTAGGATTCATGAATATAGGACATGTCTATATACTTTATCTGATATCAGTAAGAAAAATCTAAAAAGTTTATCAGTACGTTTGTAAATAATATTTCATAATGAATTTAGGGAAGTGACTCCACTGCTTTGAAATAAATGTTCCTACATCTTCACAATTATTGAGTGTCTACAACATTAATATTGCCATAATAAATTTAACAAAAATTTGTAATCAATCGTTATTCGACATTTTTGTTTCAATATTTTTGTCCAATACATCCTTTACTCATATAGCTGTTGCAAGTTGATTGCGAAAGTTTTGATATTCAACAGAAATTGATATACTCTGACTGAATTTAGTAATTGTTTAGAATATGTATGTCGATACACATAAATGCATCTTTAAAAAATCCATTTTTTGTGTTAAACAGGATATTTTATATTCACGAAAATATATTTGAATTATATTGGACGTGGACGTGAATCCTCCACAAAACATATAGGATATTTACAACGTATTATCTTTTATCTCAATTTTTTAAATCTGTATTATCAATATTCCAATGACAAATTGTTGTAGACAGAAATAAAAAAAAATAGACAGTGTATTAAAACGAGAAATTCCATCCGAGAATCTGTATAGATTTTAATTAAACCAACACGATCGCTTAACACATGAGTTATATAGTTTTAACGAAGAACGTGACATGCCAGATATTCGTTGAAATCGGAAAGGAATCGTGGATCTTAAGATTGCACGACTGTCCGACTGCACAAAATAGCGGAGTTCCCGATTTACTTTGGATCTGCATCTTTGCAAATCGCATGACCAAGCGTCGTTTTTAACCGATGATTAGGCCGCAACCCAGTCTGAATTGCTGCTTGCTGTGATTGAGCATACCGCTAAGCGCAAATGAGAATGGTAATGGTTGTAGCCTCTTTTCTAGGACTGCCCCTACCGTCCAAGTTGTATCTACACTACCTGTAACACGTGATAAATGAAATAGAGGTTAAAGAATCGGATATGATTGTGCAGAGTAATTTTGAGCACCAACATACCTTTAAACACTAAATCCGCTTTAGGTAAATCGACTTGATAGGCGATTGTCGCCGTCGATTCTTGCATTCGCGCATTGATCTCTAACTCCACGCCCACTTGTAATTGTGGACTAGCTCGTTGGTGAAAACAAAGATGGCAAGCAGATGGACCTTAAGAAAATAATGATTTACGTTATGCAATGAGAGAGAGAGAGAGAGAGAGAGAGAGAGAGAGAGAGAGAGAGAGAGAGAGAGAGAGAGATCACGTAATTAATGTATTTATCGAGAAAGTGAGGACTACTTACTAATGCTACCACTAAATGTGGAGTCACCGTGTGTATATCTTCCTGCAGCGGACAATAATGCGATTTGTCCACCTGGTAAACCAGGTCCACGCTGATATGCAAGTTCACCACCCAATGCGAGTGACGGTGTCAAGTTTTGTAGATAATGTAAAACAAGTACACCTGAAAATAAATTAATATTTAATATAGATAATGCATGCACTTGATAATATTTTTCACTGTTGTCAACTTACCAGAGCAATTAAAAAAGTCTGGATTGCCTAATGTTAACGAGCAGGTATACGCATCACCTCGATAATCAGCTGTCATTTGCATAGCCGTGAATTTATTTCTCTGCACTTGCGCTGCCAACTTTCCTTTCAGTCTTGCACCAAGCTGATGAAGAATATTGGCATTAAGATTTCCACTTGGATCGATATCCCCCAACAATACAGGATATGCCTCTGTAGGTGAAATTTGTTTTGTACCGACATAAGTCGCGCCAAATCTGAAAAATTAGTTAAGTATCATGATAAATTTGTTGTAAAACAAATAAAAATTATCAAATGTAAATGAGTATATCCACAATTATTTACCTGTAGCCAGACTGTATTACAGAACTCATGTTAATAGTGTGTGAAATATGGAAATGGTTGCTTAATCCCTTATTGACAACCAATTTTGCTCCCTCAAAATTAATGGGAAATATATCTGCAAAATAAATATATAAATGTAGTCAATTATTATATATTATATATATATGTATATATAAATTATAGTACATTAAAATGGCAAACTAATCAGAAAGTACAATGTAACCAAATAATTTGAAAAAATTATCTTCTACATTGCAGAATAATAGACTTGTATTATATCATATAATCATATTGAACCCTATATTAATTATTCTTTGATTAGAATTTCTTTTAAACTATTTTATTTTTTTACTTTCCTTGTCATTATATAATTATGCAAATATGTATTGGACCATTAATAAAGAGATATAGGTAAATAGATGAAGGGGGGTAAAAAATAAAAAATAAGAAATATAAATAATAGAAAATGAAAGAAAATAATTAAAATAACTAAATAGAGATAACATAATAAATATGAGGATTATATTTATCTCTTGCATTCAAGTACAGAGAGGGACAACGCAGAAAGCTATCCAAGTAAGCAGAATTATATATATGTTAGTTATTCGTAAAGAAACCAATCTAGAAAATTGCAAAAAGTTTTCTGTGATAAAATGGAAAAACACGGAAAGGGTCCGCCTGAGGGGAAAGCGATCTAGGATCGTGACGTGCACTTTGACGAGATACCTTTGCACTTCTTGTGCAGGTCCTCGATTGTACCCGGGTTCTCGACCTGAGCGGCCGTCTCGGCGGGAGCGAACACGTCCGTGGACGCGTCCTGTTTCCCTAAATTCGGCATCAATCCGGACCCCGGTGGCGGACTGTAAGGCGGCGGAGGCGGAAGAGGCGCGGAAGCGGCTATCACGTTTCCCATTATTAGTACGTTATTTATTATCCGGACGATTTATCCGCAGGATACGTCACGCTCTCGACGAGATCGCGTCCTTCTCGGTCTAGTCAGGTCAACCGGATATGTCTGCCGCACCGGGTGCCTCAGCTTTTTATCACCACGTCGAGGAGAAACGGAGCGGACACGAGCCTTTACGGGTTATACACGATACAGCGTGTTTCACCGTAAGTCGCCATTTGTACAGAGCATGGAGGTAAGAAATAACAGGAGGGAGGATATACCCCCCTTGCCTGGCAAGCAGACGTAAGGGGGGAACACTAAGCGCCATATTGGTGTGGCTTATCGAAGCGCGACATTTGAAATAGTGATGAAAGCACACACAAAAAAAGGAAAAATTCATAAATAATATTTATAAATATGATATATATATATTGTATATATAATAGTAATATATATATTGTGCTATGCCATATAAGGTTTGTTTTCTATTCCTGCACTGGCTGAACTGTGCACACTGGTGCAATAAGTTAGAGTGAGACAAAATATACTTTATTGTCTCATTCTAACTTATTGCATCAGTTCAGGAATAGAAAACAAGCCTATTGTAAGCGAATCTGTATGTATTTAGTAGCATGGACATTTTATTTTATAATATTTTATAACTTTTATATCTTTTTAAAACAAAATTAATGTGAGATCCGATTTATTCACCAAACGTGTTTCTCACTTACTTGGTTCAGTTAGATAAGATAAAAAAAAATAAAAACGCCATATTACTGTGGCCAACCAATCACATTTGGTTGTCACCCACACCACTTACGATACGCCATAAAGATGAAGAAGACAACGAAGGGAAACTCTCTACGCAAAGTTGCGCTGGAAAATTCCGCAATTAGCCTCCATATGTTCTAGGGACTTTAGAGAATGGTCGACTGTGATTCGTCGATTAGCTTACGGCGAGAGGGAGAGAGCGCGTGTCGATATGCGCGAGCGTTCGACTTTAACCTTCAAGTGGCGCTGCGTCACGTGGTCGCGCGGCGGTCGGAATTCGGCGGCGCGGAGTGGGGGTGAGTGGTGGGGGGATGCGCGCGCGGCGCACGGCGCACCCCCCCACCACTCACCCCCACTCCGCGCCGCCGAATTCCGACCGCCGCGCGACCACGTGACGCAGCGCCACTTGAAGGTTAAAGTCGAACGCGCGCGCATATCGGTGGCTGATGTTCCATCTCCGTATTTTATTACGTCTGTGGGCCGTGTTTTTATTCCTCCTTCCTACTGTTATGGCACGTGAATTTTTCAATCATTTCTATCATTTGAATCATTTGATTGATCAGAGCGAAAGAGATAAGGATTTCTCCATCCCGATTGATCGATCAAATATTTGTAGCGTCAGTTTAAGCGTTAATTTAATTTAATCTCATTGTCAGTTGTATATCAAATGCGTTAGTTGCACTTTGTATATACCGGTGAGCGAAGTGAAGTGACAAAAGAGACAGAAAGAAGCTTCTCTATTAATAAACATGTGTTGTTGTTGACCTCGTCGATGGGCGAAAATTCATAGAAAGAAGAAGAAACAGTCTAATATTGTATAGAAATTTGTAGCCTTAAATAGCTATTTTTTTATATGATCTGCAGCAAACTGTAGCAAAACAATTTGATCGAATATAACTGTTTTGCAACTGGTTTGATACTTTAGTGGAAACTAACGATAACGAAAGAAAAGGAATAAGAATAACTATTTAAAACTCAAATATGTTTCGAGATATTGTAGGAAAAATAATGTTCGGTACAGGAAGAAATTCTTTGAAACTCGTAAAGAGAGCTAGAACTTTATACTCTCTTTCAAACAGTCAAAAATCTATACCTCAAAAGTCTAAACCTGAAACATTACCAAGTAAGAAAATATAGAGAATTATATGTATTTTGAATATTCAATTGATAAATTACATTAAATCTATACTGTTTACAGTTTTTCAATATCCAATCAGTCAAGAGGATACTCGCAGGGTTTATGTATGGGGTCTTGCAGATCATGGAGCTCTTGGGGAAGCAACAACATTACGAAGAAATCAAACTTCATATCTCTCAAAGCCAAAAAGATTATCTTTTGCTGAACGATATAAAGTAACAGACATTGCTTGTGGATATGGTTTTACAATTTATGCTGTACATTTGTCTGATAAAAATATTGTTTATGGAACCGGGATAAATACGGATTCACAACTTGGTAATTAAGAATTGAACTGTTTTACTTTTATTAAAATTATTAAGTTATTTTTGCTATATTTAAAACAGGTTTTAATGTTGAGAATTGTATTATAATCTAGTTTTCTTGTAATAGGTTATAATCAAATGGACAAAAAATTTCCTAATAATATGGTGTTTATTCCAAGACCAATAAATTTGCCATTAAAGAATGCTTCGACAAAAATTATAAGTACGGCTGCTGGAAGAGCACATTCGTTAATATTAACAACAGAAGGCTTGTTTACATTGGGTAATAATGCATATGGTCAATGCGGTAGGCCAATTATATTGAATGAGAATTATGAGAAAAGTATGGTTGTTCATCATATACCTGGAGATATTAGAGGAAATAAAATTACTGCAGTAGCAACTGGTCAAGATCACAGGTAAAATTTTGATTTAATATTAATTACATATTTGTAATCTTTCTATATTTTTCTCATTAATATTATATAATAGCATACTCTTGACAGAGACAGGTGAGGTATATACATTTGGCTGGGGTGCTGATGGACAAACAGGTCTTGCGCATTATCGAAATGAACATCGACCAAGTTTAGTTAAAGGTGATCTGGCAGGACAACATATAATCAAAGTTGCTTGTACTGCTGATTGTGTATTAGCTCTTAGTGGTATGCGAGACTATATTTTTTCTGAATTTTTGATATAAATAATTTGAAATAACCAAAACACATGTGCATGAAAAATATTTCTGTTTAAGATAAAGGGAAAGTCTATGGTTGGGGTAATTCAGAATATGGACAATTACCAATCAAAGAAGATAGTTACCAAGTAAATATTGCTACAGAACTAAATATACATCAAGAATTAGGACGTATTACAGACATTGCAGCAGGTGGATGTTTTTGCATGATTTTAAACAGTAAGTATTAATGTATACTTTATGTGATATTATAAATTACAATTTTATTTTAATCTCACTATTATTTATATTTGCATCTTAAAAATACTAAAAATTTTTACTAAGATTTTATTTAAAATATTAATATAAGTTGTTTTACGTCAGTTCATTTGTTTTGTGTTTTATATATGTGTTAATATATCTTTGCCTTATTAATATATTTACATTTTTTATAGACGCTGGTAATGTCTATGTATGGGGATATGGTATACTTGGTCTTGGTCCTCAAGTGCAGAAAGTATTTAAACCAACTATGATTCCTCCTGCATTATTTGGCAATAATATATACAATCGTGATATCAAGGTAATTAAAGTAATACGAATTTAATACAAATTTAATAAAATTCAGAAACTTTTTTATATAATATATATTTTATAAGTTTATAAGTCTATATTTTTATATACATAGGTAACAAAAATATATTGTGGAATTAGTCAATTAGCAGCACTAACCAACTCAGGCGATTTATATATGTGGGGTGGCAATAAATTTGGATCTTTAGGATTAGGACACATGAAGGATCAATTTTTCCCTTTGAGGGTATAGTTATTAATTATTATTATCAATAAATATGACAATTTTGATAATTAAATTTGCATATTTTAGTAGGAGTAGTATCTTGCTTTATATTACTATTATTATTTTCACAATGTTCCACAGATTAATCGTCATAATACATATAAATAAAGCAAAGTTAAAAAGCAATTTTGTAACAAGAGTATACTAAAATTACATTAATATGAAAGTTTGATATTGACGATCAGGTTTTAGTTAATAAATAAATAATAAAAGAAAAAATTGTAAAAATTACAAAGAAATGCCAAAGATAATTTCAATTTTTTAATCCATTTTGGTGTTTCCTAATTATCAAATGTAATCTGTGGGACATCTATATATTTTACAAGCAAAATAAGTAAAAGGAAAAAGTAATAGAATATAGGATTATCTGTAGTCTATATAACATAGTGTATTATCTGTAATCTATATATAACATAGTATTATCTGTAGTCTATGTAAGGGCATAGTATATCTGTAATATATATGGGAGTTGTGTATATTGTGTAGTAATTTGTTGTTTTCTCATAACAGGTAGCAGTAGGAGCTCAAGTAAAAAAAGTTGCTTGTGGAGTGGATCATACAGTGACTCTTTGTAAACCTTTTATTTAAAATCACATTTTGATTACATGTCAATTTATTTATGTGAACAAGTTTAAATATAATTTCATGCTTTCACATATTTATCTACTCATCGACGTCTACTGTCGACATTTCACGATATTTCAATCGGAGAAAAAGTTTAGTGACGCACGCGCGATGAAGGAAAAGTTCGACATTCATGACAAAATTTTAAAGTTCACGCCTACGAGGATATGAATATTTAATGGCCCCTCCAGGAGGAAACGAGCGGTACACCGGCGATTTGATTTTTTTTCACGTAACGATGATATCTAACAGCCGCGCAGTAAGTAATTTACATAATACGAAAAAGAAAACATCCGTTTCTTTTCGTCTTCGCGATTCTGAGAGCATTTCAATTATACGAGATCTGTTTGTATTTCGTAATATTTCGCTACTAGAAGAAATATTTCAGTTATCCGAATATTATTTTGGTGGGATAACTGTCCCAATCCACATATCTTTATAGAAAGAGCAAAAATTATGTTATACCAATACATGTGTGATAAATATATCCTATCTTTTGACAAAATCTCGGGGCTAAAAATTTCCAGCCTTCCCTGCGAATAACGAATAAAGAGTTTTATTATCCGGAAAATTAATTAAATTATCTGATCGATAATGTAACTCAGCCGTATGATCGAGTTCTTTTTATTGAAGGAATTATAAGTATCAATCGACCGTAGAAAATTTGATCGTATCATTCTATCAGTTGTTCGATTCTGTAATGTAGTGTCAAGAGAATATCCTCTCGTAAAGAAGTGATTCAATAAAATTAGCAAGTTATTGTCGTGTTATTCGTTATTATATCTTTTTCATCTTTCCGTAGTATTTAGTAATGTAATTTAATTTGAGCAATATTTTACTATATTTAGTCATCCTGTATATAAAAAGTACAATAGAGGAAATTTATTAAATAAGATTAATTATGTATGTGTGATTATTATGTTCTTAGTATAATATTCTATATTGATTAAATAGATAATAAAATAATACTAAAACTATTTCAAATAAGTTTCAACGAAGCTATAGAACTATCTCATTTTTCATTTAAAAGACAACATCTCATAAATGTGCACTTTGCGCATGAAGAAGAAGGTTGTTTGTAAAAGTAGAAATAATAAGAAGTAAGACATGGGATTAGGAAAAGACCGCGTTTGCTATGGAGACGACTTTAAATGGATTTGCTTGCAGCAAAGTGAGCTCAGGTCAGTCGCGGCCGATGTAATCGCCAGAATCCATCCTGTTATAACTTATGCAAGTCCTCGCATAATCCAGGAGCGTCCACCTTCTATGTTATACATTTTCAGAGCGTACCATCAACGCGCTGAACATGTAAATTTAGTGGCGCTACGCCAGGATTTTCATTTCAAACGAAGGCAATGACTATGCGCAGATGTAAAAATTTTTGTACGATGGATATTCATGGCTATCGTCAAGCGCGACAATAAAATTCATTTCATATAGGTATACATGAAATGTCTTTATCTTGCATTAATAAATACATTTGAAAATTTCCTTCGTCATACCATATTGATAGATTCAAAATATTTTTATTTAAGATCAAAAAATTTTTAAAAAGAAAATATCAGTGCGAGTATAATGTTAATGAAGCACAAAAGAATGCATAATCAAATTTCCTAATTAAAAATTATATGACATGTTTGCGTAATTGGCATTTTATTGGCATTTTTTAAATCATTTTTTTTACACCGATAATCCATACATTTTTATTATGCTCATAATTTTTTATTTTGTGATAGGTATTTATGTGATTTATAATTTTTTATGAATTTCATGTAAATCGATTCGATTTAATATGGCATAATTTACGATATAAAATGGACATACGTAATGCATATATATGCTTATACGTATATATTACAATAGCAATTTTGCTAATTATTCTCATTCAATCACTTCTAACTTGATTACATATTAATTTACAATTATTGTTAAGTGGAGCATACATTTCATTCTCAGAGATTGTGGTAATTATAATGAAGCGTTAACTAAAAATGCGAATTAAAATATGATTATTTCTAATTGCATTTGAGATTATAATTATCAATTATATTTCTGATTTGCTATCCTGCTCTACTCTGAACTGAAAAATCGGACGAAATAATAATATATAATTTCTCTTTTTATATATATATATATATATATATATATATATATATATAAAAATTAAAGCCCTCGAACGTCGAGTAAAGCCCTCTATATTAATCGATCTTTTCAATGATCGATTAATCGCGAAAGACTGATACTTTCTAATTAGACAGTTGGCATCACTGCAACTTCGTGCGTCGCGTCCCGCGGATCGTAGATCGTAGCTTCGTATAATTATAATTGTCGCGTGCTGTTCTCTCAAATATGCGTCGTAAATAACAAAAGCGCATAAAATATGCGTACGATTAAAAGCGGAAGTGCCGAAGTATGAAAAGTCACGTACAATTAATGCCGGGATGATGAGTTCCGCACAAAGTGCCGTACAGAGTCGCGTACGATTAACGTATTTACGTCGGGAGTGTCGTTCAAAATGTCGTGCGATTATTATTTTACTGATTAATACGCGCGCGTGATCGTATTTTCGCTAGCGTGTACTGTGTTAATGCCAAAAAGACGCTACAAGTACGAACAAAATTTATATAATATATAAATATATATAATTATATATGTATATAATATAATTTGTATATAATATATTACAGTACGAACAAAAGAGAGAGAGAGAGAGCCAGGAAGCCCGGCGCCCGCTGCTGCACATCATATCGGTGAGTGTATTGCATACAATTAATTGTGCAAAATATATTAATGCAATGCATAACAATTCAATATTAAAATCTTTAACGAAAAATTCGAACAAAAAATAGAATCTTTAGATCATAATATCTGCGCTTCCATTAGAATATCTCTCTCGCGCATATCTCTCTCTCTCTCTCTCTCTCTCTCTCTCTCTCTCTCTCTCTCTCTCTCTCTCTCTCTCTCTCTCCCTCTCCCTCTCTCTCTCTCTCTCTCTCTCCATCACGCTGCCATCTCGCTATCGATGTTCATTCTTGGCTGTGAAGTTAGGTTTCGTCATTAGTTGGCGACACCGCTGCGCAGAGTCTTGCAGTCGTGGTGGGGATCAGTCTTTTTCGAGACGTGCAGCGTAGCGGACGCTTGGGACACACCTATTTAATGGGAAGGATAGAAAGAGAGAGATATTGGGTTCGCTCTTCGCCGGGCTCGGTTCACTCTTGGCTGTGAGGTTAGGTTTCGCCGTCAGATGGCGACACGCTGCGTAGTCTTGCGGCGGTGATGAGCTTCACGCCATTGCTTCACACTTCAAACTTCACACTTCACTCAGTCTCGAGTGAAACGTGCAGTGTAGTGGATATAATAAAGAAACGTGCGAGTCTAATGGAGAAGCGCAGGTATTTTTTAAAATTATTTTTCCCATAATTTTTGATTTTGTGACAAATAAAAACAACGAAGAACGTAAAAAGAAAATGAAAGAAAACGGAATAGTACAGAAATAAATATAGAGAGTAGAAAATGGGAGAAAGAAGAAAACTAACCTCTACTGTCCTCGTAAAAGCTTCGAAACACTATATAATGTTCCGAAGCTTCTCCGAGGACAGTTCCCGACACACAGAGGTTAGTTTCCTTCTTTCTCCCCTTTTCTACTCTGTATATTTATTTCTGTATTATTCAGTTATTCTTAATTTTCTTTTTACGTTCGTTGTTTCGACGTGTTTGTCGCGTGTCACACGATTATTATTATCACAGTTTCTCAGGCTCAGTTATGAAGAAATATGTCCTTTTTTTATCGCGCTTCTTGCTCTCGTTCTTTTTTTTATCCGTCTCCATTTATAAACTGTTTCCTTCAGTTTATCTCGTCTTGCAGTGATCTCGCTCTATTAAAACTTTGCGTTTCTTTGTCTCTAACTTTGCGGCGCGCCGCACCTCATTTCTTCGTTGTCTCTCTCACTTTTCGTGTATCCTATCTTCCTTATTTGATCTCACTGCCACTTCACTACTTTTAATAGTTCCATTCATTCTCTTTCACTCTTTCTAGTTGCATGTATCGTTGTTAATCATCCTCTTTCTACATCGTCTTCTTCCAATCTCCGAGTTTGCCTTGTCCAGAAAATGTAATTTTTTTGGTTTGCCATCCATTGTTTTTGTATGCTTTATTATGTATGCTTTATTTAAATAAAATCCTCCAAGCAAAAATCACTGCAATGGAAGAAGCGAACATCTTCGAGAAACAAAGGTTTCTGCAACATTAAAAAAAAAATGTATCCGTGTTATTGTGTTATTGTGTTATTTATAACATACTTAATTTATTAATTTATTAATTATATGTATGTATTTTATTTGTTATCACAGGTTAGATTGCTGATATGCTGCACGCGAGTTTGACCGCGAGATTATCGAGTGCCGAACGGACGTGCGATTATTGTTTTTTTTCATTGCGCGATGTACGCGAAATACGCGTGTGTCTCACGCGTCGGGTCGGGAGTGCCGTGTAAAGTGTCGGGCGATCGTAATTATTCGTGTTTTCGCGAGTGTCGTGAGTGCTATCATGGACCAAGAGAGGAGGAGGAGGCCCGGGGAGGCATCGGGCGACAACGGGACAACTGTGAGGTAAATAAAAACTTTTTTTCTGCATTGTTTTATAAGATATTTGACTATTTCTAAACTTTCAAAACCTCGTGTATGTATGCATATATATAAAACACACATGTATATACATAATTTGAATATTTTGTTTTCAGATCAATGTGCTGTGTACTACAACTCTGCTGTTGCACGTATCGGTGAGTGAAAAATTGTATTTATTTTATTTAACATTTCTATAGCGATAATGGGGATGTATGAAGCTGGCAAGCAATATTGCATACTCTCAACTATAATCTCGCTGTCGTGATAAGACGAATTCTCGCAAATCGTTATGAATTTTTAGCAGTCGCGAGCGCAACTGCAGCATATAAAAATATCGATACACACACACGTGCGCACAAACTCACCGAAGGTGTGAGGAAGCAAAGGTACAGACAAAGGGATGACCTATATACACATACGGGGTGCGCCTAATTTGCATTCGCTTTGACTTTTAAATTTTGCGACATGGACTTTACAATGGAACGAAGTGGTCAGAGAAGTGGGAGGATGGTAAGAGAGAAGAGAAAAGAGAGGAGGAAAAAAAGCGAGAGGAGGATAAATGATGCCCGATGCATAGACGCCGCTGTAACGTTGTAGTTCGGTGCAGATGCGTCGCCGAGATCGGCGTAGATTTGCTTAAGAGGTCAAAGAGAAACTCTTTTCCAACTTATTTTCCACGGTCGGTTCGCGTCCGCTTTTGTTCCTCATCTTTTTTCACTTCTTTCGCGCTTTTTTCTCACTTCTACGAACGTGTTCACGCTAAAAATTATTATCGATTATATCTCGTAAATACTCATTTTTTTTTAAATACAAATTTAAATGATAAATTGTGTAAAAATAAATTATATACATTGCTCCTTAGGTAGCGTTCGTTTTTGCTGTATAATAATTTATAAGTTTGGCTACGCGGGCAGAAAAATTTTAAATTTTGTTTAAACCAAACGAACGTATAATGAGAAACATAAGTTTTTTTGCATCTCGAGTTTATTTTATATGAAATATCATTGAAAAAAAAAACAGTTAGATTTTTTATTAATTTCTCTCTCTCTCTCTTTTATTATAATTCTTCATAAATGCAATTTATATTAAATACAATGGAATTGTTCTTATAATATATCGCGGAAATTTTCACCTTGATAATAAAATATAATACAATAAGATCGAGCAAGAAAAATATATGTTGGTTTATTTGTATTTCTATCGAAATTATTTATATCAATTTACACATAGATATCTTTTCATTATACAATCGCTCTGAAAAGGAGCAATATAGCGTATAGGCGATCGTTTCTTCTCCTTTCGCCAACTGCAAAATCGGACAAGGAAAAATCTTATTCTGCTCTCTTTCTAATGTTGTTTTTAAGCCATCAATGGAATCGCGCTCAGTCTATTTATAAATAATTATATAAACGGATCAATGGATTAATATAAATCAAAGGATGTTCACCATTAAGTGTTGATATAATTACGATATTCGCGAATGGTAACAGATAGTGACACATTTTGTTGAGATATTTTCTCTGCATGTACATTTATTTTCCTTTGAGCATAAAATCCTGTGAAAATTTAAAATTCTCTATCTTTCCGATACAATGAATAGCGTCCACTGATAAAAATTTAGAAATATAAATTAAAATTGTAGCGTTATTATACGTATATATACATATATAAAAGTTATGACAACGCGACATTGCGCTTGTTCACTTTTTTACAAAGCTCACACAAAACGGATTTAATATTTTATCACGGTATAAATTTTATTTTCATTTTGCGTTAAAATTATTAAGCATGAAATATCATAAAATTTGATATTAAAAAAAAATTACATTAAATAATATATAATATTTATTTTACAATATAATATTATAATATTAATAATATAAAATATCAATATATAATATTATTATAATATAATATAATAATATAATATATTTTATTTTAAAAATATTTTTAATAATATAATATTAATTAATAAATTTCTCATTTTCTTACTTTGTAATTTTCTATTACGTTTCCTTTACATTCTACAATACATTGTAATGCGATTTCAAATTAATTCCATTTGTTAAGTTTGGGATCAATAACGAGATTGTGTACTCGCCTATTTCACTTAAAGCAAAACGGCATTGTTGTATCTAATATTTTCCCGTCACATTATGCATATAATATTCGTGAAAGTCAGACTATATATATATATATATATATATATATATATATATATATATATATATAATGGTTTACGTTAATACTGTTACGCCTATTAATTAGTAAAGTTGCTTCACGACACGCTGCAAACTGTAAAGTGTAGAAGAGGATGAGGAAAGAGGGAAGCTTTTCTCGTTTTCCTCTTCTGCAGCTAGCTTGAGTCAACTGATTTAAATAAGTCGATTTTCCTGCTATTTTATTTTAGCGCATTAGACGAAAAATTACACTGTCTGTACAGAAAATCCTATCGGGCTGCTTCTACCGTTCTTACGAAAATTGAGCTCAACGAGAGATGCTCAAATGCGCATAATAAGCATCCTAGGTCCGCGCGAACGCGTTCTCCTCTTCATTCGAAAGACGCTTTGCCTTACGCAAACTGTTCGTTTTATGTGATTATTATCACAAATTGTTCGTTTTTATTTCTTTAAAATATTCCCTAATTTTAATTAATCTCGATACTTAATAACTTTGCGTGAACTTAAGTTCAATCAATTGATTGATGGAATTATTTCATGTCATAATTTTCGCGTATAGAACTGCAGCGGGATTAATTTAATTTAATTTCATAATGTTTCTAGGATATACATATATATATGTATAGTTATTTAAAATAATTTATCCGATTTCAAGTGACTATATTTTGAATTTATAAATATACAGTATTTAGTGATATATCAATCAAAAGAAAAACTGTCCAAGTTTTTACCTAACCTTATAAATGCTCGATATGACTTCTCTTAATTACACGAATAAAATCAAAACGGTTAAGGGTTAAGGATGTTATGTACATGCCCTCGTTGTCCACAACTCTGGATGAACTCAAAAATTACATTTTACAGCTGCGGAATTAGTGACAACGGATATGCTAGAACGAATATGGGAGGAATATGATTATTCTCGACTTTGTACTCGTGTAAAGATAAAACTTAGACAATTTTTTTAAAATTGATGTATCGCTAATTACAATGTATTTGTAAATTTCTAAAATATAATTATTTGAAATCTGATGAATGATTTTGAATAATCTTATATATATATATATATATATATATATATATATATATATATTATTTTTCGTAAAAATACTTTTATAATATAAAAACGTGATGACTCTTTTTAAATTATTCTTAGACTTTTAATATCCCGGTTACATTAGCAATAATACTGAAAGACATTCACGTTCCAAAGCGAACGGACGACAAGCGTTGCGATAGACGAGAATAGGCAAGAGCAGAAAGACCAAAAAGAAGACGCACGAGTAAGAGGGTCGCGCAGTGCATTTTCTTTTCAGCGTACAAAGCGAAGTTTCTCGCTTCGGGTCGAGAACCAAGACACATCGTACCGCTTTCTCTCTCTCTCTTTCTCTTTCTCTCCTTTCCTCCTTCTCTTTTCCTCGCAAGAAACGCTCTACGGAAAAATGCTATTTCATCCTATCCAATCGCTTTGTCTGCATCATGCCGAGGTTGACGGCCTTTTAACACAATTTTTCAAGCGGATCGCCGATGCAACTCGCAACTTCCCCTATTTCCCGGACTATCTCTCTTCTCTCTCTTTCTCTCTCTTCCTTCTCGTACTCTAAGTTGAATGGACCTCTTGCCCAGCATTTGTCCTGGTGCATCGCGAGGATCAAAAGACGCGTTCGGCACGAATAAACATTAGTACTCGACCCTCATCGACGGACTTACATGCAGCGCGCGTGCATCCTTTCGGAGTTGCGGGAGCGTAAGAGTGCGTGTAAGATGCAACTTTAAATGCAACAGCGAAACTTGCACCGGCGAACTCGCCTTCTTCGACTTCTTCCGGTCTCTCGTGCAAATGGTATCTCGCGATTCGCGAATGAATACGTTGGCGTATCTTTATTTGTAGCCGTGCCAATTGGGTATATCCAAAATTGTCCTCTAATATGTTTATGCGCGTTTCGCGAATATTCGATATCCACGCACAACTCGTATACTAAAGCGCGGAGAAAGGATTATGTTCATTTCTTATGATGATATAGTTGCTCGATGATATTCCTCGAACGCACAATTTTACAGAGTTCCTCCTCTCCCTTCTATCTTTCCAGTCAATCAACACACACACACACACACTGCCCATTCTCTAATTATTTCCCTAACACAATACAAAAGTACAGGCAACAAGAATAGGGGGAATAAAAAAAATATATATATATATGCAGAATAGAACAGGGAATAGTATTTATTTTAGCGCAGTAATAATAGTTAGATTATTAGCTCTATCAGTAATAATAGTTCTAATACACAGATAATTTTCTCTTAGAATTTACCCTGAAAATCATGGTAATCGTGGAACAATATATTATAGTATGGAAAATATTTTATGAGAATTTCTCTTATTAATATTTATCACAATAAAATATAAAATATGTTTGATTAATTTTACTATACAATTTAATAAAATAATCAAATATATTTAATATTTTATTGTGATAGATATTATTTTTTATTGTGATAAATATTAATCAAAGAAATTCTCATAAAATTCTTTCCATACTGTATTGTCCCACGATTACCATGATTTTCAGGATAAATTCTAAGAGAAAATTCTCTCAGTGTAGTACTTTATTCTATAACAGATAATATATTTATATATATTCCTGTTCCCCTATTGGTGGATGTATTTCCATTCCCTATTCCTTTATATTACCAATAGATACTATTCCTACATTGTCTATTTTTATATTGTACTTATTTTCTGTTCTTATTGATGGATATATTTCTATTCACTAAGCCTATTTCCTGTACACTTGTATTGCATTAAGGCCCTCATTCTCGCACTTTCACTCCTGAGCCTTCACTACCTTGCCAATCGTGGCGTTTTGAACGTGTCGACACAATAGTTTATAAGCTACGTATGCGGCTACGTGACGAACTAAATTAAACTAAACTAAAGCGCACCATGTTTGCTACGATGTGCGAAGAGGGAGAGATATAGAGCCGAGGTAACGTATTACGTGTTACCGAAAACGCGTCTATTGCTCGTGCGTCCAACCCGGACTCGAACTAACGGGATGCAATTAATGTCTGTCAATTTTCAGAATTCAATATTCTACGCTTCGCAACGTCCGACATAAAATTGTAGCGAACGTTCTCGATGCAACGTAATAATTTGTTAATATGATGAGGAAAATAATAAACAAATCTTGCAAAAGAGCTTTGAAAAAATATCTACCAATATCTTAGATTATCGAAATTTTGCAAATATTAGTATAATTTCAACTATTTAACGAATTCGATATTATTACCGATCCTTTTCCGTATTTGGGAGCAACAAGTGCCTTTTTTCTTGTAAAATTGCTGGTAAAGGCCGATTGTTATCTACAAGATTAATCAACCGTCTAGCGTGGCGGAAGAGCTCAGTGAACGGTAACCCTAGAACGTAACGAGGCGAAACTTTGTTAGCTTTAAAGCGCGAAAGTCGGCATTCGCGGATGTTTACTTCAAACTTCGTAGCGTGGTGTAATAATATTGAACCTAACTGTGCCCTGATAGAATCAATATTAGAAACAAAAAAAGAAAATATTAATCCGATCTGAAAAAAATTGTCGTTCTACGGAAAGCGCTTAATTATAATATAATTATGTTCGTCTGAGATTTACATTTCAGCGTTACGTTGCGCATGAATATGTAAATATATTAGCATTATCGTAAACTCTATCAATATTTGTAATATAATATATGGGAGTTTTATATATTAATTAAAGCGAGAACGCGCGTGCCAGTCAATCAGATAAATATATACATCAGTACCCAGTGTTCTCGATCGTTACACATAATTGTCAATATAATCGTTACAATAATTCATCCTATGTGAGACGATGTCCGTCGTGTAGGGGAGGATATCAAGCGGCATATATGTATACATTGCGCGCATCTACATCTCGGTATGTATAGATACATACGACGGTCCGGTTCCATGTACGCAAATTATTGCGCACTCCACTTTGAGGTCCATGCGGTATCCGTGGGTCGTGAATACGTTATCTTTGTGCGAGAAATTTCATCAAAATAGCGCGCGCGCGCGTGCTTTAGTATAGCCCTAACTTGACGTGAACCTTTAATAAACTCGACTTCGGATAATTCTCGCTTTCGTCGGACACTTTGGAAAATAATTCCGTCCGGCAACGGGGCGTACTTGTCAGGATGAGTGGTCATCGCGTCGCGCGATATTGGTTTCGTGCGAGCAAAGTTTTTCGCGCAGCTTTCGTAAAATATTAGGTAAACGAAAACGAACTTTACGAAAATTTAGAGACGTTTATCGAGTACGTGGAAAACTTATAAATGTCTAACACATGTTCGTGGAATATATTCGTGTGATCTGAGTGCGACATCCAATATATATTTGCGTTGCGCGGTCAAATTTATCAAAGTATCTATCATTAAAGCTAATGTCGACGATGTTCTGGGTCAGTCGTGTTCTAGCGCTGGAAAATTTTTGACTTTCTATTTCTTGTGAAACATATCATGGTAATTAATCATGGTAATTAATGTCCCTTTGTGGTTAGTTAAACAAGAGATCATTAATTATCATCATTTATTATCTATTATCGTAGTTATATGTAATTACAGTAGTACTATAATCATTGGTACTATAATCATAGTTATCATCATATGAGGTTAAAGCTAATATTCTTCATCGTACGCAATTTTCGCTTTGATTTGCTTTATTACACGTAAATGTTTTTTTATTTTATAATAATCTCTTTCGCGCACTGTGCAGAAAAATAATTTTTCGAATTAGAATACATATTTAGTGTTTTTCACAGTGGGGCAAAATCCAATAACGTTTCAAAAATAATTTTCATTATTGATACAGAAAGAGACAGAGAGAAAGAGAGAGAGAGAGAGGGAGGGAGGGGAGGGCAAATTGATAAATTCGCAGATCCATGCCGGTGTATATGTACATGTGTGCGCGCGCGTGCGAAAGAGTTACATTAGCCAACACGCGAGCAAATTGCATTTGTCGGAGCACACGTATGCACACAGTGTATATCGGTGTGGCGATACGCGTGTCGTGTAAATCGAGAATCACGAGAACAACGTTCTACGCACATAGATCACGCACCCTGTTGTGTGTGTATGTGTCGCGTAGTTCAGTATCAGACAACGGAACACAATTCGGCACGCGAGTTGGAGACGGGCATTAACTGACGCACCGCATCTGCATGCCGACTTTACGACGTTACACAGCACGCTAGTGAAATGCGTGTGCGTGCGCGCATAGACTTATCTCCCTGATTCAAGATGTATCGAGACATCGAACACACAATGCGCGGCAGTGTTTGTATGAATTTAACACGAACCGCGATACATACACACACATGTACACCTATAGGGTGTATGTATTTACGAAGTTATGTTGCATACATAAATGCCAAATTGGCAAATAGGTATACGTTATACGGTATACGTGTACATACGCAATATCGTTGCACAGTATTTAAGTTTTTAATATAGCGCGTTTAAAACTTGCATGATTAATCGTGCAAATAAAATCAGCTATGTTAATTGCCAAAAAAAAATTTAATCGAAAAATTTGAATTTAAAATTAATAAGATTTTTATTACTATATAAATTATATTATAATATACACACGCATAATCTCTCTCTATTTCTCTCTCTCTTTGTTGTAAAATAACTCATGCTGGCGTAATCTGTCTTCATTTCCCACATGCGCGCGTAGTATATTTTTCCAAGATTTTTATTTTTGACATTACATTACCCCCTTTTCAAGTCGGATATTTTATCATATGTCAAATATATCAGTTTTCTGTGTAATGGATTGCTGTGCGAGTGAGAAAACTGTTTCGCACTGACCCATTATCACTTAGTAGCGTGAAAAACCGTTTCTCTTAATGGCAAGGTAAACATTCAACTTTACTAGGATCGTGAGAAATTGCGAGTGTGCAAACTGAGAATTTCAACGTGCGTACGCGAGTGAATTCAGTGCGGAATGTCAGCAGATAAGGGAGCATATGGCCATGCTGCAAGTTTGTGCATCCACACATATACACATGGTTTTCCTTGCGAAATATTATACGAATTGTCGCGAATTGAATATATACGAAAGAGACGAGCACGTGTTTTTGTCGTATAACTCGTGAAATAATGTTCGTTAACTTTTCAAGTTAGCTTCGCGATTCCATCCAGCTGTTCTGCCGTTATTCTGTTAATCACGCAACAAACTATAGCTCCGATAATTGAAAAATAATCTACGCGAAACAAAGATTAAATATTTATAAATTTTTATAAATTCTGATACAGAAAGAGATTGTCATATATATATATCCCACATTACCTTGACATCGCAATCTAGACAGCTGCATTTAATAATGTGATTGCATACGCGTACATTTCTCGGGCAACTTTCATGTTGAAGAGCAATACGTCATACTTTTTCGCTTTTGTCTCTTAAAATATTTAAAAAAAGAAAAAAGAAAGGAAAGGGAGAGAAAGGGAGAGAAAGCTCATCTTTGATGTTGCAAACTTGACACGCGTGTCTAACAATAAGACTTGCACGTGCCTCGCACGCACATACATGCATTCGTATATACTCTCATATGTACATCTTGACTGATCGCGCGGATATATATAGCGGCTGTAGCGGCAAGTTTACGGACGGATGTACGTACGGATGTAGGGACGGACGTAGGATCGATCCGTGGCCCTGGAAAAGGTGCGGGGCACAGGGTCGGAAAGGAGCGAGAGGTGGATGGTGGTGTGGAGAGGGTGGTAGTTCTCCTCGCGCATAGGGTGGGAAGGAAAGCCGCCGTGTTACATCGGGGAGAGGGATATGGTGGTCCTGGCGACTGCTGTGCGCCGTCGCGACGTCGCTCGACGTCGAGGCCAGTCGAGTTTCCACCCAGGTGGGGGTTGGTTTCTCTCTTCTCTCTTCTCGACCCTGTCTCTCTTCTTCCTCTTCCTACATCCTGTTCTTCTTTCTCTATCTCTCGTCGACTCTCTCGTGCTTTTCCTCCCCTTGCTCTATTCCTGTGGTCTCTGTTCAGCCACCACCATAGGATCCGTTCCTCTCGCTTTGATCAGCTCGTTTTCTCTCTCTCATCTCGCAGCCTCTCCTCTTCTTCCTCCCTTCGTCATTCCGCCACCCTTTCTCGTCCTGCCTCTCCCACTCTACTCCAGTCTCACTCTATGCGTAGCTCTGCAAAAACAAGCATACGGCTATCCCCAGTAGCACCCCGGTACACAAACCCGACAGAGTGTCACGTCGGGCGCTCCGCGTGTCTAGGGATAACGTGGACCCTACGTCTCTCTCGTCTCGCCGTCACGATCAGCGTCACACGCGATGAGCGCCACGCGTCACGTGCTACTTGCGCGTGACACCTGGCACGTCACGACGTAATCCTTGACGACGACCTCGACCCTACGACTTCCTCGCGTCGATAGAGAACTCGGTTCGTTCTCTCGCGAACAAATTCTGCTTTTTCTTTTTCACAACTGAATATTTCGTTCAAGACACCCAGTTGCCAAATTGTGTCGAGATCTCGGGATTACTCCACACGGAAATTCTTTATTCAACGTAACATAGATTCAACGGTCCATCGATTAGGATTTGTCTGACAGTACTATCGTCCGAACATTCCAAGCGCGATCTCTTCGATCATCGATAGACCTCGAGGTGCATCTGCGAGGTGATCGGCAGTGTCCTCGACGATTCAGTTGTGAGTCGTTGAGAAATTAACGAGAAAGCAATTGGTGAGAAAATTGTGCAGACATATAAAATCGACGATAATTGCGAGAAAATGAGCGTGTCAGGATCAAATGTCGAGGAAAATCGGTAGTGTGCAATGCTCTCTTATCCGCGATCTCAAATTCACGGATCTCGCTCTCGAGGAGAGTTTTCCACAACAGAGAATACGGCAGCATGAAGACGGGGACTCATCGAAAAGTTTGATGCTTACACGCGAGCTGAAACTTGGCCCATACTCGTCGTCGTCTGCGACGATCGTCTAAGGATAACAGGATTTCATCAAAGCGTTTTATGATTGAGACTGGCGTGCTTCATAGCAAATCTTTCTCTCTTCTCTCTTTTATTCTCACGAAACTTTCCCGGACTTCTTCGTAAGAGATTATACGAAACTCGAGGAATCATTAGAGCGTTATCATCACCGGTCGATGTCGGCCAAACTTCGTCCGGCCGTCGATAATTCGTAGGAATCGTCCGATCATAGTTTGGTATCTGGTCGTCGGTTGCGCCTTTAATAACTACGTCATGTGTAATGATTGATCGTTCCCAGCTTCCGACAGAAAGAGATAGAACGGATAAGTTCTTGTAATATAACGTGCACACACGAGTTGCGTTGGCGATCAGAAATGAACATGGTCATCGCTCTTTTGTCGAGTCGATCGTTGCCAATTATTGGACATATTAGGCTTATCTTCTTCAAGAGAATTCAATGTGTATTATCATTGGCGTGACGAGAATTCCTGCTGGATGTGAGTCAAGTCACCGAACTGATTCTCAAGAGTTAACTCCCCTATTTTTTTTTATGCTGCCCACCGATGCATTTTCATAAACCCTCGACCTTTCATAAACGTGCGAACATATAGGTGGTAACCCTCATCATTTGTCGGCGCATTCGCGAGGGGTGAATCGCGGAGCGTGTTACGGACAATACAGATTATTTCGAGCACGAGGATCGAATGCTGCGAACGGCTGGCAGGATTACACGCCATGCTCGGTTAAAGGAAGATTCTGATCGCTCGCATTAGCGGTAAGTCGATATATGATGTAGTTTTTATAATGGAATCCTTAATTTTACACTTTGATGCCCGGCAGGCCAGCAATCGTAAATTTATCGCGAGATAGAATAAAAAGGGGATAATAATTTACATCTCTTATTAAATGAAAAGCTTGGAGAGAAACTCGATTAATTAATCATTAAGAAATAGATATCATAATACTATCATTTATGCTTTTAAGCTTTTATTGACATATCATTGATAAAAAGCTTATCAACAATAAGAATTTTTATCAATTATAGAGTTGTTGAATATTGTGTGTGGTTTTTGGTATAAATAAAATCTTAATATATTAAATATATTATAAAATATTGAGTAATATTGAGTAACAAGATTATTTGTGTTTCCGCAAAAATAAAAAGTATAGGATATACAGTTATAAAATATGGAATTGTCGCAGATCACTCTCTCCCTTTCTCCTTCTCTCTCTCTCTCTCTTTTGAGCTTCTCTCGTTTAATACCCCTTGTAATCGATCAGACATTAGCTATAAGATAATTGTCGTTCGATTAATTACAGCTCGTACTCGACGTCTCTCATTGTCTGAAATAGCCATTTATTCACGAAACAGTTATATACTTTGATGACAATTTCCATTGATCTCTCTTATACTCTTTTTACCTTTTATATTTTTTACGCTCTTTGATCGATGAAAATTCGCGCTTTTAACAAGGAAGAAAATTTAATAATTGTTTTTAGCTTGATTTTACACAAGTACCAGAAGCGTACAAAAATATTTGAACATAAATTTCATTCGTTGATCTAAAAAACATAAATTTGAGTTAATTTTTTGAAAAAGTAAACATTAAATAGATTAGTTCAAATAACATTTTTAAATTGTCTATTTTATTAGAATTTTGATTATATACGGAAGTACAATCACGCGTAAAAGGTGAATTTTGAATTTAATATAGAAATACATTTCTAACGAAACTGAAAAGAATATGAGACATAGTTTATGTCGTCATTATTAATATATAATTTCTGAGCAGTAAAGTCTTGCACGTATATTCGTGGTTAAATAGATTTGCAATCGAACGAAGTTCATAGCGCACGTCCTCGTAATTCCGTTCGCGATTGAATGCATCTGACATTTTAACAACGATTATAATGGCACGCCATACGCAAGTTTCCAGATCGTTATACACAGTTAACTGCGTTTCGGATTAATTGATGAGCACAATCGAGTCTGACGGCGATCCCGCCCAAGTAAAACTGGTCGAACCGCGCGTTTAAATGTAATTATATGCTTGTAATATAATAGCGTATCCGCGAGTTTTCATTTTCGGATAAACGTCTCAAATCCGAGTCACATCGCTCCATTAGCGAGTATCCAATTAATATGGCTCAAATCGAGTCCGATATGAAATATAATATAGAATAAAATTTTAATTTTCAACTAATACTTTAAATCTCAATATGAAAATCACATTTGAATTTATCGGGCAAGTAAGAACCCAAACAGTCATCAATGCGTTAGTTTCAAGGAAGAATTAATTTTTTGTTGAAACTGATTTGCTAAAAGTGATTTTCCTTGATATGGTTTCCAGAAATTAAATCACACACACACACACACACACACAAAATTCGAGATTTTATTTTAATAAACCCCTCTGTCCCCCTAAAAAAGAAGCAAAGGCGAGAAAAATATCAGGGTGAAGTCGATTTTCCTTTTCGTATCCTCGTTTCTAGTGTGTATCACTTTATTTTCACTTAATCTGATCTAACTCATCTTCCTCTCGAGAGAGATTCATGAATATATTATTCCTTTATTTCTTACAAAAATTACTTGGAGATAATTTCGAAAATTGCTCTGACTATTATACGATCCTGCAAATCGAATTATCTTTTCCCTGTACTTGCAGGAAAAATACGCGTGGAAGTTTTTGCTACTTTTCGAATGAGCGTCACTGCACTCAATCTTATTTACTGGCGTTGCGTTTTATCGTGTATCTATAGCGTCTCCAATATCGACAAAAGTCGCTTTTCCGACTGTCTTCCGTTCTATTTCCACTCTATTTCCATGCGTAACATTTTTTGTTCATGCGATTTTTTTCATAGATATAATAGACTGTTTTAATTATTATTAAATTCATTAAACAGATACTGTGAGCTCAATTCTTTCAAAAAATATTAACTATGCTTATCAATGAAAAATATCTATTTTTCCTCTGATTATTCCTTCATGCTTAGAAAATTAAAATATAATAAAAAATTAAAAAGTATATATAATATTTAATAATACAAATAAACAAAACATGTATTATTTGTATTATTAAAATATTATATATATTATATTTTAATTTTTTTATTATATTTTAATTTTCTAAGCATGAAGGAATACAAATAATATATATATTTAATAATACAAACAATAGAACAATTGTAAACATACAAATATAATATACAACATATAAATATACTTTGAAAACTATTTAGGGTGGGAATAAGTGAGATAACTTTCAAAAAGTATTAACTGTGTTTATTAATGGAAAAAAATTGATTTTTTTCCGGATTACTCCTTTATATATATCTAGAAAATTAAGATGCAATAAAACATTTTAAATATATAGTATATGTATAATATTATTTAATAATACAAATATAATTTCATTGTAAACCAGCTGAGGAGAGAGGGACAACTCATTGTGAGACGATCTCGTGGAATTCTATGGTAGATCACAATGCTTGAATTTAGTGGCATCATTTTCGTAATAGCGCGCACATCAACGTACATGTTTGTCGTAATGATTTGGCTTCTCATATAATAGTCATGGTAGAGATCTCTACTATATTACTCTGCTAGAACGTGCTTGGATGTATATATTATACTATACTCCGTTATATTTTCTCTCTCTCTCTCTCTCTCTCTCTCGCTTGTATAATATATATCATTTAACTATTTATTTTCATATATCTAGTTTCTTTAAAGAGAAAAATTAATTTGGAACAAAAGTAGATTTTTGATAAATTAAAATTAAGAATTTTTGCTCGAAAGCAAGATATCGTATTGAAGTATTACATGCACATAAAACAATTCCGAGGTAAATATTATTTATTTTTCAATTATTTCTGCCACGCTGGACAGCTGTTACAATGAAAAAAAGAATGCAGCTTTACATCCTGACGCAGTTTACGGATATAAATAAGATTGTAAAATTTTCTTGCGGTTGCTGATTTAAAAAAGAAAAAAAATTAAATAAACGATGTAAACCTCGCCTGACTCAACGAGAGCTAAATTGTATCTTTTATAATTTACGTTTCATAATTTATGCACAATAAAGTATGAGAATTAGCAGAAACTCGCGATCACGAATTAATTCTTCTACGGTCTGTCTACAATTTGTCCAAATCGCTATATCGTTTTATACATCATATTAACTAAACACTTAATTATTAATTATAATTTTAAATTCATAATAAGAGATATTATAAACATGAGAATATGAACATTAGCAACGATATTATATTAAAGCATTAATCGTTGCCTTGTGCTTTGTGACTTTGTTTGCGGCCTTGATAATTTGCATCCGTTTTCATAATTTACTATGCAATCGTAAATATACTCTGCAGCGCGGCCACTTCCTATTATAGTCATAAATAAATGCAGCACGTGCACATGAGAAGAAAGAGAGAGAGAGAGAGAGAGAGAAAGAGATGGGGGAAGGAGAAAATAGAGAGTGAGACAAGAGGAGTAAGGGGAGGAGAGAAGAGAGAACCTCTCTTATTATTATACGTGCGGAATAAAAATATCGCTATTAAAGCGGCGACATTCTTGACGTCGTCGTAGGTTTCAAGCTGGAGCTGGATATGCACTCTCATCGCACACGCTTTGCATATCAAGACTTGTGTATCAAGTTACCCTTTGTGCATCACGTGACCAACACAGGCTGCAGTTTCTCATCTATCTCTCTTCCTGTTTCTCCTTTGCATACATACGCCGCACGTGTGTCCGATCATTCTGCCGACGCCCTGTCGTTCCGTTGCATAAGATTTTACGAGTTGATGCTTGCCCGGTAACCGTGTGATTACACGCTCGCATTTCCCGTACGTGTGCCCTGCATCCTCGAATAAGCGATATTTTCGCAACATGCGAAAGCGTCAGCGAAGTCACTCTCGTGCATACTATAGCGAACTTCAAAACACAGTTGAGACATTTCTTATTTTGTACAATAATCTATATTGATTTATTCTCTCTTACACACACACATCTAGTAAGCTTTAGAAAGCTTGTAGCTTTATTTTAGAAGAAATATCAGGCCGTTCTAAAGAAACTCGATCTTAAGCTCTCCCTCTCAATAGGTAATTTTAAATAAAACGTACAGAGAATTTTAAATAAACTTAGTATATATATATCGAAAAATTAAATAAATAACTACTTCGTTCATTTTCGTAACGTGCAATTACCGTTTACAAAGTGTCGCCGACATAAAAATCGAACGATACGAATCAGGCGTACTCCGAAAGGCCAGACAAAAAAGCTCTTTACGGGAAAAGCTCACGTACTGTGTTAAACATTTCATTCATACTTCATTAAGTCACTCGTCGCCGACGCTAAGCACTCTCGTCTCTCCCGCGAACTGTATACATGTCGTGTACAGTGTATACGGCTGTATACACTGTACACTCCGGATACAATCACGCATGAGAAGGAGAGGATTCACGCCGTTGTTTGACATGGGATGGGACTGGGATCCGGGGAGGGTAATATCCTCCTCTTTACCTTACAGCCTCCTCTCTTATTCGCAACCCTGTGTACACTTATCCTTCGGTAAGCCCGTTATTTAGGTGAATTTAATCTAACCGCCGATATTACTGAAAATAATGATCACGTGAGCGCAACGCGTGTGATAATGAAACGAGATCGTATTAATTCAACCTAATGACGTCAATAAGAAAAAGACGACCATTTTAATTAATTAGGGGACGCATATACTTCTTAATTAATTAGTTAGCACGCATGAGATAAAGCTCGTCACCTGTCACGTCAGCTCGTCGACACAATTGACACTATCAATCTGTTTCAATCTCCATCATTATTCACGGATTAGACGAAATCGTGATCCGCAACGTGATTCGAAAAGGGGATTAAATCTCTCTTTCCCTCCCTCTTTCTCTAAAATCCGCGGTATTAAACCAGCATCATTGCGTTGAACTTTCCTGTTAACCGTTGACGCCTGTAGAGAAATTGCGGTCGCGCGCTTACACATATACGGGAGATTACTGTACAAATGTCATTCGCGTAAATTGCGTTTCTCAAGCAAACGAATATTTTACTGAAGAGCAGCAGAACGGTGCCCTTGCTGCACGCGCCCGATATCAGATGAATCTCGTGCTATGAATCGCTTTCGGTCCTACAAATTCCGCTACCACGCCGAGCTTGCATAATACGACATGAGCTTGTATAAGCTCGATGTTTACCTCGGTGTATTCTGCCTATCTCTTCTCCATTAAGATTGACATCTTTAATTCAATTGAAAAGCTTCTCACAGAATAAGACTATCTTTGTCAAGCTGGGTGCACTCAGCTTAATGATGATGCTTATTAATGTTATTACGAGAGATTGTAAATTATAGATATTAATCTGATATTTTAATGTAAATATTCTATTCTAAGGAGTGTTTTAATTTGGATAGAGTTTTAATGTAGCTTGCTTTGCAAAGTTGAAAGCTTCTTCTCAAGTATACATACAGAAATTTGTCTCGAAATTTGCGATTCATAATACTATAGCTGGAAAATTATTGAAAAATTAAGTAATGAAAGTATTTGTGATTTTTTATTCAAAGTAGTAGGTATATAATTTTTGAGATATAAGAATTTAAAACTTTGATTAATCATAGAATACGTTTAGACAATTGCCTGTTCGTGAATCGCGTATGCATTAGTTAGTGATGCACGTACGATTGATGAATTATCTAAAAATCTAAACGTATCTTGTATGATCGATCAATTTTAATAATAAAATAATTCTTGTATCTCAAAAACTACTGCTTGGAATAAAAAATCGTAATATTTTTATTACTTAATTTTTCGAGGTTTCTGTTATAATATTTAGTCGCAAATTTCGGGGCACTTTGTATATGATTTAACGAAATAGGATGTGAAGAAATATTACAAAGAAATATTGCTCTATTTTATTTCTTAAAAGCTTTTTTATTTTGAAACTGAAAAAGTTATAAATTTCCGATGTTCGTATTCTCTGAATTATAAATCCGAGAAGAAAAATTTCTGCGGAATCTGTAGAATTATAATTCATATTTCCTGCAATCGCGACAATATGCCGATCAATGTCGGACTTATTAAATACATTTGCGCGAAGTAATAAACACAATGGAGCGAATTTGCTGTGCGCGCGAACCGTTTATTCGCGCACATACGATATATTAATCGCCATTACACGGAAATCCCTTATGCGCGAAATTGCAAGTGCGAAGGTATACACGACTCGATAACGGCCGATGAAAAATCGCACATTAATTCCAGCCTATTTATTACATTAGAAACACTCGCTATGTTATCCGACACTTATTTTTCATTCTGTCATCGTTAGCTGCAACAACCGCGGCTGTTGCGAGCTATTAATCTTTTTCTCCCTCTCTTGCCCTTTCCCTTTCTCTCGTCCCCTTTTTCCTCTGTTGCCCTCTCGTCTTACGCCTCTTTTTGCGTCGCCCATCCTCCTCGATGTAATTATAATAGATTGAAACGCGTCGCGCGCTCACGAGAAGTGATATCGAATATTCTGCTCATCCGTATCACCTTGTACTGCCACGGGACGGAAACAGCAGGTGGCCCTTGAATCCGTTTCTCTCTAGGCGAGAGAAGCTCGCGTCAGATAATTCCGCCGGCGACGGCAGACATTCGTCAGTGTCATCCGCGAAAAGAAGGAACACCCGTGGGAAGGAAGTTTTTCGAGCGGTTTCTACCGCTCGCGAAAGAGTTCTGCCGACATCACTAGGCAAAAAAATAATTTGTCAACTAGCTTCTAGAAAACTGGATTTTACAAAGAAGCAAATATAGTCTCGCTCTGGCGCGTATTCGGAATATATATTAGATATTTTTTATCATCTGTTAAAATAGGAATATATGTGATACATATTTATTATATTGTACATTTATCTCTTTCTCTCTCATTTTTTTCTATCTATCTATTTATCTATATATCTCAGAATATCTATATTTCTCTATTATAATCTATAATTTTTTTATTATTGTTTTTATTATTATTATATTTTTAATATTTTATATTATTAATATACGTATTAATACATATACATACGAGGACTGTCTTTAAAGAAACCGAACTAAAAGTTAAAAAAATTGCCCGAATGCGATGGTGTGAGACTATCCGCTTTATGGCATTATGTAGGGGTTCTTTAATAATTCTTTCACTACATAAGCATGACACTATCGTTTTTAGATTACGTTTTTTAAAGGTTTGAATGAGGTTGTGTTGGACATTTATTGCGATTTTCTAAACGAAAAAGATGAAGGCTGCTATCTCACTATACAACTATTTCTGTATTTATAAACAATGAAACAGTTATAAATAATCAGTTTACGTTACTTTCGTTAAGCTATATTTTGTGTATGACAAGGAAAGTTATATTTTTAGCAATTTGTAATTTAATGAAACAAATACATTATTAAAAGTTGTTGCGTTACTTTGACCTATATCAAATCAAAACATCATAAGAAATACAGAAATAGTTGTGTGTAACAAGATCTTTGTTAATCGAATGCATACGTATATTTCAAAGATGATTTTCTCGAAAACGAAATATATTACAATTTCGTTCTACATATTTGATTTGCATTTGAGGAATTACATTTATTTTACTTGTATTGTGATTCCTGATACACTGTATATGTATATAATATTATACATATATTATTGTACATTATGTGTGTTAATATCGTATTTTATATTATTTTTATTTTAACATATACGCATATTTTGTATATAATAGGAAATGTACGATTATTATTATTCACGATAACTCAACAATCACGGAACCACTTGATACATTCATCCTCTATACCGACTTTATTCCCAAGAGATGAATAACGGAAAACGAGCACCCTTCAGTCTTCGCGACGCGTTTGTTTCCGGTTATTCCTGGTTGTTTCACATACATATGTGTTTTGCGTCGCATCCGGCGAATGATATCATGCCTCTCGTTTGGAGTGTGTATTTCAAGTGCTACCAATTTTACGCGCAATCCGGCACATATACACATTATAGTTTGAAGGGGAGACGAATTAATTCCGATACGCAGTAATATATATGCGCACTTCGAATATCTTATACTTATGCAAAATTTTCGAACAACTCTAATACGCGTTAGAATGTTTTATTTTAAAAGTTAATCTTTTCGCGTTGGAAATTATATTCGCAAATCGTATAAAATTATTCATGTGCAAGAGTTATCTGCTTATTCAAACAATTAGAAAAGATTCTAGTTATAAAGCCAACGGAAATATTCATTAATGCATTAGAAAAGATTGCCGCGTAAGTGTTTGCGCTTTTTAGGTCGTTTTAATGGTGTTGGCGAGTAAATGATGAATCTGGATGTGTGTTCTTTTAATCTTGAGAACAAAAACAGGGAAAACTCAGAGAGCAGCGATGAAAGAAATTAACGAAGTGTGTAGTGAATAGTTTAAATAAAAAAAAACATCACTTTTTTTCGCGCAGTATCATTTAATAAATATTATGAGAAAACAAAATTCGTAGTTTTATATAAATTTATATATATTATATTTATAAATCATTGACTGGTTATGTATAAAAGTTTGCTGTAAACTTGGCGCCAAAATTGGAGGCATTCAATATTAATAATTCCACAATGAGATGCGAAAGCAACACGATATTTCGCGAGAAAATTCTAAATATTGATTTCATCGGATACTGTCTCATTTATCAGCTCCGATAATTATCGGGTCCAATTGTATATCGAAAATTGCAAAATATATCGAAAACAACGAATCTGGCTTCGACAATTCAACCAATCGCGCTTTTTGCGAAAACTTACGCGTTAAGGAGAACTTACGAGTATACGATTAAAAGGAAGGGTACGAAACGGCCAGCAGTCGCTTTAATTGGAAAAAAATAAATTAAAAGCTAAGCGCGTGCGCGCGGGTGGAATGGAATATCTAGAATCTAGAGATATTCCGGTGCGAAGATGCGGTACGCGAATGGTAACGTTTCTATGACTCAGAAAGCGTCAGAAGGCGTGCCTCGCCGCATCCATTAATTAATTTTTCGTGCCTTTTTCGTAGTTCCAATTAAGCTGAAATGGTTGCGAGCTTAATCTCCACTTCATCTCACACTTCTGCGCTTAGAATAATACCCGACCTTGAAAGAAAGAAAGAGGAACGTTATAAAGATAAAAGAATAGATAAAACCGCGCGCGATCCGCCTTACAAGCAAATGAGCTTTTAATGTCCGCAGCTCTGTGGTAAATAATTTAATTACATGCCGTACACGCATTGCTGGTTTTTCTTCTTCGGCCGCCGGATGGTTGAAATAATCTTATAAGAGTGACGCCCAAAATGGCTCTTAAAAGTCCCCTTTTTAAGCAAAAAAAATTTTGAATTGAGTAGAGTATATTTGGAAAGATTTTCAAAAATATATCTTTATTTGCAAATAATATACTATATTACGTTACGACGTCTAGTTTTCGAGAAATCGTGGATCCAAGTTCTAATTAAGCCTAATTTATAAATATGTGTAGTAAACGCGTTTCTTTTAGTAAAATAAAACATAATGCATTTATTGTTTAACTGCAATATATTATATAAATAACAATAATAATAATATTTTTGTATTATTATTTTTATTATAGATGGTAGAGTATTTGCTTGACTCATTATTATGCAAATGACGTAAATGACGTATTATGCAACAATCAACAATAGCGATAATATAAATCCTGTTGAAAAACTTTATTAGTGGACAGAAATGGCATAAGAATACGATAATGCTAATTTCCTTATTGCCATCTACAATTGACTTCAATGTATTTTAATTATGAAATAATCAACTTTTATTATTTTTTTTATTCAAAACGATTCATGATATCCTGATAAAAAGTACATATTTGTAATCAGTAAAAACTAACTTTAATCTAATATTTATTTCATATTTTTTTATTTTTGCTCGAAAAGAGGATTTTCTATGTGTCATCTTTTAGCTTTCAATTAAAAATTCAATTATAATGCTAGGTATATTTAAAGATGTTTACCCCACACACATTTTATCAATCCGTATTATTATTATTAAAACTTGCTTTATTTTTTATATTTGGAAGACAAAATTAAGAGAAGAGAGTGGTAAAATCTAGATAAGAAAAAGCTCCTTGAAAGCTTCTGGTGAGAAGCTTTTTCATTACCACTGCGTTTCTTTCTGTCGTCTCGAGCAGACTGGGTCAATGAAGAGGATGGGTGAGCTGAGAAGAGACGAAGGACACCCTAGAGGCGTCGATCTCGCTAGTAGGTACCTCCGCACAGCAGGTGATAGTGCACTTGTTAGGGAGACGAAGTCAGCGTGCACTTTCCAACCCGTAGCTTCTGTTCATAAATTTAACCGCGTTGTATAAGCGTTCTCTTTACGTTGCACAACGGCATGAAATTTCCGGCGATATAAATATCGGTAAATAAATAAGGATTGCGCGTTGTGTATCGATTATCATTTACTTTGAACAAGATTGTCCAACAGCTTGTTATAGAACTCATCTCTTAGAGTATTTTATAAAAAAAAAATATATAAATAAAATTAGATAATTTTTTTATTCCACAAATATACAGGCTCTCTTTAAATGTACTTCAATCAATTAATATTACATCACACTATATATACACTATATACTACAAATAATGCTTGGAGAAAATATGGAGATAGATATAACAACGAAGAAAGAAAAACTGGTAGCTCGTCGTTCAAATAAAACTGTTCGCTGAATCTCGCTACGCTTCTGGTTGGCAAGTTTCGCGCTTTGAAGCCGCATTGTTCATTTATCACACAAAGTATCTCGTTGATTCGTCGTTTTGCGTGCACATCACCGGGATACCTTTTCAATCTCGCCGTTGTCAGGGAACGTTGCAACGAACGGTCGACGTTTCATAAAATTTTTTATTCGTTTCATAGTTTAAACTTTAGTTTCGATCATGCTCGTCTGTGAATAAAAAACTTGAAATGAGAACGGTTACACCGTCGAAATTCCGTGCTATAAATTCCGTCATCTCGCGTATAGTTTACAGCTCGTGTTAGCAGCTATAGCGTTCAGTTCCGTCCAATCGCTTCGTAATCAGTTTTAACTTTCCAAAAAATTCCTTTTGGCGAGACATTTCGTTATCCACGAGCACCTCGATCCGTCGAAGATTTCTCGAAGCACGTATTCGAGAATCTAATTTCTCGTTCCGGGCGCATTCGTTCCCGAATTTGGAACTTTTTGTGCGAACAATAATGGCGCGCACGTCTCAATAACCTGACATGACCTTTCCCTCTTCCCATCGCTCTTCCCTATCTTATCTTCGCTCTGCTCTTTTTCTCGGGTGTATTCTCGTCTCTGGCATCGCATCTGGAGTCAATTTCGCGCCTCTTCTCCGTCGTGTGATTTTTCCGATCAGTTCCGTCGTCGCGAACAACGGCTGCACCGCAGTCGCTGGGAAAAAAAGCCAAACGAAGGAGAGGCGAATGAAAATGAGACGAGGAATGGGACACCGAGACATGTTGAACTGTCGTGTAAATCTCTCGCGAGATTTGCGAGATAATCGAAGCATCGTGATAGAAATATAGAAATAGATGAGTTTCGGTACATCGAAAAAATTATATTCTCAAAATAACGTGTACTACAATTTATACTATAAAATCCCTCTCTTAACAGATATTCTTAATTTAGAATTTAGAACATTCTTTAAAACTAAAAATATATTCTTTGTTAATAACAAACAATCGTATTTTTTTCCATGCGAATCGTTCACTTAATGTTAAATGATCATATATATTGTTGCAGCAACGTATATAATGTTGTATATGTTATATAATGTTGCAATTTACACTGTAGCGTTTATTACTGAATGATTTTATTAGCAGAATGGATATAAATAAATGGCTCGAAAAGAGAATCTGAGCGACTTAAGAGAAGTGTTTACGAGTCGTATTACTTTGCTTTCTTTATGGTCTTTCGTTGCCGATATATTGTAAAATAATGTGACATCAATTATGGAAAGGTTTTATGAAGAGTACACATAAAAAGCAGTTAATGTAAAAAAACTAATTTTGTCTACATTTTTATAAATTAGAAATATCTGATACTAATCTTTAGAGAATTTTCATTTTAAGACTCTAGAACAACCCAAGAGCGCGCCATTCTTCGGTTTTGTATTAAAAAAAAAAATAATATAAAGTTTATTTAAACTTGATATATTCATTGATTAATATTTTTTTACACAAATCAGTTGATTAAAGCGTTAATTTACTAATTAAATTTTTAAATAAAAATATGTTATAGAAAGAAAAATAGTAATATGTTGTAAATAGTATGTAACACCTTATTTTTGATTAATATTTTTTGACAGAAATCAGCTGATAACTGTCAAAAATATTAATCGAGTTTAAAGTATTATAACACATTATTTAAAACATATTATATTCTTTTAATTTTTATAACATATCATTATTTAAAAAATTAAATAGCAAATTAACGCTTAAATCGGCTGATTTCTGTCAAAAAATATTAATAAAGCGAAAATTTGCTAATGAAATATTCTAGCTTACATATTTATATTTATATTGTGTTATAATGTAAAATAATAAGATTATTTTGTTTTCAGATCAATATGTGTGCTGTATACTACAACTTCGCTATTGCACGTATCGGTGAGTGAGAAATTATTTAATTTATAACATTTCTATAGCGGTATTATGGAGGTGTATATAATATGTAAAAAATATTAAAATAACATTTTAAATAATATGTTATATAATATCTTATTCGCGATTAATATTTTTTGACAAAAATCAGCTGATTATTGTCAAAAAATTAATCGAATTTAAAATATTATAACATCTCTTTCTAAATAAGGCATGTTAAGGCGATTCTCGCAAGTATTGTTGCATCTTTTCCGCGATGCTGATTGACTGTTTCGATTCGCATTGTGCATTATATTCGTAGCATCGAGAGGCTGTCATCGCGAGGGTTAGTAGTTTAACAGTTTCTTTAAAATAAAATAAAATAAAATAATATGTTTTAAATAATATGTTATAATACTTTATCCGCGATTAATATTTTTTGACAGAAATCAGCTGATAACTGTCAAAAATATTAATCGAGTTTAAAGTATTATAACATATTATTTAAAACTAATATTATTATTTTATTTAATTTTATTTTGAACGTCAAACTGCTAACCCTCGCGATGACAGCCTCTCGACTCTCGATGCTACAGATATAACACACAACGCGAATCTTGATAGCCAATGCACATCGAGAAAAAGCGACAACAATAAACTTCTATATGTGCGAGTATCGACTTTACATATCTTTTTTTATTAGAAAAGGAAAAGAATTCTTTTGGGGTCTATTTTAGAATAGAGTATTCTAAAAATAAGTTAGAAATTCTTAAAATAAGAATACAATTTTTTCAATGTACCGATCTTAAAAAAATTATTTCCTAAAAAAATGTCCATTCATTTTTTTTTTTTTTTTTTTTCCGTTGATATATTAGAATGATACCGAGTCTGATTTACACATATTTCATTACTGCAAGAGCTCAGCTCTCGAAAATCTTGTTAAATTCAATATATTATATTCGCGCGTTAGTTCATGTTCGTGTCTCATTCAAATTCATGATGTTCCAAAACTGGCTTATTCTCAAACGAATGACTCACATATGTATTATTCAGACGTGATATGAACATCTCAGGCATTCTAGTTTTAAATGAGAGAGTCAATAAAGCACAAAGAGCACGATTTATGATATTAATTAATTTTATATGAGTACTACTTCGCCCCTTTAATGAAAATCTCACAATTTGACGTCTCATAGTATAGAAATTATTATAGTAGAAAGTAGTTCCGTGCTTTTTAAATATAAAATTATTGCGTATAATCAAAATATGCAAATCGGAGATTAAATATGTGACAGTTGATAAAGAGATTACAGGATCTTGCTCATCGCACTATGTATTGATATTGTATAACGTAACTGTACAATAGAATGTATCCATGTAGAAATATTCAAGTCAATTTAAACTTGTTCTGCACTATGTCGTGACAAGAAGTTTCGTGACGATGTGCCGCCATTCTTTCGAAAATATATCTTTTCTCTCTTTTTTCAATTTTTTTTTAACAATTAGTTAAGTTAAATTATTATTCCCGCGTATGTAATTTATTATTTATAAACGTTCAATATTGCGCGAATATTGACCTTTTAATCATTTAACATATTTAAACGTTAATGCGAATTAATATTTAAACGTTCAAAGCTATAATTCCTGATTTCGACATCTGGAATATATTATAAGTTAATTAATTTATATATTATTATGTTCTAAAATTTCACGAAATCGATATTTTCTTTATTATGATATTTTTCGATGCTGCAGATGTTGTCAATAATTACAACGAACGCAATTTACGCGCAGATGTATGAGCTGCAGCTGCGAATAAATTGTTTATCGGTAATGGGCAATGCGCAATGGTACTGTAAATTGTAATTGAATTATTACGACCGGTATTATATTGCCTTTAATCAAGCCCATCAGATAACAAAGTTAACGATAGAGATTGTTCTGTGCGTTATGGCAATTACATTAACTTAGGCTATTTACGGATATTAAGATATTTAATTTAATTGGAATTAATCATCGAAAGCTTTGTTTCCGCAATCTGATGTAATTGAATGTATATTGTATTATACAACAACAAAGAGAATGATTAATGTTTGTTTATGGAATTCCATCTCTTTGTAATAAACAAAATGAAGTATTATTCGATCGGAAGCTCCCAATCTCTATTAGAATGGATTTCCATGAAATTTCTACGAGTATATAGTTTTCTCTCCGGGCTTTCATAAATGGTAGGCTTGATTAAAACGAACAAAAGACAAAGATAGACGTCTCTTAAATAAACCAGGAACGTCCGGAGCTTCGATCGCAATCCATCTCATTGTTTCTTTCGCAGAATCTTCAAAAAAGAAATTTTATCTTTATTTTAAGATCAAAAGATAGAGATACTGATATTAAGATACAATTTATATTAAAAGAGATTTTAAATCGTTATCAACAAATAAAGATTACAAAAATTGTCCATATAAAAATTACGCATAATTAATAATAGTTATTTATATTAATGATTATTTCTATTAATTGCACCTAATAGATAACACGTGCAAATATTTAGCAAAAATTGGAGCAAATATTCGCGTAATGCATTCGTAATAAGGTCAATCAATGTCTGTTTTTTTTTGTGGTTCTCTCACGCGGCGTCCGTACTCTTTCCCTATGCAAACCCGTCGCATGATTAAAAAGACCAAGAGGGCAAGAAAAACTTGCGTGGACGAGAAGGACGGAAAGGAGAGACAAAACGGCGACGGTGGAAATGCTCCGTGCACGAAAAGTAGGCGCCGCTTCGGCACGAAGCGAGCACGCGAGTTGGCGACTCGCGTGGAGTGCACTCGGAAAAGTAATTAGCATAATAAATTAGCTCGCAAATAAAACAGGTCTGTGCGCGGGCGCATGCGGCAAGCGCGGCTAACGACATCACTCTCGTGATTAGGATAACAAAGAGAGCTCGCAACCTGGAAGGGAGTGGTTGCCTTGCAAGAGCGTACACGCCAGCGAAACGTCAATTAACGTGTGGCGGGAGGGGGTGAAGGGGAAAGGAAAAATGTTGTGACACCGGATGAAGGAAGTAAGGGAAAATTAGGGGAAGGGAGGGAGAGAGATGGGGCATGCTTTGTGTCACGATTTTTATCCATGGCTGCAGCCGTCATAACGTTGTTTTTCCAACTACAACCTACTAGGAATCTCTCGCCACTGGCAAAGGGGTCCGCTCTAGAGACTAGGAGTCGAAAAACGTTTGGAGTAAAAGCGGCTGAAATTAGTTTAGCATCACTTCGTTTCGGTATCCGCGGTTCATGGGGAGCTTCGAACTTGGTTCTCCCGGCAAAAGAGCTCGGAACTTCTTTTTCCGCTCATTCAGCTCATGCTCCTCGAAACCCGTGTGTAAAGAGAGTACGAGGAATATCTGGTAGGAAATCCCCTTCTCCTTCTTGCGCTCGCGGCAGAGAATCCTACTCCTTGCTCTCGAGTTTCATTGCGGAACTTGGTCGCAGAGGACTGATTCTTTTTTTACATTGCGAGGATTTCATCCTGTACGAGTACCTTTTTTGCTAATCTTGTAAAGTAAAGAGTGAATCTTTTTGCGGCCGATGCGAAAGACGTACGAGAATTCTCCATAATTATTGAAGATGTCAAGGTCCCCTTTCTAATAGAATTTTACGACGTTTCTCTTCCCTTCTATTTAGAAATGTGTTTCTGTAAAAAAAATTTATTTACTTCACTAATTAATAATTTTTGAAGAAATGCTTTTTATAATTGGCTAATTAGTTATTCAATAACTTATTGATGAATAACTTATTGATGAATAAATTATTGAATAACTAATTAGCCAATTATAAAAAGCATTTCTTCAAAAATTATTAATTAATAAATTTATAAATTTAATTTTTTTAAAAGAATATTCTTTTAAACTCGCACCTTTATTAATGACGAATTATTGATTTTATGATCATGAAAACAATAGTTACATATTAATTAATTTCATAAGCGCGGCGCGGGATAATTCACGAAGCAGGAAATTAACGTTTGATGAAACTCGAGTAGTCGAGTTATGGCGCTGCAGATGACGTACTTTCGCGAACGTTAAAGGTTTAAACATTGGAGCGCAAATTGCAAGAGAGAGAGAGAGAAAGAGCGCGCGATATATTTCAACGTTGCAAAAGCAGGAAGCTGTGACGAGTCATCATAAAGATTACGTGAGTCTCAATATTATTCAACAGCTGTCAGATATCGCGCCTTATCTGTAATTTGATTTTTTAACGTGACAAATGTCTTGCGAGACCAACTGATCGTTATTGCATTTGTGGTTTGTTGGTGATCGCTGTCGTCGTTCGCCGCGACATTCTACGGAAAATTGTACGCGTTCTTTGAAAGAGTCAGTTTCCCGACAACTTTACGCCGGGCCATATCGTCGAGTTTTTCACTTAAACTGGGGGACGATCCGCGTATCTTTACACACCGCGTATCTTTTCCTTTACTTTCGCCGTTTGCAAGGACGACGACTTCCGCACTTTGCAACCTGCTCATCGTTTTCGCATTGCGCATTGCTTTATCAGATCTGGGACATGAAATCCCAGCGCTACCTTGTTGTCGTTTTACGAGCTTTGCTGCCTCCCCAAAATCAACTTATTGCTGTTTAATTCCATTATTTAATTTTACTTTTTAATCAGTATTTCGGCGGCGAAGCAAAGCAATACGATTGGCGTACTTGGCCAATCATTGTGATCTTGTTTTCTCAACCTTTTATCCCCCGCTCTCCTGACCGCTTGGGGATTGCTTTGTTTCTGCGCTATCGGATTCGCATTATTTTTCTTGCATCGTTACGTCCGTGCTGGGAGCTCTGAAAAATCTCATCTCATTGTGCGTTTTATAACATTTACGTTACTTCTGATTTTGCCATCGGAGAAATATGGCATTTTATTAGAATATTATATTATGTTCATTTCTTAATTGAATAATTCAATTGTACTTTTATGAAATTTGAATTATATATCTCCAAAAAAAAATTTTTTTTTTAAATTTAAAAAGGAGAAGTATATCTATGCAAAAGTTCCCGAAATATGTTAATAAAATGAATTATATTTATATTCGGGATCTTATTTACCAATGTTATTTTTAAAGTAGTCCCCTTGAGAGTGTAATCCTCTTTTGTTATATTTTGAATGCATCTTGAAAATCCTTCTTTGTCAGAATGTCCATCACCGACCGCTATTCGATTTGGATATCCTCTACTCTACGCTGTCAAATCTTTGACCCTTCATCTTGATTTTCATTTTTGAAAAAAGAAATAAGTCGTCAGGAGGAGTCCAGAGAAGTAATGCACAAAGAATTGGGTCCTTCATCACGACAATGTGCCAGCACACATGTCTCTTGCTGTGACATAGTTTTTGGTATCCAACAACATGGCAATTCTCTTCCATTCCCCTTATTCGTCAGATTTGGCCTCCTGCGACGTCTTTCTCTGTCCAAGAATCAAGATGAAAAGTCGAAGATTTGTCGGCGTAAAAAATATCCAAATCAAAATCGCGAGAGGTGATGAACTCTGACGAAGAAAGATTTTCAGGATTCAAATCATGACAGAAGTGTCGGAATTGATGTATACACTCTCAAGGGGACTTTTAACGATGACGAATAAGATCTAGAGAAAGTATAATTTATTTTATTAACATATTTTGGAATAACTTTTGAGTAGTTCTTCTCACGTTTGCGGAACACTAATATTTCAAAATTAAAAATTTATGTAACTCATGGAAAAATCAAGAAAACCCTTAACTAATTAATACATATGGTTGGATTTGTTTCGAAGAGACAACTTTTGTTTAAAAAAATTGAATTACATTAAAAAAAGTGATAATTAATAAATTTTTCGAAAGTGATCAAAAGTGTCATCTATAAAAAAATTGATATCATTGTCTTGTGTCCCTCTTAAGGTCAAATAGGTTTTGTGTGAAACATTTTTTTAAAGGCATAAGAAAAAATTAATTAAAAATATTAAGAGTAGAACAAAATATCTATATCAATCAATAGAAGCAGAGAAGGTGTAGTTAAAAATAATGATGCTATTTCTTTATACTTTTCGACGTATAATGGTCATATGCTGGCGATATATAGAAAATCATGGTTTACAGTGGTGATGGCAATGACAGTTTTCTCGTAGTACAAAATGAAAAGAGAGTTATCGTTGCGAAAAATTATTTCGCAACAGCGGATAAGAGAGAACAACATACTTTCCGTCGCCGTGGCATCGATCAGCTGTTTATTTATCGCACTCCGATTTCGCAAACTAAAATCTGTAAAATTATATACTTTAATGCTTAATTATAAGGTTAATTAAAATGTTGACACTACTTGGCGCGATTAAATTAACAGATTTATCGCGCCAAGCAGATTAAAAGCCCTTGCCTTTACAAATTGCGTTATCCTACAAGATCGCCGGGTCGCGCGCACAATCTTGTTCCGGTTCTATCAAAACCATCCTGCGGAAAGATAGAGAGAAAGAGAGAGAGAGTGAGAGAAAGATAGAGAAAGAGAAAGAGCGGGACAGCGCGCACACCATAACAATACTTATATATACTGTGCTATACCACGTTCTCTCTCCCTTTCGCGTTACTGAGACTGCAAAACATCTGCATCCGGCTCCCGCAGTGTGTTTCATCGATAGCGCAACCAAATTAAGTTCCCAAAATATTTGCGTTGACCTCGAATCGAAAATTGACTTCGCTTTCAAGAAGACGAGAGAGAGGGAGAGAAATAAGGAAAGAAAGAGTAGCTTTGATCCAGAGGCGCTGACGTGAGGTTGCGCTCTGTTTGACTTTTTTCACGTTTGACTCCTCGAACGCTCTCTTCAAATCTCGCTTTCTCTATCTTTCATCCCCTTTCGTGGCTCGTTTGCCGCTCTTCGCAGCTGCGGATACTTGTGTGTGCAGCTGCGACCTTAACTCGGCCAATGAAACGATTCACCCTCTGTCTCGTTTGCCGCTCATTGCTCCATTCCAAGCCAATTTTCCTCTTCGTTTTCTTTGCATCGAAAGTCGGTTTCCTTTCGCGTCGTCGGAAATGCGAGAATTTGTCTAAATAACTGGAAATGAGTTTCTTAAAAGAGCAAAGTGGACGTATAATAGAACGTAATGGAGATATAGAGAGAGGATGAGAAAAATTGGATTAGCATTTGGTGCAATTACTAAATCGAGCCAAAAAATTCTATGCTTTAAAGTTGGAAGCTTTCAATGTTTTGTTATACTAATTGTCCTATTTTTGCAATTGTAAGCTTTTAAAGAGTTAAGTTTGCAAAAAAAGATTGTTTATATCGTCATAGAAACGTTTATCAAGTGTGTATCGGAGAGATTAGAAATTATCGCGTGATATTAATTAATTGACCTACTCTATTCTTAGTAAATTTACCGGTTTTTCGTATATACGCTCCTCTTCTCAGTCGAAAGTAACGCTCAGCTTTAGTTGGTGAAATGATCCCATTCTTCTCTCAATCCGTTCGGGAGGCAAACAACAGATATCTCGGTTTATCTTTCCCCAGGACTACGAAACATTCGTCCTGTATTTGCTGCGCTGTATTTGTTTCGCTCGAAATCGCGCGTTTATACCCGGAGCACAAGTACTACTCTTAGCGTCGTAAAGTATTTGTTTGCGTCCGCATCTCTCTGGGTACTCGACGTGAAATCCCGATTACGATCCAGCTTTGTACCGTCGAGTGTTTCGGTATCGCCGGGTGTCTCGTTAATCACGTGGATTTCTTGGGAAAATTGGAAGCGAAAATCCTGATATGCACCAAAGTCGATGCCGGGTAGAGAGAGAGAGAGAGAGAGAAAGGGGAAGGAGAGACAAACTAACTGATACTGCGTTGTACAGTGTAACGAGCGGAATTTCGGTCTTGTAATAATAGACCGGGTGAAATGACGAGTTGCTCCCCCAACGAGATGGTTGTTCTGGACGAAAATGTAACTTGCATTCACAAAAAAATAGCTTCGTATATAACAAGAGAAATTAATATAACAAGAAAAATTTTAAGAAACAAAAAATTCCGCCTTTTTCCTAAATTTGAGGATAATAAATATGTATAATATAAATACTGTTTTGTATAAATGATATGTTAGAGGATAGTTTAGAGCTTATAAAATAAGGATACACGTGTGCGAAATGTGATATATGGCGAGAAATATAAGCTATATCATTTCGTAATATCTCATATAGATTTATCCAGCAAATTCCCGAACTTTTTAATTAAACGGACAAACCTCGTATGTATATTCTTTTTCTTTCAACAAAGATCATGTCAGTATCTATTGAGCTTGAGAGCACAATATAAATCTTTTTTTATTCGTCGCTACGAATAAAAAAGAATAAATATCTATAATGCAGACACTCTTGTGTACTGCTTCCGGTATTTGCTTACGTAATGGCGTAATATTTTCACTTCAAAGTTTCTTGACAAATTCGTTATTGATGGTACATTCTGCACACTCATGTGAACTTCCGAGGAAGTTAATTCATTTAATGAGATTGAACGCGGCAGAAAGGGGAGGCGGGAGGGAGAAGGAGTTCTTCTTAATCATCCATTAATCTATCTCCTCGTCATCTGCCTTCTGTGTCCCTTAACACTTTTCTTTCTTTCTTTAAACACGTCGCCCTAAGAGCGGGCATCGCCCCAGGGGGGATCGAGTTTTCGCGGCCTACCCTCTAATTGACCCAGATTTCCGAAGATAAGTATTTCGTGGTACAGTCAGCATCGCAAGTTATCTCTCGACAAATCTGCCACCATCTATGACATTTTGTCGGAGGTAACAGCCCTCGGGAATCTCGACGTCGCGTCGTTAGGAAAATGTTGATGACGATAATCTTGGAAAAATGCGATTAAATTGCAATCACGCTCCGGACGGACTATATTAAATTTTAAACCGTTTTACATTTTTAGGCGGGGATAAAATTATTCGCTCGAAGACGTCATCCAGAAGTTAAATTTTCATGTTTACGGCGTCATAGCTAAAAGGTTTATAAAATACTCTGCAAAAATATAGCGGCAAAGAAATATGAAGTATCTGCGTTTCTAGAATTCTCTCTCTCTCTCTCTCTTTCTCTCTTTTTCTTTTTCTCTTTGAGTTTTACCACCAATTTGAAGTCAACATATTCAAAGGTCATTCACTGACGTACTTATTCTACTTGTCGATTATTCGGCCAATTATTTTTCAAGAACGATCCATCGGCCCATTAAATTCTACAATGGGATATCAAACGATGTTGAATGTAAGGAGAAAATAATTCATAAAATTTCGTCAGAGTTGTTGAAATTGCCCGACGCAAAGTCGCACGACCGGTATAATTGAAAGCGTTTTAGAAGCGACAATCCAGGTGGGTCCCTATGGAGATACTGTGGGTGAAAAAGAGACCGAATAAAATAATAATACCGGTTATGAAGGCACGCAGAGGAGGAAAAGAATAATCCGGTTTGCCTTTGAAAGCGACATAATCCCCTCCTCTGGCGAAACGAGGGGGTTAAGTAAGCTATGGTAACCGAATAATTGCTTAAAACCGGAATGGGGTTAATGCGTAAAAGCAAAAGGGAAAGAAAGCACATATACATACCAGCGGAGAATGGATCTTTGAATTACGATACAATTTCCATTAAAAATGATCAGGATGGAAACGTGGAATTAATTAGGAGCGCATTAACATCGCATGAAATTTTGATGCAATCTGCTGTGGGGGGCGCGTGCGCATTATTCCATATTTTAATAATTTTTACGCTTTAATGCATGTATCTCTTACCAATCGATGATTTTGCATAAATTACAATAGGAAATACGCATCGTTTAAATTTCGAATAATAATTATTTTAAATAGAATACAAATATTTTCGGGAAAATATATTTCTTGAGAAAAAAATAAATTAAAATAGTCACATCAAAGTATTTTCATATCACACGCATATGTTCTATTAGGAATTAAAAATACGCATACTAAATATTATATCTCCAATGTCAGATGTTAAATCGTGCATTACACATCGCGTAACCAAGTTGCCAAAATAAAAGGCACGTCGAATTACCGTCGTACAACTTCAAAGATTTTTCGGCTAGACAGATACGCGAGAATCCGTAAAAATCCTCGATGCTTGAATTAATTTCTTGCCTGCTGGCGCTCCCGCTAGCTATGTGGTTTTGTGGTCTGGGACACTCTTTCCGACACACTCTGGGAATTTAGAACATAAAAATCGGGATATCAGCGACCGCAGGGCGGAGGAGTGCCAGGGCACAGCTCCAGTGATTTCCGGAGAGGATAATTTTCGCGCCGCGAAGCAAGAGAGCCAGGGAATATCTGTGAAAAGAACTGAAATGAGAGAGAGAGAGAGAGAGAGAGAGAGAGAAATGTGTACGAAAAATTTTTACGTGAAGAAATATATAGAAATAATTAGAAATATATATTAAATTGAATAATAGAAATATTAAATTGAAATTATAAATAGATATATACAATATTATATTTATTAGATTATAAAAATGGAATTTTATAAAATAAAAACAATAGATACTCTGGAAAATTCAGAAAATCCCGTGAATTTCGCGGACAGGAAAGAAGGATAGTCGGCGATAAATTCGAAGAGAAAGACGAGCGGGAAGAAAGGATGCTGCAGCCCGCGAAAACGAAATCGGTTGAGAACGCTTGAACGAAAAAAAGTCAACTTTTCCCCTTTTTCCCTTTCAAACGTGACCCACTTCAAGCTTCGCCTTTTTTTTTTGGACGGTTTCCACGGTCCATAGCGCGCCGACGACGACCTTTTGTCATTGCCGACGACAAATTTGACGGGTACGCATTAATCTCGGCTCTATTACCGACTTGCGTTGGGGACCGGCGACGTCGCGGTAATTTCTACTTCCTGAATTTTCGCGGGTACGCCGACAGAAAAACTGCCGGACGCGAATTACAAACCCCGGCGACTAAAAGAAATGGGACACGCGAGAAATGTCAGCATATAATCGTACAGCTGGGATTCTCTTTCTCTCTTTTTTTTTCGCGAGCCGACACCTGCAATATGCTAGCGTAACGTGCGTGCGACAATTACGTACGTACAATCGACGATTTTTCAAGCGCTTTTTAAGACCGATATGTATGCATTTTTTTGTACGCGTGCGTGAAAAAAGGCATTTTAGAATAAAAAAAAATCCCTGTTCTATAAATTTTCCAAATAATTATAAATATAGCTATATATACGGCTGCTCAATTTATTAACGATATATCGATTTTAATAACACGAATGCAAATTCTGTAATTCGGTCCGTACATGTGTAACGCGATGATTAAGTCGAAAGCGTATCGTATATAAATGCAGTAGTTAGTTTTTACATTAGGTAGGCAGTGTACATAACAGACTCTGTTGAATGTGCTTGCAGCGTGATGTTTCAACATGTTTACAGAGAAGAGAGAAAAGAAATGTATTTTAATTAGAATTTTATTTTTACTTTGCACGCACAGAGACATTTATTAGAATATACGGGTCTTGATGAGAAATGCTGCGTGTAATTTGAGGAATGTCGGAAATTCACGAACCGGTTTCCAGGGACTAGTCGTAAGTTTCTGGTTAGCATGTAAACTTTGACCAACCGTATATCCATTAGCAAAAGCAAATGCGCCATGATTAATGTCGGGTACGTGAATAAATGTTAAATAATTTATATTCATCATTTTCGACGAGAATGGATATCGATATTTAAAACAAAAACAGGATATAAAACAAATGGAAAACATGCACAATTACATACATAATAATATCAAAAATAATATATATCGCAAATATAATAGTATTTAATAAGTAATATTTAATAATTGATATATAATATATTTTTTTTACAATAATATTAAATCTTTTATATACTACAATTTTTTTAGAGAGATAAAGAGCAATTGCTAACAATTAATTTTTTGTTTTAAAAGGACTATTTTAGAAAAGAATAATGACGCAGAAATAATCACACAAATAAAATAACTACCATCTACCATTTAGAAATCGTCGAGGTATTTTTATGTTTCTTTTTGATCGTGCTTCGCGGAAACGAAGATCGCAGTTAAATTGCAAGAAAAATTTGACTGTTTCGCATTAATCTCGGTCCCGCCATTCGTCGCGACGACGAAAGAGAGGGCGCAGCCGTAATTTTTGCCTTCTAAATCTCAATGGCTCGTCCGACTGAAAAACCGTCGCAACGATTTACTCCACGTCGACCGCAAGAGAACAGGAACGTGCCGATGTGTATATAGGCAACACGGAAAAAGGAACGGGAGGAAAATTACCGTGCGCTGCGCCACCGAAATAAAAGCAGCTGCTGCCACTCGCAGTAAGAATATTTGACTCCCGCTCTCTATATTAGATATGCTAATTTTTCTGCAGTAATTCTTGCCCCGTGCATTAGCCTTAGCTTTCTTAATTTCGTGTTTCCTCCGTTCTTCGGCGAAACGAAAGAGAACTTTCTCTCGTTCAAAGAAAGTACAATTGCTTTAAATAACTATCGTCACCGGATTTATACTCTTCTTCAGGAATTTGAACAATTCACTACGGATGCTAATGCGAACAAAAGAGAGAGAATCGGATATATTAACATATATTTAAGATGTAGGAGTAGTCGCGAAATATATATAATATTACGTATATACATATATTCGTACCATTATTGATAGTTGGCAGGAAAGGCGATTTTAAAGTTCGAAATTTTATAGCTGAAAGGAAATAGCGCGCGGAGTGTTAAAGAGTAGGTGGTAGAAGACGGAGAGTATAAGTGCGATAAAGAGTGATGAAGAAAAGAGGGAGATGAGGGCGGGATGGACGAGAAATTAAACGGACGTCGCCGGGAATTGCTGGGTAATTGAAAGCTCGGCTGCAGGAGAAGGACGGTATCTCGTCGTGAACCTTTGTCGTTCCCGACATGGGGAAGCCTGGGAACCGGCTATGAAGCGGAAAGAGGCGCGATGGGACTATTCGAACATTAATTCAGATATTTAGCTTGACGTGAACTGAATATTTGGTCCTCGATTGCGACAGAGTCAGTTTTCTCGTGCTTTTTCGCTTATATTGGCATAGGCATATTGAATATAAAAATCCGTGTTATGTATCTTCGTATTTTTCATACAAATTTACATATGTAAGTATATACAAAAGATTTTGTGAACGAGAGAAATGAAATTTTTCATTTATTCCATTAATTTCATTAAAGTGATTTATACTATTATGCAATAACTATTGAATTTCCCTATCAAAAAACACAAAATAAAATTTAATTTGAGAAATATGTATATATTTACGTATGTAACCAAGAGAGGGAGGAGGGGAAAAGAGAAAGGGTCGATCTTTAACACCAAAACTCTTGAAAGAAGATTCACATAAAACGTTCTGTATCTAGGCATTATGCTATCATCTATTGAAATGTCGTCGTCCACGCCACTTCCGACTAACTCGATGATATAACCATGTGATTGCAATAGCTAATATCAGGGATCAGTCCTTTGTTGATCTTGCTCCGATGGCGCAATTAGCAGAGCTCCGTGGAGCAGTATTCATCTTTGGTCATCACCAATTTGTTGGCAGTTTGGTAGACCGTGCTATGTACGAATTCTGTGTACCTAAGGTACCGCGATTGGTCGAGCTGGTTGGCAATTATGTACATATAGATAACAATGTAAATCCGCAAACGATTAACATCGTGGAGAAAATTTGTATCAACAAATATGTTTTATTGAATTATTGAAAAATCCCTTATTATGTTCGCATTGGCGAACTTATTATAACTCTCACATTAATAACATGATATATTTTGAAATTTATATATGACGATCTATCTGCGAGAAGATATTACAAGAAAATGAGAAATATTAATTTATTTCGATTTTTTATTATAGTATAATAAAAATACATAATTATGTAAAATATTTAAAAAATAATATTTTTGTGATAATAAGAGTAATATTGATATACGGTAATAATATAAAATAGCTTGTAGAATATCTTGTAAAGTAACTCGTAAAATAACTCGGTAGAATATCTAAAAGTGTATTAAGTGAAAACATTGATGATGTAACACATCATATACATATAAATATTATTGAACATTGCATTTTTTTTTCAATGTGTGCATCGAACTGAATAATTATTACTGAATAATTATGACGAGTGTTTTATATGTACATATCACAACGAAAAAATTGTATTTTCTTGTATTTTCTTCTCTACATTTATAAATTAAGAATATCTGATAGTAATTTTTAGATCTTTAAAGGATTTGGCTTTAAAGTAAAATGATTCTTTTAGCGCCTATTTTAGAGCAAGATATTTTAAAAATAAGTGAAAAATTCATAAAATAAAAATATAATTTTTTTCAATGCATATAACGAAAAATCCAATTATTTAATTTAATTCGAGTACCAAAATTAGTGCTTACAATGCGAACGAACGTCTGCGGGCTTGACCTTTGTTGAAGTTCGTGGCAAACGAGCAATTAGTGCGGACAACGCAGTATTCATCTTTCATCAGCATTTGATCATGCTTCGTCGAGCCGTCCGTTATGGTGTTCTATGTTGTCGGGAATGGAAATTCTGATTGAATCACGCCGACGATACATCTAATGACGCCACCGTTTATACGTACGTAAATCACGAGTTTGACGGTGCGAACCCGTTAAGAGCAGAAATTCCGCACGCTTCCATTTATGCCGATGGAAGTTCAAGCTCTTTCGCTCCCCCGTCCCTTCCGCGCATTGAACGATATTGATATATCAATAAAAACGCCCGGCTGTAACACGTGATCCATTCTTAAAATTGCGCGAGAGATGCGAAACTTTCAAACGCGAAACGTATTTTGGATGCATCGCCATGCTTCCCTTTATATGAGACAAGTTTTGCGGTATAGTGCTCGGAATATTGCAATCGATAAAGAGATCAACGCTAAAGGAAAAATAAGAATTTCTTTGTGTTCATTTCTTTACATGTCACTGGATATTGGATCATTCTCGAGCTAAAAAAATAAAACAAAAAAAATCGCGATTTTCGACAGGTTTGCGTTTGTGCGACAGCAACGAACCGCTCTCTCACTCTAAAATGGTACACAATCGTGGTCTCGTGCCTGTGCGTCGAGGGACTCGTCAAGGGTTTTATCGGGAGCCAAAAAGCTTGCCGCTGTCTCGCGTCGAAACGCCGAAATAAATGCTAGCGCCGACGAATAAATCACTCCCGTAGAAATAAATGCTGCTTTCGCACGTGTATACGGACAGATGAAGGGTAGAGGGAGGGAGCGGAGGCGCCTTCCTTCTGGGTCGGGTATCGATCAGGGTCACTCTAGAATTTCCGTCAAGGACCTATATCAATCGATAGAAGTACGTGCACGTCACGGAACCGCTCTTACGACGTCCGTTCCACCACGTTTGTTTCCGGAGGAAAGGGATGTCCCCTCTCTCTCTCTCCTCTTTCTCTCCTTTCCTTTCTCTCTCCCTCTTCTTCTTTTTCGCTGAATCGTATTTGCTCTCGAAGTACGGGGCGAGAAGGTCCATAAATCTATCTAGCGAATTCACTGCCTGTTTGCAGTCTTACAGCCGTGACATTAGCTAATTGGTTGGTTTTTGTTGCTATCAGAGATTAAGCGTCGTTTTCTGACGAATAACAAAATTGTATTCTTCATTTAATTTAACGTACATTGAATATAATTACATGTCCATATGAATCAAGGAAAATCCTTTAATTTTGTTAAAATCGGTAGAATTTATTCGAAAAGTCTGATTATCAACATATTTAATGTCAAATAATATTTGCGATGAAATCATTTAGCATGTATCGCCACTGTTATATGTTGAGAACTAGACTGAATATATATTTTACGGGATATCCCCTGCATAAATCATTGAATTTCAATCAACGGTGGGGGCTCGCAGTGTATCAGTGATCGATCTGTTCTTATGTTACGGAACACACACGAGTCGCGTACAAATCTATGCGCAATCTAATGAGGGATACGTAATGTTGCATTGTGCTTACCCGCGGGGTGTAAACTAATTATCGCTCGCATACATTACAGAGTCCCGCGAAGTCGCGCGCGAAGTCTGCGACATTCGTGTAATTTATTGACTGTATACACACGCTCCGCGGTAAATCCGCACATTATTCATCAACCAGATACAATTTCCCCGTAATTTGTTGCGTGATTATTCCGTCAAATCGCGCGAACACCTTGGCGTTTCGCTCGCTTGAATTTCTCGAGAAAATGGAGCTTAATTCATTCTTTTTTTTTAATTTTAATTTAAGCTCAGGAAACGCAACGCTCTGATTCTCTGATAGAATATTGGAACGATCAAAATTGCCGCCGCCGCATAGCGCAGAACTCTTTCCTAGAGACTTTTATGATCGCGCGATTGCAATCCGAGGTTACTGCACTTTCATGCGGTCGGCTACGAGTCACCGCCGTATACAATTAACGTGACCACACGTATACGTGGAATATAATTCACAGTAACCGCGACACCGTGTAAAACATAATGAATAGTAATTAACGTTCCTTCATATCTTGCGCGGCGTTCACCGAAAACAGTGTATTTTCTTAAAGAGAACTATATATTATAACATTTTTTCTTAACAGATATTCTGGAAGTATTTTTAGAATGTCCCCTAAAAGAACTAAGAATATGTTCTTTGTTAATAACAAATTTTTTTTATTTTACGGACCGTTTATTTGACATTATATGATCATATTATTACAACAATGTTATGATGATATAGTATCGCAATTTACAGTGCAGGTACAATGTTTATCATTGAATAGTTTAAAAGAATGTGTGTGGATGAAGTTAATAACTGATTCAAAAAAGAAGATTCAAACGACTTAAGAGAAGTGTTTACGAGTAACATGTAATATAATTTAATTTAATTATTCAGGATTTAGGATTCAGATCTCGTGCTTCATGCTCGTTCTATATGTCTATGATTTTTTAAAATGATTTTTCTTTGTTGTAAAATAATATTTTTTTTGTAAATATAAAAATAAATCCCATTTCATCTACATTTTTAAATTAGGAATATCTGATACTAATCTTTAAAAAATTTTCCTTTAAGGTCAAATGATTCTTTTAACATCTATTTTAGAACAGGATATTCTAAAACTAACAATAAGTAAGAAATTCTTAAAATGAGAATATAATTTTTTCAATTTTTATAACATTTTTCATTGCAGTACATCTTGGAAATAAATTACTCATGACCACTCGCGGCTAAACCGGCTTTTAAAGCCGGAAATCGTTCAATAAAGATTCTTTCAATTTTATAAATATTGAAACCTCTTTTCTTTCTTCGAGATGAAGTTTCAATTCTTAATGTATTATTCTCTGTGTGTGTGTTATCGATTTTGCGCGACAATAATAGATATGTATGAATAATTATCATTAAGGCTCCTGGGTGCTCACCGCTCACCGCGGCCATATTGGATTGTGACGTCAGAGGCGAGAAAGCACACGCTGAAAATTCTTAGATGCCATTTTTTAATGAAAAGATATTTCGATTAAACAGCACTTCAGAGGGCTTTAGAACACTCTTAAAAACCTCCGAAAACTATCCTTTTCCCTTTATAATCAATCAACATCTGTAAATGATCGAGATATCAGACTTTGACATGCGGATGTGCAAAGACCAGACGGACTGGGTTTCATAATATTACATTTTACAGCTGTTGATTGATTATAAAGGGGAAAGGATAGTTTTCGGGGTTTTTTAAGAGTGTGCTAAAGCCATCTGAAGTGCTGTTTCATCGAAATATTTTTTTATTTCGAAATGCATCTAAGAAATTTTAGCGTGTGTTTTCTCGCCTCTGACGTCACGATTTCGACATGGTCGGAAAGGAGCCAGAAGCCTTAATGAATAGTATCGAGTTTAATAACTTGCCGACTGATGAAAATATATCTGGACGTAATTCAACGTAAATAAAGAAGCACAATGTTGTACTTAATAATGAGAGTAAATGAGGGGAATTTTTTTTGTTTCTTATTTTACGAACTTGATATTATTTCAATATCTCGGAAATAAGTTTCCAAGCATGCGCATACGAACAAAGCCTCGTCCATTATTCTCAAATTAAATTAAATTAAATTACTTAAATTAAATTTTGAAACCGCGTAATTGTCTTTCGAATGATTTATACAACGATCGCACGGAGTCGGCATATAAGTTTCGGCTTGAAAGTTTCTCGGAGATCAGAATTGAAATCAGAAACAAGTGCGAAGAGATATGAAATACACGCACACACTCTCACACACACATTTCTCGTGCACAATGGACGGGAGAGTTTCGGTTAGTTGCTGATATGAATGGTATCTTTCGTTTTGTAATATAACGAAAGCGCGGAAAAAATAACGCGCCGGTTAAACTTCCATCGGCAGCGCATCGAATCGCGTCGGATCGATAGCTCGATAGTTGCATCGAGAGCGCTTGGAGAGCACTCATTGCACTCGGGTACTGTAAAGTAGCCTTCGTATATCTCCGAGAGATCCGAAATAGATACAGCGAAGCGGGGAGATGGATTTTTCGTATGAGGCTATTTACTATTCGTTGTACAATGGCACATGAAATACGGCTGGCACAAGTTCAACCGCCAATGTTTGCCAGTGTCGTCACCCAAATTGTCTTTCACTATACGATGTATTACAACCACAACTTTATATGCGTCGAACGCATATACGGACAATTCTCGTGTACACATGTCTAAAATAGGTATTGTCCGCCAAACTTCAATAAAGCTCGCGAGTTTGCTGGAAAATGCGCGTATCACTCGCGTTCGACACTGTGGAATAAAATTTAATTAAACTTGGGTAATAACACACGTGTGTGTGATAGGAGCAAATGATAATAGGTCGACCGAAAATCGTTTAAAAAATCATTGTGTATGTAGTTGTGTGAGTAATAGTGACAGAATATATTAAACAAGCAACTGAATGTAAAATAAAACATTAGATAAATGAGATTTTTAATTTTTATTGTTCAAATTATAAATTATATATCTCTGAGATAATTATTAGTCTTTGCGGGCGATAATTTGATGCGTAAACATGGTGCGTAACATTTAAACGAATCTTCATTAGGAAATAAAAATGTGTGTGTATATTAAAAAGCTTTTTTTTTTTTTTTACATTGTATAAAGACCTTTTGCGGGGATTGTGCTTTCTGTTCATGTCTCTGCTTGTTCTTTGAAATATTGATAGACATTGTTTCCCGAAACAAATGACGCCGTTCGTGGAACCTATTTACAATTTACGCGAAATGTAGCATTGGCACAATTTCAACAACCAATTGGTTATCGATTCGCAAGCATTATGGCAACATTCTGTTACTTTATCCGAGTTATACGCTACCGTGTAGGTAGAGACAGTTATCTGCAACAGGCGCAAGCGACGACGGTCCCATAATATGCGGTATGCGCACGTAGTTGCCCGAATTTTCATACAAAATGTACGATCAGTGCCTCTTGGAAGAAAAAGATTTCAACGTTAAATTTTTACACATTTGCAGGAATTTCAGTTTCCTATGTAAAGATAGAATTAACGATTAGCATTTTTTTTTGCGTAATAATTGTATTTATTATTTTATGCATGTATATACACATACACATTTTTTTATATAAGTAATTAAATATTTTTTTATTATAAATTATCTATTACTACGAGCGTACTTATTATTCACTTTATACATATATTACTCTACTATGTTCACGCTAACATAAACATTAACGGGTTTGACGAAACTGCGTAATGCGGAAAATTAACGGAAAACGTTTTAATCTTGTTCGTCGCAGCGCGCAAATCAAAATGTTGTGAATGCTACACGTTCGAAAGTTAAATCCTTACGAAGTTACGAGCTTAGTCGCATGCGCAGGGTTATACGGGCTTAAGTCCTTTATGGAGTTATAAACTGGCCGAGAACTACGCGTTCGCGAGAGTTAAATCTGCGTAAGTACTAAGAGTGCAAAAAGACCAATTAGACATATGTGATACAGATTAACGCGTCCAATATGTACGAGTTAATTTTGTTATTAACAGAATCTTTTGTCCCGTGGATCAATGTTTTTATTAGCATTAATAATAACATTGTGCACGTACGTAATTACTGAAATATCTCCCGCTACACTCTGCACACACATTAAATAATCATATTAAATATTTTCGAAGATAAAACAAATAAAAATGGCTTTAATATATAATATACAAATTCGAATACGAAAAGGACTGCTAGTAAGAGCCAGATAGAATTTGTATATAATATTTGTATATTTTTGCTATGAATATAAATTTTTTTACGCGTTATTTCAGCGTAATTATCTACGTAGCCGAAAATTATAGAATGCGAAAAATACATAGAAATATTCTGTTTGTAAAAATTGTTCGAGTAATTAAAATCTCACGTGTGCCTCTATTCTGCGAATTTAAATGCAATTTAAATGCTCGCTGAGTACGCAATGCGATTCGCGATTCTCACGCCTTCCTTTCCATTATTTTATAATTAACGCCGCAATTCGTGTCTCTTACGGATGTGTCGGAATCATGTCGTCTAGACCGGATATCGGAGAGAATCTCCCTCTTCGCTTCTTCGCGTCTGCGACATTTGCGCGCACGAGGCGGTTGTTATACGTACGTATTAACGGGGCTAAATTGGGGAAGTCCATTACGGATCAATCTCGGGGCTATCGTTTAATCATCGACTGGTAACGATGCCGTCCCGTGGTTGTAAACTGCCGATAGCAGCGGGTGTTATCAATTTTAGTGCTATTCGCTCTGTGCCATTATATATCGACGTCGCTCGCTCGCGCGCGACGAAAACGATCGACACTCAGGGTAGAATCGTTGTCGTTGCCGTTGTACATCGATGAGTCAAAGAAGATACCCGGCTGCGGATGAACAATATGGGATACCGGTTTCGGGTCGGCATTAAATTGTATTGTATTTCTCTCTCTCTTTTTTTTATTCCTCTCTCGCCGAGCGCTTGCAGTGGCAATATCGCGTTGCCGGGGAAAGAGAAAAAGTATGTCCCGTCGACATCGGGATGCAATTCTGTGCGAATCAAACGTCGTTAGTCGGCACTTCCCACACCCGCATCTGCGAATGCGCTTTTCACACGGCAAACATATTTAAACAACCACGATCGTTATACACGACTCACTTCGCGCGTGTCTCCTCTCTTTACCCGAATCTATATTTACTTTCTGGAGCCACCTCTCGATGAGAGAAAACCCATGTGCAAGTAGTAGCTAACGACTTCCGTGCGTCGTTTCGACGAGTAAGGAAAAGAGTTTCCTTTTTTCCCATGTCGTCAATAATACTGTAGTACGCGTTTATGTATGCGATAGAAACCCTACATGCGTGTTTTATACTTTTCTCGTAAGACACAACATGAATTTATTTACAATTCGCTCTGATTCGTTGTTTATAACATACATTTTATTAATACATTTTCTCTCTTCCTCTCAATTTTGTAAAATTACGAATGCACAAAAGAGTATATTTTATGTGAAGGGGTGAAAATATATAATACTTTATCAGCTGAGATAAAACAATATGAAAAATTCAGCCGTTTAAGCGAACGTCAGAAGAATATATTATGATTAATGTAAATTAGATTTGTATTACAAATAGCTGAGAAAGCACAATCTATTCCTCCTCTTTCTCTCGTTATTCTCGAGTGACTTATACTCCGAATTACAGCTTTAACAAGATCCAAAGTTTCGTACATCTATGGGATAAAGCATGAGTGTCACCGTCGAAAGTTTTGTCGGGTCGATGAGAAACTCATTCTCCATTAAAGAGGGGTAAATTCCTTTCGGCCCTAATTACGGGACCCGACGATCTCACGGCCGCTTTTATGGGGCTGTAACGTGAAGATAATCGTTGTTCGTAGAGCGCCCGGATAACTCCGCGGGCTCCTCGCTTCAGTCACCCTGACAATAACCCGCCGAAAGATCGATAAGGATAATTTACGAACTATGATATCCACTCGCGCGTACAAGCGGCGCGACTCTTTTGCAGAAAATACTTTCTTTTTTATGAGATTTAAATTCCACTTTAGATTTATAGCTGTTTTCATTCTCCCCGACTAACTTTTCATAAGGCAGCTTTTCGCGGCCTTGATAGATCGCCATTGTGCGTTTCGATCGATGACGCGAGTTATAGGTTTTTTTTTTGTTTAGATGATTGATGCGGAAATAATTTGTCGGCAATAAAAAATGTCATTTATAAAATATTTACCTCCCTCTGTTATTACTCGGGAAAATCAAATTTTATTTTCATTTCTTTATCCTTTATTTCTTTTTGTAGAATTGATTCGACAAGATCATCAGAATTTTGCAACTATATACATCAAGAATTCCAATCGTAAATGCACATGACATTTGTATCTCTGGTTTATGTGATTGTATGAAACGATAAAAAAAGAACTAATGCATACACGCGCTAAAAATACACATTATTCTCTTTATCGATATTTTTTAGTCGAGCGGATAAAGTGATTTTTATGTATTATATGTGTGTGTAGTTAAAAATAATATAGAAGCGCAGGTGAAATCGATTGATTCGAAATATTTTACGCGAATATCGGAAACAAATATTAACAAATCTTTTAGTAATATTTGAAGTTAAAGTAAAGTAAACACTATTCCATTTTTAAATTGAAACATGAAATTTTCATAAGTTATCTTCTTATATGCAATCATTTGATATAGTTTCGAAAAGAGATAGACGCGCGATACTTGCAACGAAACATTACATGAATAAGAATTGTCCATCCGTCAAATCGCGATCGAGAGAAGAGAAGAAGATCGAGTAAGAAAGATGCTCCTTCTTCAGCACAGCCCCTACATGGTGGATTCCTGCGGCTGCGGTCGCGGAGGGATGCATGTGGGAAGAATGGAGAATGGCGGGGAAAACGCGGGGAAAAGACGGGACGGAGGAATGTCTGCGGTGCTGACTGCGGAAACGTAATTTCTCGCTACGTTGCAGTCGGTAGACCTTCTTCCTCGCGGCACCGCCATCTTTCCCGACCTATGACCTCTCCTCCGCGTCTCGTCGTCGGCGTCGAGAGAGAATCGGAGTTGTCGTCGACATGCCGACGACCACGCGAAAGTGTCGAGCGAGGCAAACCACCGGAATTTCACCTCGTGCTCGTTTCTTTCTCGTTCCTCCTCGTGTTTCTTTCCTCCCGATCTCGGACAAAATTCCCATCTTGGAGATTAGGTTTCCACAGCGATATTCCCTGTCTCTGACGACTAAAAATAATTGTGATCTTCATTTAATTCGTCGCGCAGAATGTAAAGTTCACGGAAATCGTAAAGTGTTACATATGTCGAATTCAATTCGGTGTCATACCGTGAAAAAAGAACAATTGGGAACAAACAAAACGTATTATTATTCCTGTCTCGAGTTATTTTCTACAACCATAAACTCTCATATGAATTGCTGAGTTGATTCTCAAGTTTTGTGACCTTAGGTAAGAAAAATCCTGTGGTCGCCATTCGATCGCTTGTTGTATATATCCCTTACATCGGGGAGAGGACTGCTCTCTCCCTCTCTCTCCTCTCTCTACGTCATTTCTTTTCGAGTCGTACAGGTTTTATCGGACCTGAAGCTCGTTACTTTTTCATACAGCAAGTTTTCAAGCCGACTTTTGACCGAACAGCTATCGTCTCTAGTCGAAAGGACAAAAGAGGACAAACTTTTATATCTTTCATGAACAGTTTCGGGGCAAGATAACATTTGAGAGTGGTACATTTTACGATGTCTGTATGACGCGGATGTAGCTCGTGTAATTGCATCTATTTATTGCACCGATACTGCACTCGTCGCCTACACGTTTATTTATCGAGAGCCTTTCGATGGCTGCCGCGTCGATCGTGACAGCTGCAACCGCGCACGGACTTTGATTGTTGTTTATACGACCAGGCCACACGTGTCGCGTCCTGTCCGTGCTACGAACTTTGATGGATAAACGATCTCACTCTTTTTATATATTAAAAACCAACTAAATATATAAAAAAATATATAAAAACTATTTTTGTCTCTGTTATAATAAACCATAAATTTTTTTAACGTTCTTATAATAATTATATTTTTAATAATTGTGAGGTACATATGTAAAATAATAAAAAATATTCTCTTATCACATTCTTCGATATACATGTATATATGATTAAACTATGCAAAGCATTTGTTCGCTGTGTGTTTCGCACAAATGTAGCGGTCTTCTCTCGCAAATCGATCGAACATAGAGGTACACTCACTTCGGTTACACTAAATATGCGTAAACGCGATAATTTCGTGCGCACAACGTTGCACAGCAGCCGGCCGCAACCGGTTGAACCATTCGTTAAGTTATCGCGACGCAATATCATCGATAGCGAGTAACAGCGAGCAGAGCAGGAACACAGGCGGAACAAACTCGTCGGAGCAATTTTTCTTCACGTCGCTTCGTGCATTCGTGACGAATGGTTTCCGCGCGAATTTCGGAAAGTTCCTTCCTCGCGCGCGTAGGCGGCTGGCTGCTTCTGATTAATCGTGTTTCGTCGGCCGTCCGATATATCCATTACTTCGCACCTGCAGCCCACCTGTTCCGCCGGCCTAATCTATCTATCCTCTCGTGGCACGGCACCTTGCCACCTCGCGTCCTCGCGAGAGCGCGGAATTAATCAACGTTTCTCTTCAAAACGCGACCGGCCGCTTTATTTCTCCACCGTCGCCATCGAGAAATTGCGCCCGCCGCAATTTGTCACTCGACATACTACTCTCCCAATTTTCTTCCCTCTCTTTCGCCTTCTCTCTTCCTCCCTCTCATTCTCTCTTTATTTTTCTCTCGTCATTGCATTTATGTGTTCTCATCGTTATCATCAGCGTTACCGCGCTCATATCGGTTTTAAATTGCATTGGGATATATTTCTCGCGGAAATAATGGCAGGCTAACGAATTCGTCCAGGTGAATAGCGATGTTATCAATTCGGTACCGGCCGTCGAATTTAATTCGCTGCCTCGAATCGCATTCTCGTTTCGCGACGCGACGCGCTCTATCTGTTTGTCTACCGGCGAACTCCGCAATCCTCTTGTCGGATCAACTGCATTTTAGCGCGCGCGACGAGACTTTTAAACGCACGTAACTAACGTGACGGGAATTCTTCCGCCGCGTGTGTTAAATAGAGAAAAATGGATCACGGTGAGCCGCAACGTTGATTGACTGTGAAAAGAATCCTTTATTGCGGAAGTATAAGATTATCACGCCGCCATTATAAATAATAATGCAGACGCTGCGCAAACTTGCGACTTTGCATATAAAAATTGACATAACAAATTGTATTCTCGAGACGTAAAATATTGTGCGTAGTTCCACGCGGCACAATTTATCCGCATTATCCGCTTCAGCTTCTCGATGGAGACACCTTAGGAAAGGTTGTCGGCACCGGCAATGACGACGCCGTAAGGGGTAGTTCTCGAAGGGTCGTGAGTGAAGAGAAGGAAGGTTCGAGAGAGAGAGAGAAGTCGGACGGAAAGGGAGATGGGCATTATCGGAAAAGAGCTTTGCCGCTTTATTACGCGATGTCGAGGACGAGGGCAAACATTTGTAGCGTATGCTCAAATATTTTGCCACCCCGAGCCTCTTCTACTGCCGGCTTCCCAACGTCGCGTCGCATCGACCTGCGAATGCCACCCTTCGAGCTGAAATGGACCCCATTACGAGAGGTATAGAAAAACGCGTATATACTCTGCGGCTCCGTGTAATCCATCCGTAACCAGCTGAAGGAAGATTCCCCCTTTCGTTTGCCAAGACAATACCTGTTTACGCGCAGTTACGGTTTTACGACGTCCGCGAAAATCACGTCCGAAACGCGAGTTTCGACTTGAATTTTTTGTCACCATGAAGAATAGATTCTCTTATTCGACGAAAAAGATATATGCACGAGCGGACATTAATGTATCGCGATCAATGTTTTGCAATATGCAGCCTGACTGATCAATTTTGCTCTGGCATATGCCCCAAAATTGTTATGACATATATATTATATTTATTTCTCTAAATCTATAATATTGAAATCGCGCATTAAAAATAAAATCTCATAAATATAATCAACTTAAATGAAAAAACACGTTTTCTTTGAAAAAAAGTACATAAGCAGCAAATATTTTTAAAACATGCTAAATGTACATATAATGTTGCGAAAGTTACATCTCTTCGAATAACAAAGCATCAAACAACAGAGAGCTAAATTTAGATTGAAAATTCGCACATATATATATATTTTGTATGTGTGTGTGTGTGTGTGTGTGTGTGTGTGTGTGTTTAGAACGGTTGCGATCGCATTATGGCGGTTGGGTCGGTGCTTCGAGAGAAGACTAGCACTAAAATCGATATCGCGTGTTCTGTGTTCTGATATTGCTTCTCGTGCCAAAAATAGGTACTTGATAGGTAGTTAATTAAATATTGTATTTTCGACGACAGTTTCATACACGATTCTATCATGTCGGAATTAAGTTTGAACGAACGGTGTATCCCGGCGTTAATCGCGGGATTAACGAGGCTTCTTAGCATCTACTAACGACGGTTTACCCTTTTCTTTCACGCGTTATAACAGGGGCGTTATAAACGCGATTTAAAAGGAAAAACATAATAGTTTATCTCATGTCGTTGCTGAATAAAAGTCGCATATAATAAAACTCGTCGGCGGTGAGTTAATTTGAAATTTCAAGAAAATCAAAATATCCTAACAATGTATCAAGTGTTTATTATGACATTCCGTGTTCATGCTCCAAAAAGAGGTTGGAGAATAATTAGAAACGGCTGCAGCTAAGCGAGCTGTTTCAGAAAGGTGTCTAACAACAGCATTATGCTTCACATAACGTTGCACGTGGTTTTTCCTCATGGAAGAACCGTTTTATCGGCAACTTAATTAACAAACTATTTTAATTATAGTATTAAAGTATATTGAGAGAAGTCTTGAAATAACTAAAAGAGCAAACGTTCATTCTTCAAACAATTTTTAACTTTGTATTCTCTTAATATAAAGACTTAGTTTTATCAATTAAAAAGTAAAATTTTCATAGATGAAAGTTTCCATTACGCAAATTTGTTCAAGAATAGGTTTCTTATTGCCGGTAAATAGCTTTTTTCACAACTGCTCGCGTATACGATCGATCGACAAACAGTTTCTTCGCGCTCGCAATGTTGAGTAATCGATTTCTTGCAGTCGAAGAGTCACCAACGGTAAATTAGGAAGCTTTCTTCGAATATATTATTATGATGCGTTTACGTTCTCGATTTTGCGATAAGAGAGAACACGGCAAATTAAATGAGCTACAACATGTTGCGATTGTCTCACGTATCATAGCACACGTGGCACCTCGACATTTTCCGCGAATTTACGTTTTCCACCGGATCACGGGAAATTAAACGTCGATAGGAATGCCGATTTAGCTCTAGAAACGCCGTACTGTTGGTACACGAGAAAGCTGTCCCGCCCGCAGTGTGTGAGATAACTAAAATCCGACGTTTATTCCCGTGTCCACTTCAGAAGGGACGATATTTATTTACGATTTCGTTTCACGAAAGCAAACAAACGGGGAAAAAATCTTGTTTCCCGCTCAAAACAATCATCTCTTTCTCTCTTTTTTTTTTCTCTCGTACAACGTACTTTATGTATATATCATTGTTTTATTATTGTAACACATGTATATTTTTTATAACAGAAGATATTCATTCATATATACGTTGAAATACATGAATCTGTTATTTGGATATATAATTAATTAATAAATATTAAGATATATATCCAAGATATAAAATAACCTACTTAAAATTCAAGATTATCAACTTTTTTCCCTTTAAAACTTTTTAATTTTTGTATGAAAAATGTTTGCGTTACACACACAGCAGCTATAATTTTATAGATATTTGACTATATTAATTAAAAGGAGACACTTTGTGTATATACGTATAATGGCTAAGAATTTCTCCGTGTGATTTAATACTCGGTGAGAGAAACTTGTGTGTTCTCGCCATTATCGAAAATTCATCGTTTCGATTACGTACGGCCAGCGGATAGCATGCTCAGCAGATATAAGCGAAGAGGAGACATGGTCAAGCAGCAGCGCGATGATGTGTTCCTTCCGCGACCCCAACGGCGCGATAGGAGATGAATTAAAGAAGCGCTGATTTAGCGCGTCTGGCGCACCTCCATTAGCAAAAATTAGCATATGCTCGCCCCGAAACGCGTTATCACGCGAAATGGAACGAAACCGGGAATTATTTTCTCTAATCCAATTATATAGAGGGGGGCAGGAAGATGGAGGAACACACACACACACACACACAGGGAAGAAAGGACGACAGGGATAGAGAAGGTGATAAAAGCCCACCTCTCGCCGTCGGAGCTGCCTCGTCCGCAGCAATCGGTCTTCATTAGCTCGGCACAAACTTTTCCTTCGGCTTAGCTCAAATTAAACTCGCATGCTCGCGCTAATCGCGCGATAACGAATTACCGCGGACGGGCGGAACTGCGGAATTCAAGGGAGACGATGAGTACATTATCACGATCGCGGCGATCGAAAACCATTGGCAGCTCTGAAATGGTATTGGTGTTCGGACGAAGGAATTCGCTATCACACCGGCAGTTTGCGGATTGGAAAAGCGCGGCGAGCTATTAATCCCACCTGCATCGCGTTTTCCGGCTGAATCGCGGAGATTGGAATGGAGAACGGAACTGTGGTAACCCCAGAGTTCGCTCTTGTTCGACATTATCCGAACAGCGTCGTTTGATAGGTTCCAATATGTACTTTCGAAATCTTTCTGTATGGAACACGGGCCTTAACGAAGATCATTCACTCTGTTTATACAGGGCATAACTACATCTCTCTCGCGCTTGCTTTTGTTCATAGTTCTACTTTGAGCAATTTGAAGTTTTCCTCCGGGAAAGTACACGCGTCTGTTTGAAACGATCATATCTTTTTCTTGGATGCATCGAGATAAAAAATAAAAAAATAAACTTTATAACTAGTGACTTTAATTGGTAACTTAATAACTTTAACTTTAAATATATATTTATGCATTTAATGAGATAGATACATTTTGGAATCCCGCACTGAAAAAATTGTATTTTTATTTTAAGAATTTTCTTCTTATTATTATTTATTATATCCTGTTCTAAAATAGACTTCAAAATGATCCTCTTACCTTAAGCAGAGAGGAATCTTCTAATGATGATCAGTATCATATTTATAATTTATAAAAATATAGACGAAATAGAATTTTTTAAAACTACTTTTTACTGTACTAGAACAACACAAGCGCCATTCAGTTTTATGTTTAAAAAAATGATATCTTTTAAAAAATAATATAACTCGATTAATATTTTTTCACAGAAATTAGTTGATTAAAGCATTAATTTGCTAATTAAATTTTAAAATAATAATACGTTAAAAAATTTAAATAGTAATATGTTGTAAACAATATGTTATAATATCTTATTCTCGATTAATATTATTTGACAGAAATCAGCTGACTGTCAAAAATATTAATCGAGTTTAAAGTATTATAACATATTATTTAAAACATATTATTATTTTAAAAATTAATTCGCAAATTAACGCTCTAATCAGCTGATTTCTGTCAAAAAATATTAATAAAGCGAAAATTTGCTCATTAAATATTCTAGCTTACATATTTATATTTATATTGTGTTATAATGTAAAATAATAAGATTATTTTGTTTTCAGATCAATGTGTGCCGTGTACAACTCCACTATTGTACGTATCGGTGAGTGAAAAATTGTTTATTTTATAACATTTTTATAGCGATAATGAAGGTGTATCTAATATGTGATAAACATTGCACTGCACTATAAATAGCAATATTAGATAATCATATACATTGTTGTAACAATATCATCTCATAACGCCAAATGAACAATCCGCATCCGTAATTTTTGAAAAACGGCATTGAAAGCAATCGGCTCTGCTAGAGAAGGATAAAAGAAATTTTCGTGAAAGATACACAAAAATTTGCGACATAACACTGTAACATTGAAAAAATACAATTTCTCTCGCTTGTATCGTATTTCCTCGCAGCAATCGCGAGAAACAAAACCAGACGCGCATTTTGCCTCGAATTCTTTCAACGAAGTGATTTCAAGGTGGCTCGAATTTCGTCTGATTTCCGCAAAACGAACGCGAGTATTTACACTCCGTAAAAGTGGCCGCTGGTGAAAGAAATTTAATAGGAGAGAGTTTGCGTTTACCACTCGTGTGTATACAAAGAACAACTTTTTCAATTTTTATGCACGCTCGCCAACAAACAATCGCGAAAATCACACATTGTTTGTTAACCTGTTTGCTCATACGCATGAACAATTCAATCTATGGTCGGGTCAATTTTTAGGAAACTTTCATGTCCAGTTTATTGAAATTGTTGAACGAAGCCAATTTCAGTTGAAATTGAACGGAAACGCGTACATATTACTTCCCTTTTTTTATATAGCGTTATACATACCGATCTTCGTTAAAACAAAATCGACGAGGATCGAGAGTAAGAGAAATGCTTTTTCGTTGGAGGAAAACTTGATTAAGCACGTTGAACGGTAATGACACCAAGTCAGCTGTTCTCGCGTTACAACGATTACCCACCTACGTGAAGTTTCTCAGTTAGATTCTCACACCCTCAACTTCTGAGACGTAAAGTTTCCAAAACTTTGTTTGATTTATGCCGACCGTGTGCATCGGTCTGTAACTAGGAATATATCATTATCAATTAATCGACACGCTTTACAAGCGTTGAATGTAACAGAAACACATGAATTGACGATTTAATTAAATGTTACACGGATATCCAGCTTCATGAATGCGCTTGTATATATTTAGTCAGATGTCTGAGTTAATTTGTCCGCGCGCGGAAACGCAAAACATATTTGCGTTTATGAGCATATGTTTCCTTGGTGCCTTGAATATTTTAAAATATGAATTTTAAATTACTTCTCTTGGTCAAACGCAAAATTTCAATAATCGCTCCGCGCATTAAAGCATATATTTTTATGATAAAATTTATTTTACGATATAAAATAAAAAATATTACTTTTTCCATCTTTGTAAAAAGATTGTTATAGCTAAAATATCCAAAATAATTTTTTTTACAAAATTCTTATATCTCAATCGAGATGAAACGAATAATTCTAACAATAGCAGGGATAACAATAAATATTTCGAGAATAAGGATCGAAGAAGTTGAGTATCCAATAACGGAATTAATCAGTTAGAGTCTTGGCTCGAGTTCGATCGAGCTATCAACACGACTAGGATCGACTTTGACATTGATTAAAACAGAACGCGAGAAAAGTATTTAAGAATCATTTACTGTAAGTGAAACCCTCATTTCGACATCGAGTTCAAAGGCGTTTCGTTAACTACTTTGCATCCTCCTACGTAACTCATTATTTTATGTAACATATTTTCCCCTCCCTCTTCTCATTATCATTAACTTGCAATTAAACATTCCATTCGCGGTTCGAGAATGCGCACACTCGACGCATTTAATTAACAAAATGAAAACCAAATAACATTTGCATTATTGACTGTTGTATTGCGCGATAATAATAATGGTTGAATATTCGCGGCTAATTTAATCTTTAATTAATTATGTGTAACAAATAGGGAGCGTGACATTTCGAATTCTTAAAGAGAGTTTAAGCTTTTCTTATATCCTATACTTATCAGATTATGTTGCACAAATATTGCAACACATAACATTAAAATAATAAATAGAAAAGGCTTTGATATATAAATACAAATTCAAGTATGAAAGGGCTAGTAAGAGCCAGGTATAGATATTAGGTGCAACAAAATTATTATGAAAGAATTTAAAAATAATTTTGTTTGCATCTAATATCTGTGCCTGGCTTTTACTAGGCCTTTTCATATCTGAATTTGTATACATATCATGAACTATATTAAATAAAATTTATGTAAAATTTTTAAATGTAAATTTTTAACAAGGAAACATATGGAAGTATTCTTCTGCAATTGTAATGAGTTTTGGATATGTTAGAACAATTTAAATTAAAAGATTTTTTTTATAAATGCGTTCTTATATGTTTAGAAGTTGAAAAAATTCCTAGATAGAAGATAAGTCGGTATATAATTTGGAGCTAATATCATCAAAATCATAATAATGTGATATTTTCAAAACATCCTATTTTTTATTAATGTTACGTATTTTTTTATAATATTATAAAAATTAAATAGCATTTATAACGCTAAATTTATTCACGATAACATTATACTATGATAACATTATGCTATATGCGTTACATCTGTATCGCGTTTATGTCGTGTCAATATTTTATAATAACTTATTACATTTTCCATATTGCATCAAACTGCATATATGTATGTATATATTACATATAAAATATGCAATATATTTACGTAAAATAATAATTTAGATATAAAGAGTAATTATGCATTTTGTGCAACATTATTTTTATTTAAAAAATTTCAATGTATGCATAAAGAGAATATATATAGAATTATAAATTTGATATTTTACAAGTATTGAGAAACATAAAAATATATTTATATTTATTCATTTCATGTGTATTTTTTATTTTAATGATCTTGTTTACATTGAATATGATTTATATTTAATTATTTTTTCAAAAGTTTTTTTGGCAGCAAAATCTGCATTTTCTCTATATATATTAAAATATTTTAAATAAAAATAATGTTGCGTATATAATTATCGTTTATATTCAAAAATTATCTATATATTATATAATATATAATATATTATGATGTGTATAATGCTGTACACAATTATATAAAATATGAAATAGAATAAGTTATTGTCAAATACTGTGTGGCATAAGTGGCGTACATTATGCAGTGCATATAATAGTGTTTAAGAAATTTATTTCTCAAAAATAAGATTTTGTAACAATGTTACCAATGTTATGGATGATTTTGACATTACACATTATAAGATTTCTATCGTTAAAAAAAAATCAAAATTAGTAAAATTATTATTAATGTGGGAGAAAAGGTATTATGAAAGATATCATTCTCGATAAATCTAAATGTGTAGAGTTATAAATAACATTATAAGAATCATAAACTTTTGTCTGAAACATTTTTCTAGATATCTCATAATTTTGACGATATTCGCTCGAAATTATATATGTATATCGAGTTATCTTTAAAAATTTTTTTTCAATCTCTAAATATATGCAAGAATATACTTATAAAAAAATACGTGTCTCCTATTTTGAGCTGTTTTATAATATCTAAAGCCTACTAAAATCAGAGAGAAACACTTGCATATGTTTTCTTGTAAGATAAGAACTTGATCGTATAAGAACTTGATCGTATAAGGAAATTACAAGCCTGTCTTCAGAGGCATTACGGGCGTTCGCCTGTCAAGATTCTCCAGATCGCTGCCGGTAAAGAGTGTCTTTTTAAAAGTTGACAAAAGCCGACGTCTCGAAAATTCCGGGCACTGTTGCACTGGAAGAAAACTATCTTGGTGTTCTCTTAGACGACGGTGCGGGGGCACGTAATTTCATAAAGCAGTTAGTACTTCTATGTGTGTGTGTGTTGAATGTATTGTGTGCCTGTGTGTATTTACGTGCGTGTTCAAGACTGCATATTTTCTCGCTTGTACAGGGTCTCTCATCTTATTTTTTTGTCCCTCATTCCCTGCATTCCCCTTTCACGGTGCAACGCTCGTCTCTAGAGAGGCGCATGACGCACCCTCTACTCTCCCTTCCTGCGCAGTAAAACGGCCAAGGTGATCCGTAAAGCGATAAGTAAGAGCCCCTGCTTAAAAATGCAGATGCAATTAAGCCGTGATGGTTAACTCCTTCCCCTAAACGTACGCGGAGACACGATATTTTTTTTTTATCGCTTCGTCGCACGCGCGAGACGAGCGATTTTGCGTAATTAGATGGAGGATGTTACTTTCTCGATTAACTTAATTCACTTTCACGATCGACACCAAGTGGGAATACTCGTCGGGAAACTTTACAGCGAGTAATTTAATATTGCTTAACTTAATGACAGGGGAGGAAGAAACCTTTATACCTCTTTTGGACTAGAAAATATCATATATATATATATATATATATATATATATATAAATCTCCTGCAATAATTCACACGTTCCACTTTACACTATTATGTTACGATGATACAATACACCGAAAGCTCAGCGAAAGCTTCTCCTCGGCTAAAGCTAGTTTCCGTTATGGCGACATAATAGTCGCGACATTACTCTTTCCGACTAGGGGGGCGTATGTTTTATTCGCCGACGTCAATGGAGATGATCTGGCTGTTCTGCTTAACGCAAGAACACAAATGCATTTTGCAGACAATATATATGACCGCTGTCGTGTAGCGAAGTCGGATTTCGCGATGCGATTTCGCCCGGCGGGTGCGAGGAAGAGGCGGAAATATGAGAGAGAGAAAGCGAACAAAAGTCCGAGAGTGGCTCCCGAGAGCTGGGCTGGATGTTCGGTAGTATTGCTTTGGTTTGCTTTACAATTCAAAAGAGGTCCGCGACTCTTTTTAAGTATTCAGGATGCAACGTCGTCGTGGGAGTGCGACAGTAAGTGATGGTTTTCGCGACCGCCCCCGTCTTCCGGGACGACGAGAGCTACTATACTCTAGCTTCGCAGTGCAAGCCGTATACGCGCACTTGAGACGTTCCGTCCAATAAAGTTACGCCCGGAGAGAGAAGCAACGCATTAATTGAAATCCATTTATGCATCCCCCGTTCCGCGGGGAGACTCTTGCCGCACCAATAATTTACCGGTGTTGCCGAGCTCTTCGGAAAATTAGGTAAGCGCGCGTGTGAAACGGCGCGCGTGGAAAATATTGATGTAATGGAAACGAATTGGAATGCGCCGACAATGATAGTAGCTATTTTATTCAAGTTATTTCCTTGTTTAATAAATAAAATTGAAAAATTAGAGAGATCGTCCTGTATAACGTGTGTATAAAAACACAGAGAAATATTACCATTTCAATGTGCATATGTCAACGTGAAGTAATTTTATCAGCTACGAAAACAACAATAACGTTGAGCGAGAAACTCTCTGAAAGAATTTGACAGGATTCGAGAGTAGACGGGAAACGGGCAAAATGCGAATCCTCTAAAGTTTCCAATTACGACTGATATAATAACATACAGCACCGCGAGGGAATAATAAAAAAAAAAGAATGCCACACCGTGTGTGACGCTATGAGAACGCGTAAGTCATTAACAGAGTGCATCTTGATTACAGAACGAGAATCATCGTTTCGGACCGCGCAGCTGTGACGGCGAATCCGCGGCAGGATAAACGCGAAATTTGATCGTTCGACTGTAAAATTCGTTTATTTTCCCTCGCTGCGAACCCTCTATGAGGAATTCGTGTTAGAAAAGCCACCGACCCCGTGTGGTCGCAGTCGCATCACGTCACAGATAGCAGCCAGAAAAGGGAAGAGAGCCAAGCGCGCGTGAGTTTATTTTCTCGACTCGCGTACCGACCGTAGAGTGACGAGTTTTCTCGTCCTGTTTCGATGCGAAGAAACATTGCGCTCACCTTTGACGCATGATGTATTGCGCCAGCGATTTATCTTCTTCTCTCTGTTTATGTTCATATGCGACACACACACACTCTCTCTCTTCCTTCCTTTTTTTTCTTATTCAGGTGTCATCGAGAAAATACCCTTCGCCTTTGTCTCATCAAAGAGATATATTATAATATCGTTGGATTGTGTGTTAGCACACCGCCGGACAACGGATAATTTCACGAAATTACACACTGGATGCTTAATTGCTTTTGCGCGCCATTCGGGAAGCGCCAATCCCCTGTTGTATTCGGGGACTTCGTATTTACTGCCGCTGGATATCTGCTTAACCCGCTTTTACATCGTTTTGCGAAACCCTCTTGGACCCCGATAAACATCACTGACGATCGCGAACACGCTCAAATTTCCATTACGAATCGCATTCGGAATCGAATCGCTTTCGCGAAAATGCGTTTTTTTCCCGTTAGTCTGTGACAATTGGTAGAACGCAGCACCGTACATATTTCGATCTCTTGTCGGGTTATCGTATTTTTTGTTGTATAAAAAAATCACAAGCTGACATATAGCGAAGTTTCATACAAAGTGAAACTTTTTCGCTTCCTCTATTCCCGCGAAATCCTGTTTTTGAGCGACTTGTTTCCGGGATGTGCGACTGTTTAAATAATAAACGCGACGTCGTACCGCACTGTACAAGCGATCACCTCGAGCTTTGAAATAAAAATCAGCCTGCGAAAGTGCGAATCCAGCTCTGCGAGAAACGTCGCAGCTCAGAAAAGTCGTGACAACGCGAAACAAATTACATCGGAAGCACAACGCACTTTTTTCCCTAACAATGACAGAAGGAGTATTTTCTTCGAGATCTGCGAGTCTCGAATATTCAATTCGCTTGCCTTCTATTCGACACCGATTATTTTTCGATTTGTTTATTTCGATATTCAATCTTGACTAAGGTATCACAAAGGAATAAAATAATGAAAATATATATAGGTATTTTCAGTGCTTCGTTATATTTACATTTTTTTTTTACATTTATCGAACAATAATCTCAATAATTTATATTTTGAAAACTTTTCCAACGTTAAATATAGCATATTCTCGACTAATGCTAAAGGGATTTTTCTGACATTCTGAACCATATATCTGCGGCAACTTCGACAACGCTGTGTAAAGCAGTTTCAAAGAAAAATCCAAACAAATGCAATACTGGCATTTTCAGCCTCTTTCCTATTTTCGCTTCTCATTTTTCTTCATCACTCTGCTCGAACTTGTACGAAATAGATTTTGCCATTTTACTGTGAAAAATTTGGCACTTTCGTACAAAAAATTCTCTTATAAAATATATATGTATTATTATACATTAAATTCTCTCACAGAACACACATATATTTTATCGCGGAAAAACATTTTTTTACTATTATTATTCCTGCGTATGCGCGCTATTTACGCACGTATACGTGCACTTGAAAAATTAATGGACGCTGAAAATTGAACGCAAACGCGCGACTAATGACACGAGCGCGTTGCAACGCGTAAGTAATTGCTGCTGCACCGCATTGATAGCTAGGGCTTTGACATCTCGGATTCTTTTTCACTACCGGCGACAACATCGCACGGCGCATTCCCGATGCGCGTATTATAGGAGAAAGTTCCAATTTAATACGCTAGAGAGTCGGGACGCGCGTGCGAACGGTTACGAAAGCAATTTCAATTTAACTTTTTAATTATAAGTCGACACGATGATAGGCCATCCGCGCATGCGTGAGTTTATGCATTTCCGGAACGAATTTGTGGAAAACGCCGATCGCTCTCTTCCTCGACGCGTGCTTTTCTAATTTACCAAATAAACCATGACGGAATTTGCTCATGATTTGAACATTTCTCGTTGCTTAATATAGGAATCGTTTTCCTTTATAAATATTATAACTTTGCTTTGCTGGTTTATGTAACGATACTCAAATATTCGACGGTCTATCTCTTTAATATCGGCTTTGTACATACGATTCATAACAAATTAACGTAAATTTGCAAATTAAAATTACCTGATATGGATCTGAATATTCAAATAAATTAAGTAAACGTAATTCGAAAAGAAAAGTATTGCGTATAAAAACTTACGAAAAAACATTATGATTTATAATAGTTCAATGATGTTTACGATAGTGACTGAAAAATTTTCATCGAACGAAATATAGACGCCATTTTATAGTTCTCATTGTGACAGCTTATTAATGACTATTGCGTGACAGATTAGAATTATCTCGCTATTTGCGTATGTATTGGTATTAAATGGCGAATTTATAAGTCTAATATCGATATATGTTTCCAGCAGCATTAAATTTATAAATCCCAGTTAGTTCGTTCATCGTTCGTAATCTGGATTTATTAATGTCGGGTTTTGAATACTATATCCAAATTGAAAATTGAGAGGGGCCGCAGCGACAACAAACGCAATCGCTGCTGCAATCATGATTGCAACGCAACCCCTAGTTGCGTTTCGTAATTTGTACGCGATACTAAGCGCATATGAATAATTTATATGCGGATAGATATCGTTAACTATTATATTGACTTAGTTGCTATAATTATACATTGCTACACACGTGTTTTAAAAAATTATTTCTAATATTTATCCATTGAAATTTTCGTTAAAAAAACTAGGATGTTTGGAGCTTGCACTACAATTTATATATAATTTTATCTATTATTTTATTATGTGTGTTACATATTGTTCATTCTTCAACTATTAGTATAATTATTAGTTACTCTTATAGTTTTGATTTTTTTATAATTAATCTTAAAAATAATTTAATCAAACTTTAATAATATAATTTAAAAAACAAAAGTTTTATAACAGAGTGTTTGATAATAATTGTACTATTTCTCATAAAACGGGTTAAACCGAATAAAAAGGTCCCTACTGTTTTGCGATCTTTGCAATAATTGATCGATCTGTTTTAATTAATCTCTCATTAATTATTGCGAAGATAGTAAAACGGTAGGAGACTTTTCTACCGTTTTAACCCGCTCTATTTGCATACGAAAAGTTAGCGGCGATTATTATCAGACATTCTGTATATTCTGCATCACGCAATTTTTCCGACGGTCATATAAAAAATCATCAAACGGCGCAATATCGCCGTTTGCTGAAACAGAGTTTTCAATCACGACACTATTCAATCCACAAATGTTTTCAACAGCTTTATAATGTTGTGATATTGCTTGAGAAAAAAAAAACGCTGCGCATTGATTGAAAGGTGAATTAAAATTTCACAGGTAAACGAACGAACGAAAAAAACGATGTGCGACTGTTGCGTGTTGCGACTAGTGCATTTGTAATCGCGATCGTTTCAGGAGCACAAACGAGCATTGCTGCATAACATTTATGTGCATGCGTGCCAATTTCGCCACGTTTTGGTCGCATAACATACATACACAACGGACTGTATGATTTGAAGAGTACACACTTTCGATGGCGAGAATGCGCGCTCGTCGATTGTAGGCGAACATGTTTTCGAAATAATTACGCCTCCGGCAATCGGATGGCAATAAAATTCAAAAATAGTACACATTCATCAAGAGATGTGAAAATTTTTTAGAGATTTATTAATCTCCGAATATGCAATATATATATTTTTGTACTTACATGTGAAGAATTGTTTTTCTTAACTTGCAAGTAACATTTTTCGTAACTTCCATTTTTTTTAATTTATGAATCAAGAGAAATGGGGCGATATTCATCCATCCATCTTTACGAAAGCTTCGTGCGCGCGTAATATCTACGAGAAAATTTACAAGCCGTTCTCCAGCCATGGAGTGGCTCGGAAAATTTTCCTTATGGGGAAGCCGCGTTGGAGCAGCTCGCGTTGCACATAAGTGCAATATCCCGTGTACTACAACCGGTGAGTCATGCGGAAGTGATTAGATGAAGCGAGCATTCGACGCGGCAATTGTCCGTCTGATCGTTGTTACGCGACTAGCTTGCCGGAACGAAAAGCGAGAGAGAGAGAGAGAAAGAGGGGGCGAAGAGGGAGAGGATCGAATTCTCGCGATAAGACGCTGCATCTCCTATAGATGCACCTGTGCGCCATAACCGGAAACGAGACGCCCGTTTGCCGCTGTTCCCGTTCGACGTAGCCCCAGGTCAAACATGCAAAATCCATCCGGGCACGTGAGCCGCATGCGAACGTGCTGCTGCAAACCGAACTGCACTCTACGTGCCCCAGTAATACGTATAACGAGGACCCGTGGCAATATATACACACATACATATAGATCGTTATACAGGTGCGGAAGTTTCAGCCATACTGCCACCTGGCTGGCTTATCCCGCTCGCTCGTGCCACCCTTCTCCTTCCTCTTTCCAGCATCTCTCAGGACTAATACGCGGATCCTGCTGATTTCGCTTAACAGCCGCAATACCTAGAGACATTCGGTCAGACGCGTTATCGCAAGAAAATACTTGCGCGAGACGAGGGGGTGGAGGATCGCGAGTTGATTAGCAGATAAGACCGGTTATATTAACGCTTTACGTTTTCTGACTAAGAACTTGTCCGTTTCCGGAGAGAATATACAATTTATAGCATATTCAGCTGGTTGCGTACACTTTTGCTATTAATATATACGCGCGTATGTAAAATACGCGCTTAATAATAATGTCGAGATCATCCATATAGAGATCACAAGCAGGTAGATAACCCAGACTTCGAATCTTCAGAGATGGCTGTGTAAAGGCAAGGTAAGCGCAAAGGCTGCTTGATATTCATATTTTGATTATGCAACGACTCGGTTCGACTAGGTTCTGCATGTGAGAGTTCCATCCTTTAGCACCTAGCTTTAACCTTTCGCCGGAATTGGGCATCTCTGGTCATCCCGGGGGGCTAATATGCCGATCCTTGGCCTCGGTTAATGCTCGCGGTAACCGCTACGTTGGAGATTTCATCACTTATACACACACACACACACATTCTATATCTATGTGTATAAACATCACTTATACACACACATACATACATCGACGTGTGCGATGGATTTACGGTAGGTCGCGTCACGGATGCTGTAATCCCGCGGAAAGAATAGGGGGTTCAGCATTCCGTGAGTTTCTTTGTAATCCGTTGGTAAGGATTACCACGCGGAAACCATGCAGGCGGTATTATTGCAGCTTGCGACTTTCTCGGAAATGACGATTGTGCAAAATCGGAGGGGTCACGAGACTTTCAATCGCCGTACTTTTTTCCCTCCTTTGTAAACGCTACGATAACGCTCGCAGTAATTCTCGCTATTGCCGCTCTCTTCGCGCGTTTATATTTTGTAATGACGTCCGGAAATGATCTATCGTTCTGTACACGCTTAGCTAAATGGTCAAATGTCAGGCTACGTCGCGGAATATATGCATTTGTAATATGAGCAAAAAAGTACTTCTTCACGTCATTGAAAAAATTGTATTTTTATTTGAAGAATTTACTAATTTTTAGAATACTCTGTTTTAAAATAAGTACCGAAAGAATCCTCTTACCTTAAGAGGGAAATTTTCTAAAGATTAGTAACAGATATCCCTAATTTATATAAGTAGTAGTAGTAGTAAAAGTTATATAGATGAAATGGGATTTATTTTTACATTAATAAAAAAATACACTATTTTACAACACACAGGAAAAGGAAAAGACCATAAAGAAAGCATATATATATTACATATAAACCAAGTATGAGACAAGAGACCAGGGTTTTGAATGATTAAATTAGATATTATGTTACACGTTATTTACTCGTAAACATTTCTCTTAAGTCGCTCGAGTCTTCTTTTTTTGTGTCAATTATTAAATTTATTCATTCTTTTAAAGAATAAATTAAAGTCATTTTTTCTGCAACAATAAACGATCATATAAACAATCCACATGAAAAACATACGACCGTTTGTTATTATAACAAATTATTATAACAAAGAATATATTCTTAATTTTAGAGAATGTTTTAGAAAATGTTCTTAAGAATATCTGTTAATATAAACTTTATAGTGTACAATCCTCTTCAAGAATTTTTTCTGTGCACTATTCATGAATTGCAATGTAATATTTAACCTTTTTAATTATGTATAATGACATCAAGTTGATTGCTATATACATATGAGGGAGGGTTGTGATTCCTATTATACACGCGAAACTTGAAAACATTTATTTAATAGACTCTGGGAATGACGTCTTTAAGCGATTAAATTTAAAGTTCCACTATAAATACACATTGATATATAATTCATGTACTTTATTTCTTAAGAATAAGGAACATTGAAAATGGTGTAAATGTTTTTTCCTTATGAAAGACGCAACCAACCGAATTCACAGAGCCTTTGTGAAAAAGCAGCGAGCAACAAAAGAACGTCGCGTGCGCTAGCTTGAGATCTTAATCCAGATTTAAACGAAGAAAGGGGGAAGGGAAGGAAAAGGACGCATAAACTATAATCCAAAACGTAAACTGCGGCTAGATGGAAACGTCGCTGTGCATCATAACCGGGAATTGCCCGAGTCTCACTCGCAACTGCCGTACTCTCGCGACTATAAGCCGGTTATAAACTGCAGAAATATTTCCAATTGATGTTCTCATGTAAATCTTATCTTAAGACACTGGGCTGTGTTTCTTTCTCTTTTGCTCTCTCTCCTCTCTCTCTCTTTCTTCCTCGTTTCCCAGTCGAGGATCCGTAAGGACGCCGGTTATATCACGTAGAAAATCCATTCTATTCCATCAGCTCCGGTACGATATCGCCGGTAACCGTGCGGCGGGCGCTTTTATAGCGCCCAATCATTTTTAAGAGTCCTACGCCCAAGCATATCCTTTGCCATTCTTGTCGAATCCCAGAATCGAATCCCACCATCTACCCTTACAGCCAAAAGGAGAGGAAAGGGTGGAAGTGCGGAAAATACTTTCTAGATCGGTGCCCAAATTAAATCCGCGACCAGAAATATATAAATATATATATATATATATATATAGGCATGTGCAGCTGTCGAGACCTCGAGAGCACCATTAAAATGGAATATGGAGATTCGAGACGAGGTCGAGGTCCTTCAAAAGCGGTCGTCCGTGATTGCATCAACGTACGGAATTTCGTGAAGTGAGAGCCGGTCTCTTTCTCTTTATTTATCTCTCTCTTTCTCGCTCGCTTTTTCTAGGATTTCTCCGATTATCGAAATTTTCAAAATAACTTGACGATCGCTTTAACGAGAAATCATATATGACATAATTTATTAAATCTCGATTCTTTTTTGAATATATACTATTATTCGAAGATTTATTTTATGAAATGATATTTTCGGAAAAGAAAATTTTAGATATTGTTATACTATTTATGTATAATAAATTCTATAAATATGCGATTAAAATGAGAAATATAGATTATGAATAAAGCGAAAGTCTAAATTGCAAGTTTAGGCAACTCTACAAAATTGTTATATCGATCTATAAAGTCTCAATTGATAAATTATATTATTAGAGGTGTTTTGTTAAAATGACGATAATAATAAAGCAGAAACTGTACATATGCGTGTAATGAAAGCACACGATAAAAGCATACGTTGCTCTTAAAGTTCTATTAATTAACTCGCAACTGACTGTACCGTAATTTAAAGCCGCCGATGAAATTTACGAACATTCCTATGCGCGCATATAGATATGCACTTGCAATTACATTGCGGCGCGAGATTATTGCAGTCGTTCAGATGAAATTTTCGGGATTATTCGCTTGTACGTCCACTATAGTTACCATCACGGTAACCACCACCGCAGTGGAAACTTTGAATATCAGTTTCGCGCTGCGAAATATCCGAATAATTCGAGCCGTTTTTTTTTTCTCGTGCGTGAAATGTGTGCGACGCGGGTGTGTAAGAAATGAATCATCCATCGCCCATGGCAAGTCGCGACAAAGCAATTTGATAGCGACAAAACCCGCCGAGATGTAACCGAATTACATAGCAAGAAAAAGCTTTCGATCCCCGAAATAAGCGACGAGCATAAGCCGCGTAATTAAGTTATACCGCGCGACGCGGAGAGAAAGACGAAATATCTCGTCTCTCTCGTAGTCTTCTCGATTGTGCGAATTAATGCGGCTGCATTTAGTTAAAAAAAAGCAAGATGCTTAAGTCCCTACCGGAGCACTATAAAAGCATCTATTATATCAACGTGCTATAATTGGCAAAAAAAAAAAGAGAGAATAAAATAGCAGAGAAAAAGAAAAAGAAAGAAGTGGAGAGAAGAAATACGGTTTTCTACTGCTTCGTAACAAATCTTACAAAGAATACTGATTTTCAAGAGTTGTTCGAGTTAACACTTATAAGTATAAGAAAATCTCACAAACCCGAAAATTCTGATTTTGATAAAACTTTACATAGATATAGGAGGGATATAAATAGATAAATTTAGAAATTTTAATCCCTAAAAAATGATTCTAAGGGGTGAAACTATCTCTCATATTCAATGATTTAAAAAAAATACTATTAATGTGATTAAATAGAGATGTTCTTATCATGGAACTTTTGTATAAAACATTTTTTGATATCTTAAAGACTTAAAGATATATCGAGAAAAACAAAAAGCTATAGTTTTTCATTAATTAAAGTCGTTTTAATAATCAATTAAAATTGTTTTTAGGATGCAAATATATAAACTTCTACATTTATCTCTATATTCCCCGTACATGTGCGTAAAGTTTCATCAAAATTTTCAGATTTACGAGGTTTTCTTGTTAGTTAAAATAGCGTTTAAGCCACTGAATACTCAATAAACTCGAAATCTATGTAATCTTGACTGTTTTTAGTGATGCTCTAGAGATAAAGAGAAAGAGAGAGAGAGGAGGGGGGTGAGGAAAGAGAGAGAGAGAGGAGAGAGAGTTGATATCCCTCTTGTTGCTCAGAGCCCTGGTTGGCAATATCACGTCTTTCGGCAAGTTTATCTCCACCTCTTTGTATCCACCGTTTCGACCGACAATTGGGCCGCGACAAGCCGGCGCCGTCGATATCAATTATTCGCAGGCTCGATTGTCGACCCTGCTGCATAGTCATGGTGGTGCGGTCTCGGCCTAAATAAAGTGACTCACTCCGTGAAGCAAATTCACATTGTTTCTTTTCGAGAGAATAAATTCTAAATTTGAAATTTTATCAAAAACTCTATATCATTTCTTTTTATTTCGTTTATTAAAAAAGAAATGTTTCAATAAATTTTATATAGATTCATCAACAGGTTTTCGTTTTTACTGATAAAATGAGAAACAGCTAATTAAAGGTGTCTTTGATGGATGTACGTATCGTAGTTCTTATTCCTTTGACAAACAACCGTGAATTTTAACCTAACTGTTATCAGATTTTCGCGGCGACAGTCGCGAGCAGATAGAATTCCCCTGTTTCGTGTACGCGGCGGAGCAGATCGTCGACGATAACCGCGTTGAACTTTCGTCGAGAAATGGAAAAGTTAGCTCCCCTCAGCTAACATGGCGTGACAACGTCCAAGTAAGAGGTGAGAGATAAGAGAACGGTCGCGACGAAGGAATAAATCCACGCACAAGAGCGAGCGTGTTCGCGCGAGGAAACTTTGTTAAGGGGAGAGGTAGCCGCGAGAAACAGCAGAAAAAGAGGACGGTGGCAGGCAAGATTGTACGGGGTGGTTTTTACTCTGCCTGCCGCCGTAATTGACTTCCATGAGAACTGAAATCTTGTCCCAAAGTTTGTTCGACTACTTTACTCTTCACGCAGAGATTCCCTTAAATAGTCGAACAGTATATTATTATAAGTTATAAGGTTTACGCGGGAATAATAGCCGGTCGTCGAGGAATTCTCGATGTATATCCAATGATGTTCACCCGGAGTTTGTAAAAAAGGAGAACGAGAGACTGTAAAAGAATCGCCAGCGTTCGGCAATTAACGGAAGTAAGTTGAAATCAAGAAAGTGCTAATTTAAATAGTCGCGTTTAATACAAAGGATCGCGACGATCTGCGAGTTTTCCTTCTTTCTGCTTCCAATTTGCTTCTACAGACTAATCATCACAGAAGAAATTGCTTGGCCCTTTCAAATCTGAATTATCTATTGTATTTTCAGTAAACGTGACTTGGCTAAAATTGTACTTATGAGGTGATAGAGGTTTAAATAAATAAGAAGAAAGAGAGAGAGAGAGGAAAAGGGAGAAAAAGAAAGAAAGAGAGGAAAGAGAAGTGCGAATGTAATGCATACGCAAATTGACGGAGATTTAATCGCTGGCACGCTGTTCCGGTTACAATTGCCAAGATTCTCATTACAAATCTCGCATTGCGAAAAGCCAAAATTACTACCGTGCCATTGACCACCGTTCATCCTAGCAGATCTCACGAATTCATACATCACACACATTTATATGCATATATATGCCGCGTCTCTCTCTCTCTCACTTTCTCTCTCTTTGCTTGCGCGCATGAAAACCTCTTCAGGAACTGCATCAAAGGAACGCTTGCCCCGGGCTCTTTATCGGGTCGGTTCAGGTCGGGTCGGGTCGGGTTCAGAGCAGACTCGTAAGAGCACGCTCCTCGCGAAACTGCTATCCCATTTGCTCCACGTTTCATCGGCATCTGTCGTTACCATTGTGCTTGTCGAATTTTACGTCGGATTCCGATCGTGCATCGTCACGATCGGTAGGCCTGTGCGATTGTCTGAGCTTGCGTTTGCGGTTCGTCGTCAGATCTAATCTTGTGGAATTGAAGATATCGATGCGACGCCGAACGCGACTTCCGCCAACGACAGCGATTTTGACAGTTTTTATAGTCTTTCTTTGCCTGAGTGCTGTAAAATAATGTATTTTTTACTAATGTAAAAATAATAAATCCCATTTTGCCTAAATTTTTATAAAGTAAGCGTATCTGACATTAATCTTTAGAGGATTCTCCTCATTTTAGAATGGTAATCTAAAAATAAGTGAAAAATTTTTTAAATAAGAATACAATTTTTTTAGTGTACTGGTTCGAGTTTTATCTTTTATAAGATTCTTTTATATAATTCTACAAAAAGAGAAAAATAGAAATCGAAGAAAATCTAAAAAGACATGAAAAAGTACACAGCAATTTCTGAAAATGACGATTATGGCAGTATATATGTGCAAGAGCGGAAAATATACATATACACATATATCCGGTGTTGCGGAATGATTGAATTCTGATCCGAAATTCCGATCACGGAACGATAGAACAATTTACGGGGGAGTGCCAGTAGACAGTTGTTGTATAATGTACGAATATAATCCAGTTTATAACCGTACACAAGAATGATTTCAATACGGATATAGTTTGCCGCACTGCTTTGGACGAGATTGACACAAAATGCCTAAAATTCGAGGCGTTTTTACAATTATTATCCTAAAAGAATATTTCTTACCACGTATTATTTTTGATAAACTCTAAATTAATTTTTTTCACATATATTTTATTTGTGATCTCTTCTTCCGTTCATTCTATAAAAATTACTCTCTTTAAATAGTATTCCTGAACTCTTATAATTAGCAAAGTTCTTTCCAATCCCGAATATTTTCTGAAGCACAAACGAGAGAGGCATGTTATACTTTAAAGTACTTTATCGGAAAGATACATAATTGGATGCTCGTTATACCTCTACTTAAGCAAGTATCTTAACAGCACTCGATTTTCCAAATGATCGCTACACTCACGTATCACATTGCAGCATCTCGTGTGCGTCTCCTGTGCGATTATCTCGCGTGCGTTGATATACGTATATTACTTGAACAATAACGTAATATTATTAATGATAATAAACAAAGGAGTAATTGCGCATCTGTGTGTAATATGTGTACGCACGTGTTATTATTAATACGAGGATTACATTATTGTAAATAGATAGGACTAGCAAAGCACGCGAAAGAGTAAATTATATATTTATCGCAATGATTATATTATTATAATGATCATATTATCGCAAAAGAGATACTACTGAAATTGCAAGATTAATTAGTTTTGTGAATTAGTTTCTAGGTACTTTTACACAGTTATAAATAGAGGGAAGTTAAATATAAAACAGATACGCCCGTAACTAGATGAAATTTTTGAAGCGATGGCACCGTTCGCAAACTCGCATAAAGGAGCGTCTTCGCTTTGAGGTAGTGAAGATCCCGAGTTACTTTTAATACGGCGTGGTATCTTGTAAATTAGTTTTGCGAAGAGAGCTTTTGCGCATTAACGGAAAAATACGCGCGAGATAGTCTTGTAAAATATAATCTCTCTTTCGTGCGCGTGCTGCTATAAATTAGATGAAGGGTATTACAAGGAACGTCTTAGCTAATGGGAGAAGAAATGGTGACGGTGGCTCTTACCAGAAATTTATGATTGCACTAAGAAGAAAAGTGTGTATGTGTATGCATGTGTGTAGAGGAAATGCGAAATTAATTTTCAAAAATATAAATTTCAATAATAAAATTTCATGCTGCCTTCCCCGATTGTTGATAAAACGGTTCGATGGTCCCGTCGAATTATTTCTGCGCGAGATGAACGATTATAGATTTTCCGGGAAAAAATGTAGGACACACACATACACACATATATATTGATTGTTGAAAACTCCATGTCACATGACATCATCCGTTTGCAAGTGCACTACGCGGGATCGAGAGCCTAGAGAGAGGTGCTCGCATCGGAAATGTACGAGGAACGCCAGAACGCTGACGGCTCGATGAGAATTAAGCGTATGATGTTCACAATTTCGAGGCGCGGAGATCAGCGATATTTCATTACTAAAATATTAACGTGCTCCGTTGCGCCAAACTTTTGATTAATCTACACGCTCGAGCGATGTGGCAAGTTGAAAATTAATATTAGATTCCAAGTGACTTTCCAACGAGGCGGAGTATCAGGCATTTCGCGAATGTTATACACACATACACGCGCGCGCGCACACACACACACACACACACACACACAAATCGTAATTATATCGGATATATATGCAGGATAGATAAAATGTGAAAGATATCTGTACCACGATAATTAATATGCAAAAGAGATTTTTATCTCTTTGAACGCGAATGCCTAAAGCATCGCGTATGCTTTTTTCAGATTTTATCTTCTTCGGCGGTGCACGAGCAAATTAAAAGTTGCTTTTTTAAAACATCGTTTCTTCCGCCATGTTTGTAGTTTTGATTAATGAATCGCGCGCCATTCTCTTTTGTCGTCGCAGGTTTTTTCTTCTTGAAACATTAAGCACAAATTGATAGCTCAGGTCGCAAAAACCACTTAATTAAGCATATTTTATACACGCTAATAAGTCTCAGATACACACGTGTATGTTTGTGTGTGTGTGTGTATTTATATGTATATGGAACTATTAAAAAGTTTTCAATGGAAAAGCTAATAAATTTCTATCAAAGGGATATTATTGTAGGTATGTACCGCGGACATGAAATTCAAAATGTCACCGTTGCCGCTCTTGCAAAATCATTAAACGGAATGACAAAAATTTCAGGCTGTTATACATGTTATACTCGATACAATATCCTCCCGCACGATACATTAATTGCAGCGCAGTCTGCGCGATTTTTTGTTATTTATACTTTTGATGAGTCCAATGTCATAATTTTTCCCGGTTATAACATTTCACAATCATCCGCCTTGTCGAGAATAAATCGACCAAAAATATATGCCGAGATCTCGGTAAATAACACCTCGGCACCGAAATTAATTGTCGCACGTAATTTCATTGAGAGATATATTCGGTGCCCCTTTTATGATGTTAATTTAGCGGGCGAGCTCGCGAACGTTTGTGAATGCTTCTCGGCAAATCAAGGCAGTACGCGGACCGTTGCGTTGTCGTGGAATTATTAATGGCAATAGCAATCATCGCGCCGTCATTATGCTGGCGAATTAAATACCACTGAGCGTTATTTGTCAGCATGCACACTAAAGTAGCCATATAATAGGCCTGTATATGGAAATTTGTCTGGAGGAGAAAAGGCATATTTACACTAAAAAAAACATTGTATTCTCATTTTCAAAATTTCTTATTTTTAGAATACCCTATTCTGAAACAGGCGCCAAAAAGATTCTCTTACCTTAAGATGGAAATCTTATAAAGATTAGAATCAGATATTCCTAATTTATAAAGGTAGACGAAATGGGATTTATTTTTACATTAAAAATGTACATTATTTTACAGCACATAGAGAGAAAGAAAGATCATAATTATAAATAGACATAGTACATATAAACCGAGCATGAGGTACGAAACTTGAGTCCTGAATGATTGCATTAAGTTATTGATAAAAATCTGTACTTTTATCTCTGTAATTTTATTTTTGCTTACAGTTATTGAAGATAGACCAAAGTGAAATCAAAACATCTAGATATATATCAACAAATAATACCTAAAATTATTTAGGATTTTATTTTTTTTACTCGCGCTTTTATCCTACGATTGGCTCTTCTTAACTTTCTTATCATTCTTATTAAATTATTTTACACATTACTTACTCGTGAAGATTTCTCTTAAATTGCTCAAGTATTCTTTTTCGAGTCACTTATTAACTCAGGATAGAATTCAGGATAGAATTCAGGATAGAATTCAGCCCAGAAAGGGGTGAAGATACGTGTTCAATCAGTCTTTGGACTGAAGACTTTATGATGATGATAACTTCATCCATTTTTCTAATAAACTAAAATCATTGACGGACAAACATTGCATTGCATTGTTTGCGACACTATATAACCATATACGTTGCTGCAACAATACGATCATATAACGGCAAATGAACGGTCTGCATAAAAAACATACAATCGTTTGTTATTAACAAAGAATACATTCTTAGTTTTAAATGTTCTAGGAACATGTATAAAAAAACATGATAGAGAGATTTGTTTATTACGTTTTGACAAAGATCGTCTATTACTCAGGTTTTAAAAGAAATCCCAATTTAGAATTAATCACAATTATTTGATCTCGCTCTTTTTTAAGATATATATATATATATATACATATACATATATATGTATATTGTTGCCAATTTTTAGCTTAACATTGTTTCATGTGATTTAATTATCCCCCTTTTCTTTACGTATGCAATAAGTGAGAGTCCAAATTGTGCGTCGCGAAAATTGCAATTCTTCCTTGTTTCAATTGACACCAAGTTGTCATGTCGCGTGTTAGCTTAAAAGAGAGAAAGGGAGAGAAAGGTTTAAAGTTTAAGTTTTGTTATATAAATGTGCTCGCACCCTTTTATACGAAGTATATTACATTATGACTGCAATATGTGTGCGCGCGTGAAGAGTAAACGCGAGCATTTTGACTGCGATATAGAGAGAGTCTAATTGTCGCGCGACTATCACACGCAATTACAATTATGTCATTTACGCGTCGCGGCGTAAATAGAGCGTCAAGTGCCAACACACGCACGTACGTGATGATTCGCTCGTCGCTCGCCTCCGTCCTTTACTTCGCCGCGTTGTTTTCTCGCTCGTTCGACGAAAACTATCTCCATATTTTTCGGATAGTTATCAGCGCGTTTGCCGAACTCCGAAATTAATTACGCGACTAATTCAATTACTCTTGGAGTTAAAAGCACCCTTTGTGAAAAAGTTATGAATTTATGGGGGCGCGCGATATATATACGTTCTCTCGTTCGAGCTCGGATACCAAAATGCCAGTGAATGAGATGATGTTCTATTTTATTTTGTTCAAGTTTACCTGTCAGTAAAATAATATTAACTGCGTTCGATCAGGTATTACGATATCGCCATTTTTTTATTTTATTAAAAAAAAAACATTGGAGAATAATATAGAGCGCACGCGCACACAAACACACACGAGGCAGTAAAATTATCAATAAAATGTTTTCCGATATTACGAATTATAAAAATAATAGCTTTTGCGTATCTATCGGAATTTTGCACTTACGCCGCAATTAGAGAAGAAAAAAAAACGGAAAAAATGCGTGTAAAAAAAACCGCGAAAAGCATTGATGTGAAACGTCGTCCTGCCGCAGCTGTTAGCAACGAATTAACGAGCATTCGCGCTGTGTTACGTCAGCACGAGTGGACACTGCGGCACCGTGCGACACTGGATGTTAATAGCAATGTAAATATCAGCCTACCCTATGCGATAACACGCACGCGGTCTATGGGACGCGCTGCGCGATAATACAACCGATTTCACTATGTAAATCTCTTATTGCCCTTACTGCCGCATTTTAATGTCCGAACTTAATTTCACACAGCGAATTTACCGTTTGCTGCCGTATCTATCGAAGGTCTTGGAAATTCTTCGATATTTCAATAATTAAATTTCGACTCCGACAAAAACTCCACAAGAGGTCGATCTTCGGCTTAATCGATATAATTGATAATTTTCGAATTACGTCTCTCTCCGCCTTGGATTTGAAATCGATGATATTCTTTTTTTTTTCTTCAATCTATATGATTTTTGATACAATTCTGTATTACATTGTAAATTTACGCACGCGCGTGTGTATAGTATTGCAACACAGTTTGCGCGAACCATAGTAAAATCGCAATCTAGGTGAATTTGTAATTCAAATCGGCGCGATACGAGATAAATTACTGACCCATCCTTCTCCCGATTCCTTCTAAGGGAAGGAGCATGTCCATCTATCTGATATCCTAGCGCGCGAATAACCACCCTGCCTGTACAATATTCCGAGCTATTCCGCTGAGCTAATTTCCCAATTAAAGCCGAGTTACTGGCCGATCTCGCGTAGCTTTCGCAACGACACGGCGTTACTAGTTTGTCGTTCGCGAAATAATTTGTAATTACGATAACGGAATAATCTTTGCATGCGCGTGAATATAGGTTTAATAAACATCAATTAAAGTTAATCAAGTCTAATTTATTTAACCTAACTTAATGGAGCCTAACTTATGAGATTTAACTCATTCCTTTTTTTTGTCAGATGGAGAATCTAAAAAAAGAAATATTTTATTCTTGGCTCTGCATGTTTTCATATTTTTCAATAACTTTCAATTTTTATCTTCAAACATTGCAATTTCTTTTGTCATTTTGTTAATACATATTTTTTTTATTTTTTAAATTGCTAGAATTTGCAGACCATTAATCGACGCGATATAACATTTGTGCAAAAAGCGGATTTCCACCTCGAGAGACGTAGAATATTAAAATAAAGTGTCATGTATTTAGCCGGCGCGGTAATTAAACATACACAATGTACCATAATAGAATTCCCTGTCGTTCGTTCGGAATATTGCGGGGTGACGAGTAAATTGTAGGACGCGCCCCCACGCAAATATAAAACTGCTGATTGAAACGCGCAAACTCGAAACTGCTCGAAACACGGACGTATATACATATATATATTATATAAAAACATTTTGACGTCTCTTGCAAAATTATCCAGACGCGGTTGAACGACGGTTAATATTTCATAAAAATTTCACTATATTTTGCTAAAAAAATTAAAAAAAACATACGTATTAATGATACATGTCGAAGATTATTGCTGCATTCATTATGTATATTAATGTTTGCGTAATAGCTTTTTGTGCTTTACATTACATACTCCACAGAGTGTATCGTATTTCGATTACTCTTGATAACACGATTTTCGACAATAACCATACATGAAATTGCGCAACGGCTCCTATCGGTCTATCACTTTACTGGCAATGAGTATCATTAATATTCATTTTGACGTTCTTTGGTTACTGTAACAATAAACGCTAATAACATTATCCATTTAATGCACGTGCAATTTTTTTTTTTTTTTTACACTGATGCGCGGTAGACGGAAATATATTACAATTAAACGATAAACGACAAAAAAATTTTCTTTCTCGTAAAAATTGATGGAAAAATTCTTTCTTTTTCATATCAAAAACACAATAATTTACAACGCATTACAACATATTACCGCAATAAATATTTTCTAAAGGGGAGAGAAATCTCGTTATTTCATTATTTATGTCATTATTTAACATAAACGTCGCGTAGAAATCAAGGACTTTATTTATGCTAAACGTTTACCGGGAGAGGATCGCGGGGAGACAGAAATTTGTTCTCCCACGGAAATTCGTTCCCGGGGCAAAGCAAGAAATCTCTAATGTTGAAACTCGCAAACAATTTTCACGTTCGCTACGAAGAAGCGGCGGTAAATTCCAGAGGCGGATAGCGGGTGTATGGGAATCCAAGGCGGATCGATGTCGGATAAAAACAACGGATCACAGAAGTGCAGCGAACTCGCGAGCTCCAGCTCCGGAGAGCTCATAAATAAAAGATATTGCCAGGGAAGGGAGGAGGAGGGCGGACAATTATTCTCGGATAGAACGACGTGCTTCTTGTGTCATCGAATACATTACCGACACACACCGGTGTGTGTCTACATCGCGCACGATGTACGATGCTTATATTTCGCCTCGCGAGATTCCGCTTAACCCGAGGCCCCCGCCGTCGTCCTACATAGCGTCTTTTTCCACTGCGCCGACAAAAAAACGTGGCGCGAGTCGAGGAGGGACGATACTACCGAACGAGTGCATATTGCGCCGGAATTATTCTATGCAAATCGCATTATTCCCGCCTCACCGCATTACAACCGACTGTAATGTATTCCGGGGAGGGATTTATGCGGCTTTGCCGGAATAATACCTGACTTAACACATTACTAAGGAGAGAATCGGGCGCGAATACGGACGAGATCGGTTGTTCTTATAATTAGTCTTCTAATTACGTATGGATTCAAAGCTACATGTGTACGCATATTGTAATATACTCGTGTGATTGATATTACAATCATTTTTGCGCGACAAATATTTGCGATTTATATCTAAAAAATTACTGTCAATTTTATAAACTATATATGTGAATACTACTTATTTAAAAATTTTTAATTTTACTTTCAATACGCGTTTTAATACGCGATGTCGTAAACAATATATACATACTAAAAAGTATATACATGGAGCGCGAAATAAGGACAGATGTATATATATGTATATTCATTGGCACTTATTGTCAGATAAAACTCGGTGCAATTTATATACGAGCTAACTAGATTAACTGGCTGAAATATAATCTTCTTTACGGCTCGGAGAGCTTAACGATCCGCTGTGTATTCGATAATGGCGATACTGGTGCCATTAAAAGACGCTTGTCTGCCGGCTCTCTGTTGGCCGTAAATTTACATAAAATGATTGGAAATCTCCGACGAGAAAGAATGCTCGTTACTCAATACGACTTATCGTGCGTGATGTCAAATTTCGTCAATCTAACGTACGGTACTCATCGTGTCAGCGAACAGATGACGCTGTTTTCGGATATGAATAAAAATGAAAAATTGAATATAACCCTTCCCCTCCTCTGTCTCTCCTCTCGTTCTCTCTTTCGTGTATCTGCGCGAGAATAAGTAATTACTTTAAGTTCATGCTCAATTTCTCGCGAGTAAGAGCGACGCGAGATTACGCTGCAGGTTCACGCGCGCGATATTGTAAACACGCTGATACTTCACCAGGAGTTAACGTCGCGGACACGTACCGCGCCGGCAATAAATTACAACGTAGATTAGAATAGTTAATGCCAGAACCCCCCCGTTTGAACGTACACCGCTACCTAGTAAATCTTGCAATAGTGTTGTAAACTGATAGGACCAGATGCGGGAAAAGGGGAGAAATATATCAGACAGAATCGCATCTCTAATACCATTAACAATACATCAAACTCAAAACTGGGGAGAATACTGCTGGTGATCCTGAAAAATATATCTCGCGGTCGGTAGAAAATATTTTTCTTTAGTCGGAAATAGCATATTTATCATTTCGCGGTATATGAATGAGGATTTACATAAAAAAAAAAAAATGCGATTTTTGGTGGAGCGATTCATGCGAACGTGAAAAATTATATACATCCGAAATGGGGATCCGCCATCCCTGCGACATAAGTGATTTTTCTTCTTCTCACTTTTCTACTTTCCGGTCTCTATTGTTGAGGCGCGATATATATGTATATATCTCATTTCTGGATAGGGTAGGGTTTCAAAGTTTCGGCGGTCGACGGTGAATGAGCCTCGAGCCCGGATTCGCTCGAAATTGCTGTCCCTCACGCGCGCGCGAAATCTTAACGTGAGACCGTCGACAGTCAATTACTGGCGGGTGCTGAAATCAGCCTAAATGCTGGAGGGATTCGGGAAAAGGGGGGAGAAAGGGGGAAAGCGACGGTGCCGTGTGACCTCCTGTGCCAAGGACGATGGATGCTTTCCTCGACGGTGGTGGCGGTTTACCAGTTGAAGGCGCCAGGACCAGGACCGGAATTTTCGAACAAAAGAGCGGTGGTCCTGATTTAGTGGCGTGCATAATTTCGTCCTGGTCATAAATTAATATTTCCATCCCTTTTGTCCATTCGTCGACCTGTGCCTGCGGTCGCGGAAGAAAAGGATCTTGATGAATGAAAATCCTTTTACAAATTCCGATGATATATACGGGCGTGCCGTAATTTTGTCAACAGCCTGAATTTACGCGTTTGTACGACACTTTGTCTCCATACTTTGAACGTGCGAAATTTGTCGCGCCGGTTATTCGCATATAAATTATATATCAAAATGGTGATTATAGCTAGAAAGTTAATTGAGTATCGTTTAATTGATCAATAGCGCGTAAAAATTTAGGTAAATATAACTATTAATTTTAATTGTAAAACATCTTTCTTGATTTATTCATAGCATTTGCAGGATATTATTAACGTTCGTGAAATGCAAATAATATCCTCCTATTACGCTTCATTAATTTTTGTATTAACCAAATAAATTTCAATTTTAGCATAATTTGGCGTAAAATGGACATTTATCATGATAATATAAAAATGTAAATAAAATGCTTGCCACTTTATGTCGAGCTATTTTCTTTATCATCCATTTTTGCTCTTAACAATATTATATATAATAATATATATTATAATTGTTTATACCTTTATGAATTACAACTAGAGAATCACAATTAAAATAAATATCCTTTTTGTCAATTCTAGCTTCGGTGAGAGAATTTCATTTATTATTTCAGTGATTATATGCTGCTTTAATAATATTAGCAAATGAAAATAATTTCTATATATACAATAATTAACGTTAATTTGTATCAATTACAATATCTGAAAGCATTTGGATTATCCAATAATTATCATTTATTTAACATTGTTAATTGTCTTGTGTAATATTCATCGCATTTATTAATATTTTTCATATTTTTTCTGTTGCAGGTTCTGGATTACACGCCGTATTAAGCTGCAGTTTCCTAAGGTAAGATTTTGTAACTTTGTAAAAACCCGATTTAAATTCGACGCAATTGTATGAAACAAAATAAAGACATAGATACAATGTAAAAAAAATATCCGCGATCGTTTTAAATGAAAAAGCGGGAATCGAGAATTTAAGGACGATAGAACTGCATCGCGGAACGATATATTGCGATGTAAAGCTACGAACGTTAAAATTAAACAGTCCATTAACAGCTTCGGAGCGGTTCCATCAATTTAGGCTCGACTCTTTTTTTTTTTTATTCGAAACGAACGCCTAACCTGGTCGCACTCACGGAAATTTAAATGTATGTCCGTGGATATATATATACGCGAATATATGTTCCTACGTGTACGCGAAGCTTATCTACGGATTAAGACTTAAGCCTCGAATGGGAAAAAAAGATCCCATCGGTCGACTATTCGGTCGACGTCGAATGCGCGTGAATTAAACGACTTCGCTGCGAGCGCGCAAACGTAAAAGCGTAAGATAATTAATCATTCAAAAGTTTGCGATTTGGAGTCGGCAAATGTTTCACAACGATTATTATAAAGATATTATAAACAACAACGATAATTACATATACTTTCTCGTACCGCTATTGAGAATAACAAATATTAGGCGATAATCAATCTCTTTTAAAAGATATAGTTTCGCTATAGTAAAAATTGATAAAAAAATATAAATACTTTTCCCTCTCTGTTTCCCTGGAATTTAATAACGCAAAAAGTTGCAATTGCATATGCGTAATATGCAGCAAATTCAGAATTTCTGCAATTTCTGTGCGCAAATTACAGAAGAATTTTGTGGAATATTGTTTCTGCGTTATTTGTTCATCAACGAGAGTGCACGCGATTTTCTAAATTCTGATCATGTTTATATATAATTTTTTTTTATGTAAAAGACATCGATATATTTCACGCAATCGTGATAAATAACTACACCGCGACGCAAAAAGTTTAGTTTTATACAACCTCCCCCGGAAAATTGGTCGACGTGAAATATCGATGTCAAATAAATGGAATATTCTGTGTGCCGTTTAATACGTTCGAAATTGGAGATAATAAAAGGGAGAGATGATGCACGCGCTTGCGAAAACGTTGCGCGATCAACATTAATTGGATCGGCCCCCGGGTTGCATTTATGATAACGCGAGTCCGCGTTTAATCCATAATTGACATGATAATCGACGGTGTGCGGTTGTGACAGAATTCTCGGTTGCAGTAACCGATTATCAAAAATATTGCACCTCGCGCACATAACTGTACGATAACAAAATCAATCGTAGAAGCTGTTGGACTATAATTTAGGAAATCTAATTAAAAATATTAAAATATATATTATCCCACGTAAAGTTCCTCGATCGATCGTAAGCATTGCATAGAGCTGGAATAGCCGCAGATAAGCCATTAATTGCATCGCGAGATTTATCGCGATTCTTTCGCTTTCGCAACATGAAGGCGTCACGGAATTTATTTGCAGATTTTGCGGACAGTTGGTGGAAAGCAGCGAATGACGCACAAACTCGTTTAACCAATATTACAACTTTGTACATGCAGGCAGCTAGTTGCGCGGTCGACTGAATCCGCATCATGAAAATATCATGTGACATTTGAGCCGCATTTGCATAACGTGCCCACGTTAGTCCCGAGGATCAACAATTTTCACATTAATCGATCGAAAAATTACTTTGTAACTATTCGCTATCCATTAATTTAATTCACGTCAGATTAAAGCGCGCTTTTGTCGAAATGTTGAAAATATTTAGAAAGGTCTTCTGTTATAATAAAAAAAGACTTTCTTTTCTTTTAAAATAATATAACAAAATCAGTTCATGCGATTGTCGATTATTACGAGACATCTTTGTCTTGTTACGGTGAAAAAAATTATATTCTTTACATCTGTTAAGAGGGATTTTATATTACATAGTTCTCTTATTTCGAAGATACAATTTTTGTGTGCATGCACATTAAGGAATGCCACGAAATATTTAAAATTCGAGATAGGGGTTAAATAACTCTTAAATTCGAAATTCCTCCTTTCAGTCCTTTCAATTTCCGTCAAAGGTCTCGTTTAGCGGAGTGTCTGTTTTCTCTTTCTTTCTTTTTTCTTTCTTTCTTTTTTGTCGCGCTAGAGGCGCATTTGGTACGAGCCGTCACGTTCGTCGCGGTGGCAATTTGTTGGGCGACAGAACGTCAGGTCGAGCGACTGAAATTTTTAATTCCTTACGAGGCGAGGTAGAGCGAGAAAAAACGATGGCTCATTTGTTCTAGGACAATTATGTCCCACGCGAGAGTAAGACGCCGAGACATAAAAAGCGAGGGCTAAGAGAGGAAAAGAAGATAGCGTCATTGCTGGCGAAGTGTCGCTAAAAAGTGTGGCTCTACAGTAGGTCTTTTCTCATTCACTATACATATCTCAATATTATGTCTGAATTACTAAAGTAAAAAACCAAAATCTACGTTAATTCTCACGAGTTGGCAGCGAATTAAAGATTTGTCGAAAGAGTTATTATCATTTATGCCTCACCATTTATGCGCTATAAGTATAATCTTGAGATTCTCTCTCGTTATACAATTGTATGATCTAATTAGATGATTCACGTATTCCGCGATTAACGCGCGAGTTGAGTATTCGAGACACGTACGAAACTTCATTAGCGTATGTAATCAGAAGCTACTTTATGACAGCTAAAGTTCTACTTGTTGTCGCGCTTTCCCACAGCTGTTATTTCGTTTCGCATATGTGCAGCTGGTTATACTCGTCGCGTAGCGCTGTTATATCATATTCGTATATGAATGCAATTCTCGCTTTTTCCTCCCTCCGTGTGATTGTCGATGCCCGTTTACATCGCTCGAGACTCGGATCGCGCGAATTGTCGAAGCGTCGTTGACGCGAATATATATGGAAACCATCGTGGTTCCTGTAATTCGCTTTCGTCGCCCGTCAGTTCCACGTCGGCAATGCCTGCTTGGCTGCGAACCACGCATTGACTTTGCCCCTGCAGCTCAGTTTTCGATCCCCTTTTCGCATTGAGTAATTGCTAAGTGACTAATTCAGACATGATTCCTGTGAGAAATCATTCTGCTGTTTTGTGTTATACGATAAAGAATTTTAAATGACCGTCTACGTATCGATATTTGATTTCTCTACCAATGAATCGATCTTTTCTCGACACAAAAATTCGGAAAATTGGATGCGTTTCTTTCTTAGGAAAAATTTATTTTTATACAATTTATACAGGGTGTCCCCGAACATTTTCGCTGAGGAAAAATCGTCTCCAAATGATTCCAGGAATCTACCCACGAGAGTTGATCCGCGAGTTCGGGGACATCCTGTATATATATCTATAAATTGTATAAAATTCTACTGTCACACTCTTATTTAGTTGTTTTAATCATTCGCAAAAAGATGCAGAGTTTTCTCCGGAAAACAAATTAAGAATAACATACATTGCTGTCAAAATTAAAGGAAAATTTTTAAGAAAACCTAATGTCTGACCAATACTATATTTTTCTACTGTCACTCTTATTAAGTTGTTTTAATCGCCAAAAGATACAGAGTTTTCTGCGGAAAAAATTAAGAATAACATACATTGTTGTCAAAATTAAAGATCTCCAGGAAAACCTAATATCTGACCAATACTAGATTTTACTATTGTCACTCTTATTAAGTTGTTTTAATCGCAAAAAGATGCAGTTTTCTCCAGAAAAAAATTAAAAATAACATACATTGTTGTCAAAATTAAAGATCTCCAGGAAAACCTAATGCCTGACCAATACTAGATTTTTCTACTGTCACTCTTATTAAGTTGTTTTAATCGCAAAAAGGTACAGAGTTTTCTCCAGAAAAAAATTAAAAATAACATACATTGTTGTCAAAATTAAAGATCTCCAGGAAAACCTAATGCCTGACCAATACTAGATTTTTCTACTGTCACTCTTATTAAGTTGTTTTAATCGCAAAAAGGTACAGAGTTTTCTGCGGAAAAAATTAAGAATAACATACATTGTTGTCAAAATTAAAGATCTCCAGGAAAATTTAATGTCTGACCAATACTATATTTTTCTACTGTCACTCTTATTAAGTTGTTTTAATCGCAAAAAGATGCAAAGTTTTTTGCGGAAAAAAATGAGAAATAACATACATTGCTGTCAAAATTAAAGATCTCCAGGAAAAGCTAATGTCTGACCAATACTAGATTTTTCTACTGTCACTCTTATTAAGTTGTTTTAATCGCAAAAAGATGCAGAGTTTTCTGCGGAAAAAAATTAAGAATAACATACGTTGTTGTCAAAATTAAAGATCTCCAGGAAAATTTAATGTCTGACCAATACTAGATTTGTCTACTGTCACTCTTATTAAGTTGTTTTAATCGCAAAAAGATGCAGAGTTTTCTGCGGAAAACAATTAAGAATAACATACATTGTTGTCAAAATTAAAGATCTCCAGGAAAATTTAATGTCTGACCAATACTAGATTTTTCTACTGTCACTCTTATTAAGTTGTTTTAATCGCAAAAAGATGCAGAGTTTTCTGCGGAACAAAATAAGAAATAACATACATTGCTGTCAAAATTAAAGATCTCCAGGAAAATCTAATGTCTGACCAATGCTAGATTTTTCTACTGTCACTCTTATTAAGTTGTTCTAATCGCAAAAAGATGCAGAGTTTTCTGCGGAAAAAAATTAAGAATAACATACGTTGTTGTCAAAATTAAAGATCTCCAGGAAAACCTAATGCCTGACCAATACTAGATTTTTCTACTGTCACTCTTATTAAGTTGTTTTAATCGCAAAAAGGTACAGAGTTTTCTGCGGAAAAAATTAAGAATAACATACATTGTTGTCAAAATTAAAGATCTCCAGGAAAATTTAATGTCTGACCAATACTAGATTTTTCTACTGTCACTCTTATTAAGTTGTTTTAATCGCAAAAAGATGCAGAGTTTTCTGCGGAAAAAAATAAGAAATAACATACATTGCTGTCAAAATTAAAGATCTCCAGGAAAACCTAATGTCTGACCAATACTAGATTTTTCTACTGTCACTCTTATTAAGTTGTTTTAATCGCTAAAAGATGCAGAGTTTTCTGCGGAAAAAAATTAAGAATAACATACGTTGTTGTCAAAATTAAAGATCTCCAGGAAAATTTAATGTCTGACCAATACTAGATTTGTCTACTGTCACTCTTATTAAGTTGTTTTAATCGCAAAAAGATGCAGAGTTTTCTGCGGAAAAAAATAAGAAATAACATACATTGCTGTCAAAATTAAAGATCTCCAGGAAAATCTAATGTCTGACCAATGCTAGATTTTTCTACTGTCACTCTTATTAAGTTGTTCTAATCGCCAAAAGATGCAGAGTTTTCTGCGGAAAAAAATTAAGAATAACATACGTTGTTGTCAAAATTAAAGATCTCCAGGAAAACCTAATGTCTGACCAATACTGGATTTTTCTACTGTCACTCTTATTAAATTGTTTTAATCGCAAAAAGATGCAGAGTTTTCTGCGGAAAAAATTAAGAATAACATACATTGTTGTCAAAATTAAAGATCTCCAGGAAAATTTAATGTCTGACCAATACTAGATTTTTCTACTGTCACTCTTATTAAGTTGTTTTAATCGCAAAAAGATGCAGAGTTTTCTGCGGAAAAAAATAAGAAATAACATACATTGCTGTCAAAATTAAAGATCTCCAGGAAAACCTAATGTCTGACCAATACTATATTTTTCTACTGTCACTCTTATTAAGTTGTTTTAATCGCTAAAAGATGCAGAGTTTTCTGCGGAAAAAAATTAAGAATAACATACGTTGTTGTCAAAATTAAAGATCTCCAGGAAAATTTAATGTCTGACCAATACTAGATTTGTCTACTGTCACTCTTATTAAGTTGTTTTAATCGCAAAAAGATGCAGAGTTTTCTGCGGAAAAAAATAAGAAATAACATACATTGCTGTCAAAATTAAAGATCTCCAGGAAAATCTAATGTCTGACCAATGCTAGATTTTTCTACTGTCACTCTTATTAAGTTGTTTTAATCGCAAAAAGATGCAGAGTTTTCTGCGGAAAAAAATAAGAAATAACATACATTGCTGTCAAAATTAAAGATCTCCAGGAAAACCTAATTTCTGACCAATACTAGATTTTTCTACTGTCACTCTTATTAAGTTGTTTTAATCGCAAAAAGATGCAGAGTTTTCTGCGGAAAAAAATTAAGAATAACATACATTGTTGTCAAAATTAAAGATCTCCAGGAAAATTTAATGTCTGACCAATACTAGATTTTTCTACTGTCACTCTTATTAAGTTGTTTTAATCGCAAAAAGATGCAGAGTTTTCTGCGGAAAAAAATAAGAAATAACATACATTGCTGTCAAAATTAAAGATCTCCAGGAAAACCTAATGTCTGACCAATGCTAGATTTTTCTACTGTCACTCTTATTAAGTTGTTCTAATCGCAAAAAGATGCAGAGTTTTCTGCGGAAAAAAATTAAGAATAACATACGTTGTTGTCAAAATTAAATATCTCCAGGAAAACCTAATGTCTGACCAATACTAGATTTTTCTACTGTCACTCTTATTAAATTGTTTTAATCGCAAAAAAATGCAGTTTTCTCCAGAAAAAAATTAAAAATAACATACATTGTTGTCAAAATTAATGATCTCCAAGAAAACCTAATGTCTGACCAATACTAGATTTTTCTACTGTCACTCTTACTAAATCGTTTTAATCGCACAAAGATGCAGTTTTCTCCAGAAAAAATTAAAAATAACATACATTGCTGTCAAAATTAAAGATCTCCAGGAAAACCTAATGCCTGACCAATACTAGATTTGTCTACTGTCACTCTTATTAAATTGTTTTAATCGCAAAAAGATGCAGAGTTTTCTGCGGAAAACAATTAAGAATAACATACATTGTTATCAAAATTAAAGATCTCCAGGAAAACATAATGTCTGACCAATACTAGATTTTTCTACTGTCACTCTTATTAAGTTGTTTTAATCGCAAAAAGAGGCAGAGTTTTCTGCGGAAAAAAATAAGAAATAACATACATTGCTGTCAAAATTAAAGATCTCCAGGAAAACCTAATTTCTGACCAATACTAGATTTTTCTACTGTCACTCTTATTAAGTTGTTTTAATCGCAAAAAGAGGCAGAGTTTTCTATTTATATATATTTTTGTACAATATACATATATCGTATATATAAGATATATAAAAATAAATTTTTCCTAAGAAGGAAACATCCAATTTTCCGAATCTGCGTCAAGTAAACATCATATATATATATATATATATATATATATATATATATATATATAATATGTACTAGCAAATAGCTAGAAGAGAAAAGAGAGAATAAGAAAATCAATATTAAAAATATTAGCAGATGTGCATTCAAATAATAGTCATTTAGAACGCCTCTTGTGAAAAGATAAACAAATACAAATTACTTAAACAACTTTGAAATAAAATAACACAAATCAGATTCATATTTATATAAGCTTTTTTTATTATCGCTAATAATTTTTTTTATTATCTCTTATTGTGCTAAATTATTCCTGAAATTGATTGCATATATATTACAAAATACCCTGTATATATAATTTAAACGCCCAACTATACATAATTAAAAATTTCATAAATACAAAATCTTAAAATATTTATACTTATACATTTATTGATTTAAAAAAAATTTTTTTTATAAAAATTGATCAACGTACTTGAGAATTATGAAAACAATATTATAACGAGCGCGGTATTTACTTGTCTTTATCGTACAAAGCTTGCCTAGCACAATGTATCTCTTTCTCTTTCTCTCTTTCCGTTTCTCGTCAAAGATATACGAATATAATTATCAAATAAACTTACGCCATGCTCTGTGCGAAGAAGGCATTGGTAGGTAGGATACATTAGAGCATGCAGTTTCGCGAAGCTGATGCGAATGTTGATGACACAACTGCCGGAACACCTCCTTCGTTCACGGTTGACGTGAGTTTCCGCTCGTCGAGTTCCTCTCGAAAGAAGACAAACTGCCTCGTCTGTGGCACATTATCGATTTTCGCAGAGCGACACTCCGTATCGATTGTCTGCGGATATTCCGTGAAAAATGAAATTTACAACGAGGTGATACCGTCTTTTTTGAGAGTTGTTGCCTCAGTCTTTTAAGAAGTTCTCTGATATCAAGCGCTTGATCTCCTGGCGAAACTCCTTTAGCCAACTCGATATGTTGTCACGTACGAACGTAATTATCGAACAAACTTAAGTCGTTGTATTAACTTGAGCCATTTCAAGGGCTGGGAACTGCTAATGGGAATGTCATTAACATCGCACTCATCGACCCGTAAATTCGTAAAAACTTTGGCGAACGGTGATACGATCGTGAAAACAAGCGCAATGTAATCCGTTTAAAAACTCCGACAGCGTAACGCGGTGTTCGCATAAAACTGTTAAATACTACAACATCGGTAAAAGAGCGACTGGTAATCTCTTAAATAAAATATACTACATTGAAAAAATTGTATTTTCATTGTAAGAATTTTCGATTTTTTAGAATATTTTGTTCTAAAATCGGTGCCAAAAGGATCCTCTTACTTTAAGAAGAAGGGAATCTTCTAAAGATTAGTATCAGACATTTCTAATTTAGAAAAATATAAACGAACAATAGGATTTTTTTCATTAAGTGTACCTTTTATTGTACATTTTTATTTTTTAATTTTTTACATTAATTGTACATTTTTCATTATAAATTAAACTAAAATTTTTTAAATCAAAATTTTTTATTACAATAATAATTTTAATTTCATAGAGCATAACTGAAAGATACATATACCTTCTGCTTTTGTTCTCCGAAAAGTTGGATAAAATGAAACAAGATTTTAGTACTCTACATGGAATCTCATTTCATAGTTAGTGTCAATTAGTTTACAACACACAGACAAAGAAAGATCTTAAAGAATTCATAAACATAATATCGAGCATGAGGCACAAAATTTAGGTCTTGAACTGATTAAATTATTAGATTATATTACATATAACTTACTCGCGTCTCAACACTTCTTTTAAATCTTTCTCTTTTTTTAAGCTGCATATTAACTTTATCCATTCTTCTAATAAACTAAAATCATTCAGTGACAAACATTGCACTGCATTATAAATTGCAACACTATAACTATATAACGGTCTGTATAAAAAACATATGACCGTTTGTTATTAACAAATAATATATTCTTGATTTTAGAGGACGTTCTAGAAACATTTAAGAATATCTAAGAGGCATTTTATAGTAAATAGTTCTTTTACTTCAAGAATACAATTTTTTAGGTGTTTTACACAAATGTATAAAAAGTTGTATTTAAATTTCTGACGTTAAACTTATCGCAATAATGCTGTACTACAGCGTGAAGAAAGCGCGCGCGCTTCTCGGTCACGAGAGACAATAGTAGTACTGATAAAACCACCGTGTTCAAGCGTTACAGATAATCTCTACTCGCGACAAGAACCAGACGCGACGCGGTCGTTTATCGTCACGCATAAAACCGCGATGCATCATGTCGAATCGACGTATACATCTCCCATCTGCACACACTTGGCCCTTTTCGTCGTTGTACATATCGCGTAAAGTTTCGAGCGTGCGCGGGCAGGTAAACACGAATAAATCATCACGTCGCGATGCCTATAGATCGACAACATGGCTTAGATAGATAAAATGCTTCTCCTTATTTTTCCTTGCGCATTTGAATCGAACTTTCGAAGATGAGATTCTCGGGATTCCATACTTAAGGTTGCAATCGATCTGTTTATCGGAGCTGCCTATCGCGAGAAAATCCGTTTCTAAGCGGAAAGGAACATTTAACGAAAGGCGCCTTTATTCGTTTTTACGACGACGATGTAGTCAACGAGCTGAGAGAGCCTGCCGGCGGTCTTCGTGAGATCTGAAAGTGGCGGGGCATTTTCTGTGGCACGTATGTGTCTTAAAATAGCTTTCGCGCGCCCGAATGTAAAGAAACTTTAGATTCAACCGTCGATTTACTAGAAATTCCAAGTTCCTGTTTGCAGAACGCGTCGGGACGACGAGCGGCATTCGGTGGGATTTATGGTTTACGACAAATTTTCACAAGTACTTTGGAGAATTTGTGTCAGAAATACCATCAAGTACTTTGGATAACGTCGCGCTTTAACGGTAGTACGATTGCGAGCGATTTTGACATGAAAAAAATGTGTCATTCGGAGAAGTGAATCAACTACTATTAGCTAAAACGGGATCCGACATTGCTAATTGATCAGTTAAACATTAGTTTTAAATGAGAGATGTGCTTGCGATATTATAAATTATTATATAAACTATTCCATATCTTATATCGTGTCTTGCAGTATGAGAGATGGCTCATTTACCAATCGCTTATTACCTCTGGCGCAAAACTCGCTTATACTCGCTGTTCCGTTCGATTTAGCGGCCCAAAGGGATCGAAGTTGTGTAACTCCCGTATATCCTCGTAGCTCCTATATACGCTCTTTGCATCGTCACACGAACAACGAAACGGGAATTGATCGAAGTTTACTACTGTCGTAACCTCCTTACAACTCCATTGAGCTCCCGCGTAGGAAAGAGTTCTTTTCATCGTAAATTTCTGGCGCCAACATGACGCCTAAGAGCGAAGGCTCTCCCTAGCTCTAAGCAAAACGTTCCATTTTCATGTATGTAACATTCTCTGCAACCTCGTCAGATTGTCAGACGCATCAATCGGTTACGTCAATATTAATGGACCGGAATCCCGAGGCTTCCTCTCGCCTTCGGGATGCATACATCGCGACTCAATACGCGTAATGATGACGACACACGGTTTCCGCATATATCTGACGTGTATGCAGTGCACGAATCTTCGCAGTTGAAGTTGCGGTCGACAAATCTTGTACGAGAGCGCAGAATAATGCAGCGCGGCTGATAAAACGCTTTTGCGGATTCTACGGAAAATGTATGTTTTGCTTGTGTTAACTCTCGACTCGATATCACGGTCGACGGTTTCAAATTAATTTTGGGAAATAATCTACGGCGTAACGTTCCTATTAAATTTCTAATTTCGAAAAATTCTACATTTTAAAGACAAATTTAAAAAATCTGAATAAGCATATCTCTCCCTTCCTCTCTTCCTCTCCTCTCTCTCTCACTCTCTCTATCTTTCAGATTTTCAAGTTTTAAATTTTAATTTAAGTACATAATACTTTTTCAAAATTAGATTTAATGCGCAGATATGAAGAAATTTTAGAAATCTAGGACAAAAGTATTTTTGTGATATTTAACGTGAATAGGTTGTGATAAATTTAAAAGATTTGAACCAACTTTATTTTCGCGATTATAAATATATTTTTGAGGTGACAATCCAATTTTTCTCAGGAGCATGTCTAAAACGGTGTCAGTCGATTCGCCGTTGCATAACGTAGTACAATTACTTTAAACGATTCGGTAAGCGAAGCGGAAGGGAGGGAGAATCCCAACGAGGGTGTACGTGCCGGCGAGTACCTACGAACTATTAGACGGCACCTACGCGATTTAGTTTACCTCGTCGGATAAATTCCGACAGTACAGCAACAGAACAGTTCCCCAAAGCTCTGCTAAGCGTTCCCGTTTATACGCGATAAAACCTGAAAAAGTTAAGCTCGCTGTCGCGTCTCATTCCGTTCCGTAACTACTTTCTAGGCGAGGAAGTCCACCCCTGATAACCGATTATTAGTTTTTCGACTGATCGCGTTAACACTTCGATTCTCGAGTACACAAATCACACAATTAGAATGGCGCGACTGCAGGATTCAGGATTGATTTTGGACCGAGTAATTGGGCCGTCAAATCGGATTTTCGAATATTCGTGGATATGACCGACAAAAGTGGGAATGGACAAGGTATACGCGAATATCATCAACGCGTCGATCGGCGAACCATACAAAATGAAAAAATTGCGGACGCAGGAAAAGCGCTTCCGCTTCTCTACCTTTTTATGCGATAACTGTGCGTCATCTACACCGACGAAATTTCGGTGGAATCGATAAATGAGAATTTTGGCGAGCGAGAGAGAGAGAGAGAGAGAGAGAGAGAGAGAGAGAGAGAGAGAGAGAGAGAGAGAGAGAGAGAGAGAAGAGATAAAGGTCTATCTGCGGATCGATATTATGCAGCAATATTGATCAATACTACTGCATAATATTGATCCGTAGTTATCTTGAAAATTTTATATATAAAATGTGTTATAATGTTTTAAATATAAATATATTTTATATTTAACATAATTTTACAATTTTTTAATATTTAAAAAAAAGAAATTTTATTATATGAAATATAAATTAAAGTGATTATTTAATGTGTATTTTTTTTATATAAATTTATATGAAATATGTGTAAAAATTATATTCGTTTAATGCACGTAATATTTAAAATTATATTTAAAATTTATATTTAAAATGTAATTTCAAACATTACGTGTATTAAATAAATATGATTTTTTGCCCCGCAAATTTAGTATATCTTACCGTGTACATACGCCAAAAATAGAATTTTTATTATCATGTATATGTGTACAAATTTATATACAAAATTGGCATTAATTTCATTTGGCGCTTAATATGATAAACGTAAAATAAGGATGAGTCGCACAGGGTCCGCGTCAAAAAAGTATCAATTTCTAATATTTTAAGACGAGCCAAAAATTCATCGATTATACATTATAATAGTACATTAATTACAGAATCTTTTCGTACCATGCAGACACCAGCGTACAAATTTTTTAATACGATAAACAAAATAAGGATGCGTCGCACAGGGTCCGCGTCAAAAAAGTATCAATTTCTAATATTTTGAGACGAGCCAAAAATTCATCGATTATACATTTTAATAGTACATTAATTACAGAATGTTTTGGTACCATGCAGACACCAGCGTACAAATTTTTTAATATGATAAAATTAAAATAAGGTTGCGTCGCATAGGGTCAGCGGTAAAAATTATCGATTTCCAATATTTTAAGACGAGCCAAAAATTCATCGATTATACATTTTAATAGTACATTGATTACAGAATCATTTGGTACCAAACAGACATCAGCGTACAAATTTTTTAACTTGATATACATTAAATAAGGTTGCGTCGCATAGGGTCAGCGGTAAAAAGTATCGATTTCCAATATTTTAAGACGAGCCAAAAATTCATCGATTATACATTATAATAGTACATTAATTACAGAATCTTTTCGTACCATGCAGACACCAGCGTACAAATTTTTTAATAAGATAAACATAAAATAAGGATGCGTCGCACAGGGTCCGCGTCAAAAAAGTATCAATTTCTAATATTTTAAGACGAGCCAAAAATTCATCGATTATACATTATAATAGTACATTGATTATAGAATCATTTGGTACCAAACAGACACCAGCGTACAAATTTTTTAACTTGATATACATAAAATAATGTTGCGTCGCATAGGGTCAGCGGTAAAAAAGTATCGATTTCTAATATTTTAAGACGAGCCAAAAATTCATCGATTATACATTTTAATAGTACATTGATTACAGAATCATTTGGTACCAAACAGACACCAGCGTACAAATTTTTTAACTTGATATGCATAAAATAAGGTTTCGTCGCATATGGTCAGCGGTAAAAATTATCGATTTCCAATATTTTAAGACGAGCCAAAAATTCATCGATTATACATTTTAATAGTACATTGATTACAGAATCATTTGGTACCAAACAGACACCAGCGTACAAATTTTTTAACTTGATATACATAAAATAAGGTTTCGTCGCATTGGGTCAGCGGTAAAAATTATCGATTTCCAATATTTTAAGACGAGCCAAAAATTCATCGATTATACATTTTAATAGTACATTGATTACAGAATCATTTGGTACCAAACAGACACCAGCGTACAAATTTTTTAACTTGATATACATAAAATAAGGTTGCGTCGCATAGGGTCAGCGGTAAAAAGTATCGATTTCCAATATTTTAAGACGAGCCAAAAATTCATCGATTATACATTTTAATAGTACATTGATTACAGAATCATTTGGTACCAAACAGACACCAGCGTACAAATTTTTTAATATGATAAACGCAAAATAAGGATGAGTCGCACAGGGTCCGCGTCAAAAAAGTATCAATTTTTAATATTTTAAGACGAGCCAAAAATTCATCGATTATACATTATAATAGTACATTAATTACAGAATCTTTTCGTACCATGCAGACACCAGCGTACAAATTTTTTAATACGATAAACAAAATAAGGATGCGTCGCACAGGGTCCGCGTCAAAAAAGTATCAATTTCTAATATTTTAAGACGAGCCAAAAATTCATCGATTATACATTATAATAGTACATTGATTACAGAATCATTTGGTACCAAACAGACATCAGCGTACAAATTTTTTAACTTGATATACATTAAATAAGGTTGCGTCGCATAGGGTCAGCGGTAAAAAGTATCGATTTCCAATATTTTAAGACGAGCCAAAAATTCATCGATTATACATTATAATAGTACATTGATTACAGAATCATTTGGTACCAAACAGACACCAGCGTACAAATTTTTTAACTTGATATACATAAAATAAGGTTTCGTCGCATTGGGTCAGCGGTAAAAATTATCGATTTCCAATATTTTAAGACGAGCCAAAAATTCATCGATTATACATTTTAATAGTACATTGATTACAGAATCATTTGGTACCAAACAGACACCAGCGTACAAATTTTTTAACTTGATATACATAAAATAAGGTTGCGTCGCATAGGGTCAGCGGTAAAAAGTATCGATTTCCAATATTTTAAGACGAGCCAAAAATTCATCGATTATACATTTTAATAGTACATTGATTACAGAATCATTTGGTACCAAACAGACACCAGCGTACAAATTTTTTAATATGATAAACGCAAAATAAGGATGAGTCGCACAGGGTCCGCGTCAAAAAAGTATCAATTTTTAATATTTTAAGACGAGCCAAAAATTCATCGATTATACATTATAATAGTACATTAATTACAGAATCTTTTCGTACCATGCAGACACCAGCGTACAAATTTTTTAATACGATAAACAAAATAAGGATGCGTCGCATAGGGTCCGCGTCAAAAAAGTATCAATTTCTAATATTTTAAGACGAGCCAAAAATTCATCGATTATACATTATAATAGTACATTGATTACAGAATCATTTGGTACCAAACAGACATCAGCGTACAAATTTTTTAACTTGATATACATTAAATAAGGTTGCGTCGCATAGGGTCAGCGGTAAAAAGTATCGATTTCCAATATTTTAAGACGAGCCAAAAATTCATCGATTATACATTATAATAGTACATTGATTACAGAATCATTTGGTACCAAACAGACACCAGCGTACAAACTTTTTCATTTGCTATACATAAATTAAGGATGCGTCGCATAGGGTCAGCGGTAAAAAAGTATCGATTTCCAATATTTTAAGACGAGCCAAAAATTCATCGATTATACATTTTATTAGTACATTGATTATAGAATCATTTGGTACCAAACAGACACCGGCGTACAAATTTTTTAACTTGATATACATAAAATAATGTTGCGTCGCATAGGGTCAGCGGTAAAAAAGTATCGATTTCTAATATTTTAAGACGAGCCAAAAATTCATCGATTATACATTTTAATAGTACATTGATTACAGAATCATTTGGTACCAAACAGACACCAGCGTACAAATTTTTTAACTTGATATGCATAAAATAAGGTTTCGTCGCATATGGTCAGCGGTAAAAATTATCGATTTCCAATATTTTAAGACGAGCCAAAAATTCATCGATTATACATTTTAATAGTACATTGATTACAGAATCATTTGGTACCAAACAGACACCAGCGTACAAATTTTTTAACTTGATATACATAAAATAAGGTTTCGTCGCATTGGGTCAGCGGTAAAAATTATCGATTTCCAATATTTTAAGACGAGCCAAAAATTCATCGATTATACATTTTAATAGTACATTGATTACAGAATCATTTGGTACCAAACAGACACCAGCGTACAAATTTTTTAACTTGATATACATAAAATAAGGTTGCGTCGCATAGGGTCAGCGGTAAAAAGTATCGATTTCCAATATTTTAAGACGAGCCAAAAATTCATCGATTATACATTTTAATAGTACATTGATTACAGAATCATTTGGTACCAAACAGACACCAGCGTACAAATTTTTTAATATGATAAACGCAAAATAAGGATGAGTCGCACAGGGTCCGCGTCAAAAAAGTATCAATTTCTAATATTTTAAGACGAGCCAAAAATTCATCGATTATACATTATAATAGTACATTAATTACAGAATCTTTTCGTACCATGCAGACACCAGCGTACAAATTTTTTAATACGATAAACAAAATAAGGATGCGTCGCACAGGGTCCGCGTCAAAAAAGTATCAATTTCTAATATTTTAAGACGAGCCAAAAATTCATCGATTATACATTATAATAGTACATTGATTACAGAATCATTTGGTACCAAACAGACATCAGCGTACAAATTTTTTAACTTGATATACATTAAATAAGGTTGCGTCGCATAGGGTCAGCGGTAAAAAGTATCGATTTCCAATATTTTAAGACGAGCCAAAAATTCATCGATTATACATTATAATAGTACATTGATTACAGAATCATTTGGTACCAAACAGACACCAGCGTACAAACTTTTTCATTTGCTATACATAAATTAAGGATGCGTCGCATAGGGTCAGCGGTAAAAAAGTATCGATTTCCAATATTTTAAGACGAGCCAAAAATTCATCGATTATACATTTTATTAGTACATTGATTATAGAATCATTTGGTACCAAACAGACACCAGCGTACAAATTTTTTAACTTGATATACATAAAATAAGGTTTCGTCGCATTGGGTCAGCGGTAAAAATTATCGATTTCCAATATTTTAAGACGAGCCAAAAATTCATCGATTATACATTTTAATAGTACAATGATTACAGAATCATTTGGTACCAAACAGACATCAGCGTACAAATTTTTTAACTTGATATACATAAAATAAGGTTGCGTCGCATAGGGTCAGCGGTAAAAAGTATCGATTTCCAATATTTTAAGACGAGCCAAAAATTCATCGATTATACATTTTAATAGTACATTGATTACAGAATCTTTTCGTACCATGCAGACACCAGCGTACAAATTTTTTAATACGATAAACAAAATAAGGATGCGTCGCACAGGGTCCGCGTCAAAAAAGTATCAATTTCTAATATTTTGAGACGAGCCAAAAATTCATCGATTATACATTATAATAGTACATTGATTACAGAATCATTTGGTACCAAACAGACATCAGCGTACAAATTTTTTAACTTGATATACATTAAATAAGGTTGCGTCGCATAGGGTCAGCGGTAAAAAGTATCGATTTCCAATATTTTAAGACGAGCCAAAAATTGATCGATTATACATTTTAATAGTACATTTATTACAGAATCTTTTGGTACCATGCAGACACCAGCGTACAAATTTTTTAATATGATAAACATAAAATAAAGTTGCGTCGCATAGGGTCAGCGGTAAAAAAGTATCGATTTCTAATATTTTAAGACGAGCCAAAAATTGATCGATTATACATTTTAATAGTACATTGATTACAGAATCATTTGGTACCAAACAGACACCAGCGTACAAATTTTTTAACTTGATATACATAAAATAATGTTGCGTCGCATAGGGTCAGCGGTAAAAAAGTATCGATTTCTAATATTTTAAGACGAGCCAAAAATTCATCGATTATACATTTTAATAGTACATTGATTACAGAATCATTTGGTACCAAACAGACACCAGCGTACAAATTTTTTAACTTGATATGCATAAAATAAGGTTTCGTCGCATATGGTCAGCGGTAAAAATTATCGATTTCCAATATTTTAAGACGAGCCAAAAATTCATCGATTATACATTTTAATAGTACATTGATTACAGAATCATTTGGTACCAAACAGACACCAGCGTACAAATTTTTTAACTTGATATACATAAAATAAGGTTTCGTCGCATTGGGTCAGCGGTAAAAATTATCGATTTCCAATATTTTAAGACGAGCCAAAAATTCATCGATTATACATTTTAATAGTACATTGATTACAGAATCATTTGGTACCAAACAGACACCAGCGTACAAATTTTTTAACTTGATATACATAAAATAAGGTTGCGTCGCATAGGGTCAGCGGTAAAAAGTATCGATTTCCAATATTTTAAGACGAGCCAAAAATTCATCGATTATACATTTTAATAGTACATTGATTACAGAATCATTTGGTACCAAACAGACACCAGCGTACAAATTTTTTAATATGATAAACGCAAAATAAGGATGAGTCGCACAGGGTCCGCGTCAAAAAAGTATCAATTTTTAATATTTTAAGACGAGCCAAAAATTCATCGATTATACATTATAATAGTACATTAATTACAGAATCTTTTCGTACCATGCAGACACCAGCGTACAAATTTTTTAATACGATAAACAAAATAAGGATGCGTCGCACAGGGTCCGCGTCAAAAAAGTATCAATTTCTAATATTTTAAGACGAGCCAAAAATTCATCGATTATACATTATAATAGTACATTGATTACAGAATCATTTGGTACCAAACAGACATCAGCGTACAAATTTTTTAACTTGATATACATTAAATAAGGTTGCGTCGCATAGGGTCAGCGGTAAAAAGTATCGATTTCCAATATTTTAAGACGAGCCAAAAATTCATCGATTATACATTATAATAGTACATTGATTACAGAATCATTTGGTACCAAACAGACACCAGCGTACAAATTTTTTAACTTGATATACATAAAATAAGGTTTCGTCGCATTGGGTCAGCGGTAAAAATTATCGATTTCCAATATTTTAAGACGAGCCAAAAATTCATCGATTATACATTTTAATAGTACATTGATTACAGAATCATTTGGTACCAAACAGACACCAGCGTACAAATTTTTTAACTTGATATACATAAAATAAGGTTGCGTCGCATAGGGTCAGCGGTAAAAAGTATCGATTTCCAATATTTTAAGACGAGCCAAAAATTCATCGATTATACATTTTAATAGTACATTGATTACAGAATCATTTGGTACCAAACAGACACCAGCGTACAAATTTTTTAATATGATAAACGCAAAATAAGGATGAGTCGCACAGGGTCCGCGTCAAAAAAGTATCAATTTTTAATATTTTAAGACGAGCCAAAAATTCATCGATTATACATTATAATAGTACATTAATTACAGAATCTTTTCGTACCATGCAGACACCAGCGTACAAATTTTTTAATACGATAAACAAAATAAGGATGCGTCGCATAGGGTCCGCGTCAAAAAAGTATCAATTTCTAATATTTTAAGACGAGCCAAAAATTCATCGATTATACATTATAATAGTACATTGATTACAGAATCATTTGGTACCAAACAGACATCAGCGTACAAATTTTTTAACTTGATATACATTAAATAAGGTTGCGTCGCATAGGGTCAGCGGTAAAAAGTATCGATTTCCAATATTTTAAGACGAGCCAAAAATTCATCGATTATACATTATAATAGTACATTGATTACAGAATCATTTGGTACCAAACAGACACCAGCGTACAAACTTTTTCATTTGCTATACATAAATTAAGGATGCGTCGCATAGGGTCAGCGGTAAAAAAGTATCGATTTCCAATATTTTAAGACGAGCCAAAAATTCATCGATTATACATTTTATTAGTACATTGATTATAGAATCATTTGGTACCAAACAGACACCGGCGTACAAATTTTTTAACTTGATATACATAAAATAATGTTGCGTCGCATAGGGTCAGCGGTAAAAAAGTATCGATTTCTAATATTTTAAGACGAGCCAAAAATTCATCGATTATACATTTTAATAGTACATTGATTACAGAATCATTTGGTACCAAACAGACACCAGCGTACAAATTTTTTAATATGATAAACGCAAAATAAGGATGAGTCGCACAGGGTCCGCGTCAAAAAAGTATCAATTTTTAATATTTTAAGACGAGCCAAAAATTCATCGATTATACATTATAATAGTACATTAATTACAGAATCATTTGGTACCAAACAGACACCAGCGTACAAATTTTTTAATAAGATAAACATAAAATAATGATGCGTCGCACAGGGTCCGCGTCAAAAAAGTATCAATTTCTAATATTTTAAGACGAGCCAAAAATTCATCGTTTATACATTATAATAGTACATTGATTATAGAATCATTTGGTACCAAACAGACACCAGCGTACAAATTTTTTAACTTGATATACATAAAATAATGTTGCGTCGCATAGGTTCAGCGGTAAAAAAGTATCGATTTCCAATATTTTAAGACGAGCCAAAAATTCATCGATTATACATTTTAATAGTACATTGATTACAGAATCATTTGGTACCAAACAGACACCAGCGTACAAATTTTTTAACTTGATATACATAAAATAAGTTTTCGTCGCATTGGGTCAGCGGTAAAAATTATCGATTTCCAATATTTTAAGACGAGCCAAAAATTCATCGATTATACATTTTAATAGTACATTGATTACAGAATCATTTGGTACCAAACAGACATCAGCGTACAAATTTTTTAACTTGATATACATAAAATAAGGTTGCGTCGCATAGGGTCAGCGGTAAAAAGTATCGATTTCCAATATTTTAAGACGAGCCAAAAATTCATCGATTATACATTTTAATAGTACATTGATTACAGAATCTTTTCGTACCATGCAGACACCAGCGTACAAATTTTTTAATATGATAAACAAAATAAGGATGCGTCGCACAGGGTCCGCGTCAAAAAAGTATCAATTTCTAATATTTTGAGACGAGCCAAAAATTCATCGATTATACATTATAATAGTACATTGATTACAGAATCATTTGGTACCAAACAGACATCAGCGTACAAATTTTTTAACTTGATATACATTAAATAAGGTTGCGTCGCATAGGGTCAGCGGTAAAAAGTATCAATTTCCAATATTTTAAGACGAGCCAAAAATTCATCGATTATACATTATAATAGTACATTGATTACAGAATCATTTGGTACCAAACAGACACCAGCGTACAGACTTTTTCATTTGCTATACATAAATTAAGGATGCGTCGCATAGGGTCAGCGGTAAAAAAGTATCGATTTCCAATATTTTAAGACGAGCCAAAAATTCATCGATTATACATTTTATTAGTACATTGATTATAGAATCATTTGGTACCAAACAGACACCAGCGTACAAATTTTTTAACTTGATATACATAAAATAAGGTTGCGTCGCATAGGGTCAGCGGTAAAAAGTATCGATTTCCAATATTGTAAGACGAGCCAAAAATTCATCGATTACACATTATAATAGTACATTAATTACAGAATCTTTTCGTACCATGCAGACACCAGCGTACAAATTTTTTAATATGATAAACGCAAAATAAGGATGAGTCGCACAGGGTCCGCCTCAAAAAAGTATCAATTTCTAATATTTTAAGACGAGCCAAAAATTCATCGATTATACATTATAATAGTACATTAATTACAGAATCTTTTCGTACCATGCAGACACCAGCGTACAAATTTTTTAATACGATAAACAAAATAAGGATGCGTCGCACAGGGTCCGCGTCAAAAAAGTATCAATTTCTAATATTTTAAGGCGAGCCAAAAATTCATCGATTATACATTATAATAGTACATTGATTACAGAATCATTTGGTACCAAACAGACATCAGCGTACAAATTTTTTAACTTGATATACATTAAATAAGGTTGCGTCGCATAGGGTCAGCGGTAAAAAGTATCGATTTCCAATATTTTAAGACGAGCCAAAAATTCATCGATTATACATTATAATAGTACATTGATTACAGAATCATTTGGTACCAAACAGACACCAGCGTACAAACTTTTTCATTTGCTATACATAAATTAAGGATGCGTCGCATAGGGTCAGCGGTAAAAAAGTATCGATTTCCAATATTTTAAGACGAGCCAAAAATTCATCGATTATACATTTTATTAGTACATTGATTGTAGAATCATTTGGTACCAAACAGACACCAGCGTACAAATTTTTTAACTTGATATGCATAAAATAAGGTTTCGTCGCATATGGTCAGCGGTAAAAATTATCTATTTCCAATATTTTAAGACGAGCCAAAAATTCATCGATTATACATTATAATAGTACATTGATTACAGAATCATTTGGTACCAAACAGACATCAGCGTACAAATTTTTTAACTTGATATACATTAAATAAGGTTGCGTCGCATAGGGTCAGCGGTAAAAAGTATCGATTTCCAATATTTTAAGACGAGCCAAAAATTGATCGATTATACATTTTAATAGTACATTTATTACAGAATCTTTTGGTACCATGCAGACACCAGCGTACAAATTTTTTAATATGATAAACATAAAATAAAGTTGCGTCGCATAGGGTCAGCGGTAAAAAAGTATCGATTTCTAATATTTTAAGACGAGCCAAAAATTGATCGATTATACATTTTAATAGTACATTGATTACAGAATCATTTGGTACCAAACAGACACCAGCGTACAAATTTTTTAACTTGATATACATAAAATAATGTTGCGTCGCATAGGGTCAGCGGTAAAAAAGTATCGATTTCTAATATTTTAAGACGAGCCAAAAATTCATCGATTATACATTTTAATAGTACATTGATTACAGAATCATTTGGTACCAAACAGACACCAGCGTACAAATTTTTTAACTAGATATACATAAAATAAGGTTGCGTCGCATAGGGTCAGCGGTAAAAAGTATCGATTTCCAATATTTTAAGACGAGCCAAAAATTCATCGATTATATATTTTAATAGTACATTGATTACAGAATCATTTGGTACCAAACAGACACCAGCGTACAAATTTTTTAACATGATATACATAAAATAAGGTTGCGTCGCATAGGGTCAGCGGTAAAAAGTATCAATTTCCAATATTTTAAGACGAGCCAAAAATTCATCGATTATACATTATAATAGTACATTGATTACAGAATCATTTGGTACCAAACAGACACCAGCGTACAGACTTTTTCATTTGCTATACATAAATTAAGGATGCGTCGCATAGGGTCAGCGGTAAAAAAGTATCGATTTCCAATATTTTAAGACGAGCCAAAAATTCATCGATTATACATTTTATTAGTACATTGATTATAGAATCATTTGGTACCAAACAGACACCAGCGTACAAATTTTTTAACTTGATATACATAAAATAAGGTTGCGTCGCATAGGGTCAGCGGTAAAAAGTATCGATTTCCAATATTTTAAGACGAGCCAAAAATTCATCGATTATACATTATAATAGTACATTAATTACAGAATCTTTTCGTACCATGCAGACACCAGCGTACAAATTTTTTAATAAGATAAACATAAAATAAGGATGCGTCGCACAGGGTCCGCGTCAAAAAAGGATCAAATTCTAATATTTTAAGACGAGCCAAAAATTCATCGATTATACATTTTAATAGTACATTTATTACAGAATCTTTTGGTACCATGCAGACACCAGCGTACAAATTTTTTAATATGATAAACATAAAATAAAGTTGCGTCGCATAGGGTCAGCGGTAAAAAAGTATCGATTTCTAATATTTTAAGACGAGCCAAAAATTGATCGATTATACATTTTAATAGTACATTGATTACAGAATCATTTGGTACCAAACAGACACCAGCGTACAAATTTTTTAACTTGATATACATAAAATAAGGTTGCGTCGCATAGGGTCAGCGGTAAAAAGTATCGATATCCAATATTTTAAGACGAGCCAAAAATTCATCGATTATACATTTTAATAGTACATTGATTACAGAATCATTTGGTACCAAACAGACACCAGCGTACAAATTTTTTAATAAGATAAACATAAAATAAGGATGCGTCGCACAGGGTCCGCGTCAAAAAAGTATCAATTTCTAATATTTTAAGACGAGCCAAAAATTCATCGTTTATACATTATAATAGTACATTGATTATAGAATCATTTGGTACCAAACAGACACCAGCGTACAAATTTTTTAACTTGATATACATAAAATAATGTTGCGTCGCATAGGTTCAGCGGTAAAAAAGTATCGATTTCTAATATTTTAAGACGAGCCAAAAATTCATCGATTATACATTTTAATAGTACATTGATTACAGAATCATTTGGTACCAAACAGACACCAGCGTACAAATTTTTTAACTAGATATACATAAAATAAGGTTGCGTCGCATAGGGTCAGCGGTAAAAAGTATCGATTTCCAATATTTTAAGACGAGCCAAAAATTCATCGATTATACATTATAATAGTACATTGATTACAGAATCATTTGGTACCAAACAGACATCAGCGTACAAATTTTTTAACTTGATATAAATTAAATAAGGTTGCGTCGCATAGGGTCAGCGGTAAAAAGTATCGATTTCCAATATTTTAAGACGAGCCAAAAATTCATCGATTATACATTATAATAGTACATTAATTACAGAATCTTTTCGTACCATGCAGACACCAGCGTACAAATTTTTTAATAAGATAAACATAAAATAAGGATGCGTCGCACAGGGTCCGCGTTAAAAAAGGATGAAATTCTAATATTTTAAAACGAGCCAAAAATTCATCGATTATACATTTTAATAGTACATTGATTGCAGCATCATTTGGTACCAAACAGACACCAGCGTACAAATTTTTTAACTTGATATACATGAAATAAGGTTGCGTCGCATAGGGTCAGCGTTAAAAATTATCGATTTCCAATATTTTAAGACGAGCCAAAAATTGATCGATTATACATTATAATAGTACATTGATTACAGAATCATTTGGTACCAAACAGACACCAGCGTACAAATTTTTTAACTTGATATACATAAAATAAGGTTGCGTCGCATAGGGTCAGCGGTAAAAAGTATCGATTTCCAATATTTTAAGACGAGCCAAAAATTCATCGATTATACATTTTAATAGTACATTGATTACAGAATCATTTGGTACCAAACAGACACCAGCGTACAAATTTTTTAATATGATAAACGCAAAATAAGGATGAGTCGCACAGGGTCCGCGTCAAAAAAGTATCAATTTCTAATATTTTAAGACGAGCCAAAAATTCATCGATTATACATTATAATAGTACATTAATTACAGAATCTTTTCGTACCATGCAGACACCAGCGTACAAATTTTTTAATACGATAAACAAAATAAGGATGCGTCGCACAGGGTCCGCGTCAAAAAAGTATCAATTTCTAATATTTTAAGACGAGCCAAAAATTCATCGATTATACATTATAATAGTACATTGATTACAGAATCATTTGGTACCAAACAGACATCAGCGTACAAATTTTTTAACTTGATATACATTAAATAAGGTTGCGTCGCATAGGGTCAGCGGTAAAAAGTATCGATTTCCAATATTTTAAGACGAGCCAAAAATTCATCGATTATACATTATAATAGTACATTGATTACAGAATCATTTGGTACCAAACAGACACCAGCGTACAAACTTTTTCATTTGCTATACATAAATTAAGGATGCGTCGCATAGGGTCAGCGGTAAAAAAGTATCGATTTCCAATATTTTAAGACGAGCCAAAAATTCATCGATTATACATTTTATTAGTACATTGATTATAGAATCATTTGGTACCAAACAGACACCAGCGTACAAATTTTTTAACTTGATATACATAAAATAAGGTTGCGTCGCATAGGGTCAGCGGTAAAAAGTATCGATTTCCAATATTTTAAGACGAGCCAAAAATTCATCGATTACACATTATAATAGTACATTAATTACAGAATCTTTTCGTACCATGCAGACACCAGCGTACAAATTTTTTAATATGATAAACGCAAAATAAGGATGAGTCGCACAGAGTCCGCGTCAAAAAAGTATCAATTTCTAATATTTTAAGACGAGCCAAAAATTCATCGATTATACATTATAATAGTACATTAATTACAGAATCTTTTCGTACCATGCAGACACCAGCGTACAAATTTTTTAATACGATAAACAAAATAAGGATGCGTCGCACAGGGTCCGCGTCAAAAAAGTATCAATTTCTAATATTTTAAGACGAGCCAAAAATTCATCGATTATACATTATAATAGTACATTGATTACAGAATCATTTGGTACCAAACAGACATCAGCGTACAAATTTTTTAACTTGATATACATTAAATAAGGTTGCGTCGCATAGGGTCAGCGGTAAAAAGTATCGATTTCCAATATTTTAAGACGAGCCAAAAATTCATCGATTATACATTATAATAGTACATTGATTACAGAATCATTTGGTACCAAACAGACACCAGCGTACAGACTTTTTCATTTGCTATACATAAATTAAGGATGCGTCGCATAGGGTCAGCGGTAAAAAAGTATCGATTTCCAATATTTTAAGACGAGCCAAAAATTCATCGATTATACATTTTATTAGTACATTGATTATAGAATCATTTGGTACCAAACAGACACCAGCGTACAAATTTTTTAACTTGATATACATAAAATAAGGTTGCGTCGCATAGGGTCAGCGGTAAAAAGTATCGATTTCCAATATTGTAAGACGAGCCAAAAATTCATCGATTACACATTATAATAGTACATTAATTACAGAATCTTTTCGTACCATGCAGACACCAGCGTACAAATTTTTTAATATGATAAACGCAAAATAAGGATGAGTCGCACAGGGTCCGCCTCAAAAAAGTATCAATTTCTAATATTTTAAGACGAGCCAAAAATTCATCGATTATACATTATAATAGTACATTAATTACAGAATCTTTTCGTACCATGCAGACACCAGCGTACAAATTTTTTAATACGATAAACAAAATAAGGATGCGTCGCACAGGGTCCGCGTCAAAAAAGTATCAATTTCTAATATTTTAAGGCGAGCCAAAAATTCATCGATTATACATTATAATAGTACATTGATTACAGAATCATTTGGTACCAAACAGACATCAGCGTACAAATTTTTTAACTTGATATACATTAAATAAGGTTGCGTCGCATAGGGTCAGCGGTAAAAAGTATCGATTTCCAATATTTTAAGACGAGCCAAAAATTCATCGATTATACATTATAATAGTACATTAATTACAGAATCTTTTCGTACCATGCAGACACCAGCGTACAAATTTTTTAATAAGATAAACATAAAATAAGGATGCGTCGCACAGGGTCCGCGTCAAAAAAGGATCAAATTCTAATATTTTAAGACGAGCCAAAAATTCATCGATTATACATTTTAATAGTACATTTATTACAGAATCTTTTGGTACCATGCAGACACCAGCGTACAAATTTTTTAATATGATAAACATAAAATAAAGTTGCGTCGCATAGGGTCAGCGGTAAAAAAGTATCGATTTCTAATATTTTAAGACGAGTCAAAAATTGATCGATTATACATTTTAATAGTACATTGATTACAGAATCATTTGGTACCAAACAGACACCAGCGTACAAATTTTTTAACTTGATATACATAAAATAAGGTTGCGTCGCATAGGGTCAGCGGTAAAAAGTATCGATATCCAATATTTTAAGACGAGCCAAAAATTCATCGATTATACATTTTAATAGTACATTGATTACAGAATCATTTGGTACCAAACAGACACCAGCGTACAAATTTTTTAATAAGATAAACATAAAATAAGGATGCGTCGCACAGGGTCCGCGTCAAAAAAGTATCAATTTCTAATATTTTAAGACGAGCCAAAAATTCATCGTTTATACATTATAATAGTACATTGATTATAGAATCATTTGGTACCAAACAGACACCAGCGTACAAATTTTTTAACTTGATATACATTAAATAAGGTTGCGTCGCATAGGGTCAGCGGTAAAAAGTATCGATTTCCAATATTTTAAGACGAGCCAAAAATTGATCGATTATACATTTTAATAGTACATTGATTACAGAATCATTTGGTACCAAACAGACACCAGCGTACAAATTTTTTAACTTGATATACATAAAATAAGTTTTCGTCGCATTGGGTCAGCGGTAAAAATTATCGATTTCCAATATTTTAAGACGAGCCAAAAATTCATCGATTATACATTTTAATAGTACATTGATTACAGAATCATTTGGTACCAAACAGACATCAGCGTACAAATTTTTTAACTTGATATACATAAAATAAGGTTGCGTCGCATAGGGTCAGCGGTAAAAAGTATCGATTTCCAATATTTTAAGACGAGCCAAAAATTCATCGATTATACATTTTAATAGTACATTGATTACAGAATCTTTTCGTACCATGCAGACACCAGCGTACAAATTTTTTAATATGATAAACAAAATAAGGATGCGTCGCACAGGGTCCGCGTCAAAAAAGTATCAATTTCTAATATTTTGAGACGAGCCAAAAATTCATCGATTATACATTATAATAGTACATTGATTACAGAATCATTTGGTACCAAACAGACATCAGCGTACAAATTTTTTAACTTGATATACATTAAATAAGGTTGCGTCGCATAGGGTCAGCGGTAAAAAGTATCAATTTCCAATATTTTAAGACGAGCCAAAAATTCATCGATTATACATTATAATAGTACATTGATTACAGAATCATTTGGTACCAAACAGACACCAGCGTACAGACTTTTTCATTTGCTATACATAAATTAAGGATGCGTCGCATAGGGTCAGCGGTAAAAAAGTATCGATTTCCAATATTTTAAGACGAGCCAAAAATTCATCGATTATACATTTTATTAGTACATTGATTATAGAATCATTTGGTACCAAACAGACACCAGCGTACAAATTTTTTAACTTGATATACATAAAATAAGGTTGCGTCGCATAGGGTCAGCGGTAAAAAGTATCGATTTCCAATATTGTAAGACGAGCCAAAAATTCATCGATTACACATTATAATAGTACATTAATTACAGAATCTTTTCGTACCATGCAGACACCAGCGTACAAATTTTTTAATATGATAAACGCAAAATAAGGATGAGTCGCACAGGGTCCGCCTCAAAAAAGTATCAATTTCTAATATTTTAAGACGAGCCAAAAATTCATCGATTATACATTATAATAGTACATTAATTACAGAATCTTTTCGTACCATGCAGACACCAGCGTACAAATTTTTTAATACGATAAACAAAATAAGGATGCGTCGCACAGGGTCCGCGTCAAAAAAGTATCAATTTCTAATATTTTAAGGCGAGCCAAAAATTCATCGATTATACATTATAATAGTACATTGATTACAGAATCATTTGGTACCAAACAGACATCAGCGTACAAATTTTTTAACTTGATATACATTAAATAAGGTTGCGTCGCATAGGGTCAGCGGTAAAAAGTATCGATTTCCAATATTTTAAGACGAGCCAAAAATTCATCGATTATACATTATAATAGTACATTGATTACAGAATCATTTGGTACCAAACAGACATCAGCGTACAAATTTTTTAACTTGATATACATTAAATAAGGTTGCGTCGCATAGGGTCAGCGGTAAAAAGTATCGATTTCCAATATTTTAAGACGAGCCAAAAATTGATCGATTATACATTTTAATAGTACATTTATTACAGAATCTTTTGGTACCATGCAGACACCAGCGTACAAATTTTTTAATATGATAAACATAAAATAAAGTTGCGTCGCATAGGGTCAGCGGTAAAAAAGTATCGATTTCTAATATTTTAAGACGAGCCAAAAATTGATCGATTATACATTTTAATAGTACATTGATTACAGAATCATTTGGTACCAAACAGACACCAGCGTACAAATTTTTTAACTTGATATACATAAAATAATGTTGCGTCGCATAGGGTCAGCGGTAAAAAAGTATCGATTTCTAATATTTTAAGACGAGCCAAAAATTCATCGATTATACATTTTAATAGTACATTGATTACAGAATCATTTGGTACCAAACAGACACCAGCGTACAAATTTTTTAACTAGATATACATAAAATAAGGTTGCGTCGCATAGGGTCAGCGGTAAAAAGTATCGATTTCCAATATTTTAAGACGAGCCAAAAATTCATCGATTATATATTTTAATAGTACATTGATTACAGAATCATTTGGTACCAAACAGACACCAGCGTACAAATTTTTTAACATGATATACATAAAATAAGGTTGCGTCGCATAGGGTCAGCGGTAAAAAGTATCAATTTCCAATATTTTAAGACGAGCCAAAAATTCATCGATTATACATTATAATAGTACATTGATTACAGAATCATTTGGTACCAAACAGACACCAGCGTACAGACTTTTTCATTTGCTATACATAAATTAAGGATGCGTCGCATAGGGTCAGCGGTAAAAAAGTATCGATTTCCAATATTTTAAGACGAGCCAAAAATTCATCGATTATACATTTTATTAGTACATTGATTATAGAATCATTTGGTACCAAACAGACACCAGCGTACAAATTTTTTAACTTGATATACATAAAATAAGGTTGCGTCGCATAGGGTCAGCGGTAAAAAGTATCGATATCCAATATTTTAAGACGAGCCAAAAATTCATCGATTATACATTTTAATAGTACATTGATTACAGAATCATTTGGTACCAAACAGACACCAGCGTACAAATTTTTTAATAAGATAAACATAAAATAAGGATGCGTCGCACAGGGTCCGCGTCAAAAAAGTATCAATTTCTAATATTTTAAGACGAGCCAAAAATTCATCGTTTATACATTATAATAGTACATTGATTATAGAATCATTTGGTACCAAACAGACACCAGCGTACAAATTTTTTAACTTGATATACATAAAATAATGTTGCGTCGCATAGGTTCAGCGGTAAAAAAGTATCGATTTCTAATATTTTAAGACGAGCCAAAAATTCATCGATTATACATTTTAATAGTACATTGATTACAGAATCATTTGGTACCAAACAGACACCAGCGTACAAATTTTTTAACTAGATATACATAAAATAAGGTTGCGTCGCATAGGGTCAGCGGTAAAAAGTATCGATTTCCAATATTTTAAGACGAGCCAAAAATTCATCGATTATACATTATAATAGTACATTGATTACAGAATCATTTGGTACCAAACAGACATCAGCGTACAAATTTTTTAACTTGATATAAATTAAATAAGGTTGCGTCGCATAGGGTCAGCGGTAAAAAGTATCGATTTCCAATATTTTAAGACGAGCCAAAAATTCATCGATTATACATTATAATAGTACATTAATTACAGAATCTTTTCGTACCATGCAGACACCAGCGTACAAATTTTTTAATAAGATAAACATAAAATAAGGATGCGTCGCACAGGGTCCGCGTTAAAAAAGGATGAAATTCTAATATTTTAAAACGAGCCAAAAATTCATCGATTATACATTTTAATAGTACATTGATTGCAGCATCATTTGGTACCAAACAGACACCAGCGTACAAATTTTTTAACTTGATATACATGAAATAAGGTTGCGTCGCATAGGGTCAGCGTTAAAAATTATCGATTTCCAATATTTTAAGACGAGCCAAAAATTGATCGATTATACATTATAATAGTACATTGATTACAGAATCATTTGGTACCAAACAGACACCAGCGTACAAATTTTTTAACTTGATATACATAAAATAAGGTTGCGTCGCATAGGGTCAGCGGTAAAAAGTATCGATTTCCAATATTTTAAGACGAGCCAAAAATTCATCGATTATACATTATAATAGTACATTGATTACAGAATCATTTGGTACCAAACAGACACCAGCGTACAAACTTTTTCATTTGCTATACATAAATTAAGGATGCGTCGCATAGGGTCAGCGGTAAAAAAGTATCGATTTCCAATATTTTAAGACGAGCCAAAAATTCATCGATTATACATTTTATTAGTACATTGATTATAGAATCATTTGGTACCAAACAGACACCAGCGTACAAATTTTTTAACTTGATATACATAAAATAAGGTTGCGTCGCATAGGGTCAGCGGTAAAAAGTATCGATTTCTAATATTTTAAGACGAGCCAAAAATTCATCGTTTATACATTATAATAGTACATTGATTATAGAATCATTTGGTACCAAACAGACACCAGCGTACAAATTTTTTAACTTGATATACATTAAATAAGGTTGCGTCGCATAGGGTCAGCGGTAAAAAGTATCGATTTCCAATATTTTAAGACGAGCCAAAAATTGATCGATTATACATTTTAATAGTACATTGATTACAGAATCATTTGGTACCAAACAGACACCAGCGTACAAATTTTTTAACTTGATATACATAAAATAAGTTTTCGTCGCATTGGGTCAGCGGTAAAAATTATCGATTTCCAATATTTTAAGACGAGCCAAAAATTCATCGATTATACATTTTAATAGTACATTGATTACAGAATCATTTGGTACCAAACAGACATCAGCGTACAAATTTTTTAACTTGATATACATAAAATAAGGTTGCGTCGCATAGGGTCAGCGGTAAAAAGTATCGATTTCCAATATTTTAAGACGAGCCAAAAATTCATCGATTATACATTTTAATAGTACATTGATTACAGAATCTTTTCGTACCATGCAGACACCAGCGTACAAATTTTTTAATATGATAAACAAAATAAGGATGCGTCGCACAGGGTCCGCGTCAAAAAAGTATCAATTTCTAATATTTTGAGACGAGCCAAAAATTCATCGATTATACATTATAATAGTACATTGATTACAGAATCATTTGGTACCAAACAGACATCAGCGTACAAATTTTTTAACTTGATATACATTAAATAAGGTTGCGTCGCATAGGGTCAGCGGTAAAAAGTATCAATTTCCAATATTTTAAGACGAGCCAAAAATTCATCGATTATACATTATAATAGTACATTGATTACAGAATCATTTGGTACCAAACAGACACCAGCGTACAGACTTTTTCATTTGCTATACATAAATTAAGGATGCGTCGCATAGGGTCAGCGGTAAAAAAGTATCGATTTCCAATATTTTAAGACGAGCCAAAAATTCATCGATTATACATTTTATTAGTACATTGATTATAGAATCATTTGGTACCAAACAGACACCAGCGTACAAATTTTTTAACTTGATATACATAAAATAAGGTTGCGTCGCATAGGGTCAGCGGTAAAAAGTATCGATTTCCAATATTGTAAGACGAGCCAAAAATTCATCGATTACACATTATAATAGTACATTAATTACAGAATCTTTTCGTACCATGCAGACACCAGCGTACAAATTTTTTAATATGATAAACGCAAAATAAGGATGAGTCGCACAGGGTCCGCCTCAAAAAAGTATCAATTTCTAATATTTTAAGACGAGCCAAAAATTCATCGATTATACATTATAATAGTACATTAATTACAGAATCTTTTCGTACCATGCAGACACCAGCGTACAAATTTTTTAATACGATAAACAAAATAAGGATGCGTCGCACAGGGTCCGCGTCAAAAAAGTATCAATTTCTAATATTTTAAGGCGAGCCAAAAATTCATCGATTATACATTATAATAGTACATTGATTACAGAATCATTTGGTACCAAACAGACATCAGCGTACAAATTTTTTAACTTGATATACATTAAATAAGGTTGCGTCGCATAGGGTCAGCGGTAAAAAGTATCGATTTCCAATATTTTAAGACGAGCCAAAAATTCATCGATTATACATTATAATAGTACATTGATTACAGAATCATTTGGTACCAAACAGACACCAGCGTACAAATTTTTTAACTTGATATACATAAAATAAGGTTGCGTCGCATAGGGTCAGCGGTAAAAAGTATCAATTTCCAATATTTTAAGACGAGCCAAAAATTCATCGATTATACATTATAATAGTACATTGATTACAGAATCATTTGGTACCAAACAGACACCAGCGTACAGACTTTTTCATTTGCTATACATAAATTAAGGATGCGTCGCATAGGGTCAGCGGTAAAAAAGTATCGATTTCCAATATTTTAAGACGAGCCAAAAATTCATCGATTATACATTTTATTAGTACATTGATTATAGAATCATTTGGTACCAAACAGACACCAGCGTACAAATTTTTTAACTTGATATACATAAAATAAGGTTGCGTCGCATAGGGTCAGCGGTAAAAAGTATCGATTTCCAATATTGTAAGACGAGCCAAAAATTCATCGATTACACATTATAATAGTACATTAATTACAGAATCTTTTCGTACCATGCAGACACCAGCGTACAAATTTTTTAATATGATAAACGCAAAATAAGGATGAGTCGCACAGGGTCCGCCTCAAAAAAGTATCAATTTCTAATATTTTAAGACGAGCCAAAAATTCATCGATTATACATTATAATAGTACATTAATTACAGAATCTTTTCGTACCATGCAGACACCAGCGTACAAATTTTTTAATACGATAAACAAAATAAGGATGCGTCGCACAGGGTCCGCGTCAAAAAAGTATCAATTTCTAATATTTTAAGGCGAGCCAAAAATTCATCGATTATACATTATAATAGTACATTGATTACAGAATCATTTGGTACCAAACAGACATCAGCGTACAAATTTTTTAACTTGATATACATTAAATAAGGTTGCGTCGCATAGGGTCAGCGGTAAAAAGTATCGAGTTCCAATATTTTAAGACGAGCCAAAAATTCATCGATTATACATTATAATAGTACATTAATTACAGAATCTTTTCGTACCATGCAGACACCAGCGTACAAATTTTTTAATAAGATAAACATAAAATAAGGATGCGTCGCACAGGGTCCGCGTCAAAAAAGGATCAAATTCTAATATTTTAAGACGAGCCAAAAATTCATCGATTATACATTTTAATAGTACATTTATTACAGAATCTTTTGGTACCATGCAGACACCAGCGTACAAATTTTTTAATATGATAAACATAAAATAAAGTTGCGTCGCATAGGGTCAGCGGTAAAAAAGTATCGATTTCTAATATTTTAAGACGAGCCAAAAATTGATCGATTATACATTTTAATAGTACATTGATTACAGAATCATTTGGTACCAAACAGACACCAGCGTACAAATTTTTTAACTTGATATACATAAAATAAGGTTGCGTCGCATAGGGTCAGCGGTAAAAAGTATCGATATCCAATATTTTAAGACGAGCCAAAAATTCATCGATTATACATTTTAATAGTACATTGATTACAGAATCATTTGGTACCAAACAGACACCAGCGTACAAATTTTTTAATAAGATAAACATAAAATAAGGATGCGTCGCACAGGGTCCGCGTCAAAAAAGTATCAATTTCTAATATTTTAAGACGAGCCAAAAATTCATCGTTTATACATTATAATAGTACATTGATTATAGAATCATTTGGTACCAAACAGACACCAGCGTACAAATTTTTTAACTTGATATACATAAAATAATGTTGCGTCGCATAGGTTCAGCGGTAAAAAAGTATCGATTTCTAATATTTTAAGACGAGCCAAAAATTCATCGATTATACATTTTAATAGTACATTGATTACAGAATCATTTGGTACCAAACAGACACCAGCGTACAAATTTTTTAACTAGATATACATAAAATAAGGTTGCGTCGCATAGGGTCAGCGGTAAAAAGTATCGATTTCCAATATTTTAAGACGAGCCAAAAATTCATCGATTATACATTATAATAGTACATTGATTACAGAATCATTTGGTACCAAACAGACATCAGCGTACAAATTTTTTAACTTGATATAAATTAAATAAGGTTGCGTCGCATAGGGTCAGCGGTAAAAAGTATCGATTTCCAATATTTTAAGACGAGCCAAAAATTCATCGATTATACATTATAATAGTACATTAATTACAGAATCTTTTCGTACCATGCAGACACCAGCGTACAAATTTTTTAATAAGATAAACATAAAATAAGGATGCGTCGCACAGGGTCCGCGTTAAAAAAGGATGAAATTCTAATATTTTAAAACGAGCCAAAAATTCATCGATTATACATTTTAATAGTACATTGATTGCAGCATCATTTGGTACCAAACAGACACCAGCGTACAAATTTTTTAACTTGATATACATGAAATAAGGTTGCGTCGCATAGGGTCAGCGTTAAAAATTATCGATTTCCAATATTTTAAGACGAGCCAAAAATTGATCGATTATACATTATAATAGTACATTGATTACAGAATCATTTGGTACCAAACAGACACCAGCGTACAAATTTTTTAACTTGATATACATAAAATAAGGTTGCGTCGCATAGGGTCAGCGGTAAAAAGTATCGATTTCCAATATTTTAAGACGAGCCAAAAATTCATCGATTATACATTTTAATAGTACATTGATTACAGAATCATTTGGTACCAAACAGACACCAGCGTACAAATTTTTTAATAAGATAAACATAAAATAAGGATGCGTCGCACAGGGTCCGCGTCAAAAAAGTATCAATTTCTAATATTTTAAGACGAGCCAAAAATTCATCGTTTATACATTATAATAGTACATTGATTATAGAATCATTTGGTACCAAACAGACACCAGCGTACAAATTTTTTAACTTGATATACATAAAATAATGTTGCGTCGCATAGGGTCAGCGGTAAAAAAGTATCGATTTCTAATATTTTAAGACGAGCCAAAAATTCATCGATTATACATTTTAATAGTACATTGATTACAGAATCATTTGGTACCAAACAGACACCAGCGTACAAATTTTTTAACTTGATATACATAAAATAAGGTTTCGTCGCATATGGTCAGCGGTAAAAATGATCGATTTCCAATATTTTAAGACGAGCCAAAAATTCATCGATTATACATTTTAATAGTACATTGATTACAGAATCATTTGGTACCAAACAGACACCAGCGTACAAATTTTTTAACTTGATATACATTAAAATAAGGTTTCGTCTAATTCCATACCGCTGGCCATATCAATCTGCTTTAATGCACGAAGAAAAATACTTTCTTTGGAGAGTTTTGAGTATTATACAATAGTTTAATTTTAAAAGGACAACTTTTTATACTTATTTTTTAAATATATATACATATATGTATCTACGGAAAAAAGTGATACATATAAAAATTAATTTTAAAAATACATTTTCAATCGCTTGTACTTCGAAAAGCATTGGTTCTCGAAGAGATTTTTCTTAAAAAGAGATTGACTCAAACTATATATATTGATGAAATGGCAATATATAACATGACACGCGTCTCGAGATCGACATGTCTCGAGATGATTTCCTTCGAATAACTACGACGTGAGGTAGACGCGCTGTCCCTCGACGCTCATAAAACAAATATAGAATAATGTCGCGATATACCTCGAGAGATATCCTCCCGAGCTCTCGTCGCAGCGGCGCGCGAAATTACGAGCTACTCGAGAAGAAATACGTCCACGGGGCGTTTAAGTGGCAACGGCACTCCCCGCGCACAGCGAACATCATGCGCACCCCCCGGACAGGGCGGTGCGGTTTCCCGGCGCCGTAAATAAAGCCGCATCGCTCGCAATATCCGCGTATACAGATCACCGACCACCGACTAATGCGCCGCCTCGTTAGATATAAGCCGGAGGAGTCGTTTGCAGATTACCGCGTTTTCTTTGTTGGCACAACCGTGAGAAAAGAGGCAACTCGCCGGCGGAAAATGAAAAGGGGAAAGTGAGAAGGAAAACGCCAGAGGAGAAGCGGTAGATCCCCCAACGGCGGAAGGGAACACTCCGTTAAGCTAAGTCCGCATCCTTCACCGTAGCAATAAAAGACTCCGGCGTCTCGTCTGAATGGATACGTATCCTGGGGCGAATGATAATTTTTAGGGGATTTGAAGCTTAGATTTTTGGGATAATATTTCCACGAATTCATCGTCAGCCAAGGGTAAAATTAAGAGTGTTCAAAAAAAATGTTCTCTATTATCTCTTATAATTTGAAAGATTAATATCACCGAAAAAATTGTACTCTCGAAGTAAGAAGACTATAACTATAAAATTCTTCTTAGCAGATATTCTTAAGTGTTTCTCCTCTAAAACTGAGAACATCCTTTAAAACTAAGAAAATTAATATAAAAATAAATCCCATTTAGTCTACATTTTTGTAAATTAGAAATATCTGTAATCTAATAAAATATTGTAAATTAGAAAAATCTAATACTAATCTTTAAAGAATTTCCCTCTTAAGGTAAGAGGATCCTTTTGATGTCTGGAACAGAGTATTCTAAAAATAAGCGAGGAATTTTTAAAATAAGAATACAATTTTTTCAGTGTACGTTCTAAAGAAATTAGTAAAACTTTTCAATCGAAGTATATTGTTGAGTGAAACTAATAGAGCGATAGTCTTATGATAAAAGCGTTCATCGCTCGATAGAATTACTTTGCTTAAGCTCAGAATATAATCAAGAGTCTCCAACCGAGCAAACACAAGCCATAGATTTTATGCGCGATACTTGCCCAACAATATTGTAATTCTCCAGACGTAATTCTCTCATATATCGTATCCTGTATCCACTATCTATCACGTACCTCCTGTGTACACGACAGTCGCTGTAGACATTTACGCAAGTGATAGCGCATCTATCTGAGAAATTTACGTTATCTATCGTGGAAATTTCCAGTTGATGCGCTGTCTCTTTGAAGCACACTTGTGGACTTAAAATTGCCCGAACTGTACGGTTGTGTAACGACTAAGGTGACGTAAGATGGCTAAAGTTTTCAACTGTTTTATTCTTCTCAGAGAAAGATGCCCAAGAGCTTTTTAACTGCGTATGAATTTAAGAATCATACTAGAGCTTTTATTCTTTCTTCGCGCATTATCGTAAAAAGTACATGTATAGTTCATTTCTCTGCGCCTCATTTTCTCCAAAGTATATCTCAATATACAATAAATAGAACTAATTTTACATTTTTTAAATAATATTTATATATTTTATATCTAATTTTTATTATATTTAATCTTAAATTATTTATTTTATTTGCTTAGAAAACATAATTTTCTGTTTGTAGTTATAAGTAGATTATTCAGTTTCATTATTCAAGGGACTCAGGCAACAGTATTAAATTTGTCGCGCATGAATAATATTACGAGCTAGCGAGATATTTACTTGATTAAAGCTTTGATACTCTCTTCGGGAATCTGTTGAAGTTATGGCTTCAATATAAACATCTAGAAAGTGCAGTTCTGTGTCGCGCCGTCAAGTAACTATTAATTGACGAGTATACGTGCTATGAATTTTCGACGGAGTTTTAACGTGACACAAATCCGATATTGGAGCTATTGGGCGCAGACAAAGCCTGAGTGACGCAATATCTGCTTCGGCGACATTACTGATCTTTAAAGATTCACGCAAGAGATCTCGAAGATCACCGATATCATGGTTTCTTTCACATTTATCGAACCTTTAATAAATCCGCGTATTTTCATGGTATAAAAACTTGTAAACTTTTCATTTATCAACTTATCGAGACAGTTGTATTCTTTTTCTCGACTTTGCTTCCTTTATTTCGGTATCTTTCCATCGGTTTCATACGACGTCAGTTTTCCCATTCGCGAAGGACAATCTCAGTCTCACTCGTGATCAAAGTCTCCAGGCTCCCCTACGACAGGCCAATTCTCTTCCCTTATTCCCGGCTCTGTCTCGTCGAATCAGTGACAAATCCACCACGGTTCCAACAGCCAGCAGCCAGCGTGCCATCAGATATCGGTCGCCGAACAAACGACGAAAGGCCCCACGAGACCGCAAGACTGCAGGTATCTCAATATATATCCGTTGCGTATGTCCCGGATATATCCGGGCGTACGTTTGCTCGTACTCCTGGACTTTCCTCAACAAAGCCCAGGAGCTCCTTTCGTCCCGGCTACGTGGCCAAAGCCGGTATTTGGCATTTCCGTCGTTCTCGTTCACTGCCCTCCCTCGCTCCCCAGACTATTCTCCAGTAGGTGGTTAGTTGCGGACTCGTCGTCGCTCCAGGCACGAATCCTGCGGAACGAGATGAAACGAAACGGAGTAGGAATACGAGTACGAGAACGAGAGAACGGACGGACCAAACTCCATGTCGGGTATAGTCCGGAAGAGCGGGTGTGCTGCTCTCGCCACAGCGAACTGTTACCACTGCTCATCCATGGGCGGTATTAAGCGCGAACTCGAGCCGAATTTATCCCGGCGCGCGTGCTTGATGGTCTCATTATATGGCATCGAGCGTGACAGCGGACGGGGTGTCGGAAACACCGTAAACTGCATTGGCGATTACATCGTCGGAAACGCAACGGATCTGTCGTCCTTGCGCGTTTCACAGTTGAACGGCTCCTATTGGTAATATGGCGGAGAGAGATAGAGTGAGAAAGGGAGAAGGTTAGAGCACAGACGGATTGGAACATCGGCTACAAATGATTTGGAAATTACGACTCTCACTGTGAGAAGTAAAGAGGAACAGAGAGAGAGAGAGATGTGAGAAGGGCGCGATTCAATCCCTCTACCGGAATTCCCCTCGCGGTCGTTACGCCGGGATTTTCGGTCCCGATTACACCGTGGCGTTTCCAACCCTGGCTTCGCAAAACTTTGTTCCCCACTGTGTGTTACGACCAGTGATGAATCAAAAATGAACAGGCGACGTAAGTCTCGACGCCCACGGGCGATATCGACCGAGAACTTCGCTGGCGAATTTACGCTCGCATACTTGATGGCGCCTTTACATCATCAGTGAACTGCCGTCTGCCCGGCGACAAAGTTGCGCGCCGTCCGGCTTTAACGTTAATGATGCGCGATCACATCCCCTTTCCCGAACGCATATATACATACTCACACGTTCGGCAAAAGCGTTCGCGCGTAACATTACACAATGAGTGACCAAAGTTATTTACAGCACAGAGATATGGAGAGCAACATTGATTTTAACGATTTACCATTGATAGCGCGTTAGTATCAACATTTACTTAATTTTTTATAATCAAACGACCACATTTATCACACTGAACAATGCGAGATATTGATTCCGAATATATGTGTGTGTGTATTTAAGTTTATTTTTAATTAATTTATCGCGTTAATGTTATCTGAATTTACTGTAGTGTATTCTAAAAAATGTCTTTCTTTGCTCAGCATCTCTATGTACTAGCATTTTGTTTTTGACTTTTTTCTTTATTTTATTTAATATTTATCATTTTTATTATTTATATTACAAAGGGGTTTATCACAGAACTAAATAAATCATTTATCTACCTATCTGTATTCATTTCTGCGTTTGTTGATTCTCCGGAAAATTCGTGCTGTGGACAAATCTAAAACGAATTGAACACGAGAACGCGCGACGGGACAGAAATGGAAATCTACAGGGTGCCGGTACAGTCGTACGTTTCGACAAACTGCCATCCCATAGTGCGAAATTAAGCGCGAACTTTACCGATGAATTTACGCCCGCGCAGGATTTGATGGCGTCATTACGTCATGGCGCGACAGCGAGGACGAGGTCATAGAAACAGTCTTGACAAATTACATATCCCTATTACAGAGCTGGCGATACGATAGCGTTTACTCATTACCGGACAGATACAGTAACAATCGTGTCATTCTTTTGAAAATACGTTAGTACTTTGTAATTTTTCGAATAATTTTTTTTAACGTGTTATAAAAATTTGATTAGTTGCAACGATAAGTTGCATTATTAGCACATAAATATTTTCAGTAACGCAGAATTTACAGATAATAATCTCGACATTGCTCATATGGAGAGAGAATGTTATTTCTGAGATCTCTCAGTTTGATAGATGTGTTTGATAGGTTTTTATCGAGAAAAAGAATGTAGCAAACGATGCAAACTTACGATGCGTTACAATCAATTTTCGAGATATCGATGTTTAAAAAAAAATTGTTTTTAAATATATTGAGATTTTAAAATTTTTGGTAAGAAGTCATTTTCATAGAAGTTTTTCAGCAAATTTTTTAATATAACAAATCTAATTTTAATTTAATCAAAAATAGGGGATACTTGGATTAGATTAGAATCTTTTCGCAGAGGGGTACAGAGGGTGGAATACAGACGGAGCTTTTCTCTCGCCCACGCTTTCATTTTATAATACACACACATACACACACAATATTAAATTATTCCACTAAATATATTCTTTCTTAAATACATATAGTACTATCAATTGTTGTAGCGAAAGAAAATATTGCTGTTATTGCGAAAATCGATATCTCGAAAACTATGAATTGTAACGCGTTGTGATTTGCGGCATTCTTCTTTTGATAAAAAATCCTATAAAAATAACTTAGTAAATTGAAGTGTCTTAGCAAATAATATTCTTACCATTCGTGTAACTAATTGTAAGGGAAATCATATCGAACACTTATAAGATGAAAGATAAAACTTGGACAGTTTCTCTTTTGGTTGATGTATCACTAATCACTATGTATTTGTATGCTTCAAAAATAGTTATTTGAAATCGAATAAATTATTGAATAACTCTGTATATTTTTTCGAAACATTAAATATATAATTTTGTAGAGAATATGTAAGCGAGAGAATACGTGTGTATTCTCTTGGCGATGAATAGTTCAGTGGTATAGAGTGGCTGTCTACTGACAATGAAAGCGAAGTTTTAGGACCGAATCACGATAGAACTTCGATAAAATTGCGTGACATATATTTTTAAAGAATACTGACGTATATTCCATACATAGCTAAATCAATTTTATATCATACAGATTAAAAGAATTAAGAATATAGAGAAAATATTGCTAAACATTTAAAGAGATAAGAAAATTTAAATGACGAAAACTTTTTTAAAGGTAAATTAGCAATTTAGTAAATTAATAGCCTACTATCATACGTTTGCTAAAGATAATTCGCACTGTGAGAGACACACAGAGAGACGCAAACATTCCAATATTCCAGCAGAGAACTCTCGAGTGCGCTTTCTCCCATAAGAATACCCGCATAGGATAAAAGTCGCGCTCTGTATGTTGTTTTCTGCTACGCCACTCTTTCGAGTATTTCACTCGTTAAACTTGTTATCTCGTTTTCGCGAGACTCCAAGAATTTTCGAGGATGAAATAATCTCGTTGTGCCAGCACTTATTCTATAGAAACATGAAAATGTAACGCCAAGTGTTCCGTATTGCGACATTTTGTATTACACAATTCTTGAGAAATGATATGAAAAATAATTTTTCACATTATATATAACATTTCTCTATAAATTATCAAATTACATAAATGTGTATTTCTCTTTTATACACATATAATCTCTTTTATATATTCTCTTTTATATATATGTATAATAATAAAGTGAAACATAAAACTTTCATGTGAAATATCTCTTACGCACGTGTTGATAATTAAAAAGAATTTATGAAATACAATCAGAGAGTATATATCGCATGGCTAATCCTCTTTAACGTACTAGAAAATTAAAGCTGCGTTTTGGGTCGAAGAGCTTTAGACTAGTTTCGCTAGTTAAAACTTTGTAATCCCGCATCACACGTAATGGAGGAGTATACGTTTTAGCCGCGTGGACGCGGTTGGCTATATACATTAGGCGATATAATTGTATATGATTTCGTATTATATATTCCGTATGCCCGGTGTACGCAACATATTCGTAACGGTGCGTAAACCATGCAGAAAACAGAGAGAGAGAGAGAGAGAGAGACGCAGTCAACTTCTCTCTCTCTCTCTCTCTCTGTAATATGTACATACCACTCTCGAGAACAGTCGCAGCTTCAGTTTTAATCGCTTCAAGTAATCCGAACGTATTTGGGTCTTCCGTTAACGCATTTGAATCTCCTTTTCGGCTAATTCCAACGAGCGAAAATGGAATATACCGCGATTAAGTGCGTATATACATCTGTGTACATCTCATATCCCTAATAGCATAAACTGTTTTCACTGTGGCCGAGATTAAGCGGACACTGCGTGTCCGCGTAGTTGATGACATCATTATATCACAGTACAACAACAACGACCAGATCATAGGAACTATCTCAACACGCTGATGCGAACCTATTACGCCCGTATGCATTTTCGGTAATTCCCGTGCAAAACGAAATTTGATAGCCGGATTATCTCTCTCCTCGCCCTCGGAAGCTGGACATTACATAGACGTCATCTCGATAAGTCGCGCGTACATATACATATATAACAATAACTCACAGTGTACTATTTCTGCGACTGCACATACAGGAAAATCGATGAAATCTGCAAAAAATATTTTTCTCTTAACGAGCGACGTGTTCACTGTTGCGTTATATGTATGTGTATGTGTGTTACAACATACCCAACGAGCGTTATCTCGTGACGAAAAACTGGGCCGACGAAAAAGTTTGGTAAAAGAGAAAAAAAGAAAAATCGCTAAAAATTTCACTCTGATTGCGTTGACGTAATCGTGTTATTACTTTTCAAAGTACGTTTCCTCACAAACAGAAAATTGCATTCATTATCAAGTTTATTTTATATATACGCTTTTCTTTTGTTTATTTTTTTTTACGACGACCAAAGTTTTTCCGTAACTTTCCACTGAATCTTGAAGTTTTAACAATTGCATTACATTGGTTCTTTGTTATGATTATAAAAAGAGATTGCTCGGTGTATGGAAATTCTGCCGAAACTATATTAATGAAATAATGAAATAACGTTGGTTATACAGATATATATGTATGACTGAGTCATAAAAATCGTATTTTCAGCAATTTCTCACGGGGTGGCAAATGATGTTAACAATTTTTTTTTTCTCGTTTATCGAACGGGCAACGAAAAAATTGTTCACGAAATTTCGGCTTTCCTTTCTTCCGCACGATTGCACGCCGAATTTCTATATCCCGCCAGGGATACACGTTGCGTACTTTCACTTGTAAACGAGGCCGAATAAAACGTGGAAATGGAGGTTTATGGCCGACGGGCGATTCGGCGAGAGCTTTCAATTGCTATCCCGCAGATGAAATTAAGCTGAAACTTCCGGCAAATGCATGCGTCCCGGCATGTGCATACGACATTGCGTCGTATAACGGTAATACATGGATATTGGGCGCGCGAATAACATTTGCAGAAACCTACGCAGATATAAATTATTTTTAAACCCTATATAATTTTCAGTCTACTTCGTTAGAAACGACCAAGTTTAATCTTTAAACGCACTCGATATCAGTGATTTGACGATTTCGTTCTACGCGCGCTGACAAATCGGTCGATATATAGGTATAATAATGTAGTATCTGCTATAAATATATGTTTCAAGAATTACAAACGACATGATTAAGTCATCAAGTAAAAGTTACAGAATGATTTTCATCAAAAATGTTGTAAAAGCAGAACGAGTGTTGATATTATTACATTAAAGACACACATGTATCGTTATATATAGACATGAGATATAATATTTCATGCATTCTCTTATCTTAACTTATGCCATACTACTGAAAAAATTGTATTCTTATTTTAAAAATGTTCTACTTATTTTGAGAATATTTTGTTTCAAAATAGGCGTCTAAAAGGATCCTCTTGTCTTAAGAGAGGAATCCTTTAAAGATTAGTATCAGATATTTCTAATTTATAAAAATGTAGATGAAATAGAATTTATTTTTACATTAACAAAAAAGTATATTATTTTACAAGGCAAAGAAAGACCATAAAGAAAGCATAGATATAGTATTAAACATGTAGATTTTGATATACTAGAACAACCCAGCGTTACGCGTGCGCCATTCTTCGGTTTTGTATTAAAAAAAATGATATTTAAAAAAAAAATAATATAAAGTTTATTTAAACTCGATTAATATTTTTTTACAGAAATCAGTTGATTAAAGCGTTAATTTACTAATTAAATTTTTAAATATAAATGTTATAAAAAATTAAAATAATATGTTGTAAATATATAATATGTTATAATACCTTTTTTCGATTAATATTTTTTGACAGAAATCAGCTGATAACTGTCAAAAATATTAATCGAGTTTAAAGTATTATAACATATTATTTTAAATATATTATATTATTTTAATTTTTATAACATATGATTTTAAAAATTAATTAGTAAATTAACGCTTTAATCAGCTGATTTCTGTCAAAAAATATTAAGCTTTGCTAATTAAATATAGCTTACATATTTATATTTATATTGTGTATGTTATAATTTGCTAATTAAATTTTAAAATAATAATATGGTAAAAGTTATAAAATAGTAATATGTTGTAAATAATATGTTACAATACCTTATTCTCGATTAATATTTTTCTAAAGCTATATCTTTTCGAACGAATCTCCTTCGAGTTTTAATTAATTATTAATATTAAGTCATGTATATAGTATCGCGCGCGCGTTATTAGAGTGAAGTTGCCGATGTTTGTAGCCTCGGCCATTACCGAAACGCCGCGAGTATCAGGCAGTTGGAGCTGCGTCCCGCTGTGATTAATTAGTAAGCATAATCGTTAGAAACCATTTCTAACCTTTGTATTGTAATATTTATCAATCGCATATCATAATTTCAACGTTAATATGTAGTCGTAATTGTTCGAAACGCATATTTCGTGAAAAATTCGATGCAAAATCTCTTGCCAACATAACCCAACTTAATCTGTTGTCGCGCGCGCGAATATGTTGCGATCCGTGGATATATCGTTAATTCTAGCTTACATATTTATATTGTGTATGTTATAATGCGAAATAATAAGATTATTCTAATATATGTATGTATTTTATTTGTTACAGGTAGCATTGCGATACACAGTGCGATTCACGCGTCGTGTCGGGAGTGCCGTGTAAAGTTTCGCGTGTCGGGAGTGCCGTGTAAAGTATCGGGCGATCGTAATTATTCGTATTTTCGCGAGTGTCGTAAGTGCTCCCATGAACTAAGAGAGGAGGAGGAGGCCCGGGGAGGCATCGGGCAACAACGGGGCAACTGTGAGGTAAAACCTAAAAACATTTTTTCTAAACATTGAGATATTCGACCGTTTCTACATTTTCAAAACACCTGTATACACACATACACCCCCCCCCCCCCACACATATATATACATAATTTGAATATTTTTTTTTCAGATCAATGTATGCTGTGTACTACAATTCCGCTATTGCACGGACCGGTGAGTGAGAAATTGTTCATTTCGAGTTAAGAAAATATTATAACATCCATTTCTTAAAAATACATATTAAGTCTATTCTCGCAATATTGTTGCATCTTTTCCGTTTATTGACTGTTTCGATTTGCATTGTGCGTTATATTCGTAGCATCGAGAGGCTTTCGCGAAAGTTAGTAGTTTGACAGTTTGTTCAAAATAAAATAAAATAAAATAATATGTTTTAAATAATATGTTATTATAATACTTTAAATTTTTTCTCGATTAATATTTTTGATAGTTATCAGCTAATTTCTGTCAAAAAATATTAATCGCGGATAAGGTATTATAATATATTATTTACAACATATTACTATTTTATTTAATTTTATTTTGAACAAATTGTCAAACTGTTAACCTCGCGATGACAGCCTCTTGATACTATGAATATAACGCACAACGCGAATCGAGACAGAGGCAACATTACTTGCGAAAATCGACTTAACATGCCTTTTTTAGAAAGGGATAGAACATGAGGCACAATACCTGGATCCTAAACGATTAAATTTTGTTATACAAATTAGATTACATTATTAGGCTACGTTACTTGTGAACACTTCTCTTAAGTTTTTTCTTTCCAACCGCTTATTAACTTTATCCATTCTTTTAATAAAACTAAAACCATTCAGTGACAAACACTGCATTGTATAAATTGCAAGACTATAAATATAATATACATTACTGCAATAATATGATCGTATAACATCAAATGAAGGAAATGATTCGCATAAAAAACATGTTTTTTTTTATTAATAAAACCGTTTGTTATTAAGAATATATTTTTAGTTTTAGAAAATATTCTAGAAACGCTTAAGAATATCTCAAATACTTAAGAAAAATTCTGTAATATGCAATTCTCTTACTTGTATTGTACTCAACATCGCATACTTGAGACGTAACCGAAAGCGCTCCCAACACACAATAACGTTTTCCAGTTAACGATTAATAACACGGAGGTTCAAATAATGCCGTCAACGAGTAACAGTAAAGTTTCTTTACGCTTTGACGATCGTGACGCCCGTTCGTTATATACATTTGTCCCTCGATTTTCACAGCGTTGCGTTTCAGAGCCACTACCACATCGGGAAAACACGCCTTATACGCGACACTCTAAACAGAGTATCACGCGAACACGAATACAGAAAGCCTATGGCGACGATATGGAGAAGCGCGGATACGAGAGCAAGAGTAATAGAGAATGGCTCGGTTTGCTTCCGTAAACGGCTTCCTCGCGCAAGCAATATTAAGCGGCCTCCCCCATTTCGCGCAATTTATGCCCGCGTGCTTGACGCGTCGTCGTCATCGCTTAATAACGAAGATAAGATCGCTCGCAAGTCCCCCCGAGACAAATTGAAACATCAAATTCGCGAAATCTTTATTATTCCGCAGCTCTTCGTCGGCCCGGAGGCGACGAATAGCACGAACGTCGAAAACGCAATTCCGCTCTCTCTCTCTCTCTCTCTGTATGTATAATATACATACTCCGAACTATTGTGTTGAAAAATATTAACCCTTTCGGTACAGCTAAATCTTTATTTTGTAAAAAAAAAATTCAAAGAGTCTGCGATTTAATGAAAAATTGTCACGGTTTCTTATAAAAATATATATCCATACTTTTCGTCGACGTTGTAATAATTTTGCAAGAGTTCGTCGCACGCTGTAAAGTAAATAATTGATGAAGTAATTATTAACTAGCGAAATTTTTTTCACACCGAATATAATAAAATTATGTGAAAAGGTCGTGCAAAGCAAATTAGAACAAGGTAGAAGAACCATTTTTACGACCAATCAAATTTTCTACATTTTGCAGCTTTTTATTCCAGCCGCTACAATCGCCTTGCTTTTCCCAATCGATGGTTATCAAATTTTCATAATTGAATATCGTTGCAAAAAAAATTACTTTTTTACCGTTCGTCAGCTCACTGAAATACGGTTTTGCAGGCTTTTCGAAATAATCGAGAGACCGACTTTAATGCCCGGCACGTTGCTCCTACCTCAATTTACGCTATACCATTTTGCAATTTGTTGCGTGGAGGTAATTGAATCTTCTCGTCTCTCTCGCTCTCTTTCTGCCTCTCTTTCTCTCACTCGGCCACGGATGGATAAACACTCTGACGTAAACTTGCAATGTCGGGAGTACATCGATTCCATCGAGGAGGGGTTATTTTCGCATTTAAGAGCGACCTATTTTTGAAGGGTTTTGATACTCGAACGCTCGCAACCGTAAAGGATGGTCAGCCCTTTTCTGGTTTTCGTCGAGTGGAAGGTCACGAGAGTTTCCGATAGTTCAACAAGTGTTCTTCAGTCGTCAGCAAGTGGCAATTTTCCCTCCGTTATCCGGTTTGAACTGTACTATTTTTGCAACTTACATGCTTTAGCAAATGTTTGTGCATATTATAATAACATTCTTGATATTGCTATATCGCGTGATACTTTATATGTTGCTACAGTGATGTTAGGAAATTGCATTTAAAAGTCGGAGAGAATTTAATTCGATTTCTCGGTACAGAGAAAATTTATCTTATTTTATTCTTACGTTATTTACGCTATTTTAATTATTATTTTCATTATTATGTATATCAAACGACGATTATTTTCTATTTTGGCCTTTCGATAGCATCAAGAAATTTTCTACACTACAATATCACAGCCGTTGCGTGATATAGCGTATCGCTTTTCCTTTCAATTTCCGGTTTAAAATGTATTTATAAGCCGTATTTGCGCTTGCACTGCTATTTCCCGATTCCCAAAGAGCTTTGCTCGATACAACGACGAGTAGCGGCTGTTAATTAAGGCTGCAAGTAAATACAAAATCGGTAAAATTGTATTTTGGGTTGTACGGGCGCGAATTTACACACGGCAATTACGAGAGAGCAGCTGCGACATTATATCGTCGGTACCTTAACGCATTCTTAGCAAAGTTTATTCTTCTCACCGAACGTCGTGAAAACCTTGCTCTCAAATGGCGATTTTCCTTTCAGTTTACGACCTTGCCTCGAGATAATACACGCGGCTCGCGTCTTAAAGACGCTGGAATGGTCTGACCAAAGCTGGACTTAACCACTGTGAGCAACATAACTAACGTTCGTGACACTGAAAAAAGTGTAAAGCTTTTACAAAAGTTTCGCTGCAAAAACATGCAAGATCCTGATAGTAGAATCTTTTTTTTTTTTATTAATAGCATAATATATAATTATCTCGATTTTTTAAATATTGCGATTATAATAAAACATTATTCTGAAAATTCTTTTAATTTATTTAAAGCTAAATGGATTTAGCAAAAATCTTTGCACATTAAGATAAATCGTAACATTTTGTTTACACAAGATTTAAATCCGAAAAGACACATAGACACACCCACACACTAATTCAGCCATGTCGTCGATAGATCGATCACCGGTGTCCATTGTGGGCTGTTCGTCAGGCCTCCGTCATAGCGTCCGAAAGTGCGATAAAACAAAGTATAGAGAGTTAAGGGTGTGGGGAAAGGGGTGGGAGAGGGTGCACACGTCGCCGTCGAGATTTAATACTATTTGCCTGGTTCGTGCACGGGATCCACCTACCTATCTACCCAGCAGCGCGCGATATCTTTCGAGCCGATCCCACACCATATACACACACTCACACACACGTACCCTCCTGGTACCGGAAAAAGGAGTAAATACGGAGTAAATACAACAAAGGGGTGGGCAGGTTTAGATGGTTTCCGTAAACCGCTTTCCCGCGGGCGATATTAACGGGCGGGGAGTTTCGGGAATTTATGGCACTAAAGCTCTGCGTGCTGAACGCGCGCGCGCGCTTGCAACCCTTGAGCCTCTATATACCAAAACCCGTTAATACCAAAGACAAACTCGGCGGTGGCTGTGCTTGCGTCCGGGGGTGCTTAGGAGGGTCCGCGCGAGTGCTTTCTGCCGGAGTTCTTCGTCCCGGGGTCAACTTGGGTCATATTTGCACAGCGCATCCCAGACTCTTGGAAGGCGCGCGCGCTTGTTCGCCAATGGTGGAAGGAATCGTCGGGCGATGAGGGGTGTGTTAGGAGGTTTTAGGAGGAACGGATTGAAATTTATCGGAGCGGCCAGTCGTTAAGGCGAAACTCCGTTAACGACTGAGGAGCTTCTGAAGTTTCAGAATGCGGGCGGCGTGCCTCCGGCTACGAGAACCGGCGAACGACGAGCATTCATTACGATCGATTAAAGTTACGACCAAAAGTTCCATCAGCATTTTTTGTCACTGGCTCATCACCCAGCTGATGATTGACAAGTTGATATCCTCGCGACACGATTAACGCCGGACGTTGAATCGTCTCCCTTAGCCGTGCAAATAAGTGGGACAAAGCAATGAAAATTTTAATTTTAATTTTACAAATAATTTTTTTCCGTTTATTATTCTTTGTATTATCCGTTATCATTTTTATACACAGAGAATGAAATTGTGGGTTAGGAAGTAAAGTCTTTGTGAGTTAGAAGGTGGAGTCTTTGTGGATTAAAGTCTCGTCTCAATCTTAGTGTAAATCGAGCCGCAAGTGAGATTTCGCGATTCACCCCGTCGAGACTTTTATTCATTCCCTTTGTACACCCTCCCGAAAAGTAAAATTGTTACCAGTTTGAAATTTCTTTTCGCCGGGTGCTTCCAATTGTGCCGCGGAGAACTCAAATTTATATCATCGAAGTAAGATTTAAAGTGATACATAATAGATGTACTTCCTGCTGTGTTCTTTTAATGCTGCAGCCGGTGTGTTTAACTTGAATTTTTGTTTAAAGATATTTTGTTTAAGTGTTTCTTTTATATATTTGCATACATAAAAAATGCGAGGATAATAAATTGGAAAGCAAGCCGTCGTAAAAAGAAATAAAATCAAACAATGTTATTAAAAAAAAAAGATATAAAAGAAACATATATCTCGAGGGATAAATTTTTTTCAAAAGAGTTGAGAAGTTCTGTTTTATTCGTTGACATTTAATATTAACTAATATTAGTGAAGAATGAGTCATTTTACTGAATCGGACTATGCATCGCGCTAATGTATTATGCACATATAACAGAGGGATTTATTCGGATTTCACAACAGCACAAAAGTTGGCTGAAACCATTGAGTGCTCGCGAGCAGCTAATTAAAAGCAGAAGCAGAAACAATATAGTATATTCGGAAACCGCGTTCACCGGTTAATATAGACGAGATGCATTCCACTGATGAGCTCTCACAATAGTGGAATTATCGTCGAATGATTTTACATGAGTCCAGTTGACAAATCTGTTAAAAAGCTTATCATTCCCGCGAATGGGGAACGAAAATATGATCGGTCGTGTAAACTCAATTGTCTCGGGAGAGCATCGAGGAAAATAATTGGTTGTTTCATAAATGCACCCGCGGAGAATAACCCATTTGCGAATCCGGCCGATAAAACGCGTGGCCGGTGCTGTCAGTTTAGCAGAACGTTTTATGGAACCGATGGATGTATCTCGGAAATTTATATCGGTGCGCTAACACCAGTTCATTAATTGGGCAAATTCGAAATCTCGTTAAATCTCGGGGATTTTAATTATCTTAATTTTATTCGCGCATTAGCATTACGATATCATAATAACGAGTAACCCGCGCGCTGCACAATTGTTGGGTTGATTCGTAAATAAGTTTCGCCGTAGATAATTATTGATTGTAAATCACTTCTGAAAAACCATGAATTTTTTAATTAAAACAAAAAAACTACGAGTACAAGAAAAATTGCAAAAAAAGAAGCGACTAGCCATCATCGCAAAATCGCAAAAATATGATTTTGCTATATGACAATGTCCAACTTTATACGGTTAAAATAACTCAGGAAAAAATTCTGGAACTATCTGGTTCTACTTCATTTTCCTTATTTTCTGGATCTTGCCCAATCAGATTTCCATCTGTTTGTCACTCGAAAATTTAAATGAAATAAGAATATATAATAGATTAATATTTATATAAATAAAATTTTAAATGTAAAAATTCAGTTTGTTAAGTAAAACGGAATTTATTTATGGATCAACCCAATATTTTTTAAAATATCGTAATACACAAGAATCAAGTGTCGCGTCATTTCCAGACAATCCTCGCGGTAAAAGTAACACTAAATCGTACATATACGCGTAGGGTGTCCGACTGGTACAGCATTCTCTGATTTAATGGAATCCACTCGTGTTCTCGATTTTCGCCTTGTTCGAGGTTTAAGGAACAGTAAATCCACCCTCGTAGAGCGAGAATTGCCGTCCATACTCGCTAGACAAGAAGAATCGCTCCTCTTATCAATTATTGATTTTCAGTGCTTTGGACTTCCGAGTGCTTTAAGCTATCCTTTAGTAGCTAAATCCGAGCATTCCAAAATTTCCAATTGCTTGTTCGGGATCATCGAACATGTCGCACTTTTAAAAAGATGCTTCCGTAATTATTTATAATTAATAAATTCTATAAATTTTCACGAATACTGAAAAATTACACTTAATTGCGAATATTAAAAAATATTTTTTATCACTTGTACACAATTTTTATGGTGTTGATTTTTATTTGAAAAATCAAATTTTTTTTACATTTGTAGCAGGATCAATGAACATGCATTTGTATTGGAGAACATTTTTCCACTTTCGCGTGTGTGATGAAGCGACGCGATAGAAATCGTGATTTACAAGATGTCAGGCGAATCGGTTCCGGAAGACCTCCGTTAAAGCACGAGCGATTGGCCGTGTATGAAATAAACATGAGAGAGAGAGAGAGAGAGAGAGAGAGAGAGAGAGAGAGAGAGAGAGAGAGAGAGAGAGGGATGGAGAGAGAACATCCTCTCCGCCCACGTTATTACTTCTCCGGGTATCGCTCGTGCACTGGCTTACTACCCATTAGCGACGCTCTAAGCCATTTAATCGTACGGTACACCTGCCTTTCCGCGAAGTCTCTTAACGTAAATTAATTAAGGTACCCAGACCAGACTTTTACCGCGGGAAAGTAGCTATGCCGGGTTATAATCAAAGTTTCTTCGCGAACCAGAGGGGGATGAAGGCGGATGGGGCAGACGGACGACAGGCTTGAAAACTGCTGCGGCGGGTGGCGCAAAGTAAGTAGAAGGGGGATAGACGTCGACGAGAAAGAAAAGAAGAATAAAAAAAGACTAGCGCGTGTCGGGAGACCTCTACAGGGGCGGCGTATAGAATCCGGATGAAAGAAAAAAGAACGCGCGCAGCATTACTCAACCTCCATTGGATAGAAATAATGGCTCACATAAAGGAGTCCCCGAGTCCCCTCTGGAATAGACGACGAAACGTTGGCGTGTTTTCTCGCTGTACACTGGTCACTTGGCCGCTTATCCGTTCTCGCATACGCGCGCGTACACACATACTCCCACATACTCGTTTTACCTTCTTTTTTGCTGCAAAGCACCGCGTGATGTCGAGACACGTGCAAAGTCCTCCCGGTATATTGTGTCTCACAAAATTGGCCGACCACGTACCCGGCGGGGGAGGCGTGGGGAGGCGAGGGGACTGTAAATCGCGAACAAGAAGAAAGCCCCTTGTGCACCGTTACTCGTTCGGGCATGTTTGCGAAATAGCTCGAGTGTTACTTGCGGAAAATGCGATACAATACGATGCTTATACACATACAAACATACGTAGGCAAGTCGGAGTCAAAGGGCGCGTTTTATCGAAACTGCGGGGCGTCCGACCGATTTTCTCTGTAAATAGAAAACAGTCGTGTCGCGTCCGATAGATTTTACCTTCGAGTCGCCGAAATTACGAGTACCGTGAGTGCTCGCGCCCGATGTTCTCTCTTTTTTTTTTAACGTTTTATTAAGCGACGCGTTCAAATACCCTAATTTTTAAATTGCTATCGAAAAGAACTTCGCGATTAGGTATTCTCGAGAGGCTTTTCGCCGGCATCCCTTCAAGCGACTTATTTCGGCAAATTAAAGCGTTCACGGCGAGAGGACGTTTAATCACACAGTCTCCTTCTTCAGCTCTCTCGTTCAATGAACTTGAAGTGATCGTTAAACCAATCGGCCGTTCCAACATAATTGCAATTAATCTCGACGGAGCTTTTCAAAACACTTGGACACGGTCGGCCGGGACCGTTTGCGACATGGCGCGGCGTTAACCTCCGGATCTTTCTTTTTCGTCCATTACATTAAATTGCGCTCGTTACCGTTATTAAGCGCCACTCACGCTCCACTTTCAAAGACCGCGCGGCGCGGCACGTCGGTCGCGGGGGCGAATTACATTAGATTATAATTACACATTCGCTTAACAAGCGCTTGTTAGCCCGCTGTCGCGACACGGTAGGGTATACGAAATTTTTCGCGTAATTTTCCTTCTAACGGTGTACTGGCAATAAAATTTATTTTACACCACGAAGGTCGTTGATAAACATGCGACAAATCAACGCGCTTTTGTGTGTAATAACGTAATAGAAGTTGGTATACCCCTCATATTATGATATACTGGTGTAATTTTCGTTGCACTACGCCATGTAAACTCTTGTACAATGTTGTAAACACGAGAGAATCTTATTAACAATAATGCAATTTCTCCAACTAAATAAGGAGTAACAATCTTGTGCAATCTTATTTAATATCTTATAGGCAGAATTAAGGTAACTTTACAGTTTCTTACAACCTGAATGTTACGTGTACGAGTACGGTCGTACTTACATAAATTTTAAGAACGAATGTTGGAACATTTATAATGTGACTTCGTGACCCGCGGGAATTAATTACGTCAAGTTGCGTGGTATATTTAATCAAATCTCATTTGCGAGCTGCAATGACAGAGTTAGATACACAACGTAACGTTTACGATTGCAACAGTAATTATGAAATTTTTCAGGACTTTATTAAAATTCCTCTTGTTTGACTGACTCGCGTTCAACGCTCCGTAAATTCACTTAACCGTTTTTGATTCAAAAGAAATATTAATGAACATCGGATACATCAAAGACTTCCTCGGTGTTTTCGCTAGAGAGAAAGACTGTCTGTGAGCTGGAACTTTATTTACATCTGCCTTAGGAAGAATCCTCTCAGGATACAAAGAGAGGGAGAAAGGAAGAGAGACTCCAAATTTGTCGAAGTATTATCATTAAAATCCCAATACCAATAGTGAACCACATTATGCATAAAACATCTGATACTACTTATGCAATCACGAATTTATGTATAATTTATGTAAATTTATAATTTTACAAATGTGTGCAATTACACAAATTTATGTAAATAAATAAATTTAATTACATGTAAATATGTCGCGAATAATGAGAGTCGTTATCTGATGTTTTGTTTGGCATTCGACGATGATGAGTAAAGTATCTTTTGATAAATAAAAAAAAATTTTCCCATGATCGCGCAATTTTTCTAAACCGTTCTCGAAACCGTGATTTCTATCGTTCTCATCATCGTGGCAACAAACGAAAACATCAATCGGACAAACAAAGCACGCGAGATATTCGAGATTTAGAAAAACAATATACGTGCGATACGAGAGTTCAGGATGAAGGGATTTCGTTTCTTCTCTTTGCATATAGTTCGACCATCAAGTCGGCTCGCATATCGAGAACAAATTGCATCGGTAGGATTTTAATTGCAATCCGCGATCCAATCGGCGCGATCTAATTGTGACAATTATCGCACGCGTGGAGACCTATCACAGCTTTGAGTTTGGCTTTCCCATCCTCGTTCGTCGAAAATATCTCACGTTTAAATTATATCCGGTCATTGCCTCTCCGTGCATACGATCGATAAACAGGTCCACGCGCGATTTACTCCGTAATTTATTGTAACGGCGAAAAAATCGACCGCACGGGGAATCGCGGCTCATTATCAACTGCATAGCGACCCTTATCTTTCTGCCATTGAAAAATTTCTGAGAACAAAAAATGGCGCGGAGAAATAGAATTAAAATTTTATCTTAGATAAATTGTATAAATTATACATCTTCTGCATATAGGACAAAAAAGAATTAGCTTGTTCGGCGGACCTAAATTACCCTGTTACACACTCTCTATACATACTCTGATGCTAATCCGCAATATTACGTCGTAAACTCCGCAATATTACGTACCTTCTCGTAGCACGGTCGTCTTACCATTAATTATCCAACTTTATCAGTCATCGAGGAATACTGTTCGTGACAGTAACTCCACTTGCCAGCCCGCTCTTCCCGCGCTTTGGCTGCTTCGGACGATCAGCGTACAAATAAGTGTCTGGCGCAACGCGCGCGACAAAGCGTCCGCATCTCTGAGAGCCGATAATTACCTTCCAGACAATTTAGCGCGTCGCACATTCATGGCAAGCGACGACCCGATACTCCGTCACAGACTCCGACATTAGGAGCTAACTAGGACGCGTAATCTAGGATCCGCAGCAGCCGCAGTACGCTGCTGTGCGCTCCCGCTCTTATCAATATATCCAAGATAGAGGATATTACCCCTCTGTGCAGGATCCAAACGCTAATAACGGGACTCGGTTTCGCCACTCGAGCGACACACTGTAGATGTTGTTCGCGACCTCGCAAGTCGAGCGTATATACCCTCGTCGTTGGGATCAGTAGGGCGGAGCCACGACCCTGAAAATCGGCGAGTTTCGAGCTGCGGCTTCCGACTCTCTCGGCATTACCGCAACTGCGAGAAACAGCGGCAGCGGCAGTAGCAGCAGCCCGCAGGGATTACACGAACCGCCGCGGGCGATGGAGGCCGATTGCTTGGCAAATAGGATTGTGCAGCCAAACAACTACTGTCTGGCAGTTACAAGAGATTGTATCGCGTTACAATTGCACACTGCATATGCAGACCCGTTCCGTCGCGCATCCGTTACGGGTTCTTCGCGTATTTGCATTCGTCGCCTGCAATATGTCGCCCGCTAATAATAAAGCCGGCCCAGGTCCTCCTTCGCGAGGGAACAAAGTCCGCGGCAAAGTCGACGAAGGCGGCGACGGCGGTGACCCGCGCTCCTGAATTTCTGAAAGACCGGATTTCTCCTCTCTCGCGGGAATATATCGACTCTCTATATATATATACTCTTCGTTTTTCTCGGTGCACCCGTCTCGAGGCACCCACCCGAGCAGCTTTTCCCCCGTGATTCTCGATGTCGCGCGAAAATTTCAGCCCGGCATTTCCTACCCCCTCCGTCCCTTCAGTCCCCGAGCCACGTCAAATCGATATATTGGCCCGGCTATGCTTGCCACGCGGTTACGCGGCTGTTCTTTACATCCCGAAGCGACGTTTTATTTTTCAACGGAAGTCAAACATTTATACTCGTCGAGAATTTATTTAAAATTTTCGAACGGCCATCGATTTATCACGTACCACGCGAGCCGCAAGAAAACTACTGTATAAATTCTAAGATGACAACGTGTTTGAATATCGAAAAGTTTTCTCCGACTGTGTTGCGACCTCTTTCAAACTTCTCTTTTCCGTTTTCAGGTCGTGGCTCAATTAAATAAAAAAATTAGTAGATATACGAATGAATAATTTTTATTATACCGAACATGAAGTTGCGCTTTGATACTTTTCTTATACTGGCAGCGCGAATACGAAGCAGAGACAGTGCTTTAACTAGGGATGGGATCAAGTTTAATATATACTTAAAAATTCGAGTCGAATCAAATAAATAATCAAACTTAATTTTCTAGGATTTGAATAATACTCATAAGAAATAATATTTCATATATCGTATTTGCAAAGTATCGAATCGAATCTGGAACAATCATATTTGAATTTTAGATTGAGTACATGCAAGGTTCGAAATAGTACTTATAAAGAACAAAATCTTTTACAAGTAGTACTCGAACTCTAAGATAAAAAAATCTATTTATAATATTTGCTACACACGCGACACGCAAATTCCTCATCTCATTCATTCATCTACCTCTATTTTCTTTCACTCATAAAAGACTCGAACATACTTGATTCGAATGTACTTCGAAATACTGCTCTTGTTTTTCGAAGTACTTATAGAGAGCTCGAACCTATCTCGTTCGGGTTTAAATATAAATTTGAAAATGTTATACTTCTTTTCGAAAGTTCGAAACCATAAATAAATTCGAATGTACTTATAAGATACTCAATCACTAGCTTTTAACGTGCCAACGGTGGCCGGGTCTATCTACTGACGACGGCAGTATCAAACGTGATTTACAGTATGTATAAATCTAGCAGCTGCTATTCAATGGCGAAACTCGACGAAAAAGCAGCGAATAATAAAAGCGACGATATTATTGTTACAGCACCGTTGCACACGACTCTGCGCGGATTCGCAGATACGTTTCGTGTCTCGTAGAGGCGCGCCGCGCCAATTTTCTGGCAGGCGAGAGAGAGATTCGCGGCCGTAATAAACCAACCGTCCATAAAGAAACAGTAACGTACCATTATTTTCTGCCGTACATATTCAATCCGTCCTCTCTGTCCTAGCCACGGTGGCGAAGCTGTATGCTACATATATCGTATCTTCTGTCGCCTCCGGCTAGGCGCGCGCAAGAGAGACACGTTACAATAGTTATAAAAACGGATATGCGAAAACAATATATGTCTCTGTGTGCCAGTCAGAATATATAACCACGATAGTTCTTCAACGAGGCGATAAAAATCGTGTACGACTGTCTATCGGCGGTTTTGAATTAGAAACATCTTCTTATCTACTGCATCCCCATAATATCGATATATCCTATGCTATATAAAATACAAAAAAGTGTTTTCCCGTAATGTCGATAGTGAATTTAGCTACCATGGGCTTTAATGATTTGAGATGGACTTGTGTTTCAAAAAATTTGAAATTTTTTATTTATATATTTCTATTTCATTTCTATTTCTTTTCATCAAACTTTTGTAACATTTTTCATACATTCTATTTTTAAAAAGTGTAAAAAGAGAAATAAAAATATATGAACAAAGAGATAGAGGGAGAGAGAGAAGCAGAAAGCGGAGTAATTCGCTATATACAACCTGCAAGGATTAAACAGTCCACCGTAACCGTACGGACATGAATTATAGCGATCATCATCATAGACAATACGGTCTCACAATGGAGATTCGGTTTGCGACCAGCAAATATCATAGGGAAGCATTCTCAGAGGAGAACAGCATATGCACTGGTCCAGGATCATTTAGGTGACCCTGAGGCTTCGAGGGGAGGTAATGCTTACAAAGCATGAGATTGTTGGTGCGAGGAGACAACGGATATCATGACCGCTCATCTTGGTAGTCGGATCACGAGGATGGTGACTATCAATTCCTATGTCTCTCTCTCCCTTTTGCCATTCTCTCCCTCTCTCTCTCTCTCTCTCTTTCTCTGTCCTTTTCTTCAGCATTCTCGGAAATCGTGCATCCCACGATCTTAGCTTAGCAGCTATCTATATAAGTCGTGAAACACAAGCTTCACGGTGACCGGATACGGATACGACATCGTCCCATCGCTTAGAGAAATGTTACCGATCCTCCTGGATTATGTCGCCGGATTTCCGTTTCGCTATTCTATCGGCAATGGATTATTTCGCGAGACTGCTTTACTATCGCGACTATGCGTTACATTTAACAAAAACATATCGCTCTGTTTCAATAGTACATTGTCTCAATATATGTTGTACAATACTAGAACACAAGCGCGCGCTACGCGCGCGCCATTCGGTTTTATGTTAAAAAATGATATTTTTTAAAAATAATATAAAGTTTGTTCAAACTCGATTAATATTGTTTCACAGAAATTAGGTGATTAAAGCATTAATTTGCTAATTAAATTTTAAAATAATATGTTAAAAAATTAAAATAATAATATGTTGTAAATAATATGTTATCATATCTTATTCTCGATTAATATTATTTGACAGAAATCAGCTGATAACTGTCAAAAATATTAATCGAGTTTAAAGTATTATAACATATTTTATTTAAAACATATTATTATTTTAAAAATTAATTAGCAAATTAACGTTTTAATCAGCTGATTTCTGTCAAAAAATATTAAAGCGAAAATTTGCTAATTAAATATTCTAGCTTACATATTCATATTTATATTGTATATGTTATAATGTGAAATAATAAGATTATTCTAATATATATGTATTTATTTTATTTGTTACAGGTAGCATTGCGATACACAGTCGATTCACGCGTCGTCTATTGCACGTATCGGTGAGTGAGAGATTGTTTATTTTATAATATTTCTATAGCGATAATGTATATTAGCGGGTGTATATAATATGTTGAAAATATTAAAATAATAAGTTTTAAATAATATGTTATAATATTTTTTTCGCGATTAATATTTTTTTATAAAAATCAGCTGATAATTGTCAAAATATTAATCGAATTTAAAATATTATAACATCCCTTTCTAAAAAAAGGCATGTTAATTGTAAGTCGATTCTCGCAAGTATTATTGCATCTTTTCCGCGATGCTGATTGATTGTTTCGATTTGCATTGTGCGTTATATTCGTAGCATCGAGAAGCTGTCATCGCGAGGATTAGTAGTTTAACAGTTTAATCAAAATAAAATTAAATAAAATAATATGTTATAATACTTTAAACTCGATTTATATTTTTGATAGTTATCAGCTGATTTCTGTCAAAATATATTAATCACGGATAAGGCATATTATAATATATTATTTAAAACCAATATTATTATTTTATATAATTTTATTTTGAACAAACTGTCAAACTGTTAACCCTCGCGATGACAGCCTCTCGATGCTACGAATATAACGCACAACGTGAATCTTGACAGCCAATGAGTATTGAGGAAAAGCGATAACAATAAACTTCGATATATGCGAGGATCGACTTTATATATCTTTTTTGGAAAAGGATTTCATTTTTAACCGAAGAAAATATTTCGAAAGAAGATGAATATAGGGTTATTCAAAATACATCAATCAAGAGAAAACTATCCAAATTTTGTCTCTCACCCTAAGTACTCGATGTGACTTCCCTTAGTTTCACGAGCAACGTCTATATCACTAATCACTATGCATTTATAAACTAAAAAAATATATTCATTTAAAATTGAATAAATTATTTTGAATAATCCTGTATGTTCATTATTTAAAATTTGCCCCACGATATAGACTTCATAGAGAACACTGAAAGAAAATCCTTGCAAAATAATATTACGCAGAAAATGAAGTTGCAAGGACTAAGTCCGCGAAAGTTCTGTTCCGACATTTCGCGCAATAGTCCTCTCGACAATGCGCCGTAACGGATCACGACGTGTACTCGCGAAAGCAATTGTGACGCCATCTTTGCAAGCTGTCCCTTCAATTTCCGCCAAGACAGCCTAACTCCTTCTGGAAGCATCGTGCGTTTATAGCGCTCCGTAATGCCATATCGTCGCGAGCACTCTCCGCCTTGATTCGTTCTCTCCCCGTGCCGTTTCGCTCAATGACACGAAGAGAGCGCGCTCTCGGAAGCTCCGGGCGTCGGTGTCGACAAAGAGGTTTTAGAGAGAGAGGAGAAAAGGAAGAGAGAGAGACGGGAAAGGGAAGGGGGTGAACCTGCGGCGCGAACCGCCGGAATTGAGGTGCGCTTATAATGGGACTCCGGAAACAATGCTGTCCGGTATCGAACCGTCTGCCTCGATGCTCCGACGTATACCCGAAGCCGCTGAAAATGTAGCAGGAGGAGGTTGCGGTTGCACTTCGATAGGGTTAAGCCTTTGTCAGTGTTTTGATCTAGCAGCTGGATGCTGAATCTCCGGGACAATGACGGGACTTGCAGTTCTCGTATTGAAGATTTCGCGTATCAGAAAAATTGTGTCTCTTCCAATTTCTTCCATCGATATCGATGCATTTTTTTAATTCAATGACGTTTATGTAATATAATAAATTCAATGAATCGACGAATGATTGCTTGTCAGTCAATAACCATCGAAATTATGCAATTTAATCGGGAACAATTTAATTTATTTGATCTAGACATAAATCTGAGTTTATACTATTTAAAGATTAGAAATATTCTCAAAGGGCGAATGTTGAGCGCATATGCGTTCGAGAAAGTTACTTATTTGTAAAGAACGCGTACGCATACTCTCTAATTAAAGTTAAGAGCATCGCTATAATGACAAGGATCCTCGCTGGTAATTTGTTACATTATTATTCTATGCATCACGATAATTAAAGGGCATCATATTCTTCTCGGTCTATAGGAAACGTCCGCTTGCAGAAATACGGCGTTGGTTTTTTCCTTGAAAATATGAACTTTGTTTATGATAATTAAATGACAGGAAAATCGCGGCCAGTGTGTTTCGGAAATTTATTTGGTAAAACCAGAGGAACATTATTTCTGTAGAAAATAATTATTTACAATGTGTCTAGCTCGCAACATGTAACAACAAACTTGTAACTCCACGCTGGCCATTCAAAATATAATATTATTTAGATGTGTAACATTATTTATTACATTTTCGTCTAGATAATATTAAATAGACCACATTTAATGTAAATTAAAATTAAGCTGGCCGTGACATATTTAATTTATTTTATAATGATTATGTGCAGTTGATAGAAATCTAATATAAAAGAATCGAATAATAATTTATCATAACTTTTTCGTGGAAGAACTTAGCGATACGCTCGTAGCGAAGCAAAATTTGATCTAGAAAGTTACTATCATAAAAGTGGCATAACATGAGTTTGACCTTGATCGACGTGGGAATAGCATCACCGCGGCATAAAATTCTTTGAAGCAACATTTTAGTCGCTGGAGAGTACGCGTTGCTGTCAAACTCGAGCCGTCGAAAAAATGTAACAGTTCTAAAAGACGTAAATTGGCAGAAAAATAGACGAAACATGATCCAACGAAAATGATCGGGGGTATAATGCCAATCTGAAATTTATATCAACAACAAAGGTTTTCGAGACTCAAATAGTAACAATTATATCTACCTCACATAATTAGAAAAAAAAAATAGATTTATGAAAGATATTTAATCGCATACGTATATCTAAGCGAAATAAAAAATTATTAAGATATTTTCTGAAAAAAATGATGAATTTGTTCAGCATAATTTTTGTCTTACAAAATAAAATATGAATAATACGATTAAGAAAAGAGCAACACATGATGCATATGACTATATATAATTTATAAAAAAGATTTATGAAGGGGATATTTAATCGCACACATATGGGGGGTATATATACATTATATATTTAGGGCGTAACAACGATCGCATTAATATCAATAACATTTCGAGCAAGGAGGAGTGATTTTAACAAGACGAATTTCGTTCCCCCTTCGACCAGGTCTTTGCATTCGTGCATAAGAACTTGTTCGCTGATTATCTAAGAGAAGACTATGAGAAAATTGAATAGAGAAAGAAAAAGAGAGAGAGAAAGTGAAATAGATCGGTGGTAGCTGGCGGCGGGCTTAATGCATCGGACACGCAGTGTTCTGCGAAGACTTCGTCGGCACGTTTCGCCGCATTATTCTACACACACATACACACAGACATAAATACCCACATACAAGATTTGAACAGCGCGCCTCTCGCAGACGCTCCTCGCACCGTCGAACTTTTGGTCGGAGAACGATATCAATTTTGCTAACGACGGGGGAGTTTTCGAGAACAGCCGGGACAGCGGGAATCTCGTCGTAGGGTGAATAGCTGTATATGTGTGTATGTGTATCTTTTTTTAACTGCTGATTCTCATACGCGCGAGGGAGACAGTAAATCGCCTTGGTGGTTCAAGTTCATGCGATATTCGCGAATGTACGTGTAAGTACGCTATAATCGCGTGATTTATCGTTGTATGTGACCCAACGGGTTCCCTCTTTTCCGCGTTCATCGTTTTCTTCCAATCGTTCGACCTTTACACGTTCCTTCTCCTCCTCCTCTTCCTCTTTCTCTCTTTCCGCTCTCATCGTGTTTTCCGCCCTTTTTTTTGCGAGAACTGCCGCAGTTTCGATGGAAACCCCCCGGCTGATTTAAAACTGACGCGCATTTTTCTTTACGATATCGGGGATGGGCAGGTAGATAGAGAGATGCGATCAAACATGCGAGCGCGCAGAGAATCGTAAAATAAAAATTTTGTTCTCATCCTGTGATGAGAAAGAACGAAGACACTTTGCGAGTCCAACAAAGTCACATCATCCGCGTTAACGTATGATAAACCTGTCGGCACGCTTGAATACTGCATTAAGAAAACTATTCTCTGAAGAAAGATGATTGTATACTGTAAAATTCTTTTTAACAGATATTCTTAAGTGTTTCTCATTCTCTCAAACTAAGAATATGTTTTTTGTTAATAACAAATGGTCGTAGGGTATGTTTTTTCATACGAATCGTTGCAGTAACTTATTCGATTATATATATAGTTACAAATTCAAGATGCTAATAAGATCTAAATGTAGAAATTAGACGTAACAATCTTGTTATAAAATACTTTTTTATTTAAAATTTAAATTGAACGTTTCGGTCTTTATTTTGAATCTTCAACAGATTGAGAAAAATTCGGGTGGCTTGTATGTCCTGACCTCAGTGACATATATGAGGTCACTAAAGTCAGAACAGACAAGCCACCTGAATTTTTCTTAATCAATCTGCTGAAAATAGTTCAAAGAATCAAAACATTCAATTTAAATAGAAAAGTATTTTATAACAAGATTGTTTCTAATTTCTCTGGATTTGTATACCAAAATCTTTTCGATTTATTATGATTATATAGTGTTGCATTTTGTAGTGCAGTGCAGTGTTTGTCACTGAATAGTTTTAGTTTATTAGAAAAATGGATGAATTCATAAGTGGCTGGAAAGAAAAGACTTAAGAGAAGTGTTCACAAATAAGAAAATGTAAAATAACTTAATAATTCAAGTTTCATGCCTCATGTTCGATCTATACATATTATCTATACTTTTTTTCTTTGCCTGTACTGTAAAGTAATGTACTTTTTTGTCAATGTAATGTAAAAATAAATCTTATTTTGTCTATATTTTTATAAATTAGGAATATCTGATATTAATTTTTAAATATTTTTCCTCAAAGTTAGAGGATTATTTTGGCGCCTGAAACAGGATATTTTTAGAACAGGATATTCTAAAAATAAATGAGAGATTTTTAAAATAAGAATACAATTTTTTCAATGTAGTATTGGAAAATTAATTAAGTTTATCAAGTTTCGTTCTTTGTTCACAAACGAGTGGCCTAGAATATCATCAGTCCACGGATGCTGAAAGAGGACAAAAGCGACAGAAGGTTTTTGTTTTCAGACATGTATCATTAATAGTTTTTGAAGTACAAAGAGATAAGAGAGCTATTTTCTTCGCAGTAATCATTAAGTATATTCATTGTTTTCTGTAATATAAAGGAACTAAATATGAATGCACATTAAGAATGCAATATTAATTCATTGTTTTCTCTAATAGAAACCAAATATGAATGAATATATCCAGAGAAATAAAAATTTGCGTCAAAGAAGAAGAAGACGTGAGATAGAAATCTAATTTCGCTTCGGAATAGCTCATTCGCACAATGTAGTATGATACATAGCACATGATAGCTCACGTCGTCGGCGGTTTCTGTGGTTTAACGGTTAACTCCGATCTCCCTCTCTCGCGTGTCTTTATCTTCAAGATATACGCCGGAAACGTATTCCCTGTCTTTTTATGCCGCGCTGCGAGAATCATGACGGTACGAAAAGGGGATGTATAAAAATCGCGAGGATAAAGAAACACGTACGAGTTCTCTTCTCCGCGACTCTCTTTGATATGCACTCGTATTGGAATTCAAATCCATGCTTGCATCTATGTCGGTATTCAAAACGCAAATCCAATCGAATAATTATATGTAGACACGATTGAAAGACGATTTTACTAAAATCGCACTTGTTTAGCTTGTTCGTTAAATATTTATCTTCTAGATGACACAACGCTAGCATATACGTTTGCGTATTAGAAAGCTTATTGTAGATGTGAAAATCATATTTTACAATAATTGTATAATATTTTAAAATATTTTAATAATTTTCATCGAGAGCCTAAAGTCTTAGCTCTTAGATGTTCTCACAAATATAATAGAAAAAAATAATTTATACTCTTTGTGATTATTCTTAATTTTGGCTATCTTTTAATGCAGCTATTAGTATTATTCCAAAAAGATACATTTTTCCCGTTACCCTCTGTGATAATTCGTGATACTCCAAAGAGATACACACATATAGTAATTTCATTTTGTATTTTTAATTTTTTATTATTATTTATGATAAGTACCGGGGTAAAAAATTTGCAAATATAATTCTAAGAATTATGAGAAATCGATATATAAGAAACTTAAATAAATATTTTATCTTTCTTGTTCACACACACGCACACAGATATATATACGGTATTCCGATATCCCTTCGTGGCGTTACCGAGAAAACCGATACGCGAAGACAGGGAAGAATCGGTGATATCGGACGAAAAAGACGAAAACACGCGCGGCAAATAAAAATCGTAAAGGATATATAACGCGTACGCCATGCGATTTCCTTTGCCGGTGCGCGTTCGCATTGACAACGAAATACGGGGTACAATCGCACAAAGAAGTACAAATAGTGCATCGCGCTAAGGCACCGCTTCCGCGGATCCACCCTCGTGCGTTTAACCCGTTTCCTTTATACACGATTGCGTTTACTTCTCCTCTTCTTCCGTCCGCAGACGGTTTCGCGCGCGCGCGCGCGTGTGTCGAGTTATTTTCTTTTACGACCCTTTCTACGGGGTTAGAGAAGGTCTTTTAACAAGTTCTCAGAAGTGGCACGGCTATAACTTTGTTGCTCTGCCGGGTCGAATAACGCGTTCGCGATTTCGAAAGATATTTTCAAACATTTTTTCCCTATCCTCCGGTTTCACTCCTCCAGTTCCCCATTGCAGTTCGTGTAACGTGGTGGCAGACGATCAAGCCATCTACCTTCTCTCGGAGAGATTCCTCTCGCATTTTACTGCTCCGGCGTTTTTACATCTTCCTTTTTGTGCGCTGCTGCTCCCGCACACATAACATCCTCCTCCTCTTTCTTCTTTCGGTTTATTTTTTTCTCGTTCTAACGCTTGATTCGCTCGGTTTGAAATCCTAAAATTATTCGACCATCGCGCGGCCGATTTTTTTTTTCTTCATTTAGAATTTAATGTTTTATCTTGCGAGAAAAGAGGAGTGAGAATGCGCGTGAGCGTAAACCTTGGCATCTCGAAAAACACGGTATTATACAGAGAAGAGACACGCGGCAATGGTGCATGAACCGCTATATAGAAGTTATTTCATTCGGACTGAGATTCCCCTTTTTCCCAGAGAGTTTGTTAAATTTTAATCGACGCGTGAGGAACCACCGTCACATCAATTTCCTTCTTTTTTCTGTCTTTCTCTCTCTCCTCTTTTTTTTTAGTTAAACAATAACTGAAACGTCTGGTCTCTGCGGAGACGGATTTCGACCATCGAAAACGTGTCGCTCGTGTGACAATTTTTAAGCCGGCTCGTTGCAATGAATGCGACGTGAAGGTCGAAAGAAAAAATACGGTTTGAACGAAAAAAAAAAAAAAACGGCAAATGCATTTTTGCCAGACGGATTTCGGTGAGATTCTGCATTGTTAATATACGTTTATATAATATTGAACAGTCGAAATAACAAAATAGATCATCGAGCGGGAGTCGCTCATGAATCGTGAAATACGCATATAGTGATGGAATGGAGAACCGTTGTGAATAAAAATGAATTGTCTATTAATAGTATCATTTGAAACGTTAAATATTAAAAACCCACAGCAAAATCGAGGATACATAACGTCATTTTACATAAATGTTTTATAAAGCCACACAATATAAATCTTTCACATTTGTGATATATTTTCGTGCAAGAGAAAGGATTAGTTCTGTTTTGACGTGTTCATGACATAAAATAATTTTTGGCGATAACGAGGATATCGTTAAATCTCCCTCGATAAAAGTGAAGCCGCTTGTTTATTCATTCGTGAAAAACGCGTAATCCTATTAAAACTCATGCTGTTTTACACCGCCGGTTTATCGTGGAAAAAGTATTCATCATTCGCGTAATAATAATCGCGAGAGAAAGTTCTAAGAAATAAATGGCTTCGGTACTTAATGAACCTCGACGAAAGTTCCAGCAACAAAACTGCTGCTGATTACATTTCAGATTGTTCTGCCGTTACCTCTCGCCCTTCGTTATGTCGCCTGATTAAATCGATAAACCGATAGACTTGTGTATTATTAAATTGCGCCGCGCACGGCCATTTGTATAACTATCAAATTAGAACGCGTAGAAATTATATGCACTCGTGGAATTCCCAGAGGGAGCGCCGCGTTAATCCGAAAATCGATCATATAGCGTAGTAGTCGTTTACCACCAGCTCTCTCAGCTAAGTATACTTTTCCTGCTTTTCTTAGTTGTTGTTATAACAATTAATTTATCCGTTGCAAAACGATTTTGTTGTAATCGATGTTACGCGAGAAAATGGACAATTTATTATGAGGAGACTAAAATTGAAGATAAAATAGTGATAAAGGAAACGTTCAAGGAGGTACTTGAGGTGTGAACTGCGACTATACATCTTATCCCACGTCCTCTGACAGATCTCGTACTTCCTCGACGCGACGTAATCTCTTCTCGCGTGTAAAGGGAAAAAGTTTGAAAAGGTTAGAAGAAAGCCGGAATGACACAGGAGGGGAAAGAGAGAGAGAAAGAGAAAGAGAAAGAAAGATAGACATTTTCGACGTTTATGCGAACAGCAGGCCGTCTTGCTACTTTCTATCGCGAGGAAACGTATTTGCCGCCGCAATCGAGCAAATTCGTGGTGCACGAAATTGCGACTGTTGAAATAGCAATTAGCGATTCGTTAATCGTCGATATGGTGAGTATAATTACATTGCTCTTCGCAAAAATTACATTCCACCGGTTCTCTCTTCTCTCTCGACAAAAGAGAGCGGCGGAGGGTGAAAGGGAGAGAGAAAGAGAGAGCGGACATTCGAACATGGTCAGATTTCGAGTAAATACGATAATAATTGGCACTCTCGCGTGTAATAGGATTGGCGTGTAATGGTGGCGATTTCATTGTCAGTATACCGGTATACGCAACACCGAATTTACGTACGTGATCCCCTTAATGGTCCCCTTAATGAGCGCACTTACGCAATCATAACACCATAATTATGCTTAGGTTACCTGACGCGCATTAATAAGCTGCATCCGATATCACCTCTGTGAATTAAAATCGATCAAACAGATTAATTATTTGTTGGGCAAAGTTCAAGTGTAATTTGTACGTAATTCAAGATTGGCGAAGTATTCCCTTTTTCTTCTCTTTCTTCCTTCTTGACCCCTCTTTTTTTCTGTTTGTGAATGATAACTGAAAAGCAGTGAATAGTTATTGATAGTCTCAGTTATAAGTATAGCACTATAAATCGGTAAAATCTTACTGAAAGAATGAATTAGTGGTTGTTTTCTCTATTTATAACTATTTCAATCAGTATGATATTTTAAAATATATTTTACATTATTATTAATTATTATTATTATATATTAATTGTGAGATATAAATCTATAGCAATTAAAAAGTATATGAATAATAAGTATAATTTTGAATTTAAATATTAGTTATATATTTCATTCTTGATATATTGACAATTATTGTTTCATTCCGATATGAGCTTCTGTCGTTAAAAAATAATCTAAAATAAGTAGAAACATTTTTTTAAATTACATTTTGCAAATATATATGATTATTATTGATTTTTTAATAAAATCTTATTATTATAATTATTGAAACATAATAAGACAAAAGAGTAAAGTGTGAATTTTTACTGAAATATTTATAGATTGTGAGTGAAATCTTGTCACTGCTTTGATCAATGATATATTTTCACTGATTTAATTTAAAAAAGTAACATATATATTGTATGCATATATTTTATCAATATATATGTATTAATATATATTTTGAATATATTCCTTTAAAAAATTCCCGATATCCCACAGATCTATTTCATTATTTTTGAAGCGGAAAATATTCTTTACAAAGAACCGAGCGCACAATGCGTTATATCATCGATACGATTAACGAGCCATTTTCATTGCAAACGATATCCCGTTTGCGTCTTCGTTCTCTGATTCATCGTCCGCATTGAACGAAATTATTCGTGCTTTATTCCTATAATTTATTCCAATGTGAAATTATTCGGGCGGAAACACCAGCACGTTTTGAGGAATAGAAAGCAAACGGATGAAACGAGATGAATTCCGTGTGTCTCGAAATGAATACACAGACTTATTTTACGAGCCGTGAACAAGGCCGAAAAGGTCAAACGAGTTATCACGTTAATATTCTCATTTAAGATCCAATGGCATTTAAAGATAAGAAAGAGAGTGAGAAAAAAGTCGTGACGCGCAAGAGTTTAAGAAAGCATTAAAGAACGTTTAACTCTCGAGTGATCGTATGGATGTCATTAGTCATCTGCGTGCCCAATCTGCATTTTTAATTAATATAAATTTAAATTTATGATTAATACATATATTTAAATAAATAATATGCTCATAATATATATGAGCTTATAGTATATATCTTTATATTTGAATTCGTTTTTTAAAAATGGGTGACAGATGTCATCTATGCGACTTTTAACGTCCCATTTAACAGCGCAATCACTCTAGGATTAAGAGAGATACGAGGAAAGACTTTCTGTAATTTATTTATCTACAATAATGCTTAGAATGAAAAATTATGAAAAAGACTATATTTGGATAGTATAATAATAGTAGTGATAGTATTGTACATCTCCTTACTATCTCCTTATTTTTGTAATTAGTTAGGTGTTTGGATCCAATCTAGAACTTATCACCAAGCTTATTAGATTCGATATTTGAAGATACATGCTTTTAATATTTTCACGTGAGAATAATTTTTCTCTTTCATGAGATTTTATAAAATTTTATCTTCAAAATTTGCGGTATATATATATATATATATATATATATATATATATCACGCGCGCATGGATCTTGATGGCTAAATATTTAAGTCTCCCATTTGCGGAGAAGTACATTTTCTCCCTTGCCTTTTCCCGAGTCGATGTGATGTCGGTGGAGAACGGCAGGTCAGCGGCAGGACGGTTGCAAGTTGCAATTGCAGCGACGAATCTGTCCCGCTTGGTAAATTGGTCGGCGCAAAAAGAAATAGAAGGGCCTAGCTAGCTGGCTGGCTGGTTGGCTGGCTGGCTGGCTGGCTGGCTGGTGTAGGTGGATGGTGGGAAAGAGCGGCACAAGGTTGCAGAACGTGACCGAATTGTGGCAAAATCGCCGTCGGCGAGCGTCAGCGGTTTTTCAATCTTTCTCTTTTTTTCCTCTTCTTTTTTTGTGTGTTTAAAAGCCGTCGAGTGTTTTTTCCGACGACCGATAATCGAGTAACGTGACTTATTAATCTCGCGAGTGCGAATGCAAACAAAATTGCGTCCGCGCCATCGTTGCTAGGTTTATCAACGTAGGGTTCGTAGGGGTACAAAAAGCGTAATAAATGTGTGAATCATGGATGCAACGCGAAGTTTTTTTTCTCCACGATGTCGCTAACGCGGCACTTTATCTGTTGAATCGACAGGCCTGAATGGATTAATGAAGGGGCGAGTAGAACAAAATCTCGCATGGTCGATCCGAGGATTTAGTTCCGTCGTCGTCGTTAAAAAAAAATTTTTTTTTAGAAGTTTGGTATCGTATGGACAGATCGTTTCCGATATCTGTGGATCGATATTAATAAAATATGGAGATGCGCGCGTAAGTGCAAACTATGAAAAAAATATCCCACGAGTAATAAAAAAAGATGTTACCTTTAAACGGGCGTATTATAAGGGCTCTGGGAAAGAAATAGACAACAATGTCGGAACGCAAGAAAGCGCATTTGCATATTACAATGAAAATATGAAAAATATGACAGTATGAAAAATGGTCCTGGCGGTTATCGGTTCGCAGTCTACATTAAACGCGATATACCTTAACCGCGATATATACGCGTACGGAAAACGCGTACGGCGTTGCGGGCATTGCTAACATATTAATTTAATCGGACCACGTTTTGATATTTTTCTGATTAATCCCGTTTTTCTTTGCACGTGATGTTTTTGCGAAACAACAATGAGGCGGCGCTGACCGAAATTACATTTCACCGTCGAACAGTTCGAGATAAAAAAAGGCTAATACATTTTGTAAATATAAATTTTAATTTGGCTAACTTTAGATGCATATAGAGGATTATTCATCTCTCCGAAATTTAGCATTAAATGTTACTGAAAGACATAGTGCGTCATTGTAAATTCAACATTGAATATTATAGGACACAAGTCTCCGGGACTTTCTAACGCGAGAAATTGGACCAAGATGGATTCGTAGCGCACGACATTTTGCGAGGCACTGAAAAATTTATATAGACTGAAACTTCCACGCGAATTTTCTTTTTTTTTTCTTTCTTTTGTTTTTTAAAAATAAGGTATGGCCCGTGAATTATTGGCTTCTCTCTTGAATATCGGCTTTCCTATCGCTGTCCTCTCGGTCGGCCGTCACGAGAGAATCCCTGGCTCGAGGGAACTCGGCCTAGCTAATTACGCTTCCACGTCGCGTTTTATTTTATCTCCGGAAAAGCGAACGAGTCGCCGACCCTTCATTAATACGGCGCTCGCGAGAGTTTCCTTACGAAACTTTCCGCACGACGGACGCGTAAACGGCGCATGAAAGCGACGAAAAGGTTTCGTTTCTTCCTATCCACTCTCTCTTCGTCTTCCTCCTCCATTCTCCCCCCCCCCTCTCTCGGTCTCTTTCTCTCTCAAATGAAAATGAAATTGGCTGTTGTGTCCGAGATTCGTTCTCGCCGTCATTCTTCGCCTCGCATTAAGAGCACCCGGTGCAATTCTCCGACATTTTACATCGGAACAGCAAATTAAAAACGACAAGGTCTGATGATATGAATTAATTAAGAAAAACAAGACGCGCCTCCGCAACGAAATTTCCGGAAGTACCGCGTAAAGTCATTCTTGGTTTTTTCAAGCGGCAATTCTTCGTATCTAAATAAGAAAGTTTCACAAGTAACTTGACATGAGAGATTGTAAGGCATTATTCAGCACATTTCCAAGATTCGATCCGATACTGTCATCATCACGACACAGTTCATTAGTCATCTGATCCGCAGATTGTTTAAAAAAAGGGAAAGTTTACAAGCGATCCTCGATTTAATTATTTTTATAACGATCACTCATTGCATTTCAGATCATTTTATTTCAATAGAATAATTTCGATAGATAGTTACCATTATTTTTATTATTCACCTGCTAGCGTTTGACTTTCTGGCTTTATCTTTCCTTTTTCGACGAGTGAATTTACGTTACCTCGAGATGTTACTTGCTGCCGCAAGCTACCTATTTCTGGTATCGTAATTGAATGAGGCATCGCTGCTAAAACGCGCGATAAAATTGCACGATTGTGTTTATAATTCTACAGGGATAGAAACATTATTCGAAATAATGTTCTTTTATTCGGTCATATTTTAACTGCAACATCATGTCTACATGATTTCTTTATTATGAACGAAACTTGTTAGAGAGAATGGAGCTCATCGAAATTCGATATTATTTATAAAACATGTTATACAAACTGCGTGTTCAATTAGCATACATATGTAACAACTGTAAAGGTTACCATTTTACGTTTGTCAGTTATTTTTTCATTATTCGTAATATTACTCGCTCCGATCGTTAAACGAATTAAATAAATATCATTTTAAAATCAATTCTATTTATTCGAATCGTAGATCGAGTTACTCATTGTGCGATACTTTATTAACCAAAAATATTAACATCAATACATTCGCAAACATCAGAACGTTCGCGTACGTAAGTTGAATATCGAATCGTTCACGTATATATGCGCGTGTATGTTCGACAAATATTTACGATGGGTGTTTCGATCTGACGTTAATTCGCTTAATATAGCCGACCGCACGTTGTTGGTAAACGATATCTTCCAGCAGCGGCGGTCTGTTCAGCGAGAAGCGATCCGTTTCACAACGACGATGACGACGACAACGATGATGACCTCGTCCTCGATTATCGCTCCCATTTTCATCGTTACCAGCCAGCCAGCCAGTCAGTCAGCCGTCATCGCATCGATTTCTCGCTTTATTCTTTTACGCGCGCGACGCGGCTTAACGTGTCACTTGCTCGATATAAGACAATGCCGGTCGCTGCTGGAAAGTGTATGGCGGATGAATTTTACCTCCGTTTAACATCAACAATATTGATTGAGTATACAGCATTATACGACAGCTATCCTTTTTTCTCCTTTCGCAGCCGTTTCTCGCTTCTCATTCTAGCGATAAACGTGATACGGCCACTTCGCAACGATGTCACCGGACTTATAACAAGCGCGACGAGAACGTCTTCTTTTCTTCCCTTTTTTCATTGCGTAATGCGCCGGATCGAATTATCCGGCCTGAATAAAATACTTTTTCCCATCATCGAAACGATTTTTCAAGAAGAATCAGATATCATCGTGCACAGTTACCTCTGTAGAGAGGTGATATGAAGCGATGAGTGGCTCAGTGGCAGAGTGGCTGTCTACTGAAAGGGAAAGTCCTAGTCTGGCTCCGATAAGGCCTCAATATTTTTTTCTCTATTCAGAAAAGGCCTACAAATTTCAAAAGTGAGATGACTTAACGTACTTTCAGAGTTTTGGATGAACTAACAATAAGAAAAGGAGAGTGATAGTTTCTAAGGGAACTGAAGCGTTGTGACGAATGTTCGGAGATTCGGCCAAGCTGTAGAAAATATATAAGCGAGTAGAAAGAATATAGTGGTATATATATATACCACTATATTCTTTCTACTCGCTTATATATTTTCTACAGCTATATATATATATATATATATATATATAGCTAAAAAAAACATATATATATGTATATATAAAGCGATGAGTGGCATCAAAACGATTTTTCAAGAAGAATCGGATATCACGATGCACCTCTGTAGAGAATACGTGAGCGAGCAGAGAAAATACGATAATATAGGACGATGAGTGGTTCAGTTTGCAGAAAGTGGCTACCTACTGAAAAGAAGGTCTAGGATCGAATTTAGATAGGACCCCGATATTTTTTCTCTACTTGAAAAAAGCCTACAGATTTCAGAAGTGGGATTAATCAAAGTGTTCTCAGGGTTCTGGTTAAACCAGGAGAAGGAAGATGTGATAGTTCTAAGGGAACTGAAGCGTTGTGACATTCGCGGAATTTCAGGAGGATCGAACTAGAGAATATGCAAGCAAGCAGAAAGAATATGTATGTGGGACAATCAGAGTAGCTGAGAGGGAAGTTCTAAGATTAAATCCGGGTAGGGCCGCGATATTTTTCCTCTGCTCGAAAAAAACTTACATTCTCATTATTGGTCAAAACTGATAAACACGCAATGGAGGAATTTGATGAAAGAAAAACGAACAATATATTTTTTCAAATATATTTTTTTGTAATGACTTATTTTATGCCGTTGCAAAATGTTATTTCAGTACACAGACTATCTCGAAAATATACAGGCCATCTTCAATAAAACATTGCTCCCTTCATTGATTCAATTATCAGGCTTTGTTCCCGCAGCTAGAACGAAAATGGACGACCTACATAGGCTCGTAATGCGTATGAAATAAGCGACATGCGTTATATAATGTAACGCAAATTTAATTATTTGCAATAATGAATGCTCATAGCCTGTCCTCTCCGGTTTGACGCAACGCTGATAAACATGACATCAGATATATCAAATTCGATCGGATCTTCTCGATATATAATTCGCATCAATTCGAGAACATAAATGTAACAAAATAGATGCCATCAGATCAGTATAAATGAGCATTATTAAATAATTATTAATTATAAAATGTTATCAGGCTAGTATAAATGCGCAATAATTATTAAATTATGTAACGCGTAAATTAAATTTTAATTAACGTACACTTATTGCAAAACAAAAAAGATAGGACATATATATATAATATATCCGTGATGATGTGTGATAATAACAAGAAAAATATTTATAAACTAACAAATAATTCAGTCTATTGTTCACAATCGCATATATACATTTCGCTAAATTCAGTAAAACATTTATCCGATGCAATGTGCGTCAAGTGGACAGTTTGATATGGCGAGCAAGACACAATTTCGTGGCGAAAGGTATTAGGAAAATACACTCTATCGTAACGCAAACTTGAACAATTTTCTCATTAGATTAAATTCGCCGGGCACACACACACCGAAGAAGGTTTGAAGCGGTTTTGCGTCGAGAAAAAGGGAGAACGTAACTGCAGCAAGCTTTATAAATCTTAACGTCCGCAAACTGGAGCACTTATTTCTATTTTAATCGTCCTCCTTTTATCCCTCCTCCTTTCCCCTTTTTCCCTGTTCTTTCCTACCCTTCCTTCCTTTCTTCCTTCCTTTCTCCCTTGCGATAAACCGTCGTCCTCGCAGCAAGCAAGTGCTCCTTTCCATCCTCGGTGAGCGAGTTTACGTCAGTCTTGGACAAGTGTCCATTTACTCCGAAAGGGCCCAAGAGCGAGTGTGGTAGTCGCGCAGTAAATCTCTCTCACTCTCCCCCCCCCCTCTCTCTCTTCATCACGCAGAAGGTATCTTCCTTTCATCTGCCCGACAACGTGGAGATGGTCGACAAGCGAGAATTTCGCGGAGGACGAGCGAAAGGAAATTACGTTCGCGGTGTCAGCTCTTAAAGCGTGTTTCTCCTTAAGAGGTCCTCATGCGCGCATGATCGATATTACGCGTGCAATAATACCTATTGTGGAATATTACATCGCTCGCGTTACAAGAGAATATTGGATTTTTCCTCTCTTATTAGAAATTATTATAGTTTTTTCTTCCTTATCGTAAAAAATGATCTCTCTATATTAATTATTTCCTAACTGAAGAAGAGTCATTCTCGTGACGCGTTCTTTTGTGCAACAATCGATCCGCTTACAGATAAGAGACAGACTACTAAGAAAAGAATGAAAGAAGCCGTTTCACAAGATTGATTAATAGTTACGAAATAGCTCGAGTTTATCGAAGTGGATTCTTCTGGGTAAGGAAGTATGCCTTTGCGACGATCGTTCCGCAGTCTCGACCGATTTCCAGTTACGGCAACGATGCTTTCGAAGGGGATCGTGTTGGCAACGACGGTGATCGCGCGTTACCGTCAACGCTTATTCTAAATAAGGATGCGCTCGACACGGAAACGCTGTCGCGCGAGATTGCATTCGTATCGTTACGTCGAAAACCTAGTAAGAGAATGCAAATACGCGATCTCTCCGTCAGCGAACGGTCGTTTTATGTCAAACGACAAACGAGACTCACCAATACCGATCTCCCACGAGTGATTCGAAGTGAGAGATCTCATTGATATTCAATATATTGGCCTTTTCTAAGCAATAAAAAATTGAGACCCTACCGGGATTCGACCTTAAGATCTCTTCTCACAAGGGAACCTCGCAAACCTGAAAATTTTGATTTTGATGGAACACATATGTAGAAAAAATAAATAAATAAATTGTGAACTTTTTAGTTGCGATCCAAAAACAATTCTAAGAAGTGAAATCACCTCTTATATGTAGCAGCTTTTATTTGTCTTGATATATTTCGAAAAGTATATGAGATATCAAAAAATTTTTACAAAAATTTTATGATGAAACACATTTAATTACATTAATAATATCAATTTTATTAAATATTTGAAAATAAATTTGTTATATTTTTATTAATATGCTTAAATAGAAAGATTCTTACTATAAAACTTTTGTATAAAATAATTTTTGATATTTCGAATACTTTTCAAGATATATCAAAAAAAGTAAAAAGCTGTTTTACATATGAGAGATAGTTTCACTCCTTAAAATCATTTTTGGGTCGCAACTAAAAGTTTTTAAATTCATCTATTTATTCCTCCTATATGTCTGTAAAGTTTTATCAGAATCTGAATTTTCTGGTTCGCGAGTTTTCCTTGTCAATAAGTAGCCACTCTGCCACTGACAAGCCACTCATCGCCCTATATCACTCATATTTTCTCTGCTCGCTTACATACTCTCTACAATATCCAACATTTTGCGTGTAAAAATAACTTTTTAGAAGCTACTCGACGCTCGCAGAACGAACGTTATATTATATTGCAGTTATTGTTTCACGTAATAAATCGATTCTGCTTTGAATCGCTTATTCGTGATGCAATAGATATTCCTGCCATCTCCGCATAATGCACAGAAGGGGCTTAATATTATTGAAACCGCAGTCTGCATTGATTATATCAGCAAAAGCGCGATGCGGCTTTGTGCACCTCACAATATTATAAGCGAATCGATCGAAGAGGTCCGTCTTTCTAGACGCGGACGTAAAATCGCCGAGAGTAAATTTTATCAAGGAGAGACGGTTCAAGACGACCAAGAAGGCATATTTATCAACTAGAATGTAAAATTTCGCGCAGGAATAACCGCCGGGATCTCGAAGCCATGAAAGAGAGCGGACGGAGGCAATCGACAATGTTGTATACGAAAGTCGAAGGGAGGTGAAACGCTCATCGGATCGGCTCTTCGTATATGTATATAAAACGCGAAAAACGTAAACTCAGCACGACAACTCGGCGGACCGATGGATTCCGCGGAAACGATAAGACCGCACAATCTCGACGTTATGATCCACGCGGATAAATCGACGAGCGTTCGGGCAATTCGGTATCGTACCCACGTGGAAAAAGGAAAAGGCGCATGGATGGATCGTTAAAATTGCCATTTCGCTCTTGCGTAACCCCTCCGGCATAGATTGGTTTCTCTCATACGCGGCGCAAGACTGCTGAAATATTTTTACGAGCACGCTTACTACAAGCTTGCGAAAGCGCAAGCACGGCTCTTTAGCGCTCATTCCGCGTAGTTTTACTTTAATCCTTCGGGGACTGTTCTCTAAAATGTAGTTTTATCCCGAAATTCCTCTCTTTCTTCCCAAAGTTTCTGTTCGGGCGATCCGATAACCGCGTTCAGATAAAAATAGTTTGAGAGTGAACTTTGATAAATACTTAGAAAGCGGGCCACTTGAGTCTAGAGCGCACAAAGAGAATTCTCTCTTAAATATTCTTTATTTCTATAAAAAATTATAAAATTAAATACTCCACCTTAAAGTATACATATATTGAAGAAGTATACATAGATTTAAGAACTTCATATATACAGTTTCTCTCTCGCGAAAAAGAAAAGTATCGTTGATTGAGTGTGTTAAAGCAAAAAACAATTACCAATAGGAGATTGAACAGAGTGACGTCAACACAGTGTCTATAATCTCGGTGGATTACACAGAGAAAGCTCACAGCGAGACGATATTGTGGTCGCTATATTAACGATGTTACAAGGAAATTGCGAAGGAGCGCTTCCCTATTCGATCTCGGAAAAAAAGAAGGGTCGGAAAGGAAGGAAAGGGGAGTTCTCTCGAAGGAGCTCGATCTATCGTTGGAAGCGCGCGCTGACACAATATCGATTGTCTAGGATATCTCGCTATAAGATTTCTCGAAACTCCCCGACCCACGGTGTTCGATCTCGAGCCGTTTCATCACGAATTCATTGATCGGACGATGGAGCTGCGGCGAGGGTGTAAGAGAGATAAGATCTCTCCTTTATTCTCAGAGGCGCGCGGCACAAAAGCGCGGTTGGGAACTAAATTCGCCGGCTAACCAACGACGCGATATTCGCACACACCGGAGATAAAATTGATCGACTCCGCCGCGCACGGAAATAAAACGGCAAGTGAAGGCACAATCGGCCGAAGATCCAGATCTCACGTCGCCGATCGACTCGGATATTAAACGCGACTTCTCGTATTATTCCCATGAGATAATCGACGAATACTTCGATTCGCGATTTTTCAGTCACATGGGATGACCAATATAAGGATATTTCTAAGTAAACAATTTTATCTCTTTTGTTTTGTTTTAGAAATCTATTTGAATGAATATCGTGGAGCATAACGTAGAAGTAACAACAAGTGAAATGATGAATTGTCAATATTGTTATATTTTCTGTATAGAATTGTTATATTTAACGATTTTTTTTTTGCAACGCTATAATCTCGATATTTTTGAAGCTATAAAATTAAGAAATAAAGTGAGATCTGACAGGCGAGTCTGCAGCCATTTCAAAACAATAATTTAAATAAATGATAGTTTTAACTCGTTGTCAGTTTTAACTAATAAATAATCACTCTTTTGAAGTTATAAAATGATAGAGTAAGAATAATGGTTTCTTTAGAAATAAAAATGTTGCATAAATCTGAAATGAAAATGAGCAGATAAAATTCAATACAATAATGTCACGACAAATCTACAAACACTCGGATTTCCAATTTCAAATAACTCAAAATTCAATCGCTTGATTAGTGGACTTGTAAGACCTAAATAGAAACAGATATTTTTTCAGGTAAAATTATTATAGAGACCAAATGGTAATAAATTGAAAGGGCAAACTATGCATCTCAATAAAAATAAACATTAATTTTACGCCGCACGTACATACACACATTCGCCCGATAGATCATTCTTGATATCTACAATAAAATCAAGTGAATCATAAAATATCACCTCACGTCACTCGCACGCGCAAAACTAAAATTTTTTATTAAACAAATGTTCTCACTGCGCGCGTGCACGATATTAAATTTTTTAGGATCTTTCATTCCTAAAAGACGCTCTCTAAACTTTCCGCTAAACTTTTGTTAGATTTTCTAAAATATTCAATAGCAGAGAAAACAAAAACTAAGAATATATATATTTTCGAAGAGCAATATACATAGAGGATTCTTATGTCACATAAATATAATTATTGAATTTCTGCAATTTGTATCGCAAATGAAAATGATTCAAAAACTTAATTGTAAATTATGAGTGGAAATTTATTCAAATTCTTTGACGAATATCCACAAATATCTCTGCAGAATCAGTTCAGCCATCATCCATCAGAGATGGCCACATTGAATTTTTGCTGATTACTAACAAGTAATAAGTCAAACTTTTATTTGCTTCCAGCTATATCACTTATCACGTCGGATCGAACAAACTGTCAGGCTCAAAAATAGGTCAAAAGAGTCGATCTTTCATTGTTTGTTTCAGTTAACATACTTTCAAATTTACTCTTTTTTCTTTAGAAGAGAAAGAAATCAAATAAATCCGTGAATGACGATTACTCATCATAAATTTATTTGTCTGATTTTATAGATAATAAAATATAAAACAGTAAAAAGGATGGATGAATAGTAAAAGAAAAAAACAATTGGATAGGAGTAAATTTGAAGATATGTTAAGTGAAATAAACAGTGGAAAATCGACTTCTCCGATTGTTGACCTATTTTTCGAACTTGACAGTTTGTTCGATCCGACATACATGACGTAAAGCGTTGTTTTCGGGAAACTTATAGTGGTCTTTTTGATCATTCCTTCGAGTCTAGATATAACAATCCAATTGTCACCACTATTCATCGATGCAGTAATGATTTTTAAATTCGTGCTTTTAAGCAATCGTGTATGGGAGATTCGGCATGTTCAAAATCGTACAAAAAATTTCTTCGAAATTTGAATGCCCTTTTAATCTCGTGCATTCATTGATCGCGATACGAAGTACCAGATGAAGATCATTTGCGCCTGTAGACATCCTACTCGGATTAAAACAAATAAATGCTCACGAACAATGGATGCTGCGGCTTCCATAGGCAGCTGCCAACTGGGCCACGGCCCGAGATGGAATATTTATTAGCTCGAAACAAGAAGGGCAAATCGGATAGGATGCGAGGAGGAAAAAAAATAAGTTTCGGAAATGAGATTTTGGTCAATTCTTTCGAAGACCGAGAATCGATTTCATATGAAGGGTAGATTCCGAATAATAAGCGAGAGATGTTGGATGGTATTTCTTTTTTTTTTTTTTTTTTGTATTAATACTGAATTTCCCATCGCTTCTTTTTTTTTACGAACACAATAAAAGAAAATTCATAATCTCGGTATGAATTTTTAAAGAGTCCGGAAAAGAGTGGAATCGTAACCGTTCGCAAATTGAACGTATAGAAAATGTAGACTCGAGATTACGCTCCTACAAGTCCAGCTTTATCCGGCTAGCATGATTGTAAACGTGTTTTTCTGCTTGCTGATGGATCCAGAATACTAAAAGATAAGCCACATCAGATTTCACGGATAATCGGACTGATAGAAAAAGGAGAAGAGCAGCTCAGCATTTATAGGAAGAACGTTCACATCTTGAGATCTCGCAAAATTGCTAATAGCTCTCTCTCTCTCTCTATGTATGTATATATCACAATATCCATATCTCCGTCGGAATCAGGAACGCATCGAGCAGTCTCTTCCGCAAAACATTTAGCTCGGAATAAAACTCTATAATAATAACTCACGCGTAAAAGAAAGCGGGATCTTAAGAGGCTAAAAGAAGATGGGGATTACCGAGCTAGAGAATAGTAAGAGAGGAAGTTTGATACTCAGCGTACATTGAATACGTACATGTTGAACCTATGTGCACTGATACATAATACACGTTTGTACAATGCTGCTTTTAAAGTGTTCCGGTATCCTAAAAATTTCGAGTCGAAAAATATATTTTATAACATGTTCTCAATATAAAATAATGTAGGAAATGTTAAACTGTTAAATGAATAGAGAGAAAAATCTAATTGAAACAATTGTTTTTACATAATTTTTAAATATTATACCCAATAATAAGTCGCGAATAAAGCCCGTTACCGAAAGAAAAGCTCCGTCTGAAAAATAATCGTGTATATATAGATTTTTTCCGATTGAAGTGAATCACAGTTGAATAGGATAAAATGTAAGTTATTTATATTACTTCAAGAATATGTATATTAGAGAATTTAAGAATTTATATTACTTCTAGAAACCAAACGAAGATCAAATTTTAAAAAATCTACGTCATCAGAGTTATCAACGAAACATTTTCCGATATTCCGAATTTGCTATCCATTATGATTTTGAAGCTAGCACTATATTTCGCGTCAGCATGTATATTCGCTCACTCTTCACTTACATTTATTGCACATAAAAACGAGGCTTTAATACCTATATCTATACGAAATAAATAAATATGGCGAGAAAGTGCCGAGAAATAATAACATAGTATAGCGGTGCGTGCACATGCATATGCATTCTTTCTTCTTACGGCAACCAGGACGACGGGAACGGACTCAAAAACGATTCCACACGTGAATAATTTATACGGCGTGTCCTACGAGATGGCGAAATAGGGGATGGGTGCGAGAGGGGCGTTAAATATGTATTACGTTGGAATTGAATAAGGCGAGAATAATTCATATCAGAACGAAAATCGCGAGGTCCTTCACGTCATGCATCGAAAGAGGAAAAGGGATCGGCCACGCGCGATTCATCTTAACAAATGCGATCGGGTGTAACCGCGCATGTGATAATGCATTACACAGCATTAAATGTAGGACTCTCGCGCGCGAAATTATTTCCGCGTCGGGAAACATTCGATCCGTCTTTAAATGATTGAAAACAAGCTTTCCGTTTCCTCTGATGGAATATAAAATATCGTGCGTGAAAGCGCTGAATATTTTTCACCGAGATTTCGACGTAATGAATTTTGTTTCATCGAAAATTCGCGCCTGTGAAAGGATCAAAACGCGAAAACCAAAGCAAAGTGATTGACTTTTTATACGGCTATTTCGAAAACAATGAAAAAATTAGTTTCCACGATTTTAGTTCATCCCATCCTTACTCGATATTCAATGTTTACCTTGTAAATACTTCGTTCACAATCGGCAATTGTCAGCGATCGCAAATATTGTTGTACATTCATCGAATACAAGTATTTTGGCAAAAAGCAATGTCTCCGCGTTCTCGGAATCCTCACAATCAATCTTCCTATCATTCTCTCTTTCTCTCACTTTCTCTCCAAGCCAACGCACGAAAGCTCGAAAAAATTGCGATCGTACATTGAATATCAGTCGATGAAACGAGACGAAAGTAAATGCGAAAGTAAAAAGGAATAAATATAACGGGAGAAATATGACAGAGATTAGACGATGCAATCGGAAAAGGAATGGGTGAAAAATAAAGAAAGGAACCGTGCTCTTTTTTTTCTGTAACACGGTGTGAGTGCGGCGAGATGAGTCTTCTTGCTGTTTGGCAACTTTTCCGTCGGTCCGTCAAATAAGCCAATGTTTACCGGCCTGAATAAAGAGAAGGAGAGTTTCGAAACATTAGCATCGCGCCGAACGCCGTGTTGTCGCTTTTGCAATTAACACTTTTTTGCCTGCGATTCTTATTTTCACAGACAGAATTTCAAATTTCCATCATCATGAATTAATTTATGGATAATAATTATGAAGAAAGTTCACATCTATATAATTCTTAAAAAATTATAAAGCAAAATTAAGGGAGGAGGCTTTATCTATCAGTTTAATTTGTATGAAATAGAATTATTTCTTGTTTGTTTTTGAGCAGAGAAAAAATATCGGAGCATTACCAAGATTCAATCTTAGGACTATCCCTCTCAGTAGGCAGCTACTCTGCTATTGACCCACTCATCGCCTTATATCACCATGTTCTTTCTGTTTACATATTCTCTACAGCTCGACCTTCCTGGACTCCTGACTGAACATTTTCTCCTCAAATGTCACAACGCTTCAGTTCCCTTAGAACTATCACCCTCCTTCTCTTGGTTCACTCAGAACCTTGAGAGCACGTTGATTCATTTCACTTCTGTTGCCTTTTCCGAGCTAAGAAAAAATATCAGGACTCGATCCTAAGGAGATTTCTTCTCAATAGGCAGCCACTCTGCCATTGAGCTGCTCATCGCTTCGTTTTACTTCTCTCAGAGTATCGTTATTACTTACAAATTATAAATAACATTAAATATTATTAAATATAATTGGATCTCATAAAGACAAAATTTGCGCAAAATGTGTATTACTTTAAACTACACGAAAGACTCGAGAAACATCCCGTTTCGGATAAACTTGTTCTCGCGGCGATAATAAACGAGTTTAATTAATCGAGGGGAAGCGGATAATCTGGAATTAACCAATCTAACTTGACAAATCTACTTTAACCCATACGAATGAGAGAGAGAGAAAGAACTCTCTCGCTCTCTCTTTCTTCTTCGCGCGCACGTGACTAAAGTAACTCTATTTATACGACATTTAAACTCTTCCAGTGACATTTGCCGAACGGGATGGCGGCGAATGTTCCGGATTCGCCTTGACGCGGCGGCTAACCGGCGCGAGATTTCTTTTTAGCGTGACAGAGTTAATTAACGATTCCTTCCACGCTCCCTCGCCTTTTCTCCCTTTCTCTTCCTCCCTTATTCCTTTCCGTCTCTTACCTTTCCCTTTGCCTTAAAACATGTCTTTTCACTCATCGTGACTCGGTGGTCGTCGTACCCCGGAAGGTCGTAAAACGCCCTCGCGCGCACGCGCGCACAGAGAGCGGCGTAATTTTAATGAGATTCATTTCGTTTCGCCAGCATCAAAGCCGACTCTATAGTAATTTCTCCCCGCGTGCGACGACGTACTTTCGAAAAAGTGCGACCCTCTTTCCCGGAAGTTGCGCCGTGACGGCGACGTCGTCGTCGTCGTAATTATGCGCCCCGTGCGAGGAAAATAGATGCGCGCGAGGGAGAGAGAGATTTTCTGATGTAACCCAACTGCATTAAAGTAACGAAATGAGGGAATTACAGAAAGCTCCTGGGGAATGCGGCTTTTAAGCCGTTTGAAATCGTTATGATTCCGAGATACGCAGAAAGCCGCATTTTTTATTGGAAAATATACGCGAGGAAATATTCTAAAGCCAATGAGTTAATTAACTGAGGAATTAATCTTTTGATACAACGCAACTTTCCCGTTCTTTTACTTTCTTTTGCCTGTGCGAGCACGAAATGGGAGGGTCGGAAGGAGGAAGACTGGATCTTATTCGCATAGTTCGCGTAAATTATTTCATCTCGAATCCGTTTGTGTTTGATGGCTCAAATAGAAAGAAATATTCGCGATAAAATGCTTTTTACATGCGACAAAAATTTATTGAAATTACAGAATCTCCGCGTTCTTTAAAATCTTCAATAAGTATAATCGCGATGCCTTCACGTAAATGTAACTCCTTATAATAAAAGTTGTTCGTGTAAGTAAAACAATGGCAGTATGCACTAACATTCTTTTTATACTTACCATTGCAAGAACAATGGAGTATTGTTCGTAACACGAGAGAAAATTTCTTTCGTTATTGATCGAACGCGAGATCATCGATCGCGATGCGATCTTTTTCCATTGCACGTGCGCGCTGTAACACAACGGATAGTTTTTTCCACCCGTGTGCAGCAATGATCCATAACTAACTAAATGCAAATGTGCGTGTGGACTGCAGTAAATGCAAATGCAAAGAGACGTCGTCGTCGTCGTCGTCGTCGTCGTCTCGACTTTAAGCCCGCCTAATGCATTCAAGCGCGACGAAAGCACAACCAAGTTTGACGAACTCTCCGCATATAAGCTGCTGCTGGCGTCACCGACCTCCTTATGCAAAATTGCAACAACATCGTTTGACTTCATTATTGCGCGAGCGCGATTTAACGATAATGGCTCGCGGCGTCGCTCGCGATTAGGATAGCAGACGAACAAAGTAAATGTCGAAGCGGACAAGCCGGCGCAGATGGCCAATTTGTCTATATGGCAATGCGTTACAACCACCCACGTTCGAGCGATTACATAACGCGTGTAATAATACAAATGTGTGCGAGCGCGCATGCGCATCGGAAATAATAATAATGCAAGCTCGCATTGTTAACTTCCGAAAGCCCAAATAAACATCAACTATTGTACTAAGGTTCTTTTGTTCTCGAACGGTTCCATTGTGCTCCACCGACTAAAGGGAGGAGAGGCATGCTAAAATATAAATGATAATTGTCAACCCCGCGATACGTATAGTTGCCAATGTGCTCCACATAATGCGGCGTAATAATGCATTAAAAATACATAGACGTAAACATGCATGCGCATAGTTGTGAATGTCGTGCGAGAATAATTACGGTACCCGCCGAACAACGATGGCGTACGAGACGCGAATTGATGAGGCCTGTGAATCAATCCGTACAATGCTCTGTAATCGAATAAGGCTTCTGTCAAAGACAATCTGATAAATTCCCAGCTAAAGCATTCCCTGCGTGGCAATAATGCAAACCGCGCTCATTAACGAATGTAAAGTACGCTGGAGAGATTTTTCGCGGTCGGCTCACATCGCGTGGATACAAACCGGATCGACCCATTATTCGCTCGCAGGTAATTTATCTGATGCTTTACAATTTACAATAATACGTAGATGCGTTACCGCAAATGTATGCGGCACGCATGCATATTGTAGATACCAGCGTAAATCGCTCCATTTATGGAAAGCGTTACAATCTATCTGACAGCGCAATATCTAATTCCCAGTTAAATCTCTCTCAAATCGATCGTAATAATCATGACTGAATCAAATAATAATTTGCATTAAATGACCGCAATTTATATCTCATCATTCTTTAAACTTGAGGCAACATGTAATTTTGCCACAATTTTTTTACACCGAGAAGATTGTATTCTCGCAATAAAATTACTGTATAAAGTCTCTCTTAACAGATATTTTTAAATGTTTTTAGAACATCCTCTAAAATTAAAAATATATCTTTGTTAATAACAAACGGATGTATGTTAATACCGTCCATTTGATCTTATATGATTACATTGTATATGTATAGAGTGTTGCAATTTACAATGCAGCGCAGTGTTTGTCACTGAATGGTTTTAATTTATTAGAAGAATAAATGAAGTTAATAAGTATTCTCGAAAAAGAATCCTTAAGCGACTTAATAAGAGAAGTGTTCACGAATAAGTAATGTGTAACATAACTTAATTTAATCGTTCAGAACTCAAGTCTTATGCCTCATGCTCGATCTATATGTCTATGCTTTTTTATGATTTTTCTTTACCTGTGTGCTAAAAATAAAGTACTTTTTTTGTTAATATATAAAAATAAATTTGGCCATTTGGCCAACATTTTTATAATTTATTTTTTTAATTATATCTGATACTTATTTTTATAGAATTACTCTCTTAAGGTAAAAGAATTCTTTTGGTACCTATTTCAGAATACGGTGTTCTAAAAATAAATGGGGAATTTTTTAAATAAAAATACAATTTTTTCAATGCAGTCTCGTTATTATTTACTTGGCGTATAAGTAAACTTAAAATTCAGATCGTAAGGATTTTTTTAAATATATTGTTCCTCTTAATTCTACCTCAAATTTTCCTCAAGCATTTTTGATGAAATCTTTTCGTTGCACACGGTTAGTGTTTACGATAAATATCGCACGATCCTTCCGTAGCATAAAATTTCTAATATTGCGTAACTATATTTATTCATGCTCCATAAGCTCTCATAAGATGGTAGTTTCGTAAATTTAAATGGAGATACTCCGGCAAAATATACGATCGATATTCCATATATGCGCAGTATTAAAGTTTCATAGATTGAAATAATAAAGGCTGATTTGCACGAACTTCGTTGTGAAGTATCGAACGGAGTTTAGATGGAGTACAGTTAATTGACTAACTATTGGGTTAATTTCATCCTGTAAACTCCAATTAGCCCCAATCGGTTGTTAGATGAACAAATAATCGCCTTAACTTTGATCTCATCCGATCGGTACAGTGATTAAATTAAATTGATTCGGAATTTTAGATGTACATTATTGATTATAGATATTATACTCGTTAAATAGAAGAAACATTTTTTTCACAAATAAAACTAATTTATAAGAAAACGTTAAAACCTTTTTAAAACACAGATGAAACTTTTCACGATAGCTATATAAAATAAAAGTATTCATAAAAAATTTATGATTTACCTCAGAGAGAGAGAGAAAGAAAGGAAATGCACGATTCTTTATAGCAATTTCGCATAATGAGCAAACTATAATGATAATTTAAATGTGCTATGAATCGGATGATTATTGCATCTCGACAATGCAGGATAATGTAAAAAAAAAGTAAAATGGAACGTAGTTTATTTATATTTTCAACATCTCCGCGAAGCAGCGTAAAAGCAAACAACATGACGGAATTAAACGATACACGACACCGAATGTAAACTACGGGATAAAATGTAACGCGCGTTGTGTAAATGCATATTTCAAGAACATTTAAAAAGATCGTTAATCTCGGATAATCTCTCTACGTATAGTTTAGAAGCGCCAAGCTAGAAGCGCAACGCAAATCCCCATAAAAATTTCCTCTCACGTATACCTTTACCTAGCAGAGTCGAGAGTCGTTTATTTTACGTCGACTTTTGACGATAAAAATCGTTCGATATTACCTCGAGAACTCGCGCGACAAACAAAAGCGCATAAATATAAATATAAACGCGACGAAAGTTTTCAAGAGAGAGGCCGAGATAAGAAAGATCCCCGGGAACGTCTCTGTGCACTCTCCTGACGCAGAAGGAGGCATGGACGCGTGTTCCCGGCTTTTCTAACGGGTGTGTAGAGGGAGAGAGGGAACAAACAACAGGCATCGGTAAATGCAAATACGGTGCAGTAGTCTGGAGACATCGGGCGCATCCCTTTGGTTTCAGCCCTCCGGGGGTTAATGCATTCGAGTGCAGCGCTGTTTGTCGGCGTATGCTTGTATGCAAATGCGCGGTAAAGGGGACATAGCGCTACATCGCACGCGCGATGGGACCAGTAATGTCGATCTCTCGATTGTCGACATTTCGACGGCGTGTGCGTTATGTAAATAAACGCCCGCCTTGCAAATGACGCACCGACCAATTTGTGGCGGCCGGAGGGCGCGAATAATTTCAAACAGAGCGAATAACGAGACACTCTTCTGTGTAGAGCGCAATTTTTCTCTCTCTACGTATATACGCGATTTTTTTTTTCTTATTTCTTTTTCCCCTTTTTCATCTTGTATGAGCGCAGTTACAACGTCACGAATGACGGTGGGCTCGATAGTTTTTGTCGAAAAATTACCTACGCGTGAAATATTAGATTTTTTGGCGAATAAAATGTTTGATTATTGAAAACCGCCGAGAGTGAACATGAATTAAGACTCTTGGAGACTTGAGGGAAATTGTTATCGATATGTTACAGGGAACGTAGGTGAGACAATGCGTGGATTCTAACGCTAAACATAGTTGCATAGTTCTAAGTTTTGCGGACGTAACACGTTGTATGCATTTAATGTAAACAAGGACCCCGGGATCATGCAACTGCGAGTTTGCTGCTAAATGTTCAACGGGCGTTCGATAAATTTAAAGCTGAACAACTGCTATTGTCGGAAGAAGAAAGATACATTACGCGAATCACACAGTTACACGTGTCTATCTGACCAACGCATCGCTGAATCAAATCAAATAACTTTAATGTATAAATAAATAACATTTATCAAAGTTTTCTCATCACAATCTAATCAGTCTTATAGAAATTTCGGCCCAAAGAAGCCCGGGGCTTGAAGGGACAGGGTTAACTAGCTCCAATCGACGCTTTTAGAATTACCAGGATTAAGTCGTGACAGTTTAATGCACCGTGACAAACGGCCCGTGTCGAGAGGGAGGATGCGACGGATCAAGTTTGAGCCCTCTGAGAATCACCGCGGATCCCGGAAGATCGCCACGGGGTGGCGAGACGAGAATAGTTCTCGGTCGGGGAATGTAATTTGCAATCAGACGTCGAAGTCGCGGGACGAAAACAGGGGAAGTCCCTCACGCGACCCGATTGGCTCGCAGCCAACTGACGGATCGCCGTGGTCTTGCTGTAGGGGTGGCGTTTTGTCACTCTTGCAACCCTTCACGGCTCCTCTCTCGTGAGCTTGACACTCACCTTCTCCGCTCTCTCCCTTGGTAAACCTCCGTGTTCTCTCCCTTCTCGTCCCCCGCGTGACCTCAAACTCGTCTTTTTCGGTCGGTGATAAATCAATGCGGAGCACTATTTGCGAGAGAGCGGCCGATGGCTTTACCTTTTCCTAAACGACTGCGGTAAATGCTGCTTTTTCGAGCACAACCCCATAACTCACAATTTCGCTCTCGAAACTGTCGGCCGGGCTTCCTGGTTCTGCGTACACGCGCTCGCCGAAGTTGTTTGCTTCTTCAGGACGAAGGGGGCTTGATATCAAGCCTTAGTCTTCGGCTAAGATTATATAAAACGACGAAGCGCGTTGCATTAAAACCATTTCAATATATCGCTTTGAAACTTTTTTAAATAATGACTCATTCTTTATAATTTTACATAATATCATATATCGGTGCACAAAAATATACGTACTAAATTTTTATAATTACAAAGCATAAGAGTTCTTGATTGATATTAAAATCACGTATCTTTCGATGCAAGAAAAACGACTGAAAAAATTGTATTCTCATTTTAAGAATTTCTTATTTATTTTGAAGTTAATTAATCTTCTTTAGAATACTCTATTTTAAAATAGTCCCCATTAGGGTTTTCTTAAAAGAAGGGAATCTTCTAAAGATTAATATCAAATATTCTTAATTTATAATGTAGACATATAGACAAAATGGAATTGATTTTTATGTTAACAAAAAAAAAGTACATTATTTTACAGCATACAGGTAAAGAAAGATTACAAAGAAAGCATGGACATAGATCGAGCATAAGGCACGAAATTTAGATCCTAAACAATTAAATTAGATTGTCTTACACGTTACCCGTGAACACTTCTTTGAAGTCACTTAAATTCTTTTTCAAGAATACTTATAACTACTTATTCTTTTTTCTAATAAACTAAAATCATTCAGTGACAAATACTGCACTGCACTGTAAACTGTAATACTATATACGTTACTGCAACAATATGATCCAAATGAATGGTCTGCATAAAAAATCATATGACCATTTGTTATTAACAAAGAATATATTCTCAATTTTAGTGGATATTTTAGAAACATTTAAAAATATCTGTTATAGGAGATTTCATAGTATACAGTCCTCTTATTTTGAGAAAACAATTTTTATCTGTGAACAAATTTAATATACTTAGAAGATACAAACAAGATATTAACAAGAAAAACTTCAAGACAGTAAGGCGTTAATTATATAAATAAAGCGACGTCTTCAAAGAGCCGCGGGACAAAGTTTCGAGACACGTTCGGTATCGTATAAAATACGTGCTGGAAAGAAGAAACCGCGATATCGCTCGCGGAGAACTTATGTATATTTTAGCTGAAGAGAAGTATAACTTTAGGACTCATAATGGCGTATTTTCGCGCATCGTAACTTTCGCACGAGCACTTTGTACACAAGGAACATAAACTCGAATTGAGTTTGCCAATGCCAAACTCCCCTAAAAACACACCTCACCGCACGCGTCTCGCGGAAGTTCGCGCGGGCTTTTACGGGACTTATAATACATATAACGGAATTGTGGTAAACACCGGCGGTTAGTATTATATCCGCCCACGTCGCAAAGCGTCTGCTTTTGAATACATATGCAAGTAAATATATGGCCTTATGTGTCCGAACGCGAGAAAAATATGACGTTTTTACGGCCTTATTTTATCGAGGAGAAAAAATTCACACAGTGCCGAGCACGGGAGGAAAGGGAGGGTAAAAAAAGTAAAATAAAATTTATACAATTTCTTGTTAATATTTCACCGCAAAAGAATCTGCCGTACCATTTTTTGACAAGAATGTTATTACTTGGACCCCTCAATTTGATTGATAATTTTCATAGGATTTTTTTATTATAGAAAAATGCCATAAATCGCCACTACGATCTATATATCGAGATATTGACTTTTAAAAGTCACAATACTTTCGCTACAATAATTGATGATACTATTGTATATAAGAAAAAATATATTTAGTGGAATAATTTAGTGTTATGTGTATAATAAAGTGAGAAAGCTCCGGGGAGGGGCTTCGACTCTTTTTTCGCACCATCCCATAAACAAATTCTATCTTAATCCAAACCTATTTCTGATTAAATTAAAATTAGCTTTGTTATATTAAAAAATTTGATGAAAAATTTTTATGAAAATGACGCCAAAAATTTTGAAATCTCAATATATTTCTTCAAACAAAAAAAAATAAAAGTTTTGAAACATCGGTATCTCTCTCGAAAATTATTAATCGTAGTTTACATTTTTTCTCGGTAAAAAAATCTATCAATTACATCGAAATAATTCTCCCTCATTTTTTTTAACAAATAATTAACTGCCTAGAAAAATTTATAAAATATTTTTTAGATTAAAAATTCTCTCTCGATTTAATCGAGTCCACATGTGAGCGTCAGTGCACAATGATTTTCAACATAGTTTCGAAGTTAATGACGCACGGACATAGATGAGTGCGGAAATTCAACGGTACGCTTCGTATATTCAAAGCGCGCAATTAGTCACAAACGTGGCTATTTGACGCGGAGTTTCATCAGGATGATTGTAAACGGAATTGACATCGGAATTCACCGTCTCGAATAATTCGATTCGTCGATCGCGCCGAATTTGTGAAAGCCGCGATCTCACAATCTGTATTTTAACGCGCTAGCGAATGCATATCTGTTACGTGATTCTATATGTATATGTATGAATCTGTAAGAATGTGCGTGTGTGCGCACACAAATGCGTGTGTGCGCACACAAATGCGTGTGTACATACATGCGAATAGTTAAAAAATTATTGTTGTTGACCAATATATATATTTCATATATACAATGAATACATAACGCACGTAAAAAAATGAAGAATATATTTTATTCATTCTGAGCAAAAGAAGGAAGAGAGAGAAAGAGGGAAATATGTATTTTACTCGGCGGAAATAAATTTTCAAATTTCGAAAGTCACTTCCTAATAATGTCGAAAGATCTTGTAATTTAATAGGGCGGGATACGAGCTACACGACGAGAGTATAACTATTTAAAGTAGCTTCGAATGCCGTGAGAGAAACAGACAACTATGTAATATTTCGTTGCTTTAAAGCTATTTACTTAAACATAGGAGTTTCATTATAACATTCTCTTCAAGAAAATCCCCCCGCTCTTTCCCTTCCGCGTGTTACATTGTGTACCGCGTACGCATGAATAATTATGCCAAAAAGGGAAGAGAGGAAAGGTAGGGGAGTTTCAATAAGCACAATTGATGATTAATATTATCAACAATAATTGATTTCGTAGCAGCTCGATATTTCCATTTTCTGCATGTCATTATGTAGATGGGAGAGAAGCGTCCCGTGCATAATTAGCCGAGGAATATATCTGCAACGAAATTATTTTAACATCATTTTCTCTCTCGCGCATAGAATATATCCCAGTCGTGTTTAATACACGCGCATGTGTATTTAATGGGGGATATGCGAGCCATAATACACGATGTAAATTACAATGCGCGGTAAAAAGCCGCGTTTCGAGTCGCGTTTTCTGTTAGTTTTCAACGAAACATGGAAATACGAAATGTGCTAGAATCTCCTCAATTTGAAATATCGAAATATCCCGCGTAGATTTGCAGGTAACGTTGTCGAATCTTCATCGCGTTTAATATCTCACATTTGATCTTTATTCCGTGCATATACAGGGTATAACAAAAATGTGGGCCGCGTTACTTACTGTCTAAAAGCAGCAACTGTCAGGTATCCTGAAGGACCAATTAAAAAATTATTTTTGAAGATATATTTATATAAACTTTTTTGTTCATTTCGATGAGTAGAATGCGCTTCTGAAATAGCGACCTACATTTTTGTTACATCTTGTATAGGGCTCAAGTTGTACGCTAAATTTGCAGTTGAAAAACACTCGACTGACATATTACTCGACTACTCGACTACTACTCGAGTTTCGGATGGATACTCAGCATTTAGCGCTAAATGCGCGGATTTCGGTTCCCGTGGAGTCTCCGAAGTTCGCGAATTTCCGTTCTAAGGATAAGTGCATACTCTCCGTGCTTATATATATATATATATATATATATATATATATATATATATATATATATATAAACGAAGACCAAATTACTCGGGGTTCTTGCGTTAGCACCGACGTACAATCGATATCGATTCGCGATATTTCCGCGGCTCGTTAATGCAAGTCGCAAACTCGCCAAACTTTCTTTCACCGTACGTGTTTTCGTCCGGATCCTTGGTGTATACGTATATATCTTAGACTACGTACGCACGCCCACATATACATATATTTTCCAGATAAGTTTTAATATCGCGGAAAACGCCGGAAGCGGAGGGAGAGAGGGAGAAAATCGGCTCGCGGGATGACGGACGAGAGTTTCCCGCGAGAGAAACGCTGGTGCAACTTTAAATCGTCTCTCTCTCTGCCTGAATTTCCTACGCGCCCGACGAGAACGGATGAGACGGATGTTGCAGGTGCGCGACGGAGGCAGGAAAATTCTCAGGAGCTCTTCTCCTTCCGCGCATCCCATTACGCCCGCCAGGCATCTCGCGATCGGGTCGGATTTCCTCAACGCTACCGGCTCGACCGGCGTAAATTTGCCTTTTTTATTAACGACTCTACAACATATACCGAAAGAGAGAAAAAGAGAGAGGGAAGATGAATCCCTCGGAATTACTCGACTCGAATTCCACCAGCGGTTGTACTCGTGAGTCTCGAATTGAAATGGTTCTTCTTTTTCTCTTTTTTTCTTCCTTCGAAAGATTCTTTCCGGTTTAAAACGCACCGCGATTAAAAATTCTCTCGTTTCCTCGTATTTAATTGAACGAATATAAACGTGGTAATTAATAACATCGGTACAATCGATTCTGATAATATTTGCGTTGGCTGTTCGCCTGTTATCATGGAGCTAAGAAGAAATGAAGGGAGTATATGTGAGCACCATAAGTTAAGGATACGGTTCTAAGGACGTAAAAGAAATCATTTGTCGCTATCTTGGTTTAGAACACTTATTTGATTGGTTATTATTGGAAGAATAAAATATCACTAATTATTACTGAAAAACGCTAATGCATTCAAATATAAAACGAGGTTTGATATTAGCCATGTGTCCCTTTATATTAATTATGTGTATCTTCCTAAGCAAGACCGTGATTGAATCCCCTTACGTCTTAAGGATTTTAACTTCTATATCTTAACTCTCCCGTTATCGTTATCATCATTTACCGTGTCATTTGTCTTGCTTACTTTTAGAAGTAGAACGCTTTATCATTCACAGTGTACGTCGTCTTTTATCAATTCTTTTTACAATAGATTCTTGTCGCGAAGCAATTATAAATTAATTATAAAAATTAATTATAAAAAGAAAGTATAAAAATAAAACTGCATGTGTATTGTATGTGTAGTAATAAAAATATCAAAAAGAAATCTTAAAACCAGATAAAGAAATAACATGAATGTAAAAAAATGTATATTTAGATCGGGCCCCCAAAAAAATAATAACTAATAATAATTAATTTCTTACGTATAAATGACGTATACAAATTACGTGCGATACATCTTGTTATTGTCATACAATTAGTTGCTAAAAATTTCTCTCATTAAACTGATTCTTGGGGATTCCCTGCATCTACTTTGAACACATTGCACGCGCACACGGACCCGCTAATTCACTCGTAACAACCTCCTTTACCCATTTCCAGGCCGATTACTATCTATGCAGCAACCGAACATTACCATCGCTATCTGCGCCCGTTGCATTCCACCGCGCCGTAATGCAGCTCGTAACAGGGTGGGCCGACCGAGATAAAAAAAAAGAAGTAGAAAAAAAAGGGGAAAAAAATTCGCGTTCGGTACAGCCGATGAATACGGGATAAGCATGCGGACGTCATTCCTTTCTCGATACGACGTACCTGGACCACGAAGGCGTCACTTATCGCGATAGTGTGAGAGAGAGAGATTTTTTCCTCTCGTGGTCCATACTCTTTTCCCGATTCACGTCTCGCACGCATGCACGCGTATGAAATTCTGTGCGAGCGAATACTATACTTGGCGAGACTACTGATTTCCATAAAATTATTACACGCTCGTGCGCCTTCATACCAAAAAAATTTGCATACCGCGAGCACTCGGAGGGAAAGAGGCCGAAATAAAAAAAAGTTTTCGGCTTCCACCATTTCGCTCTAATCGCGTTTTCGTGTCCCCCTTCTCTACGTACGCAAAATTGGGACACGAACGCTTTCTCTCGTTGAAATATTTATCGTTTTTTTCTCGCACCGCGCGAGGAACGCTCATGCCAGTCTCGATGTAGCATAGCCAAGCAATCTTCGATTTTCCGAGGAACGGAGAATTCTTAAGGGAACAGGTAGCTGATATTATATTACAAAGAAAAGAAATGAAGATGTGATAGGAATTATATTATAAAAAAAAATAATTTCTATATATATATATATATATTTCATTTCTTTTAAAAATTTAATATATCTTTACGTTATCTTACATTAATATGTGTCGAACCGACATAAACCTAGTAATATTACGATTATTAAACATGTACTATTGATATATTTAATCTTCTCATTTATATAATACTATTTAGAGTTTTTAATTAGTTATTGAGTGGTTCTGCCTGTTCGTAAATTCGCCTTATAAGAAAAAAATATAAAATAAATTGTCGATATTTTTACATGATTCCGACATGAAATTGCAATATATTTTTTTTATTAGATGTTATATCGTCATCGTGTTTAAAAAATTAATTGGGAGAAATATTTATTCTATCGATATCAAACGGAAAAACCTATTTAAGTACTTTAAAGACACGGATCAATCTCAAATGTAAAATGTTCATAAAGAGAATCTTTTTCATCATATATGCATATTAATCTGATTTAAAAAAAATATTAAAACTGTTCAAACCGAAGCTGCAAAATGTGGAATTTCTTGAAACGAAGAGACCGGTGCTCGAAAATCCAATTTCTTCTTGCATCATATTCCGCATCATCTTCCCACCACATTGTATTGGAATGGTAAATAATTACCGTCGATTCTAATCCGTTCTGAAGCATACTATGCGTTCGACTAGTCCTCGTACTCGGGCATAACGCCCGAAATCCTGATGTCTTCCACTCCGTTGTCGCCTAGCTAATTCGTCCGCAGCTGGTAATCCCCGTTCTGCGTGATGTAACGTACCCATGGTAGAGCCTGATACCCGCTCTTCTCAATGATCTTCAAGTATCGCACTTGAATACCAGACGTAGTGAAATACGGTATCTCAAACTTCACTTGTATAGGTGGTTTGCCCTCGACATCTTCGCTGACTACCGAGGGCAGCCCAAAGTGCGCCCTCATGAGATATTCCTTACCGCCCGGGAAAGACTTGATGATCCAAGTGATGGCGCTTTGCTCGGGCGAATACTTGACGCTGCCAATTGTGGTCTTGAATTTGGGCGAGTCGGCGTCGTTCGGCACAGGAATCACGATCTCCACGTTGTTCGCCGTCGAACGACGCTTGAATTGCGATCGCGCCTTTATCATATATTCCACTCGACTGTGAGCGTGTCGCTCAATCACGGACTCGATCCATATCAGAGGTTTCACATGCGTGTTCAATCTGTACGACATCAGCTCGAACTCACCATCCGGCGGGATGAACGAGATCGTCCGATCGTTCTCGAAACGTGACAGCCTGACGCACTGATGAAATTTGACATCTTCCAGTTCCACAGATTTGGACTTACCACGTCCTGTCGACTCAAACAGGACCTTATCATTGAGACCTAGCCTTAATTCCGGCATTCCTGACAGATAGACTCTCATCTTTATGGCACCAACGATCTCTGAGCTTAAAACATTTCCGTTGGCATTCGCCAGAAGATTCACAGACTCTATTACGTCAAGAAAGACTTCATTCTTGCGATATTTGATACCCTCTGATCGCCAAGAGACAGCATTGGTCACAGCCATAGGAATCCTGGGTTGAATCTCCAGTTTGTGACCCTCTTGAGTAATATATTCCTGCAGAATCTTGCTATCGGTGGTTTGAGGATAGCCAAAGTCCAGCAATTCATCTAGGAGCTCGTAAATAACAACAAAGTTGTCTCGTATACTTTCTTCCTCTAACTCTTTGAAATACTCTTGCATGACATGCACCACCTTGTGCAAGAATACAAATACCAAGGATATGTTTGCATTTTTCTTTGTAGTGGACACGATGTACAGATTGTTATATTTTATATATGCGTATGTACACTCCGGTGTCTGAATAATGGGAGTAAGATTGCCTTCCTCCTCGCGTTCCATCACAAGTGGCATAAACTTTTCTATGACACCAGTTTCGATGTCGCCACGATAATTTCGCGAGATCAACACTTTGCCTTTTACATCCAAAATATATATTGCTGACGTCGACATCTTGTCTCAAACTGCAAACAAGAAAAGAAAAAGATTAATAATATTATATTCGTATCTTCACATTTTTTAATATCAATGCCCAAATAATATTTTCCTTTTACATTTATAACAAATGCATAATCATTGCAATAATCGATACAGTTAAATGCAGTTGACATCACTTGAGCATTTAGGTTATGATTACCAAAATAAGAGTTTTGAGCTGAGATTTGCGAGATTACTTGCGGAAATAATTGGTATTTTGTCAAAAGTAAATTGCGTGTACTTTATGGAAATCAAGATGGTATTAAAAAATCGCATAATTTATAAAGTTTAATTTTACATCGAAATTTTAATCTGAGAAGAAGCATCCTTAAAAACCATCGACACTCACCTTGGCATACGATATCCTTCCTGAGAGTATCCTGTGTATCGTTTTACATCTAGGAATGACAATTTGCTATTAAAATTGGAACAACGAAAAACATCAAGTTCACCACCTTGCGCTCTCGGACTGCCACTGTGGACCGTGGCCGTGGCGAGGTTGCTACGAGTGCGCGATATGCGCGCAGCGCGCATGCGTGTACGACTAACTTCACTCGATATATTGACCGCGACGCCACGAGACGTTGGAACTTCGTAGAATAGAGATATCCGTCGAAATTTTATTATTAAGGTATGATTAATTCATTAGAAGACTTTTTACTAGCGTGTTTTATTCAATATTAATGTGTGTCACACGCGTACAGGAAAATAACAATGAAAGTTTAACGTTTTATGTAAATAGTTTATAGAAACACGATGCGCCGTTACTGGGCAGCACGAAATGTACACTCCAGCGTAGAGCGCAGTTTTGATAACCTATTTTTTAATTATTTTTGCATTACATTGAACAAATCCCAGCGTAAGACAATCGTAACGTCACCGTAGAATTATAATGAAAGCCTGAAATATGTCACATATATGTACAACAATAATTATTTATCATACTGAAGTATGTAATCCGTGTCTTCTGTCCAAATATTTTACATAAATAATGTAAAACAATATATTTTTATTTTGTATCATTTTAATTTATATCTCTTTTTAATTTACATCTTTATAGAACTCTTGAGAAGACAAAGAATTCAAAGGAAGATATGAGAGAAGCCCGAGAAAAAAATCATATAAAAAAATCAAATATAAATATATATAAAATATGTATATCTATATATAATTTTTTGTCTTGCATAAATCTGCGTCAATATATACAGGAAAAATAATAAGATAAAGTGAAAATTTTCGCATTTTTTTTTTTTAAGTAAATTTAAAGAAGTGAGAAAAAATGGCTTATATATATTATATATATTTATATTTGATTTTATATGTGATTTTTTCCCAGGCTTTTCTCAAATTTTTCTTTGAATTCTTTGTTTTCCCAAGAATTAGATAAAGATGTAAATTTAAAAAATACAAAATAAAAATATATTGTCTTAAAATATTTGAACAGAGAAGATGGATACTTTAGTATGATAATTATTGTACACTAGAACAACACAAACGCGCGCCATTCCCCGATTTTAAGATAAAAAAGAAATTATATTTTTATATAAAGTTTGTTTAAATAACTTGATTAATATTTTTTGACAGAAATCAACTGATTAAAGCGTTAATTTGCAATTAAATTTTAAAATAAAAATATGTTATAAAAATTAAAATAATAATGTTATAAATAATAGGTTTATAATACTTTAAACTTGAATATTTTTTGACAGAAATCAACTGATAACTGTCAAAAAAATATTAATCGAGTTTAAAGTACTATAACATTTTATTTAAAACATATTATTTTAATTTTTATAACATATTCTTATTTTAAAAATTAATTAGCAAATTAACACTTTAATCAGCTAATTTCTGTTAAAAAATATTAATAAAACGTTAATTTGCTAATTAACTTTTAAAATAATATGTTTAAAATATTAAAATATTGTAGTAATATGTCGTAAATAATATGTTATAATGCCTTATCTGCGATTAATATTTTTTGACAACATATTACTATTTTACATTTTATAATATATTATTATTTTAAAATATAATTAGCAAATTAACGCTTTATTAATATTTTTTTGACAGAAATCAGCTGATAATTGTCAAAAATATTAATCTAGTTTAAGAAATTATAACATATTATTTAAAACATATTATTTTAATTTTTATAACATATCTTTATTTTAAAATTATTAACATTTCTTGACAGAAATCAGCTCATTAAAGAGTTAATTTGCTAATTAATTTTTAAAATAAGAATATGTTATAAAAATTAAAATAATATGTTCTAAATAATATGTCATAATTCTTTAAACTCGCTTAATATATTTTGTCAGCTGATTTCTATCAAAAAATATTAATCGCAGATAAAGCACTATAACATATTATTTACAACATATTACTATTTTAAATCTTATAACTCTATTATTATTTTAAAATTTAATTAGCAAATTAACGCTTTATAATGTTTTTTTAACAGAAATCAGCTGATTAAAGCGTTAATTTGATAATTAAATTTTAAAATAATATGTTATAAAAATTAAAGTAGTCATATGTTGTAAATAATATGTTATAATTCCTTAAACTCGATTAATATTTTCGACAGTTATCAGCTGATTTCTGCCAAAAAATATTAATCGCAGATAAAGCATTATAACGTATTATTTACAACATATTACTATTTTACATTTTATAATATATTATTATTTTAAAATATAATTAGCAAATTAACGCTTTATTAATATTTTTTTGACAGAAATCAGCTGATTAAAGCGTTAATTTGGTAATTAAATTTTAAAATAATATTATGTTATAAAAATTAAAATAATAATTTGTTTTAAATAAAATGTTATAATACTTTAAACTAGATTAATATTTTTTGACAGTTATCAGCTGATTTCTGTATCATTCTTTTTAACATAAAATTGAGGAATGGCAACGCATGCTTGTGTCTTGTATTGTTCTAGTCTTTTTCTAAATAAACATGTTAAGTCGATTCTCGCAAGTATTGCCTCAATTTGCGTTGTGCGTTATATTTTATTGCATCGAGAGACTCATCGCAAGGGTTAGCAGTTGGACAGTTTGTCTAAAATAAAATAAAATAATGTTTTAAATAATGTTTTAATATTTTTAATTCGATTAATATTTTTGACAGTTATCAGTTATAGCTGATTTCTGTCAAAAAATATTAATCGCGGACAAAGTATATATTATAAGTATATATTATAACATATTATATTATTTACAATATATTATTATAATTAAAATAATAATATTTTGTATGTAATATAATATGTTATAATATTTTATCCGCGATTAATATTTTTTGACAGAAATCAGCTGATAACTGTCAAAAATATTAATCGAGTTTGAAGCATTATAACATATTATTTAAAATATAATATTATTTTATTTAATTTTATTTTGGACAAACTGTCAAACTGCTAACCCTCGCGATGACAGCTGTTCGATGCTATGAATATAATACACAACGCGAATCGAGACTGCCAATCAGCGTCGCGAAAAAGCGACAATGTCAATAACCTTTTTTAGAAAATGATACATGTGACTATTTAGGTTTTTATTATAATTTTATAAATTATTTATTTACTTAAACTTTCTTCAATTATTTTTCTTATATATTTTGTTTCTGTACGTACGAACAGAAACTATATACAAGAAAACGAAAATATTAATATATTTCATATTTAATTATATATAATATAATTTATTATAATATATATATATTTATTTATTTGATTATATATGGACTTTATTTCTCGGAAGAGAAATCGAAACTGCATTCGTTACTCGTTAATCTCAACTTATTCGAGCGGATACAAATATTTCTAAAATCACTCTTAATACAGCAACGAATGTAAATCCTATCTAAGGCATTTTAATCTGTACTTCGTGTTTCACGAAACATTAAATCCTACTTGAAGCCGTTTCGTAGAAAGCGCGCTGTATCTCCGGTAAAGTAGCGCCTTCCGACATTAAGATTCTATACAACTGGAAGTCATTTAATCTCGGCGGAAGATTTCAGCGCGCCGGCTACTCCACGAAGAAGGAACGATAGCGTATTGTAGGATATTCCGTGCACAGTTTGAAAACAGAAAATAAAGGCGAGACTGTTGCAAGGCAAATTCGACAAACAAGAATTGCTAGCTTTTCTCTTCGAACTAAGCTTTTCAGAAGCAAGATTTTCAGAGATTTATATTATATAAACTGCTCGAGATTTATAAATAAATAAATCAGTAAATGTATCTAAAGTAGATTGTACATTTAATCGCATTTTTCGCTTTTCATATACATATATACATGATGTCTCATTTTAAAAATGATAGTCTAATGTATCAAACTATGAACGGAATGTTTCGAACGGGATTTTAGAAAAAAATATATTAGGCAAAAGTTATCTTACTTCAATACTTTTATACAAAATGATTAAAAAAAATTAATTGGTGTAAAGAAAATACATTTTAAGAAAAAATATTTAATTTGCAACATACAGCTTTATATAATATATAATAGAAGCTAATCTAATTTTTTGCTTTAAATCAGATAAATAATACAGATTCGATGAAAAAATGAATGAATTAAATATCGCAGGACGATATTTAATTCATTCATTTTTTCAGGAGAAATAACGCAAAGTCTTCGAGCTTTTCGCGAATTAAAATTTTAATTCGCAATGCGAGAGAATTCTGAAATTTCACAAATATCTCTCAAGTCGTAAACAACTTATGCGTTTACTTGGCCAACATAGTGCTATCGATTTTCTAGCGTTGTCGAATATGCCGATAGACGCGATGGTATCGGCTGCATTAAACCGACTGTAAATACACGTCGATAGTGATTGCCGGCTTACAGATTCTGCCGAATAAAATACTCTCGCGCGTTTTCTACGAAAAGCTCCGACATGCGTGACGTGTTGCATTGCGTTGCGCAATATAAAAGCGCATTGACAAAGAGTATAAGCCACTGCAGTTTCATATATAAACTTTTGGTACTTATTGTTCTTTCCTCTCTGTTCCCGCTCTGTTACATAATCAATATAACACGATATTATATACGCTCTCTATAAAAGAATAAATAAACAGAAAAAGCAAACGAAGAAGAAAATTAAACATTATTCGTGCGCGTAATCGACGTTCACCAGAGTCAATTCTGATCGAATACCGCGCGATTTGCGATGCTGTTTTGCGCGTTTGCTATAGCATTAAAAACACGATTTGTGCCCGGCGCGTAAAAGCTCGGTCTCTCGCCTAATCGATTTAACGTTTATAACAGGCATCGAAAGGCATGCTTCCGGTCGCTATCCGAAAATTATCGCTGTAGTTCAACTATTCACCAGCGGTCGGTCCAACCATGTTATCTGCGGTCAGCGTGACGTACTCCCATTAAGTACTTCGATCGTGCTTATTTTCGTTCGCAGAGATACGACCGGGAAAGCACCCTCCGCGGTTTTGTAGCTAAACTATATATATATAATAAGCGAAAAGGTCATGTGCACATGTATATATCGTGACGGATACGAGCGGTTTTTAATGCTTTGATTATCGCATCAATTATATACATAGCATACTTGCTTTTTCGAGAATCATCTCAATAATTAATTCACTTATATTTTACGCAAATATATAATATACAATATGATAACATATAATATATTATAATACTCGAGAAAATAGGCATATAATTTATATATGTACCTACGATATGGCAATTTTATTAGTAACAATATATCATCTTTTTGCTTTAATTTAATATATTTTATTGCTTTAATTTAATATATTCTATCTTTATATAAATTTAGATTGACGCAATAAACGCGATTTACATGATAGCTAACACAATGATTTCTTTCACTAAAAATTTGGACCTTTGGTAGAGAGGAAAATTATTATTTCAAAACAATTTTTTTATCGTAAACTAATTTTAATCGGCTCGTCAAAATTTATGCTGCGAAAAATTGCGATTATATTTTCGGATTAAACGTGACTGGTTGACTAGCGAAATTGTGAACCCATCTAATGAATACATTAATGAGCGATGAATGATGGCAATCTATACGCGTTCGCGCGTGTGATCAAGTTCTCCCGATGGTTTTAGCATAAAATATTGAACAGATACGAATCGAAGGGGTGTCGCCGATTCATCTAGATGTGCTTGCTCGATAAACAGTCTCTAGTATTTAGAAAAAGACTTGGTCCCGAATATTCTCGTCGAATCCCGATTTCCTATTTTTAATTGAGCCGCGAAGCACTACACTCTGATAAATATTTTATATCAATTTTTAACCGCACACATGCATTGCATCAGTGAATATTATTATACACGAATATAGAATGCATGTGTGTATGATTTCTATGAGGATTTTTGTAAGAATAATATCTTGTGTCAATGAAAATTAATGATCTTGAATAGCTCGACATGTAGTTAGAGATCTTCTAGGAAGAGATGGATCAATTTGTCACTATTAGTATAAAAACTGAAAACAGGAGAACGCGGCGAAAATTAAAATATATTTAAAATAAAAAAATTATTATTTTAAATATTAAAATAATAAAATGTGATTAAAAAAATTAAATACTATTTTAGATTTTAAAAAAATTTATATATTATATATATATAGTATGGATTAATAAAAATTAGATTAATTAGAGATGTGAAGTATATTATCTTCTTCTTGCATTCTTCTTGCATTAAAATTAAAAATCTTTTTAATTTTAATGCAAGAAGAATGCAAGAAGAAGATAATATACTTTATATCTTTTTAGTTCAAACTTACCTTACAATGATTTTATAAATAAAATGTTTTAAATGTTTGAAAGGATCTCTCTATCTCTAACACTCTCTCTTCCTTCTCTTTGTCTCTCTCATTTCCGGTCTTCATACTAATGGCGGCAGTCAATTAAAAACAACCTAATTGTTGATCCATCTCTATCCAGAAGATCTTTACATGTAATAGTATCAATATTATATTATATCAGTAATCCTCTCTTATTAATATACCATTTGTATATCTAAGTAATATATATTACTTAAATATTACTTAAAAATGTGGTGACCATTTTTTATTCTTTCGATACCAACGTCTAAACAACATTTTCTCTCTCGAGAAACTAACAGCACTTTCCGACCGTGAATTAATCATGAGCTTGAAAATCATTCGTCGCGCATGGCTTATGCATCCGGCGTAGACCGGGAGAATATTTACCGGAGTGGACGATCGCGGGCCGCACTGAATCGCGTACTGTTTGCGGCAAATTCCACGAGAGATTCCATTGTAATTGAACGAGGCTGACTCGATTATAAAGTCAAATCATCGGCAGATGGATGGGGATTCTTCCTTCGCGAGGGAATGCGTTTCCTCCGCCGCCTTCTAGTAAGTCTCACCCCGACTCTTCTTCCCTCTTTTTCGTTCGCCTCTCTCAAACGCCTGGCGTTCGAATCGAAGTACAAAGAATGATGGTGTCTTGGGACTCCTCTCACGTGCAATCCGCGAAACGTTTCAAAGAGAATTTCGAGAAATTTAGAAGGTCCCCGAGTTCGCGCAAATTATTGGTGTGCTGTTAAAGAGCAGAAAACTCGACAGGAATCTTGAAAAATGAAATTGTCTCCGGAATGGTAAACGCTGTCGGCTTTAATTTAGCGTAATGGCTGTAATAATACGCCGCCACAAATGGTATGCAATAACAAACCTACGTAATTCAAGGTTGTAATTTAATAATAAAAGGATAAAAACTTTCATCTTTTGAGATATATTATTTCGCTTATGTAAATATTGTTCTCAGACTTTTTATGTAACACCCCGTGTTTCATATTACGAAACGTTATTGGAAAAATTTAACTTCGAAATATATGTATACATATATGTACTTTTTATATAACACTCTATGCATTATAAAACATTTTTGCAAAAATTTTATATGTATATATAATTTATACATATATTTAAAAAGAAATTAATATATATTTTTTTTTTTATTAATTTTTTTCAAGAACGTTTTATAATATGACAGGTGTTATATAAAAAATCTGAAGATAATATCTACGCATATAAGCGTAAAATAAATTATATTCTATCATAGCGATTTAAACATTTAATGGATATTAATGGATATTAATTATTTTTAATATATCGAGGCGTTATGACGCGCGTAAATGACGAATAATAGTTTGTAGGATTTTAAAACGGCCAGATTGACTGACTTGAAAAATGACGGAGAGGTATAGGTGTGCGGAAAACCGCGGCAATACCGAGCGAAGCTTCGTCGATATCAATTTCTTTCGCTTGATTTTCGCGGATGAAACGTCAAACCGAAGATAAAGTGGTGCAGTACAAGGCTGCCTTACGCTCGCGCAGTTATATGTATATTCCCGGGTTACACGCCTGTTCCCGGGAACCGCGTCGGAATCCTCCGGGAAACGGTGAACGCTATATATCGGGAGGCGAAAGTTAGAGCCGCCTGGGGGGATCGGTACGACCGATAATTGAAGCTTGAATTAAATTAGTCCCGGTTCTCCGTTCTATCGAATGACTGAAAGTCTCGCGCGCTGCTCGCACGATAACCGAATTGACCCCACGTTGGTCGATCTAATCGCGATTATCGATCACCGCTCTTACGCCGAGATTTCATTAGGATCGATATCGCTCTATCGATTAAATCGGTTAGGCAAGATGCATAATGGATTCAGCAAACGCACGTGAGTCCGATAACGGTTGAATTCCCCTTTGAACTTGCTTCTCCCATTGCGGGTGCGAGGACTTCTCGTATAGTTACGGTAATATATCATTCTTACGCAAGATGAATCCGAACGATTTGGCACGAGAGAACAAACGTATATTGAAAAAATGTATTGTTATTTTAAAAACTTATCACTTATTTTCAAAACGTTGTTCTAAAATAGATGCCAAAGAGATTCTCTTACGTTAACAGAAAAATTCTCTAAAGATTAGCATCAGATATTCCTAATTTGTAAAAATGTAGATAAAATAGAATTTATTTTTACATTAACAAAAAGATATATTATTTTACAGTACATTGGCAAAGAAAGACCATAAAGAACGCATAATACATATAGACCGAGCATAAAGCACCTGAGTCCTGAACGATTAAATTAGATTATATGTTACACGTTACTTACTACACTTCTCTTAAATCGCTCAAATTTTTTTCAAGCCATTTATTAACTTTATCCATTTTTCTAATAAATTAAATCTATTCAGTGACAAACACTGTACTGCACTGTAAATTACATGTAAGCGTTTACATTGTTGCAACAATATGACTATATAACATCAAATGAACGATCCATATAAAAGAAAAACATCACCTCATGTTATTAACAAAGTATATATTTTTATTGTTAGTTGTAGAGGATGTTTTAAACACTAGGAATATATATTAAGAGAGATTTCACAGTATACAGTCCTTTTATTTTGAGAATACAATTTTTTCGGTCTAAATTGCGCTATGATAATGAAGCAGAGAAATTAGCATGTGCGATGTGCATTTCGATTTGCGAAAAAAATCGGAACAAGGAATCTTATCTCGTACCTCTTCCCAAATTGGAAACTTCTGAATATCAAAGTTGTAATTTATCACAAAAACTTATTCCCGGCGGCCATACCGTATCTATTATCGTCGCCAATTTTTCATTCCGACGAAAATACGTTGTCGATGTCCACCGCGGATAATGCGAGATCTGACGCAATTGTGAAAAGACACCGTATATGTCTCGTCCCACTCGTTGTCATCCATTTATGTTAAATAAATCATATTACGTAATAACGTGCCGAGTTATATATAACGCACGGCGACACGGAAACGCATCCGCGCCGAGCAAATGGATTTACTTAAAAGTTTAATAATATAAGCTATAATATATGTGTGTGCACTGTGTAGGAAATTACAGCGGAAATCCATTAAACCGTACCAATGATGTAATTGAACAAAATAATTAAAAGAACAATGATCTCTATGTTTGTCTCTGGCAAAAATAACTTGAGAATATTCGAATTTAACGAAGAAAAGCAGAGAGGGAATAAAATTCATTTTGGAGCAAGAGACCTATCTTCGCGTTTGCGATCGAGAAAGTTAAAGAAAAAAAATGTAGATGTTTGTACTCAAGTAATCCCACGCACAATTCGCTTTCTAATTAATTTGTTTCCCGTCAACTTTGAATTTTGCAACGGCAGCGAAGAACGGAAAGAAAACTGTCGACTGACGAGATTCGAGCGGACGGCGCCAATCACCATCGTGGATAATGCAGTCGTGATTAAAAATTTAAATCAGCCATTGGCGGCGATATCGTTAACGGACGAGAAAGTTTAGCGGAGATCCAGCGGCGCCTCCGCCGTTAAACCCTAAAGCGGAAACGTGGTGCGAGAGAGGAAAAGCGAGGGGTTGAAACCAGAAGGAGATGGTTGATCAGCGAGGTTGTCCTGCGGGGAGATAAGTTTCTCGGTGCAATCAGTGCCTCGCTATCTCTATCCTACCGCAATCCTTCGCATCTCGTTCTCGCTCTTCGTTCTACCTCTTCTTCAGCGTTCAACAACCTTTTCGTGTATCTGCAGTTCTGCCGCAGCTCTCTCGCTTCTCTTCTTTACGCCTCCGACAATGCGGGACTTAAGATAATACGGCGCTCGTGTAATGCCGTACGGTTTATTCACGTTCGAGATTCAACGACGAAGATTAACGCTGCAAAGCAAAGTGTTTGCGAAAACCGATATAATTCTGAGTGAATTAAATTTTTCAATTCGGAAATTTACTGATTAATGTAACAATAATAATTTTTTTCTTATAACTTTTTCCCCCTAAGAATCCTTTTAAATGTATAAAATATTTTATAATATTAATTATAATATAGTCGCATATTATTATATATATACAAATAAAACATTATATACATTTAATAATTTTCTAAATACAAATATTGTATTTAGAGTTTGAGATGTAAGGATATATTCGGATTTAATTATTGCCGCGATTTCGACAACGGCAAATTCGATTTATTTGATCACCGAGCGTTGCGTCGATCGTGCGGTGGGATTAATTAATAAAGTGATTGATTCGGTTAAACGCATTAATCGCATCGCGCGCCGCACATTTGCGCGCGACATCGGCATCGGCGGAGTTCCATAAATTCGAAAACTGCCGATCGATCGGATCGCGTCCGTTCATCAGCGCGTTCGTGCCGAGCGGATTCACCGCAAAACCGGACGCGGTATCAAATGGATCAACGATTTACAAAAAAAAATTGACGAATGGCGCAATCCCATCGGCGTTATGGCATGCGATTCGTTCGCATTGATAGGCCTATTGTTGTAATTATAAGCGTGAACAAAAGCCCGCTTTCGCGCGGACGATGGCTTTGGCTGAAGAGGTAGACTTTATCGCATTTCCCCGGGTTTGAATAATTGCGATAACGAAACTCTCTCCCTTGTGCTCGCGATATCCGCGACAATATCGCAATAAGTCTAATTCTAATTTATCTCTCGCGTCTCTTCGCAACGCGAACGCGCAAAAATTTCTTATTACCGAAAATAAACTGGCAGATCTCGCGCAGATGTTTTATTATATTGAATTCTCGCTTGTTTGCAGAGACGTTCAACCTTGCTGCAGTAATGGAGGCCCGGCCGTCTCCCAACTTTCTTATTCAAGATGTTTTGAGAGTAATTTAACTTGAACTCTCCGGACTCGAAGGGTGCCAGTTCCAGTGCGCGAGGAAGAAGCGGGGAGGAATGAACGTCGGGATAAAACGCGCGGAAGAAAAGTGACTACCGTGATGCGGGAACTCGGTCGTGCTGTTCGCGAGGCAAAGTTCACCTACCATTTGTCGCGAACGAATTAGACAATTTTCTCGTGGAATCGTGGGAAATCGCGCTGATTCCCGGCCAGATACATCCGGGCTGACTCGACCGGTTGCCCGGCTGTCCTGTCCAAATATACCGACGACCAAGGTCGCCGTACGGTTATGCTAGTGGCGTCGCTGCAGGTGGCCGCCAGCAAATGCTGTCATGCCGCTGCCATGCCAGCCGGCGGCCCGGAGCTGGTCGCTGGTCGCAACGAGGACTCAGATCAGGCTGCTGAGCCGCTACTACCCTCGCGTAGGACTCGCGCTGCTGCTCGTCCTGTTAATCCTGGCCGGTCGCGGTCGAGCGGCCTCATCTCAACCTGTGACCCGCTACGCCTCGCGCATCGTCGAGACCAAAAGCGGACAGATACGTGGAATACTTCAGGTATGTGTATATCGATTCTTCTTGCTAGAGAGGGACTAGATTCGGGAGGGGATGGGGAAGAGGAAGAGAAAGAGGAGGAGGAATAGGAAAGGGAGGAGAATGATGGGGTATGGGATATATCGAGCGATGAACCACCCCCGGCAGGATTTGGGTATCCTGCAGGTAAAACGGACACGTAGTAGAGCCTGCTCGGACACGGATTCGGTTCGTTGTAAATGGTGAATCGTGATTCGCGGATCGGCCCGTCCACGGGCGGTATTACGCGGTACGTTGCTGTTTCCGCGGCGCGCACGGCGAAAGGAGAGATTTATTGCCGGATTGACCCTGCGGGGAAGCGGAATTTTTCTGTTCGCTCGCAGAGAGAAGCATCGTTGGAAACCATCGATTATTCGTGACAACGTGTCATTTTTTTATTATTCTAAATTCGAATTTTTCATATAAAGTGAAGACGTATCTTTCACATGCAGAAAAAAAAACTTTTTCATCTTTCTCTTGCGTTGAGATTTGATAAATTGGTATAAAATAGAGTTAAACGGCAGTATCTCACGGGAATTGATCGCAATTCCTCGCATAGGTCAATTCTCGCTGTTTACAAAGGGAACGAGAGCGGTAGTTATATGGTAGTGGAAATGATAACACGAATATTTGGATACTATGTATACAGCATGGGATAATATCTTGGACATGAATTAATCCCTCGTTGCGATTCATGTGCGAAATGTGAATCAATTTTGGTCAAGAGTTGTATGCATTCAGTTTAATATCTTGTTAGCTAATATTGAAATAGTAATTATGATAATAACGATACATGATTCTTTATTGGCAATATTCCTATAGTAATTATATTAATATTAAATTTTTATTTTAATAATTTGCTGATCTTGTAATATTAACACAATAATATTAATATGTATGTATACATGAAAATTGTGATTCAATTATATATATGATTTAATATCATAATATCATTTAATTATATATCAATGATTCTTTTTCAAAATTAAAACGTTTAATGTGTACGAGTAACTTTTGCGCTTTTACGCTTTGAAATTTTTCGCACATAGAATTCGCGAAACGCATTTGCACAAAGACAGGAACCATGCTTAATGTTCTCTCATTAACATCCCGAGGAACATTAGTGCGCACCGACGCATTAAATCTTACTGCCCAATTATTTCTACGCTGTACTGTCTTCCTACCGTCTCTTAAATTTGATCGCGTCGCCATATATTCTTGTACTCTCTTCTTGTATTGTACTTTCTCTCCTTTTCTCTCTTTCTCATTACTTTTCCGTCCAATCTAACTCGTCGTTCTCGGTGTGTCCAATACCTTTTTTTTTTTTTTTTCATTGCTTAGCGACGTACTCTTTCATTAAATGCGTTACTGTCCTCCTATCACTCCCGCAAACTTTGCAGACCTTCTTCCGGCCTTCCTCTCCCTGGCATCAGTTTCTCTCTACTCTCTTTCTCTCACCATCCCTTTAACTTATTACCGCACCTAAATCTTGCTGTCGACTCGACGTTGAAACTTGCTTTTGCTTGTTAAGTATCTTTACCGATAGCTTTTATATCTCTTTTGCGGTTTTTTTTGCCGTACTATAGTATTCTAATTAACTACAAATATGTGTGCGTTTAGAGAGAAAGCTCGTTAGCCTTTCCAGTGAACGTTCGCTACACAGTTAACTACATATTTTTTCAAACAAACGCAGTGAGAACGTATTTCTCGTCACAAGTGGTACGGGGTATACAAATAAATAAATTACAAACAAATGGAAATAGACTCTTACTCCGCGACTCGAAATTTCGCGATTAAAGCAATCGGATTTGAAATGACGAAATATAAGCGTTTTATTTTCCGGCTATTTCTTTTCAATACACAACTATATGCGCGTAGCTGCAACAGCACCAGCGGCGAAAACTAAAAGCGGTCCGATATATGTCCCAATGGCTCCGAAACGACAACGAAATTTTTCCAGGAGACAATCTGCTGGCAGCTCGTCTATCGCGACCAAAGCGTTTTCACAATGCCGATCAGTCAGAACGGACAAGACCGTTTTGACATTTACTGCGGCATTCGCTACGCCGGATGGTAGACATCAATTACGTCTAATAGATATTCATATCGACAAGGGGCGGATCGATGGACGTCCGATGATTCTCTCCCCCGTAGGCGTCGCGATGTCGTTGCTTTTGCTCGCGAATTTAAAGTATTCGCGGACAGGATATCATCCGATACCATCCCGCGTAGTTTTTGGACATCATCCAAAATAAATTTACAGCCGCGGGTCAGAAATCGGCCAAATTGACGCTTTGATATTAATTTGGAATCATGCTTGGCTGTCCGACAATAACGCGACGTGAAAATATAAGCTTTTATCTCCGCATGTGTTGTATTTAACTTTCTGACGCTGCAAATTTTAAATGTTTAACGCTGTATTAATCGTTGCGCTCAAAATTATACGAATCGCGCTTGTTTGAAAATGCGCATGTCATGAAAAAGGACTGCCAACATTGATTAAATCCAATTGCTTCGATCGCGAAATTTCACACTAGAAAAGTTGGATTTTTATTTTAAGAATTCCCCAGTTAGTTTTGCAATATTCTGTTCTAAAAGAGGCATCCAAAAAATTCTCTTACCTTAAAAGAGGAATGTATATCCTCTAAAGATTAGTATCAGATATAAAAATATATATAAACGAAATGAGATTTATTTTTACATTAACAAATTGTAAAATGTACATTATTTTACAACACGCATACAAAGAAAGGCCATAAAGAAAGCATAAACACAGTTTATATAAATCAAATGAGACACAGGACTTAGACTTCTGAACGATTAAATTAAGTTATGTTATATATTATTCGTGAATTTCTATCATTCAAAAATTCTTTTTCGAGAATACTTATTTTACATTGCTGCAATAATATAACTATAAAACGCTAAATAAACGGTCTACACATTTATTATCAATAAAGAATATCTTTTTAATTTAAGATAGTATTTCTAGAAACACTTAAGAATATCTGTCGAGAGAGATTTTATAGTATATATAGTACTTTTACTTCGAGAATACAATTTTTTCGGTGCATCCCCGCGCTCTTGTCGCGTGTCTATGTATAACAATATTAGAGATGTATATACAAATTATATTGAAGCACTAGCGGATCCTGACGTCGATAATGGGGGGGGGGGGGGGGGTTTGCAAAATTATTTTATTTAATATTTTTGGTTTCATGATTAGCTTTTATTCCAGGATCAACCACGTCGATAGAAAATCTCTTTAATGTTTGTTTTTCTTTATTTATATTTTTTAAACAAATTCAGCAAAACTGTTTCTTTTAATTTGCAAGGGGGGGTTTAACCCCCCTCCCCCCAGGATCCGCTAGTATATATATATATATTATATAGATATAAAGAATTTCTCGCCTAATTATTTTCATGCAACGAAATTATCTCATCATTTCGTCCTATGTCTGACTTAATCTAAACCTAACTCCTTGAATGCGTGATGAGTATAATTTACAGTGTATCTTATACTTTTATATATATATATATATACATATATATATATATATATAAGTATAAGATATACTGTAAATAATACTTATTACGCATTCAAGGAGTTAAGTTTAGATTAAGTCAGACATAGGATGAAATGATGAGATAATTTCATGCACGAAAATAATTAGGCGAAATTCTTTGTATCTATATAATATATATATTATATAGATATAAAGAATTTTACCTAATTATTTTCGTGCAATGAAATTATCTCATCATTTCGTCCTATGTCTGACTTAATCTAAACCTAACTCCTTGAATGCGTGATGAGTATAATTTACAGTGTATCTTATACTTTTATATATATATATATATATATATATATAATATATACAATATGTATGTATAAGATACACTGTAAATTATACTCATTACGCATTCAAGGAGTTAAGTTTAGATTAAGTCAGACATAGGACGAAATGATGAGATAATTTTGATGTACGAAAATAATTAGGCGAAATTCTTTGTATCTATATAATATATATATTATATAGATATAATATATATTATATAGATATAAAGAATTTTACCTAATTATTTTCGTGCAATGAAATTATCTCATCATTTCGTCCTATGTCTGACTTAATCTATGCTTAACTCCTTGAATGCGTAATGAGTATAATTTACAGTGTATCTTATATATATACATTAGTGGATCCAGACATCGATATAGCTCTTTAATATTTGTTTTTTTTATTTATATTTTTTAAACAAATTCAGCAAAACTGTTTCTTTTAATTTGCAAGGGGGGTTTAACCCCCCTCCCCCCCAGGATCCGCCAGTGTATATATATATATATATATATTATATAGATATAAAGAATTTCTCGCCTAATTATTTTCATGCAACGAAATTATCTCATCATTTCATCCTATGTCTGACTTAATCTAAACCTAACTCCTTGAATGCGTGATGAGTATAATTTACAGTGTATCTTATACTTTTATATATATATATATATACATATATATATATATATAAGTATAAGATATACTGTAAATAATACTTATTACGCATTCAAGGAGTTAAGTTTAGATTAAGTCAGACATAGGATGAAATGATGAGATAATTTCATGCACGAAAATAATTAGGCGAAATTCTTTATATATATATATATATATATATATATATATAATATATACAATATGTATGTATAAGATACACTGTAAATTATACTCATTACGCATTCAAGGAGTTAAGTTTAGATTAAGTCAGACATAGGATGAAATGATGAGATAATTTCGTTGCACGAAAATAATTAGACGAAATTCTTTATATCTATATAATATATACAATATGTATGTATAAGATACACTGTAAATTATACTCATTACGCATTCAAGGAATGAAATATAGATTAAGTCAGACATAGGACGAAATGATGAGATAATTTTGTTGTACGAAAATAATTAGGCGAAATTCTTTGTATCTATATAATATATATATTATATAGATATAATATATATTATATAGATATAAAGAATTTTACCTAATTATTTTCGTGCAATGAAATTATCTCATCATTTCGTCCTATGTCTGACTTAATCTATGCTTAACTCCTTGAATGCGTAATGAGTATAGTTTACAGTGTATCTTATATATATACATTAGCGAATCCAGACGTCGATATAGCTCTTTAATGTTTGTTTTTTTTATTTATATTTTTTAAACAAATTCAGCAAAACTGTTTCTTTTAATTTGCAAGGGGGGGTTTAACCCCCCTCCCCCCCAGGATCCGCCAGTGTATATATATATATATATATATATATTATATAGATATAAAGAATTTCTCGCCTAATTATTTTCATGCAACGAAATTATCTCATCATTTCGTCCTATGTCTGACTTAATCTAAACCTAACTCCTTGAATGCGTGATGAGTATAATTTACAGTGTATCTTATACTTTTATATATATATATATACATATATATATAAGTATAAGATATACTGTAAATAATACTTATTACGCATTCAAGGAGTTAAGTTTAGATTAAGTCAGACATAGGATGAAATGATGAGATAATTTCATGCACGAAAATAATTAGGCGAAATTCTTTATATATATATATATATATATATATATATAATATATACAATATGTATGTATAAGATACACTGTAAATTATACTCATTACGCATTCAAGGAGTTAAGTTTAGATTAAGTCAGACATAGGATGAAATGATGAGATAATTTCGTTGCACGAAAATAATTAGACGAAATTCTTTATATCTATATAATATATACAATATGTATGTATAAGATACACTGTAAATTATACTCATTACGCATTCAAGGAATGAAGTATAGATTAAGTCAGACATAGGACGAAATGATGAGATAATTTTGTTGTACGAAAATAATTAGGCGAAATTCTTTGTATCTATATAATATATATATTATATAGATATAATATATATTATATAGATATAAAGAATTTTACCTAATTATTTTCGTGCAATGAAATTATCTCATCATTTCGTCCTATGTCTGACTTAATCTAAGCTTAACTCCTTGAATGCGTAATGAGTATAATTTACAGTGTATCTTATATATATACATTAGCGGATCCAGACGTCGATATAGCTCTTTAATGTTTGTTTTTTTTTTTTATATTTTTTAAACAAATTCAGCAAAATTGTTTCTTTTAATTTGGAAGGGGGGGGGTTTAACCTCCCCCCCCCCCCGGATCCGCCAGTGTGTTGAAGTATATATATACTTTATACTTTAACATCGCGTGAGACTTTGATACTTTGCAACAATGTCAAAGCGTTTTAACTCCTACTAAAGGACGAAATAATTACTGCGCTTACAGTGTAGAGTGTAGAGGGTGCAAAGCGAGTTTATGATTCGTAAGATCCGCTTTTAAACGCGTACTCGAATCTAAAGCGAATCTCTCACAGACTCTTGAGATCCATCCTTTGCTCTCAATGTCTTATTTTGCCGGTATGTACGTACGCACGTCGCGAAAGAACGCCCGTATAATCCGTCACGCATTCGTCCCGCGAATTGAAACATCCGCGCGGATCAGACGCAGGTAGAGAGAGAGAAGGAGTCGCTTTGGCGGAAATTGCGGATCCACAATTTACCGGCCCTTTTTTTCGTCCCGGGCGCAGTCCCCGGGCGGATGGATGGATAACGAGAAAACTTTTTCGCTCAGAACGCCTCGTGGCCTTTACATTACGTCGTAACGTGCCGCACAACTCACGCTTGTCGTTTTTTGTTCGCGCTCGCCGGTCCATTTCGCGCGATCGAGCGCAATACGTTTCGCCGGAGGAAAAACATTGCTCTGTCAAACGCGCGCCACGACTACACAACAGGCCACTCCTCGTTCTTCTCCCGTGATGTATAAGCAGAATCGTTTTGCATATTGTTGCCAGCGTCTCGCAGGCAATACCGGATACCGATCTCCGTTCAATATCTTGCACGACGTGCGATCGATTATCGTTACGAAGATCGCTACGTCCACGTCGCGTGCCCGAGATACACGTTCATTTATTATCGCACACGGAATATATTAACGAGGATATATGGACCGCATTTACAGGATGTATATTTATTAATCCCCCTTACAAAACAAAGTTTACGGGATATTGAATTTTCTACGCCAAATTGCATGCCAAATTTGTGGAAATCTCACAAGAAAATCTCGTGAACCCAAAAAGTTTTTTATTTTGATGAAACTTTGCATACTTGTAGGAAGAATAACTTATTTCGTCGAAGAGAAAGCGAGAGAAAAATAATTTTTTTTTAAATTTTATTAATGTGATTGAATAGAGATGTTCTTATCATAAAACTTTTGCATAGAATATTTTTCGAGAAAATATTAAGAAAAGCAAAAGCTCTACAAATGAGGGGTTGTGTCACTCCTTAGAATCGTTTTTGGGCCGCAAGTAAAAAAATTTCCAAGTTCATCTATTTATCTCCCCTACATGTGTGCTACAAGTTTCATAAAAATCAGAATCTCAAGGTTTGCGAGATTCCTCTGTCAGTCAATCTGAATCGTATATATTTCTTATAAAAATTATACCGTCTTCTCTTTTTTGGCAAAGCGTAATTTGTGTGTTAAATGCGCGCTCGGATATATGATAGCGGCAAATGGAAATGTTTCTCATTTATTTATTATGCAAGTTTCTCGTCGATGAGAAACATCGCGTTAATTGCACTTTTATTTCGTCGAATAGAGAGCGAGAGCGAGAGAGAGAGAAAAAAATTATTTATAGGTGCACATTTTAATACAGTTACCGCGCGGCGGTTACGAATTTTCCCATATTTTGAAGCTGAAGCGCATACGTTTGAAGCGCTTTACAAATTTTCCCTCACGGCGCATAATAATTCACCGCGAAACTACATCTACATGATATCCCATCGCCGGGAAATTTTCTTTTCGCGTTCGTCATCGGCCCGATTGGCATTGCAAATGCATTAATGTATATGTGCTCTCGCTTGCGTTCGTCATGCAATTTGCCTTTGTACCCAAAAACCTTTCTTCGTCATCTCGCCGGAATTTCAATCTTGGTAATATTTCCCCGGCCGAGAAGTGCCGATCCATGCTTTTTTTTTTCCCTTTTTTTATCGCGACGCTCTGTTATAAACGCCCGGAAAACGTCGCTCTTTACTGCCCCATTCTTTATAATAAATCTCTTTCTCTCTCTCTTTAGATTCTAATCGCAATTCGCTTGACTAAATGCAACTTCATGGTCGTTTGCGGTCGCGCCCTTACGTTCAGCTAACCGTCTTTATATCTACATGAATGCGACAAATCTTCTTGTCTGTTTCCAGCCGCTTTCAGAGAGATTCGCCGGCGAAACAGCCGTTTCGCGAGACTTTGAAGCTTAATAATTTTTTTTTTTTTTTTACATTTATGTGCCCCATAACTCATTGAGGGACACACTGTCGCCAGCAAAAGCTTCCGTAACCGTTATTGGTCGCTCGGACCGCGTGTGTGTGTGCACGCTAACGTAAATCCTCCCCGTATCTTCGCCATTTTTCCGCTCGACTTCCTTTGTCGCGCGCGCACATAATTTATGATGCCTCTAAATTTACGTAATTTATCGTCCTGTTTAAATCATCTCTGAAATTTTTGCAACAAACAGTATAATTTTTGCCCGTCTCTCGTCTTTACAGTCTCCGATATTCAACTAGTGTCGTGTGATAAGGACACTGTATATAATTATTTTCCTAACGCTCGCGCGCAGCTTCATTCAAGCTCTCTCTCGCGTGTGATTCGGTAAAAATTCTGAAGCGTATCAGGTACCTGACCAATTTCGAGAATATATTAGTTCATTGAGCATTCTTCACGTTTTACTCTGGCGATATTATCCTGATGAAAAATTCGCATCGTAATTTCCACCGCTAATTAATGAGAAACTTCTATCTGCTGATATCACAATTAAACGCGTATATACGTGCGAATATGCGGAATCGTGATATTAATTCGCTTCGCTTTAGTGCATGCACGTCTGTCTTTCACTCACATTGTTGCATCCGTAATTTATGACGTAATCAAATTTATTTCGCTTGTTATCATCTCCATGCACGAGATGATACCTAATGAATATCGCGCTCGTGAGAAATGTAAACAATCCCTTTAGGGTATAGCAATTGTCGCGGAAACAAATGAACGTATGCAAATTGTCGAGCGGCGGTACAATCGGGCGCAAATGTATAACGGAAATAATAAATCAATGTGTGTGTGTGTGTGTGTGTGTGTGTGTGCAATATTGTGTTTACTATCGTCTTTAAACAAGCACATATAATGCCTATAATGCCACGTGACGCTCGCTTCTATATATGTTTGTTACGTTCGTTAAAAACGCGTGTTTTACAGAGATATGTCGAACATGTATATCTCTAATAAATCTTTTTTATTAGCGCCGTTTCGTTTAGGGTGCATCGCAGATGAGGTCGACGGCGCATCGCGCTATATCCGGTAACATACCCCCCCCCTAGATAGTGTTCCCATCTACACGTGCGCCGGTAAATGCGGGCCATCAATTTCACTTTGTATCTGGGAGAGAGATTTCGGAATAGCTTCCCGTCTCGTTATTCCGTCGCTCGCTTCCCTCCGTCCTATTGAAGGGGCAAAAAAGAAAACGGACGATTTCACCCTTGCCCTCGGAAACTCCCCAGCTTGTCCCGGAGATCTTTCGCGAAATCCCGGCTCATCGTTCTTGTTACTCTTAAAAGAGAGCAGGATATTTCAAAGGAACAAGAAAGAAAGAGAGAGACTTATTGGGTTGATTCATAAATAAATTCCGTTTTACTTAACAAACTGAATTTTTATATTTAAAATTATTTACAATAAATTTTATATATTCTTCTATTAATAAAGTACAACTTGTTCTCATTTAGACGGTAATTTTTTTTGTTAAATTCTTCCTCGAATTTTCGAGGTTTCTCTCTCGGTGCAAAAAAGTTTTTTACAAATTCATCGATCATTATGAAAAATTTTTTCCATTTAATGAATTTTGAAGTGATCTAAATAGATGGAAATCTGATGAAGCAGGTAAAGAAAATAAGGAAGATGATAGAACTGATCACACAAAAGGTCCAAAATTTTTTCCTTGGTATTTTAATCAACTGTTAGCGTGTAGAAAAATCATATTTTTGCGATTGATGAGAGCTGGTCGCTTTTTTGCAATTTTTCTTGTACCTCGCTGTAGTTGCTGCATGTAATATATAACATCTGTTGCGATTTTGTTTCGTTTCGATTTAAAAACTCACGATACTTCTTTCTCGAAAAATGTGATTCAGTAATTATCTATAACGAAACTTATTTATGAATTAACCCAATAATAACATTTCATGTTTCTTCATTAAAACGAATTACATATACAAAGTGTATTGGATCTTAATTTTAACACCGAATTTTTCCAACAATTTAGAATAAATTTTTTTTTTTTTTCAAAAACTTTAGCGAGCATACCTAAGGTCTATTTTGGCAGATCCAGTTCTCGCGTCGAGTAAATTTCCGACTATGCGCTCGCAAAGTTCGGTACGAAAAGTTTTTTCCGCGTCTCGCAAATAATGAGAATTACGATCACGTCTGCGGGCGACTGATTTCGAAATAAAATTCGTTCCATTCGCCGGGAGATTATAATAATTCACCGGGCACCGTTACACAGTCCGCCCACGAATCGTTCCACGTTCCTACCCTTTCCTCCCTCGTCGCGTCTCACCCAGCGCGTCCGAAAGGACCAGACAGAGGCAATAATCCAGCCATAAGTCTCATCCCCATCGTGCTAGATAAGATTATTGCGCGACTATTACTCGAACCGAATAGCACACTTGATTGAAACTGGGAAAGAGATTCGATGGAAACGTGACATATATTGATTGTCAACGTTGATTTCTTATTAATTAAGAGAGTAAATTTACAATTTTATTTTTTATCATAGTATGTTAAATAAAAAACATATTAGATATACGAACGGAAAATATAATATAACAAGGTAAATTTACAATTCGAGTTCTCTGGTTATTTTCATACATTAAAGTACACAACATGCCAAACAATAGCTGCATGTAATTTTCTAAAATGTTGGGCCTCTTATACGGCTCTTATACGGCTGTATGATGTTTCATTATCCCAAATTAGTGCGAAACATGCTAGCATCATTGAAGTAACGAAATGCAACTCGTTTCAAAAATTAATGCGCTCACGTTAAAATATTCATAAAGAAATATAAATTATTCTCGTAGAGACAGACTTACTACGTAAAATTTAAAAGCTCCGAAATCAATGCGCGTTTAAATCGATCCAATTTAATATTTAAATTTTACCAATTTTGATCACACTCCAAATTGCATCAATTCCAATGCGGTTAAAACGTCCTGTGTGTGAATTTCGACGGTCGTCGAAAGATTTAACAGAGCGAATTGTTGGCGGAGTAAATGGAAGTTGAAAGAACCGAGAGGTTTATATCTTGAATTTTCTCATATATTTATCACGATTATTTTCGCGTCCACGCTTTCATTCATAAACAGCTATGCCAATGCATTATGCATCGCGGAAAATATCGCGGCTATAATGCTGTATAATATGTGTATACAGGGTGGTATTTACGGAGTGTGAAAAACTTTGATATATTATATTATAATTATCTTATTAGAATTTTTTTAACAGATTATTACACGAGTTTATTTAGCATCATCATCGATTGTTGCTAAAAATGTACTTGATTTTCGATTGATCGTTTATCAATTATCGATTTGCTACTACACCAATAGACTTTATCTCTTCTAGTTCTATAACTAGTATAACTAATTGAAATAGGACCTAATATGTTCACGCAACATTTTTTACATAGAATGACCTTCCGAACAAGGTGTCGAAATTTTTTACGCTCGTGATCACCCTGTATAACGTGTGTCGACAAGTGAGAGAGAAATTTTCCGTAAATCCACCGCGGACGGAACTGATTTCGTTTGTGGAATGATGAAGAGGAACGGTAAAAAGACCGAGGTCTCGAAGAGAGAAATGACTCTGGTATACTTGTTGTACCCGCCATCCACGCGAATCTTTTCGTCGAAACATGCGCCCCCGTGCATGTGTTTCCATTTTCTTGCGATCTCGCTAAACTCTTCTCCAGCCACGCGTACCCGTAATGGGAATTTATTTCCAACTACGTGATAGCTCTCGCCCGGGGAATACGAAAATGAACGCCGCAATCGTAAAATAACAAGTTGCGCCATGAACTGGGACGGACGTGCTCGTACATACGAAATTTTTACAACTCTCTCTCTCTACACGCGTTCTCTCTCATTTAAATTCACATATTTTATTTTATACATTTCATTTTTTCACTATATCGACTCGACGCGGTCGATACCTTCGTCTTTATTAATATTTTTATTCGAAAAAATCAATTTTTTGTAATATCGTCGATCGGAACAAAATTCGCAGACTCATGAAGCTAAATTAATATTTCATTCCACGTCATCGCTGTCATCCCTCGGGATTTTATGGGAACTTCGATAAGCGCCGATTGTTATCGGCAGTCGCATGACGCGCATTTAATTTTTAATGCAATTGGAAGTGCCCAGTCGAATAGCTCTCATTTTCGCCCCTTCCTCCCTCTCTCTCTTCCTCCTCTCTAATTCTCTCTCGTGCCTCTTAATGCGGATACATTTTTTCTTCCAACAAAGACGCAATGCCTCGGATCGTTAATAGAAATTTGTAATTTCCAACATGAGTCGTAGAACGGTTATTTCATTGAACGAACTTTTCCCAATCGCGCTCAAAGGTGCAATTAGGAAGTCGACAAACGAGATTTATCGATCCTTCTGACATAATTGCTTTCAAGATGCGACCAAATAGCAATTTTTCTCGCTCCTTTATGTCGCGAGATGTATATATAGTCGTGGATGTACAAGAAATGGGAAAATCCGTTTCTCCGCAAGCTTCGTTTAAAATATAATAAATATGCGCAACTAAACAAGCGAATTATTATAATTTACTTTTATGCAATTGGATTAAACATTATCCAAATATGTAAAGATCCCCTTTACATCTCACCTTTACACCTCTTATTTTTTTTTCTTCTGCCATTTTTTTTTTTTATATTCTATCTGTCTTTATATTTCAATCGTCGCGATGTTTTCATTAAACGCGAGAATCGGAGCTCGCCCTTTTTTAATGCAGCATTTTTTAATCGCCTGGCTGTTTAAGGACGGTCGTGTCTTGCCGGCGGAATCTTTTTCCTCACCTCAAACCCTGAGCATCCTTCGAATCACTTGCGCATCGCATCTCAGACGCGTGTAGGAGATGAGATGGATATTGGGTGCAGGCGCTTTCGAGAGCTCAGCTCTGTCTGTTACCATTGCATTCGGAGATCCGTGTGCGAAAAACTGAGAGTGATATATCGCGGACAGACATTACGCGTTGCGCATATTTTAGAAAAACTTGCGCGGATATCGAGAAACAACGGAGAAAGAAAGAGATGAGCATATTTTTATCAATTTTAAAGCTATTCTTAGACATAAAATCGATAAACTGCGGCCTGACCCAGTCTGAGATGCGATAAAATTGATAAAAGATATGTGTCTACATGTAAACACATTCGATAGCTGAAAAGTCGATAAGACTTGATGAACATCAGTGGCTAAGAATAGTTTTGAAATCGATATTGATGGGCCGAAAGAAGGTTACACAGATGAAAAAATTGTATTCTTATTTTAAGAATTTCTCACTTATTTTTAAGATACCCTATTTTAAAATAGGCGTCAAAAGGATCCTCTTACTTTAAGAGGGGAATCTTTTAAAGATTAGTATTAGACATTTCTTGTTTATAAAAATGTAAAGGAAATAAGATTTATGTGTACATTAACAAAAAAATAGATTATTTTACAGCACATAGGCAAAGAAAGATCATAAAAGAAAAACATATATTACATATAGATTGAACATGAGATCTGAATCTTAAACGATTAAATTTGTCATGTTATACGTTACTTACTCGCGAATACTTTTCTTAAGTCGCTTAAGTTTTCTTTTTCAAGTCACTTTAACTTTATCCAATCTAATAAATTAAAACTATTCAATAACAAATACTGCACTGCATTGCATAATAAATTGCAACACTATAATCATATACAGACTGTTTGACTCAAACATATTTTTATATTAAAATGTTACTTTACAGTTATGCTTTCCGCATTTTTAAGTCACATTTACTTAAGTTTTTTTTTTTTTTTTTTTTTTTTTTTTTTTTTTTTTTTTTTTATATATAAAAGAAGATTTTTTTATAATTTGTTGATTTGTGCAGATTATTCGCAAACATCTATTTTAATTATGGAAATTCATATTACATCAGTGATCACTGTACTAATGATGTTTGTGTCATATTATCGCTAATATTGATTGATTTTATGATGTTATTTTTGTACAAACCTGAATAATTATATACACTATGGACAATAATTTATCTTATTTTAATTGAATTTCAATTGTTGTTCGACAACACAGAGTGTTTCTAAACAATTGTCAAAATTTTGAGATTTAGAGAATGAAAGTGATTTATTTATTAAATATTAAAATATAATTTTGAATATTCTGTATATTATAATTAAAATTACTTTCTCAAATAAATGATTAAAACAGTAAAAATGTTGAGTCTAATAATCTGAACAGTCTGTACATTGCTGCAACAATATGACCATATAACGCCAAATCAACGATTTGCATAAAAAAACATACGACCATTTGTTATTAACAAATAGTATATTTTTAATTTTAGAGGATGTTGTTAAATATTTAAGAATATCTATTAAGAAGGGTTTTATAATATATGATCCCTTTACCTCAAGAACAATTTTTTCGGTCTCAAAAGCTCATTCTTCTCCTCCTCTTTTCTAGGGATATTAAATTCAGTCTATCATTCTCTTGTTGCAGGAGTTGAACAGCCGGCACTTGGATCCCGTGGAAGTGTTTCGCGGTATACCTTATGCCGCGCCTCCGATAGGAGAGTTAAGATTCCGAGCTCCGATCTCGCCGATACCTTGGAACGGCGTCAAACTGGCGGATACCTTCGGTGCTGTATGCCCGCAAAACTATCCGGATTTATCCAATGACACTGCTGCGCTTCTGCAAATGCCGCACGGCAGATATCAACAGCTCAAAAAAATGATCATATTTTTGACCAATCAGAGCGAGGACTGCCTCTTCCTCAACCTGTATATACCCGGAAGCGGTAAGTCCATATGTATCACGTATTTAGTTAATTATAATATTTAGCGTTAAATAGCATTATTATTGAAGGTCATTTTGAACGAGACTTTATTCAGACTCACCTTCTCATTGTTATTTCCCTTTATTAAAAATTACACTTGGCATAATATCTCGGGTGTGTAGATTTTTTTTTTGTCAGAGAAGGGCAAGGTCGCACGATAAATTACGTCTTAAAAGGGGCTATGCAAAATTACGTTTCTATTGTCGCCTAAAGTACCTCGCCGGTAACATAAAGTTCCTCAGTTCTGACAGAGTAAAAGGGGATAATAAGTTTTAATGAAGGTCTTTATTCTTCGGGAAGATAGTGAAGCTACTCTCCACATTGAGTTAATGAAAGTTCAACCTTTGCTACCTGCATAAATAATTTATTTTTCGCATCTTATTATCACTCATTTTAGCGACATAGGTCACGAAGATTGCCACTTGATTATCAATTCCCGACTTAATTTTCACCTCGGGAGAAACGTACATTAATATGCGTCCTTTGCGCCTCGAATAAAGTTTTGAAAAACATTGTTATAAAAACTGGATAGCGTTGAATGGTGAAACGAAAGCGTTCGGGCATTGAAAAAGCACGCGAGCAAGAAAAAGGATCAAACCAATTTTTCGCTCAAAATTACACATCGGTGGGATGCGATCGATCGAGATTAATGCCAGGTGACTGAAAAAAAAAATTACGTGGCGGAAAATAACGTATTACTGTTCGGAGCCGACGTAAAGTTTCGTGGTTGGTGACGGTGACGGCGGTATAATTTCGGCCCCCGAAATTCTCGACTACATTATCTATCGGTGCCGACAATTTATGCGTCCGTATAGTATTACGTGGCGCAAGTTGCTTCCTAAAGTAATTAGTCCTAAAGTAATTAGTACCTTTATGCTGGGTAGTATCAACCCTCGGGAGCAGCCGCATGCGTTACGTCACACGTTTCCCGGCCCGTGATGAAAGATAAACGTGAATTTGCAATGTAAGCATCATATGCAACGCGTAATCTCAAAAGAAAAGCATTCAGAATTATGCGAGTTATACGAATAATATGGAAACGCAATGCAAAGTTTTGCAAATAAAGGTGATCCTCGATTAAATTTCTATTACAAAATAGAGCGATTCCTTGTAAACAAATCAAACTAAGGAATGTAATTTTATAAAAAGAATTTTCGAATAAAAGTTGTATGTTGTAGAGGAGGACATATAATAGTGACTTTAATTTGATCTTGTAACGTCTACCTAAGGTGATTTAAAAATCAACCTATTTTTTTTTTTTTTTAATGGAACTACCTTAATTTTTTCGATTCCTGGCAATATTCAACATAAAAATGTTATGTATACTTTAATTTAACATAATTTTACATAAAATAAAATGTCTTGTAAAATATCCATTTTTCGATGATTTTATTTCAATATTTCATGCACAAAATAATGAAGAACTGATGTAAAGAAAACACATAGTTTAAAAAAAAAATATGTAATTTGCAACTAGCAGCTATATATTTTTTTCTTAAAAACAATTTGTTGTTTTTGTTGATGGTTCTATTAAAAAAAAATTAGATTGAGCGTTAAATGATTTTGGGTAGACATCACAAAGTCAAATCAGAGTCATTGTATGTTCTCCTTTATAACATACAAGTTTTATTCGGCAAGTCTTTTCGTTAAATTGCAGTATATAAGATTAAAATAAATCTCGGTATATTAAGTAAAGATTTAGTTTTCAGTTTTTCATCGATTAAAATAAAATCTACGTGTGTCACCAATGCAATTAGATTTATATTTTGCGACAATTAACGATGGTCTTAAGAATCGTTTGATGCGATCGCATAAATGCACAGATAAAGCGGCGTAATTAAAGATCTATTGCGCAGCGTCGTGTCGACTTTGTCTACTTAAGATCAAAATGATCGTTTCTAATTAGACGAGTTTTACAAGTTAACGGATAATCAAAGTAGGATCAAAGTAAGACCTCGTGAGAGACGATTGAATCGCTAACTACGATGATTGCGAGCGTAATACGTAACTTGATTGCGCTATCTCTCGTAACGGTTTAGGATGATGTCTCCCGGAAGGTAATCCGATGTAGCACAAATCGTGTAACAGACGGGCAATTAATTAGTTACAATGGAGCGATAAACGCGAATCTGCGAATAATTTGTTAGTCACAGAGACAATTATTAATTAAATAGAACTTATCAGAAAATTCAGCATAAATAAAATGTATATAAAGTCTATTCTAATGAAAAGAGAAGATGTGCCGAAAAGAGTCGCTAAAATACGAACTTCAGCCTTATTAAAATTTTTCGCTTTAATTTTTATCTTTATTCCGGCTTATATACGCGACGCTCTCGGGGCGTAAAATTTTACATCCCCCGTAAAAAGTGAGCGTTTGAAAGAGGGGAACCCCGTTTTATCTCGAGCGATTTCCAAACGTATTGAGCGTTTACGACGCACACGAATTCTCTCGCACGCATCCACCATGCATCTCGAACGAATCCGTGATCGTGTAAGCCGCGTGATGAGATACGTTATTCCTCTTAGGACAGAGATTTCGCGCGATTTCGCGCGTGAATACGAAATTAGCGCGAATCGATCGTGACCGAACAAAGTCCACTTAATAAAAACGCCTCGTCGCATCCATGTCCGTCGAGAATCAAAGGATTAATGCCTTTGACACGCAATATGGTTTTTCGTTCTAAAACCACCCTCTACGTGCGACAAATCTCGATGTAGCATATCAGATGCGCATTATAAATTGCGCATTACGTGATCCTGAGACGATTTCTAGACTGTGATCCGAGAGATCTTGGAGATCGGATCCTTATAGTGCGGATTACTCGCAATTAGTCGCTCTAATTGCGGAATCGGCAAATAGAAGGAGACGATCAATTGGCTGCATTAATTGGGCGATGTTATTTTGCATTTATATAATATTTAATCTAACTTATAAAAATATTTGAGATTTAAAAAAAATTTTAAAGACGCAAAAAATATTATAATACAAATATTAATAAATGTAGAAAAATATATACATAGGAATATAATTTGTACATATACAAAACGATAAAGATTCACTAAATGAAATCCCGGCTGTTTCATGTTTCGCGACTCTCTCGGGGGATAAAGCGGAAAAACATAATGCTACGTAAGCGATAATGTCGCACGGTATTACGAGAAAGCTGGATCTGTCAATGGGAGGATAAGAGGTTTATTCGCGGAGAAGAAAATAGAAGAGCGACAGTGCCGTGCAGCAGTGTGCTGCTTTCGTGCTTTCAGGATCTCGAGGACTGGAGGCACCGTATGCGGTGATGGTCTACGTACACGGTGAGAGTTTCGAATGGGGATCGGGTAACCTGTACGATGGATCGGTCTTGGCGAGCGCCGGCCACGTCATAGTGATCACACTCAACTATCGTCTCGGCATCTTAGGTACGTGCCATCCTATAATCAACCTATACCCTTGCTCGCTCTCGAAAGCATTTTCATTAAGCGGACGCAACATTCCACGATCGCGGAATGAACAAGGAAATTTCAAATAGAGATTATATCGTTTTTATTGTTGTTAAAATATTTCAACGCAATTAAACATTTTTATGTAGTTGTAATTTTTCTCGAATTTATACTTTTCTTATTTTTAATTATTTATTTATAGAACTTCAAATGCTACTTTTCAAGAGAGCTTTATATGATATTTTATAATTCAGGAAAGCTTTCGTGTATATAATGTAAGGTGTTTCAGGATTAAACGTTTTAACTTAAAATATGAATTTAGAATCCTAAAATAAATAAAAAAATTTCTCCAGAGATACGCTAGCAAATGCTTTTGTGTGTGTGTGGTTCAAGAAATATTAATATTTAATTATTTTGAATATTAGATTTTATGAAATTATGAAATAATGTCAGGTTATAATATAAATGTATTTCAACTATTTTATTGCTAAAAAATATGAAAATTCTAACATATTCTTTAATGATGATTTTTAAAATCAAATATAAATATTTGTCAATAATTTACCGATTTTGAGATGGGCTTATGTACAGCTTTTGTAATATTGATAGTACGGAGATAAGTTTGTATTAAGAAATAGAACGGAGATAAATTCGTAAATAGAATAACTATATAAATATATACTATAATTGTTCTATAACTATTTATAATTATATATTCAAGTAGAATAACTTTACTTATCCCACTTCTAGCCGTAATTTTAGAAATTAATATTTGTTGAACAAAGCATTAGCGAATATACCTCTAGAGGAACTTTCTTACTTAAAGTTCTAAATTCATATTTTAAGTTAGAACGTTTAATTCTAGAAACACGTCTTGTATATAATAATATTTAAATATCTAATTACATTTCTCCACAAAGATTCCACGTCGTGTCTCTGTAAAACAGTCTCGCCTGCTTATTACGACTCGCACTTATCCCGGGAAGTAAGTTTGTATCATTAACTAGCTACACGCGGAAATATAGAGAGATGTATATATATATATATATAGTCCACGGGGAAACCATTTACATACTTAAGTCAATATTGATATTTCGAAGACCTACGAGTGCATCTCTGTCATCGCGCTACGAGTATAGCAAAGTCCGTAAATGTCAATTTCATCTATTTGCTTGTAGAACTGCCTCGGATTATGACTTAATAGTGTAACGAATATTTGCATGCCTCGCTTAACTATCGCTGTAGTCGGAGAAACGTTAAATCTTTGCGTCTGATATGCACAATACAACTTTATCTCTTACACATTTTTTTTTTTTTATAAAATTAACGATATTTTTTTAAAATTATCGTATATTTGAAATCTTCTTCATCTCGTTAATTGATAGCGCTTTCGAACTTGCGAATGAGATTTAATCAAATAAACGCTGTTATACCATAAATGTTGCGAGAGAACAAAAAAAAAAAAAAAAGTAAAATAAAACAAGACGAGGGAAGAGGAGGAGAGGAAAGATATTATCCAATGGCAATTCCGCGAGAGTGTTGAATCGCAAACGGTTTGGCGTTCTTCCAGGATTCTTGAGGACTCGTCCGTTCGCCGACAGAACGAGCGGATCCGGCGGGAATTTGGCTTTAAAGGACATCACGATGGGACTTCGCTGGGTGCGTGAGAACATCGGCGCCTTCGGCGGCGATCCAACGCGAATAACTCTAATGGGCCATGACACTGGAGCGGCGTTGGTGAATCTGTTATTGCTCGCGCCTTACAGCAAAGGTAGGAGAAAAACATTTACAACGCGATTAGTACATTAAAAAAATTGTATTCTCATTTTAAGAATTTCTCACTTATTTTTAGAATAATCTGTTTTAAAATAAGCGCCAAAGGCTCTTACTTTAACTTTAAAGTGGTCGCGCTGTTAAATGGGACATTCATATACATGATATCTATCATTCATTTTTAAAAGACGAATTAAAATATAAATATATATATATATATATATTATAAACATATTATTTATTTAAATACATACATATATTAACGATTAAACTTAAATTTTAAAAAAGTTGTTGATGCATAAGAAAAATGAAAAAATTACAGATTTGTACACGTGGATGACTAATGTCATTTGCGCGACTACTCCAGGGTTAAGAGGGAAATTCTCTAAAGATTAGTACCAGATATTCCTAATTTATAAAAATATAGACAAAATACGAAAACATAGTACATATAAAACGAGCATGAGATATAGACTTGGGTCTTAAATTATTAAATTGGACTATATGTTACACATTATATTTACTTGTGAACACTTCTCCTAAGTCGTTCAAGTATGTATAATATACAGTCCTTTTACTTCGAGAATACAATTTTTTCAGTGTATAAAAGGAATTTCAAAAATTTCAATTTTAGAATTTAATTGTGGCATGCTCTTATAAGAAAAAAATCTTTCGATAATGAGAAGGACAGAAAACGCAAAAAGTAATGACACTTTTTGTGTTTAAAAACGTTTTACGCATTTCTAATAAGAGCATTTGTATCTTTTGCGTCTCTCTCGTTCAATCTCGACCGATCGATGCGTATCTTTGCGAGGGTATATTGCGCTCGTTCCTTTCAATGCGCTATCAAACCTCCATTGACAGCTTAATGCCGTCATTGTGCCAGGCACAACAGTTTATCGGTCATTCTCGTCCCCGCGATGGACTGTTGTAATATAAAATAAATCAATTCGATCGTGATATGAACGCCGGGTGTTGAAGGCAGGGAAAATATTTGCTTGTCGAATAAGTTGATCCAATAGTTACGTAACACCGTCAACGTATTAATAATGTTGTTGTTTACAACAAAAGAGGGAGAGCACGCAGTGAAAAGTGATACCGACGAAAAATATATACAATATATACATGTAATCGAGCGAGGAAACGATTTTATTTATCCATCAATGATTTCGCCAAAAACTTATTTCGTCCGGCGAAATAATCAGGTAGAAGACGCGTAGACGAAAAACCTTCGATAGATTAATCGTCCGGGGATTAGTTGGCAAGGATCCCTCGTGTGAAGGGTTCGCCCTCTCAAAAAAACATCACCAATTGATCCATGCTTGGGGTGACAAATTGCAGAACTTTATTTTATTCGATAAGGGGAGGAAACGAAAGAGAGAGAGAAGTAGAGGAGGAGACAAACCCCCTTTTTTTCCCTTTTTGTCGTCGGATAACACCGACTGGAATTGAACATTCTCGCCGGCTTTTGTCCTTCAGGTAGTGCGACTCTCCCCGCAGAAGCTACTCACTCAAGCGGGGGATTCGAAGCAATTGCGCAATAATAAAAATGCATGGTCCTCGTTGGGACGCGCGTCGTTTGCGGCGGGGAACAAAAGCAGGACGCTAAAAGCGTCGTAAATACATCGTCGCACGATAAATCCACGCAAATGCGATTACGGTGTGATATAGTTGGACGCTAATTCCGCGCCAATCAGGAAAATTACGACTAACGTGCCGAAAACCCGCGCGTGTTCTGATATCCATACGCTTTGCATGATCGGTCCAAATTGAAATTTATTTGAGAATTTTGGCACGCCTGAATCGTATATTTTGTAATCTCATGGGGTATTTTAAAGAATATAGAAATTGTATATTTTAGAGAAATATCATCCGCGCAGCAATTTTTTGATCTATCGCGATATATTTTGAATTGCTACTTGTATAGAAGGGAGAAACCCATTATAACTCCTTGAAACCCTTATGCATATGGAATGAAACACATACATATATCTAGTATTCAAATTCAGAATTATATACATACATATTATATTTTTTTTTACTCTTAAAATGTGATAGACTCACAAAAAATAAACAAGGCTCTTGGTTTAAAAACTTAGAAATTCTTTTTATACAAAATAGATATTGCTCTATAAAATCTCATATATAATATTATACGTATTTTAAAATATCACTGATTGAAACAGCCATTACCACTAATTGATTTTTCAGTGAGATTTCATTGATTTGCTATATTATAAATGAAATAATAGTGACTATTCACTACTTTTGAGTGATAATACATTGATTCCATTAAAAGAGCGCATGTTGGCTCATCATAAATAAAATTATAACACACAAGTAAAAAATTAACTTTTTACGGAAAGCATAACAGCTCGGCGTTTCTTTCGTGAGAAACTTTTCAATGTCGAGTTTCAGAAAGTATCATGTCAATCGTACATTCGTATTAGTAGGAAAAGCCCCGAAAGCGTAAATAGCCACTCAGACAGGCGGAACGAACGCTAAGAAGAAAACATCAAGGACAAATAGCAATAGGAAGACAGAGAGAGAGAGGAAAAGGGAGGGGGTTCCTTTCGGTAATGGTCAACCGGATCTACTCTAGCGTCTGGCCATTTCCCGGACCTCCGGTTGTACCGGAAACAACGCAAACAGTTTACATCTCGAGGAGAGCGATGCTCTGCTCGTTTGTGCATTCCTTCCACGCATACGGCTTCTAGCACTGGAGGCCCGGCTTCGACAAGGGAGAGGCGATAAAGCCCTCGGGGAAATCGCTTTTCTTCAGTGTTCATCCCGGACGAGGTCGGTCGGTTTTTCCTTTACCGCACTTTCCGCTCCTTCGATTCCGACATCGGCGCCGCCGGTGTTTCTGAGACCAGGTGCGGTTCTGTGTTTCTTGCCGCTGGTCAGAGATTGCAGTAGGTGGCTTGATGTTCCTCTTCTCTCTTTCTTTCTCTTATATGCGCGCGCACGCAAAGCACACTAGATAAATTTATTTTCACTTTGAGAATTTCTCTTATTTTTAGAATATCCTGTTCTAAAGTAGAGGCGAAAAGAATCTTTCTTAAGTCGCTCAAATCTTCTTTCTCGAGAAGGCTTACATATTAACTACTTATTTACTTCATCCATTCTTCTAATAAATTAAAAAAAGATTTTATACTATACAGTCCTCGTTTATTTTTCGAGAATATATCCGTTTATTCGGTACAGGAAATGCGCAGGAAACAGATAAAATTACGTGCGAGGGGACAACGAAAATGTATCGAGTTTTAATTTATAAAAGAGAAATATATAATGAATTCTCATGTATCTATTTTCTGCAAGCTTTTTTGATATTATTTTAATTATTCCAAAAAGTTTCTCGGAATTTTTAAAGGATGAATGATTGAGATCTGATTGAAAACTGATCTCGTTGGAAAGACTTCTTAAAGAAAGATTTATTGTCTTACTTTAGTCCGCAATAAACGACACTGATTTCTTTGACAGATGTCAAAGCAACCAGTGTCGTTTGTAGAGTCGCTTAATATTGCAACGGAATGCAACTTACAATTAGTCATTCGTAATGTAAGTCTATGCAATGTTAACGGGAGACTGAGTGGAATAAATGGAGAAATGTCGATGAAAATTGCCGGTTGGTTCGCGATGTTCTATAAAAATTTCAATAACTTTTATATAATGTGATACGCGGTTATACGGGGCATAAATCGTGAAAATATAATATACATTGTACATCGTACGAACACGTAATACGATTTCTATAATAAAATTTCGGGATTAAGTCGCAACGCGAATACAGTGCGAAATCGGGAGATTTGAGTATCGATATATCGCCGATCTCTCCATCGATTTATCGTATAGCGCTGCCGCGCAATCCGCTTTTTGTCAGCGCATTGTTTCGTTTTATACTCGCGATGCGATTACGCGGCGAACGCTAATGACTTTGTCTGACGTTGCGTAAAAAGTTGCAAAACGATCGGTTTGGTTTTCGTCGATAACTAGCCGTCGATGAAACGATTGCTTTTCCGCTGCTGTCTGCCTCCGGCGGCGGCGGCGGGATGTCCGATGATAAATGAAACACCCCCTTTGCCTCCTCTTTCTACCCCCATCCTCCCGCCAAAGACATAAACGTTTCGTATTACATCGATCTCTCGTGTAATTCAGAAAGTCACTTTTTCTACCTCTCCCATGGGTGATCGGGGCGCGGTTTCCTCGCCTCTCTTTCTCAATCCCGAGAAGACTGTCGACGTTACGTATCATCGCCCGGGACAAGAGAAATAAGCTTCTCATGGCGCGGGGAGAGAGTCTCGATTTATCGTTTCCCCCCGCTGTAATTTTTTATGAGCGAAGACCTGGGTGTGCAACACACGCTTCGAAATGTCTCCTTTTCTCTCTTGTGTCATGTGTATTTGTGTGTATATACGGATTCGCCAATTCTCTCTCTCTCTCTCTCTCTCTCTCTCTCTCTCTCTCTCTCTCTCTCTCTCTCTCTCTCTATCTATCTATCTATCTATCTATCTAACATCCGTTCCTCCAGCAATTTCACAACTTTCACGAACCAGAGATACGAGCGATTGGCTTCGTGAGTAATCAGGGAGGCAGCCGAGTGTGATTCCTGGCAATTGTCTGATTCGCTGCACCTCGAGACATATAAGACCTGCCTCGAGACGGCTATTTTACGGCAACTCGAGCGTCGCCAACGTTTTGGATTATATTTGTGAAAGGGGAATGCGCGCGAATCCCCCTGATAAAATATTTTATTTTCCGAAAATATCGCACACGAAAACGAATGAATCAAGTTTCAGTGAATCGATAGATAGAATATACAGGGTGTTTACGAAATACTTGGACAAACATCTAGAGCGTATTTTTCATGTCAAAAAATAAAGAAAATGTTTATATATACTCACTAGAACAACACAAGCGCGATACGTGAGCACCATTCCCCGATTTTATACAAAAAAGAATGATATTTTTATATAAAGTTTATTCAAATTTTTGACTAATACTTTTTGACAGAAGTCAGCTGCTTTAAAGCGTTAATTTGCTAATTAACTTTTAAAATAAAAATATGTTATAAAAATTAAGATAATAATGTTATAAATTCAAAGTTTAAACGTTTTTCGCGAAAATTAAGGCCTGTGAAAATCGTAGAACATTCGCTTTGGGCGCGTTTTAAAGGTCTTTTCAAGACTTACAAAACGCGCCCAGAGCGAATGTTCTACGACTTTCACAGACCTTAATTTTTTAATTCAAAGTTTAAACGTTTTTTGGGTATTATTTTATACGCAAAAACATATTGTTTTATAATTTTTATTACATACTATTATTTTAAAATTTAATTAACAAATTAACGCTTTAATCAGCTGATTTCTATCAAAAAATATTAATGAAGTTTAAACAAATTTTATATAAAAATATCATTCTTTTTTATATAAAATCGAACAATGGCGCACGCGTAGCGCGCGCTTGTGTTGTTCTAGTCGAAATATAAAAGCGATAAATTTTTGGCTAGTCTTAGAATATTAAAAATCGATACTCTGTTGTCGTGGACCCGGAATAACATTTTATAGGATTATTTAATAAGAACATTAATCTGTTTTTATTTTACTATAACTTCGCAACACCTCATATTTGAGTATAGGTATATATAAATGTTTTTCTTTATTTTGACGTGAGGAATACGCCCTAGAAGTTTGTCCCAGTATTTTATAAATTTATAAATATTTTTATAAATATTTAAAAAAGAGAGAGAAATATTTAATTAAAATATTACGCATCTAATTTTTAAATAAATAAATTATTATTGCCTCGACACATTTTTTTTTTCAATCCTTTTGTGCAAAATAATCATTATTTTTTTCTTATTAAATGCGTACGTCAACGTTTCGAGAATTAATCATGAAATGTTTTATGAAAATTTATTACGATTAGAAATGTGTAGAGCGAGGGCTTTCACATATTTTCCCGAAGGAATAGTGTGCGAAGAACCAAGCGCCGCCATGCAATATGACGCATAACAATAAGTCATAAAAGTAGGTTCCAAACAGCGCGTTTCCACCTCCGTGTCTTCCGTTTCACGTGGCACACCCCCTTCGCTCTATTTTGCAGTTCGTTACTGAACGAAATAACCGGGGAGAGAAACGCCATGTCGTTATAAAAAAAAGAGAGAGAGAGAGACCATTTCCCGGATTTTCGAGAACCGCGTCGTTATTGGTCCACGTACAATCGCCGGATGCGGAATTGATTTCGGCGTGTTACTTTATCATCTCTACGAGCGACAAAATCGTTTTTTGATAGGCTGCTAACCCATGAAATTTCGCTGTAATACGATTAAACGATTTTTGCCCGTGAGTTATTAAATTATTAATCGACATACAATATTGACACAATAGTTTTCCATGACGCTTTCAGGTATGCTGCGTTAACATATATCAACATATATCAACAACACAATAAAGTACTCTGTTTAATACGAACTAAGATTTAATTTCGTAGTCTTTAAATTTTTATCGGGTTTTTTCCTGGAAGATTTTAATGGAAATAATCGTTTGCCAGAAAAAGATTAAAGAAGGGAAAGAAAAAAACTTGTAATAAGAAATAAGATTAATTCATAATTAAAATTATCGCGCAATCTATTCTCCAATATGATGAGAGTTTCCGCACTTATGTGTTTAAACCTGATTCAATCAGTATAGCGCTCCCTAAGGTTCGTACGTGTTTATAGAATTTTCACGAGACGGCACAGAGTAATTTACATGCGGAATGCCAGTTGAAGCGTCACGGCAAGACGTGAGAATATGTTCTGGATACGACGACCATCCTGGAGGAGGTCGCAAAGGAAGTAGACGGATATTCCGTTTCGCAGGCACCTGTTCGTGAAAACGTGAACGAGGAAAATAAATTAAAATTGTCATATATTGCGCCGTTTCCTTTCAAAGTATAATTTGCGTGCCGTTTAAAATAAAATTCTTATTCGGATCGGATGAAAACTTACGTCACATCTGCAAAAATTTCTCTCTTTCTGATATAATTAAAAATATTTTTTTTTTCTTAGAATAAATTAAACATTTTTATTTTTCTTCTAAATAATAATTCTGTAATCTTTTACGGCTTAAACATTTTTATTTTTCTTCTAAATAATAATTCTGTAATCTTTTACGGCAAAATTGTAATGCTTATTGAATATTCTGTAGATGAACGTATTGTCTATGATAGCGTATTATTTTTTTCTATAAAGGGCAATATTTTGTCGATAACTATACGCACGAATATTGCGTGACTTGTGTATGTGATGAACGAGCAACATTTTCAACCCCGATAAAATATCAGAAAAAAAAAAAAACACCGGTCACGAACAAATATGTCTTTTAGTTCGATATTTTTTATTCCATTTAACGAACGCCGGAAAATCAAACCTTTAAAAAAAGAATAAATAAATATTACTCGCGCTCAAATCTTCGAGTTCTATTTTGTTTTGTGGCGGTATTTCGCACAAAACTCTCTCCCTTTCTCTCGTCTGCAATCGAAAGAAATGCTCATATGTATACATATGAATCAAATTCATTTTTTCATAAAAATGAGCAAAACGTACTCGTTCATATTTTGGAGGGATACTGTCTTTCGCGAACATATTTTACGTCCAACTGGATTTTAGTCTCCTCCTGGATCGCTATAGAATTTCCCTAAAATCCCGGCGAGAGATTTGGAATCTGGACGGATAAAACCGAGAAAAATCCGAGTTAAAGTCGTAAGTTGATACCCTAGCGTGGGACCGAGCGTGCACATTACAGGCCATTGAAAGGTCTCGATTGGTCACCGGTGTGGTATACCACGTTCCTGAAACGACGATCAAGCTAGCCCGCCAGACGATCGCTCGATGCCCAGCGAATTTCGTTTTCGCCCCGGGAAAATCCATTCCCGGACGTAAGCCGGCCTGATTACCACTGTCACGCGCCGTTGTTTCTTGTTTGCCTTTAATCTTTCGCCGCTTCGCTAACGAAAAGTATACAATTTCCGCCCTTCTTGTTTTCTGCCCATGTTGTTCATCGCGCTCGCTGAGAGGAGCTTCGCTCGTTATTCTCCTTATCGGAGGAGTGCGTCGAGAACTTTGCCAATTTGCCGAATCATCATCTTATCCGCAGCCGGACATTTCCATCGCTGATAAAATAAGATAAAACGAGATAAACGAGATAAAATGATTGCGTCATGATAAGAAATTATAAAGATAAACATCAAATGAATTGAATTCTCTTCCCTCAATATCGTTGCCAAAATTTCATAGACGCGACGCGACATCCCACGTATCGTGGACATGACATTGCGGAGAAATTATGGCAGCTAGCTGGCGGAACGAGGCTAGTTGCAAAACGACAGAACTGGGAGAGTGAAGAGGGAAGAGAAGGGTAGACCGGGGCATCCTGGGTGAAATATCGCGGTTTAACGTGACAGTTTAAGGGCGTTAACCCTGGCGACGCTAATGTCACCTGGAATAGGCACACTGACCACTGACCGTCCGCGGACACTCGTAAAAATGACAATTCGTATTTTTTTTTCTCCCGCAACATTTATTAGTACGCGTTTTCAAAGTACAAGCTGTGCGACAGTCACGCCGGATCTGATGAAAAATCACGTAAATTATAAGACGAGAAGAAGACGAAAACCATGAGGGAGATATTGCCTTTTATTTCGTATAGGCGATGAAGAGAGAAGGGGAATTTATTCGATTTAAATATAAAATATCTAATAAAATTTATGTGTACATGTGTGTGTACTCAAATAAGACAAAATATGTATGTACTAGCAGCTACATACTTAAAAAAAAATTTTTTTTACATCAATTGAAAGCTACTAAATTGCGCTGACAGAAAAGAAATCAAAATCCCTCCTCTGTCACGAATATCGGTAACGCATCGTTTATCGAATCAGCGTGTAATGGTCGTCTCGCGACATGTAATACTGGAAGCAACGCGACGGATTCTATCGAAGCGAATAAATCGAGTCCTTCGTTGCCATGATTTCCCGCACGAACGTGTCTCGCCTGAAATAAAGGAAGGGAAACGCAGTCAGTCGATGTCTATCATCAGCGGCACGATATACCCGCGATTGACGGCGAAATGAACGTTCCATATTGTATCTGGTACGAGAGGGATCAGAAAGGGAACCAATGGAGTCGGGGTAATTGGCCCAGCATCATCTGCTATGAATTATAAAAAAAAGGATTGGAGACGCAAACATTTTGTCAGTAGATTACAATATCAATAACTATCGAGAATCCATCTATCTGTCTGTGTTAATACGATTTTTTTTAACTTAAAATTATCTATTGGATCTACTGATGAGATCTACTGACGAGATATCTGTATCTTCTTCTGGTCTGTCCCGTATATACGGAATAGCGTTACATATCGCGCCACAATTGGCAATCTTCCAGAGAAAGGATGGGTCGCGCATCAGGCGGCATCGGGCTCTTCTTAATAATAACGGCAATAAAGCAGCCAAAAGGGGCACCTTCGGGTCACCGCCCAATGCGAATGCATCGCATGCCACGCAGGAAATGAAACTGTAGCCATATGACACGACGATGTTAAATCCGCTCCTCTTTTTCTCTTCTTCTCGTCACCGCTCTCTTCTTTCGCGACTTCTTTCCCGGTTTTACGGCTCGTTTGGCAGCGAAATCGTCGCGTTAAACGCATCCGCGGACTCGCCGTTTCGAAATAACGTCGCGCCAGCCGTCGACTTAATATAATGAGATGTTTCCTAAGTATGTAGTTGGCAGAGGAAACTCCTCTCGTGCGCTCTATGAATACCAATATGTGGAGAAATAATAATATTCCGTTTGTACGTACAGTAAATAGAATTTCGAAGAGAGGGAGAGGATTTTTCACAATCAGAGAGAAAGAATTTTTCATTTTACAAAATTGGAGCTACGGGGCTCAATATGTGCGATGGCGTTCTAGATAGAAAAATATATGTCTGACGGCTTAATAATCTTCGTTCGTTTGACGGGGAATTTTTTTCCCCGCCATAACTGTGGATAATAAAACGTGCCGGCCGAAAAAATAGATACCAGCGCTAGCTGGTCGGTCGGACGATGCGTCCGATTTATATCGGACGAGTGGGAATATTACTTTCGAGAAATTAAACGTGCGAGTATATATATATATATATATATATAGTGGGAATGTCGAGGGAGTGTACGTAAAGTCATAAAATATTTGTACCACGTATCAACGATACGTGAATGTGTTTATGTTGGACACATATTGCCTAATATTTCTCTTCGCCGCAGGATGAGCACGTTGTATCTACGCGCGCGCGCGCGCGCGATGTTTGCATTCGAAACAGCGATTTTCATAAAGAAACCGGTGACGTTCGATAAACGACTTTAGCGTCAGCATAAATGTTTGCCGGCGAATATGATTTTCCGGTTCGGAAACCGGAGCGTAGCATCGAACGCGTATATATTTGCGTCGCATAGAAACGGCGTTTCGTTTTTGCGTCGTTTTACGTCATGAAATGCAGCTTGTTAAAACGAGATTAATTAAGTTCTGCAATATCCTTTTTAATTAGCATGAATTTTTCATAGAGAAGCGATGATTCTCCACTCGTTCGTTTTAATGCTATGACGATTGTCAAAACATTGATGTCTAAATATAAAGTTTATTGTTTATTGTGTGCAACCTAGATTCAGTTTAAGTCAGGTTGTAGCTCCATCCTGTCAAAGAAAGCACAAATCTAGAGTATTGTCTTCCGAATCGGTTTAGCGAGAGAGCCTCGATAGTTGTTCGAAAAAGTTTCCGGATCCTTCTGTTCATTTTTTAATCGTTCGTCAATCGCGCACGATTAACAATCTCGGACGAGAGTCCCAATCATATTTAAATCTACCTCTAACTATCCATGCGAGAATAATAATCGGTCGGAACAATCCCGTCGGACTCGTCGCTTCCGCTTGATCGGCCGGAAACTGATGATATCCTGCCGTGTCCAAAATGTATTGCGGGTTTAACGTTGCAAAGGAAACCGTCTGTCTCTCTGCGCAGGATTATTTCACCGTGTGGTGTTGTCCAGTGGCTCGGCACTAAGTCCCTGGGCCTCGGTGCACGATCCGAATGATCTTAGGACGAAGATCGGTGAGCAAATGGGTTGCTCGACCGAAGGCGACGATGACATAGCCGATTGCTTGCGAGGAGTACCGTTGAAGACTCTTCTAGATGTGCAACTTCCTGAAATCAGGTGAGTCGAATACGTCGCGAGAAGCCGAGCAGAGAGCATTTACCTCGGATGAATAGTTTTTTATTCGATCAAGAGGAAATTAAAGTAATAAAATATGTATTTCAAAATTGGTACAGATGGAACGAATTGATATCTCTTTTTCATCTTTTTATTTATGATAGCACATGCCGATGTAATAAATATTGCCTCGTGGAATCGCGTTTGCCATATATATTGCGGGATTCGTATTCATCGCCTGAATATTGGAGTTATGTGTTTCGATGAAAAGTGGAAAATGCTGAATTGTAAAAAATTCAAGAAATATGATTGATACGTTGAAAAAGTGACATTTAGTCAATGCGCAGCTGTAATTATCTACTAGGCTACAAATTTATAATAATTTTATACAGCTGCGATTTCTTTTCTCCCTTTAATGAATTATGTAATAGACTGTCAAAGCAATATTCAAAAATATTCTAAAGTTAATGAATTGCCACATTTATGCGTCTGTAAAAAGAAATGCAATTAATCGAGTTACGTTCAAAAAGTCGCGAAAAAAAATTGAAACCAAAAATTAGACACTTGATCGTTATTCGTATTATTTGCGTTTATGGGATTAAATTTCTCACATCGCGTTTGAGAATATATTTATCGCGAGCCCACCAAATAAACGCGATACTACTAATTGAAGGATAATCACAGCGGGCGGTAAATTATTATCGGATTACCATTGCGTCGCAGTGCGGTTAATAGCTCTCGCTTCATCGACCTGATACCTGCTTGTTGTATCGATTTATCATCGCAACGTAATGCGATAAATCCCATGTGATGCATACTTTTACAGATTTGTGCCTCGCATCGGGCCCAGTCTGCCGGTGGACCAAAACAATCCCGATCCAGGTCTGGACATGGAACGCGCGAGCGACGCTTTTATCAAGGTGCCGGTGATCTTAGGGGTCTCCACGACCGAGTCCAACCTCGACTTCAACGCCAACGACATTCAGTATGGCTTCGAGGAGGATCACCGTAATCGCATTCTGCGCACCTTCATCCGCAACGCCTACGTCTACCATTTGAACGAGATCTTTTCGGCGGTGAGGAACGAGTACACAGACTGGGATAAGCCGGTGCTCCATCCCATCATAATACGGGACTCGACTATGGAGGCGTTGAGCGACGGTCATACGGTCGCGCCGCTCATGAGGATCGCCTTCTATCATGCCAGACGGGGCGCTAAAACATATTTTTATCACTTTAATCATCAGTCCAAGGACAACGGCTATGTGCAGGTAAAGTAATTGATGACTCGATATTATTTAGCTAAGGAAGTCTTAAAGTTTTATATTTTTTATTCTATATTTATTTTAAATAGCGCATTTTTTTCGACACAGTTTTTTCAAGTACAATAGATTACATTGAAAAAATTATATTCTCATTTTAAAAATTTCCCACTTATTTTTAAAATAAGTTCCTGTTCTAAAAAAAAATATTCTCAAAAAGTAAAATTCCTGTTCTAAAATCGGCATCAGATTAGAATCAGATATTTTTAATTTATAAAAAAACGAGAAATGGAATTTATTTTTATATTATTTTACAACAAAGAAAAATCATAAAAAAACAGGCATAGTATATATAGATCGAGCATAAGGCGAGATCTGACTCCTAAATCCTGAACGATTGAATTAAATTATGTTACACATTACTCGTGAACACTTCTCTTAAATCGCTCAAAGCTTCTTTTTCGAATCACTTAACTTCATCCATTCTTCTAATAAACTAAAACAATATACAACAGTGAATACGCCAAAAGAACGGTCCGCATAAAAAAATATATGTGTGACTGTTATTAATAAAGAATATATTCTTAGTTTTAGACAGTTGTTCTAGAAACACTTAAGAATATCTTAAGATGAATTTTATAATATGCAATCCTCTTCGAGAATTTTTTTTTCGGCGTAACAACGAAAAGGGTAGAGACATGTAAATGATTTCTAAAGGAACAAAAAATTGCAGCGAGATATATAGCGGGAAATTGTGCGATTTAACGTTATCGATACACAATGCATTTCGAGACAACGATTTTTCTCTATACTAAAACGATATAGCTCGGAGGTGGCCACTATCAGCGAAACGGGTTGAACGAGTAAGCAACGAAGAGAGAGACAGAGGCCCTGCTTAAGTCTGAGTTAACTCCATTAACTTGACGTCCCGAAGAGAGACTAACGTGTTCGTCCTCGACACCTAGTAGCCCGCCGGCACTCTCAGTTAAGGAAGCAACCCGTTCAACCCCTTTCCTGACACGCTCTCTCGATCTTCCTACGTCCTTGTGGCGCGCTCATCCGTCTCACTCTGTTCGGAGCTGGATCTATATTCGGCTGGTAACCGCTGGCCATGACTTCACGATGAAGACACTGATTTAATAAAATGCCACGGGCGATCTGGACGCACCGTGTTCGCATTTTATCTCGAAAATGACAGAGATTTGTCACCCTTGACGTAATAATATTGGGGAGGACGAAAATGAAATTGTTGTCGGCTAATTTTTAAGATCGCTGCCAAGCGACCTGCATTAAGCATTCGCGACGGAAAAAAACAGATTGACGTTTTCAATTTTAGAGGAAAAAGTAGTATGGAATATATTGCGCGATATTATACGACATATATTTGAGGAGAATAAAATCTCTATGACGGGGTGAGAACGCAAAAATTTCTCATGATATCCTTCCGACACGACATTTAGGAACACGATGTAGAGACACGAAAATTGCACCAAAAGTTATTTAATCTCGATCCGGCGAAGCGGAGAAAGCATAGTTAACAGAGCGATTCAGAGCATCAACGTTATGCGTACGTGTGTGCAAAATGAAATTTAATTAAGTGCCGAGTGAAAGATTCCTTCTTTAATAAGTTCACATTCGCGGTAGTGTCCACGTCACAAACGCGTCGTCGCGTTATTCGCATCGGGTTTACTTTGCCATAGACGTAAAGAAGAAGAGCGAATTAGCCGAGACACATAAAGGCAGAAAAAGCCACTCCGACGAGAGATAAGAAGGCGATATCAAGAACACTGAATGCTAATGCGACGAATTTATTTGAATTGTTAATCGCCTGCCACTTCGTCTGACATTCTTTCCCTCTCGCGTTTCGCGCGTGTTAATGAGAATTGGGAATAAAATACAAACTAGGGGCGCACAAACACATGACGGTGAATTTCGCTGTTGGAAATTATACAACGAAAAACATACTCCGAATAACAATTCTCGACCGATCTCTGCTCATTGTCGATTCTATTAATTATCTATAAATTCTACTAATTACAGACTCTGATAATTAATTAATGCTCTATTAATATATCATCAATAAATACAACATTCATAAATAACCGATAATATTGTAACAATTGTCATGAATTAGAAATTACGTAAATTACACGCGAGTGTCGTAAATTACAGAAGTTCGCACTTCTGGAAATATGCGTGAAGAGAAATCAAGCAACAATTAATTATTTCCGGGATCCCTCAATTTGATAGATCATTTTCATAGGATTTTTTATCAGAAGAAGAATGTCGTAAATTCTTTTTCTCGGTAAAAAAATCTATCAAACAAACCGATCAAATTGGAGGTCCCGGAAATAATATTCTTTCCAGAAATCATGCTCGTACGATTATTATTATTATCAGTTGTACCGCTGATTCTCGTAAGCGGGATTAATCTTTCTTGCAGCGGCTGGGGAGCGTTCGTGGGGAAGACATACCATACATTTTCGGGCTACCGCTGGTGTCAGGCGGGGCTTTCTTCCCACGGAATTATTCCCGACAAGACCAGGGCGTTGCGGAGGCCGTCCTCACTTTCTTCACCAATTTCGCCAAGACCGGTAACCCGAACGAGCCGCACAAGATCGAGTCGGTTGACTATGGCACGCCGAAAGAGAAAACGCGATTCCGCGGCCTCACCTGGGAACAATATGAGACAGGCTCTCAGCAGTATCTCACGATAGGTAAGCTTTCGAGAAACACGAGTGTTTGAGTGTTTCTTTCTCTCTCGGTTATTTTTCGATAAATTTAATTTTCCGCAGTTGCAGAGCCCCCGCGTTTCCGGAATGTCGCGACTTTTTTTTAAATTTCCCTTTACCCTTCCCTCTAAAAAAAAAGTTCTTTCTTCGGAAGTTTGATTGTGTATAGTCCGGGGACACTCTGTCTGCCCGTGTACCTTAGCGCTCTTTAAAAGTTTCTCTAAGAGTTTAATTACGTGTAATGTACAATCTTCTCTTTGGTGAAATGCGGATGAAGAGTTTTATTCCCTGAGAATAATTATATAAACGGATGCTTTAATGTTCATTCAACTCGGGAGCGTTAAATTAATTAATATTAATAGGCACACCCTTCTATCATTTTAATCGAAATATATTATTGTACATATATGCATTATAACTATAATTATTAGTTATATAATTTTTTAAAACAATTAACATAAAACATTCCGATAATTCAAAGAAACATAATAATCAACGAAAGTAACTCTTTGTTACATCATTCTTTTATAAATTTAATGTTTAATAAAAAGTGGTCTATATTATAAAAATGAGAAAAAGGAGAAAATAGAGGAGAATAAGAAAAAGTGTGGAATACACAGAGAAATAAATATAATAAACAAAAAAGAAGGAAAAGAAAAGAAAGTAATATAATAAAGTTTATATGTTTCTTTAAATTATTAGAATGTTTTTTATCAATTATAAATTAGCGAGCTGCTTTGTTTTATAAAAAAAGTTTTCTCATCTTATTCTAATATACGAATACGAAGAATACATTTCTGTATAATAAAATAATATAATGAAATAAAAATATTATAATTATATATAATTTGACGATGTAAAATTTTAAAAATAAAAGTAGATAAAAAAATAATGAAAGCAATTGGAGAAAACAATTCCATAAATCGTTAATAAAAGTGTAATACGTATTAATAACAGATAAATAACAAGTATAAACAGCATATATATATAGGTATATACCCTGTCAAAATATAATGTTATATAATAAAATATAAATATAATAATATAAAATATAATATATTTTTGTGACAGAAATCAGCTGATAACTGTCAAAAAATATTAATCGAGTTTAAAGTACTATATAACATTTTATTTAAAACATATTTAAATTTTTATAACATATTTTTATTTTAAAATTTAATTATCAAATTAACGCTTTAATCAGCTGATTTCTGTTAAAAAATATTAATTAAGTTTAAACAAACTTTATATAAAAATATCATTCTTTTTTATACAAAATCGAGAAGCGCTTGTGCTGTTCTAGTAATATAAAATAGTTAATATAATTATATATATATAAATATCTTTATATCTATAAATTTTTCTACGGATACCTATTGAAAAAGCAAGAAAATATATCCTTAATCGTCAAATATTTATTTCAGCATTAAAGCCAAAAATGAAGAGCCATTATCGTGGTCATAAAATGGCAGTGTGGCTTAACTTGATACCGCAGCTTCATCGTCCTGGTGACGATGACGTTTCCATGCGGCATCATCATTTCAGGGAACGAGGCGATCATTATTACGCAGGTATGATCATAGATCTTTTTTGAAATAAAATAAAAAAAAAAATTCTTTATTCTCTCAGTTATTAATATACTTGATGAATCTCTTCCATTATATATTCAGGATCGGTTCGAGATGAATGGTACACGCCACTGCCGCTGACAGGCACAACGCGAACGAGCGCTTCCTCGACCACTGCCTGCAGCACGTCTACCAATGATGACAGCCTCAACGAGGACATCACGCCGATCCTGGACGATTCCGAGGACGACGCCGAGTTGCTGCAGAGACTGGCATCTCGTCACTACTACAGCACCACTACTGCTCTGGCGATCACCGTGGGTGTCGGCTGCATCCTCCTGGTGTTAAACATGCTGATCTTTGCTGGAATCTACTATCAACGTGATCGCGACAAGAAACGCGCCGCCATGGACTGCAGACCGAACGGACAGGAATCCCTGCCGATGACCACCAGGACGTCCATGAAGCCTTCCGAGAATACACGATCCGCTCAGGAGCCGCCACCTTCGTACACTACACTCGCGAGAAGTCCCTCCATCCAGGAACAGCATCAGCAACAGCTCGTGCAGTCCCAGGGCAGTCCTGATAGCGATCAATCAAATAGAAAGGAGCCGAGAGGATCCGGTCATGGGACCAGCAAGGACTCATATCCGCCGAGACCGCCCGCCAGAACCACCAGCTCACTCAGCACCACTGCCGGTAATACTAATACCATCAAGAAACGTGTGCAGATACAAGAGATATCCGTATAGCATTAGGGGTTGCCCCTAGAGGGCAACTCAAAAATGAAACGAGTGACATTTGTAGACACGGAGAAGGTCACCGCGGCAGAGTCTAGATTTTGAATGACGTTCTCTCATTTTTCATTAGCGAAGATGAACAGAATTGGCCTGACTTAGTAAAAGGAAAGGTCTTGTTTATCGCGATTACGTGTGTAACAAAAAAAAAAAAAAAATCGGCGAAAAACCTTGCTATGGAACCTTTTGCGGATTGTGATTTCAAATACTCGTGCAATTGGAATTATATGTCCGATTGCAATGGGATATTACTACTGGAAATGTCTTCGACATTGTTGTCGACCGTTACTACTTGCAGTGCAGTGCCGCGACATGGCTGATTATAATGTGATCGCACCACTGAATTATTATTATTAAACTGCGTCTGACACTGTTGCTACTTAGAAGACATTACTGCTGATGTTCGTTATATTGGTGGAAACATAAGATTGCACGTGCTCATTACGACTGATATAAAACATGGATTGTACGAAGTAGTTGTTACTTATAAGCACACAGACAGCGTTCTTTTCTCGAAAAAATCAATTTTTAATTAAATATAAATATATATATAATTATACAATATAATTATATATATTATACAATATATAATTATATATATAATTATACAATTTATTTGTATATAAAATATGTCCATATATGTTTTTCTTTCTTTTATCTCTTTGCAATCTCTGTCCGTATACATAGGAAAAAAATAATAAGAATAATTAAAAAATATAATTGGAAGAATAATTTTCGCACATTTTTTAGAGAAAAAAAATTGAAGAAATAAAAAAGAAATGAATTATATTATATATTAATTAAATTATATAATTATATTATATAATATATATTATATATAATTATATAAAAAAATTGCTCACATATACAAGATCAGCTAAATAAAGTGTTTTGACAAGCTGTTTTTACCGAAATTATTAGTTTCAACATTTAATAATGATTTCGGAAAAAAAAACAGCTTATAACACTTTATTTGGCCCATCCTGTATAATTATATATAAGAGCAAGTTTTTCTCATTTCTTTAGTTCATTTTTTCTAAAAAAAAAAACAAAACTTATTCTAATTATTTTTCAATTATTGTTCTTATCATTTTTCCCGTCTATACGAACAAAGATTATATACAAGAGCAAGAAAATATCTAGACATTTAGATATAATTATGTATATTTGTATTTTATATGGACTTTTTTCCCGGGTTCCTGTCTTAGGAAAATATTCAGCGACTTCTAAAATACACATCATAATTCGCGTAGCTATATTTAAATATATATACTTGAGACGCTCAAAGAATTTCCTATTCAATGATTTTTTTGTTACAACTGAAGATGTCGATAAACGTTTCCTAGCCATTCTCTCTCAATTCACATCGGAATATAAAATTCTGATTCTCTTTTAAAGATTAGAAAATAGGTGTGGCCTTATATATACATCATTACAATACAGGAAACGTATCAATATCTTCGATATCACAAAGATCGCTTTCCGCAGAATTATCACGGGCGAAAAACGTTTAATTTAACTTTATAGTGCGCGAAAATTCGGGGAGATATCTGTAACTAAAAAGCAATCATACGTGCGCGGATCGGTGCACAGTAATTTCCGTGACTTCGGTTTGAGATTGCTCTCTCTCTCTCTCTCTCTCTCTCTCGAAACGATCGAAATACCAAAGTCACGTACACGATTCGCATACCATCGCATACCATCGTCGACTGCTTTGTGAAGCATCAATTGAAAGGAGGAGACACTCGATTCGAAATGGATCAAACGGATCGGACGCTTAATCGCGTCCGATATTCGCAAGCAAGAGACGGATACGAGGTGAAAGTTTTGCCCTTAACTGCGAGTCTTCATCTGTACTCCGCCTTTGCTTAAGACTGCGACAGCGCTCTCTCCAGTTGCACCTTTTGATCGCGCGTATAATTTCGATTCTGCCAAAGAGAGACAGTTTAATAAATCTCGCGAAATTTACTCGAGCGAAAGACGCAATTTTCCGAGTGCGCAGTCGCGAGTGCAAGCCGTAGAACGGCTATATGACTTTTGAGTGACCTTCGAGTGAACTGGATTTTCCGTCGAGTGTTCTTCTGATAGAGATAGTCTGACAATCGCGAGTATCGGAATCACGACTAGAATTCTTGATAATGTCCACAAAATATAGAGACGCTCATAAAACACAATTTCTTCTCTTGTTTTTTTTTTTTTTTTTTTTTTGCATATTCTCCATCTTGCGAATTATAGAAAATTATATACAAGAGTTTATATAATACAAATATTGTTGAAATATAATTAAAAAGGAATTATATTGAGATATTAATATATTCATATTGTCTAAATTAAAAATTTTAAATTGTTATTTTTCTTTAAACTTTAAAATTGTTGATTTATAATTAAACAATACAGTTTTATAACTGTTCTACGGTTCTTATGTCTTAATTATAAGTCTTTTTATCTTCACGAGTTGCTTGCAAAATTTTTAATTTTAAGCGAGAGTTAAAATTGTTGAAAATTTTTAATTTTAAGTTGAAATTGTTTATAAAGGTGGAGAGATATACAAATGCGTTGATACGAGCTTTCTGTTGATGAGACAGACATTTTTTAAATGTAAACTTTATAAACAATATTAATAAATCCTTTGTATATGGCGGCCTTTCCGAACCGATATTATCACTGAGATAGGATGTGCTCAAAAATGTAATTAATGAAACAAAAAAAGTTATTTCTCTTAAAGTAAAGTTAAAATTATCGAAGATTTGTATAGAACTTCCTCTCTCTTTCTCTCTCTTTCACGACCAAGTATCCTAAGACGTGATCGCGCTCGTGTTTGCAGAGATACATTTTATCTTTGTAGAAAGTCTTTAATCTCGAATTAATATTCATGACCTTATTCTTGTGTACCCGTCTGACTTTACAAAGATATTAAGTTTTAAGTCATCTTCGTCATTTTCGTGTACATCAGTTAAATCTGCGCGAGAAAATAAAATGCACTTTTCAAGATGTATAATGGATGTAATACGATATTATAAATAGTATCAAATATAAAAAAAAATTCAGCCAAAATAAAAAAGCGAAGAATATTACGGACGCGATCATTGATATAGATTTTTACTCGCATAAAAATTGCTGAAAGACATAAGAGTTTGTATTTTATTTATATCTTAATTTTTAAACTTATGATAAAATCACAAGCCTGAAATTCATTCAGTATATATATAATGATAACGCTTTATGAGAACTGAATTTTCTAACGCAATTCACAAATTATCCTGTATGAAAAATAAAAAAGAACCACGCAATCTTTTCCACTTAGAATGCGCCGCGTAAGCGAGTTTCAAGATCATTAAAAATCAAGAGACTGTTTAAAGTAATAAGGTAAAAAGTAATTCGTTTGATCAATCGCATATACGACTTCCTCGGCATGAAGTTATACATATGTATCGATACGATTAAGAATTAATAAACCTGTAATTAAGAATACCATGTAGCGTAATATGCGCACAGACTCGGTGTCGCGTAAAATCATATTGTCGATTACAATAATTTTAAATACGTGTGTACGTTATTGCGTGTAATTTTTCAAAGTAATTATTCGCGAATGATCTGATATTTGATGACATGTTGTGATACTCGCGTGAAGGTAGTATCGCGCACGTAAAAGACGGCAGTGAAATTTAAATGCGTGTTATAGTCTAGAAAATCGATTTGTAAATTTCACTGTACAACAATAAATGCAAATTTATAAAAGATATTCGTGATTTTTATTTATCAGTCATATCGTTCGTTGAACTTCTAATTAACATGAAATATTAACTAAACGAATATTATGTGACAAATATAGACAAAACTATATTTTCAACATATATGCATAATATACATCAACGGACGAAATGTAATAAAAAAAAAAAACAAATTTACATATATTTAAAATAGATCGACTTCTAATTATATAATAACTTATACTAAACATAATTCAGTATTCTTTTTCTACAACTTGTCAATATATTGAAAATACAGTGTAATATACATAGTATACCTTAAGAGTCCTGCGATGAATCGATCTTATTCTTCTTAGCTGGAACGTTAGGAGAGGGACTATGATTTCTTTTCTTTCCTCCTCCTCGCGCGTTACGTCCTTTAAACACACAAAAAAAGTTAGTATCTATTTCTTTAAATTGTGAGACCTTTTATTATCATATAGAGAATTCAGTAATTTAAAGAGTTTAACTCAGCGAAATCCAAATATATGATTTCTCGGTATTAGCATGGCAATAGCATCATTATATGTATATGTATATATTTATATATATAATCGATAATTATAAAATTTTCAAAGTTGAACGATTTTTACCTTTCTTACCGCGTTTCCCTCTGCTATATTTCTTTTTCGAAGCTAACATATCTTCCATCGTTTTTGTTAGGTATTTGTCTTCCTCCTCACCTTCAAGAACTTTCCACGTAACTTCAGCATCGCGGATTTTCATCTTGAAATACAATTCATTTGTTATGCTCAATTATTGCAATTCTAAACGCACAATCCAAAAAATTGTAGTAATTTCTCACCTTGTCTTCATTTATCTTTTCTACCAAAGATTTAGCAGCATTTTCTCCTTGCAGACGTATCCATCCTTCCGTATTCCCTCTTCGAAAGTCAATGTATGCAATATCAGCATCATATTTGTCTAAACATTCTTTTATATCTTCCCTCGTACATATCTTAGAAACACCAGAAAAGAAAATAATTGAACCTTTTGGCAATGTAATATCTGTATTAGTAGTATCTGTTTCCGTTGATTTTTGATCCGTTGTATCAGTCTCATCTTCCTTTCCTTCCGCCTAAGCATGTTAAACATACCACAATTTAAAAAATTTAATTTAATTTAATTTATATTAAAGATCATATATATTTTCTATTTGTTTTCTTCACTTACAATAGCTGATTTCTTCGATTTAGAGTCAGCTTTCTTTTTTCTACGTTCCTCCTTCTCTTGAGCTTTTCCTATATTGTAATCTGTACTGTAAAAATTATATTCAAATCATATATAAGAAAAAATGTATCACACAATTAAAAGAATATATATAAATAACTCTACACATATAGTTTTACTTACACCCATTTTCGTATTAATTCAGTATTTTCATATTTTATAGACTCTATATTCATGAAAGCTTTTGCAGCATCCAAAGTTTCAAATTGTACAAAAACAGATCCTTTAAACTTATAAAGTTTATCTTTATTATCTTGATATTTCCTCATCTGTAAGAAGATAATCCAGTTTAAAAATCTATACATATTTATAATAATTTCTAATATTTGCTCTTATATCCATATCTATACACTTCTTGATTCTCAAATTTTCAAATAATCTAATGCAAAAAAAGATATACTTACAATAATTGTTTCAAATGGCTTGTATGGTTCAAAAAATACTTTTAGCTTATCAATATTTGTATCAGTTAATGGAAATCCCTTAACATAAACTGTTCTGGCTTCTTGAGCCTTTCTATATTCCTCATTATATTCTGGTAAAGGACAATTTGGCGATCGGCGTATCTTTTTTTTATCTTCAGATATTTCTATGAGAGTACTCTTTTCTAGAGCCTTCAGAATTACATCTATGTTTTTGCTAAGGCTGGCTAACTGCTTAAAGTTTAACATAACAGTCATCGGAATCCAGCCTTCGTCTAGTTTTGTTTGCTCGATGAGAAATTTATCCCGGTGCATATTTACATTACCAAAGTAATACTGTAAAAGAAAAGAAAAAAAGTAGAAATATAAAACATTAATCCTTGTTTGTATTTTTTTTATAGATGTTACTTGCATAATCTTTTTTTTACAAAAAAATATATATGTGTATATACCTCTACTTGATTCTTGATCTTTTCTAGAAGTTCTGCAGATGTAGATGATTCTCCTTCAGCTTCCTGGCTTGCGTTGCCCTCAACGGTTTCAGTAGTCTAATATAAAAAAATATAAGTGTAAAAACGTTGGTACTTGCTTTTAGTTACTTCCCTCGTGGGAAAAGAATTATTTTCTTATAAAATATGATATATACCTCTACATCGGCCTTAATCGCCTGCGAAACTTCCGCGGTCTGTTCCTCCGCATTAATTGTATCATGAGCGTCCACGTTTTTAACCTCGTCAGCGGCGTCACCGTTCAGAGGAGAATCATTCGTTTTTTGTTTACCGTTCTCCATATTAATAATAATCGATCTACGGATCTATCTGTAGAAAAAAAATGCAATCTCACAAACGGTAGCACCTGCTTTATATTTTTTTAATCCGGTATCGGAGGAAAAAAAATGCCTTCGTCTTAAACACGTGCGATTCGCTCGACTACGAAACCGGAAATGATGCAAGTCCGGATTCCGGATCTCATATTAGGGCGCCATTAAGGTGCCTTTTCATGCTGACGCTCGACGCTCATTTTTAGCGTCAAAAGACGTCACGTGAGCAAAAATAAAGATACCAATTCGTCAATTTTGGTCACGTGACGTCTTTTGACGCTAGAAATGAGCGTCGAGCGTCAGCATGAAAAGGCACCTTTATAGGACGTGTTCGAAAATACGACGTACTGTCAGCGTGAGTTCAAAAATCTTATTAATCAGCTGACAAGTTGTTTTGCTTGGATTGGACAATCCTCAACCATCAATCGTAACCGTAATTAAACAAAAACTATTATTGTTCCCTCCAAATCTTCTTTTCTCCGCAATGTCAAAAGTGTTTACAATTCACAAATTCAGTGTCCTACTGTGTACATTATTCTGTGTATATTATTCCGTCACATTCCGTGATATTTATATTGTGCTGTAAATACTGAAAGCGTTTGATTGATCAATCGGAGCAGATTTGATCCTAATTGGTCAATCAAACGTAGAACGCAGTTATTTCAAATCTTATGGCTAATAATACTGCTGAGGTATGTATACGAGTGTAATGTAAAAAAAAAAGTTACAGAAGATATCCTAATCTCAATATATCATTGCATCTTTATAATTGTAACCAAACTAAGTAAGTTTATACATTATAGTGTAACGTATATAAAAATAATGTAAAGTACAGAAGATATTATTCTAATCTCAATGTATCATTGCATCTTTATAAGTAAGTTTATAAGTCACATCTTGAACTTTATATTACAGATTACATTCGAGGATTTTGAAATAAATGAGCACTTCAAGAAGAAAGAACGCTCCTTGAAACTGGCTGTACTGAGAAAGGCACACAACAAGATTGTACATAATAGAGAGATGTTGCCAAACTGGCCCAGTATTTCTACCATCAATATGGATACTGCAAATTTCAGTTGCGTGCCTTCGTCGATGCAAGCTTCTATGATTAAGAGCGAAGTCTTAGCTTCCAGTAATAATCTGAAAAACTTGTGCCTGACAAAGAGAAATTATAAGACCAATCAAGAAATAATAGCCACATCCAGCATCAAACAGGATGATCGACATGTTATGCCACCTCCAATGAGAAATTCAGTTTATCGCACTTTTAAAGAAACGCAAAACAAAAGTCCTACATTGCAGAATTATGAAATATCAAGTTCACTTAATAGGTCTATCCAGTCTTCCATAGTGAATACTTTTAATTTGAATGCTGCTAGCTATATATCCACTAATTCAAATACTAACAAAGAAGATTGTTTTGTTGCACCAATAACACCTACCAACGATTCTCAAAAGATTAACAGAATATTTTCAAGATGGAGAGTTATGTTGAATGATAACTGTGAATTAATAATTAAAGGAACATTAGAATGGTAAATATATACTATAGACGTTGTTAATTTAAACATTAACATTTTTTTAAAATTAATATACATTTTTTGTAACAGTGGAAAAGTTGCACATAGCAAACCAATCATAAGAAGATATACTGCGACATGTATTGAGTCAAAATATAAGCATAAATATAATCTTCAGGGAAATATTTTTGATGAAAGAAATGGTAATTATTTGTATAAAGTTATTTTAATATATATAACTTATTAATAATAAAAAATATATTAACTTATTAAATATTATTTTTTTATTTTAAAACTTATATTTTTTATACAGCATTACCAGATTATATTCGCGGAAAATTTTATAATGGCTTTCCTGATGATTGGGAGAATGTTTATCAGATATGGAGGACATATGTCAGCCGAGGATGTCCAGTTACATTTCGTTGGCCTACCCCTATTACTGATAGTGATGATGACTTAAAAAGTGAAGTAACAGAATTGGCTTACATACATACGAAAAATAGTAATACTATTCTTACGAAAACTTATAAATCGATTGGACATACTGAATCTGAAATTCCAAGTGACAAATCTTCAAAAAAGGAAGAAAAATATTATAATTGTCCTACTCGCAGTTTCCAAAATAATGAAAATACTTCATTTGTAAAACCTCTTATTTCTGACTTTGAAAAAGATACAACTCCAATGGTACAAACAAGAAATATAAAATTAGCATATGATGAGCATAACAAACAAAATACTGAATTGGATACAAATTCAGTATACAGTTCCAGGGGAATAAATAAATTAAAAGATGTCATCTGTGAGGATAAACTGAATATAATTATCAACAATTTGATGGACAAAAATTGTTCTCCAAATTATGTCAAGAAAATTATCGAGATGTTTGATTGCATGGACTACGTAGTGTCTTATAGAACAAAATCGGAGTGTAATGACTCGGTGGTTTCCGCGAATCCTACAACATCATCCAAGTCGGAGACGATTCTGCAGCCGAGTCTTATGTGCGCTGACAATCGTATGAATACTAATAAGTCTAGAAATGAAGTAACAAGTACAGAACAAGAGAAAAATTACACGTATTCCACCGACCTGAGACGTGAAAGTATAAAAAGTGACTTTAATTCGAATCCAATAAATATTAGGCCAGAACAGAATAAAAACTATGATTCGGATGAATCGTCAGAGAGCGAGATTTACGCTGGCGTACCCAAAATCTCGATTGAACGAGTCTTGCATGCCAGAAAAGCGTCCAGAAAAATATTCAAGCATAAAATGAAGAAGAAACCGACAAATTCACAATGCAACGCCAAAGGGATCGAGTATGATGATGAGTTTGAATCTCCTCACGTAGCAACTCCAATCACTAATAAGAAAAATTTACCTTCCGACAAACCTTGTCTTGGTACAGACGAAGTAAAAGCGATAAATACGAAGAAATGTCATGAGACGGTACATATTGCGCAAAGATCACAAAAGGACATTTTTTGCAGCAATCCGGAAATCCAGAGGAATAATTGCGATGTGTATGGCGCAAATAAGCCTGCGATCCAAGATAAACAACTGTTGAATGCTTTCGAGGCACAAAGAGATTACTCGAGTGTCTTTACAAAGGACCAGAAAGTTCAGCGTGGACTTCAAGAAAATGCACATTCGCAATTTGTTGCGGATATCGATTATATTGACGATTCTGATATTGATGTTACAACTGTAAGCACAAATACGCGGAAAACAGACGGAAATATGATAGCATTGCACTCTAATCCGCATCAAGGCATTGTTGTGATCAGTAGCGAGAATAATAATAACTTTGAAAAGCCTTTTGTCATTCGAAGAAAACATAGAGAATTTATCGAACAACCAAAGAACGAGATTGCGACAAAGAAAGCCAAACCTAACATAATCAGTTCGATGCCGGTAAACCTGAAGTTAAAGATAAAAAAAGCAGATTCCAAACCGGAGCAGTTACAAAGTTCAGATGTGAATATTGTGGAGAACGAAGAGGCCAAGCAATACTCCAATATTCAGCCACTGGAAGAAGTTCACAAGAAGAAATTCGTATCGAAAACCGATAATAAAAAAGAAATCTATCCGACAACGAATAAGAAAAATAAATCGAATACAAATTTGACGAAACCGATGGCGAATCCAACAATTGAACAGTCTGAAAGCAATGAGCTTGAAATTGTAAATAATATCAAAGTGCTGAGCGCGTGGATGCCGAAAGTAATATATCATGCGAAGTCGAAATCTGAATTAGGCTTGACTTTTGAAGGAAAATTGCTCAAGTAAGAGTACTCTTAAATTCAGATAATTTTTATTAATTAATAATTATGTGAGCATATAAAAAAATTGTATTTCTTCTGTTTACAGCGAATTTGATCATATTGTGCATAGGAAGTTCACGACAGACATTGTGCTGAAGCGATTGTCGGCCACACTGATCGAAACGGTGAATCACGAAGTCTACAAACTTCTTGGATGCTTGAACGACAATAAGCACGGTAGAATATCTAATCAAAATCTGATAACAATAATGCGTTATACAAATATTTGGCAATTTTAATAATTTTTATTTTATTTTAGTTATTCCTAAGGAAATTGCAAAACAGTGTCGTAACGGATGTCCTACAAACATTGAACAATTTTGTTTGACTTGGAAAATGTTGGAAAGCAGTATGTTATTTTCTTAATATATATCTATTTTTTTAATTTTTAATAGATTTATTAAGATTACATGTTTTCTACGAAATTTTTAGGTGAACAGAAAATGAAAGAGAAACTTAATAATAATGGATCAATGGACTCGCTGAATACATCTATTAGTTCGAGAGGCCGTAGAATTGTACCTGTATTATCGTACTGGACAGGTAAAAGAGAGAGAGATAGAGAAAGAGAGAATAGAATAGATATTTTTGTACTGAATTGAAAATAGGTAACTCTCTCTATCTAAAAGCATACACATTTATAATATTATTTTCTATACAGGTGAACGCATAAGTTTGAAAGATAACAATCTAGTTTATAACCCGGGTAGTTCACAGGAATCATCATTAATTTCAGTAAATATAACTTCAAAAGAAATATTGATAAATTATAATCACAGAAATGTGTCAATAATTTCTCATAGCATTTACTACAAATTTACACATTTTTTTCATTTTGTGAAATATAGAATACTGAAGAAACAGAAAGGAAACAGAACATAAATTACAAGAATACATCAAAAGATGAAAAACTGTTATCCACATCGAATGAGACTCCTGGTGCAAACAAAAGTCAGGTAAATTTTCTCTCTCTCGATTATATATATAATATTTCCACTAAATATTATTAACAAATGTATGATCACTTTCAATTTAGACAATCGTTATTCGAAAAACTCAATCTTCCAACAAGTCACCTAAGACTACAGTTACAAACAGCACAAAAAGAGTATATAAGTCGAATAAACGTCGGAAATCCCAAATTAAACAACATGTAAAACAAAGTTTGACATTTTCATCAACTGAGTCTAGCGAAGAAGAGCATAACATACCTCCGTCAAAAGTAATGTTAAAGTTGATTTGAGTTCTTAAAATTGAGTTCTCTTGTCATATATTTTTTCTTTTTGTTATATATTTTTAAGAGAGATTATTTACGATTTTTTTTTATGCAGCGTATGCGTACTACTCGGCTAAATACAAATACAGAAGCACCGTCACAATATACAATGACATTAAGGAAACGCCATAAGGTAGAGACAACTCCGAATGAAGTCTCATATAGGAGTACAACTAAACCTCAGTAATTTTTGTTTTTTTCCAATGCATTTTTTTACTTAAACAATACAATGTTACATTGTTTCATTTATATTATTAATTTACGTTACTTTAGGCATTCATCAATAAAGAATCTAAAACGCAACATGACATATACTTATTATAAAGATATTTCATTGGCAGAAGACTTCTTATCAGAAGTAACATCTATGTAATAATTTTCTTGAATATTCGTTACAAAATTACAAATATAATATTAAACGTATAAAAATATGCGCAAAAATTTTAAGATATTTTATCCATGTATATTTCTATATGTATATGTATTATTTTTTTTTAATGTTCTTTTTACATAGTATTCATATCTTGTAAAGAGGGGAGAGGAAATTTGTAACTTTTTTTATTCATTTTCAAAAATGGAATATATAAAAGTCTTAAGACTGTCCTTGCGAGTTTTATACGTTTACAATATTACAAAAAAAGTCACTATTTATTAATAAAAAATGTGATGAAGTATTCTTGCACGGAAATGTCGCAAATATTTTTGTAATTTAAAAGGAATAAACAAGGGAAAAGATTATATGTTTTTATATTTACTGGTATTTATCATTCTCATTTAACAAATGTATAAATTATTTATTTATACATTTATTTATATAAAACAGTTCTAAAATTAATTTGCATATTTAAATAAAAGATATTACATTAGATAATTGAGACAAATACAAAATATTAATTTCTATTTCCGTTTTGTGCATATAATGTACAAGGTGTCCATCTAAACACCTTATTTAAATATCTTATTTGTTTTTGATGCTACAAAAATGTTTTAAAAAACCAATATTTGTTTGGAAGAGGCAAATATTATGATAAATAAAAAATTGTTCTCAAGATCAAATAAAAAAATCTTGAAATGTATTAGAATAGGTAAATGATGAAATAACTAATAAAAAAATTGTTTAATAATTAATTTCATAACAAATGCAAATGGAGGAGGGTGGCTATTTATTTCAATGAATATAGATAACTTTCTGATTCTCGTCAGAGAGAAAGTGTAAAATTTTAATATATTCTTTCATATTTTCTATGTTCATATTTTCCATTCCAACTCAATTGTATCCTTTTTTATAAATCTGATCCCGATTTTCTATAAGGTACAAAAGCGACGCGTCAGCCAATCAACCTTTCGCTTTTAGACAAGCTGTAAATCGATTGGTTGTCGCGTCCTGTCTTCCTGTCTTGCGCCCTAAAGCTTTGACGTTTCTTAGGAAATCTTAACGTGCTCAAGTTGGCATTGGCACTCACGGTCAGGTTCAAGAGACGTTCACGTTCACTGACTCCTTCTTTTCCGGTACTCTCCATTGGGTGACCGTGTCTTATTTAGTTTTAGCTGTAATTATATCTTTCTCCATCTTCCAAAATGAGGATTTACAAGGATCTTTTCACCGGTGAGTAAACGACAAAGGGTTCTCGCAATTATATGAACTGAATATGTTTGGTTTTTCTCATAAAGTAGAAATGTGATAATACGAACAAAGCTCGAGCGAGTATCTCGAATGTTCTCGACGAGTTTTCAGAAATATTTCTGTACTTTTTCCAAGCAAAATTGCACAGGAGAGATTTTCGTACTTTACAATGCATTAACACGATTATTATAAGATTTAGATTCTTTGATAGATATATAACTTTGAAATTCCTAACCTTTCCATATGTTCTTAATGATTCTGATTATGGTTGCAAGAGCAGTGTGCCATTTATTGTTGTAGGACTCTCTCTGAAGGATCTTAAATTCTGGAATAAAATCATACACTTAAAATAATATATATCATAAATAAGGATTGTAATATTTTGTATATATGTTTTTAGGAGATGAAATGTTCTCCGATACATATAAAATGAAGTTAGTGGATGATGTGCTGTACGAAGTATATGGCAAGGTATATATTTATATACATTTATATATATACTTTTTTGTGTACAGAAAATTTGTATACTGAATATTGTATGTATTATTTTTCAGTTAATCTCTCGTAAATCTGGCGAACTTAGTATTGCCGGTTTTAATCCCTCTGCAGAGGAGGCTGATGATGGTACCGATGAGATCGTGGAATCTGGTGTTGATGTAGTATTGAATCACCGGCTTCAGGAAACTTTTGCTTTTGGGGATAAAAAATCTTACACCTTGTACCTTAAAGATTACATGAAAAAGTAAGTACCTTTTTTAAATAATTTTTTTTGCTGCTAACATCGATTATTTTATTTTGATAAAAAGTGCTATCATTGTATATCTTAAAATGTGTAGAGTAGAAATAAATACCTTTTTTATATATTATATAAATTAAAAATAAAATACTTAAAAAATACTTATATTAATTATTATAAAGATTAAAAAGCTATGAAATTTCTTTAGCCACTTAATGATGAATGACTCGTACAATAAAAATGATATATTAAAATTCTTTTACAGATAATGAAATTTTTAGATGTTTAATAGTTATAACAACTTTTTAAAGAAAAAAATAAGATAAAATAAAAAGAGTAATAGAAAAAGAAATTTTTTTACCTTTGTCACATATAAGTTCTATATATGAAACATTATGTGTGTATGTGTGTTGTAACATTACTGCATAATTTTTTTTTTTTTTTTACAGATTAGTTGCAAGGCTAGAAGAAAAGTCACCTGATCAAGTAGAGGTTTTTAAAACCAATATGAACAAAGTAATGAAGGATATTCTGAGCCGTTTTAAAGAGTTGCAATTTTTCACTGGTAGTTCAATGGACATTGATGGCATCGTGGGCCTCATGGAATACCGCGAGATCGACGATGAATCTGTGCCTGTACTCATGTTTTTCAAGCACGGTCTTGAAGAAGAGAAATTCTGAGTTATTTTTAGATATTCAATAAAATATGGACAAATTTTGTGAGTTATACCTTCATTTACTGTATTTATGCATTAATGTTAGATTCATATGTATGCTATTTATCTAACAGGAAATGGGTTATTAAGAGTCATATGCAGTCCAATTATAGGAAAAGTATATTTATAGAGTTAATCAATAAATTCTCATTAGAAAAAAACAATCAGCATTTCACACCTGGCTCTTAATAGCTCATTTCCTGTAAGTTAGATATTTAATATTGGAATCTTAGACTTTGTTTTTTAAGCTATTTATATCATCTGTTAAAAATTAACATGGAAAAATTTAGAAGGAATTGTGAGATACGATATACATGTAAATTTTCGTGACCAACACTTTTTTTGTGTTTGCCACTGCACGAACATGTTAGATGAAATTGGTGAACAGATTCTCACTGTGATACCTTTTTTAGCACAGTGTCTAATATGAACCATACATGTTTGATAATGCAATTTTGAATTTTAGTATATATTTTTTATTGTAGAGAATAAAATCTAATCTATTTTCATATCTACTTTCAGATAAACTGGAATCAAGACTGTACACATGCTGCAAAGCTGTGAAATTTAGTTAAAAATATAAAACTGTTCAATACTTCCAATCTTAGTTAATAATGCAATTAATTAAACACTGCGTAAATAAAATTTCCATTAAATAATGACAATTTTTCAATAAATAGTTGTAAATACTCTGTAATAAGAGAAAGGATGGCAACAACAAGAATGTTCGTAAAAATATCTGTCGCAGAAAGTATATTGTTTTCGTTTCTGTGTTCAAAATTTATATTAGGTGATTTAATTTATATATAAAAAATCTATATAAAATTATATATAAAAAAATGGAAGATGGGGAAAGAATTTGCAGTGTGATGGATTTACATCAATGATATAATATTTACAATTATTGTGTTAATGCCAATAATGATTAACAATTTCTGGAACACATATTCGACACATAATGTCCATCATAAATAAAAAAAATTTTCAATAATTTTTATTTCTTTTATTACTTTTTTCCATAATGATTTTATTTATTTATATCTTTCCCTTCGTTCCTTAATTATCCCTCGTAATTCATGTAATATATGTAATTTATGTAAACTATTATATATCTCTGAAATGCATCTGAACACATTTATATGTAAATTTTTATGAACTGTGAATGTGATTTGTGTATATTCTTGAAACTATTGTTATATTTTAATCATACATTTAATTCAATTTTTTAAAGATTTATGTAATTGTACATCTGACAATACTTATGTGAAAGATATGAATTTTTTATTACCTTATCCTTATAAGAACGAAAATATGATGCATGAAACTCTTATATGTGTCTGCTTCTAATAATACAGTAATAAATATTACTGTAAGAAAAGAAAATTTTTGATCATATCTTTGACATATTAATTTTTATTAAGCACGTAATGAGGAAAGATTTACAAGGAAAATTGGTAAATGAATAGAAAAAATATTTTTACACGTCTTCACTTCATAAAAATATTATATTTAGATAAGTCAGAATAGACGATCTATCTCTTGGCGCGAAACCGTACATTATATTTCTTTACTCAGGGATTGTTACTAGCCACATACTGTTGTACAAGTATATTCATAACACATTATTTCCCTTGTTTTGCACATTCTTGCCGTCAACAATTTCTCTTATTCTCAATTTCTCTCTCTTTCTCTCTCTCTCGCTTGCCTCTTCTACATCTGGTTCTCTCGCGTTTCTACATTGTATTATTTTATATACCCTCATCTCGCTTTCTGTGAATATATTACTCTTATTCTCACTAAAAAAAAAAAAAAAAAAAACATTTGCTCTCTTCACCTGAGAACTCGACGCCTCCGTACATGATACTTTGCACATGTTCCGTACCGTTATTTGAAAAAAGGTGTATGTTTACATTTACAAAAGCGTATCTTAGTAGTTTAGTAGTAAATAGCATAAGTATGTAGAGACAGATTTTTTTCTTTTTATAATTACAATGAATGCGCGAAACAAAAATGTCTCACTATAAACGAAATCATAACTTAAGCTTAAAAAGATAAACTCTTGAGGGAGATGTACATATATATGTGTATATATATATATATATATATATATATATATATATATATATATACACATATTTGTATAATTAATTATATTGCTTTGCTATCTACGGAGCACAACCATATATCGTGTCGTTGGTTATTAAAGCCAGTGAAATAAATTAATATCGATTTGCGACAGAGTATATCATACAACATGTGTGTCTCTCTCTCTCTCTCCCTCTCCCTCTCCCTCTCCCTCTCTCGTTTTCATTCCACTAACAATAAAACAAAATTATCGAGACATTGAAAATCGCGGTACTTTGAAAATTTCTGAAAAATAGAGCAATTGTACATACTTCGTCGTATGAAGAAAAATGAAGCAATGTCGATAGGCATTTATGTATGTATGTGTATGTGTGCATATGTTCGCCGATTAATATGATTATCCTTTAAAATGGAATGTTTACATTCAACATTTATCGACATATACAATTATTAATTCACGAATATATCCAATTAGCTTTATAATCGGAAAATTCTAATACAATGTCATTTAAATATTTTAATACTTTTTTCACTCGCAAATTTTTATAATATTCTAATCATTGAAACTTATGAACGAATAATGTGTATAATGCCGTATATAAATGTGATTTTTTTTCTTCCTCCCTGCGCGCGAATCAGAAGAAATAAAACTTCGAAGTATATATTCGACTTATAATACGATAATATCCCGAAATAATATTTGATCAATAAATGGCAGTCATACAAGTGTTAAACTTATTAACTTTCTTAATTAGAGATTGCCCATATACGTAAATATTGTACGACGTTTATACATGTAGATGTAACATACTATAATAGCTTACACTTTAGCTCTTTTTTTTAAAGGTACGGTATTTAGTAGGACACACACCTGCTACTATTTGTTAAGTTGGGTACACCTTAATACGCGCTCGATAAGAATAAAGTATTATATTATTAATAATGTTATCGGTATTATATTATTACTATTATCATTATTATCGTTAGTTATTACTATTATCATTATTATTATTATTATTATTATTAAACTTATTTGTACTGATCTATGTAGAATGGGTGCGTAAAAGGGTTTTGGTACGCTAAGATGCACCATCTTTCTCTCTCTCTCTCTCACACACACACACACACATACACACACACACACACACACATTTGTTTCAAATACTGAAATGATAAATGATACTTTATCGTATTCTAGAAAGAAGAATTTTGCGTACAAGTAATATGTTAGTTAGAAGAGAAAAAAAACCGACATGCAACACAGAGAAATAATATATAATTATAACACCCCAACATACAAGGGTCCGCATAAGTACAAAAAAAGAGACAAAACCAAGAAAGGTACAATATACAGATATATATACCAAAGTAAAACGTATAGATTGCTGTACAGAAAAAAAAAGTTTATACAGTGCACCCGATTCTTCCGTTCTAGGACACAATGTGTTATTATATATAAGATAAGACTGTGTTACGCTACACACAATTTGAGCATCGTACCATTTCAAATGATACTTCAAAGAAGTATGGCAAAAGCATTTAAGTTTATATATTATAAAATATATTTCCAGTACACGCACACACGCACACACACACACACACACATACATACATGATCCAATATCCCCGAATACGATGCTTCACGCGCAAGAAGCTCAATGTGTTATTTATGCTTTTTAGTAGTAGACGTAATCACACACGGCATTCCAAAGATCACTCTTTTTAAATCCTCTTACCTTATATAAATGTATCTGATCGCAGGACATAGTTTATTTAATCGGTTTCGCTCTATCTTTGTTAACTCTTTTTTTTTTCTTTTTCCTGATCATTACTGAGGTTGTCGTATATTTGTATTTGTGAAAGAATTCGGTGTTTATATATATATTCATTCATATATTATTTATATATATGTATAGAGATATTTCCGTTCTTTTAACATTTATATATTTCATATGAAACTTCATTCACAGGTAGCATTCGCGCCCACCAATCCTAATGGTTACTTATTACAGCGTCGTTTTATATTTTGTGAGGAATTTGAAGAGGTGATCGCTAGTCGCGCGATTATTCAGAGGTAATTTTGGTCAAGTGCTTTGTGTCAATAAAAGTAACGTGTTGAAATAACAATTGTACAATCAAATAATAAATTGATAATATATATATATATATATATGTATATGTACATGTGTATATGTATGTGTGTGTAGAATCTCACTTTAATATGTGTGCGCTCCTACTTAATAAATGGAAATGACTCGAATTACGCGTATATATTGAGAAATTAAATCGATTTATACATATATTCGATATTGCTCCTGCGTCCGCATTAATACGTAACTTTTCGCCTTCCCTGAATGCTCAAAGATATTAAACAGAAGAAAAAAAACAGGCATCTGAAATGAATAGTAACTCCAGTATGTTATAAAAAAAATTATGAGTTTAATAATTGTGTTTGTTTTTCCACGGTACGCATAACATTAAAAACTCTCATCAAGTAGATAACAATAACCAACAACTAACAATCGTAGGCATTCACGCAAAAATAGAAATATGTTTAATAATATACAATAATATTATCATAATTTATATTATTGAAGTAAGTATGATCTTGATTCCCTTACTATATATTTTCTAGAATAGTAGAGTAAATCGTATCAATGATTTGAGCTGAAGGAGTCCGGAAAGTCATCAAGTATTTGTACAATATTCGCGAAATTAAACAATATATATTCCACATTTTTAATTAAAATAAAAGAAAAAATAACATTACATATCTCTTTGAATATTTTACAACATAATTGCGTTACGTCATATTTAATTGTAAATATCAAAAACTTCATAAATTCGTTAAAAATACATGGATACATATATAAAGTTTTTATATTATAAACACTTTTACGTATTTATTAAATGAATAAAACATTATTATACAATGTAACACATCTAAAAATGTTTCCAAACAAAGAACCGAGTCAACATAATGTCGACATAAAACTATCAAAATCCGACTATCACGTAAATTATGTCGTCGAATCTGATTTTTCAAGTAGAAGTAGTTAACAAATAGTGTATAATAAATAGTTAACAGTCTCGAGAAAAAATATATATATACGTTTTATATATATATACATTTTTATACATATCTAATATAACATGTAAATTTAGAAAATAAACGACTGAGCAAATACTTGTCTTGTTTTGTATAATTTACAATTTCCGTATCCATCAGCTCGCATCATGTGATACGTGATTCTGTAAATTACTAACAACGAGAGTAGGGTTCTATCTTAATTCTGTCCACGATCAGTTAATTCTCTTACTGCGTACGCTAAGATTTATAGTTATATAATTATACATTTCGCAAGAACTTTTTCTTTGAAAGTTCGAAAGCTCTTGCATCTTCGTTTTTATCTGCTTTTTCGTGCATTGAACATTCTTCAGGGAAAACAAATCTTACTGCCAGTATATAAACTATGGAAAAAAAAGAAAACATTCTAATTCTACTATTGCTGCCATGTCGAATTTGTACGAGACACAGAAGACAGCATTCCAGCACTGCAAAGTATACAGTAATATGAATTTGTCACATATATAGTTAAAAATCTGCTTAAGAGAAAGTTAACGAAAAAGATCCGAATATGTATATATATATATGTATATATCGAGCGTGCATTTTATCGAAAGAAACAGAGATGAACGGAAACCCTACCACCTTGAAAGAAAATACTTCATTCGCACGCTCCGATATTAGCAGTTATTGCAAATATTTCCAATATTTCGTCACGGACACATGCTATATATAAAAAAGGAGGAAGGGGACTACATAATATGCGTATTTAATATAATTAATAATGAATTAGTAAGTTCGTTTTTTTCCTATATGCTAAAATACAAAACAATAAATTATCGTTAAACTCGCGCAAACTGATGCACAAGTGTATGTATATATCTCTATATGCATAATAGTGGCTCTTTTAAAGTAACGATCCGAATCGAGGCAGAGTTGGAATGTAAAGGTGTCCGAGAACTCGCAAGCACAGATCGCGTCTTCGTCAAGTCCCTCAAAAATCGTTAAAACGATATCCATAATTCGTGACTTTATCAAAAGAGAAAGAGAGAGAGAGAGAGAGAGAGAGAGAGGAGTGAAGGGAGAAAGAGAGGGGGGGAAGAGAGAAACCAAAATGTAACAAAGTGCAAACATAGAAAAAAAGAAACAATTATTCTAGGAACTTCTGTGATTATGTAAAGTGGGATCCGACGAAGACGCGATGATGTCTATCCGAAACAAGGATCGATCGTCAATACGAAATATCGCGTGGAAACACGATTTTCACTCGGATAATGGCACGACACATGTCACAGACTAAAGAGGCAGCGATTGTTGTTAACGTTATTTGTGTGTATACAGATGAAATTCTATTTAACTATCTAAATTAACGCCAATCAAAACTATTGATTTATTCATCAAATATAGAATCAGACTAAATTTTCTATCGATCGCACTTGCGTGTGTAAGTCGATCTTCTCACACGTTATTAAATTTAATTGGTAATTCGATAAATTAATTAATAATCGATTAACGACTTCGAAAGCTACATTTTATGAGACATGTACACGCATGTACATATTTTTTTTTCCGCACGAACGTGCGTGATATCGACAGTACTTCCAGTACGAATCGGCCAATAAAGACCGCCTCCTTGCGCTGGACACGAGAGTCGCTAAGCTTTAACAAAAACATAAATAACAGGACGGGGGAGGAAGGGGGAAACGGAGAAGGTAAAAAGATAGCGGTGAAGAGAAGTAAGTAAATTCCATCTCGCTCGACGCGCGAATAATCTATATTGTGACCCGTCGTCAGGTGAGGCGTCACAATACAGAAATTGTCCAGTATTCTCAGAATGAGAAATTCGACACGAATGCGAACTCCTATTCTCTTTCCTCGTCTTCTTCCTCCTCTGATTTTCCTTTTTTTTTTTTTTTTTTCTTATAGATCGGTGTGCCCCAAGACGCGGCACACCTTCTGCTCCTAAGGATCCGATGGTGACTCCAGCATCTCCTTGAGGAAGTCTTCGACCGCCCGCTCCTCGCCGAGAAGCTTGAAAAAGAACAGGTGCTCCAGGCACTTGAGACCGATCGAACGGATGGATGGCAGGCGGAGCAGCAGTTTGGCGAACCTGCCGGGGTCATCCGGCCAAGATATGCGGGTGTATTCCTCCAAAGCGGCGTAGATCTTCTCGCGCATCAAGCTGACCTTCTCAGGTTTCTGGAGACCTCGTACATCGGGATTGAAGAGAATGATGGACCTGTACACACCGGCAAAATCTTAGCGAAAAGTAAATACGATTTGACTCAATTAACTAGTATTCTAGTCAAAAAGATGGCAAAGATTACAGAAAGGATCACGTAAAGATTATGACTTATAATTAAGGGAAAAGAAATGACGAAAGAGCGAATTATACGAATATTAAGTATTCAATTTTCGCGTGAAAAATAATATCGTTCAAAATTTACAGTATGTGCTTTCTAATGTTTTCTATTCATATGATTACAAAGAAAGTCACCAAGAATGCAGTTTTTTCTAGCATTTAACATTGATTTATTAATCATAAAATTAATTTGGACAATATAAAATAAAAGTATAAAACAAAAAATAATTTATTATAAACGTCTTAAGGAGTACTAATTTATTTAAATATTATTAAAGAATTGAACAATTTTCTATTACATTTATATAAGACCTTGATATTAAAAAGAGACCATCAATAAAATCACATAAGATTTTAATAAAAAGTTAAATTTGCAAAGATATGTTAGACATATGTTTCTTAAGTGCTATTAAAAATATTTAATACAAGACTTTAAAAAAAGCTAGTCTTAAGTCCTTTAAAAACTAAATACAGCCTGTTTATAGTTTAATAATATATGTATGTATAAATGCACTTTTTTCTATTCTAAAAAACAAAATATAATAGCTAAATAACATATATAAAATTAAATATTTTTTTTAATTTTCTGAGTCTTAATAAAATTTCATGAGAATTACCGGATCTTTCAAGATAAAAAAAAAGAATCTCTGACAATCTTTAGTTTTTCGAAGAAGTAGACATCCTGTCTAAAAATCCATCGAAGTTTAACTTTTGCCACTTACCTAAGGCATCCGAGTTCAGTCCTGTCCATTTTCATCTCGCGCATTTTCGCCACCAGTTCCGAGAGCACGCGATCGAATATCGGGTGCACGCCCGCCTGTACCGCCGAATTTCGACCCACCGTTGTACCGGTTGCCAGAATGATACTGTCCTTCACCTCGATGGAACGATAGGAAAAGGCGGCTATTAGCAATTCGTTCCAACCAGCCTTGAGTAGAAGCATTTGATCCACCAGCTGCAACGATGTAAAGTTCGGGATGTGCTTTGCCCATGTCACCAGCTGGAACAGTTGTTTGTACGTGCCGTTGCAAATGTGCGAGACTGCATTCTGCGCATTATAAAAGATGCCGGGATTAGTGGAACGAGCAGGTTTGTGGTAAAGAAAGAGCAGAGCGCATTTCAGGGTAAACCAGTAATAGTAATAGTATAAAAAAGCTGTTCTCTTCGTTTTTTAATAAAAATTTCGATAATTATTAGATACGTTCAAGTAAAATATTGCCGTAAAAATTTCATATTTATATAAAAAAACTTATTTAAAAATTATTTACAATAAATATTAATCTGTTATATATTCTCCATTAAGTACAATTTATACCTATTTAGACCATAATTTGTTAATTCCTTTTTCAAAGAATTTTGGAGATTTTGATGCAAGTTTTCTTACAAATTCATCGAGCTCAGCATCATTTTTTCCATTTAATGAATTTTGAAGTGGACCTAAATAGATGAAAATCTGATGATGCAAGATCCAGAGAGGTAGAACTGATCGTGAAAGCTTTAGAATTTTTTCCTGGGTGGTCGGACATTTTCATGTAGCAAAATCACACTTTTGCTATTGATAAGAGTTTTTTTTCACTTTTTCTTGTACTCGTAGTTGCTATACATCTGCTGTAATTGTTTCGTTTTGATTTAAAAATTCATGGTTTCTTAGAAGTGATTCAATTATCTGTAGCAAAACTAATTTATAAATCAATTCAATATGAAATCTAGGCATAATATAGCTAATCACACATACACACACACATACACATTTAGACGCACGCGAACATTCTATTATTAGGGAAATTTATTACAGAAGGGTTGATTAAAAATAAAATCTGAAATTGAGCTTTGTTTAATTTCTTGCTATTGTACTAGGGAAAATTAGTGGCTCTATGCACGAATCGAGTTGAAATTTAAATATATATTTAGAGAGCTTTACTCTCTCTTAGATTTTATTATTACTACATTTTCTAAACTTTCACTTTTTTATTTTCCATGCAAAGGGGTCCACGCGATATCTCTCCATTAGGGCGCGAAAATAATCACCTCATAATTTCCTAGATTCTCCGTCTTACACTCTACCCGTTTCTCCGCCTCGAGGATGCGGTCGATCGGCATGTCCATGTGCAGACTGCTCGTACTCTCCACCTCGCTTTGATCCCGCTCCTTGGTGCGTTGACGTTCCTCCTGCACTGCCTCTCTTTTCATCCCCATCGCCAGGCACTTCTGATATCGGCAGTATTGACAGCGGTTTCTCTGCCGTTTATCGATGATGCAGGATCTTTCCTCGCGACAGGCATATGACAGATCCTTACGCACAGTCCTTTTGAAGAAACCCTTGCAACCCTCGCAACTGAAAAACGAGTTTGTTTCAAATTATATTGCAATTACTTTATTTCAAAATGTAATTCAATTACGATCACAACAAGCAAGACTCTAAAACCAAATATATAATTAAATTTTTCGCTTCGGAATTTATTCCTTGAATAGCGAGTTGAGGGGTGTGAAGCTGGCACCCCTATTTTTTGAAACTGATTTTCGTTATCGTAATGACCGGAACTATTTCTAAAAATTATCAAGATCTCTTCCTATGGTTCTAAATAACTCAGAACTCTTAACAGAACTATGATAGCATAACATAGGGATGCCAACTTCACACACCCCGAGTTGAGAGAGGTTGATGTCCTAAATGGACATATAGTGCGATAATTATAAAATGATTATACAAATTATAATATTTATAAAATATTTATAAGAAAAAGAAATTATAAAAATAAGGAGAGTATTCCGCGTCCATTCTAAAATGGATCACAAAATTGGATGGATATAATTAATTTTTGTGCTTTATAGAGCCAAGTTGAGAAAAGATGTAAAAATTTTACAAATAAAGAAGATTATTTGGATTGAAGGAAATTAATACCATGTCATGCACGATAATTATTACGTTATCAGAATGCGCGCGCGGAAAAAGGTGAATCACGGTCGAGCATCTCGTATTTCGCAATAACGCGACGACTCGAGTCTGCCAAACGATTTATTGGCATTTTTCCTCTTGTGGTTCTCACACCAGTCTCTCCGACCTGCATCGGGGATGCATTGGATAAAGTACCGCAGGTTTATGACTTCGCGCGTGTAATTCTTACAGCTGTCGGGTACAATACCACGCGCGCGTAAATAAGAGATTCATCGTTACGGTCCATTGTCAAAGACTCATTGTATGTATGTGTGTTTGTGAGTTTGTGTGTGCTAACATAATATTTAATTTTACGAAAAATAATCATTTAATAATTTCAGAACATTTTTTTATCACATAACGATTAATGATTGAATTGTTAATCTAAACAGTAGCGATATTGCATACTATATAGGTGATCTACAAGTATAAAAAAATTTCAATTAGTTATAAAATTAGAAGAAGTCAAAGTTTTAAGAAAATCCCCAGTTAGCACACATCTACATCGACCGGTGTATAGGATAAAACGATTTATCATATATAATCAGAGAGTCCTAGTGCTCAACTGGCCAATTAGTAATGTGGGCTATCGAATCCCGCTCAAAGTTTTATTAATAAATCGATAATCAAATAATTTTTAGCAACAATCGATGATGATGCTAAATAAACTCGCTGTGTGACAATCTATTAAAAATAGAAATAGGACCTATGTTCATATAAAATTTTTTTTACTTAAAATGATGCCCCGCATACTGAAACGTACATCTTTATTATTGCGCTTTCGCGTAAATAATGTTTGACTTGTTTGATTAATAACAATAATTTTGTGCTCCACTTACTGCGCTGGCTCTTTATATTACTTATTCAGAAAGACATCTCTATTTAAGTTTTTTTTTACACTCGTTATAGATCACCCTGTATAGCGACATTATATCGTATAACATGCATATATAGCGCATAAATTATTTATGGTAGCATAGTAATTTTCGTACTCAAAGAAAATAGACGTCACTCCCCTCTTTTCTACGTCATATTTTCAGAAATCGCGAATAATAACAATCTCTCGCGTCAACTCAGTCGCGGTTGTTGTCGCCGAGAGAGAGTTCGCGATCATCATCAACGGTTCCGTGAGTCATGGCCCGCTTTCAGGGTCGTCGTTTTTAAAGTTTTTGGAACGTTTCCAGAACACATCTCCCATTGGAGCCAGAAAAGCGGCGGCGAATTCCGCGGCAGAGAATTTATTTTCGCTGCAGATATTCGTACGTATATCTGCAACGTGTGTGCGTATTTTCTCTCGCGACGGCATCTCCGAATGATTTCGAAGCGGGAAGCTCTCCTTCTTCGTGGTTGACAACGGAACGATGCCACATATTCTAAAAACGCTATATCCTACCCAGCAGAACAAACAGTGGCATTAAATTCCGCTGTCATCTGCTAAAACCTGGAGCTAAAGCCGCGCGTGTAACAGATAGATATATACATACGTCTTTGTCAACAAATTTACAAAGCTCGCGATTAACTTCAACGATGTAAATTGAGTGAAATTAATTAAATTTTTCTCGGATTATTTTTGTCCCTATTGTATTTAACTTGTCTTCGTGTTTTCGGAAAATAAGCGTCGCAACGTGATGTGACATCTTTGATGAATTGAACCTCTTGCGAAATTAATTCGCGCGGTAGCTAATGTGCTAAAAGCCCCTATCACAGCCGAGTGCGATGCAATTATTTGCACGTCGAGACGAATGTCATTCGCGCTCGTAAAGCGTATTCGCGAAGACAGGATAAATCAAGCGGGTGTATTCATTGTCTGATTCGCGGCGGAGAATTTCCCCTTGTGTTTCGAGAATATATCTATATACAGACGAGCCGTCTGACACTAAGACAAACGATACGGCGTGCTAATCTCGTGGATTTTGCGAAACATCAAAATATCCCGTTTCCATCTGAGAAGACAACGCCTATCGAAGCGATGCCCAGGAATTTACGAGACGACCGTGTTATTGTGCAACTGTAACGCATCGCATTCTTTAAAATTACGCCGTCGTTCGCATCACAATGCTGCGTTAATACACCGAAAAAATTGTATTCTCAAAGTAAGAGGACTGTAGAGTACTATAAAATCCCTTTTAATATTTCTAGGTATTTTTAGAACATTCTCTAAGAATATATTCTTTGTTAATAACAAACGATCGTATGGATTTTTTTGTGCACGTTTGTGCAGACTGTTCATTTGTGTTATATAAGCATATACTATTGCAGCTTGCAGCAACGTAATGATTATTATGTAGTGTTGCAATTTACAGTGTAGTCATTGAATGGTCTTATTAAAAAAATAGATTCCTTTTTAAAAAAGGCATATTATTGACATTATTGTCGCTTTTTCGCGATGCTGATTGGCTGTCTCGATTCGCGTTGTGCGTTATAATAGCATTGAGCAGCTGTCATCGCGAGGGTTGGCAGTTTCACAGTTTGTCCAAAATAAAATTAAATAAAATAATATTGTTTTAAATAATATGTTATAATACTTTAAACTCGGTTCATATTTTTGACAGTTATCAGCTGATTTCTGTCAAAAAATATTAATCGCGGATAAAGTACTGTAACATATTATATTACTTACAAAATATTATTATTTAATTATAATATGTTGTAAATAATATAATATGTTATAATATACACTTATAATATATACTTTGTCCGCGATTAATATTTTTTGACAGAAATCAGCTGATAACTGTCAAAAATATTAATTAAATTTAAAGTATTAAAATATATTATTTAAAACATATTATTATTTTATATAATTTTATTTTGCATAAACTGTCAAACTGTTAATCCTCGCGATAACAGTCTCTCAATGCTATGAATATAACGTATAACGCTAATTGAGGCAGCTGATCAACATCGCGAAAAAGAGGCAAAAATATTTGCTAGAATCGACTTAACATGCCTTTTTTTAGAAAGGGACTAGAAAAACACAAGCGCACTGCCATTCCTTGATTTTATGTTAAAAAGAATGATACAGAAATCAGCTGATAACTGTCAAAAAATATTAATCGAGTTTAAAGTATTATAATATTTTATTTAAAACATATTATTTTAATTTTTATAGCATATTATTTTTTTAATTAGCAAATTAACGGTTTAATCAACTAATGTGTGTCAAAAATTATTAATAAAGCGTTAATTTGCCAATTAAATTTTAAAATAATAATATGTTAAAAATATTAAAATAGTAATATGTCGTAAATAATATGTTATAATGCCTTATTTGCGATTAATATTTTTTGACAGAAATCAGCTGATAACTGTCAAAAATAATAATCAAGTTTAAGGAATTATAACATATTTAAAACATATTATTATTTTAAAAATTAATTAGCAAATTAACTTTAATCAGCTGATTTCTGTCAAAAAATATTAATGAAACTTTATACAAAAATATCATTCTCTTTTATATAATATAAATAATTTTATATAAAAGAGAATGATATTTTTGTATAAAGTTTCATTAATTAGGATATTCCTTTTTTAAGATTAAAGCGCTACGCGCGCGCTTGCATTGTTCTAGCGAAGATAAAAAGTAGCTTGAAAAAAAAGCTGAGTGACTTCAAGATCCACGTTTCATGCTTCATGCTCTATGTATACTATGCCTACGCTTTTTTTTCTTTGCTTTGCTGTGTGTTATCAAATGTATTCTTTTGTTACTGTAAAAGTAAATCCATTTCGTCTACATTTTTATAAATTAAAAATATTTGAATAATCTTTAGAATATTCCTCTTTTAAGATTAAAGATCCTTTTGGCATTTATTTTAGAACAGGGTATTCTGAAAATAAGTTGGAAATTTTTATAAAATGAGAAATACAGTTTTTTCAATATGAAATACTCGTAATGTTAAATAACATCAAGAGACTCGGATATCTGCGCTATTGTAAGTTAACAATTTGCAATTAAAATGCCGTAACCTTAAATGAGTATGAGGTGTAAAAGAGACTATGATCTTCCTTATTTCAAAAACTTAAACGCACATAATTATATATCTATCAACATGCCATCGCAATTTCTTCTTCTCGCTCTTTGTCATCGTAATCTCTCTAATCGAGTAGGGCCTTTCCTTTTTCACAATGATCGCTAATTTGCGACTCGACTGCGATGAGCGAAGGCTCGATTACAACATCGTGTCCTTAATCGTCATGTAAGTGCGGCAAGAGAAGAGGAAATTCCACGCATTGAACATACAATAATAATGATTCTTATGCCCGTAGCGCTTTTCCAACATTAGCAACGAGATGACACGAGATGCTAAAGATACTATTGGATGGTACAATATAGCTTCAATCCAATAGTCGAGCGGCATCAGAAATTGCATCTCTAGACGTGGGCGGTGCGGCGCACGTGATGCAATTTCTGGACCACCGTGACAGCCGTTTGATCTCGCAGAGTTTATGCAAAAGACAAATATTCATGACACGGGACACGTGTGGAACCACTCGACTGCGCTAGTTCTCTCTCTCTCTCTTTCTCTCTTTTTCCTCTCTGTTTCTCCTTCTTTATCGTAGAAGACCTTCAGTGCCATGTGCATGAATAACATCGGCGCAGAAGCTGTACGATGCTACGTATGTTTCACAGTTTTTCACCCGATCGCGAGAAATTCCGTTGGAAAAAATAGAGCTATACGGCGAAGAGCCAATATTTCGTTTAATGCGGAAAATAAAGAGGCAATTGCGAGAGTAATATTTTTAACGCGCAAAAGACACACGTTTTCCAATTATAATCGGAACATTTTTAATAATTAAATTCTAAAGGTTGTTAAATAAACAATTGCGCACGCTAACTTTTTCATTGATATCCTCATTCGTAGAATCATTTGATACCGAAATTTATTTCCTTACCAAAACAGGACAAAAGCCTTCGAGCCGCTTCGATGGCGAATTACCATGAAATTGAAATAAAATAACTGTGAGAGATAGAAAAAAAAATTTGTACAATTTTAAATTGAATAAAAAAATAAAAACCTTATAATTTTATTTTAAATGAATTAATAATAATATTTCTGGAAGAGAAAGAGAGAGAGGAAGGAAAAATGTATATAGTAATTATTTCTGCCAATCTCAAAGGCATTCCATTGGTCAAAGAAGAATGAACAGTACTGGGTTAAAGGGTTAATTAGTCGCCACTGGAGCAAAGTGCCTATATACAATGAGGGGGGGGCCCCCTCCGTAGGAACTACGGGTGGGTAGTCGTTCTAACCTCGTGAGCCAACAGCAGCAAGTCCAAGGTTGATGGGGCCTCTGATGCAACGCGAACATCGCGACGAGCTGGCCTGCAGCTCCATGCAATTCCGCGCCATCGCGACGGGAAGAGACGAAGGACAGGGAATGTATATAGGAGGGGAATCGGCCTGTCTCTGTATATGTGCGTATGTATGTACATATATACATCACGAGATTCCCTGCACCATAGAAACAGCTAAACATCCGCGCGAACGCACTGGCGCTCCAGCGAAAATGGCTCGAGGTCGCATGGTGATTCGCGGAAATTGGAACGGAATTCGCGATATCGAATGTTTTTACGTAACGCCGGGACTCGATTACGCAATTGGCACAATTCCGTACATAGTTTATCGCGGCTTTTCGAATTGTTCTTAGCAATATGAGAATAATACGCGGATATTGTAGTAAAACGAGAAACCGTAATACATTACATTTACAGTGAGACGCTTATCAGGCAATAGATGAATAGATGAAAAAAATAGACAAAAAGAAATAAAAAAGAGAGAAATAAAATTAAATAGATAAAACGAATAGAAGCTGAGAAAAAGAAAGAGAAAGTGAAAATAAAAACTTGAAGTAATAAGCTCTAATATAAAAAAATTACAATAAACAAAAGAAGCGAGATAATTAAGAACCGAGTTAATTAAGAGCGATGTAAGCGGCGCATAATTTCTTTTTTCTTGTTAAAAATTATTTATTTTGTACGTTTCCTGATTTCGGACCATCATTGTCAAATAATATAGAATAAAACGTAAAATTAGCACATTAAGACATAAATTTTTCATATGCATTCTCATTAATTGTATTCAAGCCATACGCAATATATTTTTATTTATCTGAGAGTTGCGTTTAAGAAATTTATTCGATCGTGTAAGAAGGGTTTCCCCGAGGGACAATAAATTCGTACATTGGCGATGATGCCTTTTTCACGTCAATCCCAAGTCGTTACTGAGTGGATCAACCGCGCTTTTATCGGGCAAGTGTGTTAAGGGACCGAAATACGTGGAGTAAATAACTTGGAATATATAGGTATTTCTCGATAGAGAGGATCCATAAGGAACTTCCTTTTCGCTAACGTTACTTTCATCGTTACGCCGCGGTAACTCTCGCATCTGAATTAGAAAGTTGGTACAAGTTTTAATTGGATAAGTTACTTTGAGAATCTAACTTTCGTATTTGAGCTGTTTCGTAAAACCGAGAGAAAAATGTTAACAAGACCTATCGTTGTGTAATGAAATTCGCAAACACGCCCAAATACTGTATACACAACGATGATGCTTAGATTGCATGAACTTCTACCGATGAGCAAAATTACAAGCGTGTAAGAATTAACAGAATGCCTACTCCAATTTTGTGAAGAAAATTGTTTGAAAATTTCTTGATCTTTTATATATTTTTGTTTAAAATTTTAGATAAAATTTAGAGAATTTTTATATGCAACTTGTTAAAATAATTTTTTATTGTATGCATTTTCTCTCTTTCTCTTCACTCATAAAGAAAAAATAAAGAGCTATTTCAGATGTTAAGTTTGAAAATTCATTGAAAAAAGAATAGCTTTCATAAAATACATATTTTTCATTTGCATAAATATTTTTTATTTTTTATCATTAAAAATTGCAATAAAGAATACGTATTACATGCATTCAGTATTTTGCTAAGTCTATTAATATATGCTAAGGCTATTAATATATAAACAGAGAGAAAGAAAAATATATATTTATAATATAGAATGCTTACTGCTTGCAATATAAGAGAAAAATTATTAAAGAGAATATTTTTTTAAAGATTTCCTGAGTACATCTTAATAAAATTCCATAAGAATTTTCTAATTTTTTTTATAAAAAAATTTCTAAAAATTTCAGATATACCACATTTTGTCAGAAAGTAGACACTCTGATTAATTTTAATATCATATGTGATTGTCATAATTTTCCTAACATAATTTCTTAATTTTTATTTATTCTCGTGATTCAAATATTTCTATAGTTGTCAATCATAAAACAAATCATAATAATATAAATATTTCGCGAAATATATTATATCTGAAAAAAATCTGTAAGATATGCTTTTATGAAGATAAAAGTTACGTGAGACGCGGCGGATTGCAGAAAGTAATTTTAGGTGTGTCGCGAGAGAATTAAGAGGTATATAAACTTCTTCAAATATTTCAGCCCGCGTTTGACGTTTCTCAACAATTATTATCGGAGACCGACAAACTGTCGCGCTGACAGGACGCCTAATAACAGCTATTATACGCCGTATCCAGATGTACGCGCAATGGGTGTGTTGTGGAGTATCGTGTGCATCTCTTCGCAGACTCGGGAGGTGTTCGCGTGTTCGCATAAAAGTCAGTTCGCGCAGATGTTTCTTTTCACAGCGTGCGTTTTCGCGGTGGTTCGCCGCGACCTGTTGCGGCCGCAACACGAAAGACGATATACGCACAGACACGGCCCCTTTTTCCCCCGGGGCACACATGCGATGGAAACTCTTTCACCTACTACTCGCGTTTCCTCTCGCGCTTCGGCTCTGTCTGCGCCGCAGCCAGCCCGTTTAGTTCGTCGACATTTTTATTATTCCGCCGGACGACGGTTCGACGCACCGCGGCGATTATGCAAACGCGACGCCGTATATGCAGCTTTTTTCTTACGTATGCACGCGAGGAACGAATGCGAGGAGACTCCGTTAATAACCGAGGATATACATACGTGTGCGCGAGTCAAAGTTCAGTGTCGACGCTCGGATTGTTGAAGAATTCTATTTGTAACGCGAGGTCTAAGAAATCTCTCAATCATACATAATATTATATATGCAAAACGACTTCTAAAGTAATTATGCAATAAAGTGTAAATGTGTAATATGAAATGTAAATGATATGCAAAATGTAATAATATGTAAAATGACTTCTAAAATAATTATTGGCAAGTGTAATCTAGTTAAAATAACTACGAACGCGGTTGAAACAGAAAAATAATAAATTAAGAAAAAAAAAAAGAAAAATCGGAGCATGTTTAATATTCAAGTAGAATCACGACTTTCATAAGCGTGTCTCGCAACTTCGCAGACGGTACACGAAAGCACGAGAGAGCGTACATCTCTGATAAATTCTCCCTCTTTTCCCAAAGAAGTTGATCCCCCCTCCCATTAATCCTTAGAGTAAAGACACGAGACAGCCTCGAGACTGACTTATCGAACGTTAAATAATTGAGGAAAGGTCGACGAGAGGTTGTTCAAGTTGGGGAAAACGTCAGTATAAAAATTTCTCCCCTCCCTCCCTCCTCGAGATCGTCCGAGTGCTATTCGATTTAATTATTCGGGGATCTCCGTACATATATTTACTTTTGCAATAACTCTTTGCGCGAGTCGGAGGTTAAGGATAATTGGAAAAAAACGAAGCAACTATCATGTCGATTTATCATATCGTTTTGCTATATAGGTAATGCGGCCGGACTGCATAATAAATTATTATTACATTCTCGTGGAACGGGTCGGGATTATTCATCGCGTCTTCCGTTAACGAGGGTCAGGATTATCAAGCAAATCCGAAGAACCTTGAACCGCGCTCTCTCTCTCTCTCTCTTTTCCTTGTTCTGCAACGATGCAACAGCGGAAAATCATCTCATCTGACAAGCACGACGAATTCATATTCATAGGCGCGGCCGGTCTCTCCGCTTTTTCTCGGATTAAATCTCGCGTCGGGTCTTTTACGAGTTCGCTCTCTTCGGAAAATGCTACGAAAGAACGGTAATTATTTTTGCAATTGACTAAGACGCGTAAGAGAGCGCGAGGAGGCGCACAAGAGAGAATATTCAAACGAGTTTGTTCGCTTTTATTATTGAAGTCGCGCCGCTTAAGAGATTCAATATTATACCGTCGCGATCGAAAGATTATATACTCGCGCACGTACATTTCTTGAATAAAATCCTCCGCGCGTCAAGGATCAAATTTACATGATAAATATGCGCAAGAAGAGGTAAAATGGTTTTTTATAATCTTTAGACTTCTCTCTTGCCGGATACATATACTTGCACTACTGAATGTACAATCGCAACTTTTCAAATACATTTTCTGTGGATTTCGAGAGAGATACAGAAAACTCTTTTATTACAAAATATAAAAAGATAATAATACAGAAAATAATAAACAATAACATGCACAATCTCTAAAGTTGTTAGAAGATTTAAGTTGTTTTAAATCTTGAAAGATTTACAAGGGAATCTCGCGAACCCAAAAATTCTGATTTTGAAATAAATATATTTAAAAAATTTTATTAATGTGATTAAATAGAAGCATTTTTACCATGAAACTTTTGTATAAAACATGTTTTTGATATCTCGAATGCTTTTTAAGATATATCGAAAAAAGCAAAGAGCTCTATATATGAGGGATGGTTTCACCCCTTAGAATCGCTTTTGGCAACTGAAAATTTCTAAATTCATTTATTTATCCCCCCCCCCCCACACATGTGTATAGAATTTTATCACAATCAAAATTTTTAAATTCGCGAGATTCTTGTTAGTATCTAAACTACAACATAGTTTATTATAGAATTGTCAACTTACCTATAAACGCCATAATGTTTGCCGCTTGCACGGTCGCCGCAGATTGAACACAGATGTTTGCTGCCCGACAAAGGATGATTAGGCGGATAAGGGGTAATCGTCTTGCTTTGACCACTGGGCGATGTACTCAGGAGGTTGCTGTGACAACCAGCATTGAAGGATCTTTAACATGCAAAGCAGAGAAATCATCTGTGAATCTACGTCACTACAATCCCGTAACGTGCACGTTTCGAACAATTTAACGTGTTAACTAACGGATTGCTATATTGTCGAAATCTTTAGAATCACAACGTATAATTACACTGTAGCTTTGTAAAAAATAATTTTAAAAAATATAAAAAAGTATCAATAGATAAAGGAATTTTTTTATCGAAACTAGCTCGAGCAAATTTGCCGTCAAATTTATATATAATACTTGTATGTATCAATTATAATATTATAAATATTAATATATTAATATATTGTATATTGATTATAATATTATAATGTAATATTAATATTCACTAAAAATTATAATATTATAAAAAGAGAGAGAATACTTACCCCGGGCTGTTGGGACCCGATGGACTAAAGTTCCCCGGATTGATAAGAGCCGTGTCGGGCTTCATGTCGAGAGGACTCTGCGGACCTACTGACGACATCGACATGTTGCTGCTGTCCAAACTTAACCCTGAAACACAAGACGTTTTTCGAATTTATTTTATCTGGATTTTATTTTGCATCTCATTCCTCTATCTCTTATTAATGTCACATATTTGCATATTTTTAATGTTGCGTAAATATCGTTTCTCTTTCTTGCAATTTTCTCGAAAGATCAAATATTATAGCACGCTCATAGCACGCGATGATAAAAACAGCGCATGATAAATGCGTTCGATGCAAATTGCAATTTCTAAGAAGTTGCGTGAAAAGTGCATCTATTATATTATCCGATACTTATACTATGACGATCGATACTCCTCACGATATCCTTTTTAAAATGATGAAAGGGCGTAGAGAAAAGAAACCATGATCGAAAAAGAAACATTTTGGTTATCATAATCCAAAACATCATAACAAAGTTATGATGATATATCATAATGATTATATGTTTGGTTTGATAAAGCTAGGAGTTGATTATTATGAGTTGTAAAGGTTCTATACATCGTATTCCCGTACAAAACCTCTAAAAGCTGTCTAGACCTTCTTAAGAGAAATTGGCATAATAATATAAAAAAACAGAATTCGTATAATGATACACGAAATCACTTATAGACCTAAGTTAAAACAAAAGGGTAAAATTGCATAAAAAATTACACCTCACCGAGTTTTATCGAAAAGAAGGTGTCGAAAAAATCGAAAAATAATTAATCGCTTGACAACACATTAAATACCCTGATAAAAAAAATCTTCCGCGTCCTTCGCACATTCCTTTCGCCGCGAGGAGGACAACGACGCTTCTCGCAATCGCGCCAGTAATTTACAGTTACAGGAAACCTGAGTGTAACCACGTGCTGTCGATCGATCGATCGGATCGACGCTTCCCTCGAGACGGAGGAAAGTCCGCGCGCTCGCCGCGAGAAAAAGAGAGGAACGAGCTCTGCTCGGCGAAGGTCGAGCGATCGGAACGCGTGATTATGCGGTAAAACGAGACGAGATGCGACCGCGAGAGTTGCAGGTGCGGACGAAGATGCTCTCGGAGAGCGGGAACGGAACCGTGTAACATCGAGTTTTATTCGCCTCTCACGAAGAGCGAAGACTCTGTCATTATCCGAGAAATCCCTCTATCGTCGCAGGGATTTCTCTCTTCGGCATCGCGTGAATGTGAAGTTCTTTCTGTTTCTGCGGAGACCATCATTCCGCTTTACATGCCGATAATATCTTTGGTATTAAGCGTATAGAGTAATACTAGGGATTCGTAAATTGAGTATTTATTATCTATTTAATAGAGGGAAATTTTCAAGATTTATGTGACTCTCTTCAGATGGTGACCTTGCTATTTGTAGATTTACGATAAGCAATTTCTACGGAATAAAGAACACTTAATATGCAATTGAAGCGTAAAACTAGCCATAGATATCTACGATAAGAATTTCTACCGTTCAGGAAAGTGTTAATTAAATCTTTGATATTGTGAAACAAAGTATGCATTAATTGTTAGATGTTAGAAGAATACGTGTGCAATTTATGAAAAGCAAAAATAGAGAAACTTCGAGATCTAAGAAATCATAAAGTACATAAATTTAATACTCCCCTAAATTTCTTTAAAGCCTGTGGCATTTATGACTTTATATGTCTGGAAGGATTCGCGTTTGTAGCACCGCAGGGACCATTGAAAGCGAGAGTCCATGGAAACAAATACCCGAGAGGGCAAAAACCCACGACGAGGAGCGAGGGAGATCCGTGAAAGTGCCTGAATTCTACAAAAGGTCGCTCCCCAAGTTTCACGTAACCAAGAGAACGAGCAGTTCGTATTGGAAGCTCATTTCGTCGACATCGGCGCGAGATCCGGAGAGAGATTGCTCAGATAAACGAGACTATAACAAATGGCCTTCCGCATCAGTAATACAAATCGTAACTCGGGACGAATTATATATATAAAATATAGGAGAGGAGTTAGAAAAAGAAAGAAGGGAGGAGGGAAGGAGAGAGGAAGTAAATGAGAGTGAAAAAGAGCAAAAGAAAATAAAAAAGAATCTCTTCTCTTCCACTGGCGCGTTAATTTCTTCGTCCTTTGTATTCGTCGGTTTCTGCATAAAACTGTCTCGCGGAATTACATGGTATTGATCCTGAATCCTTGAATTACATGCTATTGATCTGTTTCTTCGTGCGGCCCTCCCGAACGATTATCGGCCGTCGTTTTCTCCCTCTTTACCCTTCACAACATAGATTCATCCTCGATCCGGAGGAAAAGATTCCTCTCTCATAAAAAAAAACCAATCCATCTTTGCGCTCGATGTTTATTCGGCAGCGAAATGATTAATGAAGGTTTACATATCGCGCTACAGTCATGAAAAAAATTCTCGTTAATTACGATTATTACGATTCTTCTTTTATAATAAACGATCCTAAAAATTTATTTTAACGTGGCATAGATATCTAACGTGATAAGTGAAAATTGATTATGTAGAAAAGAGTGTGTTTTCTGTTAACTATAACAACAAACGTTTGAAGTTGAACAACCGTTGCTAATCTTTAGCGCGTTATCAATCGCATAAATTATTAATCATATCGCGTTATCGTTTTTTATCGAATAAAAATCGTTGACGGAAAGATTAATCGCAGACTGTATCTGAAATCGTCGCTTTATCGGAGCAACGAGCTCTGCGTCTATTACAACGAAGCGAAAACCTCGATCAGCAATAATCGTCGTCTAACGTCAACCGGAGAGGGTTATTTCTCCTCGTCTGGCCACTTCTCGCAGGACATTTTTCACTTTCTACATTCAGTGGTCGGTCCATTATTGCTCGACGATGACGAGCCCTCACTCGCACCTCGACTCGCGTTTTCTCCCGTTAACTCCGTGGCAGTTAGGGTGGAACGTCCGAGAAGATAAACGACATTTTAATCGATTCCAGACGCGTCGAGGGACGCGATGTTGACAAATGTTTGCGAGACAACAAAGAAAGGTCTTGTTTGAACAATCTATAATTTACAACAAAATTCTACCCATATCACACGTTCAATTGACATTAATTTGATATACATATACATGGTCTCTTTTTATTTAAAAGATAAAAGGGATGGCGGTCACTTTTGATGGGATATCCTGTATATATTTCCAGATCGATTATCTCAAATTTCTTTTCTTTAAATAAATATTATGGGTTTATTTATGAAGCTTTTCGTAGCTGTATAATTTTTCTTGAAGAAAAATATGGATAATTAAAAAAAATAGTCCCCAATTTCATCGCGAAATCTAGATCGTCTAAAATAGGTTTTATATCAGCGAAGGTGGCCGGAGTGTGTTCGTTCAGACGATCTGTTGTTGAGGACGCGTCAAGTGCATCGGTAATTGCACGCCTGACGTCATTCTGTCACTCTCTCTCTTCCTCTTTCTCGGTTTCTCTCCGGCCCACTCCGACCGATCTGCTCGCTCGGAAGCGCATCACTAACCGACAAATGCGCAGCAGACAGACAGATTGGGATTTATGGCGATGATGCCCCTGCATCAGGGATGACCGCCAAGAAGATATACTCAATCACTAATCAACGGGAGTCAATTTTATAATGAGAATCAAGAAAATCTAAAATTTAACATTGGTATGTGGTTAACACACAGTTGTATAGGTTCTTATAATTTATTTAAAAAAAAGAAAAAAAACAATATATATATATTATAAATATTATTTGTATTTTTATATAATTATTTTTAAAAAAATAAAAAATCCTGCTTTATAGAATTAACTATAATTAACGATGTTAAATATATTAATTAAATATATCAACTATATTAACTCTATATTATTAACTATTTTATAAACCATATTAACTACGTTAATAATTTAACTATATATATGAATAAAAAACATGAATATATTTTCGAAAATATGGTCAATGGGCCAGCAAATATGGTGATTATTTTTAGGCCAACGCAATCGGGGAATTTATGGACCGAGAGAAGAAGCAAGCGTTCGATCAGGAGGAGCTGAATCGAGCCGGTGGAACGGGGCCACCACGTGGTCGCTCCGGTGACCCACAAAATGATTTATGCAGTCGATCCGAGAGACCGTGGAGAGTTCTCGCTGGAATTATATCTTCGATGTGCCTGCGTGCGCGGGGTTGACGATTCGATAACGATCCGAAAATCGAAACAACACTCTGGATATATATATCGAATTCAGCATCCTCCGTTTTCACAAGAGATAGATTGTCTTTATCTTCTGTTTTTTTTAGACGACTATAGCGATTGATTAGCGATTCGCGCAAAGGGGGTTACGATTTTTCATATTTACGGCATCGACGACCGATATTCGAAGTTTGGCACAGATTTTGCCCTCGTATTTCGCACTTACGCGCTCGCTTTCTTGCCGCTCTAATTATTACAACGGAAACGAAAGGATTTAAAACTGTTTTCGAAAGAGAGAGAGATCGTTGTCTGTGCGAAAAAAAATTGTGCGCGCAATGTTTCGTAAACATCGTGGATAAGCGTTGATCTCGGTGCATTCGCTCTCGGTTTGTGTCAACGATTCGTCGCGTGCACAGAGATGAGTTATACATTGAGGTCGTAGCTCTCTCGCTCTTCTCGCGGCTGACTTCTATTTCGAGTGTCGGGTCGTCGTCGTCGTCGTCGTCGCTTGCGTGCCACTCATCACTCTCGTTTATTAAGCATTGCGCCGCTGGTTTAATTACGCAACCGGCCGGCAAAGCGAACGGATCGAAGGTCGTCGACAGTCCGCGAGAGACTTGGCGACGCGCAAGGAGCATTGCTTGTCAGATAGAGTGCATCGCGATGCGGTGCACTCACCCAAATGAAACGCGAGCATATAATCAAATAAATGTACGTATATCTCTCGGTCAATAATAAAAATTTTTTTTTAATTTAAAAAAATTTTTAATTAAATTGTTTTAATTTTGAGAATTTTTATTTTTCGAATAAAAACTTCATCAAGATATTACGCACGAAAATGTCTGGAAAAATTTTTGATCATTCTTTATACATATATATATAATTTGAAAAAAAATTCCAAAATCTTCCTTCCTTTTTGGCGGGAAAAACAGTACCAGCGTGGAAATAAATATCTATGCTGGAAATAATGGCGGGCGACTCGGTCACGGCGGCACAATAATTTAGTACGTGGCTGGAGTTGCCAATTAAATCTCCTCGGTGAACCCGCGACGACGCGATATCCATTCTCGGCGAACGTGGCCGAGACCGCGCATTAAGCAATTTCACACGACGAACGTTGTTGGTCGTAAACGCGGCTTTAAGCGTATCGACGTATATAGAGGGTGGGACGAGGACACGAGAGTGGCCACAAGGCCAACGCTGTCGGTGATGGCTGTGTTAGGTGTGTATGTGAACTGCGCGCGCGGATACAAATACTTTTATATGTTTATATACATGTGTCGGCTGTGTCGGGCACCTTGACCAGACGCAAACGCGACGACGGTGCAACGCTCGAGCATATACACGCGCACACACACCCTCGCAAGAGGTAACAACATGACGTATCTGTATCGCATAAACTTCGCGCTCATCCTCATCGAGATAGGCGAGCTGCGAGAAAGGGCAAGGGAAACTCGAGTTGTGATCTTTTTTTTTTTACTGCTACTGAAGGAGCGCATGGAATGCGATTACTGCATACAATAACACACACAGAGGTCTTTTGACAATTTTTAAATATTTATAGTGGGAGAGAAAAAAAGGAGCGGTCAAACAGGCTTAATCGATTCAAATGTGTTTGCGTTTATGAATTTTTTAAAAACTCGTCTGTAAACATCGACGCGATAAATCTTGGAATCTGTACAGATTTTCTTAGATGGGGGAGGGGGGCACATATTTTCGGAAAATCGTGTACGTGGCTCGTGACACGCTCTCGTTCGAAATTATTGGCTCTCGATGCATTTTGCGCAACGCGCGTGTGGGTGCAATGGATGGAAACTCGAGACTTACAATTAGCTCATGTCAGTTCGCCGGCTTTGGATCCATTTTTTTTTTTTCCTGATATCGTAGCTTCGCGACCGAACGTGCAGAGAATATATAAAATAAAATTATCAATAATTCCCCTCTTTCTCTCTTTTTAAAATTAATTGAAATTAAACAGCAAATTTGTGCAGCGCAGAAACGCCAATTTCCACTATGTTGTTTAAGCTCTTATTGTGTGTACTCGATTATATTATCACAGGATATTTCGAGTCCCATCGCGCGTAACGCGATACCTCGGGATGCAGCTCGTCATTATTATCAACGCCCGGCGACATGTGTACATTGCGAAACTATTTGCGAATGTAGGAGGAGGATGAATATTTATGGTCGCGAGAGAAGAAACGCCGACAACCTTGAAAATGACGATAAACCGTTTGACTGCACCGTTTCATTGCATTCCGCGTCGCTGGAACACGGAGAGGCGAGAAGCAATAATTCTCGAAGCAATAAATTCAACGATGATAACGAAGCGCGGAGTTGAGGTAAAGTGAGTTAGTTACAAATGTAATGTTCTCTCTATTCGCGCTAATAAAAAATAGATGATATATCTCAACGCAGAGCGTTAACCCAGTGAATTAATAAACGTATAGCTTAGGTTGGATAGGATTCGCGTAAGAGGAAAAGAAAAAGTAAAATGCGACGGGTTCCATTAAGGAATTGAAACGCGATACGCAATTAAAATTCGAGCTTAGAGAGTCCCGTTTAATAAAGCTTAGTGCAATATATAGCGCGACATGCACATGTAATGCTCGCTAAAACTCTCGCATGATAAATTAGCGTCAATTCGTGGGCAGAGCTCGTCGTCGCGGAACCAGTCCATTAACGGATCGGACATTAAAAGCGCGAATTTCTTTTTTCCCCTCTTTTTTTTTATGCCTAGCCGCCCCCGTTGTTTTGTTTCTCGCGAGTACCAGCTCCGCCCCCGTTTCGTTCGTTCTTTCATTCGTTAAGAGCAGATGTGCCGATAAGAGCCGCACGGAAAGTGAAGCATAAAAAAAGGAGAACATTTCGGTACTCGTTAAGATTATGCGAGGCATTGTGTAACGACGGTTGCAAACCGTTTCAACGGTTCAATGAACAAACTGTGCGACGCACGTACCTATACACCTTATCTGCCAAGGATTAATAACCTTTGATAATTAAACGGATAGTGCGACGCGCAGATGTGCTCGAGGTACTAATTTGTACTTAAAACTGTGCGTATCGTTAGTATTCTCTAAGTGAAAATCACCCGTCATTCAATGGTCAAGTCGGTTTTTTAAATTGCATGTGAAGTTTAGCGATGGGATTAAGTATCTTATAAGTAGATTCGAATTTATTTGCATTATAGTTTCAAACTCTATAATTACTTCGAAAGAAAGCAGTGCTTTCAAGTAGACTCCAACTTGGACGAGATAGGTTTGAACTCTCTAAGTATCTCGAAAAATAAGAGCAAAGTTACATATTTTTTGCACAAAATTTTATTTATAAAAAGGAATATAGTATATATTGTATTAGAATTTTTTTTTTATTAATACTTTTCGCAAACACAAATAATCGTATGAGAAATCTATTAGAATAATAATTTTAATAATCATCATCATAATAACAAATTTTATATAATTAATATTTAATATATAATTGATAATTAACATATAGAATTAATGTAATTGACAATTAAGTCGTCAATTTTGAATTTCTTATATTCGACTTCAACGTGACTGCGAAATAGCTCACATAGTCGCATTTAATCTATTTGCGGAATTTCTCCGCATATGCGTTTGTACGACCGCGCGACTCCCGACGATGACATTGAGTTCGTACAGCAGCCTCAAATGAGTAATACGAAAATGCACCAAACGCGCGCCACAGTTCGTCATTCAGCGCTAACTTTAGACCCGGTGTAAAAGCCGCCGGTGTGTAGAAGCGCTGAATTGAACGAATATTTGGACGCGTGCGGTTTACATTACGTTTATATATACACATATGCGTCCCACTTTTATCTCATTATTTTGTTATGACATATATTCTACGGCCAATTTGGAATCGATTTTTCCGCGAAGAGAGAGAGAGAGAGAGAGAGAATATCGAGGCACCTGCTGCAATTTTTCAAGCAATCAATAGCGGAAAATAAAACAAGCTTCTCACTGGCTTCTGGCACGCAATTATTCTTCATTTCAAGTCAACTTCTTTTTTACCAAATGTTTTTTTCTTTTCAACATTTACGTTAGGAAAGAATCATCGTCTCCGAATGTCAATTTAAGAGACTGAAGTAATATGATATAATCTCGGAATGTTTTGTATATGTGCATATATGCATTTCAAATCGTGGCAACGACGAGTTTGTTCTCCTTTTTCTATTATGCTGAATCCGCGGCGGATGCGGATCTTCTCGACTCGTCGCAACGAGACGCGATCCGGCGTCGCGTCGTGTCAGTTACTCATCGCGCGGATATGCAATTCAGCAAATTTCGACGGCGGATGTCTGATAAACAATGCCGATGCGTGTCCGCTCGGTCCTTCTGGCTCGCGAGATAATTTCGGAACCTGATTCTTAGAGACATTTCTCACGTTCAAAGTGCTGTAACGAATATAATCGCGCAATTTTGAATAAATTATGAAATTTAACAATTTTTCTTCGGCGAACATTACACTCTTTTCATAGTATTGCAGATTAAGATGATAGGGGGTGGATGAGTGGTTGCCTGATAATGAGAGAGAGAGAAATTCTAGATCAAGTCCCGATATTTTTTATTGCACTTCTCTAAAATATAATCACTTTGTACCTTTCTCTATCAATCTAGCTACACAATACCTTCAGTATGAAGAGAATACGGTAATATAGGGTAGAGGTTGACTGTCTACTGACAAAATAAGTTAGGAAGGGTCCCGATAGGATCTCGATATCTGTTCGGAAAAAGCCTGCAAGTGTCTCAAAGATCTCGAAATAGTAAACTGCACTTAAGTGGCTATAATAGTTAATTAACCGATTATATGAAAGTTGCGCTTGCTCGAGCCATCCTTCGCGATCACGTCGCGACGACGATAATATTCCGCGCGAGCGTTGTGACAAATCGATCCGTCGCAGACGGCGGGACGAATCTGGCGACCTAACTCTTTTTGCCGTCGAATAAGCGCGAGATAACGATCGGTCTCGCGAGAAGAGCCGCTGCCCTCCTCCTCCTCCGCGGGAGAGCGATTTTTCAGTCATTATCATCATTATACGGGGGCCTGACGGAGGTCTTTACGACGATGACGTCACCGTCTGACAATTTGAGCGCTCTTCCAAAACTGAAAACCAGTTTCCCGCCGCGCGACCTCCGTGTATGCGCTTTGCCTTTAGGCTAAGCTCGCTGCATCGCGCGCTGCACTGGATCATCAGTCGGGTCGCCTCTCTCTTAACGCGCCAGAACGAGATCGTAAATTTACTATAAATTTTGCTCTCCGTTGGCCGACTCGAGCATAAATTGTCGAACGTTCGCGCGCTACATATGTATAAACATATATCTTCCGCAAAGTTTATGATAAATCGCGCCCAATTTGCAGGAAAGGGGAAGTTGCAACGATACACCCGTAACTTTGAAGAGAACACGCGGAAAAAGTTAGGGTAACAGTTCTCCGGTAGATATTTGCGCAATTTACAAATTATAATTTTAAATAAATATAATATAAGCTCGAATTATCTTTTTCTCGCACATAGAGCAGGTTCTTTCTTTCTTTTTCCAGTCTTTTTTTTTAGGCCGCCGCCTTTTATCAGTTAAAGGTAAAATATTTCGTCGTACTATATTCGCAAAGAGGTGCGCCGTTATCGACGAAAATTATCGTTCTCTCTCTGGCATGGTGCTGTAAAGTAAATTAAAAAATCGCAGATATCTCGGGCATTGCGGCCACGTATATCGGACACACACGGGTTGGACGCGCGATTAACGATTTCCTTGCACGCGACTTCAGAATTCGTCGTCGCGAAAAGCCCGCGAAAGAAAAAAGAAAAGCGAAAAGGAAATAAGTTTTCGACGACGTGCACGAAAGATGGCTAGAGAAAGAGAGCGAGGGAGATAGAGAAAGTTTTTTTAACAGTTTCCTGCACGCAGCTGCGACCGGATGCCGCTCCCACACCAGAGACCAACACGTTATAACGTTGCACATGCAACCCACGCAATTATACATGTGCACGACTGTACGAAAATAGTGCCGCGTCCCTGACGTTAGTCCTTGAACTCGCGAAAAAAGTCATCGGATTAATGACACATCTCCGCGGGCATGATTTACTTTACAGCTTTACACTGTCGCAGACGTTGCAAGTCTCAATGCGAGTCAGTTCTGCGCTTCAATAGCTATGTATTTAAACGTCCGATACAATCAATTAAATCGATTGTACGCGTTCATCTTTTTACGAGCTTCTGCTTACAAAATAAAAATAAATAAAAAGATGTAATAAACAAATATTCATAATTGCTCTAATATAAAAATGTTTATATATTATTACTTTATATATTCACGTTTCCTTATTATTATAATTTCTAAATAAAATAAATATTCTATTAAATATTAATTAAAATTAAATTAAATTGTTATATTTTAATTTTAAATATTAAAATTGATATTTTATTAAAATATTATAAAAAATTAAAATTAATATTTTTAATTATACATATTTTTGTAATTATATCCATAAAACTTTTCTAAAGAATTAAAGCGCCATTAGCGCTGTCGGAAAGTTATTTTATTTTTTTTTTTCTTTCTCTCACAATTCTTTTATTTTCAAGAATAAATTCCGCTCTCTTCACTGCATCGTATTAATATACATGGCGTTGTATAAAGTAAATTTCATGAGACGATTTCACATGGCGCATAGCAACGCACGTGTTAACATACAACACCTTACAGTATCTAAATTTACGTAGAGTTCTAGCAATCAGCATGAGAACTAGATACGACACGTACACAGAAACTCCATTATAAATGTGGAACAGAGCACATTCTATACAACCTCGACACTTTCCCGTGTTGTATCGCAATAAATATTTGGACAGCGTGCGTACAAGTCCGACAAGAGATAAGACGCGTATGATTTCATATTCTTTCTTTTACGATCGCCGCCGCAGGTTTTTAGCGCGTCGTAAATCTGGACGAGGACGCGAACATAAAACAGAACATTTCCAGAATTATTTGCGAAAGCTCCGTTTCGTTTTGCCGAAGAAATGCATTTTCTGAAAAATACTTCGTCAACGCTTCGCATCTCGAAGAGGTCGATGGAGTACCAAAAATATCAAAGAAAACTTTGATACACACATATATGCATACAATAATAATCGAATAAAGAATGTTCGCGATAGAAATGCAATGATTTCTATACCGAAAAAAATTGTATTATTTAAAAGTAAGAGAACTGTATACTATAAAATTCCTCTTTCTTAATAACAGATATTCTAATTGTAAGTGTTTCTCGAACTCCTCTAAGATTAAGAATATATTCTTTGTTAATAACAAACGGTCGTATGGTTTTCTTATGCAAATCGTTCATTTAGCGTTATATAGTCATATTGTTACAGCAACATATATAGTTATATATAGTGTTTGTCACTGAATGATTTTTTAATTTATTACAAGAATGGATCAAGTTAATAACATAACATAACATAAAAATAATAATAAATTTAATAATAAACTTAATTTAATCGGTCAAGATCCATACTTTTGTACCTCTGTGTGCTGTAAAATAATTATTTTTTTTTTGTTAATGTAAAAATAAATTCTACTTCGTTTACTTTCTTATAAATTAGGGATATCTGATACTAATCTTTAGAGGATTCCCCTCTTAAAGTAAGAGGATCCTTTTGGCATCTATTTTGGAGAACAGGGTATTCTAAAAATAAATGAGAAATTTTTAAAATAAAAATACAATTTTTTTCTATGATTGCCCTAAATGAAGATAGTTTAGTGCGATTCTCATAATTCGCGCTCCTGTAATAAGATTCATAAGATATTACATGTAACGTTCCATTTCTCATTTCGCACGAAGATCGCCACGTAATGCACTCGCGGAAATAAGATCGAGCGTTAGATAGGCGCCGCTACGTAAATCTCGTCACGCATATCAAGTCAAGATGTATTGTTACGTGTACCTCGCACGTGTACGCCACTCGCGCAAAGTCAAAATAATATCATGCATCTGGAATGAGTCTGAAGACAGGCAAACTGCCGCATCGTCCGCAACACTGGCGCATAAATGCATTTTGTGTCAAATCGTCTTGCAACTGTGATATCATTTCGAGATATTAACGATAGAATAAAAAAACTGGAACAAGCTTCAATCTCGTAAATGCGAAATGTATACAAATGTTCACTCGAAGCTGGACATTTTTCGGAAGCTCGATTCCCTTTAAATTTTCGACTATCCATCAGATGCTTTTGTATCTTTAGATTTTTTATATTTAGAAATTTTCCATCCCTGAATCACATCACATAAAGTGTTGATCCATTGCTATAGCATGGTTCAAAGTGACCTTTCTGATAAATGACACACACTCTGCGCGTCGTTAAAATGAAAAGCGCAGGACTTTCCCTTCAGACTTCGTTGTGCGAAAAAAAAAAAAAAAAAAACGCGCGGCCTTTAATGTAATGTCAAAATAAGTTTAAACAAGTTTAAAGTTCACCATGGTAAATACGCGCCATTGGTCGCCGCAAAACTCATTGCCGCGGTATAGAGAGAAGGAGAAGCGATCGATGAAGCGAGTGCACAGTGGCGACCGCGTCGCTGCGTACGGCCCTGAAAGTGCAGGAGAGAGAGAGAGGGCAAGAGAGATCTATATGCAGCCGCACTTTATATAGCGCGACGTGCCACGTGCAGGGCAACTCGGTACCTGGGTCACCGGGAGAAGGTCACGGGGTCGCGATTTCAACCTAGGTGCAGCGCTCTCGAGTGGGCGTGCTGCAGCTGCGAACTCATATCTCCCTACAGGTGCAACAAGCTGTACCCTATGAACGCTCTGGAATGCGTCACGTAGGATAAATCACCGGGATCCATGTCATTAGACGATTAAAACGTCGTTCTATATATCCTAGTAAATTATCAAATTTCTCCTTTTATCCTTTTTCTGGGATTTCAATTTCAGAATTTTTAAAATCTCTCTTAAAAATACAGAAAAATTAAAAAGAATAAAAATACAAATCTAGATATAAAAACTAAAAGAATAAAAAAAACAAACTATTATTTAAAAACAAAAAAAATATATATATAAAGGAAAAAGCATATATATTTTATATTATATACTAAATAATTAAATAAATAAAATTAAAAGCTTATAATATTGTACAATACGAAGAAACAAAAATACAAATCTAGATACACAAAAGTTAGAATATTATTTTTTAAAATATATAAAAAAGAATATATACATAATTAAAATTGAAAGCTTATAATGTGTTGTACGATACAAAGAATTAATTTTGTAAGCGCGATTTTGTTACGAGAATTGCGGAAAAAACGTCACTGGATTAAATATGATCACGATCGGTTTTTTTTTTTTTTTTTTTTTTTTTATAAACCTACATGAATGAGAGTGTCGTAGTTAATAATGACGCTGCGGAAAAAATCTGTGATCGTTGCGTCGTCGTTTCGCTCGCAGAGAGGTATTATTATAAAATACGATCTTCGTTATTTTAATCACTTATTATTTAATCGCGCCTCCGATATTATCAGAACGTAATACATCCGACGAGTGACCTTTTTAATTAAATTTCATAGTGTCAGTACATATGATATCACATAAGAGAGCCTTACGGATCGCATCTTCATTACACAATTTTCAAATTACTATATACCTTTTTAGCGTAAACAACGTAATAGTATAAAAATGGATATCATCCAGTGATTGATTATCGATTCAATTAACGACCGACCTCCCTTGTAATTTAATTAGATCTCTCACGAGTAATTTTTCCCTCGCGTGGGAAGAGAAAGAATAGAATTTTCGATTCTCTTCATAAATACGAAAGCGTGACAATTTTTGTCGCTTTCAATTTTTCTCATCGCAACTAAATATATTTGCGCAACACTTGTTGTTATTCTGCAGCGTGAGGTACTGAAATCTTTCGATTCTAGCGTACGTGCGTGCAAACCGCGACATATGAATAAGAACGTGTAGAATGCAACGAGGTGGCCTTGTACGTGAATATCACGGCGAAGGTCACGGGGTCGCAATTTCAACCAGGTAAACGAGCGCGCATGTATGTATGGAGAACGCGTACACGTTGTCGCAGGTGCAACGAGGCGTATCGCGCTGCTATGCGATGTACAGGATATACAAAAAGTCTCTCTCTTTATATATATATATATATATATATATCCACCTATATAAATTAATCGCAATTAATGTATTTTATTTTTAACGAGATGTTTGCAGTTGACTTAAGCGGCCCAATTTTCATATTATTTATCATACTTTAAATTATTTAGAATTTGGATTTAGAATAAATAATTTCTGCCTCCAGTCGATATACTCTTGAGAGTTAAAAGTAATCAGAAATAAAGAACGCGCGCGATAAAATAATTTTTCTCTTAGAAAACGTATAATACGAAAAATACAACATACGAAAAATGTGCGCAAGAAACTTGTTTGGAACGTCCCATTAAGGTTTTTATTAATTGTGTTTATTTTGATATATCCTATATCCTATATCCTATCGAATCGATTAAGACGAGATCGTTCGTTCTCGATCAGCGTGATATCTAGAGCAAGCTCGACGACGCGCGACAATTAATCCCTCGCAGTGGAAAATATTTTCTCTCGACGGGTAATAAAAATATAACTCGCTTCAGCGTGTACCATTGAGGCTTTAAATAGCAAGACAACGTATCGTTACGCTCTGCGAAAGCAAGGATGATCGTAAACAAGAAATTATCGAGTAAATGCACTGTCAATGAGTACATTTCAAGTGACAGTCACGCTTAAAACAATCTAATTTTATATATATATAATGTATGTGTCGAAATATCATTACAAAAACATTATTACAAAAAAAATATACACACGTTTCGCAAAACATAATAAATATGGAAAAGAAAATATGGCATGTATGAAAGTAAAAATAAAATCGAGGTAGACAGCACATGACGCTTGTATCCCGAATTTTGGCAGCCCTCGTGAAATTAAAGTTCGTAATGGCAGCGACGCGAGTCGCAAGCGATTTTTAGAGACGATTAAAGATGAAACCGCGCAAAAATACACCGGAACAAATGTCAGTTTCAAGGTCCGCGTTGGTTACGTTCTCTCTTTCGCTGACACTGCAGGTCCTCATGCTTTTCTCTCTCTCTGCCCTTCTCCTTAGGACAGTACTTTCCTCGTCTTTGTCGATGGTTCCGCGCGCTAACCATGTTAGTCGGCAAACTTACGTAATCAACATGAACGATGCTCGTTCGAAGAAGGTAAGAAAGAAGATAAGAAGGTAAGAAAGAAGGTCATCAGTCACAAGGCGAAATTTTCGTCCCCGGCGTTATCCTTCGCAGAAACCCATTGTCTTCGGAATGTACGCTCGCGGCGACATGTTAATAAAAGCCCGCTAATTGTTTTAGAAATTACCGAGAGAATTACTGTTTATCTGAGAAAATAGTAGCAGTTATGTAACATATGAATAATATACTTGACATATTATAATCATGGTAGAAAATTAATTTATATAGAATATGTTGGGATGTCTACTCAAATCGTATAAAAAAATTTCTTGAAAATTTCCTAATCTCTTTCAGATATTTTTGTTCAAAATTTCAGAAAATATTTTAAAGATTTTTGGATGCAACTTTCTAAAATATTTTTTTTATTGTATGCATTTTCTAATGTTTTTCATTTATACAAAGGAAAGACACAGAATCACTTAAGTTTCAAATACTAGATTTGCAATATATAAAAAACTAAACAACTTTCGTAAAACATTTTTTACTTGCATAACATTTTCATTATTTTATCACTAAAAATTACAATAAAGCATATGTACTGTATATTCAATATTTTGTTAACACATTGAATATATATACAAACAAAAATATATATATTATATTATATTTTTTTAAATATATCATATTATATATAATTCTCAACTGGCTTATTGATGAATTACTGACTGTTTACAAGAGCAAAATCAAATTTAAAAAAAAAATCTCCGAGTTTCAATAAAATTCCATAAAAATTTCTTGATTTTTCCGGATACAAAAAAAATCCCAAAAATTCTCTCTTTAATAATTTTGCTCTTTTATCGTATAAAAATTTATTTTGCACCATGATTATAATATTTATGACGTAAATATGCTACTACTATTCTCCTATAGAAAATGTATGTTTATGTGTCAAAAAATATCACATTAAATATGTAAAAAGATGCGCACGTTTCTCATCTCGTTTTAGCAATTCAATTTTTTTTTATTAGAAATGTTAATTCGTATCTACTTTTTTCTATCTGAAATTATTAATACTGTCAAAAGAGGATCGATCATTCGCGTGTTGCGAATGTTTCATTTGATAGTCACGTGCAAAACGGAACTTGTCGACGGTATCGACAGCGACGAGCTCGCTGGTTTCGATTGGTCAAACGGCAGCCAGCAGTGTTTTGTTTGCAGTTGCAACGCGCGCCTAACACGCGGCTGACAGTGCAATCAACGTTTGTCCCTCTATCGATTTCGCGTTTTCGCTATTTTTCTCCCTTCCGGCTGTCGGTCGATGCGTTTGTTAAAAGTTTCAAACTCGCAAGATCACTTTCAAACGACACTGTGTGTGCCTCTAGCAAAATAGCAATGAGAATCGAAAGCAAATAAAGGGATTATATTGCCGTAAGAGAAAAGAAAATATCGAATGTTCTGCTTTGTAAAATTAATTAGAAGAAATATCTATTCTCTTCAACAGGATCAGTGTATTCTGATAACAGTGGTTTCAATTATATATAAGTATATAGCAAACAGTAAAATGTCACTAAAAAATTAAAGGAAATAGTCGCAAATAAGTCGAAAGAAATTTAATTTTGCAAATAAATATTATTTCTGAGAAGCTTAAAAATAGAAAAAGGCATTGGGAAAAAAGAAACGTACAATAATAAATCTCTAGCTTATTTACTTATTATTGTCAGTCAGTGCTGCAATTATCTCGCGTTTACGACTCGTGTACTTTTGCCGTTCTAGATTTAATCTTTATTCACGTCGTACGCTCGGCATAACGATGACGATGACACATCTCGTGTGTGCGCGAGGACTACAATTCGAAAGCACGTTTCGTTTCGCATGACTGAGACGAAGAACGCAAATTCGAATTGTGTGTGACTCGAACGACCGACTGAGCTCAGCCATTGAGACTAATCTCCTAACTAGGAATGCTAATGTGCATTCTATAATGCAGGTACGTATCATCGTGTATCTTAGATCACAGTCGCACGTGTATCCGCACGCCTATCATCAATCGAACGTCATCATCGTCGTCGGTTATCATCGTAGAAGGGCGTATCTTTAGCCACGTGCAGAAAATTCCCATACGAAGGGTCACGGGATGAGCATATTCGATGCACTCTTTCATCTTTACTTGTTATTCGCGTCGCGTATATATTATTTTATTTCTCCTTCTCTGCGTATCTTTTATTTTAAAAAAATAGCGATCAAAAGTTTTTCAATTTCGTGCATGTAGAAATAAATATTATACTGAAAGTGAGAAAAAATATTTGTCTCTCCTTTTCTCTTCTATATAAAATGCATGGATGTCCAATAAATTCGCAAGAGCATCGACTAATAATATTTCCCCATTAATTGAATACGTATGCGTATAATGCTGGTTACAAACATGGAATACAAACGCGCGTGTCTGTTCCTGTATACGCGATAGAAACATCTATTCATTCGGTCAGTAGCCACCGCGAGAAACCTGCCAACGTGACTATAATAAACGATCGCTTCCTTCTGCACGATGCCGTCGCGTCGTTTCGTGCTCGCGCGAAGCGACCAGGGACTTCCGTTGATCGCAATCGTCACGCGACACGTTTATATATACAGAGAGTGAAAAATAATTTTAGAATTCTCGACGCTAGATTTTTTTTTCTCGACCGATTCAACGGAACGATTTGCGGCTGTGCCTGCGGAGTCTTCTACGAAGGGAAGGTGATAATAGCGGAAAAGGGAATAACACACTGAAACTCTACACAAACATGAGCAAATGCTATCAATGTAAGTCAAATGCTGTGTCAAAAAGATCTTTCAGTGTCTTGATTCGTACAGAATATATTCTTATATATATATCTTGATTCTTTTACATCTAATGTCACCATCTTCCTTGTCTTCATAGGCAAATCTAATACTATGTCATCTTATGTCTATGGCTGCGGGTCTGTACATTTAAACGCGTAAGAAATTCGAGGAAATATGTCAGATTTGTGCCAATTTTACAAGATTTTATTTGAAAACGCGATTAAAAATTACGATTAGAGGAGTCGTTAAAAAAATAGATCTCTATACACAAACGACGCGCTGTAAAAAAAAATGTTGGCGCGCGCATATAAGTCTGCTTCAATAGAACGCCGCCGTGTACAGGCGCGTCTACACGAAAGATGCGCGATAGCAAGACCTGCACTTCACGGCTCGTTCCCATCGGTGCCAAGGTTGCATCGTACCCGTGTACAGCATTAGCTGCACTGGAGTAGCGAGAGAGGCCTCGAGAGGCCTGCGTGTGGAACTCGCGTGATGCTTACGCTCGGAGCTTATCGCGTGCTACGCACACATTGCAAATACAGGTGTCTGTGTTTGCGTACACTTATGTGTACGTATGCACATTGCTTGTGCGTATATGTAGAGATGTCGGGGACGACGATGACGACGGCGACTAAGCAAGTGCAGGATTTACAGAGAAGAAAGATAGAGAAGCAAGTGCAATTCCCTATGAATCGCGCCTATCTATATGTATCATCTGACAGTATAAGCATTGCGCAAGCCGTTGCTTGGAGTCTCGTGCGCGAGATTAGCGGTGGATTTATGTGGAAACCGATGAAATTCAATACAATTGTCGAGAAGTTAGAAAACAATTCAATTTGTATTAGCTTCTTATTTATTTCTCTTGGAATATTTTTTGATATATTTAATAATTTTTTTAATTATAAAATATTAATTTTAAATGGCATATAATGCAGCTATATCAGTAATGGATGATATCTTTAGCATACCGGACGCATTCATTAACATATATTATTCATCATTATATGTACATGCATATATTAAAATGTTCATACAAATGTTCATATACAAATGTGTTCGTACAAATTAATATATGCATATTTGCCGCGTAACGAGAGCGCGAGAACGGAACTATATCGTTATTATTTAAATATCTAATTATGAATCAAATTCATCATATATTACGACTCTCGTTTGAATATTTGCAAGTCCAAAGAGTCACGGAATAATATATTTTTGTTTAACAGCCAATCACGTGCATTTATCCTTAAAGTGATATATATTCGATTATCTTTTCAGAATATCGAAATAAATGATATGGGAGAGATAAACGCACTGTGCGATAAATGCAATTGTACCAAACTACACGTCGATTCTAGGACAATATTCTGCACTGGATTGACAGCGATGCGATCATCTTTGTGCGACAACCATATTTAAAACTATGCCACACGTGGGCGACATGGTCACGCTGTTTGCATCGCGATAAATAGTGCGTATTATACGATCTTTACGAGATACTCAATCGCGTATCATCAATAAATATTAGTAATTAGCACTGTCGGTCCTTTGAACAATACAACTCGCAGCAGATCATTGACTAATTCAAAACGTTGACAAAGTAACGATATTTCCGAAAAACACACGTATAACAGAAAAATTGTATTCTCGAAATAAGAGGATTGTCTCGAGGATTGTATACTGTAAAATTTCTCTTAACCTTAACAGATATTTTTAAGTGTTTTTGCAACATCCTCTAAAATTAGAAATATATTCTTTAAACAAACAATCGTATGTTTTCTTATGCAGACCGTTCATTTGACATTATATGGTTATTATTGTAAAAACATGTGTTGCAATTTACAGTACAGTGCAATGTCCAAGGTAATGTCAGTCACTGAATGGTTTTAGTTTATAGAAGAATGGATGAAGAGTGTGTTAATAAGTAGTTCAAAAAAGAAAACGAGCAACTTAAAATAAATGAAAACGAGAAAATAATAATCTAATTTAATCCTTCCAAACCCAGATCTCGTGCCTCATGTTCTATATGTACTATGCCTATGTTTTCTTCATGATTTTAAATTATTTTATTTTATTTTTCGGTTAATATAAAAACAAATCCCATTCCGTCTACATGTTTATAAATTAGGAATATCTGATACTAATCTTTAAAGGATTTCCCTCTTAATGTAAGAGGATCTTTTTAGCGCATAATTTCGAACAAGAATTTTATTTTATTAGAAACCTATTCTTTTAGAACAAATTTATTTTAAAAATAAGTGAGAACAATTTTTTAAATAATACAATTTTTTAGTGTATGATCTCTCGTAAATCATCATCAACGAAACGAACGAGAGATTGTGACGTTATTTAAGTTGCTTCTTTCTCCTTTGGATAAATTTTGCAAAGAATTAAATTTTTTGAATCTTGGGACGATTAAGAAAATGAAAATTGCGTTGGAAATTAAGGAAATTATTAAGTATAACTTTTACATTCGTAATTTAACGCGACGTGTCGATATATTACATGATTGACATTTCGATCGACAATGATATAGCAAACGGAAGGGCGAGTGTGTGCAATGCGCGTTTTGCAGAACGATAATGCACGCGATATCTCTTCATTCCGCGTATCGCGATTTTTTTTATCTATACGCGAAAACTTACCTGGTGCATAGCACGATAATGAAGGAACGCGCCACGCGTCTTATTGCGATAACTCAGCTTTGCAAAACAATTTTATGCAACCGTGTATCCATTTAGCAAAGACGCCTGGCTATCACAGTATGATCGATCGTGATCACGTTTGACTATACGAGAGTTTCGTCGCCTGAGAGACAAGTTATCTTACCACTCTACTTAACCTGACCGAGTTAATACAATCGAGTAAAGAGAATTAATTGAATAATATAATAATATGCTAGAGATGAAAATAATAACAGTATACGATATCTCCGCGAGATTTTTTTTATATACGACGTATATGTAAAGCTAGATCTGCTTTTGAAGCAGAGGGTCCAGAACTGCTTTCAGGGAGCGTATTGCGTATGAAATTCATCGCCGCGCTGTATTGACTTGGTCAGTGTTCTGGACCAGTATCAATTTAAATTGTATTTTTCTCGGAAACGCGCATCGATCATCATCGGTCTCGTTGCTTGATCCCACGCGCTCCATCATTGTGTTTACATTCTCGCAGAAAGATTCGCAATTCGTTTGCGCAAAGGAGGCACCCATGTACATGTTGGCGGCGAAAATCGGGACACACGTACGATAAGGCACGAAAACGTCGCTCGTAAATCGCGTCCATGGGCCTTGATAACGTGGCGCATTCGCATGACCTTCCTCCGCGCTCGCGCTTTAAAAGCCCGCTCTAAGGTCGTTTTTAGAGCCGGTGACTGATAACGAGCGCGCGCGCGAACGCTCCCGTTCGTTCGTTCGCTCGCTCGCTCGCTCGCCGCCGCAAATTGCACCATTCTCGTCTCAATAGCCGACCTTCACCTCGTGCATTTAGCATCTACGTACGATATGTATATGCGTCGAGTCGTGCGGCCGCGTATCGGTCGCTTCTCGCTGCAGGACGTCGGACTATCGCGACGAACCGGGTGTGACTCACTTTACTCGAGCGCGTCGCAACGAATACGCGACGCGCTATGATTTCAGAACAGCATACTATGTATGGTCTCTGTCCCAAAAGTTTCCGAATTTTTATTAAATTCGCTATATAGTGTATTATAATAATCAAATTTTTATTATTATTCAAAATACATTCCTTCCGAGGAGAAACCATCCTTATAAGTGCGATAGTTCTTTTTCGAGAGGTCGCAATAAAATCGATCGAAGCCAAAATCATGTTAAAAATCACTTTCCTTTCAACTTCATTTTTAGTTTAGGGAACAGAAAATAGTCATACGATACCAAATCTGGTAAATACGGAGGGTGATCAAAGACTTAAATTGATTTTAAAACGAGACTTTTTGCTTTATGATGACTGCTCGACGAATATCGAAGAGTAATTGTCGTTACTTCTGTCCCTATAGTAAATTAGCTGTTAATGAGATCTTGATCAAACTTATCGGAATTTTTGACGAAACTTCTACGAAGACAGTGACCTTGATTAAACAGATGGTGTACAAAAAAAGTTCAGAAACTTTTGAGACAGATCGTCTATACTCGCATATGTATATAAAGTGTAACAAAAAATGTGGGTCGCTACTTCAGAAGCATATTCTCATCGAAATAAGCTGAAAAGTTCATACAAATATGTCCAAAAATTATTTTCTAATTGGTCCCTTTCTGTTCTCCCAGAACGCTTGACAAGCTGCTTATAGACAATTTTGAAAAACGATTTGCCCATTTTATTTTGAAAATAAATTATTTAAAAATAATTATTTTCTACTGTTTTGTGTTGTTCGAAATAAAATAATAATTAATTTGTAATTATTTTTTGTAATTATCGTAAGTTTCAACTCAAACACTGTTGACTGTAACATGAAAACGATGCATTTTTGAATATGTTTAATATGAATTTCATTTTGATGAGTAGAATACGCTTTTGAAGTAGCGGTCCGCATTTTTTATATGTACGATATTCATAAAAACAGAATCTATAAAAAATATCTTTTTGCTCTTTGACACAAAAGTTTCACGAATATTTAAAAAAAAGTATAATAAAATTATAAATATATTAATAAAATAATAAAAATCTTTAAAATTTCAATTGGCTGGTTTTTCCTATATTTTTTTTTTCAAACGTATGTCGTATTTTTTCAAATCCGTCAAGCGTTAAATTTTATTTTTCTGGTAGTGGTTTGTGAATTTTCCCGGAAGATGGACATTTAATTTGGATTTTTACGTTCTTTTTTTTACGACTCGCAAGTCGCAAAACAGGAAGTGGTACGTAGAATTGTTACGCGAATATCGTTTCACGGCCGTCGCGATGAAAAAAATAATATTTTAACTTTATGAGTAGCGTTGTTGTGATGGCGGAGTAAAACTGAACCTTGAGAATCCTGTTAATCGACAGTCTAGCACTGCCACGCTAATTATCATCGTCAGATAGTCCATCTCGTTTACACATTTTTAAATTCCAATTCGCAACGCGATACTTAAAGATATAAATAACATGCACGGGTGTTCATTAGCGCAGCCACGATCGCCCGCAGAGAGACTGCACACCGCATTTTGATCTTTCTTTAATATATTTAATGTCCTTATTATAAAGATCATTATATAAAATTATACACAGTCGAAATAACATTATATATCCCTCACACTTTTTTCGTCATAAAAATATTTTTATTCAGCGCGCGAATAATCGCGCGACTTATTCAATCGCATTCGCAATTCATAAGTCGCTAATAAAGCGCGGTTATTTTGAGTCATCAACGTCAGCGAACTCATTGTCGATAATCTCATCAATATTGGATTATTTTTAATGAGCGCGCGTCGTCATTTAGGAATGTATCGCATTCCACGTAAAATTAACTAATTAGTTTCATATGATCGAGTTTTCTTTATTTAAAACACAAAGTTAAAAAAAATTTACGCTTCAACTTTCCTGTCCTGATTTCATTCGATATGACTCATTTGCTAATCTCATTGTCAATTAAAAATAAAGATCTCTCCCTCTCTCTTTCTCTTTAATAATTAATTTTATAATTATAAAATATTTAAAAAAATTATATATTATATTTAAAAAATTTATTATATATTATAATTATACATTATATCACAATTATATAATTATAATATATTTAGAACTTTAATTATAAGTTTATTCACAAGGTATTACTTAATAAATAATCCATTAAGAGAAATAGTGACGAAATAGTGACTATAGCAGTGACATATTATCACTGACATATTCTTTAATTGCTGAATGAGAAAATGTAAGTGATGACTTCAAGACTTAATACATATATTATAAATACGTAAAATCATAAAAAATGTGTCTGCAAACGAATGACGATAAATTATGCGTTTATTAAATTATATAGATATTATTTTCTTGCTACATCTCTCGTATTAAAGTTAACGCACTGCAATCAGTCATGCAACAATTACGAGGGAAATGTTGACGTTATATATACGTACAATTGTTGCCACCACGTGCCCAATGTTGGGCCTGAGTCCCCTGGATGATGGCCGTCACCGACATCATCGGTTTCTCCTTCTTCATCATCTTGCCCGGCTGTTTGCCCGCTCTACTTTCACTCGTCACCGTGGAACGATTTATCTCGTCGGCTTTTTATCTTTCACACACGCACACCACCCCGAGGCACGCCACCACCACCCCGCGTTTTTTATTTTCCACGTGTTCTTTTTTCTTTCTTTTCTTACTTTTCGTTTCTTTTCAACCCTCGTCCCGTCCTCGCCGCGTCATCTCGCGAAAGTCCTACCTTCCACCTTGTCCTTCCTTCCCTCACTCGAGCTAAATTCCTTCTTTTGGTATCGATTTGGTATGGTTGCTCACTGCACTTCTTTGGTTCGTTCGTGATCGATCGCGCGACCGGTTACTTAACTATTCTACAGCAGAAAGAAGAGTGGAGGTTTGGAGGAGAGCAGAAAGGGATATATCGACTGACGGCCGGACGGACGTAAACCGATAAAAATCCTTCACCGAATCGTACAGCGACCTTGAATCCCACGGCATTCTTACTGATGAGTAGCTTATATTCTCTTCTAGCGAAGAGAGCTAAGTCATGTTCGCGATTATTATGGTTCCGAACTTTCTCACATTGCTTTTGATGCAAATCAACATTATTTCTATATCTCTTATATTATTATATAAGAATCTATTTAATGCAAATTATATATATAAATGTTTAATTGTCTAAGCAAATGGATAATGAAAAAAAATAAATAAATAAATAAAAGATGAGAAAGATAAAAATCGCCCGGAAAGAAAAATTACATCTTAACAAAGTCATTATAATCTAGAAACATTAAATTTCTAGAACCAGAAAACCATCTAGAAACAGAAAATATATTTATACGGCTTATTTGCAAAAGGCCTAATTATTATTATGAATGCGCATAACAATTTTACGTACACCGATGATGAATATGCATGGCATTATGACAATACATCGCGATCTTTTACATTGACTGATTTATTCATAATTCCGATTTTGAACGCGCAGCGTTATCTCTTCCATTTTATCATCGATCAAACAGTTCGACCATTATTACCGTGCAGTTTTACAGATTAATCGTGAAATTCAATTGCGAAACGTAAAATCGTGGCAGACGTGTATCTTCCGTAAACATGTTGTTCCTCTTTTATATCTCTTATCGGAAATTTTTAAAAATAAAATTAATCCAGTTTTTTCCCGGTGTCTGAATCGAATATATAACCAAGAAGGTTAAGACGCGTAATCTACAATATAATTACGATAGGCTGCAATTTCGGATACAATAAAATCTAAGGATGGGATTAAGTATCTTACAAGTAGATTTGAATGTTTGCATGGTTTCAAACTCTCTATTCTCTCTTCTACTCATTATTTCGAAAAAAGCAGTACTTAAGTAGACTCGAACTTGGATGAGATAAGTTAGAATTTTCTGTAAGTACTAAGTACTTCGAAAAACAAGAACAGTATTTCTAACAATAAGTACATTCAAACCTAGATCAAGTATATTCGAATCTTTTGTGAGTACTTATGAGAAATTTTATTTTATGTGTATATATGTATAAATTTTTTTATCTTCGAAAGTTCGAGTACTCTACTCGTAAAAAGTTCGATTCTTTACGATAGAAAGTATACTTATAAGTACTCGAATCCTAAAAAATGAAAATATGATTATTAGATTCGACTCAGATTTTTAAGTAGGTATACATTGAACTTGATCCCATCCCTAAATGAAACGAGGATTTGAGAAACATCGTTTTAAGTGTGCCAAGGCATGACGCGTGCAATTAGTCACGGGTGTAAGCACAGCGCTTTAATAATTTTTATCGTGGCCCGGATTGCGAAACAACCGAGCGTGGCCGTCTCGACTCTCGAGGGGAGTCGTTGTCCTTTCTCCGTCGTTCGTCAAATTATCTTGTCACCGAAGAATAGATCGGAGAACCGAATTGGGAGAGAACTGAATGAAGAAGAGAGATGGAAACGCGCCGCGCGTTACTCGCGATCAATTGAATCGGATTGGATTGGATGATTTGCACAGTACACAGCTGTCTGATTGCTCGAAACATGTTCGAAGATATGCTTGTATCTCGAATCGGCTAAAACCTGCTCCGCGAATCGAGTTAAATTCGCGAGCAATACTGAGATATTTGATTATTATTCAACGCGTGTGAGATGATGACTGAGAGAGAAGCGCGAACGTCGACATTAACCGATCGTATCGAAAGTCTGTCTCGGCGCAGACAGACATGTATCTTACGCTTTTTGCGCCGTTTAGGAAACCCAAGGGGAGAACCAGGGATCCCCCGAAGGGAGAGACGTCTCGCGAGGTCGCCGCCGGTCGGAGAACCGACCAGAAAAGTACGCGAGTAGTGGGCGAGAAACGGAGTGAATGCGCGGGCGCGTCCCTCGGGAATCCCCGGCGCGAGATATCGGGAACAGACGCGAAGACGAATGTCCGTTGATCCCGGGCGCGGGAAAAAAGCGGTCGTCCAAGAAATTCGCAAAAACCGTACGCGTCGTGTCGCTGACTCTTGTCGTCAGAAGAAGAAGAACCTCGCTTTTATTCGTTCGCGACAGAGAGATAATGCTGATTTGGAACTCGGCATATAAATCTCTTTTTTTTCCGATAAATTTATTTTGCCTTTCTGCCGCAATTGTAAAAAAAAAAAGAACGGAGATAAATGGCACCTGATCTTAAAGGTCCGATTTTGCAGGGAGAAGGAAACGAGAATAATATTATAAAATAAAATTATAGCTACGCGTAATAGACAATATATTAAGTAATCGAGCAACGTTAGCATTCCTTTGAGGTCGCGTTACAAGATTATTATAAAAAGCGTCGGTGATCTGGTTTACTCGAGACGGCTAAAAGCGAACTTCTTCTCGATACATACGACGAGAGGCTCTAGAAATATTTATCGCCGACTTTTGTGCAGTTTCTCTCGCGCACCGCGTCGCGATCTCGAAATAACAACCGCGGCAGCGTACTCTCTATTATTTCTCTCGTGCCGATTCGCACGCATGCGCTCGCGACCTTGACCATACATGCACGCAGGAAATGCGATTGCCTTGTCTCGCCATCGATGTCGACTCACTCTCTCGAGGGGGATAAAGAGGCGCGATCACTTACATAATGCACCGGCAATTACACGAAATGCACATGCACGAATGTCACGTGTGTGCGCTCCGCTGTTGTTGCACTTGTCGTCGGAGCGGGGTTGTCGGACGTGTCAATTGGCTACTTCTAGCGTTAGTTAGATAGACGGTCAATCGAAAGATAAAATTGGAGCGAGTCCAATAATTTGTGTATTTATCCTTCAAAATAATTTTCACCGATTATACGAGTTTTCCTTCTCGACCATTCAACTGACAATTTTATTACACAATCTATCCAAGTTAGCTAGAGATTTAATATATTTTGATGCGCAGAAATTATTTTAACGTGTATTTTTTAACTCCACGAGATTTTTTTCTGAACCGAACCGATATTTATATGTATATCCATTTCTTTTTATCCAAATTAATCCTTTTTCGGACCTTATGTATATTTCAGACATAATTTTTTCCGCGTTTTACCGTTCGGTCGTTTGATTGTTTTCAATCGTGAATCAATCATTCGTGTTGATCGTGGGTGGTGGATGGCGAAATGACGAACGCGACTCTCGCGACTAATCGCTAAATGTCGAGGTTAAAGTTCAAGGTTAACGCCAAGACTGCGTCTGGCCCACACTCTATAGTGGAAAGACAGATCGATAAATACCGGGTGTTATACGAATTCCTGGCCGTGTGAGATCGCGTGTTCGTAAATTAGACAACATAAATTGAACATTTCCGTCATATGACGCAAATGTCAGATTTGGAATTATGTTGTTATTATGAATCTTTGTCTGATCACAAAGTGACCCAAAGTGCGTTACGCGTTAATGATGATTACAATAAAGTTCTTAATTAAATGTTACGCCTACACAGAAAAAATTGTATTCTCGAACTAAGAGAACTAAAATACTAATCCCTCTTAATAGATATTGTAAAACATCCTTTTAAAAAAAATTAAGAATATATTTATAAATTAGGAATATTTGATTACTAATTTTTTAAGGATTTTCCTCTTAAGGTAAGAAGATTCTTTTGGCGTTTCTTTTAGAATATATTTTTTTTTCTAAAAATAAGTAAGAAATAAAAATACAATTTTTTCAGTCTAAGATTCAAGGTCGCAAAAGTATATCTTATACTTTTTATATAATTTCGAACAACAATAACCTAACATTCAAACGTGAAATGTGATTGTTAAAGATAATAGCAGTCAGAAAGGCTATGATGAGAGATGAAAAAAAGAGAATCATTTTAGAATTTTGAAGGTGCAAAAGCCTCTCGCGTGTTGCGATTTCATTTCCACGTGTTCGAGCGTCAAATGATAAAATAAAATAAAAATAATCGATATGCTTTTTTACGTCATAATTCTAAGAGTGACGTATATTATATGCGTTATCAATAGAAGCGATATATATTCTCAAAGCGGGCGATAGGCTGACGTAATTAAAAGGCGGGGATGATCGATAACGTTATTATAGAGCGAGCGAACGAGCGCGAGGGACGGTATATCGTCCTGCGAAACGATCGATTGGCACGTTAATTCTGGTATCCTGCACGGGTCAACGACAAAAATATGCCGTCGTTATAGAGGAGGAGACTATATTTTATGCATGACGCGCGATAGACACAATCCCTTTCACGTGCCGCTGCCAGTAAGATGCAGATTTTGACTGCTCGATTGAATCGTGCTTCTAACAAACGAGAGAATTTTTTAGAATAATTATATATATAAATAAATTTATATATAAATTATAAATTATGTACCTATATATAAATTTAAAGTCAAATATTTTATCCATTATTTAATCTCCTCTTTGAAATATTTTGAATATTATTGAACTTTTAAACCAAATTTGCTGTTCTGCACAATGCCAAATATTAAATTAGTTTCAAAATTTGAAAAAATATCTTTATATTTGTGTCGGCGTAATTCGAATTCTAAACAAGCTTTCATACTTCAGCACGATTTCGTGAAATCAAACAGCGATAATAATGCCTCGTTTCCACTTGACATTTGTGTTGTTGAACGATTGATGATGTATGTAAATCATCATAAAAACCAAGTATCGTGTTATAATATTGGATAGAACGATATTCATTGTTCAGGGATCGGAATTTGATTTTCGTGATATAAAATGGATGGAATGGTATCCGCTCAATAACTTTTCCTTTTGAAAACAAAACGATACAATTTTCGATTACATCTAAATTCAATTTAGTCGCAACGAAAATATATTTATCACGATAGTTTTTTTTTCTCTCCAAAATAGGACGATGACATAATTACCAATTACAGTAAGAGTTCAATTTTTCCTGGCAAAAAGGAACACTGTTACAGATCTTTTTCTCCGAAAAACGGGATAGTAATCAATTACGTCAAACGAGTTGGATTTCAGTGACACAATAAAGAAGTGACACAACTAAGCTGGTGTTCTTTTTATGGCAAAAAAGATGTTGGGATTCATACTTAAGATATTCATCGATCTGCGATTTATTATTTTAGATTTAAAAAAAATTATTTTATTCATAATCTTCTTTAATTCTCGTTTAAAACACACGAACGCGCAGAGTCTTACAGATACTCTGATGCAGTGACGCATATTATTATAAACATGGTAAATGTCGTGACATTTGAGGTCGCACCGATGTCATGTGAAAACGAGGCTTAACAAACGATCGAGGAACGGGCAAAGGCTCACGATTCGTGCGGCGGTCCTCGGCTTTGTGTGTGCAACGCGCGCGCTGAATGTCACATCTCGGGAGCCATTGATTTTCCACAATAAGAGAACCCTATGTGCTGCTCGCGCGCGCGGGACAGCTTATTGAATTTTCAACAATTGCGATATATATAGCGTTCGGAGAAGACACGTGCGACAGGCGGAGATAGGCGCGCAGCGAGAGAAGTCATCGAGCCTGGTGGGCTGGTGTCGTTATGCAGGTTCAAGTATGACACAAAAAACGCACACATATTCATACACATTCATACATTCGCTACATAATCGAGAAGCACAAACGGTATTGTTGTACGTATTGACATGGCATTTTGTAACTCTCTCTCTCTATACTGCACGGTCTTTAATAATTTTTGGAATAATACCGAGACTCCTTATCTCTCAACAATTCGTTCTTGAGCAACGTGTGATTTTCTTATCTATTGAGGTTGAATTCCAATTGATGTTTTCAAATCTAAACAAGGTTTTACAATGTAGGCAGTCTCTTTTCTTTAAAAATTAGAATGTACAAGAAACGCGTTGAAAAAGATAATTATTTTTCAAACACTATTACAGACGTGTTCAAACTCAATCACTTTTATATTGAAATTTTTTTAGTCATGCATTTTGCGTTTTTCAATAGTCATATTTACTCAAGTTTTATTCTTTTATAAAAGATTGAAGATTTCTTTATAATTTTTTGACATGGATATTATTCGTTAACATCTTTTTTAGTGGAAACCCATTTATTGCAAGTGGCCCATGTTTATGCCTTATGTTTGTCATATATTATTGCTGATATTGATTGGTTTTATGGTATTATTTTTGTACAAATTTAAATAATCGTGTATACACACTATGAACAATAATTTATCTTATGTTAATTGAATTACAATTGTTTGACAACCCAGTGTTTTTGAACAATCGTCAAAATTTTGAGATTAGGGGAAGAAAGTGACTTGTTTACTAAATATTAAAATATAATTTTAAGTATTCTCTAAGTTATAATTAAGATTACTCTTCTTCAAAAAAATTATTAAAACAGCAAAAACTGTGAGTTTAATAATCTGAACACGTCTGTAATTATCTTAAAAGATTAAATTCTTGTTCATCACAGATATCTCGTTAAAATAATAAAGTTTATCATTTGGAATCGAGTTTAACGCGCGCAAAATAAAGAGAGCCCTTGTCGAGGAGCGAGATGTTGCGCACACGCTCGCAAAATAAAATTTCACGAAGCACGTGTGTGCATTCAGCCGCGCGATAGACACAGCTAGAGAGAGATCATTGGAGCTCGTATACGGGTTCAAGTATAGCACGTGACGACACCCGCCAAGATCATCATCGAGAAACGCGACGTGACTCGTGCGTTTCTACGACCGTTGACGACGGCGGTTTCTTGGCACGACGAGATATCGCGAGACAATGACGACAATGTCCGACGCGCGAAGCGTTCACAACGATTATCTGTAGCGGATTATCAAACGTGTCGAGCCACACGAAGGCTCCAAGCAATAATAGTATCCGTTTATCCGGAGCTGCGTCTCTTTTTAGAGACAATAGACTTACGTTGCGTTGAGAGAAATGAATAATAATCATGAGATATACATATATGCATTCTTGACACTCCTGCGGTACCTTCCTCCCCTCCCTCGCCCATTGTGTTTCCCGGGTCGTCGCTATTTTCGCGGCCGCGTCCGCCGATCCGTTCCGCCGCTTAAATTTAGTCGCGGGATTATTTCGAGAGAGAGAGAGAGCGATTACTTCCGCGTGCCCGACGTTCCACCGCCGCGCGATCGTTCGTTGGTGAGAGTTGAGAGTTCACCGTCTCCGGTTAAAAGCCGGGGCGACTCGCGCCCGCAACTCGTCCCGCGACGACCCAGGCAAGGCCGCCGCTGCACAGCTGAAGCCGCCGTTTATCGATCTCTCTCTCTCGACGCCGTGTCGTGAGGGTATCATCGGGCGGTCGCCGCCGCCGCCGCCACCGCCGCCGCCGCCACCACCACCACCGTCGCCGGAACGCATAGCCTTCGCGAGATCGTAGCCGCGTGAAGGTCGCGAAAACGCTGCCGAAGGACGACGCGACCGGGATGCACTCTCGCGCTCTTTCGGCTGCTGCGATCATTGGTGTGTAAACATACGAGCCAGCTAGCCAACCAGGCGGGCAGGCAACCGAGGGAAACCCATTGGCACACTGTGGCCACTTGGCGCGTTCGTATCGATCGTCGACGAGACACCGCCTCGTGCCACGATAATCGTGCACGTCGCATAGACAGGATTTAATTCTTTAAACGCGAATTTATGTGGGTTTTTTTAGCCTTATAGTGGACTCGAGGGAGAATGCGGTAAGCCTGATTTAGAGAAATGATGAAGAGATGAAAAATAATGGCGCACACTTCTTTCTTTAATAAATCCAATTAAAATGGGAAACCGATGGTGTATTTTCGTTCCAGCGAATTTCTGTTTCTACCACACGTGATCTTGGACAATTCATCGCAATTTAAAAAGAAATTCTAATTGTGATTTAGAAAGCAATTGTTTCTTAATTCTAAACACTTGATAAAATTAAAAGAGCAAGCTTGAAAATTGTGATAAAAAATTTGAAATAATATAAAGTGTGACAAAACTTTGTAAACAAGATAAGAAGTTAATAAATTCATTTAATGTAATTTTTCTGTGAAATTATATAAAATAGATAAAAAAATATATATTATAATATCATAACAAATTAAGAATAATGTGCAAAAATAATTTACCGCAACATCTAAAAATTAATAAGGACACATCGCTATTACAACCACGAACAAAATTATTAATTAGAAAACTACAAAGAAAGAAAAGAATGTACGTATTTCTTAAAAAATATATGTCAAGTTTAAAATTATAGGATTTATTTGCCACTAAGTTTTTTAGCGTGCAAATTAACAGAGTAAAAGGGTTAACCAAACTTAACAAGAAGCCTTCGCCTTGCCATACGTCGTCAGCGACGAAAATAAACAATACGAAACGTGCAACGTCCGAAGGAGCTCGGTCGCAGCCAGCACGAGATTTGGCAGCGTAAGGAGGAGAGCCAGCGCGGAGTCCACCAGCGGAGGAGAGGCACGCAACAACAAATCCGCGTTCACTGCACCGAGAGAGCGGCGGCCTTCTCGAATTTCGAGAACGGGCGAGCGAGCAAACGCCTTCCACACCACGTTTACGCTTCTTTTCGATCTGTGTTACGCACAGCAGCCATACGTACACGCACGCTTAAACTTTTGTCTCTTTCTAATCTCTCGTGCCAACAACACCTGACGAAGCCCCGGCGAAACAGACATTCTCTCTCACGCGAACCTCCTCATCGTTTCGCTGATAATCGCGTTCTCTCGCACCCGCGCGAACATGGAAAGTAAAGCATCCTAAGCGAAATACTTGAATGATGCACTCGTGGAAAGAGAAAAGAGAAGAGAAAGAAGCGGAGAATCCATGATGCACACACACAGAGCAGACGCGCGACCCGGTCACCAACGCGAGTGAAGGCTGGGTGAAAAAGAGGATAGAAAAGAGAGAGAAACAATAGGAGGAACACAGATAAACGGGAGAAAGGAGATAAAGAGAAAGAGAAGCGAGAAAGTAAAGTGTAGTAAAGTGTACACACGGTATACGGAGAGAGAGAGAGAGCGAGTGGCGATATCTCTCATGTGTACTCGAGCGACTCGATTCACCGACTGACTGACTCAATGACTGACTGACTGACTGACTGACTCGGAGATGCACGGCGCTAAAAGCGACTGAGTGCCAGCCGGCCGGTCTGGCTCTCGTTGCATGTGAGCGTGCAGTCTTCGGAGCGAGAGGGGGGGGAGAGAGGGGAAGGAGAGGGGGAGGTCGGGGCGGAGGACAGTCAGAGGAATAGAGGGGACGTGCGAGAGTGGTGAGACGACAACGGGGTGATGGCGAGGAGGAGTCGGCGAGTGAGAGACCGGACGAGAAGGGGAGCGAAAAAGGGGAGAGGAGGTCAGGAGGGAAGGAGTGCAACAAAGTCCCGCCCGGCGGCTAACGCTCCGCTTCCACTTGCACTTTTGTTGCGCTTGATGAGAGGACGAGAGAGAAAGAGAGAGGGCCGGTCGATCATCTCTCGGGCAGCCTCGGCAGCTGCGGGATTTTTATCGATAATTATAATGTCGAGAATCATCGCGGCTCGAGATTATCGCGGAAGCTGATTTCGCGCGGCGCGAGACGTGATTCTGGCTGGTGAACAGAGAGAGGAAAGAGGGAAGACGAGTCTTTATTTACGGGCGATTTAATGGAATAAGGAAAATTTTGATGATATAGAACGTATATATAGAGTTCGATTTAAGATGAAGATGTATGCGAGAAGTTTGCAGAATAAATTTTCATGCGTAAAGAGAATAATTTCTATTATGTAAAACGGATATCCCTCATTCTCTCTCTAATTCTTCAAAGCAATTTTGAAAGCGTCGATATTAGAGGCAAAGCTTATTCGAGTTTCTTTTACTGCCGCGTATGTATGCAACTCATTGGTACGAAACCGCAACGATTATTATTCCGAGCGACAACAGAAGGTCCAAATAATTTATTGAACACGATTCTGTGCAAAGATTCTAGCTGATAATAAAACAAAAAAGTAATCTGGCGAAATCTAAGCTTCTCATCAAGAAATTCGCGATGGATTTATGAGCGAAATTATTTGTTCGACGTAATTCGCACGATTATCGCGAATCGATGAAAACATGCATGACGACGACGACGACGACGACGATGATGATGATGGAAACAATCTCACTGCTCGAGGTTTCGCCAAGCGTCTCGTTGCGCCGCGTCGGTGGATGGAAAGGACGAAAGACAGAGAGTGAAATAAAGAGAAAGATTACCGGACGATGTGCTAGAAAGAGAGAGAGGGACAGACGAAACAGCGAGCGGAAAGAAGCCGCCGATAGAGCTTGCGCCGCCACTGTGGAGAACTTAGGAGTCAAGTTCTAGTGCACGGCCGAAACGGGAGAGTCGACCGTCTCCCCTTCCTCGATCTCGTATTTCCCCTTTGTTCCCCGCTACTCCGCCCGAACATCAAGGAGCCGCCACGTCGTAGATCCGGAGTGGTGGAAATGCCTGGAGGTGGTGGGGAAAAATGACAGACGCGAGGGGTGAAGAAGGGGGCGGATGGCCGCGGGAGCCTTGCACAGCGCGCTGTGCAATGTCGAGCGTGCGCTCCGAGAGCGTCCCATGCCCTCCTCTCATTCTCGTTCTCATCCTCTTTCTCCTGTGCATGGAGATTCTACCAGGTGTGACCGAAATTTGTGCCGCCGGAGAACGAACGTGCGGGTAAACAGGGAACCCAGAGACGCGCGGGCGAAGAAATGTACGCGCAAGCGGGTGTACGCATCACGTGTATATGGGTAATATGTGTGGAAGAATGTTCGATTTAATGGAGGAGTAGGGGGAGAGAAGGGAGGGAAAGGGGAGGCGGGAGACTGTTTTTTTTCCCTTTGTTCATATAGACGGTTCTGCGAAAGCGCGATTAGAGATATCGCGAAATTTTAAATTTGGCGATCGTTTACAAACAGATCGGATTATCGCCAACATCTAGTAAATTGTATCGGGATAATTTTAAATATGATTGCAAATAGCTAGACGATTGATTAAAATAGTTTGCGTATAAAAATCGGTCGATATTCAGTAAACATCGCGGATACGATGAACCCCCTTTTAATTTTTTATTAATCGACGAATCTGTTAAATCTAATTATAAATTAAATATTGTAGAATTAATATTGTATTGTATCTAAAATGTTGAATTAGATTAGATTGGGTTAAACTAAATCTTAAGCTAATTAAGTATTCTATACTAATTTGTTATTCAAAGTCTAATCACATAAACGTGCTCGAGTCCTGTTCGCCGTTCGTGCATGGTATTTAGATATGCAATATGTAACTTGTTATAGGCGCGATAAACGCGTATACGGGTACCATTCGTACGGCAGACGTGAAAATTACGACTGCAGACAAAAAAAAAAGTTTCAAGATCATTGCGCGTCGGCCACAGTTGCGAAATGCTATTCCATTAGTGGATCATATTCTGACGTAGGATGCGGGTTCGCTCGAACGAGACGTTCGGTATTGCGTATTTTATGTGGATTGACTCGGAATGACTTGAAATAATTGTGCCATTTCATGTAATAGAATTCTATATATTGCTTCTTGTTGTGCAAATAAATCTATAGCGAGCCGAATACGTAATAATTCTCTCTTACTATTATATACTATTTTTTCTTAGATACTCCCACTTATATTACAAAGGAGAAATTTATAAATAACCATTTCTTTTTTAATATATAACACACAGACACCGTTCCAGAAATATGACCATTCACACTAGCGTGTAGCCAAACTGAGAATAAATAATAGTTTAATGGAAAAAAAAAAAAAAAAAAAAATAGAAAAGTGCGCACTTGCTTTCGCAAGAAAAGATAACGAGCGAACTATTCTTTAACATGTAAATTCTGTACTATCTTTGCCAGATCATTCATGTTTTCTTTTAAAATCATTTAGGAATATTTAATAATTAAAAATTTTTTTTACAAAGCAAATAATTTTTCTAACAATGATTTAAAAGGCATGTACACTCTTGTATATATTTTTTCAGCTGTGTTTTATCCCCCTCAATTCGTCGTTTCCTTTACAATTCCGATATGTCCGGCCGTTTACGAGAACCCGAGTAAACATTTTGATAAGTAGTTCGCATTATTTCTGTCTCGCAATTGCGTGCGAGAAAATTGCGTTGTCGAAAAGAAAAGAAAAAGAAGAGTTACGCCGCAGATGGACCCCGCATCTCGCGCGCGGCGAGCAACCTGCGTCGCACCTGTTTCGATACCATCGATAGATTCGCCATGGCAACATCCTAGACGCGAGCTCTCGGTTTTAAAAAAGCTTCGAAGCCACTGCAACGTGGCCGACAGAAACCTGTGTATTCGCACGCCGGCTGACGCAAGTATTTACATAAAAAATAGTTCGACGAATAAATAGTCACTATATCTATGTACGAATAGGAAATCGAGAGATAATCTGTGATTAAACTTCAAGAAGCTCAAAACGAGCTTGATGGATAATCGCGGGCAGAGTTCATTAATTAAATATTCTCAAAATTCAAAAGTAAACACTAAAAAAATGTATTCTCATTTAAAAAATTTCCCTCATTTCTAGAATACCCTATTCTAAAATAAGTACCAGAAGAGTCCTCTTACTTTAAGAGATCCTCTAAAGATTAGTATCAGATATTCCTATAATTTATAAAAATGTAGACAATTTATTTCTACATTAACAAAAAAGTACATTATTTTACAGCATAGGCAAAGAAAGACTAGTATAAAGAAAGTATAGACATAATACATATATAGACTCAATATGAAGCACGAAACCTGGATTTTGAATGATTAAATTATTAGAACATGTTATACGTTACTTATTCGTGAGCACTTTTCTTAAATTGTTCGAATCTTCTTTTTCAAGTTACTTATTAATTTCATCCATTCTTCTAATAAATTAAAACATGTAGTGACAAATACTACATTGTAAATTGCAACACTATATAAACATATACATTGCTGCAACAATATGACTATCATATACCCAACCGTTTGTTATTAACAAAGAATATATTCATAGTTTTAGAGGATATTCTAGAAACACTTAAGAATATTTGTTAAGAGGGACTTTGTAGCTCTCTTACTTCTAAAATATAATTTTTTTGATAAAATAAACCATATTGACTTATGTAAATAAATATCTAATATAATATGCGATAATAAAAGATATTGGACTAATTATCAATATTATATGTATATCGATATAATTCGCAAAAATCAATTTATTATCGAAAGATACTATCTCCTCAAAATAAATAACTTTTTAACAATCAAGTAATAATATTCATAGATAGGTCACGCATAGGTTTTCTGAGATACGCTCTTAGCGTCTACGATGGTAGAATTAATACAAAAAAGTGTGTGTGTGTGTGTGTGTGTGTGTATGTGCGCGCGCGTATGTATTGTGTTATGATACTCTGAAGGCATCTTAGGACCGTGGAGGGTTGAGGAAGTTCCGTCGGTTTTTGCATGGTCGATGGCAGGCCAGTGTGCCTTTGGCCCATATGCCGGCAAACCAGTCGACCAACCACATCACGACACATCTATACTATACGACGGCCATCACGCGAGGAAACGCACACCCCAGCATTCAACCGCCGCCACCACCACCATCACGGTTTGTGCACGCGCGTGTACGTGTACAACTCGCTCTGCTAGGGTTGTCAAGGTTAGCCACCTACTCGCCGCTGTAAGCCTCTGCAGTCTCCGGTGCATGTTGCGCGAAAGAGTCGTCTTTCCAGCTTTAAACTTTATTACGTGTTCGCGCGAGGAACATCGAAGGCTATTCTGACGCCTTAAAGTCTCGATGACGTATGACTTTATAAAGTCACACTGTAAATGTCGTATACTACGCGCGCGTGCGAGATTATATTTACGCGTGTATACATACATCAGAACAGTTGTTGTTCTGCGTACGTCGACCTTGTTTTTAGGAAACTCTGGGACGCCGAGGCCACTCGGGGAAGTGGCCCCCCTGCACGGGTACCCTCTCTCCCTTATCTGGGCGTTACGCATACTCGTTATCGCAAGGAAAAATATGTTAACGCTCAAGCGAAAGTCAAACTGATCTTCGATTTATCATCGTTAAACATTGTTTTTTTTAACTAAAGGTTAGCTATTTTGCTATTTAAATTTCGTTTCTTCATGATATGCAAGAATCTTTCTTAACGATTTTTTGAAGAATCGATTTTGCGTCAATTACAATTGATAATATTAACCCTTAGTCGCGCAAAATACAGGTGGTATTTTAAATTTTATATGTTTAAGTTACGTTAGTTAGATTCACGTCGAATTTATATTTCTCAAATATTTTTAGGAGTATTATTTTGAAAAATATAACTTAAAATAAATGAAAGATGACTACTATACTCAATAACTCGAATGGTTTATTTTTTAATGGAAATAATGAGATGGAATCATTTACATCCTAAGCAACTAATAACATGATTCTGATTGGGCGCGATTAATTAAGGCTTAAAAGAAGTGAAATAAATGTAAAATTTATTGAAAATTTTCAAAACTTATATTCCTATGCGAATAGACAGCAATATTACAATTTTTATTTTTCGACACTTTAATGCAACAAAAGCTCAATTCCCTGCGTATATATATTATTATTTAGAGTCATCAAACGTCTGATTTTCGGGAGTGTCGCTCGTGTCACCGCGATTGATGCGCGCATCAGCGGACTGCATGCACGAGAAACGCATTTTTTTTTTTGCAAGCACAGCAGTAGGACGAGGAAAGGTTAACTGGACTCGCCGATATTCCGTTTACATTCTTCGGAACTGGTTTTCGCCAGTCATCGATTCTATGCGATCCCTAGAAGAGCGGAGGAGAACGGCCCATTTGGAAGCGGGCGCACAAAAATGCGCCAACAAAAGCGAAATTTGGAAATTCCAACAATCTCACGGCACGAACCGATGCTTTGAATGCATCCGTGCATTATACGACTCTCCTTAGGGAATCACCGAAAATTCAATTCATGTGCGCTCTTTCGCCGACCGAAACGTCGCATAATGAATGACGAAGGTGGTTGTTAAAACAGGATATCAATTCTATATCTAAAATGTAGTAATGTTAAAAGTGAGCAGTTGATGTGATCCGTAACTTTCATCATTTTGCTTCTTTATTTTCTTATCAGTTTTTGAAGAAGTTAGTTCAACAATATTATGATTAATATTAATTTCCTTGAATAAAATAAAATATCGAGTGAAATATGTATATCGAAATATTTGTATATCATAACGTACCGGTAAAATAAATAAGTATCTGTATATAATCATTTATTTGTAAATCAGCCTTTTGAAACTCGCGCTTTTTTACTACATCGATATCTAGATACAGATCAGACGTAATGACTTCAAATAATAATATATATGCAGGGAATTGAGCTTTTGTTGAGTTAAAGTACAAGTGGAAAGATAGGAATTGTAATATTGTTATCTATTCGCAGAAATATAAGTTTTGAAATTTTCAAAAAATTTATTATTTATATTTTACTTCTTTTAAGCCTTAATTAGTCGCGCCTAATCGGAGTCACGTTATTACGTGGGGTGTAAATGATTCCACCTCATTATTTTGATAAAATGTTTTTCCCTACACTGATAAATCTAATGATATTATATTTTCACTTCGACATTACAGAATCACGCAAATTCGCGTGAGATAAAAGTGCGAAAAATCAGTGATATAATTTAAGTTACAGAATCGATCCTCTAGTCATTCCGCTGGAACGTTTCTTCCGGCGTCACGAGATAGCTTATGCATTATCATACGTATTGAGTATCGCGTGTCTCGCTACTGCAAGATGCATAAACGAGTTTTCATGCTCCGATGCGTTCTTGGAAATTCATTGTAAAAAAAGATCGGGTACCGCCAAGGATGATACTTGAGAGATTATAGCGCGGCAATTATATTTGTATTTTAAAACTTCAAAAAAGCAATTATTTAAATTAAGTAATAATACGTTTTTTTCAGGTCGAAAAAAACAAAATAAAAAAAAAGATACGATAATTCAATGACGTTCTATAAGAAAAAAACTTAAAAAACGTAATTTTCAGGGAAGGTCATCCTGCTTCGCGGACACCCGCACTATCGCGTAATGAACCGCGACAGATGTTACTGATAGCGGGTCACCAGAGAGAATCGGCCGACCGTCTTGGGATCGTCAGATCGCACAAGCGAGGATCGTTCCACTTTTTTATTCCGTGGATTTCAACTTCTTGCATTTATGTATACCATGTCTCGTCGGTCGTCCGACTGTATGCTAGACCTAACACACAAAAGCAGCCTGAATCGCTGAAACCGAAACATTACTCGAGGCGACGAAGACGACGATAGTGACGAGGCCTTCGAAAAAAAGAGAGAAAGAGAGATAAAACCGAGTTTGGACGAAGGAGATGGAAAAGAGGCACGGACGAAGCAGCTGTTTCGTCTGGTCTCGCCTGGTACAATGCAAAATTCAGCCTCTAATTCTAAAGCGGTTCGCCAATCAGCCGCGTCATTGTTCGCCCGTGAAAGCTCGCGATTTTTTAGGAGAGGGGAGGAGGGCTAATCGTTTTCTGAATCCTAATGAGCGACTTCGGGTAAGAAAAAGAGAGAAAACAAGAAAAGAATTCGCAGAGAGGGAACACCGAAAGGGATATTCAACTGGGTTCGAACAGCGGACTCTTGAATACCAAAAGTATCACAGAGTCTCGAGAATAAGAGAGAGCAGAAAGAGAGCAAAGGAGGGAGGAAAGGAGAGAGAGAAAGGGGAGAAAGAGCAAGAGAGGGGAAGGGAAGCATAATTAGAAAAATGAGTAATTTATTTTGTTATATTATCGCGAATGGCAGAGTCCCGATTAAAACGAGGGGAAGGATAAAGGAGGCAGAATTAGCGCGCTAGACGAGCTAGCTCGGGATTAAGCGAAGAATCGGGAATGATTAATCTCCCAGAAAGGAAAGACGTATATATACGATCGTGTGCGCCGCAATGGCTGCGCGTTTATCAGACGCATGATTGTCAGAAACAGTCGTCTTGTACCAACGAACGGTCGGCGGCCTCGAAAATCTACGTACGCGCTTCATATGTACAATGCTGATCGTGTTAACGCGACCACGTATGTATGTAGTTGGCACGCTATAAATAATACTCGTCCACGAGAAGCGACAGGACGGCTGATCAATCGGATGTAGGTGTGGAAAGGAACAAGCCGCAACGAGAGAGAGAGAGAGAGAGAGAGAGATGATGAGAGCGTGAGTGGAAAAGAGAAAGCGACAGAGAAAGATAAAGAGGGGAGAGAGCAGTCAAGGACGACGTACGTGACCACTGCATTGCGACGACGGATTCTGTTGAGGATCCTGAAATTCCTCGGCCGAGAAACGCGCGATGTCGTGTTTATAGGTGATGTATAAATAGTACGTTCACCCGAATCGGCTCCCCTCGCGACTGATCCAGAACGCGTTTATTTTGCTGAGAGGGACGGTTTTCTCGCGACTTTGTAAGATACGACGAATAATATCGCGCACATATGGATCGTTTTTTTCTCTCTCTTTTTCTTCTTCTTAGAATGCATATTATTTTAATTTTAAAAAATAATTCGAATAATGCGTCAATTGTATAAACAATGTTTCCGCATGACAATTTCATGCAGTTCTTGACATATTATTTATTAATATCTTTATATATTTCATATATCTTTTATATAATATTAAACAATGAAAAATAAAGAGAATAAATATTTATATAAATTTTAGCATGAGTTGGGTAACATTTGATGTTATTAAAATAGTATCCAAAATTGATCTCATCGCGCGACTGACACGCGCCTAATTACGAAGACACGCACGGTTGTATATTAAATACAAAAAGTATTATTCATTGTGTTCTATTTTTAATAATGCTATTAGCGCGATTATTTCCGTGCAAACATATGTTTTCCTAGTTTATTTGTGTACGTGTGTATGTTACTATATTATATTACATAATGAATATTATCTTGAGACGCCAAAGGTGTCATAGATGCGCATAAATTAATCGAAATGTAAAACGATGGCATAACGAAACCGAGGTAAAAAAGTCATTCCTATATGTATTTATTTATATCCTTCTTTTTCTGATACGAGATACATGAAAAAAGTGCACTTACTAAGATCGTAAATGCTTCCTTTTACGAGCTATAGCCCAAAATTATCGTCTATAAAGGGGACGATATTTTTATATCGATAATGTATTGTTCGCAGCAAGAACCAATTTATCCCGGGTAAAACCCTTCGGACAGCAATGACGACGATAAACTCTGATAACACTCATCAGAATTTCTACGCCGAGATACTTCATGGACACCAATTTCTTAATTGCTATTCAATAATAATACGCGCTTTCTTTCTTATCTTATCTTCTGGTTGGTTCCCGACCATGATTCAAACCTTGACCGAGTTCAAGATAGTGGGTGGCGTTCCTAGTCGGATTGTCAATATATCATAAATGTGGATCGCTTCTTCAGATTCTACTCATCGAAATGAGCAAAAAAGTTCATATAAATATATATCAAAAGATAAATCGTTTTCACATTATAGTCATGTTTGGATTGAAGCTTAAGATAATTACAAAAAGTGTATTATTGGATGATTGCAAAAGTTCGTGCCCGATTTGCATAGATGGTGTTAATAACTTCAAATCGGGCACGAACTTTTGCAATCATCCAATATTTTATTTTCCAACAATACAAAATATATAAATTAGAAAATAATTCTCGCAAAATAATTCATTCTCAAGGCAAAATGAGTAAATCGTTTTCCAAAAATGATCTGTAAGCAGTATTTATCAAGCATCCGGGCGGGATAAAAGTGGCAATTAAAAAATCATTTTTGAACATATATGTTTATATAAAATTTTTTCCTCATTCCGTAGAATACACCCTTGAAGAAGCAGCTCACATTTATGATACATCCTGTATGCGCGAGCTCGAAAAAATTTCTACCATTCCATGTCCTGATTTCTAACAACGGAAGTAATGTATCATATCATTCTGAGCGTTACGTTGTGTAATTACATAACTTAAGAAAAATCTTCAAACATGATCTTAAGTTTAAAAATAAATCTGAACATTAAATTTTCTCTCTCTCTTTCATCGCGCAAGAATTGGAACAAAAATATGAATTATGCGTAGGAAAAGAATTGGCGTGACAAGGTACTTTATATTAGTCTTATAAAGAAACGAATCAAGCGCACTTTTTCTATATAAACCTGCGCGCAGTAAATCTTCTTAACCCTACCGATTAATCGTTGCACGTAACTGGGAGTTGGTACGATTATAAAGTCTTAAAAAAATTACGAAATATGTAAATCATTTGAAAGTAGCTACTCACGTGACGAAGGAGTATAACGCCAAGAAACGAGGCAAAACTGGTACATGATAACCAATACAGATATCGTGCCACTTACCTGCAACAAGAGCAAAAAAGAAAACAAATGTTATTTATCAAACTTTGTGATAAGTAAAAGCGTGGTTACAATATAATATAATTATGTGCTACAAGGATAATTTTAAAAATATTCATATACATATAAGTATATATATAACATGTAATATACATATAATGACCACAATATATGTTGCGAATCCATATTAATTTCTATCTATATTAATTTTCATAATTGATCTCTTTAATTTTAATTTTATGTGACAACAAAAAATGGTACAATCTTTTTATATAATTTATTTTAAAACAGATTAATTGTGTGGGAATGGCATGACCCTGATCCCAGAGAATCCAAGGAGCAGTCCTTGCACCGTATCTTGCGTCACGCTTACCGGAGGAACTCCGCACTTGACCCGATTTCGGGCACGCGCGCGATTCCCTTTCCGCCGCCTCTCCCGGGCGGAAAAGCTCGCTCCTTCACCCCTTACCCTCCCTTCTACTCCCGTTTCCCCTTGCAGCGAGATGCATTTCAGTTGAAAATTGCATCGCGCGATCGACCACATCGGCCTTGACATTCCCGCGCTGCATGATCGGCAAATGAAGCCTCGTCACGTAAAACCGCGACTGGCGTAAACATGTGAGAAATGACGATACTCAACTTCTCATAAAGTTTGTCGTTCTGTCGAACCTATGCAATGTTTTATTGCTAAATAAAACGTGCGGCCGCGCTGAATTACCACACAAATGATCAATTTTACCTTTGATTCGTCTCGGGCACTCCCCCCAATTAGCGGATAGATACGTAAAACGAGACCTCCTCGAGGCGATAAAAGTCAAGCGGAAGGATATTTGATTAAATCGGCGATCGACGTCTCTAAATTATACATATATGTATATGTATGTAAAAATTGCCACACTTGAGATCGAACATTGATCGCTTATATCCGTCATTATGCTTTCCTATGAGACTGCTATATAGATAAAACTGAGTTTTATCTCGACAAGAGAGGGTTTTTGTCGAACATCGTCGATAAATATTATTCTTAATTAAACGAAAGATATTCAATGTATCTAGGATACTCTGCATACACGTTCATCTTTCGTTTCCGCTCTATTTATTACAGAGCAGCATCGTTTTGGAATTCACTCGATTCTCAGTCTTCAAAAGTAAACTGCTTGATCTAGCAATGGGATTAAGTATCTTACAAGTAGATTTAAATTTGTTTGCATGATTTCGAACACTCTATGAGTGTATGATAATAAATTAAATACCTGCTGAAGAAAGAACGGAAATGTTTAAAATAATTAAAAAGGAATTTTAAAACAAGTTTGTTGCACCTAATATATGTGCCTGGCTCTTATTAATTCTTTTCATACCTAATTTTGTATCTTTATTACTTAAAAAAAAACAGTATTTTTAAATAGACTCGAATCAAGATGGGATAAATTCGAACTCCCTTTTTATGAATATCTTTTCTCTATATAATCTTTTTCAGTATAAATTTATAATCATATATATTTTTTCTAGTTTTTAAATTTATTATTGAATAACACACATAATAAATATCTTCTACTTGCTATTACTAAACTGCTACTATGTATTATTTAATCACTCGCGCGATTGCAATAAAAACACGCTAATATATTTTGACGCGGAAAATTTTGCAAATGAGATATAAATCACGGCGGGAAAGAGAGGGATAGAAAAAGAGAGAGAGAGAGAGAGAAAGAGAGAAAGAGAGAGAGAGAGAGAGAGAGAGAGAGAGAGAGAGAGAGAGAGAGAGAGAGAGAGAGAGAGAGAGAGAGAAAGAGAAAGAGAAGGCACGAAGGGGAGGTGAACCAGGCCAGTACTGCCGCAGTCAAGGGGACCTGTTGGACGGAAATGCAATGGAATATGGGTCGCGACCGGGATTATGGAGACGACGCGCTCTCTTTTTTACTTATGCGTCTCGCGTCACTGAAATTTTTCCGCTCCGGAAATGCCCGGATGACGAAATGCACCTGCGTGCATCCAGTGGGGCAGCAGCCGCGTTGCATCTCATCGGACGGAAGACAAATAGTGTCATAAATAGAACGCGGAGGCTCTACCAATGGATTTACAAAGCGGCGGTACTGCGCTTCGTGAAGCCCGACACTTTTTTTTTAAATAAAAATAAGGCTTATATACGCTATTTATCGGTCAACATAATTTTGACGTAAAAATATATTCCAATAAAAGCGATTTATTTTAATAATAGTAAATAATAATAAAAGATATGTGTAACTTCAATAATAATAAAGCAGAGAGACTTCTCAAATTTATCTAATTGGCTGCAGAAAAATGTATTATATTATACATGGTAAAAATATGTAAATTGATAAATTATTAATAACAATCATATATATGTATTACTCATATCATAAAAATAATAGGACGATCGCAATAACGGTCATTGTAAATATAATTTTCTACGATGAGATATCGCAACGCGACGTAATGTTATGCTTGATTATATCGTTATCATGAGCGCGTTATCAGTGCGGGTCATCGTTTTTAGTACGCATATATAGTCGCGGAGCTTTGCTTGTGCAAATGCGGATAACGAATTTCCATCGAAGAAAGATTCATATGTATTCGCGGATCCTCTCGGCCTCTCGAAATGACACCGGGAATGCAACGCGATGCGATCGTGCGACCGGAAAGCCGAGGATACGTAAAGTAACGCTGGTCAGGGTACGCAAAAGGAGAAGGCAAGTGGGTTAGTAGGTGACTCGTGCTAAACAGTGCACAGGAGTGTCCCGACATTGACCTATATGTCTACTTTATGCGTGCACTCGCCCCCACCCCCTCCTGTGACCCATCCTTCTCACTCTTTCTTTCTTTCTCTGTTTCTCTATCTCTCTCTCTCGCTGCCTCTCTTCCAGCATCCCCTCCAGCGATGCACTTTCCAGCCAATTGCATATAGGGTCCGCTTGCAGTGTGCATTGCCCCACTCTACCCGCCGACACCCTGGCGCCGAATCGCCGCCGCCCCCGCCGTTTCCGCCCTTCCCCCCTGTCGGACTACCAGCGAATGATGGTGCGATCGATGCCCTACAGCGGGTGACGAAACTCGACCCAGGCATACAAGACTCTAAAGTGCCCTCCCAAACTTCTTAACATCCTCATATATGTCGTAGGCTCTTTCTTTCTCTTTCTTCTACTCTGTGTGTGTGCATAGCGACTGACTTTTCAAAGATACGATAGACGTAATATTGTAGACATGAAAAAAAAATAGTGAGTTTGTTGCCATCATCATTATTCGAGAAAATCAATCTCTTATAATAATAAAAAGTCCATCTATCTCTATTAAAGTTTGCAATTATGAAAGATCAGTGGAGTCATCGTTCTTTGTCAGTACAGAGACAAATATATCTATCAGAGAATCAAATTTTTATCAATAATCATACTAAAAACGCGCGAGTAAAACACGTGAAATAAAAAATCATAGAGTATCATTTCTTTTTATCTAGATGCTTATCAGAATTGCAATCTGAATATCTTCAGTATGTATAGCTCGAAATAGATGTTCAGAAGAAGAGAGCTGGCAGCTCTATCCATAATTTGTAAAATCAATTTTAAATATCAAACTCGTATTTACAGTGAATTTTACAAATCATAAACTTGCACTGTGTCTTGTAGGGATGGAATCGCAATATGTACCTATTTAAAAATCCAAATCGAATCTAGTAATCAAGTTTTATTTTTTATGATTCAAATAATACAAGAAATAATATTTTATATATTGTACTTGCGAAATAATTGCATTTAGAACAGTTATATTCAAATTTTAAATTAAGTATCTGCAAGGTTCAAATATTCTTATAAATATTTTCTATTGTAAAGAAGAATCAAATCTCTTTTATAAATATTATTAGTACTCGAATTCTAAGATAAACAAATTCGAATCTATCTATAAGATACTCAATCCCATCGCTAGTGTCTTGACTTTAAATGCGTCATATTTTCGTTACCGATTACCAGAATCAGACTTTGATTTCGTGGAGAGACCCTATTTGGACGTGATCCCTCCAGCGATCTCTTACAAAACAGCTGCTAAGCCGAGAATCACCGCCATCGCGATCTCACCTGTCGTGAGGTGCGTTCATCGTCATCGTTGTTGTCGACCTTGACGAGGACAAGGCGATAATAAATCGTTTCGTAACGTAATCTGCGTACGCAGTCAGTAGTATGGCGTAGCACGAAGAGGCATATAACCTTGCGGAAATATAAATAGTACACTCGGCGGAGAGGAAAGAATAGAGTAAAAACAAAAAAAAAAAAAAAGAAAAAAATAGAAAAAAAGAAGTTAAAGTCGCAAGTCAGTCACACTCGACGCGCTTTTCTCACGCCTAGCGCACTTTCCCTTTCCCGCACCTCATCTCATCATGCAAGGAGCCGTGTGCGTGCCCTCGAGAAAAGGGGCACGCGCAATCCGTGCTCTTTCCTCCATCCTCCCTCGCACGCGTTACATAACACACGCCGTCCGTGTGGGAAGCCGCGCGCGTTTTGTTTCCACCTTGCGGAATATTACGGTATCGCTATGACTATGATGAATAATCGTGTAGTATACATAGTAATTTGGTCGTGATGGTGACTCCGCGCGGGAACAATATCGCGACGGTAATTACATTATGGAGATGACAGTCGTGGGCGCGGTAACGACCACACAGGGACAAACAACGTAGCGGCTACTATAAGAGTAAACGCGCGAGTGCATATATGTATACGCGAAACATGATTTCCACATTGCACACACATATACGACATTACTTTTTCTGTAATTAATATTATAATAGCGAAAAATATATTCTTGTGTAAATATAGTCTTGTGACATAAAAAATATACAGCTTATTTTTTTAGGATAATTTTACATTGTGAGAAAATATTGCAGAGGGTGTCTACTCAAACCTTGTCAAAAAATTCCTTAATCTTCCAGGTATTTTCGTTTAAAATTCTAGATTAAATAAGAATATTTGTAGATATACAATTTTTTTAAATAAGTTCCTTTATTTTATTTGATTACTAATGTGTCTTCTATATTCATACTATTACAAAGAAAGTTATCAAGAATGCAAATTTTTTAGCATTTAATATTAATTTATCAATCGTATTTTCTATGAAGCTTACATAAGACTTTGATTCTAAAAAGAAATCATCAATAAAATCCTTCAAAAACTAAACACATGTTTATAGTTTAATAATGAATTCTTTTTCTATTCTAAAAAACAAAATAAAAGCTAAATATAACATTTATATTAAATATTTTAAAGAATACAATTTAAAAAAAAAATTCTCTGAATCTCAAAATTCCATGAGTTCCCGAATTTTTCAAAGTAAAAAAAATCTTTAATAATCCCCAATTCTCTTGGTTTTTCCAAGAAATAGACATTTTAGTGTATACAAAATGTGATTTCATGATGCACACGCAATCTTACTTTTTCTTAAATTAATATTATAGCATAATATAAATTCTTCCGTAAATAATATCACAAATATACATTATAATTTCATACATTATGAGAAAATATTGCATTATCTTGTAATAATTCTTCAATTTATGATGACACAAAATAGTTTGGAGGACAGAAAAGAAAATCTCAGACGAGGCTAAGAATCGCAATTTTGCCGTTTTTGATTCTGGACGCACAGAAAAACGCATGCAGATAAAAAAATGTTCATTGAAAACAAGCTGTATATCTTCACGTATGAACCCTCTCTCTCTCTCCCTCTCTGAATATATAAAGGCAAAGATCAAAGATGAAGACAATATTTTCAGACATTACAGATAATACTTTTTAACGATCGATTATTTTGTCGCGAGTCTTCGTTCCGTCTATATACATATAGAGCAGAGGATCGGACGCGATTCTATTATCGTCGCAAACGCGACAAAACGCATGCCTTTATCGCGTCGCGTATTTAAAACTTTTTATATATCATACACATATCTACTTCTCTGCGTTGCGCTGGTCATGCACGCGGCCTACGACTCTTTCAATTTTTTTTTTCCTAAGCTCGCGAAATGTCGCCGTGGTGCGATTAATGTCGCGAAGTAAATCAAATACGTCACGTTCTGCGATAAGCCGCAAGGAAGCAAGAATCGGTCGCCTAGAAACACGATTCTATATAACGCAAGACTTTAATTATCACTTTTTTAAAAATTTCTACGAGAGAAAGAGAGAGAGAAAATTCAGAAATAATAAAAAATATTTTAATTTTTTTCTCTATAAATATATGTATATATAAAAATAAAAAATATTTAATATAAAAAAATATATATATCTTTATAGAATATATAATTATATAATTATATTTAATATATATAATTATATAATATATAGATCTTTAAAATAGAATATACATATACAAAATAAAAATTCTATTAAATATTATATACACTGAAAAAAAATTTGTTAACTTGACTAAACCTTTCAATAAAAATATTTAAATTAAACATAACATAACATAACATAATTAAATCTACCAAAACGTATAATATATGTTCAATTAACAAAATAATAATTTAGTTGAAAGATTTAGTCAAATTAATTTTTTTTTCAGTGTACATATTCTGTTCATATTTAATAGAATATTAATGGATGAAAAATGAGAAGTATATGTAAAATCTATAATAACATTTAATAAGTTATATTGGCCAAAGGTCTAGAATTTTTTTTCTTTGATGTCATGCGCGAATTGCTAGCATCCTTTTGTCGTTTCACGATCGACAAGTAATAATATATCGTCGGTTTGCCTGCGCGTGTCCGCAATTGGCTAAAATTGCCCGGTCGTGCCGCAATTCCTGCTACAATTCTATCAATTCCGCATCGATCGGCGGTTGAAACTCGTGTTGAAATCGCGCCGCATGTGCATTCTGTGTTAGAGATATATCGGAGAAATTTACATCTTCGTGAATACTCCATTTTGAGAGTTTCAATCTCGTGATTTCTTTAAAATTCTAAGTAGATCCTCATGAGAAAGAATTCCAAAACAATGATTCGAACCGATAAATTAAAAAAAAAAGTTGAGGTTCTAGAGAGTTCCTTCGAATTAAAATTTGTTTAAATTTTTATCGGTCAAATTTTTTATCTTTCTTTGTTTTCAGAATTCTGGAGAAATAGTATCTTAAGAATTCTATCGAAAAGTATCAGATATTCAAATTGATTCAGATATTCAAATTGATTCTAATTAAAATATTATAACTTACAACCAACTTTGATATAACGATAATAAAGCGCGTGGAGTTGACATTATTTTTTTAAATTTATTTTTAGCATCATTATGAAAACTTTTTCCATTTAATAAATTTTTTTTCATTTTGGAGCAACCTGAACAGATGGGAAATCTGATGGGACAAAAGATCCGGAGAATAAGATAGAACTGACCACGAAAAGTCCAGAATTTTTCCCTGGATTATTTTAGCCGTAGGGGGTCGGACGTTGTCGTGTAGCAAAAGTACATTTGCGATTGATGAGGGGTCACTTGGTTTCTCAGAAGAAGTGATTCTACTAATTCTTTATAGAAACATTATTTACGAGAACCAACCCGATATATCGAAATTAAAAAAAAAAAAAAATGAAGCCCTAACTTTACAGGGATGAAATTCGCGCGAGACAAACCTTGAGAATGTGTAGAATTAAAACGCGCGTGCGATCGCGCAACTGCGGGATATCTTAATTACTACCCGCATACACGCATACGACGACGACGACGGCCATCGTGCATAATAGCCGTCGCGCAATCCGTACGAGTCCGCACTGTGTGTGACTAAATTATCAGTACGTGTTTAATTAAGCTGGGGGCAGCGTTGCGCTGCAATATTCCTTACGGCCAAGGTCGTCGCAGGTCTGGCGAAATAATTGGCGAACCGGGTCTCGAAAACGACGACGACGCGTGTATCGTCGGATATAATCGCCGAGAGTCTCGGCGTTGTTCGTGGCGAGACTCTAAAGTCGGGGAAAAAGTGGACAACATACACACAAGCACAGATGCGTATCGGCGCGTTTAAGAGAGCCCCTCCACTCCCCCTCCCAATAATAATTATAATCCCGCGAGGAAAAAGAGAAGTGAACGCGCACAGCAAGAAAGACGCGTAATTGCACTTCTCCTTAGCAATGGCACACGAACAAATAACTCGTTATAGACGTCATTATTCTCTGATTTAAAAAATGCATTCTGCTTTCGAACGATTAAATCCGCTAATGACGCACATTGGATTATTCAAGTAACGTTCGAGTAATTTACAATGGGCGGTGAATAATTAATATTTCGCTTAAATTATTCAGATAGTTACACTTTGTACATGCGATACTGTATCATTCTCTGCTACAGAGTGTCGTTAATGACTAGCATCGATAAACAGCGTGAAGAGGGAACAAAAACCAATAATCTATTTTTTAAATAACGTTCATGCATAGAACATTAGTTCATGCAAATTTCATATTAATCATTGAAAATATCTCTTTTAATCCAATTCTATTTTGGAGCGAAAAATATTACGAGTTAGTGTGCATTAGTGTGCATTAATGTGATCGCCGATCGCCGCATATTCATAATGCAACACGTGTCGCTTAAACATTGAAAGAAATATGTCGCGTTCCATTCCCGTGAATTATTTCCCATTGTAACATACAGAATCGCGCGATATGCAATTTCAAATGGTGGTTGCATCAATTCTACAGGGTGCTCTGAACAAAACGCAATCAATTTTTGTTGCGCTCCCCGACAATAAGAAATTAATTTCCTTTTGTCATTTACCTACGGTTATTTATTGTCAACTATTCCGTGTTACCGTGTCAGGGATAATAATTTCACGGTCGTTGCGATAATTTCACAACAAACGCGCCAGTGTCTAAAACTGCACTTTCTCACGGCGACGTGGCAGATTTAAAAAAAAAAACTCTCTGTCGTGAATCAATTAAACTTATTTTCATATTAAAAATGAGCATCATCGAAAAAATTGTATTCTCGAAGTAAGAGGACTGTATACTATATACACTATAAAAATCCCTCTCGACAGATATTCTTAAGTGTTTCTGTATACTATAAAATTCCTTACAAAATCTCTTAACAGATATATTCTTAAATATTTCTGGAACATCCTCTAAAACTAAGAATGTATATTCTTTGTTAATAACAAACGGTCGTGTTTTTTTACGCGGACAGTTAATTTGACGTTATATGGTCATAGTGTTGCAGCAACATTGGATATACAATGGTGTTGCAATACAGTGCAGTGCAGTGTTTGTCATTGAATGTGGTTTGAGTTTATTAAAAGAATAAATTTATTAAAAGAATGAATAAAGTTAATAAGCGGTTCAAAAAAGAAGACTCGAACGACTTAAGGGAAACGTTCACGAGTTAACGCATGTAATATAATTTTATTTTATTATTCAGGACTTAATTAGATCTCGTGCCTCATGCTCTATATTTGTCTATGCTTTCTTCATGTCTTTCTTTGCATGTACGCTATAAAATAATTTAATGTAATAATAAATCACATTTCGTCTACATTTTTTATAAATTAGGAATGATATTAATCTTTTTCCCTTCTTATATAAGGTAAGAGGATTATTTTGGCGCTTATTTTAGAACAAGATATTCTAAAAATAAATTAAAAATTCTTAAAATGATCTACAATTTTTTCAGTGATGAATTTTTTCCCACGATAGCGAATGGAACAAAGCTGCAAAAAAACGCAGTTCTATGCATGTTATCGCCGGGTAATCGCGCGGAAGCTCCGCAACAACACAAACGCGATATTCGCACGCGCTGTATAAGAAAACTGTAAAAGGCTAGCGATGCGTGAATAATTCGCGCTGCCTTTGGCCTTCGGGTGCATAAACGCTATGTTATATATGATAGGTGTGTCCTGTTCCGCGGTGAGCAACCAATGTCACTGGGTCGACGCATTCTCTGCATTCGCCATGAAAAACTGGCAACAATGCGCGTGCGATGCAACAATTGCGTAACACGATTGCGCAATTACCGATCTGCTTAAACGGAATCATTGCAGCGCTGCGCTTCTCTCGGATCGCGTGCTTGCAATGGTCGATCAATAAACTCGCTTGCGTGTCGCGCGTATATGCGTCGAGTATATTGTGTGTCAATACATTTTCGCGCCGATTCATCGCGTTGATGATCGTCCATTCAATCGCGCGAGATCGAGCGATCCTCCGTTGACAAAAGATACAATCGCGTCGGTCGTAATTACGCGATGTAATTCGCTGATCGTTTGTTAAATAATTATTATCACGCGAATAGAATAATCAAATTATATATTATCTCATTCGGAAGCAGATTTATGATACTGGTATAACAAAAAATTAACGTGAAATTTCTCACAAGTATTCATAAAAGATTCAAACATATACTTGATCCAGGTTTGAATGTATACTTGAAAGTACACTTATTTTTCAGGATACTTATAGAGAGTTCGAACTTCTCATCCAGGTTTATGTCTACTACTGTTTTTTTTCTTTTTTCAAAGTTCGAAACTATGCAAATATGAATATTTGAAACTATTTGTAAGATAAACTTAATCCCATCGCTAGTTGTTGCGAAACGAATAAATCGCGTCGAAATTTCTCGCCCACGCCACGAGACTGTTTTGCGTCTGTGAGTAAAATTGGTTACATTTGTAACTGCAGGACGTCCTGGCCGATACGACAAGCCGAATATCTAAATAGTGAATGTGCATGTCCTGCGCCTACGCTTCGCGAAACTCTATCTCGTTAATTGGCGCGAAATCTGAGCGAGAGAGGCCGTTCGACGATTGGATACTAAAGACAACAATGTATTTGCAATTACAGATACCGGCTTCTACGAATCAAGGTATACCGCATATTTAAGAATTTCCATTTTAATGTGACGGTGGCGGGTCTCTATCTTTACGATTTCATAGATAACGCGCGTGAAAAGCGATTAACGAATCGAAAATATCGCATTTCATGATATACCATCGCATTTTTCACAAAGTTTTTTTACAGTCCTTCCGATCTTATCGATAAGTGTTTCTTCTAAGAAAGCACCATACGGATATATAACAAAATCTACAGTTTTAACGCAACCGAGATGACGCTGGCAGATGTTCGACCAGCTTGCTAACTGACTCGTTCGTTAGAAGTCCAAACTCTAATTTAAAAAAAAAGAAAAAAAAACGATGCAACAGGCAAGGCACAGTCACTCAGTGCATACACAGAGAATCATTCAAATTTCTTTCTTATAAATTAGTCTAAAAAGGCAACATTTTAAAAATAATGATGAATTATTCTTTGCTTGACCTCTAATAAAGGTATATGCAAGCATTTTAAAAAGATGTCTCAATTTTTTTTAGACACCCTATATACAGTTGAAAAGTCTAGGATAATCTTTGTGGTGAAACGGCAAAGAAATCTTTGCACTAATAATACATGAGAATCTAAGATAATCTTTGAGATGAAATGATAAAAAGAAATCTTTGCAGAAACCTTTAAAATTTTTGCGATTTGTATCTTGCCTGCTCTTTCTCTTTCTTTTCAAAAAGTGCGATGCTCGTTTTAAGAAATCCTGAATATTAAAGCAGAAGAATACAAGGTAGAAGCTAGAAGAATATAACAGAAGCAGAACGTATAAGGCATCGTCTGATACCTGCAGTGCATGGTGCAGGAGGACAGCGTTGCAAATGAGAAGAAGCGAGCGAAAAAGAAAGAGAGAGAAAAAGACAAGGAAAGAGGGAGATCACGAAGAAGGACAAAAAGAGCGAAAGAGAAGGTGAAGAGAAGGATGGAGAAGCATACATAGTAGAGGAGCTTGTCCTTGGACTTATATAACGAGGAAGAAACCAAGAGGGAGAGAAGAGAAAGAAAGAGAGAGAGAGAAAGAGAAGGTTCGTGCGAAAGAGAACAAAACGCTAGGCGGATAGAGTACACGGATTAAAAATGGAAGGATAAAGGGCGACGTTAGCCCCGCCGAGCCTGCAGTCTGCAAATTCCAGGACAAAGCATTTCGGGGAATTTTATGGGTCCTTGTGCAGCAGGTCAGAAAACTCGCAAATGCAGCGACCCGACCTGCAATGGCCTGCGCTTTTTCCGCTCCCTTTTTGTCCCTTTTTCTTTTCTGAAATACCGACCACCGACCACATCGTCTCGTTTTAACTCCGGAACACTACCTTTTCCGCCGCGTGAGTACTTAAATAGGATCCATCTCTGCATTTTTTTAATTTTTTCCTCCCATCGTTATTTCCTGACCGATAGAAACATGTGTATATAGGATGTCTTGGATAAATATCAAAGATTATTTTAGAAACTTCTAGTATTTTTAAGTATTTTTAAGTTTTTTTTCTACAACATTCTAAAGCACTAGCGGATCTTGACGTCGATAATGGGGGAAGAGAGGTTTCAGCAAAATTATTTGATTTAATATTTTTCTTGGTATCACGCGCTTAACTTTTATTCCAAGATCAACGACTTCTGATCTTATTTTTACATTTTTACAAAAATTTTTTATATTTTTTCGGTGTTTAAAATTTTGTATTCTTTTAATTTGGAAGGAAGGTTTTAATCTCAAAACTTCTCCTAGGATCCGCTAGTATTCTAAAGTATTCTTTCACGAACGAAAAATAAAGAACGATATTTTCCCTTCTATATACATCTTATACCTGGTTAACTTGAACGCGTATCAATTTATTATGCGACTAAGGCCTGTTTCTACCAACGTCGATTAACTTTAACCTACGGTTAAACTATATCTTTGTCTTTTTTCAGATACGTTTTTAAAAAGAGACAAAGATATAGTTTAACTGGAGATTAAAGTTAAACTATATCTTTGTCTCTTTTTAAAAACGTATCTGAAAAAAGACAAAAATATAGATGACCTACAGTTAAACTACACCTTTGTCTTTTTTCAGCTACGTTTTTAAAAAGAAACAAAGATAGTTTAACCGGAGGTTTTAAAGTTAACCGATGTTGGTAGAAACAGGCCTTAGTCGCATAATAAATTGATACGCGATCAAGTTAACCAGGTACATTAAGAATGTATCTGAAAAGAGACAAAGATATAGTTTAACCGGAGGTTAAAGTTAACCGACGTTGGTAGAAACGGGCCTAAGTCGAGTATTAATTCATCTTCCAAGATAAACGAAGATGATCTTAAAAGATGAACTGTCACGCTCGCGCGAACGCAGTCTTGAAAAGCGAGAGAAAAGCTATATAAGAGACGACGCGACGGGGTATGGAAAAAAAAGAGCAGCGAGAAAAAGGAACGAGGCGAGGAGTCGCGGCCGTGATCTCACAGAGACCAGAATGAATGCAGAAAGGTCGGCGCGGTTGGGTCGCACAACACACAACCATCGCGCCAAACTTAGAAATGCGCTCCCGCAAACGCAATTTTACATATGCGCGGGGTCTGACAAGTCTTATTTATCACGCTTTCCCTTGTGTGTGCGAGAATCATAATATTTATCAGCGCGCAATTTTATTTGCTGCGCTAAAATGGTCAATTAAAATCGCGGAGTCAATAAACGAATCATTCGAGTGATACGAAGCCGCGAATAATCGGATAGTGGCCGCATTGATTCCGTTATATTCTTATAACATTCGACGCCAATTTGTTGGATCTGATAGGAACCAATCGATTGCTACCTAATGATTTTCTCTGCTGAATGCGACCAATGACAAATGAGTCGAGTACGATATGGATTCGCAAACCGCGGAGAAATGCTCGATAATTGGCGGTAATCGTTTTCATGCAAATAAAAATATCAAATTCATCGAATAAATTATGTTGAGTCAACAATCGATCGCAAAAAATGTGTGAATAATTAAATAATAATTAAATCATAAAAATATTAATTATGTAGTTTGATCAGTTGATCCATATTTATTTTTTTAATTGGTTGATTAAAGCGCTAGTTTCATCCAGTCATCCAGTTTTATTTTTTAATGATAAATATACCTTAAATCCTATACTTTGCAAAAGCTTCCGGTGAAAAATACCCGATAATTATATAAGTTTTTTACGAACAATTTTTTTGATAAGTTTTTTATATATTACAAATAATTCGAGTCGTAATAATATTAAGTAGTTCATTCAACAGAAAATAAATAAAAGAATTTATTATAATCTTAAATATAAAAGAGATGTACCTATCTCTTGACACATCTAATCCTACAGAAAGATTTCATAGTGTACATTGTGTAATGATAAAATATTTCTTATAGATATCTCTTTTATATTTGAGATTATAATAAATTCTTTTATTTATTTTCTGTTGAATAAACTACGTATTATTACGACTCGAATTATATATAATATTTTAAAAACTTATCAAAAAAGTGTATCGTCAAAAACTTATAATTATCGGGTATTTTTCACCGGAAGCTTTTGCAAAGTATAGGATTTAAATTTATCATTAAAAATAAAACTGGATAAATGAAACTAGCGCTTTAAATATAAATATAAATTCAGATATAAAAAGGGCTAAGAAGCAGATATAAATATTAGATGCAACAAATTTATTTTTAAATTCCTCTATATTTATTTCGAATGTGTTTCGGTCCTTCCTCAGTATATAAATTAATTTTAAAAAAACCTATATAAATCCGGATCCCCGTTCTACATCCCTGATAAGTCTTCACAGTGAGCAAAGATGAGATGATAAGAAAATATTTAAGCCCTGCGCACAATATAAAAAATATTAGAAATAAATATTAAATATTTTCGAAAAGGCTCTAATATAAAAATACAAATTCGGGTATAAAGAGCTCTTACTATTCCTTTATTTCCGAATTTGTATTTTTATATTAAAGTCTTTTCGATCTTATTATTTTCAAATAATCCTCATTCCTAATATTTTTTCTATTACGAGCAGGGCCTTACTTTCAACCTTTTTGTCGTTTTTTCACGCGAGGGTTCACGTTATTCCGGCAAAAATAAAAAGGAAGTCTCCCCGCTTGGAGTCACGGTCGAAGGGCTGGATCGGGGCGAATGCGCGCCAGAGGGTTGTACGACAACGACGACGACGACGACGACGACGACGACGAGGACGAGGACGAGGACTGAACGGAAGGGTTAATTCGCGGCGGCTTGAGGTAGGGCGCGCACCAGCGGTCGGCAGGTGTCGCCACGTCGCGACGTGGCACAGCATGGCAGGTCAGCCACCAGCAGCCGTACTCGGTCAGGCGATAATAATTCTCACGTGTGCGCGCCGTTTGTCAAACGACATCGTGACTCCGATTTGTTTGTCCCTCCCCTTTCCCCTCTATGTAGGTTAAAGACACGCAGTTACGATCCTGCGATGTTGCGGAATTCCCGAATAGTAGTATCTTCACCGGGGAAATGCCGTGGAGAAGACGCAATGGCTCGGATTTCTCCATCACGTGCGATCCCCAGGACGGTACCCCGGAGACGTCGCCCGCGCTCCATCCTCGTCGAACGCGCGCAAGACGCGCTCGTGAGCGAGCGAAATGTGTGAATGGACGCGCGAGGGGATCGAGGTAGAGGAGGATGCACATACATACGCGGTCTGGTACAGTCGCGGCCAAAAGCACGCCGCGTGACATAGATTCGATCGCGGCGATTTTCACGAGACCCCAGACGGCCGAGAGGATCTTACGCCGTCCATGTCCGGGTGCGATCGTCGACCGCGGATGCCCGTCCCGATGGAGACGGGGCGCGAAAACGCGCCGTCGTCGCCGAGCGAACGCGGTCACTGAACCAGTTCCGTTTCGACCCTGACACTGCCTGCCATTGCCCCCGGGGGCGTCGCGCGATTTGTGTCATAGTCACATACAATATTGTCGCTGTTTTCTCACGCGGGTTAGCATCCACGGGAGAACTTACCTCTCTCGGAGGACTCCATGCTCGCTATGCGGACGTTAGCCTGCGGATCTCCCGGGGGGATTCGGGATCTCGAGGATCTTCGCGCTGGCGGGCGCACGTGGAGAGAGTCCCTCTCTTGGCTCACGACGGCTGGTCGATCAGCACGAAAATTCTCACTACGATATAAACATGGCCGGCCGTGCTCGGCCGCACGGCTCCCTGGCCTGTCACGATCGCGTCGGAGGGGTCGTTGAACCTTTACCGCGGATACGAGACGGCGTCGCGAAAGGGTACCGGCCGTACGAACCTTTTTCTCGGGGGTCTGCGGGGAAAAACGGCGTCGCACCGTAGCTCCGGTGGGCGCGACCTAAAAATAGATCGCCAATTCGGCGGATTGTTTTGACTAATAATGCGCTTCGCAACCTACTCGCTGGTGGCGCCACTTCGTGGCGAGGCTCATCGGCGGCGCTGCTGTTACATACGCGCTCGAGCTAGCTGTCACATGCAATATATAAATATACAAGCACGCGCCATTCTTCAATTTTGTTTAAAAAAATGATATATTTTAAAAAAATTTAATATAAAGTTTATTTAAACTCAAAAATAATAATATTTCTTGACAGAAATATATATTTAATAATATCGTATAATACTTTATACTCGATTAATATTTTCTGACAATTATCAGCTGATTTCTATCAAAAAATAATAATCAAGGATAAAGTAGGTATTATATAATATTATTTATAACATATTATTATTTTAATATTTTTAACATATTATTTTAAAATTTAATTAGCAAACGCTTTATTAATATTTTTTGACAGTCAGCTGATTAATCTTTTGCTTATATTTAATCTCAATAGAATTTATATAATTAGATTAATTACAATAATTATATATATATATATATATATATATATATACTTTTTTTAGTGATATATTAATTTCAATGTTTCTAGAAAGACTCATCTCATTTCATATCGATTACACGTAACGCGATTCTGACTCATATATCATGTCTCCGCAACGACGCGTTTTTCGTGAATAGATACATATACATATGTATGTATGTATGTATGTACCCAGGTCATCGATGGAGGTCAAATTCGGGGAGAAGCGAATGCTTTGTCAGAGTCCACGCTTTTCGCGCACGCATCATCTTATTTGAGGACAACGACTTCTCCGAAAGAGTACTATACCCAAAACATATAATCTCTCTTATCATATGTGTGACCGCATGCCGACATCTGTCAAACGCTATTCGAAGTGACGATGCCTCGCAGGATAAATTCAATTATCGACTGTACTCGCGATCTATAATCTATACTCCGCCATTTTGTTCACCCTTATATCCTCGATATATATGTCGTCCTACCTTTTAACGAAATACGGAGATCACAATGTTTCACGATGAAATATCGTGAGAATAACAAAAGCGTGATTCAATAATCATCGGGAGCGCAACAATGAAACAATTAATAAACCAAATGTACTTAAACGAATGCACTCACCGGTCGATGAATCCTGAGGACCGGGGGGGCGGGGGGTGAGGCGAGGGGGGATGGCCGCTACTTTCTTCTCGTAATCCACAATGACCTTGAGCTGGCGAAGCACCAGTAACACTCACTTTGCTCATTTCTTTTCAATTCACAGACACTTGTGGATTTACTCCACTTTAAGCCGACCGAAAAAAACACACAAATCGCTTTTAATACGGCACTCCCGGCACTCGCGTCCGGCAAGTGCATCCGATGCACTTGGAACGAGCACGGATCGATCGCATTATCGTCGTTCGGGCCACACTCCGCTTACGTTCGATTATTTCCTCTCGATCTGTATTGCAAATAATACTATCTGATCCAAGCAGGATCGTGAAACACTCGCGAAATTCACTTAAACTCGAACCACCGACACGATCGCGGACCCGAAGACGGTTGACCAGTTGATGAAGTACGTTACTAACTAAACTTCGCGTTTGAAATATCTCAAGATTGTTAAACTCGCGCTGTGATTGGCCGACCGTTGCGCCGTAATCGTAAACGGCGCTCAGCGATGATTGGCCGATCGTTTGACGTAATCGTAAGCAGCGCTCAGCTGTCATTGGCCGATCGTCGTGCCTAAATATTTGAACAAGCCTAAATTAATCAAGCCTAAATTTTGCAATGTATTTATAATATTTTGTCAATGAATATATCAAAATTATTAATAAAACTACACCAATTTCATTAAAATTTTGTATACATAATTTTCATATGTTCTTAGATTTATTACTTCAAAAGATTTCTATTAAGATTTCTCAGTTTGTAATCATTAAATTTTTTTTACATCTAAATATTAATTTTATTATAAATTAATCATTATATAATTCCATGTTTATGTTGTATGCTTAGGTAATCTTATATTGAATATTTCGCGGGTGCATTATACTGAAATTCTGTAGTTTAGTCACGTACACTATAGATTTTCAGCACTGGTCATGGCGTAGTATATTTACACACATAACCACATAACCACATAACCGCTCTCTTCTGTCAGAGAGCAAACGTTGAAAGTTGAATATAATTTGTTATAGAAATTTTTATAATTTTATTTATTTTATAATGAGCGGGAATGATGTCAAACAGGCTCTTAAAAAGCTGGAATTCCCTTATTGCGCCAGGGAAGCTCTATGCAGAATCGGTACGAGTAGCATAAAGGTTATCTCGTCAATAACAAGCGTACAAACGAATTTAATTATACAGATATATAATATTATATTCCAATAATATCTAATAATATTATATATATTATTTTATTATATATATAATAAAATTAATATTCAATATAACTACAATATATATTAACTCTAATGTTAATATTCTATATTATGTAATATTCTAATATTACAAATAACTGTACATATATCCAAATATATTATTAATATAATAGAATATATTATGTAATATTATATATTCTAATAAACTAATTATATATATATATATATATATAATATTATGTTCTAGTATCTAATATTACAAATAATTGTTATATATCTGCATTAGTTTATTTTTTATTCAAGAAATACTCTGCTGCAGACCCGGTAAACAAGTTGACCTGCAAATGGACTTGATATCGGAGTTTGTGTTTGGGGAGCTAGAGAAGCGAAAGAAACGTAACATGACTATGGCGATACAAGAATTGCAGTTAATAGAGATTATGAGCGACTTCTTCCAAAGTCCAGGTGGTACTCCCGCAGTACGCAATGCTCTCTTTCTATCACTTTTCCCAGCAGACAGTTCCAGGTATAAAACTTTGGGTAACCTGGTATCCTTGGCAATTGCTACGCAAAACAAAATCATCCTGAATGCAGCTGGCATTTGGATGCAGCAATTAGGCTCCACCTCGTTGCAAAGTGTGGGATTGGCAAGGCATATACTCAATGACTATTTCGTACTTACTCCAAAATCCATCGATAAGCTGAAGCAGCTCCCTGTACTCGCGCCACATTTTACTGCAAATTTATTAACGGCGATAGGTGAAGTTTATGAAGATAAAGATCCTCCTGCGGAGCTGCTGAGATTGGTAGGCGAATGGATCGATGAGAATCCAAGTTTATTGTTGACTCCCTTAATAGACAATCCAGCATTGCCCACTGGTGGAATTCCAATGACACCGATAACACCTATAGCAGGCCTCTTCAGGTATTTCGTGTACTGTAACTCTTAATATAAAAAATAATAAATAAAAGCGTCTAATGTCAAATCATTTATTTTTTCGCAGGTGGTGCATATTGAGCCCTCTGCGTCATGTCGCGGAAAATACAGAAAGTCAAGAAGAAACGCGAAAATTTTATTCCAAGGTTCAACAGTTACTCATGGATTCGGTATTGCGTCTAAATAATAGCGGTAGCAACAAGCACGCGATATCGGCGCAGCATTTGGCATCCACTACTCGTTCATTAATGGCGAACTTACAAAATCGCGCCAATATAGATACGGCTTCGCGTGACTTAGCCATGGAGCGACTCGCGCAAGCCGTCAGCGCGGCCATGTCTGCAAACTGTATTTATGGAAATAAACGTATGTATCTCATATATATATATAAAATATATATTTTACATATAAAAAATGTTAGCTTTTATATATATATCTAACATCTGTTACAGAGGAACTATTAGCACTTCTGCAACCATTGTCGTATCAGCATTTCTTAATCGAATGGACATTACAAACTTACTCAACTAAAGCAGCTTGAGACACCACGATGAATATTTCAGCAATGATTTAGTAATTATTATTTGTACATAATTCTTGTTTAATTGTATAATTACAATAAGTATTATTTGTTGTAAAAAAATACAATCTTATTGAATTTAATTACACTAATATTTTTAACTACTGTACAAAAATATTTCACTTACTTAAAACGGTTTGAATGTCCGTTTTAATTTCAATTCCTGCAGTCTCTTTTTATCCAATTCAAATTTTTTTCGTAATTCTACTAAATCTAAAAAAAAATCATAAAATTTAAACGTGTCTTTAAAAGAAATTTTATATTACAAAAATCTTATAATTTAAAATTACACTTACTCTGCTTCTTCGTCTCACGAATTTGGAAAGTATAGAAATTAAGTAATTGCTTCTTTTTCTTGCGTTGTTCTTCCTTTTGTTGCACCTTGCCAATGGTAGATTCTTTTCTAGATGGTGCAAATTGCCCTCTTTTCTTTCCACCTGCTATGGTTACCCAGCCATCATCTTCCTCTTCTACATTCTGTTCTTTTGCAATACGATCTTCTATCTGCTTGTCATATAAAGTCATATATTCTTCAATCTCTTTTTTTGTTTTTTGCTCATCGCACAAAGAATCATTATACTCTTTACACCATTCTGTTTGAAAAATTAAAAAAATAATTAGAAAGAGTAATATAAGAAATATAAATTGCTTTTAAAATATAAAAAAAATACAACTTACTTCTTAACCCTGTGAGGCATATATTTTCATCACTGTTCAATGTAATGACACAATTTTCTGACAGTTCTAGTGCCTTGTCCAAGGAAGACTCTTTTTTAAAAACAATATATGCAGTCTTGAATCCTTTTGCTTTCGAAAATGAAATCAAATGTACATCTCCACAAAGCTTGATAAATGCATGTTTCAAACAATCAGTGGTTGCATATGATGGTACATTTAATACAAAAAGAGTTTTGTTTCTGGGATATTCAGGTTCTTGATTTCTTACAGAGTGTTCCTTAAAAAATAATTGATGCTTATCCGAACTGTCTGCATCAAAGCGAATCCATAACGCTGTAATAATTCAAAACAAAAGTTTGTTGTAAACATAATTCAGTATATATGTATATATATCAGAAAGAAACTTTTTCTTTGTACATATTTTTTAAAGTGTATATGTAGAATAATGATAACTTACTTTGAAAACCTTTTGTATTTTGTTTATTGGTTACCATGTTTGAATTTTTACAATTTATTTTTATCAAAAATTTCAAAGTGAGCGCATCAACCTAAACATTTACCGAGAGTCTATTTATTATTATTTTTTTTATATTATTCTATCGATTTTGGCAATAAATTTATGCATAACTTTATCCTTTAGCGTTTATAATGAAAATTACAAATAAGGTTATAAAGACGCATGGGATCACTGAAATATTACTAGAGAAATTACTAGAGAGTATATATATTCTAGAATCTCAAGACAGTATTTGATTGGTGCGTTGCTAGATAGTGTTTTCTGATTGGATGATGTCATCAGTTACCTTAAAATGGATGACAGTAATTAATTATGAACGAAAGATCTCAAATTTTGATAATAACTATATATAAATGCGTCTAATTCTAACTGAATAGCTATATGTGACAAGCAATTAACAAATAATAATGAATAATTAAAATAAAGATAAAGTTATCAGTTATCCTATTTTCCTCAAGTAAAACATTGAAATATGGATAAAGAATGAGAAATAAAGGAAAATTGAGAATATAGAGAATTTTTTAATATTTTTCGGGAATCTCGATATTTAAAAATTAACTCTTAAAAATTTGATTTAGCACGCGCATATCTTTTGTTATCAATTTATTTTACTTATCAAAAAATATATATATATTTTTTATAATTATAACAGTCAAAACTATTTCAAATTAATCTCTTTTATTTTATGTATTTTATATATTTTTTCATATCTTTATGTATGTGTATATATATATAAAGAAAAATTTTTTAAATTAATTATCTAAAAATATATTAAAAGTCGTGTGTGTGTGTGTGTGTGGCGCTTATTTAAAAAATATATTTTTTGCTCTCTAGAAAGATCAATATGTATATATTATGTATGTATGGCATATATTATTGCGACAAATAAAGTGTTATTTTTCCTCGCCGCATTGCAAATAATCAATTCAAACTGGCGAGAAAACGACGCATTGCACATGCATAGTATATGTCGCGCAAGCGATGTATGTACATACACAAATGTCAAGGACATTCGAATCATTTAGCGCGCGTAGTCGATTTAAATAAGAGCAGAAATATCTTTCAATCCAAAAATTTGCCGCCCTCTTATATTGTTTTTCAATTGCATTTGCTACATATTTATCTTGTTTTTACCCTTTACTTCTTGCTTCCTCTTTCTCACCGAAGCTCGAATCAATATTTCATTTTACATGTATAGAAATTGCGAGGAAGATGATTTAACAATAAGCAAGCCTAAGATATTAATTTTTTTAGAGGTAGACTCTATTCAATTGCATTTTGCTGGTCAAAGTAGAATACATATATATTTAAATATATTAGAGGAAAATGGAGGAAAATTGCGATAGAAAATAAGAAAGGTACAACTGCAAAAAGGTGTATCATAAAAATAAATTTCAAACGCTCTCTTCCTACAGCAATTTCGCGAACGTCCGGCCTGTTTTCACGCAAACAATATCATCAAATCGATGCTTGTTATACAAGTCATGGCACCGAGAAATATTGATTAAAGTGCTTGCCCGACCGCTGACAGTGTGCGTCCGTAACGATCACTAGTAGTTATGTGCGGAGGAATTGTCGCACGAGCGTCATCATCGCGCACTCGAAATTCGAAACTGGCATTTTTATTGTTGCTCTTTTCGATCGCACATCTACCTTTACTACGAGAGGCCGATGCCAAGATACTCCGTGGCGATTTAGTAACACGCGAGGTAAACTGCATATCAACCTGGATTGATTTATAAACGGAATCGCGCGAGCCGCTTTTTCGCGGTTTTAGCGAAGCTTCAATCTATCCCTCTAGGATAGCAGTTTTTACACAGTCAATATTATTGCGTTGTATGCATACAACAAAATCATCTGTTGTAAATGAATGACTGAATAAAAAAAATTAAATTTATATATGTATTACAGAAAAATCTCTAAGTGATAAATAATAAATAAATAAATAAGAAATAATGTCTCTAAATAATAATAAAAGTAAGAGGCAGTTTCTTTTTATAATCAATAATATTATGTGCTAACAAAATCATCTGTTGTTAAATAAAATGACTGAATAAATTTTCATTTGCATGATTTAAAAAATATAAAGTAAATTTTTTCCGCAATAATTACGATAAATAATTAAAATAATTTTTTTTCAGAACTGGGCATTCGTCGCGAGATTCTGTTTTTTAACGGAGCGGGGTACTTTCCAATACCATTTTCGATTAGGAAGTGAAGAGCGTGACTTGAATCTATTGCTCTACTATGATGGACCTCATCAGTGGCCCACCGTCTATCCCTCCAACAAAACTTGTCGAGAAAAGGAGAGTATCCTTGATATCGATTACGGTCAAATAATACCCTTGAACACGTCGTTTCGCTTGTCGGGATGTGTGGAAGGCGACGACGGTATAGTCGAATGCGACAGTCAGAGAAGATTCATCTCAGCACGACCGAGATGGTGGTTCATAGTTTTAGCCGATTGCTCTTCCAAGACAGGCTTGAACGTCACGTACTGGATATCGTTGACCAACGCGCCGACCAATACATTCTGGAAGGAGCACTTCTCCGCGGACGAATTCTGCAAGTAATTTGACCTTCACGACAATCGGTAGGATGCGGAACATCGTTCTTTAATTGGGCTTCTTCTTCTTGTGTTTTGCAGATATACTGCCGCTGTTGATAGCGGCCGCCTGTATCTACGTGATAGTCACCACGCTCAGTTTCTATGTAGCGCTGCAACTTCGCTCTAGGAGGCTGCTGCACGTATCCTACAAGCTCTTCATGATCTCCGTGTTGTGTCAATTATTAGGCCTGTTGTGCGAGATTTACAGTTATGTTAATCTCGGTCTGAGAGGAGCACCAGCCGAAAACGCTCATTTATTGGGCCAGCTCTCGGCAGCGTCCTCTGAAACTCTGTACACGGTGCTGATGCTGCTGCTCGCATTGGGCTACACGATCACTAAAAGTGTCCTTACGCCATTGCAGGTCCGATGGCTTGCAATGTTTACCAGTATTACTGCCATTTGTCAAATGACGCTGTATATATATCAGTCTGAGATATTCGACCCAGGACTGGTGCTGTACATTTACGAATCGCCGCCGGGCTACGGATTAATAGCTTTAAAATTGATCGCATGGTTCGTGTTTGTCACTCGTTGCTTCAAGACTATCAGAAAACTTCACACAAAACTCCATTTCTACTTCTCGCTGATTATCCTGGGATCAACGTGGTTTCTCTGTCACCCGCTAACGGTATGTTTCACGCATCAAGTTTTATTTTATTTGAAATCATTTCTGATCACTTGTGTACCTATCTGAACACAAAACATTCTATATAAAAATATTTATTATAAAATATAATTTACTAAAAAATATTTTCTAAAAATGTGTCTTTTTTTGATTTCTACAGATATTGACTATCACTCTATTTGTGGACCAATGGGTGAGAGAAAGTGTCGCTAAAGGAAGTTCCCTTTGCATTGTCTTCTTGGGTCACATAACATTTTTATATGTAACTCGACCATCTGTGAATAATAAGCGTTTTCCATTCCACATTAGAACATGCCAAGTTATGCCTATAGGTGGTCAGGGACAGGATCACAGCTACGAGCCCGGTTCTCGAACCGCAGTCACGGCATTTACTATCACACGGACACCGGCCTACTTTAATCAATCACGATAGAAAAAAAAAATAGTAGATAGGAAAGTGCCACTATTTATGGAACGCACTCTTATTGAAGTGGCTGAAGAAAAGCAATTTTTGTAATATAAGTATATTTTTTTACCTTACACAGTGCAATAATGCGTGGCAATATATGCATTTTTGCATTAAAAATCCTATCGGAATGAATATTCTAATTTAGATAATCGAATAACAATGTTAATAATAATACTAAATTTTTGCCATTACATTGGAAAAGATTTCTATGTAAACGACTCAAATTTATGACTTTTATCTTATCTAGTCACAAAGAAATTTATAATAAATACAATTTCAAACTGTTCCTGATTTTAATACTGTGAAAAATGGTATATCCTATTTTTTCACGAAAAAAAAGATAATTTCAAAAAGTTTTTAAGAACATATATTGTTGTCAATTTTCATTTTTTATATTTTTATATGTACATATTATGCAAATGAATCTCCAATAGATTTCCAATCACCAGATTGCATTCAATGAAAAGATACTAATAATTATCTATACAATAATTGGTTTTGTATTCAGGTCCCATTGTACATTTTAAAATTACTATTGTTACCTATCATCAATCACAAGAGCCATCCAGCCAGCCATCTCTCCATCTTTGATTCACTAATTTACAATTAAATTCTGTTTTGCCCAACTTCTTGTTCACCTCGTTATGAATTCTGCATAGCCACTGACTCAATTTCTCCTGCGACTCGGTCTCTGGTGGTGAGTGTTTGAACTGTTCTTGCAAATCTTCCGCACATATGTTACAAGGATAAAATTTGGAAAATATGTGGAAGAAATTTTTCATGTCAACCTTCTGTTTTTCATTCGGTTTATCGGGATAATATGCAGCCATGGTATGTAAAAAGGCCCAAGATTTTGAACCTAATTCATCCTTGTCTAAGGGGCAATTGTCTCGAGTATTTTTGTTACTGGTAATTGGAGTTTGATCCTGTTTTTTCTGTACTTCCTAAAAAACAAAATGTAAAGTTATAATAACATGATATGATTATGATATATGACATCATAAAATAATTATAACGCAATTCTTACTAAAATAATAAAATATATAAAATATATATCTCAAATAATAAAATATATTAAAAACCAAGAGTAGAAATATTCGTCGAATCTGATGACTCAGAATAGAACTAGCGTGAATGATTATTAAAAATTTTACGAATTGCTGGTTTACCTTTTTTGAGTCATAGACCTCTTTCTGACGTTTCGCCCAAGTCCTAAAGTCCGTACAAGCACGACACGGCTTTTCATTTGACATTTTCTAGCACTTTTATATGTAAAGATCTTTAGGTGTCACCGTTGGCAGGTTAACGTAACTCTCACGTGCAGCATAACCTCTCTTTTCTTTCTTACGGTTATAAAATTGACGTCGAAGGTATCTTTAATCCTTGCACATTTTCATAAAATTATTCATCACGTAGTCGTAATAAAGCGGATTTATGACAATTAAAGGCATGTCTTTATAATACTGAAAATTTCATACAACCTCCATCCTTGCAGCGGCCGAACCACTCCATGATGTAATCTGACCTAATCTAACCTGACTCAACATTCCATACAGGGTGATGCAAAAAAATATTACATCAATAAAAATTGTATATAATAATAGAAGAATATAATAAATAATATATATAGATATATATAAAATTTTATTTACGAGTCGTTTTTACGAACAGTGAATATAACTCTGGTATTTTTACGACTAATACATTTTTCTTTTATTGGTCCTAAAATCAGATAATTTTTTCGCGTGTCACGTGGTACGTGGTATATTTGATGCAACTTCTGTTACGAGAACATCATCATTCAATCGTTGTTTGAGGTTAGAATATTGTGAAACCGGTAATTTTTTTTTCAAAATAACGCATGTCAATCACTTTATGTGAATGAAAATACTTTTGCGATATTTTTTTGTAACCCATAAATGTCATAAACATTTGAAATCGTTCCATTAATTTCTATTGTCACTGGAGACAAGCGTGTCTGTGTTTAACCTAACAAAAGCAAACTGCGTCCACGTGAATTGATCGAATTTATTCGAAATGAATAAATGATGAATTCGTAACTTTTCGTTATTTTTCTTAAATTAAACACAATTTGTCCCGAATATCAAATACAAATTAGAAATAGATTTTTCAGAAGACGCGAGTTGGGTATATATTTAAATAAGATGTAATAAATATTATAAAAAAATAAAATTATATAAATCGTGTACAGGTTATCAAACAAGATGTCAGGAGCATTTTTAATACTTACTGGACAAAGATCAGCATACAAATGGTACGTAATACAACATAAAAATAGATAGTTATTTTTGACTACATTGTTCGACTTTACTCATCACATTACTAATTTATTAGCAATTTTAATTAGTAATTACTAAATTGGGTTAATAAACTTTATGTATATATGTTTAACAATGATTATTTTGTTATATAGGCTGAAACAATGTCATGTATCATATAAGGATGTAATTAAAAACTCGCATGTTCATCATACAGTACAGTACTGTAGATCTGTGAAGGATACAGAAGCTAGACATTTATCTAAGGTAACATTTGAAGACATAACTTTATACAAGTGGTTTAAAAATAATTCTTTATCCTCCTATAATATTAAAACAAAATATTTTAAAAATAATATTTTTAAAATATTTTGTTTTAATATTATAGGAGGATAAAGAACTAAAGGATTTTAAATATGAAAATGTAGCAAATACAAACAATTTACATTCAAATCTTAAATTAGGAAAGGTAAGCAATATATATAATTAATTATAATTAATAGTAAAATTTTGATTATTAAAAATAACAGCAAAAATTTAAATTTACAGCAAATTTCTGATGAACTGGAAGAAAGTTATGATAATATTAGACAAAGAAATAATAAGGGACCCTTAAGTCAAAAAAGTATGTACAAAGAATTTTTTATATTTATAAAATAATTATAAAATAAAATTATTCTAATATATATATATATATATATATATATATATATATATAATAAAAGTTGAATTATAAAGCATTTGTAGTTTAAATGAAACAATACAAAATTATATTTTGCTAATATACGTATATTATTTCAAATTATATAACGTTTTTGTAGAATATATGGGAATATAATTTCAAAACTAATTTACAAAAATATATACTTTATATACTTTATTTATAGCTATATATTTGTCAACTTATTTTGGTTAACAAAATAATTAAAAATTTTAGAATTGGAACAGTTCTATTCAGATCCAAACTCTTCTTTAACATCTATTTACACAATAATCAGTCACGAATTGAAAGACCAAACAGTTCTAACTTCAAAATTTGAGGATATAGCTTTAAAAGAGACAAAAGGACTTTGGCAACATACTTTGAATGTCAAATGGCCAGAAGCTATGTCTTTTAAAGGTATTGGTAAAACCAAAAGAGCAGCTTCGAAGAATGCAGCTATGAAGTGCTTACAGTGGCTAGAAATGAATGACAAATTAAGAAACGGTAAACCAATCATCTATGATAAGCAAGATATGAGGAACATAAAATTAAAACCCGTTGATTTAAGTGTTGCTTCTGAACTTTTGTACAAAATGACAGAGTTGATCGAGATTTATGAAACGGTAATATTCTGCATTATAATTTTTAATATATATAATTACTATAATTTGTATAATATTTGAGAATTTTAATATGTACAATGGTAATATCCAGAAAATACGGAACATGACAACACGGGAAAATACTGCAACGTACAATCTACATCACACTATGTCTGATCATCATCCAATTGTTGGAGAAACAATTTATACGGATACTCATGATCGCAATAAAACATTGAGACAGAGATTACTTGAAAGACAAACCTATAAAGCCGTCAATCTACCAATCATCGAATTTAGGTATAACAAATGTACAATTTATTTTACATTTTTGTGCACATAATATTTAATTTATATAATTTCTAAGATTATTTATATTTTATAGGGATGAAATTCTCTCTAAGTTAAAAAACAATCAGGTTTTATTGATAGAAGGTGATACTGGTTGCGGCAAGACCACTCAAGTCCCTCAATTTATAATGGATAGTTTTGCTTCGAGTGGAAATGCTACCGATTGCAATATACTGATATCACAACCACGTAGAATCTCGGCGATTTCCCTGGCGGATCGTATCGCACACGAGAGAGGAGAAAAAGTAGGAGACGTTGTGGGTTTTCAAGTGAGACTGGAACAAGTACTACCAAAGGAACTTGGTGGGATACTTTTTTGCACTACAGGTATACTACTGAGAAAATTGCAGAGCAATCCCAGATTAGAAGGATGTTCGCATGTCATTTTGGACGAGGCTCATGAACGTCACATCGATACCGACATGCTAATGATTCTGCTCAAGAGAGCTCTTGAGCAGAACCCCGATTTAAAAGTTCTGATTATGTCGGCAACTATAAACGCGCACATGTTTCAACAATACTTCGATTGTCCCGCTGTTAAAGTACCCGGTAGACTATATCCCGTAAAAATGCATTTCTGGAATGATATCGAAAAGCTACCAAATATCAAGAGATATCGATCGTATGACTATCAGCATCGCAACCAATACGAAGACGAAAGGCTTTTAGTTGATTACGATAAAGTAGTACAGATTATAAAATGGATCTCTCAGAATAAACCGCCCGGTGCTATTTTATGCTTCTTACCTGGATGGAATGAAATTACAAAGGTGCAGAGTATGCTCGAGTATTTACCCCTTGAAACGGAAAATCAATTAATTTTGCCGATCCATTCCAAAGTATCGCACGGCGAACAGCGCAAGATTTTTGAACATACATCAGCAGGCACGCGGAAAATTATTTTGGCTACAGACATAGCTGAAACTGGCATCACCGTCAGTGACGTGGTTTACGTTATAGATTCTGCCATACGAAAAGAATCGCGATGGGATGATAATAAAGATTTACTGTGTATAAGCAATCGCTTCGTTTCTCAAGCAAACATTCATCAGAGGTAATTCTAGAGAATAAGTTAATACATTACGTATAAATATATATTAAATATATAAATATATTATATTGTATAATGAAACTATATTATTCGCATATTTGAATGAAAAAGATAATAATAAATTGAAAAAATATATAAATACTCTGATATATAAATACAAAATTAAGTATGAAAAGGGTTAATAAGAGTTCAAGCGTAGATATTAGACGTAACAAATTTGTTTTTAAATTTTTCTCCAATTCTCTAATCTATAAGTCAAAAATATAATTTGATATTGAGATAATAACTTTTTTTTTCAATGCAGAAAAGGAAGAGCTGGGCGAGTTAAACCTGGTGAAAGTTATCATATAATTACAAAAGCACAATATGCAAAATTGGAGCCACATCCACTGCCGCAAGTGTTGTGCAATCCTTTAGAAAAAGTAGTTCTCGATACAAAATCGTACACAAACGAAAAGGCAAAAAAATTTCTGAGTGGCTTGTTGGAACCGCCTAATCCAGTTGCAATACAGAAGGCGGTAGGGAATTTAATAGATCTCGGAGTTTTGGATGATAAGGAAAATCTTACTGCCTTGGGTAAACGAATGGCTTTAATGCCGATGCATCCTAAATTTAGTAAAGCGTTGGTATATTCCTCCATTTTCAAGTAAGTTTTAAATAATAATATATTATCAATATATTATCTACTGTTAATTTTTCATATTGAATATTACATAAGTATTTTTTTGTTTTACATAGCTGCGTACATCCTATTATAACGATAGCTGGTATTTTCTCTGGTGAAAACAATCTCTTTTATGGTGTACTGGATCATAAGTCCGAAATCAGAGAAAATAAAAAATTATATCATCCATCCAGTGATCATATCGCAATGGCATGGATATTTAAGCAATGGTTCAAACACAATACAACGAGTTCACATTTAATACCAAGGTTCTGTAAACAAATGAAGCTTCGGCATAATAGACTGGAAACCCTAAGTCGTAAGTAATATCATTATAAATTACAACTTTTGTTTAATGATTACTATTTACTGAGTCTATTTAATACAAATGTATACATCAATGATGATTTTAACTGCATGAAATCACAATTTTGCAGAGATACGGAATACGTTTATTCAATATCTGACCCAGTGCCGTTTATTGATCAAAAATTCAACATATTCTAATTGTGATACTTTTGATGATGTAATGAATAAATATGAGAATAATGACGAACTAGTACGAGCTCTGTTATATTCTGCTACACAGCAACTGATAGAACATAAAGACATAGGATTTAAAAAAGGAATCCTTAGAAAAGGTGTCAACAAACTCCAAACTCAGTAAGTAAATTCTATGTAACACAGAAATTTAAATTGAAACGCAATTTGAGTATAGTAATCTTACTTGCAACTTCATTTTTATAGAGGTCGTGCCATAGCTGTTATTTCAGGAGAAAGTGTTAATTATAAACGAAAAGTTTGGCCGACTTCTTATTTGACATATTTCAATGGTGCATATTGTGAGATGAGACGCAGCGTAGTAGTTCGTGAAACAAGCATGGTATCACCTCTTACAGTATTACTTTTTAGTCAAGGAGAAACTCAATGTTATGAGGTAATTAAATAATTATACAATTAAATTATATATATATATATATATATATATATATATACGTACACATATACATACATATACATATGTATGTGTATGTAAGTAATAGATAATAATAATTACACAATTTATAATTTGTTTTGGATTTCAGCAAACTAATGGCAAAATAGAAATTGTAATTAAGATTAATCAACGACACACTTTAAGATTTTCTTGTAATAAAGAGTAAGTATTTATATGTATGTCTTTATATTTTTTCTTTAGTATGTGTATTTCAATTTATTTAAATATATTATTCTTTTCTAGAACTCTTATTAAGTCTTGTATTTATTTTCTTTTAGGACTGCTGATGTGCTCCTAAAATTTAGGAATATTATGTGGTCATTAGTACAGTACTCATTGGAGAAGCAAGGAGTTAGCGAACACGGTGGAGATCTTAATTCAAAACAGATATTTGAATATAAAGATCAATTACTCGAAACTCTTTCAGAGATTCTACACGTGTCATCTAAACTCATAGAAGATGCAGATAATAAAATATCTGTAGATTAAATGTATATAATATATTGTATATAATGATAATAATAATTCTGAAGTTTTAAGTAATGCTATTTTTATTATTGTATACAGTTATTTGTAACTTATTATTATGTACTTGTTATACATATACATACATACATACATACATATATATATGTATATAGAATACTATATAGAAATTCATAAGGGATAAGAAGAATGTGGAGTATACATATTTTTACATCTTTTTATTTTTAGACATTTTAACAGATATAACATGTATTAATTAGATATTCTGCATCTCTTTCCCATTCATAATTTTTATTATAAAATATTTAGAATTTGTTACATATAACTGTATGTAACAAAATCACAACGTGCTGCTTCTTGTAACTAGGATAACAACGTGGTTTCGATTAAATACTATGAGATATATTCAACAATAAAATCATATCACGTGATAAACATTCGAGACTACATTGTTCGATAATGAATGCTTTCTCGAATATCTCTTTGATAACATATTTTATTTTGTGCAAAGCGCTTTTTATCGACGCACCCGAAACCTACCAACACCAACTTATCCGCGCCAAAATGCTCGAATAATTATCAAAATTGCCATGAAATCTCGACTATGCTACGTTACGATCATGTGTGTGTTTGGATAATGTTCAGAACTCGGTTAAAATATCTATATAAATTTTTATCTTATAAAAATTATAATTATACTAATAAAGTTAAGAACATAAATTGTGTGTTTATTCATAACTCAGAATATATGCACATTTTACTATAATATGTGTATGCATAGATATATGTATACCTTATATTATTTTCATTAGATTTAAATAATATACAAGAAATTAATTAATGCATTAAGATTCAGTAAAAAAATTAAATAATATTTTTTGTTGAATATTCTGGAACTCTCCAAAATATTTACGATCGTAACGGCATATTTGTATATATATACATATAATTTTTCTATAAACATTCTATAAAATATATTTTTTATATTAAATTAAACAGTATATTGCAAATTGCGCCTGCAAAAATATATTAAAATAGCACATATAAATATATTTAACATATTAAAATCTATCTCGAATATTTACATTTGGCAGGTACATGGAAGCGTGCGCTTCTGATATTACAACAATTTTATTAAAATACACAGAAATATATATTAATTTAATTTATTAATTTAATATATTAATTTAATATAATATTTATTATATATTAAATTTAATATATATACAATTAAATATATTAAATATATAATATAAAGCTTTAAGAAAGATAATTATAAACATAATATATATTACTTTGCAAAAAAATAATTTTTTTAATTTATGCAACATTATTTTAGGTATTAATTATACAGACGTATGATTTTAAGTACAAGCATTTTATCAACAAAATAAAAGTACGAAAATATCTTAAGTTAATAGATTATGTTGTGTAAAATATAGTCCCTGTATTAATATAATTAATACATTGTTTTGTTCTTATTTTTGTGTATTAATTGACTGTTAGACAGCGAGATATCAGTCATATTCTAAAGTATTTCTTAAAAACTAATCATAACAGTTTTAGAGAGAAAGAGAGAGCGGAAACAATAACAATAATTGTCATAGCAATATAATAATGTATTATCTCGAAAATAGTATAAATATAGGATATTAATACCTTTTTGGCAAGATATCATTATTTTTTGCTTATTTACATTCCTTACTCTTCCATCTTCGAAAGAACAAATCTTTTTCTTAAAACATCTCATATTCATTTAAAATGTTCATAATAAAAAATATGTCTTATTAATTAATTATTTAATTTTTATGCTGTCATTACTCTTAGAAGATATCTTTGCATATTTTGTAAATATTTATTGCTCCGCAATATAATTCTATTTTATCGTATTAATGTATCCGTGCGAACTACTTACTTACTTAATTTATGATTTGTGCAGTTTTTTCTTCATTACGGACTAATATTGCACTTCCGGCCGATAATGCGTCTCGCATATCGATTTTCGGTTATTAAACTGCGATAGTAAGAATTGCAGTTCGCTTTAAAAAAGAATGTATAAATACATGTTCTTATCATTAGCTATGATAAAAACACTATCACCTTGAGAATTCATTTCACATATCTTGTCTAATACATTATAATATATAACTAGTAAAAGATAATAAATATAAATAAATATATAATATATATGTATCATTTAAAATTATTTTACAAATATAATTAATTATTGTTATACATATATTGTAAATTTTTGAAGTCTTATATTATACGATGTGTTTCACATTAAATTTTCCTGCAATAAATATTAACAATATAATATAACAACTAAATATTGTACGCATATGTGTTGCTTGATAAAGACAATTTGGGCTTTCGCGTATTATTTACTTGATATATTAATATAAAAAATAGTAGAAGTTTAGAAGAATCTCAATTCTTAATTCTGTGAAATGAGTAAGAAGAACATACATATCAAAATTACCCGCTTGATGAACTTTTAAGCGCATAGCGCTTTCTATATTGTATCGTAATACTCTTATAAAAAACTATTATAAAAACTATCTATTTGATAATTAGTTTAAGTTAGTTAAGCTTTAAGTTAGTTAAGCTTTAAGTTAGTTAAGCTAATTTCTCTATACTGGCCTTAGAACTATCCTGCAAAAAAAATTCAAAGTTGATGTGACATTTTGATTTAAAAACTCAAAAGTTTAATAGCGCAAATGCATTATTATGCATTTTATTTTTTTATGCATGTTATCCTACTAAATTCAATATTAATTGAGTATTCTATCTACCTGTATAATGGCAAAAGTTTTTGATTTCTACTTACACTCTAAAAGTAACGTGTTACATCCACAACGTAAATACACAGTACTGATAAAAAATAGACTAAAAACGCAAAGATAACATTGAAAAAATTGTTCTAATTTTCACAATTTGATATTTTTTACTGCAATATATTGCGATGATTATATCATGTATATTAATTAATATACAGGTAGGCTATTTTAATGTCCCATTCTGTTTTATGAGTAATTTTCGATATGTTTGTGGAATACTCATATTCTAAAATAACAAAATTATATAACTCATGGAAAAATTCATATGAATGTGCGTATATGTAAATTAATGATACATTAAGCAAATATTTTATGATTCAAATATTTATCGTAAATTGTGAGAAAAATACTAGAGAAAATATATTATTTTGTCATATAAAAAAATCAGTTTGGACAATAAAAATCTGAATTATTTACTTGTTTACTGAAAATAGTTTTAACGCGGAAGTAGTCGATTTCTAGATAGTAAGAAACTTTATTTTTAATGATATATTGTAATTTGATAAATTTCTCTGTTGTATTTCCTTCTCAATTACATATTAGATAAAATATGAATAAACTTTGATATTTTTGCAAATGTCACATGAATTTAACAATGTTTTATATAAATAAAATTGCATATAAATTTGTATTTTCTTTTCAAGATAAAAAAGATGTTTAATGTGGAACATTAAAATAGTCCACCCTGTAGCTTTTGAATATATATGATTAATATACATTTATATTGAACTCTTGACAATAATTCTAATATTATAAATAATATTATAAATATAGATATCTCTATTATTATAGATCTTTCTGGAGGATCTTTGAAGAGCTATCACCTGGTGAAAGTGAACACTTCGATTACGATACCAAACTGTTGCACTGACTGCTACAAGGTGGCAAAACAGTGACTAGGCTCTCAGTCTCGCTATCGCTGGCGCTAAAGTTGGCTCTCTCCAGGACTATCGCGCTGTCGCTTTTCATACCGAACAGTGGTTGATAATACAATGGAGGACTCTTCGCATCTAGATCGACGCCGGAGTCGGCGCTCTTGGACATCTCTGACAATTTGCGAAAGTTACCGAAGAAGACGCTGTCGGTGCCGACGCTCTCGGCGCCGCTCTCGCTCTCGGCGCCATCGCATACCGACTCGGTCTCGTCGGTCTCCTCGGACACGCTGCTCACGTCGTGTCGCAATAATCGTTTGCGGGAACCGTTGCTGTCGGTGCTGCTGAGGTAGCCGCTGTCCTCGACCTTAACATGACCTCGCCGATTGTTGGTTACCAGCGGTAGCATCACGTTGCCGGCACTGGAATCGCAACTTCTCGAGAGACCCTTCATCAGTTGTCTCGTTCTGGAACCACTCTGTGCTCTGCTGCCGTTGATAAGTCTGTTCTGATCCTCCAGGCAATGATCGTCGATGCTCCGAGATCGTGTCCTGGTCTTCGCGAAGCTCCTATGATAGGAAAAACTCGTGGCAGGTCGTTTCTCTCGCGCTGTCCTCGCTTCACGCGACTTGACCTCTTCTTCGGTGTCAACCTGGTTTCCGTAAAACCTGTACCTGTCTTCGGAATCCTCGATCTCGATTCGTGTCTCGCACGGACAATCCCTGCAACCATTCGTCACGGTACGGTTGTCTATCCTCTCGTCGAGGAACGTCAGTCCCATCAAGGTGACGTCCTCACATTGATGCTTCATCTCGTTGTAAGCCTCGTATTCGCTCGCGATATCGCCTACAAGTTGAATCTGCGACGCGCAGAGACACGTCTGGTTCCCTACATGGTATCCGTTGACTTTCGGGACAGGAGCGCCGTTGCTGGCCGTAGGGTCACCCGCTTCGACAGATCTCCTGTCCCAGACGTTTTTTGACGGAAACGACGACGACGGCGGTGGCGGAGGTGGCAACAGTAGTTTCGCGTCCTCGACGCGTCGAGGTGGCTTTGGTCGTTGATAGATCTCCTCCTTGGGTGGCAACGGCACCACGTCCGGCTGATTATGCGGTTGCCTCTGTCTTTTGGCTTGCCTATTATCCGGTGTCAGATACCTGCACTTCTTCCACGACAGAGTACCGTCACTCGATTCGCCGTTCATTCGGCATTTGGTATCGTGACTGATGTGATCCAGTGTTATCGAGTGCGGTTCTTTCAAATTTGACTTGATCTTCGCCTCGTAGATTTCTCGCAGACTTCCGTGACTGCAGTGTTGTCGCGTCGCGGAGGAATTCTCGTCCCGGAAGCTGCCCTTGCTCCTGAGCAAGATCTGCGCTGGCCGCTCCAACGAGTCCACGTAAACCTCGTTAACCATCTCTGCTCCTTCGTATCGCATGTCGTCGTTGATTCGCAGCTTCATCGGTTTTCGATCGAGAGTATCAGGCTCGTACTCGGATTCGTCGAGCTTGATGTAATTTTCGGGCGAATCTTGGACTCTAATGGTCAAGTGTCCCGGATTTTCCGGCTCGTATTGGATCTCCGGGCCGCTGTCATCGCTACAGGCCGGGCTGGCGTAACCGTCGTTCACGTAGACCTCACTTACCAGCGCGTACGCTTCCGGTCGCTGGCTGCTAATCAATTCCGGTAAGCTGTTATAGCAATTTCTTTGGATAAGGATCTGATTGCTGAGCTTCGACATCGTCATCTCGCCGGTGCGGGTGTTAATCACGGCGTTCTGCATCGTCAGCTCCTCGTCCATCGGCAACGCCGTCGATAGAGCCGGACTCGATTGATTGTCCGTTGATGATTGATCCGGCGACGTGGACAATTTCCGGCTGCACTTGGAACGCTCGAGACTGTCCACTTCGTAACTGCCGATTGTTGCGCAATCGGACAACCTTGTGTTATGATGATGATCCAACGCTTTTACATCCACCATTTCGCGTATCACAGCATCCATGATACGTTTCGCCGTGTTTTTCGTGCCAGGTAATTCATTGATCATGTCTGGAAGTTCCTTCTTCCTCGACGGCGGCGCACTCGGTGCTTTCGGCTTCTTCGATCTCTTCGGGGCGGAACTGTTCTGCGATGTCTTTAGTTTCTCCGATTTTTCAGTGTTACTGGACGACGATCTTTCCGTCTTCGCCGATTCGTCCTCGCTCTTGCTGTTCTTGTCGTCCTTCGCATTATCCTTCATCCCGTTCTCCAGGACCGCGTTCTCCTCCATCTGTTTGATAAAGGAATTCTCGATGGCCTTGCGGACTTTGGCGTTTATCGTGTCGTCGCCAGCAGTGAATTGGAACGTTGTCCCGTTCATCCGCTTGCCGCGACCGTAACGATCGTACTCGGACTCGTCGTACATGGACCTGGTCGATCGCCTGGACACGCTGTGACGATCATCGTTCCCAAGAATCTCGCTTTTAACAGTGATATTTTGAAAGGTCCTCAGCATCGGCGGATTGTCCTTCCACGACGAGATCGATTTGCCGGCGAGACTCGCGTGATCATCCAAATCGGTCGCAAAGTCGCGTCTCGCCAACTGCTTCAGGTACTCCAGGTTCTTGGCGAACGTCCGTGCGTTTTCCTGAAAATTTCTGCGCGTGTCCTCGGCGTCTCGCCAGCGACGTCGCGGCGGCTGCACGTCCTCCAACCAGGCCCGCACTTTACTCTCACCGTGGCTGGGCAGCTCGGGCACCGGAAGCGCGAGCAGCTGTCGAGGGGAATCGCTGCTACAGCCGGGACATCCGGTACATCGTTGGGATCTGCGCGATTTCGCGACTGAACCACCCTGGACGGAGCTCGGCGTTGTTCTTTGCTGATGCTTGCTCGACTTCGCCGAGCTTTCGCATCGTTCGGAACTGTTCTCTTCCTCCGGGATACCTGTGCGTCAGATATTACCAGTGATAATGATGATGAAACGAAAAAGGAAGAGATTAATTATTCTTAATTATCGTAAGTGAAAGGTACGTAACATTTGCGCTGCACGTATTATTACGAAGTGCTTTACTTCGTTTTTTCACTGTTTCATGCTATTGCGAGCACGCAAAAGATTTAAGAAACGCAAGATCATAGAATTCGAGGAATAAGAGTAATAGTTTGCGGATGTAAAAGCGCGAAGCTAAAAATGCAGGTTTAAAGTTGAGTATTTTCTTCTTCATCAATTTCTCATTCCTTCATCGAAAAAAATTGTTCTTGAAGTAAAAGAACTGCATACTATAAAATCTCTTAACAGATATTCTCAAGTATTTTTAGAATATCTTTTAAAATTATAGATTAACGAAGACGTATTAAATATGTTCTTTATTAATGACAAATGGACGTATCTTTTTTTTATGAAAAGGATCTTTGGCATCTATTTTAGAACGAGATATTCTAAAAATAAGTAAGATATTTTTAAAATGAGAATATAATTTTTTCAGTGTCATAGAAATCTATCTCACACATAAAGAAAAATATTAATAATATTTTAAATATATTTCATATATCTATATGATAAAAATAGCTCCATCGTTTCATTTATTTCATAGAATATGATATATCCATTTTTGAAGAAAGAAAAAAAAAGACAATTACCATTGAGAGTAGGAACGAATCTTTTCGCAGCCATCTTGTGCTTGGCGATGGAAATGACTTCTCGGATTTTGAGTAGGAACTCGATAGCAGCCGGAGGTGGGGCCTAAAAAAATGCCAGGCTGTTTTCAAATTATCTTGTCGCTGATCAAGTGTACGTGAACGAATCAAATAGACTTCAGAGAAGCCATTAAAACATTCCGGAGTTCAAAAACGTTAAACTCGCGCGAATGGAAAATAAGCAACTTTTCTTCAGCGTCCCTGTCCCATTAAGCAACTTACCAGCAATAGCTGTCGATCGAAGTACGCCGGATTGAAGTACAGTTTCCTCCGTTGAGCACCTGGAAGAACCGGTACATCCTGCTGATGCGGGTTGTCAGCCGTCTCCACGACGCGTACATCCTCTTCCGGTAGTCTCTCGCCCAGAATGGAACCCACGGAGAAGAGCCCTTCCGATTGCTCCAGATACACACAATGTGGATGAACGATCGCGGATGTTATCTGCTGATAGAAGTACGCAATTGTCTATAATTCATTACATTATACTTGATATGGACTTTACAAATTACGAAATCTAACTTCTTCTTGGCACCGGAATTCTTCAATTTCGCGCGATTAATCAAAATTTATCACCTTTTACCACTGAATGTTTTTGACGCAAACTCGAGATGAAAAACTGACTTTTTCAAGTCGCAACACGACTTATATTCGCACTATTTTAGCGAAGAAAGAATCCTGCTACGTGGAAGCGGTTCGTAGAACGCACTGAAATCGTAGTGCGTGATATTCCGACAAGCGGCACGTTGTAAAAGTGGGATGCACTTCGCCTAGTTGGGATGGTACGGACTAACGGAGCGCAAAACTATAATGCGCTAATTGGATGCATTATTAAACGCGCGCGGTGATCCGACAGAAGATGAATGGTTCTGTACCCGGGATACAAGCGAATCCCAAAGAAAGATAATCGAATAATTTCGTGATGTTTTGCATTTCAATAAGTACGTAATATCTTCTCGAGATGTACAAGACGTATAAGCTTGCCCAATTACGCGATAGAACAAATGTATCTACAATCTCTCTCTGACACATTAATTAAAATTTCTGATTGTGTAAAAACAGATAAATTTATGTACAAATACATTGTATATACTTTTGTGCAAAGCAACTCTTCTCTTTCAGATGAAATAATGTTATTCATTTAGATTGGAAACATAAATTACTCGAGATTGAGCAATTAACAGCTTACTTACGTTCTCGAAACCCTGCTCATTATCGCTCGGAGGCAGATCGTCCCCCAAATCGCTCTCGGTGAGTCCGCTATTTGTGTCGCTCTCAAAGTGTCTCGTGGCGGCCAGCAACGGATTATTCTTGACCAGTCCACCACCGTCTCGACCGTCGAGAGTGATGTTCGCCTCCTCGATGGATTTTCTCTTCGCCCTTCTGCTGTGCAAATATAACGATACGCTGGCTACGTATATGAGAGCCAAGATAACGGAAGAGAGACCGATGGCAATGTATTCCGTAGCTGATAGACCTTGAGACACTTGGGATGTCGATGCAAACATCACTTCGCGTACGTCTGCCAAGAGAGAAAAAGAGAGAGAAAAAAATATGTTTAGTATGAGTCATTTCTTTAACACAATCTGATATCTGTCATTTCAAATATGTTCATTAATAGATAATCACAGCATTTATCCGGAATATAAAATTAAATCAAATGTGAATCGATTTTTATTCTATGAATCTCGAGTGTATATTTTAGCAATGTAATTTATATAATATAAAAGATGTAATTGTTTCATTCAAATGTATGTAAGACGAAAAAAGATTGCATATATTGAATTCATAAATAAGTTTCGATTTATTTAACAAACTGAATTTTTATATTTAAAATTATTTATAATAAATTTTAATATAACATATATTTTTGTTTCCATTTAGACAGTAATCTTTTAATTCCTTCTTTGAAGAATTTTCGATATTTTAATTTGTAAACAATTTTTTTTACAAATTCATAGATCTCAGCATCGTTATGCAAATTTTTTTTCATTTAATGAATTTTCGAGTGACAAACAGATGAAAATCTAACGGGGCAAAGTTCAAAAAATAAGGAGGATGAGATAAAACTGGTCACTAAAGTTCCAGAATTTTTTCCTGGATTATTTTAGCTATGTGGTCGTATAGCAAAATCATATTTTTGTTATTAATGAGGATCTTTTTCCACTTTTTCTTGTAGTTGTTATACATCTGCTGTAATTGTTTCGTTTCGATTTAAAAATTCATATGAGTTTTCAGAAAAAATGTTTCAGTAATTATCTGTAGCGGAACTTATTTATGAATCAATCCAATATATTCGTAGTGTATATTAATAAATACTACGTACTATTTTTTGACGGTGAACCGGCTACTCTGAAGGCTACGCACGGTGTAAAAACACCGCTGAACGTCGACTTGGGTGATGCGTCTCTACAGACTAGCTTAGCTGTCACGACTCGCCCTTCAGCAGCATCTCTCAGTCCGGTCTCGCCAATCCACTACGATGGTATCGCGTAGAATTGAGAATCAGCAAAGATTATCAGGTCAGAACAAACTTCATATATACAGGATATTTATATTTTAAATAGCTGTATCTCTGTCCATCCATTGAGAATTGAACGCTTATTTATATAAACCTTTTTATCAGAATAATCGATACTACAATCTCCCAAATATTTATTATTCCTTCTAAGACACCCTGTACTTTCTTACATTTATCATGAGATGTTCGCGTGCCAATATATGTATAAAATACAGAAGAAAGTAGTAAAACCAGTAAAGTGTATAAAATGAAAATTAGATCGAATTAATGTTCGTCGCGCTGCCTAAGAGAATTCTCTCGGTTTCCCTCGAGGGCAAGCTAATTACGCTAATTGAAGGCACCGCTGGCGCCGTTTAAGCTTCCCGTTTTTATTATGATACCGTTCGGTATCATAATACAAGTGATTCGATTGAATCTTGGTTATGCCGTTCGTGGCGTTCATGAAAATACCATATTTCTCCCGGACTTGCTACCATCCGCTGCTACTTACGCGACTAATTGCGATCTTACACACTCGCGTAATGACAAAGTAATAAGTTATTCCACACGCAAGTTCCCACCAACCTGGAGGAATGTCCTGCCCTCGTCCCGGAACAATCTGAAGGGCGGTTCGGTGTCGGAAAGATTCCTCAGCTCGGACCATCCCACCCTTCCCAATTGCTGGGCACCGGCGATCCCGCATACAGGAGTGGTCACACCTAGTTTCGGAAAGTAATTTATGCCCGTGTTAAAGAGCGATCGTCAGCGAGCGAAACGAGGCGAGAGATAATGAGCGAAATGAACGCCGACGGGGCTTTTCTCAGAGAGAAGCAGCGCGTCAGGAGAATTTTTATGAAGGCTCTGTTACTCTAAACTTTCGTATCTTTCGTTTCTTGTCTTGAAGAGAGAGAAAAAAAATATGCAACTGCGATCGATTCTCGCTCTACTTCTCTTTTTTGTAATGCCAATCATTTTGCACACGTTCGCTATGTTAAGTATAATTCTATTAATTCTATTAATCTATCCTTGTGGAGCAAAAAAATATTTGCGCCGTCGAACTAATCCGTTGCTTGAACTGTAAAATCGTGAGAATTTACCTTCAAAGCGAATCTCTGCGTGTGGATATATTATCTGTCCCCGTTGTGGTAGAAAGACATACGGTACTCTCTCCACGTAGCCGTTGTTGCTGACAAATCCCGCAACGTTGCACTCTAAAAACATATGATTCTATTCAGAGAATAAAAAAAAAAAATACTGGTACAAATTATAATTGATATAAAAATTTATGACATAATTATTGCATCGATTAATAAAGTTGATTGTTAGATGACATCTGTGAATTATATGTTAACATTAGTATATGAGTCAATTTATTCAGCTTCTATTTTTCTTTATAGTATAAAATCCCTCTTAAGACTCATATTCTTAAGTGTTTCTTGAACATTTTCTAATTAAGAATACATTTTTTTTGTTAACAACAAAAGGTCGTATGTTTTTTATGCAGACGATTCATTTGGCATTATATGGTACTATTGTTGCAGCAACATATATGGTTGCAATTTATAGTGCAGTGCAGTGTTTGTCACTGAATGGTTTAGTTTATTAGAAGAATGGATAAAGTTAATAAGCGCACCAAAAAGAAGACTTCTTAAGAGAAATGTTTACGAGTATATGCAAGTAACATAATTTAATCGTTCGGAATCCAGGTCTCATGCTCTATACATTCTTTATGTCTTTATGATCTTTCTCTGTCTATAAAATAATGTGCTGTAAAATAATATATTTTTTGTTAATGTAAAAATAAATTTCATTTTGTATATGTTTTTATAAATTAGGAATATTTGATACTAATTTTTAGAGGATTCCCCTCTTAAAGTAAGAGGATCCTTTTGGAACTTATTTTAGAATAGAATATTCTAAAAATACTTATTTAGAATAGAATATTCTAAAAATAAGTGAGAAATTCTTAAAATAAAAATACAATTTTTTTTCAATAAACAGTAGTATGAATCAATTTATTGAGCCTTTATTTTTGAAAGAAGACATAAGCATGTTGGAAGAGTTTATTTGACATCTTATATTGTGAAATTGGACAATTTCTTATTGATAAAAGTCAAATGAGCTGATGTGTAATTTCTGTACTGACACAGTCGCAAAGGCAGAACACGGCAGTGAAATAGATTATACGAATCAAATGTAAAAAAAATCCATAAACTTTCGAAACAAGTGTTTTTCTTAAAAATACAGAATTAAGGTGTCTCTGACGATGTTCCTGACGATATTTTTTTTCGTGCAATCGTGCATGTTCATTTTACCCAATAATTTCGGCGAGACAGCTTATAATTTAAGGCAAAATATATCGCCCCCAGCCAGCCCCGCTCTTTTTCTCATTTGAATAAATTGCGAGAGCATCCCGGTTTATACCGAAAATTTCGCGGACCTCGGGGAAACGCGGCGAGCCTGCACGAACGCAAACGCGAGGAAAGATCGCGCAAAACGTATTGAATATTTCTTTTTTTCTTTTCGCAAGAGAAAGAGAAAGAATAATATAGCATAACGAGGTGTCTTTGAGAAGATGCACTATAATCACGTCGGGCTTATTATATCGAATTTCCGTAACGGCAGTTAAAGAGATGCACGAGATGCGTGTAACTCGTCGACTGTAAGACAAAACGCAATCAATCTTCGCGTTGAGATAGAAAAGAAATATTTGGCATTTTTCCGTAACACGTATCTCTTATGTTAAGTTAACAAATTTATTATTCTTCGTATTTTTTGCAATGAAAAATATAAAAAGCTCGGGAGATTGTGTTTAAAGACACAATCAATACCTACGTAGGTAATTGTTAGCATCTGTAAAATTGCAATGATAACACTTTTGAACATTTATTGATACTATCAATAAATAATTATGGTAATTTTGTAATATAAAGTAAGAAACATTTTTATGTGATATTTATTCATTAAAAAAAATACAGCCTTATGCAGTAGTCGCTTCTGAGACTTTGTATTAAGTTCGATTTCGCGGAAAAGGGAGATCTTAATCGTGGGATATTTATTATCCAGTTTCGAAAAAGTCCGAGTTCACAAATTTGGTTAACCGCATATTTGCTTATGCAAATATCTTCCTCGAATTAATCTTCGGTATTGATGCAAGGGGGAGGGAAAGAGGGGTCGTCGGGACGAGCATAAAATTCAATACCCTTCAATTTCGCGCGGGGCACGTAATGTTCAGCGAGAAGTTGGAGTATGTGAAGTTAGCCCCCCATAACTTCAAGTGATATTTTCGATGCTTTAAACGACGGAACTATTTCTAAAATCGATAGAGAACTTTAGAACTCTTGAGGGGGCAGCCAGAACTCTAATAATTTTTTCAAAATTTAGAAAATGGGGGACTAACTTCACATACTCGAGAAGTTGTATGTTTTTGCAATTTCTAATTTACATTATTGTACATTATTGGATAAAGAGCGCGATAAATCGGCGAGTCTATCGGATTTAATTACACAGCGTGGCGAAGCGCGGACACTCGCAGAACCTGTTCGATCATCGTCGAGGGAGTCCGTTTGGACATCGCGTTGCGAATTTATATTCCCTGTATTAAAGCCCCGTAACCGGCCTCCGATCATTTGTAAATTATATATCGGGTCTCTGGCGCGGGTGATGATGCTCGGAACTCGATATCGTACAATAACTTTTCGCGCAATTGCAGTCGACGTCGCGATAACGCGCGCTTATTTTACGAAGATGTCGCGCCCCGTGTCATTTAAATTTTCTCTACTCGTTCCTCGATATCTTAATTCCGTGAAATACTCGTGTCATCGTAAATTGTCATTTTTGTCAGTTTGCAAATGCAAATGTTTTATACATGATACATATATAAAGGATGGGCTAAATAGAGTGGTACAAGCTGTTTTCTCCGAAACCGATGGAGATGATACTTAAATTTCTTTTAAATTAAATGGGACAGGGGGCTATTATTTGGCGTATAAATTTTTGTGAGGGATACAAATAGAGACCCCTTCATTTTTTTTAAATAAAACGGGATATTATTTGTTTTAATTCGGATAACTCTCATTAAAATTAATAAATTTACTTGAAATTTTTTTTATTCTGCATTATTAAAGAGTTATGATAAAGAATTCAAATAAATGAATTGCGGATGATACATTTTTTCTCAATTATTATAAACTGAAGCTAGTTAATGAAGTTAAAAGAAATGCAGAAATACATAAGATTTTGATATCTGTTTATATCGCTAAAAAGTACTCATGACATTCTTCATACGCGTTTTTCATTTATTATTCATATAAATTCCGACGATAATCTTGACATTTCTATCTAAAAATAGTCGGTTTCAAATTAATTAAAATCGATATAGAAAACAAGCCTGATGACAGTACACAAAAATCGACAACGTCCATAAACTTATAATATATTTATACAAGTTTCTTGAGTTAATATCGAATAATTTTGCATCAAATCGATAAAAAAGAATCTGCATAAATAATGAAATTGTTGATAATAATCTATATGACAACCTGCATTTATTAAATTTTCACGCTGCTTCTCGGACTAATAATCCGAAGACATCCATTGCAGACCTTCGCGAGAACCGGTCACGATCGAAAAATATAATCGATCTCAGATTGCAGGAAACAATGTCCGGGCCGATTTACGTTTATGGCCGGTTAAGTCTAATTAACAGTCGCGGCTCGATTCTCGATTTACGGCTATTTACACTCCCGTATTGGTATTCCCGACTACGGGGTATGGGATATCCACGCGCGATCCAACGTCGGATAAACGACCGGTTGATTAACGATCGTTGAGTTCACTCCGCGCGAGCAAGAGTTTAGCGACTGAAAGTCTCGGTCGCGATTGAACTCTGACCCTTCCGCCTTAAGACGATGAATCCACGAAACTAGAAGCGGCGTCCGGTTTTCTCTATGGACCGAGTGATAGATAATGTCATCTCGCGCGAAAGCTATCGCTGACCCATGGTCGTGCTTGAACCTCGATATTTGCAGTTAGCCGTACACACGGGTCCCGTATATTTTCTGTATTTTTTGCAATGTTTCTCGCATGTTTCTCTCTCTACCGGTATTGAAATAATTAATTATAGGTCGTATATGTAGGTGACCATTAGGAAGTTGCTAAATTAAATAGTTGTTATTTTATAACGAGTTGACAGAATGAAATTAATTAAATACACACTTGTAGGAGAAAACCATTATTTTTATTACCGCATAGTGTAAAATGCATATACATATATTTATACATTTGTAAAGATAAATCTGAAATGATGAAAAAGGGTCGCAAATTCAACAGACTGCACGGTTTAGTGATTTATTTCCGAAATGACAATCATTAATTTGCAAAGCAATCGAAAATTAAATTAAAACTGATGAGCTAGGTACATGAACCTGCTTGATGGAACCCCCGTGAAACGAATGAAAAGAAAGATATAATTTAGTTTCAGCAACTTCCTGAATAATAGTCACCCGGCCGAATTTTCGATTCTTTTTCATCATGCTCATAAATTCACAAATATATATTTCTTTTGCATTATGCGATAATAAAAGAGAATGCTTTTATAAAATAGTGTTTAAAAAATTTATTTTATTTTGTCCACTCATTATAAAATAATAATTATTCAGTTTAGCAACATTCTAATGATTGTATATGCGATTCTTGAATTATGCTTAATGGAATTATGCGAATTTACATACGGTTATAATATACAAATATATATATAAATTCTTATAACTTTTTATGCCAAATATTGCTTATGCCAAATATTATTGTAGGAATCGAGTTATATAAAAAAAGTTGAGTAATTTTATTTAATAAAATTAAGTTGATCTTCAAATGACTTTAAACAATTACTTTAATTAAAATTCAAGATCATCAATTCTTTTTTTTCCCTCAAAATCATTTAACTTTTGTATGAATTATTTTCTCATTATAGCAATAATTTCAACAATAGTCGACTATATTACTTAAATGAAACGACCTATTGTCAAAAAAATCTATAATTCTGTATTTAAAACATAAAAATATTTACAAGAAATATCACGTTGTTAAATATCGGTCTCATCAGTATCATATACATATAATTATAGTGTCATTACTAATTAATATTGAAACACAGCGTACTTATGCGTATCTCAGAGTTATCATTTCAATTCTTGGAAAATGAGAATCATGTAACATATATGAATGATTTTACGTCTAATGCGATTAAAGTCCTCTGAAATTATGGAAATATAATGTGTATAGGAAATTATATACCAGTTATATATCGCTAAGCAGATTTTATCGCTACTCGATGACACGCGACGATAATCTTGCGATGATCAGAAAATTAGTTTAACACATACTTGTTTAGCATTCAGCGAGATGCTGTTGCGCTTCCCGCTGTTGATGATAATTGCGAACCTGAACGCTGTGCGTGTATTACACATCTGCGTAAGATCATCGATTATATACTGATGCATGAGACTGACAGCAGCGTGAAACGAGAAAACATCGAAGAAATGTAAACGAACGTTTTCTTAAAGTCTTAACGATCCGTCAAAACCTTAACATCGGAGCATTCTATTGGAAGGTACCTTGAACTTGACCAATTTTCATCGCGATCGTGTAATTTCACCGAGTATAGCCATCAATTATCTTTACGATCTATACGGAGAGTCGATTTAATAATTCACCGAGTAAAAAGTTCCATATAAGAGAGATTCCAGCATTGCGTTTTCAATCTACGAACATCCCATGATGTATCTCGATTTCTGACGCATTACGCATCATGAAAGAATCCTAACTACCTAACTACGGCAAATCATTATCATTCAAGCTGGCGAGCTACTAGCTTCCGGCTACCGATGGTGTATTGCGTGAATGGCCTTGACACCTGTTGCTAGGATTGACACACGAAGAGATTGCGGTGTCATTCGTTTGATTAGTCGCGAAATTAATATCGAAGTATCGTTTGATATGAAATAATGATACTTCTACTGGAAGGAGAAGAAAATCTCCCTCATTATTATAGTTGAAAAAAATACTACACTCCACAAAATGCAATATAAATAATATATATTTTCTCGAACACATTAAAAAGTTTAAAATAATTATATTTAAAAAATATTCAAAATTTAAATATATTATGTTTTGAACAAAACTTTTTCTATACTACTTGTCTTTCTTGTAATACATTATTTTCCCTTCATTAATGTTTCGCAAATATAAAAAATAGAAACGGACCTCAAGTTTGCGTTCTGCGACAGAAAAGATTAAGCAAAATTAAAGTTGTCAAAGTTAAAAGCGCCCAGAAGATTTCCTTTCACGGATATGTATAATCAATCACTGATCCGAAGCAGAAGTCGAATCGTTCATTACGAGATCGTCTGCCTTTCTCTCTCCGAGGAGAAATCGGCACCGTTGTTCATTGTTTCTTGCGGCATTTCTTCTACCGGCGCCACGACGTGCCGATGCCAACTAAATGCTAAGCACGCTTGCTTTCTCGGTTCCGTTGCCATCGGTAGCGGCAAGTTATCTTCACGAATCGCTTATTTATTGATTGTAAAACAGGCACGCGTAACCTTGGAAAGAACCGTATGAGAGTCGCACACTTGACACGACCGCTTAGAGTCCTGAGGAAGCCAATGAAGGTTTCACTTGATTTCAAAACACTAGAGTAATCACTAAAATACAGTAGCCTGAGAGAAATATTTAATTTACGAATAAAAGGAGAAACACAACTAATTTTCTGAATCTTTGCTCGATTTGAAGAAATTCGTCGACAAAGTGTAACGAATGATTCCTTCAACTAAAAAAACATTGGAAAAACTCTTCCGACCGTTCCTTTTCCATACAGACCTATTTGTTATTCGAAGCGACGCACTGAAATAATAGTCATCGTGAGTAATATTCATCGCCGATGACGATTGGGAGCCACGACGTGACAGCAAGTGTGCTAATAGTGTCTCGGCTCATTGATCGTGGCGTTAAGTAATTGTATCTTTGTGTGTACCCCTCGTCGCATTCAGGTGTTCACGGGCATTAGTCAAGTCAAGAGCTTGGGAAAGGCTCATCGAAGGTTTGCGGCCTCTCCGTAAACCTTGATTTTCCTATATAACGACCCTCCATCAATTCTCGCAACTTCTTTTTTCGCCGAAGAATGTTACTTGCGTTACCGGTCGCAAAATTCGCAGCGCGTTCCTCAAGGTACGAAAATGGATTCTAATGCGTACGCGGTGACATTGAGTCATTAGGTAAAACGATATTTTCCTGTGTTCCCATGAATATTGGCCGTACGGAATTTACGGTACTATTCGCGCGCAAGTCCTTGCATTATCAATCTTACGCATTAATCGATGATATCAAATTTATATACCTGTTTCATTAGAGTACAAATCGTTGATCGGAGAAACAAGGAAAACAGGTTTGAAAACTTTGCACTTCTCTCTCCTCTCTCTCTCTCTCTCTTCGTCCGACTTAAATAATGTTAATATCATTAAAAGGATGTAAAAAGATAAGGATAATTATAAGTGCCATTTATTTTATGGTGAATCAGACCGAGTCGGAAACAGCGATCGCTCTGAAACGCTTGAAATCATTCATTCTTCAGTCTCGTAGATCTAAAAGCCAATTGTGTATCACCATGTATTTTTATGTCAGCATAAATAAATACGACAGATGCTTCATCGCAAAATGTTTGTTCCACACATTAGTTATATTAGTACAGCCTGAGAACGAAAATTCCAGAAATCATCACATCCCTCACTAAAGTTGAGAGATTTCTGTTTTCTCATCTTCCTCTCTATTTATCGTGATTACTTCTCGACGCACCTATATGTCCGCGCTATTTATTTTCCATTTGCGACATTCAAATAATTTGCGCATCGTTTCACATGAAAGATCATAAATCGTCACGCAATTATTCGCGCACATTTAATTTCTTATCTCAAATGTAAAAATTTATTATTCAACGGAGTAGCTAATGCTATACGTATAAATGATAAAGCGAATATAAGAATTAACATACGACAATATGTGTATTTTTAAAAAATAATTCTACACCAGTGGATGAGAAAAAAATTTAATTCGTCTATGATTTTCATTTGGACACTGATATTTATCTTCGAAATCAATATACGACGTCGCATAATACATCACCGCTCTGTCTCTCAGATCGCGATTTTCATCTCGCATATTAGCATCTGGATGATTTAAGGCACAATGAGCATACTATTCAGACCTCTTTTCGTAGGCATTCGTTGTGTCATTATCGCTGCTAATTGCAATGCAATGGTGACACGCTATTATTGTGCGATTAATATTCATCGGGCGAATGCACTCGCCTCTTTTTGATCTGCACAATCGTAGCCGTGCTCCGGCGTGAATATACTGATTATCTGCCGAGATAGATCCCCATCTTCGAAATGAAGGATAATTTATGAGCGGTAAGAAATCAACGAAGACGTGCGCGATTCGATTTCCTTTATCTCGATTATATAGGATGGGTCATTTTAATGTCCTACCCTAAATATTTTTTTTCTACGCCTTTAAAAAAAAAAGTTAAATGCTTCGCATAAAAGTTGTTTGACTTTAAAGGGGACACAAAACAGCGATATCAATTTTTTTAGAGATGGTGTTACTTTCGAAAAATTGTATTAATCATCACTTTTTTAAAATGAAAACTGATTCTTTTAAACAAAAGTTGTAGATCTCTTGAGACAAATCCAATTATATATAAGTTAAAAATTTTCTTGATTTTTAAATGAGTTTCACAATTTTTAAATTTTGAAATATTAATGTTCCGCAAATATATTAAGAAGTATTTTCTCAAATTAAATTTTATTTTGTATTTTTGGGTAGTAACATTTACTAGTTATTACACAACAGTATTAAATCATTTTAATGAAATCAAAATGAATTACCCACCGCGAGAGATAATAGACATGATCAAAGTGGTGGAATTGTGTAGAAATAATTTTAGAGCTGCTGAAAAGAAATATGCTCGTGTATCTAGGAAGATCTTACATCTCTTTAAGTATCATTTCTCTATTAATTATCTTTTATAATGTTATTTTATAATATCTCTTAATCTCTAATAGATATTGTTGGATTTATTTCGACGAGGCCTACTTTTGTTAAAAAAGAAAAAAAATCGGTTTCCATTTAAAAAAGTGATTAGTGAATTTCTTTCAAAGTAGTACAAAAAAAAGATATTTAGGATGGAATAAAATGTCCACCCTATATATTACGTCTGTTCTTTTATTTTTTTTTTGTGCAACTCGCAACGTTGGAGTCCGCTAGAGTACTCGAACTTGAAACTAATCTTTTCAAAGAAAAATTTCTAGAATTTAATTACAATTCAGATTCTTCAAAAGAGTCATGGATTTTGAGAAATCTATAAAGATTCAGATCATTAATGTAAAATTTGAGAACGCAATTCTAAGCAGAAAATCCAAACTAATTTCCAGACTAATGTCGGCTAAAATCTCATATAAATGTTTACATAATCATCGATAATTTAAATAATTAATTGTTCGCTTGAAAATATCAATCTCTAATATATATTTGCCTAATTCAATATTGCAGCTGAACATTAGATAGTAATTTAATTTATTATTTAGACGTAATATCATCATTATTGTACGACGCGATATTACTTTCCATATTACGTATAGCGATAGTGAAGACTTCACCAAGTGCGAGGAGACATGCATAAGTGATGCTTACAGATTGTTCAGGATTAGATTTCGCTATGTAACACAGAAACACGTACTCTCGCACGATTGCATCATTACTGGAGCGATTCCGGACAAGCAAGAACATTCAAAAGAGTCGCAAGGTGAAATCTCCGCGTGACCTTTCAGAGTTTCAGAGTGAACCCGAGATTTACGAGGAGAGGTAGCGGTGAATCGCAGAGTATTCCTGAAGGTAGAAGCCGAAGATGGTTAAGATCGCATGCTTATATTAGTCAGCAGAGAGACACAATCGCTTTACAAAAAAAATCACGCAATTAAAAATCTGGCGAAAAAAATTATCTATGGTTGTTCGGAAAGTCATTTCGTTATTTTGAATGAAAATTGTATGTGAAAAAAACGAAATGACTTTCCGAACAACCCAATATAATATAATTAGCATTGCAATTTTAATCAATTAATTGCAAAGCACAAATATCGATACAAACATTAATTCTCTGCTGTGATTGTCCAGCAAAAAATATCGCAAAATATACAGTGAAATAATAAGACAAGTCGCGAACTCTGCATTTTTACAATACCTACCTATACATTTAAGATTAGGTTTGCGAAGGTGGTTTTGGCGAATGTTGTAAGCTGTGCAAAAAAGGCATTCTTAACCGTAAAGAAAAAAAATTGCGAAAATACGTTTAAACGGTAAATTTGTCGTTCACCCTTCACACAAATTCTCACGCACCGCGTCGACGTAATTATAATTATCAGTAAATAAGAGTCGGGACACGACGGACAGTGGGCGAGAAAATTCCCGTAATAAGGAAATGCTGCGAGACTGTTTTCTTTTTACGCGCGTTGCAGTTTTCAGCCCGCTGGCGATCGACTCGCGATGCAAAACGATGATCGCAGCATCACTTTGCGGAACGTAACGTGTCAGCGAGCGCGTTACCACGTAATTAGGAGACCCCCGAACCAGCGAAGTAAACGTAACCTTTCATCTTGAACATGAGCTCGGTTTGGCTTTGAGAATCTCTTTCGTGACTCCTCCGCGAATCGAGGATAACTGTGAGAAGAGGTCGGATAAATTAGGGCCGCGATGCACTTCGTGAATGAGTTTCAGCATCGGTCGCTTCTACGAAGCTATAATTATTTTTTGTTTCATTACTCACATCTCGTGTTTATGTATCCTCGATCAGACATTAGGAAAATGCAGATGCATGGTGAAGCTGTACCGCTAAATTTTCACGATTTACTTATTAGAAAGGGATTCATTTTAACAGGAAAATCTTTGAAAATCACGGGATTTTAGAAAAAATATATCAGGCAAAAGTTGTAAGATTTCGTGGAGGATATCGAATCTAGAATTAAAGAAAACACATGGTTGTTTCTTTAAAAAAAAGTATGCAATTTGTAATTAGAAAAACGCCAAGGACAATTCTATTGGTATAATGCAATGTTTTGTGCTAAAATTTTGTTTCGTTAATAAATACGTAAAAACGTCTAAAATTATGTTAATACGTACAATACATATAACAAAGAAATATATTAATACGTACGTTAATACGTACAATACATATAACAAAGAAATATAATAAAACTCAAAATAGCAATTAGGCGAGCTTATTTACATCACAAAAGTTAACAGTGGAAAACAAGAATTAATTTCTATTGGAGGGAACACGATAATTACTAGCATCGAGATAGGTAAATACTAGTAGTAGGTGATCGCAAGGGAACGTCAGTCGAGGAGTATTGAGCGAATGTCATAATGTACGATCGAATGAGATAGAGCTCGCTTTAATAAACACAGCGCGCGGGCTCTCTCTCATCCCAGAAATTACCGGTCTTGAGTTCTATTATCATTCTCCGAGCAAAAGAATAACCAACCAGTCTGCCGTTGCTCGATGATTGCAACGCACGATACCTATTTACAATTTCATCGATTCGATTCAATGGATAAAGACCGCGATAGACACTACCATTCAATCGCGCAGGCTCTTTCTCTACTCACATAGCGCTTATACGTTTCATCGTAGACAAATTAAGCTGTCAAGTTGTTAAGGTATATTGTTAGACAAAATCTAAATGCGCGCGCGTGTTAAATGTAGATATTATTTCGACATCGATTTATACCTTTCTCAAGTATCTGAACACAAAGATTTATAAATGTTTAAATACTTGACTTCTCCTCTTTGATGACCTTCCTTCACGCTATCAAAGTATTCGATATTTTTCTATTCACGGACATATAATGCAACGATTTAGAGGGAGAGAAAAATGTGTTAACAATGTGTGATACTCAAATATACTCGATGCGATATATTCTCGAAGCTTGCGATCATGAGAAGTTTAAGGTGCCAAATATACAGATTTTTTTTCACTGATTTCTCCCAAGTATGTTATTAGTAGGCAAGGATCCGTTTCTTGCCTGGGTCAGGATCTCCAGTATCTTTACTCACACACGGACACAATTTTCCTGCCTGTACCTATGTAGGCATACATATACAAAGCCTAACTTACACGCGCGACGGTTACCTGTTGCAGGTGCGGAAATTAGAGATTAATGACGAGCGCCGATTCAAGGTTACCCGTAAAGGTCGTACGGGTTAGTCTTCCTCCCGGCAGCAACAAACCCCCGAGAGAGATGATTCTCATACGTTTCGATCATCATAATTTCATCTTTCGTACGAAAACATGACGTTTACCTGGCGGGTACCGGGATAAAGGTGATTTGTCGCATTAATGATGCAAATAAATCTCTACGTATATTCATTATTGCTTGATGAGCTCATCGTACCGTAAAATCTCAACCACGATACATGCTACAGCGCATTAATAAAAAATGTATAAAAAATGTTTTATTAAAACTACTGTATAAAAATTAATTGTATTTGAATTCTCTAATGATCGTTCTATCGGATTTGTAATCTCAATTAAATATAATCGCGCAATTCGAATCATAATTAATTTTATATACGCACACGGAAATCTTGAATATTTAAATATGAAAAATATTTTAATGTACTTACAATTAGAATAAAAAGGGGGAAGATAAATCTCGCAGCAAAAACGCGAAGCGGACGAATATTTTTATTAGATTTTCGAAGACATATATTGAATATCCTACAAAAATCGGATATCGGATTATCTTTGAAGGATCACACTGATTATGAAATTGATTATCGAACGAGACTCAATATTAATTTAACGATATTAATGCACGGTTGAGAAAAATCCTAATACAATTAACTCTGAATAATTAAAGAGAGTAATACCGATCCGACTTTGATTAATATGCAATTTAAGACTCTTCGAGGCATAGACAAATCTAATTAATTAATGATTAATAGATAGCGTATAATAGCTGTATATATCGTCAGCTATATTTCCAATTCGCGTGCTTTTCGATCTCAAAATGCGCTGAAGTGTAACTACATAATGAAAGTTACTTGAAGATACTCTTTATAATCTGTGTGTGCAAGTGTTGCGTGCAAAGTGTTGCGAATCTTTAAAGAATTTAAAAAATTTAATTCTCGTAATTTCATACAATTACAATGCAAACGAATTTAATTTAGTTATACAAACAAATTTAATTTCATATAATTATAAATTAAAATTATATTGGCTATTTTTCTGTTCAACACGCGCATGATAAAAAGCTCTATCTGCTGCTTTATCATCCATCATAGAATATAACGTGTAGAGGATACGAGTATTGAATTGCCCGTTGTTGCACGCCAGAAATTACGGAGTTAATAATAACCCAACGCAGAAAAAACATCTCCGCGCTTTCTCAAAAACTCGTTCACTTCCACGAAACGTTTTTAATCTTCGCGGTCGCTCGTAAATTCGCTCGGAGTCTTCCGCCAAAAGATGATCATGAATAACTCCGTTCGCGCGCGACGCGCGATAAACAGATTAATATTAATAAAATAGCGGGACGACGCAAAATAACAGGGTGGCGTTGCTTCTTCATGTGATTCAAAAAACGAGAGACGCCATCATTGCAATCTCAGTTCTATCAAATGAATAGAGAATTTAGAGGCGCGGAAGAAAGAAGGCTTTTACAAGAATAAAAATTTCGATTCTTCCGTGACTTCTAGACGTATATTATATATTTGTGCGCGTCACAGGCGATAGTAATTTTCGAAATATATCTACAGTGTTTCATTTTAATTAATGTAGTCGAATATTAATAAAACTGCGGCTTGTAATAAGAAAATATATTTCATTCAAAAGTTAAGTAAAATATTTCAAGGAGGAAAAAGTTGATAATTTGGAATTTTAATTATTAATGCTGTCATTTTAATTGTCAATTTTAAAAGTCATTTAAAGGTCAATATAATTTTTATATTATATAAATATATAATTTTATATATATAATATGCATCTATATGTACATTCTAGACTCTTCTTTTGGGTTTCGGATCGCGCTTGTCGGTGCTCGTAAATCATTCCGTAATCGATGAATTACGATTAATAAGTAAAGGAGGAATCGACCATTCGCCGCTTTGGAGCGAAACTGATTACCACCGGCGCGGCGCGAGTTTGGTAACATTAATTTAGATACGCCTCTGCTGTCTCTCTCTTTCTCGTCGCCGCTGCCGTTATACATATTTTACGCGGGCTTTAATGATGTGCGACATAAGTTATATCGTAGAGGAGTGTAACAGAGCGTTGGAAAAAGGAAAAAATTGAGGCGGTAAGTGGTTAAAAAGCCGGCGTTGCTTGCGTGCTCGTGATGGGTGCATAATTTGGGGTGTTTTAGTGGGTCTGAGAGAGCCGCGGATGACAATAATGGACGGTAATGGATTGTCGACGATAAATAATCGATATAACGAGGAACTCGTTATTTATAATCCGAATAGTTCTTTGCGCGCGTCCAAAGCGTTTAATAAGTATATCGAAGATATATCAAAGAAGTGATGAATAATTATATGCAATAAATATTGTAGCACATAGTGCAATTTATCAGTGCACTTTAGACCTTGCTTGCCGAAATTAATAACAACGAGATTTTAATACATATTTTAAAAGTAATATGATATGATATTAATTAAAGAAAAAAAGAGGAACAGAGAGAAGTAAGATCTATCTAATTCGAGAATCGTGAAAGTTATAAATCAGAATTAATAACATATGGTCTCTATTCGTACGAAGGAGAGCCTATTGAAAGTGGCAAGCGTATCCGCTACTGTTTCAATAAATAATCACACAAGATAGTCTTCCGACACTTTTGAAAAGTCAAGATTCCTTCGTAATCCTGATTAATGTAATCAGATTTGATCCTTCGAATTTTACAGCCTGTATTAAAATCAACCGCCGAACGAAAGCTGATTATAGACTTCACCGAATCATATATTCATAGCTCTATTATTTTTTATAACATAGTATTGTACATGATATAACTGTATTTATAATATTTGTGGTACAATTATCCTTAATCACACGATCGAAATGTTGAGAGCATAAGGTATACGTCAATATAATCAAAATGAATTACTTTAATTAATAATTTCATTTCAACGGTTTAAAACGGCGAATCGCAAATCATTCGACTCGCACTTCTTTCTGACACATCTTGCGCATCGAGTGCGCACCGGGTGCTTTAATGCCGCGCGTACATACATATAGCGGTCGATTTAGAAACGTAGAGTACCGGACAGACGGAGCTCGAACAGCTGGAGTAATCATTTCCGATGACGCGGTTCGATTGAGAACGGTATGCTATACGTGCCGAGAAATCCGCTCGACAGATGAAGGGGGTAGAAACTTGCGGTACGCGATGCGAAATTTTTTTCTCACGTGTTTATGTTTCTCGCGCACAAATTATTTGTGTATGTCTGGAGAAAGACCGACATATTAACCCTGAAGCGGTCGCGCGGATGACATTAGTCATCCACGTGCACAAATCTGTAATTTTAATTGATATAAATTTAAATTTATAATTATTATATAAAACCTGTATTTAAATAAATAATATGCTCATAACTTGTGTACTTGTATTTTAATTCGTCTTTTAAAAATGAATGACAGATGTTATCCATGCGATCTTTAACGTTCCATTTAACAGCGTGACCACTCTAGGGTTAAATGATGCAATCGGTTTAGACTTTTCCTATAGGTCCTTAGATCGATGATATTTGGCGATGGGATTAAGGGTTCGATTTTTCAATAACAGTTTAAACTTACAATAAGTGTTTCAGATAAGAATGTATATATTATTTGATACGAGAAGAGAGATGTATCAAGTATATTAACAAACATGATCATTTTTTCTCTCTCCATTTATGATTAAAGATAATATAAAACCGTGTGAATATTATAGTTCGGTGTATAATTAGCATTTTTTCGAGATATATATCAACAAGTGTATTTTGACAGTGGATGATGAGACGATATCCTGGAGCGTTTTTCATTCATACTCGGAGAGAAAAAACATTATCGCAGCATCGGCGATTTCATTACCGAAATAAATCGGCGGTCTCTCATGAATTTATCGGGCAAAAAGATCGAGCCGCCGGAGAGAATGTAGGTTTCCCTTGTAAATTATAAGGAGTCCTAACGCACACCCGGTAATTCATCAGCTACCCCGACAGTACATGCACGCGATGGTACCCTGCTGTGTACACATATACACATACACATACTTTTTCGCTCCTCTCGTCTCGCCCCTGTCCTTCATCGTACAATTACGTTCCTTCGCGCAGTTTTTAACGACGTAAAAGGCGGTTCCCCTCTCGGTATTCACTTAGGCCAATTCCCACAAAAAATTGTTCGAGTGAGAGGACCCTTTAAACGAGGGAAAAATCGATCGGCCGACGACGAGGAGCAAAGTACAGAGGAAGGAGAATTATCCAAATTCGTCCGCCCCGGTTTCGACGATTTTATCGCACGACGTTCGCTACCACAACACGCATGTAGGATAAACATTAATGCCGCCCGAAATTGCATTGGTTGAGCGAGACGCGTCATTTTTACGTAGCCTCACCTCTGCCTACGGCAACCAATCGCGATCGTCAGCTTAAAAACGGTACTCCGGAGATATTGTCAGTAAACCTGGAAGGAGGGGAAGGGAAAGAGACGACACACTTCCGGGGAGGCTACACCTGGCTACGCCGTGTATGGCGACCACCTAACACGAACGATATTTCGATTACCTGGTCTGGTTGCGTGAAAATTAATGACGGTGTAATAAATATCGCAGTTTTATTATTATTATTATTATTAATATCACGCCGGGAAAAAAGGGGGTACTACACTATATCGGGGATACGCGTAATCATACATTCCCCCGTTTTTATGGCATGAGATAATTATATGTTCGACAGTGCGAAGGAATTGAATGGACTATTGAATCCTGCGATTACGATAAAATATTTCATTTTACCTGTATGTGCGAAGAAATAATAATTAGCTGCATATTACATGATCCGCGTCGCGTTTATCATGTTTCGCTATACTCCGATATCAATTTACGAAAATCAGCTGGATAAATTTGTGCGCGGATGCTTTTGCTGCTTGATTTAGACCACAGCTGGCAAGAGGAAGTAACGGAAGGTGCAATAGGAAATCATTAATGTCCGGTAACACATTCGTCGCAATGACTTGCCACAACGCATCTTGTCACTTTGTAGCAAATAAATTCATCAACGAATAGAGCCTTCGTAAGAATCGTAAGAATTTTTATACTTTACCGTGGATATCGTTGACGCATATGTGAAGATCCTCCCGAAATATCGGCAGGTCAAAGTTACACTGGCACGTGCAGGAACTGTTTGGCACAAGCAGGCTCGAACTCGAGGAACTACGGGAGTAAGGACTGGCGGTGCCGCTGCTGAGCACTGTACAGGCTTCTGTACAGGAACCTGTAATAAGTTTAAAAAATGTTTTTTATCGAGACATGTATCTTACACGATTATTTTATATAAATTGCAATTTTTAATTTAAAATTCAGCATCCGATGTTTTAATCTACTTTCTTAAACTGAATGTGTCATTGATTAAAGCAGATTTCATCGAAGATTAGTAAGTAATTTACTAATTATCTGCAATATTTTATCATTCATTCATTGGATTTAAAAATATCCTCTTTTATTTAATTTTATTCAATTGTAATTTTTTTTATTTTTCTGTTTTCAATTATCACGTTGTCCACGTCGCGCATTAAGATAAATCGTTAATTTAATTAGCCAATCTCTTGAGAATCAATAAGCTGCTCGTTTACCGAACACGTGGTTCACGTGAATCTCTTGATAATGCAAAATTGTCGAAAAAGATGACGTACGAAGGAGCCATCATGTGTTCCGTCAGGACGTGCTGTATAATCCAACCGAGCAAGGACAGGTCGGACAGCTGTCAAACCGTTACATCGTAATTTCACGGTTAATCCGTTACGAGCGTCTTTTTATTTCACGTAACACGCGGTTGTGTCACAATTTGTGGCACAAAATTGTCGCTGGAATTGCACGCTCTCGAATCACACTTCGCTTCCGCGTACCGGAAAATCACGCGGGGACCAACGATACGCGACACGTCATAATGTCATCATTTCTACATCGCATCGCGAGAAAGCAAATAAATAAATTGAGGCGGCGACTGAGGAGCGAGAAAGAAGACATGCAGGAGCAAAAAGAAATATCTTTCCCTCTTTTTACACTTGCCGCTATTATCGCATTCCCAATATATTTGTTCAGTCATCGTTTCGGATTGCCGCAATTTGTCAAACGTTCGTTCTTTTTCGCAGATCAAAATCACGATAATGATATATAATTATAATACAACAAAATTACTAATAGAATATACACCTATTTTACCTTCGATAGTAAAGATATCGCCATCGGAGTGTCTGATGACGGACAATTCCTGACAGTGAACGACAATTTGCAGGAGATTGAGACAGCTTGCGAAAACGAGAGCTAGGGAACGCATCTTCTCCACAGCATTCTGCAAAGATAAATAAATAAATGTAAATCGTAAATAGAATAGACAAGAGTGGAAGTTTTACGAGTGTTAAACAAGTGCGTCATGGAAAACCCCGAGAGTATGATCATTAAATTGATCGTTAAATTCCGCAAGAGATATTTATTTATTTCCATGACGCCTCATCCATCGCTTCGCTATAAACATGCATCTGTCAACGAAATTTCACAAACACATCAAAAATACATCATTACCAAAAAAATATTTAGAGATATGTGAAGCAAATGAGATACACATAGAAAAAATTGTACTCTTGACAAATAAAAATATTGTATACTATGCAATCCCTCTTAACAGATATTCTTAAATGTTTCTAGAATCTTTAAAATATATTTTTTGTTAATAACAAACAAACGTATATTTTTTTATGCGAACATTTGGCGTTATATGGGCATATTGTTGTACAGTAACGTATATGATGATATACAGTATTGAAAACAATGCAGTACAATATTTGTCATTGAATGATTTTAATTTATTAGAAGAATTGATGAAATTAATAAATAGCTTGAAAAAGAAGACCTGTGTGCTGTAAAATAATGTACTTTTTTGTTAATGTAAAAATAAATCTCATTTCGTCTACATTTTTATAAATTAAGAATATCTGATACTAATCTTTAGAAGATTTCTCTTTTAAGAGAATCCCTTTGGCATCTGTAGAATAGAGTATTCTAAAAATAAGTGGGAGTCTCTCTCTTAAAATAAGAATACACTTTTCAGTGTATAAAAAAATCTATATTTTTCTTTATGTTAATAAATTAATTACCTATACGATAGCAATATAATGGACTTACTTATATGTTTGCTTAGGATCGCTCATGAAACATGAATACACGCGAAAATTGAAAGGATACTAATTTAGCCATTAGAATCATTTAGCCATTAAAGTAATAATTTGATTTTCCTTATTGATATACAACCGGTTAGGAAGTGTTATGATTACGGTCGTTAAGTAAAATTGCAATTAACCTCAGGGCCTCGGTACACAAAATCGAACCTTCGATGTTTTCCCGCATTTTTTATACCTCGTAATTGATGCTACGTGTTTTGCGAGAAATTCATGAAGCACGAAATCCATCTTTCCCTCTCCCGAATCGATAGTCGTCCAGTCGTGCAATAAATTGCAAAATTACGCTAGTTTTTATCGCGAAAGATTCGAAGACAACGATCGTCGAGAGTCCTGTTAATTTTTGTTAAATTATATTGGTTGCAAAAATGATTCACAACTACACATATCGGGCTTGATTGTGTAATCTAACTCCTTTTTTGAATGATAAATCACCGGTATAGAATATATTCTATATATACATTCTATACCGGTGATTATAGAATATGTATATATATATATATATATATATGATTATGCCTCGTCATCTGAATAATTTCATTAGTCTCCGACGACAGGAGCAACCGCAATTTCGGAAGTCCTCTGTCGCGAGAAAGAGATGAATGACGTATATTTCTGTCTACCGAAAAAAAAAAGAAAACGCGATAAAGCATTATAAATCAAAGGCCCGTTATTGGATAAGGACGTACCATCTAAGCACTTCCTTAAAAATAATGAGATATTTGGTCCCGTTTAATCTCTCGTCGTTTATCATTAAGGTCTCGTGCCCTTAAATGTAAATTTTTCATGCAAATCAGCATTAAAAAGAAACAAAGTAACTCTATAAAATTCTATTATTTATCGAATTTTATACAGCGTGTTATTAGAATTCAATTAAAGAGCCTGTGAATTTTTCACTTAATAATGGTTTACACATCGATCCGCTTGAGAAATTTAATAAGCGTTGTAAATGACTAGTTGCTCGCCTACAACGCGTGTAATCATTCTTTCGTAATAATAATCTTCTCGCTTAAGGGATCTCCAACGGCAGATGTCGGAAATTATTAATGCCATCGCGATTTTATATTAATCTAAAGTCCGAGAAAACTATTGAATCTCAGCCCGCGTAGGCTGCGTAAATGCTAACGAGTGCACAGCGTAATTACAGCGTAAGCTCTTCGCGAAATTATGTTAATAATGTATTAACGGTGAGACGCATCTTTCGCGTTGCACTTGTAACCGAATTGTGTGCATTTTGTTGTGTGATTAAATTTTCTCTTCTTCTCCTCTCCTTATTTATTCATCTTCGCTCATCTTGAAATTACTTTGACGTTTAAATGCCTCTCAGCTGTTGGGAAAAAGACGATGAAGATAGTGTCGGGAGAGTGTCGCTCCAGTAAAAAATTTTTTTCTCTTCAGATAGATACTTGAGCGACATTTTGATGATCGCGAAAAGATCGATCAGGCATTAAAACAAGATAAGCCAATAAAAAAACATTTCAAGAGAGTCCGAAATAAGTGCGTCTGTTAAATGAATTATGAATTCACCATGTCTATAAAAATGGATTATCTATAAAGATGGATTTCGTTTACGTAGAATTTGTGGAATTTAATTACTAGGAGGAAAACAGCGTTTTATATTAGCGTTTCTTGGAAATTCGTGTGAGGCGAACAAACTATCAATTTCTCTCGACTTCAAGATGGTTAAACAAATATATGAGACACTTGGAAGAGGAGAATTCGATGAATTTTATGTAGTCGCTAATCAAAAGTCGGCTATTAGCCGCAATGATTATAAATCTCTCTAAATCGTAAATGCCAATGCGCCTCTTAAATATATTAGATATGAACGTGTCAATAGCAATACTGTTTCGAAAATTCATACGCATTAATGAGATGCTAATATGTTACTTCGTTGCCTGCCGAAATTCTTGCTGAGATACCGTATAATACGTGTAAATCCAGATAAAATAGGAAGTGCCAATCCAAGGTCAATTTCTCAATTTAGTCGAAAAATGTATAACTTAATTATCGTCTCGCGCGCAAACGTCTTAATTATATTTATATTTATATCACCGAAAAATTGTATTCTCGAAATAAGACAACTGTATATTGTAAAATCTCACTCAACAGATATGTTCTTAAGTGTTTCTAGAACATCCTCTAAAATAATGTACTTTTTTAATGCAAAAATAAATCCTATCGTCTACATTTTTACATAAATTAGAAATATCTGATACCAATCATTAGATGATTTCACTTTTAAGACAAAAGAATCCTTTTGGCATCTATTAAACAGAGTATTCTAAAAAAAATGACGTTTAATTGGACACAAGACTTTCTGATTGGTTAATCATGCTAGTCACCCTAAACACTGGTCAATATGAGTGGTTGTGTCCAATTGCATTTGGGCCTCTCATCCTTTCAAAAAATAAGTGAGAAATTTTAATAAAATGAGACTATAACTTTTTCAATGTAAGAGCGCTTACGAGGAACTACGCTAAACAACGATAAGCGTGACTTGACGTTGCAGGAAGTATAAATTTCTTCTAGTATGTACCTTTTTACGGGCTGTCCGCACCTGCACCAGATGCACAGGTTCGCGATTTGCGTCCCGTACGTTGCGTTCCGCACGTTGCGTTCCGCGTGTTATCTTACGCGTGCCATCAGCTCGATTGCGCATAACGTTAAGCTCCTTTTGCCCGCCGGTGTTTCTTGCTCTATTGGTCCGATCGCGCGCGTGCAATTTATATCGATACTCGCGCAAGACGTCCTCTGAAGCGCGCATTATGCACGCGCGCCAAGAAGATTCAACGTACGATAGATATTATAATATACCTGCGGTCGCGGACGGTTCTGTACCGGACACGTGTGAGCTATCCTATGAACTTCTTTCGCGCGCTAACATCCCCGTTGCGTGATATCGGTACGCGCTTTTTCACTCAGCATCCCGGTGCATCATCATCACGTCTAGTGGCATTAATCTAGCAAGACGATCCGTCCCGGAATCACAGTCTTGGCGTAAAAGAGTAATTCGTTTAAAAAAAAAAGATGTAATAATGATGTGATAATTTTATAATTTTGTTTCCTAACAAAGACAAAACGACACGTTAATAATGTTATGGAATATCATAATTATCAACGTTCATATAATTTATTCAATTGTAATTTGACAGAAACTCTAACGTTAATCAATAACGATGTAAAATGTTATCACAACTCTCGGCTAAAACGATTTTTTGCTGATAAAGATTTTATTATTTAGCTTTTAATGAGGCGACCGAATTTAATGACAGATTATTTGTGCGTTTTCGAGTATTTCGCTTATCGGTATAAAATAATAAAGATCGACGAAAGTGTCAAGAGCATGCGTTTCATTTTTTATCCAAGTGATTTCTACAATTTTATTCGACTCGAATTGCGTCTAAAATTTAGATGTGCGTTCCGCTCGATGTGCCATGCAATTTGACCAATTTGTGTGCACGTACCTATTTTCAATCGACAAATTATAGTGATTTAGATGGTGCGAACTGCCCAGGTACATGTTCATATGTCATATGCGCGAGTTATTTCGTAATAGTGCCAACAGTCACGGTCAATAAACAAAATGATCGCGGAATAATGGTAATAGAAAGCAGTAATTTCTAGACGTGGTGACATCGATGTCGAAGAAACTAGTATTTCATCGACGTGAAATTTATATATAGAAAGGTTTCGGAACGAAGAGATTCTTTTTGGAGTTTACTATGCGTAAGAGACTGTCTTATAAATCTGCGATTAAAAGCCAATTCGGACTGAATGTTATCTGAAATAAAGCTCGAATTATAAACTGATATCCATAATGGTAATTTGCCATGAAGAAATCACCTTGGTAAAAATGAAATTTCCAATAAACATATACGAGGTGTTGCCTCGTAAACAGTTAATTTATTCGGAAATCTAACTAGGTAACGAAATTCAACCACATACTTTACTTTCAAAGAATGTTAAAAGTGATTCTCGAGGCGAGTGAAGGCACTTTCCTGATTGCTACTGAGAACAAGAAATTAAGGTAGGCTCTACTCGCACAAATATATGAGCGAGACTATACTCGTATTTTGTGCAGTAGAATTAATATATCACAAGAGATGTGACCAGAAATCAGTTTCAGCTTAAAACTAACGGTTAGATTAAGTGTCCATGTGTTTTAATATATAAAAAATTATTATGCCTAAATTACTAACGTGCCCTGGTGCAAATTCGGGGCCAAGTTAGGTCCGAAACCTCGCCCATCCGATCGATGTAAAACTGGGTATAAACGAAACCCCGTTATCGCATAAATACACGCGAACCCAATGTTAATAGCAGCGTTTTCACGTGCCCTCGCAATTACAGTCGCCACGAAAAGAGCGGTGCATTAGTATTCCGCGCGATTTCTTCGATTCTTCTCATTGCATCGAAAATATAAACCGGCACTTTTTAAAGCTCCTTGGCGCTCGATACGCCGCTAATTATTGCCTTCGTTAAGGCAAGACTTGCCATTTTCGTTCCTTTCGCGAATTTAGCACTTCGAGGCGAGTTATTATAATTTTTGCGATTGCAAAAAGATGGAAAATTGGCAGAAAATTGAAACTTAAAAATGATTAATTTGAAGTAATTCATTCCGTTTATATATCACCGAAAAAATTGTATTCTCAAAGTAAAAGAACTGTATACTATAAAAAATCCCTCTTAACAAATATTCTTAAGCATTTGTAAAACATCCTTTAAAACTAAAAATATACTCTTTGTTCATAATAAACAATCGTATATTTTTTTATGCTGACCTTTCATTATATGATCATAATGTTACAGCATCGTATATGATTATATAGTGTTAAGCTTTACAGTACAATGCAGTGTTTGTCATTGAATAGTTTTAGTTTAGTAGAAGAATACGAATGAACGTAATAAGTAACAAAAAAAAAACGAAGACTTGTGCGAAGTGTTATTTAACAGAAGTGTTCACGAATAAGTAACATTGTAATATAAGCTAATTTAATTGTTCAAGATCAGGTCTCATGTTTGGTCTATATGTCTTTCTTTATAACCTTTTTTTGCCTTTGTGCTGTAAAACAATGTATTTTTTGTCTATGTAAAGATAAATCCCATAAATTTCATCTACATTTTTATAAATTAGAAATATCAGATATTAATCTTTAAAGGATTTCCTTCTTAAGGTAAGAGGATTCTCTTGGCATTTATTTTAGAACAAGGAATTCTAAGCGGAAAATTCTTAAAATAATAACACAAATTTTTCAGTGTAGATACTAATAAAATTAATGTATCTGTAATGAAAGAAAAATAACGATAAAAAACAAACTATGTCAAGTTTTTAATTTGCTGAAAAAAATAAATCCCGCTAAGTTATTTAGAAACACAAATGTAAAAATATTTTTATAAAAAGATTACCGTCTTTAAAAACAAGAATTCTCGCGATGAAATGGCCAAATAATTGATTGAAATGTTGATCTGTCATATATCTATTATCGTTACGATACTATTATACGATATTATTAATTACGATATTATATTTCAATGTTTATTGCAGGGATATTAAGACTGCCTCCATATGGCGCGAGCGTTTTTATAAGCAACTTAAAAATTTGCATCTTTCCTGTTAACAAAATAGAATTTATGTCCCGAATCGAATAAGAATTTATGTCTCGATGAGATGACATTGATATGAGATTTGATGACTGCGCGTCAGCTCCGAAGATTTGCATACACATCAATACACGGAAACGTAATGTATGCAATTTTATTCAGCGTTACGCTATCAAATTTCGATGCCTAAATCAAGTACAAATATCAATTGAATTACTGTTTAAAAAATTGATGCGATTTGCTAGGCACTTGACACTTTGATAGACACTTCGTCTGTTTGCACTTAAATGGCAATTTATATATACGAATTTATTTTATTTCACTTTTTTTATTATACAACGATAAAAATGTGAAATTTAGCAAGCTATCATCGTATATATAAGGATATACGAGGTATATCATAAGATATGTTTTTCTATCATCACATATATTCCTGAAATATATTATAAAATTGATTGCTTAGCAATTTTTTTATTTCATCAAGTTATCGTAACTTATTTATTTTCAACGGACCTTTCTTCCTTGACCAAATAAGAAAAGTCGCTGAACGATTAAAAAAATTGCAATTTTTATTTCGGCACAGGTCTTTTATTTCGATCGCACTTGTTGTTCACGTCCTAAATTCCTCTCGATATTGACGATTATTCCGGCATTCCTTTCGGGGCTTCGATCGCGGAAGGCGTTGCCCTTTCGCGCACGGCTCGTAAAAATTGATAATTAAATTGTCCAAAAGTGTCTAATTAATTGCCCGGCGACTTTGCCGGTCCGCTTTTAAATAGATCGTTACTATGCATAATATGCTTTCCGCGTCCCCCTTCCTTTATCACTCTGCCGCTGCATCAGTCTTTTTTTTTTCTCTCTTTTCGGCTCGTAATCCCGTGTTTCTTCGAGTCGTTGTCCCTCCAAGGCGCAACCTGTTTCTCAGACAGGAGACCGCGAAAGAGAGATGTCTCGCTGTTACATGACGGATGCGTCGCGCGTCTCATTGAACGCACTTACTTACGCATAATTTCAATCACAAGTCACGGCGGTACAAGAATGTTTTAATAAAACATAAACGCTGGTCAATTAGGGATAATAACGATAAATCATGTCGCGCCGCTCTGCCTTGCTTTTAAATAAAATATCGTTACATTACGGATCTCTCCTTAATTAAGAAAGCGCGACGAAATGAGCAGAGGCTCGGCTGTAAATTCCTTCGCGTTCGGTGTTTATCGCACGTTAGTGGTCCAAGTAATCTCTAAAAACTTAATCCGCGCCAGTGATAATGTCGGCAATTTTAATTTATTGTAAAAAAAGAGATAGAAATTGAAGCGAAAAGATACATGCGTGGCTCTCGGAATATTTAAAGTCTTTTGAAAATCTTCAAAATATTTTTGGGTGATATTTTCATTCTAACAAATTATAAACAGTCAAAAAAAAAAACAGCGCAGACATTTCGAATTGTCTTTTAAATCATACGGATTCCTAGGAATTTAAATGACTAATGGCACTTACATGATGGAAGATGATTAAATTCCATCTCGACACGATGATGGAGATATTAATTTCTTATTCCGACAGAATCAATTTCTCGGTCATCTCATGCCTATAATGACAAATGCGTTCGAAATGTACGTTTGAACTTTCGTCGCGTAAATACAGCCTCTCATCGAGGCGCACACTTGACCTTTCTTTCTCTTCATGGATAATATCTCTATAAGCTTCAAACGTTTCACCGTAAGGCACATTCCATTTATTATTCACTTTAATATCTATTCCATTGACAATTTTTATTTCATTGAAGAACATTGGAGTGTATAAATTGATTTATATAATAAAATTTGTATATACTATTTTTTTCTTTTTAATATAAACTGTTTAAAACTCTTCGATTACATAAATATCAATGAGTTTAAATATTTTTGAAATTGTCTAACAAAGATATCGGACATAATCCACTCTCCTGTCGATTTATCATTGACATTCGGGATCGATATTCGCGCGATTTTTGACTAATATCGAAATTAGATCTCGGACATCCTCGCTTAAAATCATAATGTCACTGCGACGAAGGCACGATGTTTAAAGATCGTCGCATAAAATAGAAAAACGCGATGTCAATTCCCAGAGGAAATCAGCTGGAGCGACGAGAGAGAAGATGCGTAGGCGGGTGCGATATAATACTGATGCAAACGGTGCATTACGGATGCACGCGCGTATTTCAAGTCAGATTTTTCGGGACTCGGGGACTTCGTCGATTACGATTTGCATATTATATGCACGGCGATTCCGGATTTGCATAATGCACGTGATAAGTGCAGCGTCAGGCCAATACGAATAATCGTTTCATCCCGTGTCGTCGCGTCTCGTCGTCTCGAAATTTCGATGAATTTCGTGTTTCATATTCTGAATATCTGCCGGTCGGAGGATGCTTTATCCTCCGCGTTCCCTGGAGATCCGAAGCGGAGATCGGATAGCGCATTACACTGTTAAAGAGACGCGGCGGCGCGTTTACGATAAATACCCCGACCGACAAATTGTGGGCGTGTAACGGCAATATTGCTGGCTACCGCATCAATCTTGCGAGAGTTGATCGCGTGTTTTAAGAGGCCCTTTCAGCTTCGTCCAGCCGACCGCGTCGATCAACAGTGATAATGGATCTTGAATATAACCATTCGCAACAAATGCCGCGCGTAACAAATGCTACGGTCGGCTAATTTATGTAGCGAAGACTAGCATATAGTATGCGCTATTCGCATATTTCAGCTATTTTATTGAGTGTTAAAATTATTAATAAGATTTTATCATTTTCGAATAACTTGATATGTCTCTTTTAAGAATAAATGAAATATGTCAAGAAAAAAATTACTAGTTGTATAATTAATTATACAATTAATTATATTTATGTGTTGTATAATTATATGCGCATATAAATATATGTGTATATATGTAGTTTATGGAATGAATGCCGAAATGACATCATTATTGTACATGTAGCCAACTTTCAGGAAAGGATAAGAGATTGGCTGCATATAATAATAAAATGATTTATTATTACTTAAAATTTTGAGGATATCTGTTGCGGCGAACAAACTTTAACTAAATCGCAATGAATGAGAGAAACTTAAATTTGACATGACATGAACTCTTGTTTACCGTGACTTTTCGTTTAGACATCTGTTGATGATATTTGATAAGTATGATTGTACGATAAATAGCAAAAAATTGCTATCCAATAAAATACTTTAATCATTTGTGATGGCAGCAGCAGAGAAGAAAGAAGAAAGAGTGCGAGAGATAGAAAAAGAGAGAAATATCGAATGTAGCCACCTGTTTACGTAAGAGGATCTGTCAAAAGGTCCTTACAACCGCAGGTTCATTATCGGGATTATTATCAATATCGCAGAATCCGTCACACACAGTTAGACGAATCTATATACGCACGTGCGTAATTTCCAAGCGAGACTACATCCCCGCATAAGTACGATGAATTTGCGAAATAAAGTCCTTCAAAGAATCACGCGCGTTCTTTCGACCTCGAATTCTGGATAGTCAGCCCGCGGCTACAAGTTACGCTTCTTAAAAAAAAAAACCGTTGTTTATTACCAACCACCCGCGTTATATAAAATAATAAAAGTGGAATCGATGCTACTTTGCTCCGAGAGGAGAATATTTAGCGAAACTATGTGATTTCCGGCAGCGCAGAGTCTTTTTCTCGTCATCTTCAGCATGTCATCCCTACGTTAGAGATATCTGAGGACAGTTTTGATTAATCACGGTGGGGCCTTATAGTCCCCTCGAGACGGGTCCACCCGTGACTCGTCTTGGGCCAGCGAAACTTCCTACGTAATTTCAGGGCCCCATGAGGGGCGTCGATGTCGTTTCGTCGTCACGGCAGCCCCCTTGTCGTCTCATCGTTTTTCGCTCTTTTTCGCGCGCTATATTGGTCGGTTATAAGAGGGGAAAAAAGAGAAAGAAGAAAGGAAGGACAAGGCTTTTAACGACGATAAAGGCCGCGCGACGATCCAGGGATCGAGTGAGTCGTATCGCGTCGAGATGGGATGCTATAAAAATTTGTTTTAACCCCCTTCCTGCCCTTCCCTCATCGCTTGCGCTTTAATGTGTCGGATTTTACGAGTCCTGTGTGCCGGGATTTCTCTCCGCGCAATTTTTTCTTAACACGGTTGTACTGATGACATATCACGTTGATTTATATAGAAACTGCGACTATCTGTATTTAAGGATAAAAAATGTGTCCAAAATTTATTTACCATATTATTCAACTTATTATTTCTATTCTTGCAAAGTTAATTGAAATTTGTGTGCAGTAGTCAGTGTTTTTTTATATATCAATGTTATCGAATTGAAAAACAAGCGTTAGTTTGAAGAAACCATACTGAAAAAATTGTATTCCTATTTTAAGAATTTTCCACTTCTTCCTAAAGATTATAGTATTAGATAATGATATATGAAAATGTAGACGAAATGAAATTTATTGTTACATAAAACAGTATATTATTTTACAGCACATAAATAAAGAAAGATTATAAAAAAGCATAGTACATATAGACTGAGTATGAGCCACGAGAAACTTAGCATGGAGCATTGGACGATGAAATTAGATTATGTTACACGTTACTTACTTGTGAACATTTCTCTTAAATTGTTCGAGTTTTCTTTTTTGAGTTATTTAATAACTTAATCTATTCTTGTAAATTAAAACCATTTAGTGACAGTAAGAGAGTTCTCTTACTCTTATTTCAAGAATATATTTTTTTAGTTGAATAATAATCGCGTGCAATAATTATCCGCATTTATAAAAAAAAGTTTAACGCTTCATAAGTTGAAAAAAGGAACCAAATTTTTTTCGTAGAATATGTACTTTAATTTAAATCTGTAATTATTTATTTTATGTTGCGACCAAATAGATCAGACAACTTTTCATTCTTGTAAATGAGACAAAAGATGAAAGCTTTTCTGTCTGTTCTGGCGTAATTATCAAACGAAATCAAGACAGATGGAAGTTGAGCTAAACATAAAATCGCAAAGCGATTCAACAAATGACATGTAGACTATTGACATGTCACGAAATAAAACAGCACGCGTCAGCAGGTGGGACGATCCAAAATTGACTATACTGTGGATGATTACTCGAGACAGAGATTAAGTAAGTGCCGATGAGGTGCAATGTGCGGTGTTACTATACCCTCCAAGCGAAGAATTTAAAAATTCCGATACAAAGACTCCTCAACCATCTGTGGCAATATATACTTTCATGCGAGACGTTGTGCAATTCGCGCACGTTGTATATATACGCTCCTGTACCGTTATTTATAAATCCTTATTAAATACATCTGCGGGGAGAATGACGCTGATGTTAAAATCAAACGACTGACAGTCGCAAAAAAAAAAAAAAAAAAATTAAGAATGATAGTATCGTTATTTCTTGCATTCACGTGTGTAAATTTTGCGGCAAATTGCTTTATCGAGCGACTCACCCACCGGTTCGGTAAATTGTCGCCTTGTACGGACATATTTATTATGTTTGATATTTATATTTAAATAAATATAGGTTTGTTTTTTCTCTCTCTTTCTCTTTCATCTTTTTTCTCGCATAAATTCGGTGGTTCCCGCTGATTTTATATGCTCGCTGATTATCGAAGATTGACTGGCGAAATAAATTATGTCCCATTGCGGAGGCGATTCTCTCCGATCGTATTAGCTAACGGTGTATTTAAGTTACGAACGTCAGTGGCAGAAGAGCCACGTATATCGAATAGAAGTGTCATTTTTCAGCAGCTATTTATAAACGTCTAGAATTATTTTCAAACGGATGGAAATTATTCCGCATCAGTGATGCTAAAAACATTATCGAAAAGTGTCTCAATCGCGCGCAGAGAAACTATACATTACTCACCAAATTTCTCCGCTTTGTATATGTGTGTGCAATAATTTCATTATTCATTAATATTCAATCCGAAATCTGAGAGGATGCTAATTTGTATCTATTTTATCTATCTAATTTGTATCTATAATTTGTAGCGAATTTCTTAGTAAAACCAAATTAGTAAAAACAAAATAAGTATTGTGTAATTGATGAATACACGTCATATGATTAATGAATATGCAGATGAATAAACATATAAGAAATTAGATACTAGTTGAAGCGATTTTACATCCTGTACCGTTAAAACAAAATGATATTGAAGAATAAATCGCTTGTACGTACATTTGATACGCTTCGCCAATAGCGGACAAATAGATCAAGCAATTGCAACATGAATAATTACTCGCAAATTCGCATAAAAAAGATTGCAGATCGCTGCATTTGAATAACAAAAATTCTCTAAGCTAAAGATATAGTTATATTCTATTTTAATTAATATAGTCGAATATCTGTAAAACTATAGCTGTAAAATATTTCATACAAAAATTAAAAGGTTCCAGGGAAGAAAAAAGATTAATAATCTTGAATTTTAACTAACAATAAGATTATTTTTCAAGGAGAATGATTTGAAGGTCGACCTAATTTTTTTTTATAAAAATTAATTTCTCACAATATTTGGCATAAAAAGTTATAAAAGTAGAATTTGAAAAAAATAATGAAAAGAAAAAATCAATTGATGTAACGAAAACATAGTCATTTTTAAGAAAAAGTATTTAAGTAATTTACACACTATGGCACAACTATATAGCAGTTACACACCCTGGGACACTCTTTTACAGTTTTGTAAATTTGCGATCTGCGAAATATCTTTTTTGCGGCTTGTAAAACTTATTTTCCTGACTGCATAAATATATCAAAATCGATAATTACAACGATAGTGGTTCTGCTCAACGTGAGATTAATGCCGGCTAAGTTCCGCCTGCTTTCTCACCGAACATCGAATTTCATTCACACACACACGAAGAAAGCGAAAGAGTTCCGATCTCGCTTCTTTCGCGATCCCTTTAATAAGGACGCAAAGCCGCCGTTGACTTCCTCGCTCTGGCCGACTTCCTTACAACCCCTGCAATACGATTTCGATGCCGAGCTGATTTGTTTAGTATCGAGATACGATCGGCCAATATTGCCGCGTGAATACTGCCAATTCACGATTGCACCTGCTACTTTAACGTCACGAATGCGAATATCGGTATTGCCATCTCTATCACGATCGTAACAGGTCTATTACCTTCGAATTTCTCTGACACTTTAATCGAAAAAAGAGAAATTCCATCGGCATTTTTTCTGAAGAATGACAATTTCAAAAAAAATTTGCTAATTTTCTGATTTAAAATATGTATGTATTATGTATGTAAAATAATACTACTCAAAAATATAATTGCAGATACAACATTACATTCCTTAATATTAAATTTACTGATTATTATAACTATAATTACTGTAATATAAAAATAATAAAATAATATATAAAAACAACTATAATATATACATACAGTATATAATATATAATAATATAAATAATATAAATATAAAGAAATACAAAGAGATACATTATTTAAAGAATACGAGAAAAAAATGCTTTAATTAATTATACATATATGTTGCATGACAGCAAGAAAGACATTAAAATAACTTTTTTAAGATAAATTTTATTTATACCGATATTCTCAGATATCGATACTATAGATATGCGAGATGTGCGGACAGAGTAAGATTTTTTTTCGATACCTGCGGCCAAGTTAATCTTGGCCTAGATACGATACTGTCAAATTTATTAGCCCTCCCCTTCGCTTTGGCATTTACCTGCCTATAGTGTCCGTCGAATCTAAATGGGCTTTGATAAATACTTTTGCAAGTCGCAAATATCTTGGAAATATTGTCTCGCTCGTAGTGCACGTCGATTTTTCGAGCTTGGCGAATGCTTTACAATCCATAATAATACCATTTACGGGCCGGCCGTATCGCAAATCAAGTCAAGGTTTTGCTGCACCGCCTGCAACCAGCTACGTGCGTCCGTCTCGGATCACGCACTTCCGTCCCACGTGTCTCGTCGTCATCCCGAAAGTAAATTAAGAGCAACGCCAGACACGTTTCGATACATTGTATCGAATACTCCAAAGAAACGTACCATATTATTCCAAAAGGAGATGGCATCGTGCGTGCTTCATTGATTTAATACGAAAGAACGGGATCCACGCAACGTTGACGAGCACAAACGGCCAAGAGACCGATACTGAATTAAACATTGATACTTAAATAATATATCATCAAAAAAATTATATCTCGAAGCCTGTAGTTATACTATAAAATCCTTCTTAATAAATATTCTTAAGGTGGATTTATAGAACATCCTCTAAAACTAGGAAGATATTCTTTGTTAATGAAAAACGATCGTATCTTTTTTTTTATGTGAATCGTTTATTTGGCGTATCGTCATTTGGCATATTGTTGCAGTAATGTATATAGTTATATATAGTGTTTTGCAATTTACAATGCAATACAATGTTTGTCACTAAATGGTGTTTTAAAATAATATGAATGGTTTTAGTTTATATTAGAAGAATGGATGAAGTTAATGGCTCGAAAAAGAAGACTTAAGCGCAACTTAAGAAAAGTAATATATGTATAATATAATCTAATTTAATCATTCATAATTTAGGTCTCATGTCTCATATTCGATCTATACTATGTCTATGCTTTCTTTATGGCCTTTCTTTGCCTATGTATTGTAAAATAACATATTTTTTTGTTAATGTAAAAATAAATCCCATTTTTATAAATTAGGAATATCTGATATTCATCTCTAAAGAGTTCCCTTTTTAAGATAAGAGGATCAATCGCTGAACTAGGATATTTTAAAAATAAATGAGAAATTTTTAAAATAAGAATACAATTTCTTTTGTGTAGCAATTTTGTTACATATTCACATACACGAAAGATATGTTAATATTTTTTCTTTGCAACGTTTAACGATTACGATCCTTTCGAGATCTTCTTTTGGCAACTCGAGCGATGGAAGCGAACACGATAAATATGTCGGGGTTAATTAATTTAATGTGAACGTACGACCGTAATTCGAACACGAACGTGCGGTTCGCTTTCATGATTTAACGCGATCGGTGCTCGATACACCGGGGTGGCGATAAACAGATCGTAATGGCGAATTTAAACCGATCGAATTACGGGGGTCCGAGACGCGCAGAGCCCCTGCGCGAGCACTAGGGCAATGTTGCGCGTTTCGCGATCGCAATATTTATGATCCAATCATACAAAGTTTCAGGCGGAACTCGAAAAAGAACCCGCGCGCGAATCCCCTCCCATCGAACCATTAAACGTATACATAAATTAAACGGGCGTTTCTCGTTCGATCCGAGAGATCCATCCAGCGAAATTGCGCATAGCTGCCGTCCAACGTATACATTATTCAACCTTCCAACGTCGGACCTGTCACACGAGAAACGAAAGCGTGTTTTCGGAACGACGAATCAGGATCCAAAGTACGCATTAAATGTGTTCTTCGTTCTTCAGTAAAAAAAAATCAGAAAAAAATGCACGTAAACGTATCCAGTGGGAATTAGTTTTTCGACAGCTATAAAGTCTGGTAACAACTCTTTTTGAAAAAAAAAAAATTTAATCGCGCCCACATCGTATGTCTCAGACTTTATATGTCTGAGACTTTCCAAGTCCCGTCCAAGTTACGGCCAATCAAGATATCATATAATTGGCAGTCATGTCTGAATGAAAGTATGGCTTGAAGAGAGGCGCCGAGAAAAATGTCAATGAGACCAAGATAGTCTTCTATTCTAATATGTGTCTAGTTAGTTATTCGCTATTAATCGTATGCGGCGGGCTCGAGAGTGTCGCTGCAACACTTGGATTGCCGTTAAAGAGAAGACCCTTCAGTGCGGCCTCTATTCGGAATCTCTCGCCTGTTCGGGGACCAGTTCTCGAACTGGCTTGTTTCACGGTTTTGATTCGAGCCAGCTCCGGCTTCCTCCTCTCGCGACAGTCCGATAGGTGCAAAGAAATCGTTTCCATGCTCGAACAAAATCCCTACCTACCACCTATCTACCTGCCTACTTCTTTAGAAGCCGCACAAAATTGTTCGCAGCGCGTCTCGAGGCGCGCTGTGTAAACCCGTACGCGATATACAAGACTCTGTTTAAATATACCTGAGAATACGCGAGAACTGTTTAAATACACCTGCGTATGGAAGGGCCGCGGTGAAGGAGGTGACACGAGACAAGAATAATATTTATTGGCCCCTTTTGATGATTTCACAGACTCGTGGAGAGGGTAAAGAAAGTACGTATTTCTCTTCTTTCACTTTAGACGAATCTTGTTTGTATACTCAATTACTTATTCACTATCTCCGTGTCATTAAAAGACTCTCGCTGTGTTTCAACACGCAAGATGAAACAATTATTTATTGTGCAATAATAAAAATTCGAAAGTAATGCATCTTTGCCTCTACTATCGCGTGCTCCTCTTCTAGTCACGCATCTTCCCGATTCCATCACTTCGTCGATCGGAGCGCAGATTCGTGCGACCGATACCGAGTTACCGAGAATCGCATCTCTTCACCGCCTCCGTGGCAACAATCGTTCCCTTGACGTGCGAAGGGTTAAACACTGTTTATTCAATCACGCGCGCAGGACCCTTCTTTCCCCATCCCTTATTATCGATGGCCGACCGATCATCATCGCCGCTTATGCGCGCGCGCTAAATTATAATGCCGGCGACTGCACCCTTAACGCATGCACGCACACGCGTAAATGTATGTAAATGAACGGGAACGTAATATTTTTAACGGTCGCGTACCTGGGGCCGATCGGGCCGAATCGGTGGCAATGAACCCCGAGATCGGGGGCCCCTGCTCGTTCCTACCACCCTATCTCCCTTTTCACGATCGTTTCGGTATGTCTGATAAGCCGATCTTTGCGCGATCCATCCATCGATTACTACAATGTACCGATATCGGGCGCGAAGATCTAACAGAACGTCGTCATCGTCGGTCGAAGCGATCACACATTTTCTCGTCGATGAACGGCAAATGGCCGGTCAGTTTCCGTAAAACGAGGCAACAAATTTCGAAAACTGAACTTCTCTGCCGTAACTTCTTTTTTATTTCATTTCGGGTTTTTTTTTTTTCAAGTGATAAACAGTATAAAGTATTTTATAAATTCAGAAAAAAGGTAAAGAGTGTCCTAAAATTGGCAATTTCAAAAATATAAAATGAAATTTTCTCGAGAGACACTTAAACATTTTGACAGAAAAAATACATTTCTTCCTGATTTTTAAAATCAAATATTTTTTGAATAATTAAATCTAAGAAAATTTAACTTAATTTTCATTCATTAGTCTCAATTATTAAATTTTACAAGAAGTAAATGTTTTTTCAGAAGATAAGTTATTGCACAGAAATTTACTTTTGACGTCATTTAAATCAACAAAAAAAGCGATGCATAGTTACATCAATATCACACGTGTTTGTTGACAAACAGAGATTCTAATATATGTATATGTTCTTTTCTATTTTTTCTATGCAATATTTCACAGTTCTTCGCTTGTTTCAATTAAACGCGGTATATAAGAATATTCTTCGGATTTATTATTCTTAAGATTGAAAAATAATAAAATATATTTTTATTCTCATCAATCAACCGTGTGTGTTTTTTAGTTTGTATAAAAATGTATGAAAGATAATTATAATAAGATAAATGCTGCTTGATTGAGAAGATACAAAATATTGCTGCTTTTTTTTATATACGTACACTTTATATTGGTAAACACTATTACGTGTGTGTACGCGTCGTAAATGCAGTGTTATAAATGGTCGCGATTTCTCATTCGCGTTTTCATTACGTTAAATCTGTATTGAGTATATCTGTGTGGACGTTTAAGATCTGAAAGTGCCGTCTTCTCTCTCGTTGCTACGAGATCGTGTCGACACAAACAGGTAGACAGAAGTATCGTGTGAATAAAATGAATATATATATATATATATATATGCGAAAAGAAAAAATAAAACGGAGAATCTTTTTAATGAGTTATTTGAAAATGCTTGCCCTTGTACTACAGTACGTATACGCAATCAAAAAAGTCCTCGTATATAATTTGATTGGTATTATAATTAATGTCAATAGTTAACATTCCTGTCGATCTGTCTCAGAAGCTTTTTAGTATCATACATCAAGCTTCAAGATATATTAAAATTGTTATTCATTGTTACATAAGTCCATTTGATTATAGTCATTGAGAGAATTGTGTAATAATATTTATTCATCAAGTGTAAGATATAAAAAATAAATATATACTTATAAACCAAAAAATGGAAGATATGTGCTAGTATCTAAAACAAATACGCTCATGTCTATTCAATTATTATAGACATAACTCTTTTTTTCATTTTAAGGAAATCAATTACAGATTTGCATGTTTTAGATTTTAAACATTATACTTCTTTAATAATAATAATAATTTTTGTAATCTTTTAAATATTATAAAATTTATATAACATTTAATATTAATAAAAATTTAATATTTAATATTTAATATATATGTAATATTTATAAGAAAAATTATTAGTCGTTATACAATGTAGGACGTAAATCATCGCAATCACGCGGCATAAATAATATTAATGATATCTATGATGAGATCTATGATCTAGTATTAAAGACACTAATTTTATCAGTGTATAATAATTATATAAATATGTACACATAATAATTTTATAAATATATCAAATTTTTTTATTATTTTTCTCGTTGACAATATTGATTGACCTATCGAGATTCTTTTTTTGTATGACATATTTGCAGAGTTAACAGTTCAATAAGCGCCGTATAGTACTTATTCATCATTATGCGTCGACAACGAGATACGGTCGGAAAGGGCATGCTCGTAAATTATTCCGGGAACCACTTATGCGATCCTCGCTTATGAAGTTAACACGATGAAGTTCGGTGATACGGTGGTCCGTCGGTCTGGGCCTTGCGAGCGATTTATTTTGATCGATCGGGGTGCAACTATAATGACCAAACACGCTGACTCGACACCCTCGGTTCCTCGACATCATCTCGCTTCGACGCTCCCGAAGAGATTTCGGGAGCGTCGATAAAGCACGCGTCATTCCGTTTAACTGTTCGGGTATTGGGTACACGACTGCGTGCACGACAGCACTGATGGGAAATGACTCTCGTGTACAGGGTGCTTGCGAGGAGAATTAAGATATTATCGCAAATCGCGTGTTACTTTCTTGCGTTATCATTATTTTTTTGGCAGCCGCCACATTCTCATTTCGCTATATGGGCACGATAATGTTCCTCTTCGACGATGACATAAACCGGTATACATTGTGCATTATCATTACGCATTGAATGATAATGCGTGTTGCGAGCAAAGATGTGCACAAAGAGAGGACTACATATTAAACTTTGACTTTCATGAATATCTTGCCTACCGAACAAAAGCAATTATTATCATCATTTAAAGTGAAAATATGATAATTAATTGATTGTGAAATTGCGTCATTAATCTTTTTCATCTAATACGTACATATATACATAATCTATGTAAAACATAGAAACTGGCAAATTACTTTCTTCGAGTTATAAAAAAGTTCTACATTTTTCGTTTAAATTTACATATTCTGTCGAACATATTTTTTTTGGTAAAGTTTAAAATTATAAAATTTTAATTTATGATAAAATATCATATAGAGATTGCATGATTACTATAATAAAAAATATAAAATTTTCGCACAATTCTTTTTCGTGTGTTGTATTTGTTTATAGATTTGAATCAATTAATTCTAATTTAGAGCAATTTATTATTTATCTTCAAATTATAATTATATTTACCTACACTGATCGAAGTTAGTTCAATTGATCCTAAATGACTCTTCTAAACTCTCTATCATATATGAGATAATATCATGTCGGTATAATCTTCAATAACATTGACACTAATGAGGGAGGCTCGAGCGGTCAAGAGTGACTATGACAGATCGCCTTAATGCTTCCCAATATGATCCGCCAGAAGATCTTCAAGTGCATATTTGCTTAAATTTTTACGCTTGTCAAGTAGTTACTTACATTGCTCGGAAAGAAAGAGAAAAAAGCAGCTAACCGGGGATAATCATATGGAGGTTGAAGGTGTATTCGCGGCTGAGGATCATCCTCTAATCGTCTAACCGCGGATACATTCGACGAAGTGCGCTTCGAGAGTAATTACGGTAGATCGTTGTTCATTAGAAGTAACGCCGGATCGCTTTTAATCGCAAAACAGCCTTCCGCCAGTTATTACTGGCTGCTACTCGAAGCTTCAGTTCAACCTTCGCGTCTATCGAATCTAACTTTCAAAGGATGATTGCGTAGCCAGCGCTAAGCTAATAACTATAACGTACGTTTGGAGAAAGTTTGAGAAGTCAAGAACATCTGTAAAACGCATTTCTGACAGTTTAATTATATCTCGATGTGGCTTCGAGGTCTATATAGAGAGTATCGTTTCTCGCAATAAATTATCTTAATATTTGTGTATTCAGAGTACTGAAAGATCTCTCGAGACAGAATTTAACAATTGATAAGAAAATTAATGGATTTTTAATGGCTCAGAGAAATTTGGGGATCTAGACTTAATTTCTATTTAATTTATTCAAACCATTCAAACATCGATGGATGGCGCGAAGAGTTTGGGTATTCCCATAGCATCGCCTTCGCACACAGATCGCGTGTACCGAGTTCATCCCAGAGCTGTATAGATCCAAAAGCGCGCGCGTCCACATACATCAATCTTGACTCGAGCTTTCATTCCTCGATCGTGTCCCGTGTAAATCCATGCCGATCATCAATTTCCCATAACCGCCGGCTTAAACGTCCAGCATTTGTACGAATACATCGTACACGCGCGCTACATGTGTATGTGTATATGTGTGAGTGTATGTGTGCGCACTCGAGAATCCTTCTCGAAAGGCAACACGGCGCCTTTGTGCCGAGTCCGACTAATTTGTAATGGAGATGCATCAAGCTGCGGAGATACGCGCAGCGTGCATAAGCCGCCGCGATGCATCATTGACCATATTTGACTTGTCTCGAATATCAGCTGGGATACCTTCGAGGCTGACGTAGCGTTTAAATCACGCTGATCTCTCATCGCGAATTAGTCTATTGTTTATTGCAGAGAGTCCCGACAACCATAGGTTCACAAAGGGGTATAGGGGGGGGGGGGGAGATATATTTGCAATTAGCAAAAAATTAAGCATTTGTTTTGCCTCTGAATAAAGGAAGAGTAAAGTTATGTTAATCTCGTCGATCTCTAGCCGAATCCATAGAAAAATATTTTTTTTCTGATTTCAAATTATAAATATTCTAATTCTAGAAATAATATTTTGAATCATGTCCCCCCACCCTGGAAAAAATCCTGTGGACGCCTTTATGGACAACACGTACTTCGTTTTGAATAATATCATTTGTTATATTTGAGAAGTAAAAGAAGAGATGCGAAAATACTCATTTTTCTTTCATCTTCAACTTTTTCCGTTTTTCATTCTGATGATTCGAATCGTATTTCAATAGCCTTGGTTGTGAAATTTTCACCGATGAATATTCGACATCGGTGATAAAGTAATGTCGTCGCAAATGCGGTGATAAACATCACTGAAAAAAATTATGTTCTCATTTTAAGAGAATTTCCCATATATACTTTAGAATATCCTGTTTTAAAATAAACATTTTAATAAAAAGATCTTATCTGAGGGGAATCCTTTGCAAATTTAGTATGAGATATTTCTAATTTATAAAAATGTAGACTAAATATTTATTTTTATATTAACAAAAATACATTATTTTACAACACACTGACAAAGAAAGACCATCTAAATAAAGCATAGACATAACACATATAGACCGAACGTGAAGCATGAGATTTAAGTCCTAAATGATTAAATTATATTATGTTATATGTTACTTTTATTCGTTCAAGTCTTTTTTTTTTTTTAGTTACTTATTAACTCCATCTATTCTTCTAATAAATTAAAACCATTCAGTGACAAACACTGCATTGCATTGTAAATTGCAACACTATATACGTTGCAACAATATGACCATATAATTAATGAACGCTTAATGAACATAATGAAATAAAAAACATATGACTGTTTGTCATGTTTGTCATTAATAAAGAATATATTTTTAGTTTTAGAAAATGTTCTTTAAACATTTAAAGATAGTTGTTATTAGGGATTTTATAATACAAAGTCCTCCCTTACTTTTCAAGAATACAATTTTTTTCGGTGCCAGCGTGGAGCCTACGTTGGAATTTCAATAATATTTGTCGTGGATAAACGATTTGATCGAGAAAGTCGGCGCGACTTTTATGTAAATATTATGTATCTCAGAACGCGGAGAGACATCACGGCTGAAGATCGTCAAATTCAGCACAAATTTGGTCTCGAGATACATAATTAGGCGCACGATGAAGAGAGAAGGGGAAAGGCAAGAGATGACGCTGCAGATAAAAGGCGGAATTTAATAATATTCATATATCGGCCGGAGGGAAAGTTGTCGCGAGAGAGGATCCAGAAGGAAGCTCGTTTGAGAGGCGGATTCCTCGACCGAGGCGAATTTTGATCGTCCAAAAATCCCATTGAGTAAAATATCGTCGAAAGCTCGTCAACGCGCGCCGGATATAATTGACTATAGGGGCAATTGTGGGACATCGTGAGCATCAATTACTTGTCGGGCATCTTTGATCCTCCTGCATAAGTATCGATACTCGCGACGAATACTCGATGCCTCGGTGATAACCGGCGCGACGATAACCCGGGTTAATAATCGAAATAATCGATCGCCGCGGCGGGTCGTGCATCTCGATAAAAGACAGGCGCGAAAGTATGTCGCACAATTATCGGAACTCGATACAAATATCTCTGACCGAGAGTCACGGACTCATCTCAGGTGCGAAATTATTGGGATAATATAATTAATTAATGCTCGCCGAATTTTATGATTGTATATAGCATGTTGATCTCCGAGATAAAATAAACCCCAGAGAGATCATCCGGTAAAAATAACAACTCCAATTCGAAAATCAAAAATGCATTGTAAATATGTTACGTCCATACAAGGAGAGATAAGTCGACGAAAAGGCGTAATAAAATGATCAAATATTTGCATTGGAGTTAAGTAGTGTGCTGCTATTCAGATATATTCTCAAATTTGAAAATAAAATATATAAATTAAAATCAGAACTTTAAAGAGACTGATCTATTATTTAAAAACGTGCTTGAAAGAAGACAATTGTCCTCGTTTTTGTGATTGTGAGCATAAGGAAGAATGAAAAAAATTGTCCCCACCAGGAAGAACGGGATAAAAGCTCGCCACGGAGGGAGAGGGAGGTCTTTTAGTGACTTGGAGTGTAAACGCCGGCGGATGACAGTGCTCGACTTGTTCATGCGGATTTTAAAAGTAAAGTCCGTCTGCGCTGCAAAGTACTCGGCACTAATGGCGGAAGCGAGACGATTACAAATGCAGGCGATTATTCCATCTGTGCGCGCGTGTGTCGATGCAACCGATGGATATGTTTGCGTGAGCTCGCATACACCGCAAGGATCAGAAGTACCAAAGCGGTATTATTTAGCTTGATGGTACATTCCGAGTTCTCTGCGATACACTCGATTGTCGCCACCTAACGTTCTACGCTATTATCGTTCCTACTTGCACATGTGCGAGACCTGCTCTTCAAGAAAGACGAGTGTTTGGCTTCGTTTCTGTCTTAGCTATCAATCTCAAAATACATCAGCGGAACCTTCGTACAGTTCCAATCTTATTTTATATATACTGTTATCTTGCGAAGAAATTTTCTCCTTTGAATAATTTTATTCAAACTTAGTCAAACAATTTTGAATTATATATATTTTATACGGTCTACTTGTATTAAAGCTATTTTTAATAGTTATTTACTAAAAAAATTTATCGTAAATTAGGAAACCATAGAAAACAATATCATTTATTCAATAATCCTAATGTGACAATCATAGTCCCAATTATTAATTATGGATTTATCGTAAAGTTAAAATATCGCCACAAAAAATTGTTGCCTAAAAATACAAAAATTTTTTAATATCTCTGAGTAATTTTTCTTTTATTTTAGATATTATATATTATAATATTCCGTAACGCTCTACTTTTTTCATAATCACATGCTCGGCTCTGATTGAACTCTGCTATAATATATCTAAGATGCGGAAATTTTTTCATGTCATAAACTTAATAATTTGAAAATGGAAATCGTCGCATCTTTCCATAGTGTTCCGTCAATAAATTGATTTTCCGATGAACGTTAAATCGTTCTCATGCACACCGATCAAGCTCCCGCCATGAGGAATATTCGTGCCTCAAGGATTAGGAATTACCCTACTCGGTCATTATCCTCGGCATACCGACATGGACCCCCTATGCACACTCGTCGCTCATCGTCCGCGAGCATTTTGCGGCATCATCATCATATACCTCGCTACAAACACGCGGCCCTTACACGTACCTGTTCGTACCGCGGCTATTGCTATTTGACGATGAATACAAGCAGGTGGAAAAACAAGTGACTAATCTATATAGCACGTTTCATAATAGCAAAAACATTTTTCAGCAAAAACGAAACTTGTAAACTATTTAAAGAGAGAAAAAAGAAAGGGAGAAAGAGAGAGAGGAGAGCTATAATTTTTTTTCAAATTAAAAATTTATAATTTTTCTGCTTTAAGTTGATAATTTCGCAATTTGAGATTTTAAAGTATATTGAAGTGTCCGATAACCGCATAAATCGATCGTGATTTTTTTTCTCTATTAGGACATATATATTAATATAAAAAGGGAGTTATCTATATTTCCACCGAGTCTGTATCCAAGATCAGTGCGAGAGAGAAAAGTAGTAACTAACAATCGTTCGCAATGCGTATATACAGATATTGTCGTTGTCATGATCACCTACCACCGATGACACCGAAGTATCAACGTGATCAAACTCAAGCGAAGCATACAATCCCTCTTCCACTTATAAAAAAAATAGTAACAACAATATCGGCGTATTACGGACGATTGTTAATCATCACCTTTTTCTTCCGTACAAAGGACACAGATTCGATACTCAATTCCTCTTCTGGTGATATATGTTCTAAGTTCTTCATACAACAGTCCGCTGGGTAGAAACTGCAACCGAAGATCATGGGCTCTTGCTTTTACACACAACGACACGCATGAACGAGCCTGACATTGCCATAGCGGTAAGCTATGCGTGAGGTATAGCAAGTCCCCGTGTACGCATATTCTGTATGTGCAACGAGAAAGGAAGGAAAGATTCAGATTTATCACCTTCAGTCATAGCTCTAATCGTCGGACGTATTGGCGAGAGCCCACGCTCCATGTAATATATTATTAGTCACGAAAACAAAACGATTTATTTCTTCCAAACCGAGAACTCGCAGAGGCAAGATTTAAACCGACTGTAGAACTGTGAAAGCTATTGAAATTTATTACACAAAATACAATACTATTTTTAAATTCAGCTACATTGTTATTTTAACAAAACAGAATTATTTATTTGTGATTATATACTTTACATTGTTTATTTCACAAGGTGATGGAGTATTAAAAAAATGAAAATTTATAAACTTAATAATTGTACTGTATGTTTCTGAAAAATTTACAGTTCTAGTTAGCTTATCAGTCCTCACCATAGCATGGTTAGTGGCTACGAGTTACTATAGTTGTTGGTGAGGACTCTGCGGTTTCATTGCCGCGATCGCGGCAATTTAAGCTTATTGTCAAATTTTCTCAACAACTACACCACCACAATAGTCATTTGCTAAATTTACCGTAAATTAGAAAACCACAATATCTCTTATTCAATAATTCTAATAACAGCCATAGATGCAATTGCTAATAATTACATAGGTTAATTGCAAAGTTAAAATTATCAATTTAACATTGTCATAAAAAAAAGTTTGAGACTAAAAATAACAAACATTTTTTAATATATCTCTGTGAGTAATAATTCATCCTTTCAATTAAACATGTATTACACTAACTTTTCACTATTATAATTGAACATAGAGTATGTTATATAAACAAATTATTTTGATTGTAAAAGACAAAGCCTTCATGTCGTTCAAAGAATCTTTAAATCGGAATATAGTTAAATAATATTTTGGCTTTTTCTTGCAATATATTAATGCTATTTAATGTTGTGAGAGAAAACTCTTGATTTTTAATTTACGTAGATATGTGCCTAGTTTATAAAACAAAAGATAAAATAAAATAAAATGTTTTAATTATAATTTGCACCGCGTAAAATTAGTAAAGATATATTACACTTCTCTCTAACTCACTAATAATTTATTCACCGAAAAAAAAACCATCGCATCGCTTGCGTTAGAATTATATTTAAATTGATGTCTCATTAAGATCATCAAGCCTCGTTAAATCAGATCCAATTAATCAACGAATTTCTCGCATCACGCGAGATAATAACACGTGTCCGAAATCGGACGTTTTACATTCTGCTATAGATCATCGACTGAAAGTATAAGTTTAATTACTTTAATTAACTTATCGTCAACGTAGATTAGATCCTAGATAATTTTCAATCTCCCCTTCAAGTATCAATATATCGATTTATCGAGTCACGCGTTATGTCTATCAATCGCGTAACGATTTCGAACGATTTCACTATGCGGTCTAGTTAAATCGCGAGATTCACGCGAAAGTGGTTTCGGACTGCCAGACAAATTACAAATGTAATCAGTATCATGATTACATGACTTATAATTTCTCTCTCACGTGATCTATCAGGCTGGGTGGGTTTAATTTAGCGCGATACGTGTGATAAATGATGATGTCCTGACAGATGATAATGGCTGTCTAGGTGAACGTGTAAATCTGTGAACGCCTTGCATCATTTTTGTCGAGTAAATCTAGCAGGGCGACATCGAAAAAATTATATTCTCGAAGTAAGAAGACTGTATATTATAAAATCTCTCTTAACAAATATTCTTAAATATTTCTATAATATCCTCTTTTTAAAATTAAGAATATAATCCTTTTGTTAATAACAAACGGTCGTATGTTTGTGAAAATAAATCCCATTTCATCTATATTTTTATTAATTATAAGAATATCTAATATTAATCTTTAGAGGATTCCCTTCTTAAGGTAAGATGGTCCTCTTGATGTCTATTTTAGAACAGGATATTCTAAAAATAAATGAGAAATTTTTAAAATAAAAATATATAATTTTTTCAGCATGAACATACGTTCATGAGAATTCCGCGAGATCGATATATATCGTGCTATTACTGAGAGATATATACGTGTGAAATGAGACTTGACGCATATATGTGATCATGGAAGCACCCTTAACAACGCGGAAAAAAGCATGGAAGAAAATGCCATAATTGTCGACATGAAAAAATAAGACTTGTGTTACATTGCATCCATAAAGCGTGATCCGCGAGCTTGTCATGATTACTTTGGAATTAACAAATTAATTTCATAATTATTTTCATAATTAAATTTCGAAGAATGGAGTATATATCGCACCTACTGTTATCTCCAGAAATCTTTAATTAACTTTTTGAATCAATTTTTTCCGAGCAAGATTCAATTTGTTAGATTGGAATGATAATAATCATAAAAATCAAGATCAATAGCGATATTATCAAAAATTGATTAAGCTGTATATAAAATTGAAGGAAAATTTCTGTCGACAGATTATGTTGAATAATTAATGCGAGACAAGATAGAAGCATTAATTGTACAAATGTTCGAGTGGGAAGCGTCGAAATTAATGCGAGGAATGTAAATGTCTTTTGAATTCTACGCGAAGACTCGTGACAAATCGCAGCAACGACGCGAAGATGAATACATTCGAAGGATCATCGCCGGAACGTTTGTAAGCGTAAGAATCGACATTTAATACATCGTACGAAGTACCGTACGATAAGTACATTCGATATGTATGCGTGTGTATTACGTAATAATTTATATGAAAAATTTTTGAATCTCGCATGCGAATGTAGCCAAGCGAGATAACAAGAATAGAGGAGGGATAAATCTCACGTAAGATCATTGACTTTCGATGAGCGGCTAGGAATAGATGTTCCCACTGAAAATTAATACTTCAGAATCAAACATCTCTAAACTTTCGCGCATGCTATATGTTATCTCTTAATTTCTCACACGTGCTATGAAAAATGATAGAAATGTAAAGATCGTCCGACAGTCTAATCATTCGTCATTACGTCCAAATTAAGAGGGAATAAAATAATCGCATTAGGAGAAAAACCAACTTTTCTCAAAGTTATATTACATCGGAGTGACAAAAAAATTAAAAAATGAACGAGCCGTCTTGCAGCTACAATTTGAATGCAGCTGCTCGTGATACTTAAGTACATACATCTCTCCGTGATTCCACCAGAATATTTACACCAAAACTCGTTTGCGGTTGCACGACGAGCCTTGTACGTAATTCACCCTTAGCATTACCTACAATCAAATTACATGATTCTCAGGCTGCAAAGAATATTCGGACGGCAAGAACTCTCATTTCCTTTCATTGGCACTGCCATTTCTCTCTCAACTTCTATACATTTATCGTTTCTCAAATTGCCCAGTTGAAATCACTTATCTCGTATCGAGGTAATCGTTTGCCGCGTTTTTATTTTTCGAAAAAGGTGCCAAAACTCGCACTCGGACCCCTCGGGCGCGAAGAGTGGAGGGATGGACACGATTGTCACATCCCGACCGGCAATTTAATATGGCCAGCGGTCGCGTGTAAATGAGGACCGCTTCGTCGGATAAAAAGGAACGTTTTCGCGCGGACGGCTGTTACCCGAAAGCGTTGCAAAGGAGATGCAAATGATGATGATGATGATGATGATGAGGAACGAGTCCGTCACGAACATGCGTACGGGACCTTTCCTGGAAACGTTATTAACATTTCTCCTGTCGTTCATTAATAGGGCCCCGGCGCGGAAATCGTACCGAGTCGGGATTTTTCGCGTTGCGACGACACCGGCGGTTTGGATGCTGCGACCACTCGACCGTTATATCTCGATGACGTCCGACCGCGAAGAAGTGTAAAATCAGAATTCGATTAAGAACACTCAAAAAAATGTATTCTCATTTTAAGAATTTTTTATTTTTTTACTTATTTTTATCCTGTTTTAAAATAAATGGCAAAAGGATGCTCTTACTTTAAGAGGGGAATCCTCTAAAGATTAGTGTCAGATTGTCCTAATATATAAAAATGCAGACGAAATAGGATTTATTGTTACATTAATAAAACAGGATATTATTTTACAGCACATAGGTAAAAAAAGATTATAAAAAAAGCATGGACATAATACGTATAGATTGAGTATGAGGCACGAGAAACTGTGCTTGAAGCATTGGGTCCTGAACGATGAAATTAAGTTATGTTACACGTTACTGACTCGTGAACCTTTTTTAAGTCGCTCTTCTTTTTCGAGCCACTTATTAACATTTCATCCATTCTTCTATAAACTAAAACCATTCAGTGATAAATACTGCTCTACACTGTAAATTACACTATATAATTACATTGCTGCAACAATATGACCATATAACGTCAAATGAACCGTCCGCAAAAAAATATAACATTTGCTATTAACTATTCGTTATTAACTATATTAGGTATTTTAAGAATATATTTTTAATTTTAAAGGATATTTTATAAACACTTCAAAATATCTGTTAAGAGGAACCTTATAATATACAGTTCTCTTCGGGAGAATAAAATTTTTTCGATGAAGGATCGCGTTCTCCTTCATTTAAAAAAAACGTTCGTTGTTTCATTCAATAAATGTCTCTTTAAATTATCATTTGAGATATAAACTCATCGATATAATTTCGATTTTCTTTGCGAAGCAAACACGCTAAAAGTAAGCGTCAAAAATTATCTCCAATTAGACATAAAGTGGGAGTCGCCTTGCGACTCTCGCTCAACAGACATTTCACTTTTCCGTGAAATTGCCTCGCTCGTAATTCGACTCTCGGGAGGGATTCTTCGATTAAGACATACCTGACCGTCATGACCCGGACTTTTATGAGCCAGGAGATTTACGAGTCGGCCAAGGAACCTTCGACTTCCATGTATTTGCTTCGCTCCTCACACTTCGACCCGACGCGATAGTCGTGTATCTCGAATCGATGATAAGTACAGTCAACATCGCGCATAAGAATCAGGCTCGAAAGGTCGTCATTAATTCAATAGAGTCGTCCAAATATCGTTACGGCCAATAAATTGTCTATACGACACACTATCGTAGAAAGAGTGAAACATTTGAGTGAAGACATTTGACAAGTAGAAACGTCATTATGGACATCAACAGTCCGTTCGTTCATAGTAATATAATGATCATCGTAACATTGCTAACGAGTAATCCTTCGGAGTTGCGTCACGTTTTTCATATGATTACGGATGCAGTTAGAGATAGCGACAATAAGCATAATTAAATGCAAAGTTCAGTTGAACTGTTTAACGATGGTTATAATTTATAATCGGGATGGAGATTTATATTTACGCTTCACAGATTTCGAATAGAGATATAAGACAGGATAAACGTAAAAATGAATAATCTGGAACTTTCTCGACCGTGAAATCTGAATAGAAAGCGCGTGTGTGATTGAAGGATATACAATTCTATATTTATTCGTTCAATGAAAAGCATCCCGATCACATTAATATGGTTTTTTGACGAATTATTGTAATGTCCGCTCGAATTCTCGTTGAGTCACCGCTCGTATTAACGAAGGTATTTTAATGAGTCAAAGATGAGGATCTCAGGGATGCCTGAACGTCCGAGCGTTATATACGGAGTGTCTCAAACTACTTTCCAATCATGCGTTCCAGCTGCAATTCAGGTTAAGAAGAATGAAGAGTTATAATTATTCTGACATTTTGAGAATTTAATATGTGCCACGATTGGTTAAAATAATCTCTAAAATAATATTCTCATAAAAGAAATCGCGGTTGAAGTTCGACCATTGTCGATTTCGACTATCCTGTATAACGGTCCATAAAAAAATAAAAAAAAAAGACTTGTCTTCTCGTCTACCTTCTAAGCTCTCGAGAGAGGACAGAAGGATCGGCAAGCATTGCGGGGAGCAGAAATAACCACCCGGTGTGACAGGGTGAAGATGAGAGCGAGAGAAAAATCGGGAAGGGCAACGAAGACCACCACTGGACCTCGTACATGAGGCACACTCGAGTGGAGAAAATATTTGCACGGCTGTTCACGATACCGTCGCGATGCCGCGAGCGGCAATATCCGTCTCGCGCTGTGTAAAACGATCGCGCATCGCGCGCGGCACGCGGCATAGCTCGAAGCGCCGATGAAAGTGAGTAACGAGAATCTCAACCGTCAATTATTATTTTCGATCCCGGCTATGCGAGCGAACGATACGTTCGCCCGCAGGCTGGATCTAACTGTGTCGATGTATACATAACTATGTCGATTGAGGAAGCGAGAAGAGATTTTTCTTCTATAATTATAATTGTGAAGAAGATGCATATAAGGCTTTGATAGAGATATTAATTGGCGGAGAGATTTGAAACTTGAACGTCACGTCGTTAAATATCATTTTTTGCATATTTATTATACATTTTTTAATTATATAAAAAATTGGAAACTTGCACACTGCTTTCTTACTATTTTACTTCGCTTATTAAGCTTCCTCTATGAACAAGCTGGTTTTTCAATTTTGGCTTTCTCATAGAGGAAGCTTAATGAGCGAAATATGCACAATGTGCAAGTTTCAAATTGCCAAATGTAGAACATTTTAATAATAATTGTTAAAAAGAAAAAAATCGATTTTTTTTAATAGTTAAAAAATTAAGAGGATTATTATATAAAATTTAATAAAAAAAAACTTGATGAACAAGAAATTATCGAAAGGTCACGGTTACATACTCGAGTCGTGAGATACAGCTATTTGCCGTTATATCGGTTTATAAACGTGTTGCGTGTTACTGATTGCGTCCTGGCCATCCGCGCGATATATGTTGGCGAATATTTTCCGTAACGCACCGTACCACCGAATTACGCAATGCGTTCAAGCAAATCGAGGGAAAAGTCGGGTTTTCCGCATCGCCGATCATCCTTCACCCCCGAGTGCGCCAAATTAGCACGGCCGGCAAAAGACTAGAACGTTTATGTAACAGCGGGGGGACAAGTTGATTATCCATAATTCAGCTGATGCAAAAAACCGCAAAAGCACCTGCGGAAGGTATATATAGGTATATGGATACGACGCGTGGCGGACAACCGACGTTGCGGTCAACCACGTTGCCGATTATTATCCGTAATCCCGCCGCCGCAAAAATCCGCGGGCACCTTACGGAAATGCAAAGTGGAGGTCTCTCTCCTGACGTATCCGCGACCAATTATCCGCAATCGACGACGATTACTAACGGACGCGTTATGGAAATTCACGTCAACCCCTCGGGGGCGCGCGCCTTCGGTTCTCACGAAGACCTTTAACTAGAGGTCCTTTAACTATACCGCTACATGGAAGAATTATTAATCTTATCGATTTTCACATTTTATGCAAAGTTTTCTAAAGACTTTTCGTTTTAGCACCTGCTTTGGACACGGCATATAAAGTATCCACATATTTCAGTCTGTAATCTTCCACCAATACGTAAAATTATATGATTCAAACTTATTTACTCTTTTTATTAAATAGAAGGAAAATATATATTTTAAATTTTTCTTTTTCTCAGCTATTTTTAACTATTCATATATTTATAAAAATATATAAAAGCAAATAAAATTAAAAATGAATTGTCAAATTGTATATGTCATTTCTTTAAGACAATTGTAGACATGGATTAACTTTAATCTGCGATAGACAAATCTTTTTCCCATATTTCTCATGTATAGCTCTAAAAAAAATTTTGATCTAAAAAAAGGATCATTTAATAGCCTGCCGCTGATCTAATTAATTAATTCAAATTATATTTAGATGAAACTCAATTTCAAAGACAAAGCAAATTATTTTTGTCGAGATGTTTTTTCGCTCATCGATGTAAATCTGCTCAAAGCCTGAAAAAACTCATAATAGACAGTCTTATGAGTTACGTGCTCTCTATGTCTAATAGATCTCTATTTCTCTTTCGACCTCTCTCGAGGTACGCAAAGTACACCTGTTATTGCGCTAAGCAGACATCCGCTCGAATTATCATGCGTGCCATGCAGGCATGCGTAACTGGAAAATGACTCGGTTTGCATAACTCTCGGTCAGATGTTTCCCCTTGGGGTCGAGGAAGCGCCGAGGGAGATCCGACATACGTTTATCCTTCCTCTAGTCGAGGACCCGCGCGATTTGCATCTGACGGCGCGCCAGCTGGTCTGATCGTTTGTTTTTCCACGCCGCGCCGTACGCGAGCTAGCGCACGCGATCTCTGTCTATATTAACCGTAAATCATAGCTCATGAAAGCGACTCGGGCGAGTAGAAGGATGAAAGTAACAGTTTACTTGCGCTTATACGCGCGAACGTGTAAAGTGGAGCGTGCGAGTAATGTAATAAAAGTGTCGTTCAGCCGTTTAAAGCCATGGATAGAGATCGTTTCCGCGATATCGAGATATCTCTCATTTGCGCTTTTATGAAAAATCATCTCTATAAAAATAGGTACACGAATATATAAATAAGAAGTCGTTTTTATTAAGCTGACATTAAACACTTATTTGAGATCTGTAACTTCTGATATTTTTGCTTCTTTTCAGCAGAAGCCGTAACAGCCTTCCTGCTACTATTTCCTTGATTTCGAAAGATAAAATCTTTTAAATGCTTAATTTTTTTCTTATACTATTATTTTCAAATTTATAAATATCAAAATGTTATCAATATATTAGCTTTATGTATTGCATATAACATTACATCTTAATTATATACACATATTAATATTTTTTAATTTAAGTTTACTGTAATGTATCTATCATTATATGTTATCTGATACTACTGTAATATTTTTCAATTTTTTCTAATAAAATTATATTCAGCATTACAAAAATAAATATTTTATCGAATAAAAGAAAATCAAATTTTTACATTTCAAACAATTGCACGAGAAGCAATGTTACACCGTAGAATCATGCATTTTTAAACACGTTATATGCAAAGGTCAATATTTATAAAAAAAATTAATTATCCAATATTAATAAATACTGACTGTTAAAAATATCTGTGAAAAGTTAAAAAGATCGGTTTTTAATATCCTTAAAAAAATCATCAATTTCTTTCTACCGCTAAAGTAAAGACAAATCCTTCAAGATCACGTTCGCACAAGCTGTCGCAAACCGTTGATCTGTTCCGTGTCCTCTCCGTGTACCGATCGCGCGTTGCCGATTTCGAGATATCAATGGTCTTCCCGCATCGCCGATCACGAACGTCGGGGTAATTTCCTGATTGGTCCGAGCTCGACGCTGAGTTACTCTCCGATCGACCGATCGACCAATCGAGAGGTGACCGTTCCGCGTCCGGGGTTAACGCATTCGCGATCGTTTGGTGTCATTACATAAGATGCATCCACGATGAGAACCGGCAGGACATATAAGGGGAGGGAAAAGGGCAAAGAGGAGGAGAGGGCAAGATCCAGGCTCCGTAGGGCAACGGATGCATACCATCGAACATAACTCATCGAAGAATCACGAATCGAACTATCGTTCACGATCGAAAGCGCACGCATCGTGTGTGTTCCTTTTTTTTATTTTTCGTATTTTCAATGCACGCGAATTCGATCGATGATGTTTGATGGCTACCAATCAAAACACCTGGTCGTAAATTCATAGAGATGAGTCGCGGATTACAGGGAATCGCGTACGCCCGAATTCCAGTCCGACTTTCGCAAGCGTGTTGTTTGCGCTCCGAGTGTTATTATCCGAGCACGTTTCTTTTTTAATCTTCTATTGGTTATTTCGACGCGAGTAATATCGAAGGGTGAAATGGAAGCAACCTCATTTGCAACTTTAAATCCTTCCATATTGAGTATGAAAAATGTTTTATCATATAAGAGAGTCGTACATTTAGAACAAAAGCAACTAATTTTCAAATCTAGTATTTTGCGCCTTGAATTTCTAGCAATATTGTATCAAACACAATGCACACTGAAAACACTATTCTCATTTTAAGAAAGATAATTTTTCATTTATTTTTAGAGAGAATATCCTGTTCTAAAAGAGGCACTAAAAGATCTCTTTATTTTAAAAAGAGAATCCCCTAAAGATTAGATATTTCTAATTTATGAAAATGTAACCGAAATTACATTTATTTTTACATTAACAAAAAAATATATTATTTTATAATATGCACAGAAAGATCATGAAGAAAGCATAGACGTAGTACATATAGATATGAGGCACGAAACTTTGGTCCTGAACGATTAAAAGTTATGTTACACGTTATTTACTTATGAACACTTGTCTTGAGTCTTCTTTTTCGGGTCATTTATTAACTTCATTCATATCTAACTAATCATTCACTTCTAATAAACTAAAACCATTACTAAATAAAGTGACAAACACTGTTGCATTATAAATTGCAACACTATATAATCATATTTATTGCTGCAACAATATGACGCCAAATAAACGGTCCGCATCAAAAAACATTTGTTAATAAAGAATATTTTCTTAGTTTTAGACAATGTTCTAGAAACATTTAATAATATCTGTTAAGAGGGATTTTATAGTATACTGTCCTCTTACTTTGTGTTAGAGAATACAATTTTTTTCGGTACAGTATTAATAAGAGGAATAACAAAAACAATTGTGCAATTATGCAAACGGCATCCGCGAGATTTTTTATTAGTCACGTAGACGAAGAGAACGATAAGTTTATTTATCAGTTGTTCCCAAGAGAAGGCCTTTATTAAGCTACCACATGTCGAAATTGCTTCGTTGTTCGAACGAGGCGTACGAATTTATCGGATCATCTCAAGAGGGGAAAGATTGAGTGTAATTCTCGCGGCGCGTGACCTGCAATAAGATTATACACCTGATATATATATATATATATATATAGATCCGCTGTAGCGATGGGCGCGTAACGAGGCAGTAGACTTTAAAGAAGATATTCTTTTAGTTCACGGATAATCCGTGCCTCCTTACAGCTCGGCCCCCCTGTCTCGTTTACTGGGTATAAGAGAGCATCAAAAAATGCCCCGGGCTACGACGCCCTGATACGGTTACAAAGTGTGGTGTAAAAGACCTATAAGTATACCCAGGGATATTAAGGATTCTTAACCGCCAGGCAAGAGCATAAACGATGGCCCCGATGAATTTCGTATCGATCGTTAATGAGCCGCGCCGCGCCTGCGCGAGCGTGAGAAGTTTATCACGAGGCTAATTGAGTGAGCGATTACCTCCTCACCATCTTCCCTTCGTATCGTGCGACGATTTGCGTAATAGTCCCGGGTCACATTCGCCGAATAGCTAATACACCTGCGTACGAGGCGCAATTTCCGAGCGGCCGAATTAAGCGATCTCGCCGCTTATTACGGAGACAGTTTGTATCAGGCGTGATGAGAGCCAATAAGTGTCTTAGAAATTATTAGCATATTCATGAGACGCTTAAAATCCCAAAATTTAGTAAAAATAGAAAAGATAAAGATTTCCAACAAATTTTCGGGATAAAGAAGAATATTTTTTTCTTTACTTCGTTCTCTTAATAAGGAGACTGGAATAAAAATAACGTTGTAGATATAAATAAATTGATTTGTATTCGAATAATGCTATGCAATATTCCGAATATCCAAACGGATTATTCATTTCTAAGTAGAATAAGATATAATTCCTAAAATTAGATTCCTGAAATAAGATTATTATGGTATTTAATTTTGTATTATTAGAAATTCGTTTTCGTTAGGATAAACATATTAACACACCGATTTCTTCGTCGATTTCTCTTCGTAAATCCCGACGATCGGGATGATCATGTAATACTAAATTTTGGGATTTTTCGTGAAATATTACAATTTTATCTGCGTCGTCGATAGACAATTTTATGACTACAATATTGGAAAATGATGACCCGGATGACAAGCGCAGAGGAATTTAAAATTTTAAAAGCTCTTTGTGCCCACGTGTCGACGTAAATTCTCGAGAAACAAGGCGGACCCGAGCCAGTCCACCGTTTACTGCCTGCAATTTCCACGTTCATGTCAATGCATTAATTAAAGCGGCGTTACACGTCTTGTAATCACGACAGTGACATGCTTCTCAGGTTTATAACTGATCGCTCGTGTTTTTTCTTTTTCTTTTTTCATTTCCAGCAGGGCTGGTTTCGCTCTCTCGCACACGTGTTTTTTGTTGCATGGAAATTTCGTTAAAATGGAAGAGTTCCAAGATCGTGAAAATGATATTTATTTATATTAAAGGCATTGCACAATTGTCCAACATTTGATGGAGCCAATTAATGTTATGCATATATATTTTTCTCTTCCTTGAAATATTTAAAAATCCACTTAAGATGCAAAGCTATCAAAGATGTGAATTGTTCGCTTGAAATTAATACCGGCAATGAATCTTAAACACAAAGGAATTGAATTATCGAGTGCTCCACTTCCACGTTTTTAAGATCACTAGGCCATTTTTTCTTCCGTCGAAACCGGTAGTCTATTGTGTACCAAAAGAAGAAGATCCTCGATTAATAGACGGCCCTGGTTCTCACGCGAATTTTATCACGGGCGTTGTTGGTCGGTACTTTTTATTAAGCAATAATCGAAAGAGACGACTCTTTAACGATGTCCCTATGGAATTCATTCAGGAATTCGCCCGGGATCCGGTAGATTTTAACGGTCATTAAAACATCGAGAATCGCACGATTTATACTACGGTGTTATTCCTCATGAAATTAAGGGAACGTGCTTCTCTTCGCTTATGGTGTGGACAGAAAAAAAAAATAGTCGAAACACACATCACGTGCCGATATAGAACACCCGAGTCGATCGCCCGCATCGATTTTTTGCAGATGATGAAAAGAGAACTCTTTTGGAGCCCAAATGAGCTATTAAGCAGCTCTATTACATTGAACAAGAAAAGAGCCGAACAAGCGTACGGTATCGGCCATTAATTTTTAAAGCTTTACACGAGAAGTTTCGTTATAAAAAAATTTATATAATTTCGATACTTAAATATTATAGCCAATTATTCTCGATGGTAATTTTTGAAAAATCGGCTTATGCAAATTATTTTTTTAATTTTGCGTAAATTTTTATTTTTATGCTCTTTACGCGGTAAACAATTCGTGTCAAAATAAAAGATCTCTATAAATCTTTAAAAAGTATGCGTATAAATCTTATTCTCGGAATAAATTGGACATTTTTCAATCATTCTCACACAGAAACGTGATAACATTGTCACTTCGAAACATATTTGTTTAAAAAAGATAATTTCGCGCTATTTCGTATCCACTAAATTATCGACGTGCAAAACCAAATAAAAATAACTGTAATCAGAATACTTCAAATAAGCTTGGATAATGGTGAAGCGGAACCCGTTAACGTGAAATATGATTAATTTTATCGCGACGTTTAATTATAATAATATCAATTATGAATGCGATGTTAATTGATGCGGAAAGCGAATTGAATGGCGAACTTATAACAAATAACAAGTCCCCCATCTGCCATCTCGATTTTTAATATACAATCATTATTATATACGTATATGTTAATTGGTAGAATTAATAAAAATAATTAATAGAACATCTGGTGATGTTACCGAAATGAGGAAATACGTCAGCGAAATATAATCACGAAAAAGTGATATACGAAGGCCAGTGACGATTTACAAGGCCGTATTCTGATCAACGGCATATGTCAAGCACTGAAGAATACTAAAAAAAAGACGGGGGAGGAAGAGAGGGAGGAGGATAATATTTTGAGATAATGTCATTCCGTACTAATGACCGGTACTAATCGAGGAATAAATACGCTCGATCATTATTCACTTTTAAACTTGCTCTGCTCTAGTTTAATTTCTTTTTTTTCAACCTCCGGATTATAGGGCCGCCCGCGGGTGAAAAAAATCGCGGTTAGAACGTGCCATTTTTTTTCCAGCCGCTTGGCCACCATATGGTCGTTATGCTGCGCCGTCCCGGATAACTGTTTTACTTTTTATTCGGAATTTATACGGCTATCAAGGATGTTTATAGAATCCCCGTCTCGCTCATTACGTCGGATATATATGATTTTAATGATTTGTCCCTGTTAATACCTTGTCACGTGAAAAAAATTCAAAGTGTCGTAGCGTATTTTCATTTACGGTTTCCTGACTCTCGTGGAGCCGGTTTAATTATTACTCTTCTATGAATCCACCGCGTCTTTTACAAAAGTTTTTGCGCGTTTCTGGTTTTAATACAGTAATTTATAAATTAGTAAACGAGGTAAACAAATATATAAGAGATAATTCATTAGTTAAACCGACAAATACACAAACCGCGCACCGTTAATTGAAAGGACACTGGAGTTTTAAGAGGAACATCTCAACAACTGGGCGACACGCAATAATTAATGAATCCTCTCTTTTCAGATCATTCTAGAAATACGACGGCGGCGTCGTCTATGCGAGTGAAATTTTTTTGCAAATATTTATTAGAATTCTCCAGGTAACAGGTGCCGCAATCGCGACGGCGCATCGCGATATCCCGAATGATTGTAGCTACCGGTAGCACGCATGACATTCCGCAAAGGCAAGAAATGGTTAAATCTAACTTATGGACGCCGCGGAAGTCTGCAATCTACCAATCGGATCCATCGTCTACAACAGCACGGAAATTATGCTGGCGGCGCATCTAGAGGCAAGGAATTCGCCGTTTACGCTTCATGAAGCCCCTTATAATATTTCTTCTTCCTTGGCTGTTGCAAGTTTTATTTCATTTAACACTGCAACATTTGTGTTAGAGACGCGTATTTAAACTTGACTTAACTCGGCTTTAAACAGAACGTGAAGGGTCTTCATATAAATAAAAAATAAATCTTCGTGAATTTTTTTTCATACAATTTTATAAGTAAAGATAATGGTGAATTCTTGATGTTCATTATATATGGGTAGTTATATACGTTTTCATTTTAACGAATACAGTGAAAAAATTGTATTCTCGAAGTAAGAAGACTATGTATCATAAAATCCTCTTAACAGACATTCTCAAGTGTTTCTAGAACATCTTCTAATGGAGAATATTCTTTGTTAATAACAAGCCTAATTAATAATAACCTAATCTAATAAACAGTCGTATGTTTTTTATGCGGATCATTTATTTAATGTTATATGATCATGTTGTTGCAGCAACGTATATATAGTGCTGCAATTTACAATGCAGTGCAATGTTTGTCATTGAATGATTTCATTTATTAAAAGAATGGATAAAGTTAATAAGTGATTAAAAAAAAAATGACTCGAGTCATTTAAGAGAAGTGTTCACGGACAAGCAATGAGTAACATAATCTAATTTCATCGTTTAGGACCTAGGTCTCCTGTTTCGTGCTCATTGTCAGTCTATATATATATTATGTCTATACTTTCTTTATAATCTTTTTTTGCATGTGTGCTGTAAAATAATATACTTTTTTCGTTAATGTAAAAATAAATTGCATTTTGTTTACATTTACAATATATCCAATATTAAACATTAGGGGATTCCCCTTTTAAGGTAAGAGGATTCTCCTTTGGTGCCTATTTTAGAACTTATTCTAAAGATAAATGAAAAATACTTCAAATGAGAATAGAATTTTTCAGTGTATGATTATCGTTATCAATAGATGATGTCGCAGTAAAGATTTGATTAAATTAGCCTACGCTTTTTTTTAAAGATAATCGCGTTATTTTATTTTCGATGTACGAACGATGTTCGCTTGTAACATTACTGTATTTGAGGCAACGGTAAACTGTATGAATCGTGATAAAGGCAGAATTCATTCAGGTGTCTTGTGCACGCGTGAAAAGTGCATACACTCCTCAAGCAGTCATCTATATCCTTACAGGGGCGTTACGCATACAGTACGCTTGTTTCGTTAATTTCTTACGTGAAGAACACGATGGTGGTTTCTAAGAAGAAAAGCTTTTCTGACACAGTGACGCACAACTCGCATTCTAATAATTCCATGCGATCTTTTCTCGATAATTTCTGTGAAACATTGCGATAAATAAAAAATTCTTGTAAAATAAAATTATGGAAAAGACCTTATTTCCTATTTAATTTCAAACAGATATATAATATTGCTTGGAACGCATTATAAATCATGTTTATTCACGATATTGTAGAATGATTGAAGACGATTGAACGCGATTTAATGACTCGATCAACTTCCAACTCACGGCCGGATAATGATGCGCAATTTAGCGATTGGTCGCAAGAAGCAAATTGTGCATCACTGGAACGGCTACGTGACACGTCACAAATTAGTTGGCCCACGGGTATACGATCTTAGGCGTGTATCCTCTCGATTATTCCGACTCTGTGTACAATAATTTATTTGACATCGGTAATGCGGCCTTGGAAGCTATGTCTAGGAAGTGTTATTGCTAACGCGGAACCGATGCCATAGAAATGTCCTACTCCTTCATTCAATCAACGGAACAATTCTCGGCCGATGAAGTTGCGGAATGGACGTAACGGATACCGAGTGGACATCATTGTTAAGCAAGAAATGTCAGTTAAACGTATTGTTTTGAACCGTGGAAAGACACAATAGCATTTACATACAGTAAAGAGCTAATATTTCTAGCCAAACCTTCTCTTTGCGTATTTTCGCTGCCGAAAAATATGGTTTCTAACAATATAATTTATAACTATTGTCGCGTGTTGTATCACGAAAAATAATATCAACAGATCTTTGAAAATATATTCACTGAATTCTTGTTATCCTTTTTTCGTTACGGTACTTTAGTATAAATTAGAAAATGTCGGAGAGATTGAGACTTTATTCAGCAATCCAGCCGACATTTAATCTTGAATAAATAATCAGTTGATATTCATCCAACATTGAATAATTCAACGTGGTATCCCTTCGCGTACGATTTTCACGGAACCGTAACGTAACATAGGATATTTATCAGATTACGGTGCAAACGAATCGATGTCGCTGACAAACATCGGGCGCGATTAAATTTCCTTCTCGATATTAACACTTTATTATATATCGGCGATTGACGACCAGGCAGCAACGGTAGCACGCGCGGACTCATCCAACCATAGTAAAACTCACTACGCCGGCGTAATAATGGTTCATTAATTAATATTTATACCCCTGCCCACGTGGCCATGACGCTTCCTTTGCGTATACATTAATTCTAACGCGGTTGCATCCGCATTATTCACGCTCCGCGCCTTATTAAGGCCGCGGTCGCGGCGCTCTTCATATGGGAGGAAAAGAGAGACACGGTTTCGTTTTTATTGGAGTAGCTACTTCTTCTTCCCTCCCCCCCCTTCTCATTTCGTCGTGGATTTAATAACCTTCGTTTTGTCGAGATGCGGATCTCCGGCCGAAATAACTTCATTCCGCGGTCCCCACTTTTCTCACTCCCTTCGATCGTAATTATCGATCTACTCCTCGATGAAAGCCTCTTTGAAACTTTGAACGAAACGTCTTGATAAGATTTTTTTTTATATATATTGAAGATATAGAATATAAAATAAAATTAAACATATATTAACGCTCTTTTTTTTTTTGGAAAAGTGAGATGGCGAAGTTTACTAATTCGTATCTTATCTAAACTATTCTTCTTCGACTTTCGACAATTCGCTTTCTGTAATCCGAACAAAGTGTCCACTTTTAAGAATATTCGGCGTAATGAAAAAAGATTGAATATTTTTTTCGTAACATTTAAGCACGGATAGTTTTATAAGCAGTTTAATTACGGAGACTCATTTGTAACAGTTGATCGAGATAATGAACGCGTCCCAAGTTACATAATAAACAACAGCGAATCTAACGCGCGCATGTTGCTATGCCGCAATTATGTGCTCGCTGTAATGTGTGTGTGTATGTGTGTGTTTGTGTGTATGTGCTGATATAAAAAAGCGTACATGTGCGTGTTCGATTGATCATCGCGCCGTGACGCGCGCCGATTCCTCTTTTTACGAGCTCCTGCTTGCTCGTGAAAACGGATATATAGACCATTTGAGGAAATATAAATTTTCGCGCCGTGAACATAACGACAAAATGAATGTAAAGAATCTCTTCTTCGGATCTAAATATATTTTAGATAAATGTATGTTGGAACTTGATAATAAAACACCGAAAAAATTGTATTCTCATTTTAAGAATTTCCCCACTTTTAGAACCTATTCTAAACTAGGCACCAAAAGGATATTCTTACCTTAAGAGGGGAATTTTAAGGATTATTATCAGATATTTCTAATTTATAAATATCTAAAGATAAAGATAAAATAAATTCTACTTTAATTATTTTTGATCAAACAGATGAAGAAACTTATATTTAGAATTTTCATTATACACTGAACGGATATACTTAAAGTTAAAGGATTAGAATTTCAGTTCCTCTGGAATATCCGTAAAAGATTAATTTTGAGATAAGATTGTAAAATGTGGTTCATTCTACACATATGCTTATGCACAATCTGTTAATGGGCGGTACATACTTTCCGTTTCAATTAGTCTAGTCTCAATGTATAAATGCATGCTTTATTAGGGGAAGGATATACATATACGAAGGTGTAGTATACACTGACTAGAAAATGAAAGGAGTTCCGTCGAGAATAATAGCGAATCAGCTGGGAAAACAAAACTTGAAGATAGAAGATTCACGCTCAGGTGGAGAAATAACCATTGTCCAGGAAAGAAATGTGAATCGAGCAAGATGATAATTAACAAAGTTATTAGAGCGCAATTATTATGTTACATCTCTCAGGCGTTTATGTTATCTACTTTACAACGATTTTGTTTATAAAAATAGTTACGATTAAGAAATTCTTGTATATAAATTAAATTCTCAAAATAATGCATGTATATACGCGAATTACATATCAATAGAATTATTTTATTCCTTTAATTGATCTTACATTCTTCTATATTAGTTCTTCTTTTTTTCATAATGCGGCACTTGTTACTTTCTCGTATAGCATGGAATAATTTATAAAAACAGCGTGTTATCGTCATGCTATATGCTCTTACAAACACCGAGAACGATATCTTCTCTAAAAATATCTTCTCAATGTAATACGTTTGCAATACAATATAAACGGACGGGCGTTTTACTGATCTCATGCATCGTGTTCCCGCATTAGATATTTCCACCAATCAGCACGTTTACGAACACGTTGATATGATATCTCGCGTTGGACTCATCATTCTCGATCGTTAATCATGCGCCCGTCTTTTTCGCGTCCTTCGGTAAAACCACCAAGAGTACCATAAGTATAATAGATTATGCATCCCTCACTGTCTCCTGCACATGTTGCAGCCGCGACAGAGAGCCGCAATTACGAGCGACTTAACGAGCGTCATTCTTCGATCGTGCCAATTGAAAACTCGCTTTCCCTTTATTCTCGTCTGATCTGAAGAGCTAAATCGAGGGAGAGAGGGAGGGAGGGAAGTTAGAGTCCCACCGATGGGTGTAATTTTCTTCGCGGTCCTAACCGCGACTTAATACCCCATATGGCGAGCACGCAGTTAAGTGAGCAACTCACGTCTCGAGACTTTACGCGTTTCACGATTAAGCTACGTTTTAATAGCCGGCACGTGAAATCTCGTTGATTCATCGAAGCTACCAGAAGAGCGAACGCGTGCACCCGCAGAAGACTCAGCAGCAACGAAATCTAGCTCGCGATCGACGGTGTTCTTACGCCGTGACGCGTGATTAATTAATCGCCGTCAGTTAATCAATTCACGCCGGTACTTCGCCTAGCTAACGACGGGCACGAGAAAAAGTTTGCGCAAGAAAAGGTAGATGCAATCTCGATAGATAGATTTATATAGAATGTGGTTGTGTGTTCAACAAATTATTCCGCGTAAATTGATTCTTATAGTAAATATATGATGATGTTTATAGCTGCAATATTTTTATTTAATCCAACTCGTCTGTCATAAATACAAAAACGCATTCAATTTTCGCTGTGAATATTTTCCTTACAAGATCATCAAGTGATTGTGATTCGTGTTAATTCTCTATAACTCTCTATAAGCAACTTTGAATTCATTACAACCATATATATATATCTATATTTTTTAAGTCTTATTTCATTTTTTCGCCACAATGTGACGTAGCATCTTATAAAATATTTATATATATATATATTTTTACTTTAATTATTTTTTGTGGATTGGAAACATTCTAGGAAGTCGCGGAGAAAATTCTCTAAAAAAATTTGGATCAAAAGTAAAATGCAATGTCCAGCTCTGTTTAACTTCACAGCTTTCCATATGTAAAATTATATTACATGCATATGCAAATACGCCATTGTGACTTTAAAGTTACAAACCGTTTTTTTTATACTTAATAATATATTAAAAAATTGTAAATTTATATCTGAAAGTTAATCTTTGACTAGTTTCACGATATATAATTTTTTTAGACACAAAAAAATTGGGTTATAGAGAATTAAGTTTTATCAACTTTTTCGGCTTGAAAATATTCTCAATTCCGAACTATAAGATTTCGCTTAAGAATTTATTAAAAAATCAAATTTTGTTTTAAATTCTTTTTTTCATACAATTTTGCGTCGACTCTTCGACATCTTTATGCGAGCTTTGTCCCCGCCGCGATTAAAGCGTCTCGTTAGCTGTCTCGTATGTAAAGTAATGCGCGCGCCGTGCGTCAGTGAAATTCCGTAAAACAATAAGAACAAAATTCAGATTTACAGTGGGTTGTCGGGGTTAATAGCATGTCACGACAAACCGCGTGCTTTCCTTCTCGCAAACGCGCGCGCACGCGTGCTTAATGACCCTGGTAATTAATCCATCACCATGGTAGCGACTTTGTAATTACTCACTGTTAATTGCAATTTCCTAATTACTTGGCTTGATCGTCGCATGCGCACCCGGAGGCCCGATATCGCGCACATAAACGAAATCAATCATTGAGTTTTCGAAGAGAGAGAGGCGTCGATGCGATCTTTAATTCTTCCCTCCTCTCTCCCGTTGCGATAGATTTTTCCTATGCGACGCGGTAATAATCAACATGTAATTACACGAGGGCGGATGAGCACTTTTTTTTACGACCTCTTTATCGTGCAATTATAATTCATACTTAACCACGTATAAAATCGCGGTGTTATAAGAAATGGCTCATTGAAATATTCAAGAAAGAATTTCGGTGCGCCAAAGAATAAATTTGCGTCATTGTTATTACCTAATGGCAATTTTATCCTTGTACGATATATCTGTATACGAGCCGAACCCGTTAAAGCTACGAAAATAAGGCTTTCCGTCTCATAACTCATTCTCCAAAGCATGAAAAATAGAAATCGTGAGAAATTTTATGCTAAATGAGTTATTTGTAGGATAATTAAAACACAACCATGAGAGATTACAGAGTTTAAGCTGACTGAAAGCAACGCGGTCATATAATGATTAATTAGTAAAATTTTTTGATCATAGACATTAACGATACATATTTTGTTAGATGTAAAATAGCGCGATACACTGGTGATAGCAGGGAATAAATACTACATTGCAATATTTTATCATGATAAAAAAAATAACAGCTATTATAAAATATAATTATAAAATTATAATATATATATTGTATTTCACAATAATTGTTACATAAAGAGGGTAATTTTTTGTAACAACTTTTGTTAAACAATAAAGTATAATTGTTTTATTTTAGAATTAGGATCTTAAAATCGTAAAACATTCCACTAATATAGTTATTTATCCCTCATAATTATCTTGACTGACTTTGACCTTATCTATCTTGATCCATTAATATCAGATTTTATAATCACACCGATGGTTTATTATACGTATAATTCTACTAAAGATACCGACGACAAAATCTATATAGAGTTATTCTCGCACTCATCTTACAATCTATTAATATTAAGTCATTAAACTTTCAAGGTAAGTAAGATGCCATTAAACCTTCGTCAATTATATCGAGCACGCAATTAAGTCGCTGGTCTAACGAGGTGAAGAATATTGTATACACTCTCCAGTTCGAGTGAAAGCATTTCCGTTACTTCTTACGATGATAAATGCGAATCTAGCAAGGAAATTTTTCCAATCACCAATTATTCAATATATTTCTTATACTGTCCTCCTAATCCAATTAAAGTTGATCTGGATTGTTTAGAATTTAATTTATTCAAACTTCCATCCCATTCCAAAGTCGTACACTAAAAAAATTATATTTTAGAAGAGGATTGTATACTATATAATCTAACCCCCCTTAATAGATTCTTAAGTGTTTAAGAATATTTTCTAAAATGAGAAATATATTCTTTAATAACAAATTTCGTTCATAACAAATGGTGTATATTATTTTTATATGGAAAATTTATTTGGCTTCTTAAGAGGTAAGAGCACCTTTCTGGTGCCTATTTTAAAACAGAATATTTTAAAAATAAATGGAAAATTATTAAAATGAGAATACAATTTTTTTTCAGTATGTCATCAGGCGCTTATTAACTCGTATCCATAGAGTGACGAATTGCGGCAATGAGCGTTTATTGCGAAGCAGGAATCGACTACCAGAAGAGTCAGTATCCGATGAATAATAACCGTTAAAAATTATACCGGACTCTCGACTTTTTTGCGAATCTTATAATTCTCCGAGCATAACTCGGGGTCTGCAATATCTCATACGAAATCTGACGTACCTTAAAGAAGACATTCATATTGTCACGCGCAATAATATCGTCGAATATATATTATGATGTGAAACATATACACGCACGGCGATAATGGTACCGCGACGTAGCAGGTGTCATTTAGAATCCAGCAGGGATAATGATCTCTCACTTAGCGAGGCTCTTTGATGTACAAAAAACAGGGAAGACGTTGGCAAACCGTTAATTATGAGGATAAATATCGCAGTGATTTTATAGTATTCGAAGGATCGTGAATGCAATAGAAACTATAGAAGAAGTAGCTACTTCACATATTTCTCTGATGGGTGTAAAATATAAGATTTATGCAGCGCACAAAGTTATGTTTAAGAATAATATATATGCTAACGCCAGAGAGAATAAAATAATTAAGTTAACGATAGAGTTATGATTTTTTAATGATTGAGAAAATCTTATGTCACTCTTATACATATGTAATTGACATTTAAATTCTTTACCAAGATAAAATTTGTCAAGCAAAATTAAGCATCTATTTTAAATGTATTTTAAGAAATGTTTTAATTATTTAGAAACAAAAAAATTTGCAAAAATTATTTATTTTTTATTTAAATAAATTAGATAAAAATGCAATATATGCAAATAAAAATTTTGGAATAAGATTGCAATTATCTCTACTCAGATATAATTGCAATTAAATACTTCTATAAATTTTCAAATCAGATTGCAATTAATTAATATAAAAATCAAATATTTTTATGAATTATACATGTAAGAGATATTTAATTTTATGTAAGAACGACAAGTAATATCATTCTTCAAGATAAACAGACCATATTGCAATTTGGTGATTATTTAAATCAAGCTAATTGCATGTATTTTTATTCTCTTAAAAAGTGGTTCTCAAAAATAATATTCATATATCATCTTTTTTTTTGATCTGATAAACGATAAATTCAAATGTTCAAGCTTTTGATTTCTTATCGTAGTACATGTTTGTCAGAAAATTTTAAATCGATATGCAATAATCAAGTCGACTTTTTGTTGCAGTGTCGATTTTCTTCAGAATCGGCAGTTATAGTTAAAAGCAGTTATAATTTTTGTAAAAATCAACAGAAACAGAGAATAACTTCTCTCGTACGAATTTACGCACCGAAAAATATAATGTATGTTTGTTAATGTATATTAATGTATGTTTTCACGCAAGAATGTGTAGGTCCGGTTTAGTCCTTGTAAAAGAAGTGACGGTTCTACGATTTCACGATAAAACTACGAGAGTGAATTATGATTCTAATTAGGAACTTACCAAGTCCCCATAAGGGTTACTATAAAATTTCGTAAATGACGAATACAGAATACTTCAAAAGAACTTAATTATCGTATATTAATTAAATTTATACTGTTAATTAACAATAAATTGGCTTATTTTAGATAAAAGTCTTTATTATCAAAATTATATCCAAATTGTATAGTGTAAGTTAATTGTATATTTTATATATATATACTTTTTGTAAGTAAAAGATTATGTATAATTTTGGAAGTAAAAGTAAAAGATAGACACAAGATTTAATATATCAATAATGATATATAGAATATCTTTATATAATTATTATTCTTATGCTGTAATATAATTTATATTAATACAATATGTATGTATATATGTATAATGTTTTATGTTTCCTTTCATTGATACAAAAAATTGTCCTAGCATTTTAAATAAAATTCAATTCATTGTCTTCCAAAATTAAACTTGCTTTTATTCCTTCATTATTTACGCTTATTGATACTCGTAATGTTTTAAAATTAAATTTATATAATTTTGGAAAAAAAGCAAAGTAATCAATCTACTACAGTAAAGTATTGGTTCGCAAAACTCGTTCCTCTCGTAGCGACTATAACGCGAGACAATCTCAGGTCTGGTTTTGCCGTAGGCAATCGAGCGCAAAATAAGAAAATCAAAGCCATAGAATGCACGTCGTACTCCATTGCGTCGGCGAAAACGAGAGAGTTTGAGATGTGCTTTTCTATGTCGCTTTTTTATGTTCTCGCAAATTCCCACGAAAGACCGTGAAATCTATTCAAGAGTGCGCGCTCGATGTGTTCAGAATCGCAAGATGATACGGAAACTTTAACCAATTGTTCGCTGCATTTTTTCTTGTGTGCCTCAACACCGAAAAAATTGTTTTTTCGAAATAAGAGGACTGTAAAATACTATAAAATCCCTCTTAAGATATTCTTAAGTGTAGAACATCTTATGAAATAAAGAATATATTTTTTGTTAATAACAGTCATATGTTCTTTTTATATGGAACGTTTATTTGGCGTTATATGGTCATATTGTTTGTCACTAATGACTTTAGTTTTTTTAGAAGAATGGATGAAGTTAATAATTGACATGGAAAAGAAGACTCGAGCAACTTAAGAGAAGTGTTCACGAGTAAGTAACGTGTCATGTTCAGACTATACATACTATATCTATGCTATCTTCATAATCTTTTTTTGCCTATATGCTGTAAAAAATGTAATGTACTTTTTTATTAATATAAAAGTAAATCCCATTTTGTCTACATTTTTATAAATTAGGAATAACTGATACTAATCTTTAGAGGATTCCTCTCTTAAAGCAAGACGATCCTTTTGACGTCTATTTTAGAAGGGTGTTCTAAATTAAGTGAGAAATTCTTAAAATGAGAATATATATTTTCAGTGAATAAAAGAAATATGCAATCTCGATATGCGTTCTGTAGCATCTTCCTATATTTACTGACGTAAAAAAGATTTCTCCTCAAAAAGGAGTAGCAGAGAGAACACGCGAAACATCCATAATGAGCGTACATCTTTTAAATTCGTTAATTGCGTGCCTCGCGATGAATTAATACGATTCGAACAGCGGCGCCGATTGATGGGCGACTGGTATTTATGTCGGAGATACTCGTTACGTGACGCGAACGCAGTCGCATTAAAATTAAAGAAAAGAGCGCGCTCCGCGAAAACACGGAGACACGCCGGGCTGGAAGAAACGGAGGAAAAAAGCTCAGGACCAACGGAACTTTGACAGTTGGCGATTTTAACGAGGTCCTTCGCGGAGCGATTCGCTGCCAGAAATTTGATTGCGGGTTCAAGAGGAAGCGATAGCCGTGCGACCAACCACGTCTTTAACTGTTTTCTCTCTGCCTGCCTCCTTTCTTGGACGATGAACATTTTTCGGTAAAAATATAGCCGCTATTCGATGATCAGCGCGCTGACGTTTAAGTATACTTTATTTGGTCACAAATACGTGAAGGGCGTAACGGATGACGTGTGTGTCTGTGTACTTATACTTGATGAAGTAAAACGAGGATAATTTTGAGATGAGATGCACAGGATGACGTGAAATTATCGAATTACAATATGATGGATTACCGATTTCTTGCAAAACGAAAAGAGGGGGGAAGAATTATAGCCCTTTCCTTAAATTATATGAATTCTTTTTTTATCAGCTTGCCAGATCTTTCTCAAAGAGATTATTGCGAATGCTCGTAATGGTAAAAGACTTATAAAGAGTTTAAGTTGCAATAAACTAATGATACCATATAAGAACTTTGAAAAAAAAAACAAGAGTAATACAAAATATAAATAAAATGTACTAATAGATTCATATTATTAATTATAGATTTGCTGATTTTATTAAACTTCACGTTTGCTATAACAAAATGCTACAAATAAGTCAATAGAAGTAAAAATGCACAAAACAATGCACCTAACAATTTGATAATTTTCGCTTTCGATAATTGCATTGTCTATCTGCAAAGAGATATCGAAGAAAACGTCGAAAGAACAGACGGAAAATAAACGAAAGGAGCAAAAAGTGACCGTGATCGAGGGAACTAGAGCATCCAGGCGTGGTGCCGAGACAGTCATCTGTTCTAACTTAGCCTATTAGACTTAAGGAAGCGAGATACTTGCTCCTCAGCTGATCGTGAGATCTCGATCTCTGGCCCCGTAATCTCGCTCGTCTCGTTCTACAAGACGGAACTAAAGTGGGTGTGTAAATATAGGCGAGTTTCTCGAGTCTACATGGCCTTGCAAGGCCATTTCTACGTATCGGGAATCGCGTGTCAGAAATTATCGAAGGAACGAAAAAACTTGGGAACCGGGAAAGATGCGACATCTCATCATAAACCTTTCACGAAATATTTTTTTAGTTATTACAAATTTTATTTTTATTAATTTTAGTTATTATAAATTTATTTTATAACAGATTTAAGACGTGCTATATACTCAAAGATTGAACCGATGTTGAACGATTGATGGAATACTCGGTATCGATATAATCGTCATCATCATCATCGATCGGTCGAGATTTTAACGGTTCCGGTGTGATTTCGAAATAATTGATCGGAGATTCTTTCGCGATCCATTCTTTTCTTCCTCACTAGTCACTATCAGAATAATAGCCTAAAGACCTACTTCATTTGATAATCGGTATCACAATGAAACATATAGGAGTCCGAATGTATAAAAGAAATCGTGTACCGTAAAGAAATATATAGCATATACAAAAGTATACAGTATACAAATAATTGAAATGCTTTTTTAAGCACAGTCCATGCAGACATGTATTTTTAAAATTAAAATCCACTAGTAAAAATTATATAGATATATATATATATAATTTTAATATAATATATAATAATATTATATATATATATATATAATTAAAAAAATATATATACTTCCAAATTATAATAAATAAACGAAATAGAACTATACTGTCGTTGTATCGTACAAATTTTCAAAAGTTAAAATTATGCATTAAAAATTCGATGCATAATTCGTCAAAGATTAGCATTATAGTTACGGCCTTAATGTTGTTTTACACTATTACAGTGAGATAAATTTGAAGACAATCAGAATTTCGAGACCGCAGTTCAAGAGTTTCACAATCATCCATCATATGTAATGCTATACAATTTTCTAAATGTCTCAAGGAAGAAGTCGAAATCAATCACAAAGAGCAAATCGGTCGAACATTTGTAGAAGAGATTTATGTACGTTCATATCTGATGAGAGAGATAATTATCCATCCCGATATGTATGATATTTAAACTAAAGATTAACGCAATACGTTAATTAATTTGCGCATCTTGATATATAAGAGTGATATTATTATAATAATATAAAATCATTCTCTTCTTTCATCTTTATCAAAGAGAAAGGCGCTGCATGAAATTAAAATTAAAATTACATTCAAATAAATCTATATCTCCATAAGATTTTATGAAATCTTTGAAATAAAGTATTTATACATAGAGAAGATTAAGAATTGCTGCTTAAGAAACAAAGCAGCTGATTTAATACAACAATTTAATTATTTTCCAACTCAATAGAAATTTTTGTACATTTTTTTAATGTTAATTTTAAACGTTTCCAGTAAAAATTTATATATATCTCGATGGAGAAATATTGCATGATAGCAAAAGAAAGTTCTCGTGTTAGTATTAGCCTTGAACGGGGACATCAACCGGAATCAAAATGGTCTTTTCATATTTGATCACATAGTAATCACTCGAAATTTCGCCAACTGATACGGAATAATGAGTTCACAATATTTCGAAACGGTATATCGTAATTGGAGACGATCAATCGCACGTCAATTTGAAAGAGCGAATTGCGATGGCACGTTTTAATTATTGCCGATAGCTTGTCATATATGCAAGAAGGCTTCAAAATTTCAATTCTGTATGTGTCTGTGTATGTAAAAAAATTATTATTATAGCGCAGACAATCAATACACTAGATAAATTGAGTATCAGTCTACGACGTCTAATATTTCGATAGATTTTTGGAAATCTGTTATTTATGTATCATTTTCCAATCTGTTTTTAATAAATATAAAAAATTGACTATAAATAAAATCACATTTAAATTAAAGGACTCCTATGAATAAATTATACAATAAAAAATTAAGTAATGAAGAACCAGCGCAGTAAGTGTAAAATAGATAAATAAAATACTATTTTGCAGCTTTTTTTTGCAGATTTCTTGCAGACTTTTTTCGATATGATATATATCCCTTATGTCGTAAAAATCTTGGAGGATGATAGCTAGCTAGCTAGCACTAACCTGTTAAATGTCAGCTGGATGCGGCAGGCCATGCGGTAAGTTTCATCGGCCAGTTGTAGACACTAGAGCCAGATGATCGATGATCTTCACAGCACGTGGACGACGTTTGTCAGGAACGATAATGCACGCTGGTTGCGGTTTCCTTCGGATTCAGCATTTCAACAGCTGCATTTGCGGCTAATTTTCGGATTTGATTCACATGTCACAATTTTTCCATTAATTGTTAAACAGTCCAGCACACCAGTCAATTAACGGTATCTTAACGCGGACGTGATTCTGTAGAAACTACTTCACATCGTGAATTTTACGAATCTTCAAATACTCGTTCTAATGTTGAAGTAAGTCATCTTGAAGTGAGTCTTCGAAAGTAGCATGAAAAATGAATCATACGTTGCACTTTTCGGTGGGAAAATATTCAATTACGATAGCAAAATTTATATATTTTTCACGAAAAACGAAAGAGCCGCGTTTCGTTGACATAATCGAAGAGGCGAACACGAATTTATGGTTGAAATTTCTCCAGAAGACGTGTTGATGTGATGACAAAAAGTAAATTATTTCTGAAGATACAATACTTCTCTTCTCTTTTCTTCTATTTTTATCTGTTATAAATTTAAATAAATCCAAGATATATATAAATTTGTTCAATTGTAATAAAATTTATATTGGTTCTCATTCGTAAATTATTTCGTGAGACGAATTATTCCTCCAATTTTTATTCCTTGTTAGAATTTTTTGTATATAAATCTGGCAATTGCACATCTGATTTTATTCCTTCTCTCGCTAAAGAAAGCAACGATATCAACGATGCGACGATAAAATTCCAATAAAATTCAAAATACATCGCGCAGTAGACTTGACTCTTTTTCTATTTTACCGAATCCATCACGTGCTCTTCTTAAAGATCTTATCTTCACACTTCAACAATACCCCATTAGCGGTGGCACGCATGAGACGGAATTTAGAAAATTATGATGGTCTCGTCGAAATTCTCGCCTTTTTTCCCTCTCAATCAATGTGCGTGTGATCCATCCGAAGATCCGTCTCCGTGATTGATCCCCGAGTTCCCGGCGATCCCGCGTAAGAGAAGGCGAACGAGTATTTTGACGGATGGTGTCGCGTGGCAGGGTGAGAACAGTACAAGAGAGAGACCAAGAGTGAGAGATGAGTTTCGTGGTGGATCCGTGCCGCGTGGTGGTCGGGTAGTTTGTGGCTGCGAGAGGTACCATACAAGAACCATGCCTACGACACGAAGCGCCGCCGCGCCGTCTTCGTCCTTGCGGAGAGGACAGGGTTTCCTTGTCGCTCTTCCGACATCTCTCGCTCGCACGCGCCGCTCTTTCCCTTCGCTCTTCCTCGGCTTCTCGCGCTACTCTTGTATTCCCCAGTGCTCCTTCTAACCGCGCTATTGCATGCAACTATCTCTCTCTTTCGTTTTCTCTCTCCGAGACTAGCAGCGACTCATTCCCTCCTCGTCATCTGCGAGCGAGAGGAAGCACTTCCTTATTCCGGTGCGCGTTACGCATATCGCGTCCGAAGGTACCCGGAGTGAGGAACAGACTTGAATTGCTCAACAATAATTTTTAATTCAAGTATTTTTTTATAAATTAATTGAAAATATGTTCCTTTTTTTTCAGGGAAACAGCTGATCGATTGGACAAACTTGTCAAAGTGGAATATGCAAATTATGCCGCGAGAATAGTCGAAAGGAGGTCGACTTTCGCATGATTCGTGCCACCTTGTTGACTGTCCTAGGGAAAATAAACGCGACTATCTTGTCGTGACGCTTTTCACGATCGCCGGCTTCATCGTCGTTCACGGACCGGCACGTGATCATAGTCACGCAATCAGATTTCCATCACAGTTCATTAAATATCGTCGTAAATCGGATCGAATAACGAATCAATTGCGCGAAATATAGTTCTAATGAACGATTCATCCAGCGCGATAGAATGTAACGGAGTATCCTCGATATAATTGTTAATCCCTATCAATCTAGACTAATCTTTCTCTGAAATTTCTACCTTAATTGCAGAATCTAATCGTCCAATATTATTATCGTATAATTGACTGAAAAAATTGACTGAACATTTAACAGGTTAGTGCTAGTTAGCTAGCTATCATCCTCTAAGATTTTTATACGACCTAAGAGATATATATCATATCGAAAAAAGTCTGCAAGAAATCTGCAAGAAAAAGCTGCAAAATAGTATTTTATTTATCTATTTTCCAATTGTATTCTCATTTTAAGAATTTCCTATTTATTTTTAGAACATTTTATCCTGGTCTAAAATAGATGCCAGAATAAGGATCCTTTTAAGAGGGGAATCCTCTAATGATAGTATCAGATCTTCTTAATTTATAAAAATGTTTAGATAAAATGAGATTTATTTTTACATTGTGGCGATATATTATTTATTGCTACTTATAGCAATCTTCTCCGTTAAATGTGGCCAGTATAATACAAAATAAACGGCCTGCATAAAAAAACGAAAAAAAAACAGACTGTTATTAACAAAGTATATCTTTTTAATTTTAGAGGATGTTTTAGAGAAATCCCTTGAGAAATCCTTAAGAATACCTGTTAAGAAGGATTTTATAATATATGTACATAGTCTTCTTACTTCGGGAGTAAATTTTTTTCGATGTAAAGGTATACATAAAAAAAATTGCTTTTTTATGAAATGCAGTATATCTCTTACGTTTCGCTCGCTTTAAGACAGATCGTAACTATATAAGTGCATCTAAATTATTATCAACCTCTCGCTGTTTCGCGTAATAGTCTGAATAAATAAAAACAAGTTCCTTTGGAAATCGTAAACGTAAAATCTCGATGCGTATATAAAAACGAAATTACTATAATATAATATTCGGAAAATAGCAATGTCATCTGCCAAAATGTCGCGCTTCTCGCGATATTCGCAAAAAGAGGCCTGTTCATAAAATGCGACTATATACCGTCATCTCATGTTAATTGCAGTAGTACATAACATAAGCATAACAAGACGTACTTTCAGAAAATAATAAAATACATTCATCAATATTATATCCTATTTTCTTTTTGTACTTTCTCTTTCTTTGCCACCTAATTATTTTAATATGTAATTTATGCTTTCTACACAATTTTCCGCTTACCTGTATGTTGCATTGTAATATCTTAATGTTTATATAATTTTATATAATTTTTTTATATAATTCTTTTTACCCAAGCCGTCAAATAAACGCATGCATATTACTGCTTTTACTAAGTATAACACACAAATTAGGGCAATTGCCATAATTATTCACCTTAAAAAAGAAAAAAGATTTTATGTCCGTCTATATTACTGGATATGCTGTATCTCCGCGAAAAATCTGTCGAAAGTTCACCTGTGAAGACGTGTCATCGCTACACGTCGTTTACAAGATTGCAATAAGATCTTAAAGTAATTACAATGTGTACCCCCTAATAATTTCATGGGCGTTTTAATGACATCACCCTATCCCGATCGCAGCTTATGAATATTGACGTAAAATCAAATTCCACGGCAGCGAATCATTATGGCAGGCCGGGAAGATGAGAGCGGGGGCGAAGGAGAAGCGTCAATATTTGACCGGGGGGTATATATATACGATCGGGGGGGGCCCACCCGCCATGCAATTAGAGGTACAATTTTCATTCGTTTAACCGGCTATGCAGATGGCTGGCTTTCGTTAGTCAGAGAGAAGGAGAGGATATTGACACACAAAAATCGCCACGGCCACCCGGAAGGTAATTAATGGATAATCGGCGAACCTCTTCTTCGCGAGTGCACTCCCGATGTTGTAACCCCGATAAACCGTGCGACGACTTTCCGTTGCTTATTTCCCCGCCCCTTCTGCTCTCTCCTTCAATAAAATTGATTCCGCATAGTTAACGAGATGCGTGTTGCGAATGAAACAAACTTATGCGAATTTAACGCTGCGTTGATAATGTCAGCCGGATTTTAAACCGAAAATGCAATAAATGCTGATGCTCGCGTGTGTCGCATAAGGAGAGGCGTCATGTCGTGGGGACAAGGGTCACTCGAATATATGTATATAAAAAAAGAGCCGACGATATTGGTTGATTTATGCTCATTGCCGGTGCGTCTCTTTGAAGAGAGAAGGCGGACTCATCTCGAAAGCGAGTTAACGGTGCAGAAATCGTCGAGAGCGCGCATATCTTAATTCGCGAGATTTCGCACGTAAAATATTAGATTCGGGTCAAACGTCTTGCACATCTCGTAGTGGCGAGCGTTTAGTCATGATTATTGCACCGGTATCTTTGATCTCTGATCGAATAATCAAAATTTCGACGCCTGAAACAAGCTGCACTGCACAAAATTCAGAGATTCTCCGGTAACATGAATAAGAGGTGACTTATAACTTGTAGGGGTGAGAAAGATACGATTTATCATTTTTGAAAGAATTCATCATTTCAAAAAGATCGGAAAAGATTAAATATATGGATATATATATATATATATATCTGTATCGTATGATGTGTCTCGCATGAAAACAAAACAAAAAATAATATAGATCTTTTTTATTATATCGAAAAAATTGTATTCTTGAAATAAGAGAGTTGTATACTATATAATTCCTTTTAATAGATATTCTTAAGCATTTCTAAACATTCTCTAAAACTAAGATTCTTTGTTTAATAACAAATGGTCTTATGTTTCTTTTGTTTATGCAGACTTTTGTTTATTTGGTATTATAATTGTTGCAGTAAAATATATAGCTATATAGTGTTGCAATTTACAATGCAGTGTAATGTTTATCACTGAATGGTTTTAGTTTATTAGAAGAATAGATAAAATATTAATAAAGAAGACTTATATATAAGCAATTTAAAAGAAATATTCATGAGTACGGAACGTATAACATAATCTAATTTAATTGTGCAGAACTTAGGGTCTCGGGTTTCATATTTCATCTATATGTCTTTCTTTATATGGTCTTTCTTTGCTTGTATGCTGTAAAATAATATACTTTTTTGTTAATGCAAAAATAAATCTTATTTTGTCTACATATATTTTTATAAATTAAGAATATCTGACATTAATTTTTAGGAGATTCCTCTCTTAAGGTATCCTTAAGTATTCCTCTCTTAAGAGGATCTGTTAGAAAAAAAAAATTGACAATGCAGGATGATCTCGATAATAATAGGAAATGCAAAGATTAGCAGAGCGGTCACGTAAACACGGTAGTCAACACGTAATATAATATAATAAGTCGAACAAGTGGCGTGATAATATCATCTCGCTACGATGCGCAGATTTAATGAAGATACAAGGTAGGCGGACAGGCGAACAAGATTAACCGACGGCGCGTAATGAACTTTTGGCGACGATCCTCTCCTTCCGTTCTCCTGTCCGCTCTCCTCAATCTTATCCCGAGAATTAACAGTCCGCGTACGGTGGGCGCGGACAAACCAAGAGCGGAAACGAAAAGGAGATGAAAGAAAAAAAAAAAAAAAAAAAAGAGAAACGAAAGCAGCATCCCGCGCGCAACAGTGACAAATTGTCGCATCTTGCATCTTTTGCATTGCGAAGCGCGAGATGCTTGAAAGCGACGAACAAAAAAAAAAGACGAAATTCTCCATAGCTGCTACGTTTCGATGTGGGACACGAATTTGCACTTTCTCGACACGCGGAAGGAAAATAAAAAAGCGACAAACGGGCGCGCACTTGCGAGCGGTGGAGGACTCGTTATTGTGCATAAATCTCTCAGATTACTCGGAATTTATGGCTTTTTCGTATATACGTATGCCGTATACGGTACGTGGCATCCATCCGGGTTGTCTTACGTTCAACCGCTTCTTACGCGCTCTTTCCCTATCATCTTTTGACCTCTGGACTTGGCTTCTTTTCATCCGCGTGAACGTAAATCTTCTCGCGGCAGAAGCGTCTTTAAATGACAAACCGAGTCGTTTAATTCATAAAGCATATGTCAAGTGCTAATACCCACTTACGTGGGTCACTTAGATGTGATAAGTTATAAGAGCGCAAGGATTAAAGATACATGAAAATGAAACAGGTTTGTAGAATTGATGATAATGCCTTCTTTTTTTTAAATATATTGCTCTTAAAAATTTTAAATAAACGTCAAATTATTTTTACATCTTTATTTATGAATCTCCCTCGTATACAGTAATATATACACTGAAAATATTGTATTTTTATTTAAAAAATTTATTTTTAGAATAGCCTGTTCGAAAATACGCGTCAAAAGGATCGTCTTATCTTAAAAAGGAAATCCTCTAAAGATTAGTATAAAATATTACTAATTTATAAAAATGTAGACGAAATTGGACTTATTTTTACATTAACAAACAAGAATAAAGAAAGACCATAAAGAAAGCAAAAATATACACAGAATTTTCTCTTAGAATTTATCCTGAAAATCATGATAATCGTGGGACAATATGGTATATGGAAAGAATTTTATGAGAATTTCTCTGATTAATATTTATCACAATAAACATAATAATTTATTACAATATATTTATTACAATAAAATATAAAATATGTTTGATTAATTTTACTATGCAGTTTAGTAAAATTAATCAAATATGTTTGATATTTTATCGTGATAGATATTAATATTTTTATTGTGATAAATATTAATCAGAGAAATTCTTTCCATACCATATTGTCCCACGATTACCATGATTTTCAGGGTAAATTCTAAGAGAAAATTCTCTCAGTGTAGGATATAATACATATAGACTGAACATGAGACACCTGGATTCTGAATGATTAATAGTTATAATAAATCGAAAAGGCTTTGGTATACAAATAAAAATTCAAGATAAATACAAGCTAATAAAAGTGCAGAAATTTGGCGCAATAGTCTTGTTATAAAAGATAATACTGAAGGAGAACTCCGTCTTCTCCGATTTTGCCGAAACTTTATAATATTGTATATTTTTGTGCATAAAACACAAACCTGTAAATTAAAATCGTCGCTCTAAAATAAGAAAAAGTTACAGTGAGTTCCGCCCCCCTCTAGGATTTTAATTTACAGATTTGTTTTACGCACAAAAATACACAATATTATAAAGTTTTGGCAAAATCGGAGAGGATGAAGCTCTCCTTCAGTATTACCTAATTTTTTTTGCAAATACCTACAAAAAGCGGGATATAAACGGGGCACGAGAGAGGGAAAGAGACAAAGATATTGAAATTTCAATATCTGAAAAGACTGCAACGTGCTATTTTGAGGTTATCCTGACACGAAATCAGCTCAATTAGGCGTATATTTTTCTATCGCTTTATCAATAAATAATGAAATAAATAATTCAACTCACATTTCGACGATTCTTCTTCTCGAATCTGGTCTCGACGTACTCTGGATTCTCGGCGTCAGGAACTGTCCTCGTAGAAGTTTCGAAACACTTTGCACTCGCGTTATATTTTTTCGTTCACGACGTGCGGCGACGCCCGGGTTTTAATTATCACATTTTCGACACGCATTTCGAGAGAGAGAGTGAGAGAGAAAGAGAGACAAAACGCGAGAATCGCGAGAGCTTTTCGCGCACGAATAAAACCGATGCTCTGTTTTCGCGTCGCCGCTTTTCTCAAGGTCCGCTTATCGGAGGGCCTTATCGAACGGATGTACAGATTATTATCAATGTAGGAGAAATATAACAAAAAATATCTGCGTTTCTATTAGACTCACACACGTTTCTGTACGTCGTACGACTATGTCGGCCATTACGCTGCACGTTTCGCACGATGATACTGATCACTTCAAGACTGTCGCCTGTCGCCATCTGGTGGCGAAACCTAACTTCACAGCCAAGAGCGAACGAGACGCCCAAGTACCTCGCCTGACCCAATATCTCTCTCTTTCTACCCTTCCCACTAGATACGCGAGTCCTATGCGTCCACTACGCTGCACGTCTCGAAAAAGACTGATCCCCACCACCGACCGCAAGACTCTGCGCAGGTGTCGCCAACTAACGACGAAATCTAACTTCACAGCCAGGAATGAACGTCGGACCGTCGGTGGCGATCAGTCTCGCGCGAGATGCGCAGGGTAACGTATGATATATGTATAGAGATGTGCGAGATGTGCAGCGTAGCGGATGTATAGAGACGCGCGAGTTTAATAGAAGCGCGCAGGTATTTGTTATTATTTATTATTAATTGCACCGTATTATATACTTTTTATACTTGAAGTTAAAACAATATAAGAGAAGGGTAAAGGGGAAATTATGCTTAGAAAGGTAGAAAATACAGCTCGGAAGAATAGATTTTGCTACAACATGTATCACGAAAAATCTATGCGAATGAAAAAACAATTAACAATTACATGAATCATCGACATGATGAGAATATTTGTCGAGATGTCGAATTATTTTATATTTCGTGTCGCTGCGTAAAGATATCGCTATATTGTTTTCGGAGTAATGCTGAAGGAGAGCTCTCCATTTTCTCCTTTTCAAAACCATAATATTGTGTATTTTTATGTGTAAAACACGAATCTGTAAATTAAAATTGTCGCTCTTCTTTTGTTATGTTGTTTATAATTAAAATTAAAAATATTATATATGTATTCAAAGTATTACATATGTAACTTTTTCCTACTTGAGAGCGACAATTTTAATTTACAGATTTGTGTTTTACGCACAAAAATACAATATTATGGAGTTTCAACAAAATCGAAAAGGAGCTCTCCTTCAATATTACTTTTTATAAAATATATTTCTTTATATTTAAATTGAACGATTCTTTCGGTCCTTTCTTTGAACCATCTTCAGCAGATTAATTAAGAAAAATTTATACGCTGTCCTGACTTTAATAGCATACAAACTGTTTTGTCTCACCTGAATTTTTCTTAATCAATCTGCTGAAGATGGTCCAAAAAAAGGACCGAAACGTTTGATTTAAAGAAGTATTTTATAACAAGATTGTTGCACACTTGACTCTTTATTAGCTTGTATCTATCTTAAATTTGTGTTAAAGATGTTACACCTTAAATAAGTATATCATGAATAAGTATATTCAGATATTCTTAAATGTTTCTCGAACATCTTTTGAAATTAATATACTCTTTGTTAATAACAATCGATTATATGGATTTTTGATGTAGATCGTTAATTTGACATTATATATATATAGTTATGTTATCGCAACAATGTATATGATTATATAGTGATAATATGTATAGAATTGAACACATGAACTATTATATGAACTATTTTTTTCTTAATAATCGAGATTTTACAATCTCTTAAAATATTTATTATCCGTCCTGAAATATTCCTGTATAGTGTTACAATTTACAGTGTAGTACATTGTTTGTTACTGAATTTTATTTTATTAGAAGAATAGATGACATTATTAAGAAGTATTCACGAATACTTCTTTTAAGTCGCTCAAATCTTCTTTTTTGATCTACTTAATATCATCTATTCTTCTAATAAAATAAAATTCAGTAACAAACAATGTACTACACTGTAAATTGTAACACTATACAGGAATATTTCAGGACGAATAATAAATATTTTAAGAGATTGTCGATTTAAGAGGATCTCGATTATTAAAAAAAAAAATAGTTTATATAAACATGTGTTCAATTCTATACATATCATCACTATATAATCATATACATTGTTGCGATGATATTACTATATGTAACGTTAAATTAACGATCTACATAAAAAATCTATACAATCGATTGTTATTAACAAAGAGTATATTCTTAATTTCAAAAGATGTTCGAGAAACATTTAAAAATATTTGTCAAGAAAGATTTTGTAGTATAAGGGTCCTCTTACTTTGAGGATACAATTTTTGTCGGCGATCATATTTTCGGGCATTCACTTCCAGAATCGCGTGCGCGAAACGCGCTCGAGTAAAAGAATATACGACGGAAGTGCAGAGACGAATGAAGAAGATGCAACCGGTCCACGGAGCATGTATTATAAAAAATGATATGATCGTATTTCGCGAGTGAACACACACCACTTGTGAAAAGAACGCGGCAGTACAAACGACACCGGGTCTCAACGTCGGATTTATGTCTCCGTTAGAATGTACGAGATAAGTGAAAAATTGTCCGCTCGTGCACTCTCTCTCTTTTTCATCCGCGATTGAGGAGGCGTTTTAATCCATAAGTTCGTCCCAAGACGCACATTACCTCTCCGGGATATAATCGCTATTAACCGTTATTAAAATTTCGACTATGATGCCTCCCCTGCTGCGTTTTATGGTGTCCCGTTAATGCAATTCGTCGGAGGATATATTTATAGCATAGCGTGCGCTAATTATTGAAGATTATCGCGTAAAAGTGGGTTGTGAATTATCCGAAATAACGTCGAACGTGTTTTATCGCGCCCAAAAGCACTTTTTATGGCATTTCGTGTGTAATAATATGTGTTGAAAGCATACACATGTCTCTTTCTGATATTAAAGTAATCTTAAATTCTTAAAGAATCATAAAATGCGCATACTTATTTAGTTATAATTACCGTGACGAGAGCGGTGAAAGTAATACAGTAAATATGCAATGAGAGTTTATCGTGCATCGAAACGATGCTAGATAGCAGCTTGAAATGACAGATTTGTATCTCTGAAAAATTCCATTCCAAAACACATTTTTCATATTTACTTGTAGATAGCTTTATCTTTGTCTGAACTATTGAATTATTTTCAATTATTTAAAAAAAAATCACAATATGACTGTAAAAGATTAATTTAAAATTTGCTCATATTTAACTCACCAATTGAAAGCGGAATTACGCATATTATGTATTTATGATAATATACAAATATATCTAAATATTTTAAAATAATATCCTAAATATTAAAATAAAATAATATAATAATATAAATATAAAATTATTAGTATTGCAAAAAATAATTATTGCACGCACAGAATTGAATTTATACTTATATTGAATTATATATTGACTAATAATTTCTAGGAAAACAAGTTTATATATATATATATATATATATATATATATAAAGTTTTATGATATTACATGATAAATAAAAATTAAATTTTTATGTATAAATAATTTAAATAATTATAGATTTTAAATATGTAAAAATATTGTATATATACGTATATATAATATAATATATAATACACATAACAAAGAGTAAGAAAAATCGTCATGCAATAATTATTGGAATAATTTGCAAGCAGTAAATAAATAAATAATACATTTTATTTACCTTATTCTACTATTGCCAGATATTTCTCAGTTGCCTTCTTTTTTCTCAAATTCTTGATAAAATCCGTTGCACTCTTTCGCGTAAATATAGTTTATTACAATCACACGTGAAACGCATAACACTTTGCACGACACTTAAATTAATTAAGACTCATTCATTTTCAGAAACTAATATTCAATTTTTTAATGTGATTTTATACAAATATATTCCGCGATCAAGAATAAATAAATCAATATTTTTTCGCGCAGAATCGCATTTTAAGTCAATTAATCGGAATAACTTCGAATAAAAGATAAACTCGAAGAGTGGAAGAAGACGGAATCGATCGATAGGATCGACGCGAATGAAATTCACCTTGTGGCTTAGCCACGATTCGTTATGAGACACCTGGAACCACAGACGATATCATAACGGCAGGTACACGCTATAAGAGAGAAAGGTATTAATTTTCAATGCTAACAATGTAGACATTCTAAGAAATGGGGGAACCAATCTCTTTTGTCACACGCGCGAAAATCGAGCTAATTGTAAGTTATATTTATCAACTCATCAATGCGATATACATATATATGTATGCCAGGATATAATCAACCACATCATTAGTGATATCATATGAGTGGTAAATAGGAGAGAAGAGATTCAAATAATAACGATCCCAATTGTCTTCATCAGACAATCGATCAAACTCTGATCGATTTAGACCAAGTAATTTGTCGAATCAAATCATTCAGCAACATATCTCAATAGAGATATTTAATTCTCGATGACAATTAAAAGTGCAAAAAAAGATATCAATTAAATAAGCCTCATAAATCTTGAAAGTCTAATTAAATGCAACTCTCAAAAATGCACTCTCAAAAATTAATTAAAATGCGATAAGGCAAAAATAGATACATTATATTCAGCACATCGAATGCGCTTGTTATGTGCTATTTGGTACCATTACTGACACTAAATGATTTATACGTGATAATACAATGTTATACTTCAGCAGTTGTTATATTACATTTTTTGTTACTTAATGAATCTTTTGGCCGCAATTTTCTTACGTCGTTTATCGCAGGAGAATACTAATAATCACATAGGGTAATAATCATTCATCATCATAGGAAGTGATCACGGTCGCGATTCGATAAATAATAATACGACGACGCAGAGTGTCTCGTATCGTTACCTGTCACATAAATGACAATAAAATAACCGTGCATAAACAATGCTTCTCGAGATTATATTTTTTTGACTCACTTTAAAACAAAAGTATGCACAAAATCTTTTATTATTGTATTTAAATAATTTTAAATTAATTATTAATAAATTACCAACAAATTTTTATTAAATTATAGAGCTGCTCGAGTTATAACATATCTTGAACATTTTTTTGTAATAATTTGTTTGTCCAATGATAAGTGTGCGTATGTAGTATATAAATAATTAATAATCATATAAATTTTGTTCAATATCAAATTTTTCATTATTAATCTAGATTCTAAATTGTATAAATATTTATTATTAATCATTTTTTCATAAACAACGAGCGACCACTAAAACCTTTTATTCAGCGTTATGATTAACAACATATGTCAAAGTTAAGATCATTGAAAAGGATATATTAATGAGATTCATCTAAATAATTATTATCTACAAATATAGTAAAATAACGATCGTATAATTCTCACTATATTACTTTGATTATTACTTCGAATGAATATATCGTGCGAAATACACAAATATATTATATAAAAAACCGTTATCTCGATACGCTTATGAGTCGTTAATCGCGAGAGTTAATTAATCGTGCAAAGTAATGATCGCTAATTGTAGCAGTCGTAAAGAACGATCGTTTGGCGTCTCTCGGTTCTCGCGTTCTCCCCGAAGAGTAATGGGATGACACATGGAATGTATCTCGCTACCTGTCCGTTCGAACAGCACCTCACTGCACGAATGACAATAACACCATAAACAACAACACCAGGAACAGGCATTCAAGAAGGAATCGAAGCGATAAAAGAAAATAGGAAATTTCTCTGCGAATATTAATTAATTGTATTGAATAATTTGTTGAATAACACACAAATTGTCGGATCAAATAGTTACGAAAGTAATGGAAAATGAATGACATATGTATAAAGCGTGGAATAATATACGAGAATTGAATAATTTAGATTAGATAATGGAAAACCATAATGTATGAATCCATTTAATAATAAATTAAAAATACGAGAAATAGAATATTTAGTGTGAAATGAAGTATTGAGTACTTCTCATAAAGTAATGTTTCGGGGATGACAACAATCAGCTGATACACTTGTCGTTATGCTCCGCTACACAAGATTACTGTTACATGTAATTGCATTTCGTTCCAGAAATATTTAACGTATCACAAAATAACTGTACGCCAAATATTCAGTTTCAAACTATCCAGCTTTAAAAAAGGAAAATATATTAGATTTATGTATAAAAAAATATATATGTATATACATATAAGAAAAAAAATTATATAATATATATATTTAAATATAAGGGTATACCGGAAACCACTCTTAAACGGTCGCATTTTCTACGGTGCTGGTGTTCAATTCGACGCGAACGGAGAACGCTAAATGCAGCATTAGCCGTAAGATGCTATACAATGATCACCGGCAAGAAGTATTCGATACCACCAGCAGGAATGGTACTTAAAGGCAGTCTACAGTTAGGTAACATGTGGCGAAGCGACCATCTGTCTAGGAAGCGAACTCCGGCGAGATTTGCGAGGGCCGAGAAATGCGCGAGGAGGAACAACATCTTTCTCGCATCTTCCTCTCTTTCTCTGAGAAGACGAGATAGTGCCATTATGCGTGACTGACTCGACTTTGAAGGCGTATGCCCACTTTGCTGTCTCGTGCATAATGCCAAGAATCTCGCGGTGATTGACAGAACCACCGGTGTTACGTTTACCACTTTACACGAAACCTGAAATGTAGTTGAAGTTCATTGACTAGACGGAGAGACGAACGTCAGACTTAATGCTCAAGTGAGCGATTCATCGAAGGTTACGATTTTGAACTGGAAATACATATGAAATGTACAAAAGAGCACAATTTCAACCACACTTGAATAAATTTTAATTTAAAAAAGAAAACCGTGTTAATAAAATATTTCATTTCGAAAATATAAAATGAAATAGTGTGTCGCGAGAAAAAGCAATCTCTCAGATATTAAAGGATTAGTTGATCAAATATTAAAAGAAAAAATGGCTTCAAATTTGTCATATCGTTTTGAAATATCCCGAACATTCTATATATTATTTTATAATCTCGTATTCAATTATTAATTTAATTAAATTAGTCGATTTTTAAATTATTAATTAATAATAATGCACAGCAATAGAAACATTTATTAGAATCAATATTTCTCAACGTTTAAAATTAATTGTAGGCTCCGTGCTATATCAAAGTTGACACACTTTGTAGATGTAAAATAGCTTTTCTTCGCTCTTCAATCTGAATTCTTACCGACATCATTTATCGACGTTAACTAATTACTTAATTAGCATGTATACATTTTACAACATTATGATATTGACTCGCGAATAAATAATGAAGGGAATGAGTTGCACATTTTCGCGCGCCGTCGATTTACATTTTAATTATAAATTATATTCAATGGCACGAAAATATTAACCAGAATATTTATATTGAACGTACTGAATGAAGCAATGTGTCAAACAACTTAGCTGGCGCTCACGTTAATACATCAACGTCGTTGTATGTACGAGTTAATTGGCCGATGTTGTATGTACAATTTGCATCTCTCATGTTTTCGCGGAATAAACTTCGGTTGCAATTAAATCCCACATCTTTCTGCATCTATATGTAAATTCTAACAACGTATATATGATACTACCGAATCTCGATGTGTATTGCAAAAATATATAAAATATGTATTCAAATAAAAGACATATATACATATGTATCTCGCATATAAAAGTGTCCAATTTTAATCGACCACTCCCAAAAACTTTTTAATTTTTGATTTTACAATAAAATGTTTCAGATAAAAATTATTTGATTTGAAGGGGAATCTGCAAATGACGACAAAATAGAAAATTTTAACATAATGCCAGAATTTCTATCGAAAAAATATATGATAACTTAAGAGTGTTAGAGATAAACAGCCTTGTGCGATAGTCAATAAGAGTGAGGCGATTGGATCAATACTTTATAAGTACCTCGTTTATATTTTTCAGAAGGGCCATACGCGCATTCGTCATTATTGTAGTGTGTCATTGTTGTATGTGTAACGAACCTAGAGGCATTTGTATTACTGATCTGGTAAAATCACCAAGTTATATATAATCATGGCTTTTTCGCCGCGTCGAAAAAAAAATGCATCGTGGCACTTGCAGTGCTCCAGGACTCTTTCTCTTTTCGCTGCGCGATAATAATCATCCACATCTCATGGTACATATTATTATCGCCAGCCTCCTCCAGCCTCTTCCTCGTTGGAGCCGCGAGAGCTCTCACCAGAGCTGGAAGGTGGAATTCCGCTCGATCAGAAACAGGTGATAATCAAGAATCAAGCGGTCTTTCGTTAATTGTCATCGATTGCTCGCCGCTGGCTACCGCACTTAATTCCCTGTTTACTACCGTATGGCGATACTGATGAGCGTGATAAACGATGGTTGATCTCTCGTGTCTCAATTTTTACCAATACTCTTGCTTCTGGATAAATGCAACGGTAGCGCGACGCCTCGAGACGAATTCTCGAAACGAAAGTAAAATTACTGCAAACATATAATGACGACAATCGGAGTCGGAAAATTGCATGTGTTACATGCAATTAAAATACTACAGGTTTTTTTTTCTGTAAAGGATCAGTACGCCAATAATTGGACATTAAATGAATGAACATTATCATATTGATATTCAGAGATGATATTCAGAGATGATGGTAAGCTATTTCTCAATCGGAGCATACACAGTTCGTGAAATTTACAAATCGTCAGTACACGCTGCCTTGGCAAAAACGATACTTTAATATTAAAAGATGAATTTTCAATACTTTAAATAAATAGTGTTATTTGTGAAAGTATAAATTATTTTTAATTGCGAAGCGTTTCTGGCGAAGCTGTCATATATATTCTTATTTATTAGAGAGAAAAATGTTTATTGACCATTTTGAAAATTTTATCATTAATTTATCTCATATAAAATTTTATAGATCTATATTTCAATCTTCTATATCTTAAATAAATAGTACAAAATCCAATAAGTTGATTACTGATCGAATTTGAATAATTCGAGCTCAAAATAAAAATCTATTAAAAATGTCTGAATCGTTCGTTCATTGGCCTCTTCATTCTATTACTATAATATCTTGCAAAAATAATTCTAGTCTATTTAAAATTTTTGAAAAGAATCGTACACTTTTAATTACACTAATCACGTGGAATTTAGGAAGAGCTCCAATTCTCATTCAACATTTTCATTTCTCTTACAGAAAATAAATACTTGAAAGAAAATCAGAATAATATTCGTGCAGATAATCTGCAAGATAATCATGCGAAAAATGAGAGAGATCGCTTCTTGTACGTTTATTTACACACATGCACGCGGTAGATTTCTTCAATAAATATTTAATACTGGAAGGATTAAATTATGACCGTGAATCGCAAGTCGAGGTCGTAGAGATCGCAACTGGATTTTCGGGATTTCGCCAGCCTCATGCTTTGCGATCGTCGTGTCGATCCTTCCGTTCGATAGTGTCTGCATATACCTTATTTGCAAGCCGAGAATAAGGCGGTCCTATCTACGGGGATCTGCACGATTTCCGTGTTTATCGATGAATCTCGACGCTGCGACGCCGATACTACCATACTACGAATACTTAATTAAGCGCGTCAAAATCGACGATTAATTGCGCGCGCACGAAGTGGGTTTAATGAAGTTAATTAAGAATCTAATCGGCAAAGCGTACATCACGCGATAATATCGAACGTGAGATTATCGCGGAATTTCGTTCGACGAACTATCCCTTTCGCTGTTTATTAATATTCAGCGACACACTTGCGAAGTATTGATGAACGATTGAGAAGATGCGTGGTCCATTTTAGAAAAAACGCTGTGCAATAAATTGGCTAACGGAATCGCGATAGAAAAGCCAATTTTTTTTTACCCGTGATCGCGTGTCATGACATGAATTATACGAAATTGTGTGTTCGATTATAAGGACTTTTGAAATTCTAACTTTGTCGCAATCAGTGATTGGAAAGTGTCTGATAAAAATAGAAAAGAGAATTAAATAAAGAACAGAGTTTACTCTAACAGAGTTTACTCTATCGATTAAATCGAATTAAAATTATCGATTAAAATTGTATAATTATACAAATTATCTTTTCAATGATTATTAATATAATTAACACAAAATATCTCAATATGCGATTCATTCGATTCGAAGCGTTTTCCTTTCCTTTAAAGTCTACTTTAGATAATTTATAATTTGCGACAAAATTTAAAACAAAATTCTACTTGTAATTTTACATATATCATATAATATAGAAAATATATATTTGAAAAACTAAATTTTTTATACAGATATACAAAATATCTATCATAATACATATATACATTAAAACATGTGATTTATAAAATTATAAATTATAAAATTATAAGACTATAAAATTATAAAGCATAAAATTGTAAAGTTATAAAATTTTAAATTATATATTATAGAATTTTATCTTAGATTTAATCGTGAATAGATTGTCTAAAGTGCGAGTTTTACGGAAAATAATAGATAAAGACTTTGAATCGTTTGAAAATCTCAATAATACATACTTGTAAGTTTGCAAGATAATTATAAAAATATGAAAGCGATCACTTCCTGTACATTCACCTATGCACGTGCACAAGATGTGCTTGACGACCGTTCTCCATATACAAATCGAGCTGTATAGATCTTGATCTCACTATCAATCTGATCTTTCATGCTAAGATTGTAGCAGTCAGATCCGACAACTATGATTGTAATTCGTCGCTGTTGCAACTTTACTGCCGCGACTCGAGAGAAAAAGAAAAAGAGAATAGGATCCTGTTTTCGGCTGATTCATAATCATAAAAACTGTCGCCAACCTGTTCCATGGACTTGGTCTTATAATGATTCTAACACTGAGCAGTCGACGGATCAAGATATGCTCCGTGAATTTTGTGCAACCAACATTCATCGATTTGCTCTAACTGATAAGTCACGAAAAAAATAATAAGTTCCGAAAAATTCAATCATTTTTCTTCTTGTACCCATAATATATACTATATATTCTTTTTTCATTATACAAAGAGGAATATTATTTTGTCTCTGACAATGAGTGTCGATACTGATATTATTTTAATATCTAAAATTGAAAATATATCAATCACAAAATAATATTAATATTAATAATTAAAATAATTTTCCACATAATTTATCGTGAGACTACGTATATTAATGTAACGGTTTCTAAATAATTATATATAAAATTTCTAATCCTAAATATTTACAACTTGTAGTTACATCAATTTTTTCTTCCATATTCCAACAACTTCGTTTGACGAAGCTCGAACAAAATATGCAATATACTTTGTACTTATATAGCTTCATAACAATAATGGTAAACTCACTTTGTTCCGGATCGGCGATGCACATGTTAATGCACGTGTCGCTCCAATGCACTTACGTTAGACCTCAGACGTTGAGCTACGCGATAACTAGAGCCGAGAGGTTGTCGGATTCACTGATCGCCTTCCGACTGCATGGTGCTCAGCAGAGCGAAGAAGGAATACGAGCCCCGTAGAATCTGTAAACAATTTTCGATGAATTATTGATTGATCTTTCGTGCAAATATCGACAAAATCGCACGATCGGCGAAAGAAACGCGATATAAGAAGTCTAATGAGGTGTTTATGTAGCCTTCATGATTACTTCATTCTTCAAATTGACCGATTATTATTATATAATCGATGATAAATTATTGCGGATAATCCTTATATATAATATGTATAGATGATTACGTTGTACACGAACCCCCATAGTGCTCGAGCATTAAAACTTTATATAATACTTTATACTGACGTTGTCTATAGTCTATAGGCACTTTATTGCATCAGACAATCGCACCACCATCGATTTAATACATGGTTGTTCACGATGGATGGGCGGAGACATGGCTCGTTTCTCTTTAAGCGAGATAGATGTACGTTATGTTCTTTTTGTTCTTCCTAGATTTTTATGGAATACTATTCATAGCGATCGCTCGTGAGGCGTTTCAGCTTTTTCGTCCCGATGTTCTTATAAATATTGGCATCGATTCGCCGCGGGTGAGGAAAAGCGAAATCAACTCTCAAAGAGAAAAGAATATCGCGCTTGCACGATAATACATCGATATAATAATTCAGAATCATTAATGTCTCGGTGGAGTATGTAAGTTATCTCGAACTCCTAAATCACATTTTATTTTCATCAATATCTCTAACTAATATCTCTAAGTAAGTTCGAAGTTAACAAGGAAACTTCGCGAATTCAAAAAATCTAATTTTGATAAAACTTTACATATATGTATAGAAGGGATAAATAGAGGAATTTAGAAATTTTTAATTGCGGCCCAAAAACGATTCTAAGAGGTGAAAACCACCCTTCATATGTAGAGTTTTTACTTTTTTCGATATATCTCAAAAAGTATTTGAGATATCAAAAAATGTATAAAAAAGTATACAAAAGTTTCATGGTAAAAACATTTCTATTTGACCACATTAATAAAATTAAAAAAAAATTTTTTTAACGATTAAAAAAAATGTTCAATAATTATTTTTTCACAAATTTTTTAATGTGGTTAAATAGAAAATTTTTACCATGAAACTTTTACATAAAATATTTTTTGATATCTCTAATATTTTTCGATATTATTTGAGATTATCGAGAAAAGCAAAAAACCGCTCTACATTTAAAGCCCAGTTTCATCTTTTAGAAATCATTTTTTTTGTTGCAAAAAAATTTGTAATCCATTTATTTATCCTTCCCATACGTGCATGCATAAAGTTTTATCAAAATTAGAATTTTCGAGTTCACGAGGTTTCCTTGTAAGTTTCACTCGCAATTTGAAAGTCTACGCGATCGTATAAAAGAAAAATCTATTTTAATCTCTAAATTAAGTTTTACTCGTTGAACATTTATGATAAGATAATTTTAATCTCGTTTAATTATCATGATCTTATACTTCTTCATCGTATCACATGATATACCGGTCTAAAGGTCATCATTGCATCTTCTTAACATAAACTCACTGTGATAAATGTTTCCATAGATAAGACGTAACAGAAACCTGCTTTCAGATTTAATGTCCTTTTCGAGAATATCATGGATAAATTTATCAGACGTCCGGTCTTGGTAGAGAGTTCATCAGTCCATCCCGAGAGCCACTGACTTTGTGTCAGCGACGCACTCTGCAAAGGTCATTAATTCAGTGCGATGAGAAAGTTAATTATATATATTATAATTCCGAAATTAATAACGTATTATGTTAATTACACGTTGCAATTTCTCGAAGAAATCGCATATATATATATAGATGCATACATATATTAAAATGTAATTTATATCAAATTAACTTTCTAACTTCTCCTTAATCACATTATACATATTGGATATAAACATGAAAGTAAATGTTACATGTAAAACATTTTGATCGTTAATTTAAGTAAAATATTCCGACCACTTAAATTAACGACATTAAAATACATCGTGTTATAAGTAAATTTATAAATTTTATAATTCAAAGTAGCATAAATATAATTAATGAAAAAGTACAGTATATTAATAAAAAAAGCTTTTACATATTATGGGAGAAATATATATATATATATATATATATATATATATATATATAATCGCACCTGGTACATCACTTCGTTTCCTATCCAACAGATGTAGAAGAGCTGCGAGACGGCAGCCGCCAAGTATATCAAAAACTTATAGATGTTGGAACTCTGGCCTGTGACCTGGTCGAAACAAAGCGAGATCTCTGATCACGATCTGACCGCGTCACGACTTATCACAACTTACCAAAGCGGCTTGGAAGCCGGTTAGGCAAATCATCGAAGTGCTCGAGAGCATCTGAACGAACATGCTGGCGCTGAAGACCTTGTTGAAGTCGTCTATTATAGCGAGCAGACGTTGATGATTGCGGACAGATCTCCTGAATTGCTTGACGAAGCTGCCACTGCGGCGAATCTCGTTTGGCTCATAATTATCTTTTTCGCAGTTCCTTTTTTCAGCAGTGGAAGAGAACATCTTGTAACGAGCGTTCCCACCAATGGTGTTCAAATCGTCTCCATTTGACGGTGCGTCTAGTCGACAATTGCTGCTACAACTCTTGAAATGCTCGCTCAAGATCCCGAGTTGCACGAGAAACAGATTGCAAAGATTAGTGAGTAGACTGTCTATCCCGATGATGGCCGTCAGACCGACGGAGATTGTGCAGGCCTCGACGAAGAAGCCGATTGCGTGCCACGGGTACTTGGTCGTGTCGAAAGGGTACCGTGCCCTGATCGGAAGTTCGCCGTTCTCCACAGGCACGAAAAAGAGCAAGGCGATAGCGAGGAAAAAAGCCAACATGCTGAACCCGTAAAATGTTACGCGGCAGAGCAGCAGGTACTTGTTAAGAATTTCGTCCTCGCCGCCAACTTAAATAAGTCAAAAAATTTTTTTAAACAAAAAAATAAATATCAGTTAATCGCGTAATTAACAACAAATATATAAAAAATAAATTATTATATTTATGTTATATATTTGTGTAGTATATTTATTATTACTCATTTTTAAATTATTAATTTTTAAAATTATTAATTAATTTTAATTAAATGCATTTCTCGAAAATACTGACATTTTAGACCGAGTACAACAACCGGACGAGAAGATGGGGATTGAAGAGGGAAAAGTACAATCTTAGTCATCGTCAATATTGCTAGTGTGTATTTTCTGCGATGCGATATTAGAATTAGCGAAACATGATATACAGTTTCAAAGAAATGTCACGTGTCACTACAGATGTATATATCAAGCGATGTATATATCAAGTGATTATGCAAACCGTCAAGTAATTTTCTGCGTGTAGATCTTTAATCGCGTGTCAAGGGGATACGTCGCGACAAGGACTGACAGAGGAAAAATTATTCAAGTGGTTCTGAATTAACGGAGAACGGAGACGAGCTTTGAAAGATGGCCCTTTCACACTGTTCCTTTCGACGCGCGGATCTCATTAAAGCACGAAATTACGCGCTGTCCTGTCACACCGTGTTTACTTAACATAGAATATACATTTATGACACGTCATTCAAAGCCATTTATACGCCATTTCGCATCTTTTTTAGACAATAATTTAACCCTCTATATAATCCAATTTTTTTCGTATTTAAAGAACAATTATATAATGTAAAACTAACAAATATTAACTTTCGAATATAAACTAATAATTAATTTATTATATAATTTTCAAACATGTTATAAAAAAAAATTACTGTAACTTTGCAGTCACAATGATATATAATATTTGTATATACATATAATATAATTTTACATATAGAAATCTGTAAAACAATTTGCATTTAAAGTTAAATAAAGATGAACATTTTATTTGGAACATTTTATTTTAAGAATACTGTTTTTTTGGCATTTTATTCTTGAGGAAGAATACCTTTTCATGAAACAATCAAAAGACGTTTTTGTACGATAAAAGACAGTTTTCCAGGAATTTTTTTTTTAAATATAGTGTAGTTTTCTTTTTCTGATAGGGATTCAATAGATTCATTATTGATATTTATGTGACGCCGAATGAATAATATTAATTGCTCTTCGTCCAAGTCAGATTTTAACATAAAATTATTTCGATTTAACCACTAATATTTCTTATTTTTTTGCTCCAAAGTTTTTGTTTAGTTTCCATATTTCAAGCCTATATATAATCCCCTTTCTAAAAAAGGCATGTTATTGACATTGTTGTCGCTTTTCCGCGATGCTGATTGGCTCTCTGTCGATTCGCGTTGTGTGTTATATTCGTAGCATCGAAAGGCTGTCATCACGAGGGTTAGCAGTTAGCAGTTTGACAGTTAGTCCAAAATAAAATAAAATAAAATAATAATATGTTTTAAATAATATGTTATAATACTTTAAACTTGATTAATATTTTTGACATTCGCCTTATGTGTTATATTTGTAGCATGAAGAGGCTGTCATCGTGAGGGTTAGCAGTTAGCAGTTTGACAGTTAGTCCAAAATAAAATTAAATAAAATAATGACATGTTTTAAATAATATGTTATAATACTTTAAATTTTGATTAATATTTTTGCGGAAAAGAGGCAACAATACTTGCGAGAATCGACTTAATATGTCTTTTTTAGAAAAAGACTAGAATAACACACGCGCGCGTTATGCCATTCCTCGATTTTATTAAAAAAAGTATGATGTATTTATATAAAGTTTGTTTAAACTTCATTAATATTTTTTTACAGAAATCAGATGATTAAAGCATTACATTGCCAATTAAATTTTAAAATAAAAATATGTTATAAAAATTAAAATAATATATAATTCCTTAAACTCGATTAATATTTTTTGACAGAAATCAACTGATAGCTGTTATAAATATTAATCGAGTTTAAGGAATTATATATTACATTATTTAAAACATATTATTTTAAATGTTATAACATATTCTTATTTTAAAAATTAATTAGCAAATAAACGTTTTAATTAGCTGATTACTGTAACAAAAATATTAATCGAGGATAAGATATTACAACATATTATTTACAATATATTGCTATTTTAATTTTAATAACATATTACTATTTTAAAATTTAATTACCTTACTATATTAATATTTTCTAATATATTTATTTAATTAAGAAGTAGTATATTTATTAAGTTAAGAATAGAAGTGAGACATGAATACAAATTTACAATTAAGGTTTCGTAGATATAATTTTTAAAACAAAAATTATTTTCTTAATTAGAGTCACAAATATATTTCGTCCGACACTTTTCGATAATCTTGATATAATTCGAATTCCGAATACGCAGTAGAAATGAGTTTCGACATATATTACCGCGATATATGCATGCAGTCACTCATAATTCGTAATAATGTGCAGACAATGTACTGTTAAAATGTATATAAGATTAATTTTTTGCACGTTTTGAAATATAGAAAATTAAAATTTTTAAGCCGCAAATCCCATACGGCGCAGATTTATATAACGTATATTAAACCAAAAAGGTAGTACGCTGGTATGCTTATGGTACAAAGATAATCTGCAAACAATACACTATTGAAATATATATACGATGAATTTTTGGTTCGCCTTAAAATATTAGAAATCGATACTTTTTTACAGTTGGCCATATGCGACGCAATCTTATTCTATGTATATAAAGTTAAAACATTTGTACGCTGGTGTCTGTTTGGCACCAAATGATTCTGTAATCAATGTACTATTAAAATGTATAATCGATGAAATTTTGGCTCTTCTTAAAATATTAGAAATCGATACTTTTTTGACCTGGACCCAGTACGACCCATTTTTATTTTATGTTTATCGTATTAAAAAATTTGTACGCTGGTGTCTGCATGGTACCAAAAGATTTTGTAATCAATGTACTATTAAAATGTATAATCGATGAATTTTTGGCTCGTCTTAAAATATTAGAAATTGATACATTTATGCCGCTGACCCTATGCGACGCATCTTTAATTTATGTATAGCAAATGAAAAAGTTTATACGCTGTTGTCTGCTTGGTACCAAAAGATACTGTAATCAATGTACTATTAAAATGTATAATCGATGAATTTTTGGCTTATCTTAAAATATTAGAAATTAATACATTTATGCCGCTGACCCTATGCGACGCAATGTTATTTTATGTATATCAAGTTAAAAAATTTGTACGCTGGTGCCTGTTTGGTACCAAATGATTCTGTAATCAATGTAGTATTAAAATGTATAATCGATGTATTTTTGGCTCGTCTTAAAATATTAGAAATTCATACTTTTTTGACGCGGACCCTGTGCGACGCATCCTTATTTTATGTTTATCGTATTAAAAAATTTGTACGCTGGTGTCTGCATGGTACCAAAAGATTCTGTAATCAATGTACTATTAAAATGTATAATCGATGAATTTTTGGCTCGTCTTAGAATATTAGAAATCCATACTTTTTTGACGCGGACCCTGTGCGAAGCATACTTATTTTATGTTTATCGTATTAAAAAATTTGTACGCTGGTGTCTGCATGGTACCAAAAGATTCTGTAATAAATGTACTATTGAAATGTATAATCGATGAATTTTTGGCTCGTCTTAAAATATTAGAAATTCATACTTTTTTGACGCGGACCCTATGCGACGCATACATAATTTATGTATAGCAAATGAAAAAGTTTGTACGCTGTTGTCTGCTTGGTACCAAAAGATTCTGTAATCAATGTAGTATTAAAATGTATAATCGATGAATTTTTGGCTCGTCTTAAAATATTATAAATCGATACTTTTTTGACGCGGACCCTGCGCGACGCATCCTTAATTTATGTATAGCGAATGAAAAAGTTTGTACGCTGTTGTCTGCTTGGTACCAAAAGATTCTGTAATCAATGTAGTATTAAAATGTATAATCGATGAATTTTTGGCTCGTCTTGAAATATTATAAATCGATACTTTTTTGACGCGGACCCTGCGCGACGCAGCCTTAATTTATGTATAGCAAATGAAAAAGTTTGTACGCTGTTGTCTGCTTGGTACCAAAAGATTCTGTAATCAATGTACTATTAAAATGTATAATCGATGAATTTTTGGCTCGTCTTAAAATATTAGAAATCCATACTTTTTTGACGCGGACCCTGTGCGACGCATATTTATTTTATGTTTATCGTATTAAAAAATTTGTACGCTGGTGTCTGCATGGAACCAAAAGATTCTGTAATCAATGTACTATTAAAATGTATAATCGATGAATTTTTGGCTCGTCTTAAAATATTAGAAATCCATACTTTTTTGACGCGGACCCTGTGCGACGCATACTTATTTTATGTTTATCGTATTAAAAAATTTGTACGCTGGTGTCTGCATGGTACCAAAAGATTCTGTAATAAATGTACTATTAAAATGTATAATCGATGAATTTTTGGCTCGTCTTAAAATATTAGAAATTCATACTTTTTTGACGCGGACCCTATGCGACGCATACATAATTTATGTATAGCAAATGAAAAAGTTTGTACGCTGTTGTCTGCTTGGTACCAAAAGATTCTGTAATCAATGTACTATTAAAATGTATAATCGATGAATTTTTGGCTCGTCTTAAAATATTAGAAATTCATACTTTTTTGACGCGGACCCTGTGCGACGCATCCTTATTTTATGTTTATCGTATTAAAAAATTTGTACGCTGGTGTCTGCATGGTACCAAAAGATTCTGTAATCAATGTACTATTAAAATGTATAATCGATGAATTTTTGGCTCGTCTTAAAATATTAGAAATCCATACTTTTTTGACGCGGACCCTGTGCGACGCATATTTATTTTATGTTTATCGTAATAAAAAATTTGTACGCTGGTGTCTGCATGGTACCAAAAGATTCTGTAATAAATGTACTATTAAAATGTATAATCGATGAATTTTTGGCTCGTCTTAAAATATTAGAAATTCATACTTTTTTGACGCGGACCCTGCGCGACGCATATTTATTTTATGTTTATCGTATTAAAAAATTTGTACGCTGGTGTCTGCATGGAACCAAAAGATTCTGTAATCAATGTACTATTAAAATGTATAATCGATGAATTTTTGGCTCGTCTTAAAATATTAGAAATCCATACTTTTTTGACGCGGACCCTGTGCGACGCATACTTATTTTATGTTTATCGTATTAAAAAATTTGTACGCTGGTGTCTGCATGGTACCAAAAGATTCTGTAATAAATGTACTATTAAAATGTATAATCGATGAATTTTTGGCTCGTCTTAAAATATTAGAAATTCATACTTTTTTGACGCGGACCCTATGCGACGCATACATAATTTATGTATAGCAAATGAAAAAGTTTGTACGCTGTTGTCTGCTTGGTACCAAAAGATTCTGTAATCAATGTACTATTAAAATGTATAATCGATGAATTTTTGGCTCGTCTTAAAATATTAGAAATTCATACTTTTTTGACGCGGACCCTGTGCGACGCATCCTTATTTTATGTTTATCGTATTAAAAAATTTGTACGCTGGTGTCTGCATGGTACCAAAAGATTCTGTAATCAATGTACTATTAAAATGTATAATCGATGAATTTTTGGCTCGTCTTAAAATATTAGAAATCCATACTTTTTTGACGCGGACCCTGTGCGACGCATATTTATTTTATGTTTATCGTAATAAAAAATTTGTACGCTGGTGTCTGCATGGTACCAAAAGATTCTGTAATAAATGTACTATTAAAATGTATAATCGATGAATTTTTGGCTCGTCTTAAAATATTAGAAATTCATACTTTTTTGACGCGGACCCTGCGCGACGCATATTTATTTTATGTTTATCGTATTAAAAAATTTGTACGCTGGTGTCTGCATGGAACCAAAAGATTCTGTAATCAATGTACTATTAAAATGTATAATCGATGAATTTTTGGCTCGTCTTAAAATATTAGAAATCCATACTTTTTTGACGCGGACCCTGTGCGACGCATACTTATTTTATGTTTATCGTATTAAAAAATTTGTACGCTGGTGTCTGCATTGTACCAAAAGATTCTGTAATAAATGTACTATTAAAATGTATAATCGATGAATTTTTGGCTCGTCTTAAAATATTAGAAATTCATACTTTTTTGACGCGGACCCTATGCGACGCATACATAATTTATGTATAGCAAATGAAAAAGTTTGTACGCTGTTGTCTGCTTGGTACCAAAAGATTCTGTAATCAATGTAGTATTAAAATGTATAATCGATGAATTTTTGGCTCGTCTTAAAATATTATAAATCGATACTTTTTTGACGCGGACCCTGCGCGACGCATCCTTAATTTATGTATAGCAAATGAAAAAGTTTGTACGCTGTTGTCTGCTTGGTACCAAAAGATTCTGTAATCAATGTAGTATTAAAATGTATAATCGATGAATTTTTGGCTCGTCTTAAAATATTAGAAATTCATACTTTTTTGACGCGGACCCTGCGCGACGCATATTTATATTATGTTTATCGTATTAAAAAATTTGTACGCTGGTGTCTGCATGGAACCAAAAGATTCTGTAATCAATGTACTATTAAAATGTATAATCGATGAATTTTTGGCTCGTCTTAAAATATTAGAAATCCATACTTTTTTGACGCAGACCCTGTGCGACGCATACTTATTTTATGTTTATCGTATTAAAAAATTTGTACGCTGGTGTCTGCATGGAACCAAAAGATTCTGTAATCAATGTACTATTAAAATGTATAATCGATGAATTTTGGGCTCGTCTTAAAATATTAGAAATCCATACTTTTTTGACGCAGACCCTGTGCGACGCATACTTATTTTATGTTTATCGTATTAAAAAATTTGTACGCTGGTGTCTGCAAGGTACCAAAAGATTCTGTAATAAATGTACTATTAAAATGTATAATCGATGAATTTTTGGCTCGTCTTAAAATATTAGAAATTCATACTTTTTTGACGCGGACCCTATGCGACGCATACATAATTTATGTATAGCAAATGAAAAAGTTTGTACGCTGTTGTCTGCTTGGTACCAAAAGATTCTGTAATCAATGTAGTATTAAAATGTATAATCGATGAATTTTTGGCTCGTCTTAAAATATTATAAATCGATACTTTTTTGACGCGGAACCTGTGCGACGCATCCTTAATTTATGTATAGCAAATGAAAAAGTTTGTACGCTGTTGTCTGCTTGGTACCAAAAGATTCTGTAATCAATGTACTATTAAAATGTATAATCGATGAATTTTTGGCTCGTCTGAAAATATTAGAAATTAATACATTTATGCCGCCGACCCTATACGACTCATCCTTAATTTATTTGTAGCAAATGAAAAAGTTTGTACGCTGTTGTCTGCTTGGTACCAAAAGATTCTGTAATCAATGTACTATTAAAATGTATAATCGATGAATTTTTGGCTTGTCTTAAAATATTAGAAATCCATACTTTTTTGACGCGGACCCTGTGCGACGCATATTTATTTTATGTTTATCGTAATAAAAAATTTGTACGCTGGTGTCTGCATGGTACCAAAAGATTCTGTAATAAATGTACTATTAAAATGTATAATCGATGAATTTTTGGCTCGTCTTAAAATATTAGAAATTCATACTTTTTTGACGCGGACCCTATGCAACGCATACATAATTTATGTATAGCAAATGAAAAAGTTTGTACGCTGTTGTCTGCTTGGTACCAAAAGATTCTGTAATCAATGTAGTATTAAAATGTATAATCGATGAATTTTTGGCTCGTCTTAAAATATTATAAATCGATACTTTTTTGACGCGGACCCTGCGCGACGCATCCTTAATTTATGTATAGCAAATGAAAAAGTTTGTACGCTGTTGTCTGCTTGGTACCAAAAGATTCTGTAATCAATGTACTATTAAAATGTATAATCGATGAATTTTTGGCTCGTCTTAAAATATTAGAAATTCATACTTTTTTGACGCGGACCCTATGCGACGCATACATAATTTATGTATAGCAAATGAAAAAGTTTGTAAGCTGTTGTCTGCTTGGTACCAAAAGATTCTGTAATCAATGTAGTATTAAAATGTATAATCGATGAATTTTTGGCTCGTCTTAAAATATTATAAATCGATACTTTATTGACGCGGACCCTGCGCGACGCATCCTTAATTTATGTATAGCAAATGAAAAAGTTTGTACGCTGTTGTCTGCTTGGTACCAAAAGATTCTGTAATCAATGTACTATTAAAATGTATAATCGATGAATTTTTGGCTCGTCTTAAAATATTAGAAATCGATACTTTTTTGACGCGGACCCTGTGTGACGCATACTTATTTTATGTTTATCGTATTAAAAAATTTGTACGCTGGTGTCTGCATGGTACCAAAAGATTCTGTAATAAATGTACTATTAAAATGTATAATCGATGAATTTTTGGCTCGTCTTAAAATATTAGAAATCCATACTTTTTTGACGCGGACCCTGCGCGACGCATATTTATATTATGTTTATCGTATTAAAAAATTTGTACGCTGGTGTCTGCATGGAACCAAAAGATTCTGTAATCAATGTACTATTAAAATGTATAATCGATGAATTTTTGGCTCGTCTTAAAATATTAGAAATCCATACTTTTTTGACGCAGACCCTGTGCGACGCATACTTATTTTATGTTTATCGTATTAAAAAATTTGTACGCTGGTGTCTGCATGGAACCAAAAGATTCTGTAATCAATGTACTATTAAAATGTATAATCGATGAATTTTGGGCTCGTCTTAAAATATTAGAAATCCATACTTTTTTGACGCAGACCCTGTGCGACGCATACTTATTTTATGTTTATCGTATTAAAAAATTTGTACGCTGGTGTCTGCAAGGTACCAAAAGATTCTGTAATAAATGTACTATTAAAATGTATAATCGATGAATTTTTGGCTCGTCTTAAAATATTAGAAATTCATACTTTTTTGACGCGGACCCTATGCGACGCATACATAATTTATGTATAGCAAATGAAAAAGTTTGTACGCTGTTGTCTGCTTGGTACCAAAATATTCTGTAATCAATGTAGTATTAAAATGTATAATCGATGAATTTTTGGCTCGTCTTAAAATATTATAAATCGATACTTTTTTGACGCGGAACCTGTGCGACGCATCCTTAATTTATGTATAGCAAATGAAAAAGTTTGTACGCTGTTGTCTGCTTGGTACCAAAAGATTCTGTAATCAATGTACTATTAAAATGTATAATCGATGAATTTTTGGCTCGTCTGAAAATATTAGAAATTAATACATTTATGCCGCCGACCCCATACGACTCATCCTTAATTTATTTGTAGCAAATGAAAAAGTTTGTACGCTGTTGTCTGCTTGGTACCAAAAGATTCTGTAATCAATGTATTAAAATGTATAATCGATGAATTTTTGGCTTGTCTTAAAATATTAGAAATCCATACTTTTTTGACGCGGACCCTGTGCGACGCATATTTATTTTATGTTTATCGTAATAAAAAATTTGTACGCTGATGTCTGCATGGTACCAAAAGATTCTGTAATAAATGTACTATTAAAATGTATAATCGATGAATTTTTGGCTCGTCTTAAAATATTAGAAATTCATACTTTTTTGACGCGGACCCTATGCAACGCATACATAATTTATGTATAGCAAATGAAAAAGTTTGTACGCTGTTGTCTGCTTGGTACCAAAAGATTCTGTAATCAATGTAGTATTAAAATGTATAATCGATGAATTTTTGGCTCGTCTTAAAATATTATAAATCGATACTTTTTTGACGCGGACCCTGCGCGACGCATCCTTAATTTATGTATAGCAAATGAAAAAGTTTGTACGCTGTTGTCTGCTTGGTACCAAAAGATTCTGTAATCAATGTACTATTAAAATGTATAATCGATGAATTTTTGGCTCGTCTTAAAATATTAGAAATCGATACTTTTTTGACGCGGACCCTGTGTGACGCATACTTATTTTATGTTTATCGTATTAAAAAATTTGTACGCTGGTGTCTGCATGGTACCAAAAGATTCTGTAATAAATGTACTATTAAAATGTATAATCGATGAATTTTTGGCTCGTCTTAAAATATTAGAAATCCATACTTTTTTGACGCGGACCCTGTGCGACGCATATTTATTTAATGTTTATCGTATTAAAAAATTTGTACGCTGGTGTCTGCATGGAACCAAAAGATTCTGTAATCAATGTACTATTAAAATGTATAATCGATGAATTTTTGGCTCGTCTTAAAATATTAGAAATCGATACTTTTTTGACGCGGACCCTGTGTGACGCATACTTATTTTATGTTTATCGTATTAAAAAATTTGTACGCTGGTGTCTGCATGGTACCAAAAGATTCTGTAATAAATGTACTATTAAAATGTATAATCGATGAATTTTTGGCTCGTCTTAAAATATTAGAAATTCATACTTTTTTGACACGGACCCTATGCGACGCATACATAATTTATGTAAAGCAAATGAAAAAGTTTGTACGCTGTTGTCTGCTTGGTACAAAAAGATTCTGTAATCAATGTAGTATTAAAATGTATAATCGATGAATTTTTGGCTCGTCTTAAAATATTATAAATCGATACTTTTTTGACGCGGACCCTGCGCGACGCATCCTTAATTTATGTATAGCAAATGAAAAAGTTTGTACGCTGTTGTCTGCTTGGTACCAAAAGATTCTGTAATCAATGTACTATTAAAATGTATAATCGATGAATTTTTGGCTCGTCTTAAAATATTAGAAATCCATACTTTTTTGACGCGGACCCTGTGCGACGCATATTTATTTTATGTTTATCGTAATAAAAAATTTGTACGATGGTGTCTGCATGGTACCAAAAGATTCTGTAATAAATGTACTATTAAAATGTATAATCGATGAATTTTTGGCTCGTCTTAAAATATTAGAAATTCATACTTTTTTGACGCGGACCCTGCGCGACGCATATTTATTTTATGTTTATCGTATTAAAAAATTTGTACGCTGGTGTCTGCATGGAAACAAAAGATTCTGTAATCAATGTAGTATTAAAATGTATAATCGATGAATTTTTGGCTCGTCTTAAAATATTATAAATCGATACTTTTTTGACGCGGACCCTGCGCGAAGCATCCTTAATTTATGTATAGCAAATGAAAAAGTTTGTACGCTGTTGTCTGCTTGGTACCAAAAGATTCTGTAATCAATGTACTATTAAAATGTATAACAGATGAATTTTTGGCTCGTCTTAAAATATTAGAAATCCATACTTTTTTGACGCGAACCCTGTGCGACGCATACTTATTTTATGTTTATCGTATTAAAAAATTTGTACGCTGGTGTCTGCATGGTACCAAAAGATTCTGTAATAAATGTACTATTAAAATGTATAATCGATGAATTTTTGGCTCGTCTTGAAATATTAGAAATTCATACTTTTTTGACGCGGACCCTGCGCGACGCATATTTATTTTATGTTTATCGTATTAAAAAATTTGTACGCTGGTGTCTGCATGGTACCAAAAGATTCTGTAATCAATGTACTATTAAAATGTATAATCGATGAATTTTTGGCTCGTCTTAAAATATTAGAAATTCATACTTTTTTGACGCGGACCCTATGCAACGCATACATAATTTATGTATAGCAAATGAAAAAGTTTGTACGCTGTTGTCTGCTTGGTACCAAAAGATTCTGTAATCAATGTAGTATTAAAATGTATAATCGATGAATTTTTGGCTCGTCTTAAAATATTATAAATCGATACTTATTTGACGCGGACCCTGCGCGACGCATCCTTAATTTATGTATAGCAAATGAAAAAGTTTGTACGCTGTTGTCTGCTTGGTACCAAAAGATTCTGTAATCAATGTACTATTAAAATGTATAATCGATGAATTTTTGGCTCGTCTTAAAATATTAGAAATCGATACTTTTTTGACGCGGACCCTGTGTGACGCATACTTATTTTATGTTTATCGTATTAAAAAATTTGTACGCTGGTGTCTGCATGGTACCAAAAGATTCTGTAATAAATGTACTATTAAAATGTATAATCGATGAATTTTTGGCTCGTCTTAAAATATTAGAAATCCATACTTTTTTGACGCGGACCCTGTGCGACGCATATTTATTTAATGTTTATCGTATTAAAAAATTTGTACGCTGGTGTCTGCATGGAACCAAAAGATTCTGTAATCAATGTACTATTAAAATGTATAATCGATGAATTTTTGGCTCGTCTTAAAATATTAGAAATCGATACTTTTTTGACGCGGACCCTGTGTGACGCATACTTATTTTATGTTTATCGTATTAAAAAATTTGTACGCTGGTGTCTGCATGGTACCAAAAGATTCTGTAATAAATGTACTATTAAAATGTATAATCGATGAATTTTTGGCTCGTCTTAAAATATTAGAAATTCATACTTTTTTGACACGGACCCTATGCGACGCATACATAATTTATGTAAAGCAAATGAAAAAGTTTGTACGCTGTTGTCTGCTTGGTACCAAAAGATTCTGTAATCAATGTAGTATTAAAATGTATAATCGATGAATTTTTGGCTCGTCTTAAAATATTATAAATCGATACTTTTTTGACGCGGACCCTGCGCGACGCATCCTTAATTTATGTATAGCAAATGAAAAAGTTTGTACGCTGTTGTCTGCTTGGTACCAAAAGATTCTGTAATCAATGTACTATTAAAATGTATAATCGATGAATTTTTGGCTCGTCTTAAAATATTAGAAATCCATACTTTTTTGACGCGGACCCTGTGCGACGCATATTTATTTTATGTTTATCGTAATAAAAAATTTGTACGATGGTGTCTGCATGGTACCAAAAGATTCTGTAATAAATGTACTATTAAAATGTATAATCGATGAATTTTTGGCTCGTCTTAAAAAATTAGAAATTCATACTTTTTTGACGCGGACCCTGCGCGACGCATATTTATTTTATGTTTATCGTATTAAAAAATTTGTACGCTGGTGTCTGCATGGAAACAAAAGATTCTGTAATCAATGTAGTATTAAAATGTATAATCGATGAATTTTTGGCTCGTCTTAAAATATTATAAATCGATACTTTTTTGACGCGGACCCTGCGCGACGCATCCTTAATTTATGTATAGCAAATGAAAAAGTTTGTACGCTGTTGTCTGCTTGGTACCAAAAGATTCTGTAATCAATGTACTATTAAAATGTATAACCGATGAATTTTTGGCTCGTCTTAAAATATTAGAAATCCATACTTTTTTGACGCGAACCCTGTGCGACGCATACTTATTTTATGTTTATCGTATTAAAAAATTTGTACGCTGGTGTCTGCATGGTACCAAAAGATTCTGTAATAAATGTACTATTAAAATGTATAATCGATGAATTTTTGGCTCGTCTTGAAATATTAGAAATTCATACTTTTTTGACGCGGACCCTGCGCGACGCATATTTATTTTATGTTTATCGTATTAAAAAATTTGTACGCTGGTGTCTGCATGGTACCAAAAGATTCTGTAATCAATGTACTATTAAAATGTATAATCGATGAATTTTTGGCTCGTCTTAAAATATTAGAAATCCATACTTTTTTGACGCGGACCCTGTGCGACGCATATTTATTTTATGTTTATCGTATTAAAAAATTTGTACGCTGGTGTCTGCATGGTACCAAAAGATTCTGTAATAAATGTACTATTAAAATGTATAATCGATGAATTTTTGGCTCGTCTTAAAATATTAGAAATCGATACTTTTTTACCGCTGACCCTATGCGACGCAACATTACTTTATGTATTTCAAGTTAAAAAATTTGTACGCTGGTGTCTGTTTGGTACCAAATGATTCTATAATAAATGTACTATTAAAATGTATAATCGATGAATTTTTGGCTCGTCTTAAAATATTAGAAATTCATACTTTTTTGACGCGGACCCTATGCGACGCATACATAATTTATGTATAGCAAATGAAAAAGTTTGTACGCTGTTGTCTGCTTGGTACCAAAAGATTCTGTAATCAATGTAGTATTAAAATGTATAATCGATGAATTTTTGGCTCGTCTTAAAATATTATAAATCGATACTTTTTTGACGCGGACCCTGCGCGACGCATCCTTAATTTATGTATAGCAAATGAAAAAGTTTGTACGCTGTTGTCTGCTTGGTACCAAAAGATTCTGTAATCAATGTAGTATTAAAATGTATAATCGATGAATTTTTGGCTCGTCTTAAAATATTAGAAATTCATACTTTTTTGACGCGGACCCTGCGCGACGCATATTTATATTATGTTTATCGTATTAAAAAATTTGTACGCTGGTGTCTGCATGGAACCAAAAGATTCTGTAATCAATGTACTATTAAAATGTATAATCGATGAATTTTTGGCTCGTCTTAAAATATTAGAAATCCATACTTTTTTGACGCAGACCCTGTGCGACGCATACTTATTTTATGTTTATCGTATTAAAAAATTTGTACGCTGGTGTCTGCATGGAACCAAAAGATTCTGTAATCAATGTACTATTAAAATGTATAATCGATGAATTTTGGGCTCGTCTTAAAATATTAGAAATCCATACTTTTTTGACGCAGACCCTGTGCGACGCATACTTATTTTATGTTTATCGTATTAAAAAATTTGTACGCTGGTGTCTGCAAGGTACCAAAAGATTCTGTAATAAATGTACTATTAAAATGTATAATCGATGAATTTTTGGCTCGTCTTAAAATATTAGAAATCCATACTTTTTTGACGCGGACCCTGTGCGAAGCATATTTATTTTATGTTTATCGTATTAAAAAATTTGTACGCTGGTGTCTGCATGGAACCAAAAGATTCTGTAATCAATGTACTATTAAAATGTATAATCGATGAATTTTTGGCTCGTCTTAAAATATTAGAAATCCATACTTTTTTGACGCGGACCCTGTGCGACGCATACTTATTTTATGTTTATCGTATTAAAAAATTTGTACGCTGGTGTCTGCATGGTACCAAAAGATTCTGTAATAAATGTACTATTAAAATGTATAATCGATGAATTTTTGGCTCGTCTTAAAATATTAGAAATTCATACTTTTTTGACGCGGACCCTATGCGACGCATACATAATTTATGTATAGCAAATGAAAAAGTTTGTACGCTGTTGTCTGCTTGGTACCAAAAGATTCTGTAATCAATGTACTATTAAAATGTATAATCGATGAATTTTTGGCTCGTCTTAAAATATTAGAAATTCATACTTTTTTGACGCGGACCCTGTGCGACGCATCCTTATTTTATGTTTATCGTATTAAAAAATTTGTACGCTGGTGTCTGCATGGTACCAAAAGATTCTGTAATCAATGTACTATTAAAATGTATAATCGATGAATTTTTGGCTCGTCTTAAAATATTAGAAATCCATACTTTTTTGACGCGGACCCTGTGCGACGCATATTTATTTTATGTTTATCGTAATAAAAAATTTGTACGCTGGTGTCTGCATGGTACCAAAAGATTCTGTAATAAATGTACTATTAAAATGTATAATCGATGAATTTTTGGCTCGTCTTAAAATATTAGAAATTCATACTTTTTTGACGCGGACCCTGCGCGACGCATATTTATTTTATGTTTATCGTATTAAAAAATTTGTACGCTGGTGTCTGCATGGAACCAAAAGATTCTGTAATCAATGTACTATTAAAATGTATAATCGATGAATTTTTGGCTCGTCTTAAAATATTAGAAATCCATACTTTTTTGACGCGGACCCTGTGCGACGCATACTTATTTTATGTTTATCGTATTAAAAAATTTGTACGCTGGTGTCTGCATGGTACCAAAAGATTCTGTAATAAATGTACTATTAAAATGTATAATCGATGAATTTTTGGCTCGTCTTAAAATATTAGAAATTCATACTTTTTTGACGCGGACCCTATGCGACGCATACATAATTTATGTATAGCAAATGAAAAAGTTTGTACGCTGTTGTCTGCTTGGTACCAAAAGATTCTGTAATCAATGTAGTATTAAAATGTATAATCGATGAATTTTTGGCTCGTCTTAAAATATTATAAATCGATACTTTTTTGACGCGGACCCTGCGCGACGCATCCTTAATTTATGTATAGCAAATGAAAAAGTTTGTACGCTGTTGTCTGCTTGGTACCAAAAGATTCTGTAATCAATGTAGTATTAAAATGTATAATCGATGAATTTTTGGCTCGTCTTAAAATATTAGAAATTCATACTTTTTTGACGCGGACCCTGCGCGACGCATATTTATATTATGTTTATCGTATTAAAAAATTTGTACGCTGGTGTCTGCATGGAACCAAAAGATTCTGTAATCAATGTACTATTAAAATGTATAATCGATGAATTTTTGGCTCGTCTTAAAATATTAGAAATCCATACTTTTTTGACGCAGACCCTGTGCGACGCATACTTATTTTATGTTTATCGTATTAAAAAATTTGTACGCTGGTGTCTGCATGGAACCAAAAGATTCTGTAATCAATGTACTATTAAAATGTATAATCGATGAATTTTGGGCTCGTCTTAAAATATTAGAAATCCATACTTTTTTGACGCAGACCCTGTGCGACGCATACTTATTTTATGTTTATCGTATTAAAAAATTTGTACGCTGGTGTCTGCAAGGTACCAAAAGATTCTGTAATAAATGTACTATTAAAATGTATAATCGATGAATTTTTGGCTCGTCTTAAAATATTAGAAATTCATACTTTTTTGACGCGGACCCTATGCGACGCATACATAATTTATGTATAGCAAATGAAAAAGTTTGTACGCTGTTGTCTGCTTGGTACCAAAAGATTCTGTAATCAATGTAGTATTAAAATGTATAATCGATGAATTTTTGGCTCGTCTTAAAATATTATAAATCGATACTTTTTTGACGCGGAACCTGTGCGACGCATCCTTAATTTATGTATAGCAAATGAAAAAGTTTGTACGCTGTTGTCTGCTTGGTACCAAAAGATTCTGTAATCAATGTACTATTAAAATGTATAATCGATGAATTTTTGGCTCGTCTGAAAATATTAGAAATTAATACATTTATGCCGCCGACCCTATACGACTCATCCTTAATTTATTTGTAGCAAATGAAAAAGTTTGTACGCTGTTGTCTGCTTGGTACCAAAAGATTCTGTAATCAATGTACTATTAAAATGTATAATCGATGAATTTTTGGCTTGTCTTAAAATATTAGAAATCCATACTTTTTTGACGCGGACCCTGTGCGACGCATATTTATTTTATGTTTATCGTAATAAAAAATTTGTACGCTGGTGTCTGCATGGTACCAAAAGATTCTGTAATAAATGTACTATTAAAATGTATAATCGATGAATTTTTGGCTCGTCTTAAAATATTAGAAATTCATACTTTTTTGACGCGGACCCTATGCAACGCATACATAATTTATGTATAGCAAATGAAAAAGTTTGTACGCTGTTGTCTGCTTGGTACCAAAAGATTCTGTAATCAATGTAGTATTAAAATGTATAATCGATGAATTTTTGGCTCGTCTTAAAATATTATAAATCGATACTTTTTTGACGCGGACCCTGCGCGACGCATCCTTAATTTATGTATAGCAAATGAAAAAGTTTGTACGCTGTTGTCTGCTTGGTACCAAAAGATTCTGTAATCAATGTACTATTAAAATGTATAATCGATGAATTTTTGGCTCGTCTTAAAATATTAGAAATTCATACTTTTTTGACGCGGACCCTATGCGACGCATACATAATTTATGTATAGCAAATGAAAAAGTTTGTAAGCTGTTGTCTGCTTGGTACCAAAAGATTCTGTAATCAATGTAGTATTAAAATGTATAATCGATGAATTTTTGGCTCGTCTTAAAATATTATAAATCGATACTTTATTGACGCGGACCCTGCGCGACGCATCCTTAATTTATGTATAGCAAATGAAAAAGTTTGTACGCTGTTGTCTGCTTGGTACCAAAAGATTCTGTAATCAATGTACTATTAAAATGTATAATCGATGAATTTTTGGCTCGTCTTAAAATATTAGAAATCGATACTTTTTTGACGCGGACCCTGTGTGACGCATACTTATTTTATGTTTATCGTATTAAAAAATTTGTACGCTGGTGTCTGCATGGTACCAAAAGATTCTGTAATAAATGTACTATTAAAATGTATAATCGATGAATTTTTGGCTCGTCTTAAAATATTAGAAATCCATACTTTTTTGACGCGGACCCTGCGCGACGCATATTTATATTATGTTTATCGTATTAAAAAATTTGTACGCTGGTGTCTGCATGGAACCAAAAGATTCTGTAATCAATGTACTATTAAAATGTATAATCGATGAATTTTTGGCTCGTCTTAAAATATTAGAAATCCATACTTTTTTGACGCAGACCCTGTGCGACGCATACTTATTTTATGTTTATCGTATTAAAAAATTTGTACGCTGGTGTCTGCATGGAACCAAAAGATTCTGTAATCAATGTACTATTAAAATGTATAATCGATGAATTTTGGGCTCGTCTTAAAATATTAGAAATCCATACTTTTTTGACGCAGACCCTGTGCGACGCATACTTATTTTATGTTTATCGTATTAAAAAATTTGTACGCTGGTGTCTGCAAGGTACCAAAAGATTCTGTAATAAATGTACTATTAAAATGTATAATCGATGAATTTTTGGCTCGTCTTAAAATATTAGAAATTCATACTTTTTTGACGCGGACCCTATGCGACGCATACATAATTTATGTATAGCAAATGAAAAAGTTTGTACGCTGTTGTCTGCTTGGTACCAAAATATTCTGTAATCAATGTAGTATTAAAATGTATAATCGATGAATTTTTGGCTCGTCTTAAAATATTATAAATCGATACTTTTTTGACGCGGAACCTGTGCGACGCATCCTTAATTTATGTATAGCAAATGAAAAAGTTTGTACGCTGTTGTCTGCTTGGTACCAAAAGATTCTGTAATCAATGTACTATTAAAATGTATAATCGATGAATTTTTGGCTCGTCTGAAAATATTAGAAATTAATACATTTATGCCGCCGACCCCATACGACTCATCCTTAATTTATTTGTAGCAAATGAAAAAGTTTGTACGCTGTTGTCTGCTTGGTACCAAAAGATTCTGTAATCAATGTATTAAAATGTATAATCGATGAATTTTTGGCTTGTCTTAAAATATTAGAAATCCATACTTTTTTGACGCGGACCCTGTGCGACGCATATTTATTTTATGTTTATCGTAATAAAAAATTTGTACGCTGATGTCTGCATGGTACCAAAAGATTCTGTAATAAATGTACTATTAAAATGTATAATCGATGAATTTTTGGCTCGTCTTAAAATATTAGAAATTCATACTTTTTTGACGCGGACCCTATGCAACGCATACATAATTTATGTATAGCAAATGAAAAAGTTTGTACGCTGTTGTCTGCTTGGTACCAAAAGATTCTGTAATCAATGTAGTATTAAAATGTATAATCGATGAATTTTTGGCTCGCCTTAAAATATTATAAATCGATACTTTTTTGACGCGGACCCTGCGCGACGCATCCTTAATTTATGTATAGCAAATGAAAAAGTTTGTACGCTGTTGTCTGCTTGGTACCAAAAGATTCTGTAATCAATGTACTATTAAAATGTATAATCGATGAATTTTTGGCTCGTCTTAAAATATTAGAAATCGATACTTTTTTGACGCGGACCCTGTGTGACGCATACTTATTTTATGTTTATCGTATTAAAAAATTTGTACGCTGGTGTCTGCATGGTACCAAAAGATTCTGTAATAAATGTACTATTAAAATGTATAATCGATGAATTTTTGGCTCGTCTTAAAATATTAGAAATCCATACTTTTTTGACGCGGACCCTGTGCGACGCATATTTATTTAATGTTTATCGTATTAAAAAATTTGTACGCTGGTGTCTGCATGGAACCAAAAGATTCTGTAATCAATGTACTATTAAAATGTATAATCGATGAATTTTTGGCTCGTCTTAAAATATTAGAAATCGATACTTTTTTGACGCGGACCCTGTGTGACGCATACTTATTTTATGTTTATCGTATTAAAAAATTTGTACGCTGGTGTCTGCATGGTACCAAAAGATTCTGTAATAAATGTACTATTAAAATGTATAATCGATGAATTTTTGGCTCGTCTTAAAATATTAGAAATTCATACTTTTTTGACACGGACCCTATGCGACGCATACATAATTTATGTAAAGCAAATGAAAAAGTTTGTACGCTGTTGTCTGCTTGGTACAAAAAGATTCTGTAATCAATGTAGTATTAAAATGTATAATCGATGAATTTTTGGCTCGTCTTAAAATATTATAAATCGATACTTTTTTGACGCGGACCCTGCGCGACGCATCCTTAATTTATGTATAGCAAATGAAAAAGTTTGTACGCTGTTGTCTGCTTGGTACCAAAAGATTCTGTAATCAATGTACTATTAAAATGTATAATCGATGAATTTTTGGCTCGTCTTAAAATATTAGAAATCCATACTTTTTTGACGCGGACCCTGTGCGACGCATATTTATTTTATGTTTATCGTAATAAAAAATTTGTACGATGGTGTCTGCATGGTACCAAAAGATTCTGTAATAAATGTACTATTAAAATGTATAATCGATGAATTTTTGGCTCGTCTTAAAATATTAGAAATTCATACTTTTTTGACGCGGACCCTGCGCGACGCATATTTATTTTATGTTTATCGTATTAAAAAATTTGTACGCTGGTGTCTGCATGGAAACAAAAGATTCTGTAATCAATGTAGTATTAAAATGTATAATCGATGAATTTTTGGCTCGTCTTAAAATATTATAAATCGATACTTTTTTGACGCGGACCCTGCGCGAAGCATTCTTAATTTATGTATAGCAAATGAAAAAGTTTGTACGCTGTTGTCTGCTTGGTACCAAAAGATTCTGTAATCAATGTACTATTAAAATGTATAACAGATGAATTTTTGGCTCGTCTTAAAATATTAGAAATCCATACTTTTTTGACGCGAACCCTGTGCGACGCATACTTATTTTATGTTTATCGTATTAAAAAATTTGTACGCTGGTGTCTGCATGGTACCAAAAGATTCTGTAATAAATGTACTATTAAAATGTATAATCGATGAATTTTTGGCTCGTCTTGAAATATTAGAAATTCATACTTTTTTGACGCGGACCCTGCGCGACGCATATTTATTTTATGTTTATCGTATTAAAAAATTTGTACGCTGGTGTCTGCATGGTACCAAAAGATTCTGTAATCAATGTACTATTAAAATGTATAATCGATGAATTTTTGGCTCGTCTTAAAATATTAGAAATTCATACTTTTTTGACGCGGACCCTATGCAACGCATACATAATTTATGTATAGCAAATGAAAAAGTTTGTACGCTGTTGTCTGCTTGGTACCAAAAGATTCTGTAATCAATGTAGTATTAAAATGTATAATCGATGAATTTTTGGCTCGTCTTAAAATATTATAAATCGATACTTATTTGACGCGGACCCTGCGCGACGCATCCTTAATTTATGTATAGCAAATGAAAAAGTTTGTACGCTGTTGTCTGCTTGGTACCAAAAGATTCTGTAATCAATGTACTATTAAAATGTATAATCGATGAATTTTTGGCTCGTCTTAAAATATTAGAAATCGATACTTTTTTGACGCGGACCCTGTGTGACGCATACTTATTTTATGTTTATCGTATTAAAAAATTTGTACGCTGGTGTCTGCATGGTACCAAAAGATTCTGTAATAAATGTACTATTAAAATGTATAATCGATGAATTTTTGGCTCGTCTTAAAATATTAGAAATCCATACTTTTTTGACGCGGACCCTGTGCGACGCATATTTATTTAATGTTTATCGTATTAAAAAATTTGTACGCTGGTGTCTGCATGGAACCAAAAGATTCTGTAATCAATGTACTATTAAAATGTATAATCGATGAATTTTTGGCTCGTCTTAAAATATTAGAAATCGATACTTTTTTGACGCGGACCCTGTGTGACGCATACTTATTTTATGTTTATCGTATTAAAAAATTTGTACGCTGGTGTCTGCATGGTACCAAAAGATTCTGTAATAAATGTACTATTAAAATGTATAATCGATGAATTTTTGGCTCGTCTTAAAATATTAGAAATTCATACTTTTTTGACACGGACCCTATGCGACGCATACATAATTTATGTAAAGCAAATGAAAAAGTTTGTACGCTGTTGTCTGCTTGGTACCAAAAGATTCTGTAATCAATGTAGTATTAAAATGTATAATCGATGAATTTTTGGCTCGTCTTAAAATATTATAAATCGATACTTTTTTGACGCGGACCCTGCGCGACGCATCCTTAATTTATGTATAGCAAATGAAAAAGTTTGTACGCTGTTGTCTGCTTGGTACCAAAAGATTCTGTAATCAATGTACTATTAAAATGTATAATCGATGAATTTTTGGCTCGTCTTAAAATATTAGAAATCCATACTTTTTTGACGCGGACCCTGTGCGACGCATATTTATTTTATGTTTATCGTAATAAAAAATTTGTACGATGGTGTCTGCATGGTACCAAAAGATTCTGTAATAAATGTACTATTAAAATGTATAATCGATGAATTTTTGGCTCGTCTTAAAATATTAGAAATTCATACTTTTTTGACGCGGACCCTGCGCGACGCATATTTATTTTATGTTTATCGTATTAAAAAATTTGTACGCTGGTGTCTGCATGGAAACAAAAGATTCTGTAATCAATGTAGTATTAAAATGTATAATCGATGAATTTTTGGCTCGTCTTAAAATATTATAAATCGATACTTTTTTGACGCGGACCCTGCGCGACGCATCCTTAATTTATGTATAGCAAATGAAAAAGTTTGTACGCTGTTGTCTGCTTGGTACCAAAAGATTCTGTAATCAATGTACTATTAAAATGTATAACCGATGAATTTTTGGCTCGTCTTAAAATATTAGAAATCCATACTTTTTTGACGCGAACCCTGTGCGACGCATACTTATTTTATGTTTATCGTATTAAAAAATTTGTACGCTGGTGTCTGCATGGTACCAAAAGATTCTGTAATAAATGTACTATTAAAATGTATAATCGATGAATTTTTGGCTCGTCTTGAAATATTAGAAATTCATACTTTTTTGACGCGGACCCTGCGCGACGCATATTTATTTTATGTTTATCGTATTAAAAAATTTGTACGCTGGTGTCTGCATGGTACCAAAAGATTCTGTAATCAATGTACTATTAAAATGTATAATCGATGAATTTTTGGCTCGTCTTAAAATATTAGAAATCCATACTTTTTTGACGCGGACCCTGTGCGACGCATATTTATTTTATGTTTATCGTATTAAAAAATTTGTACGCTGGTGTCTGCATGGTACCAAAAGATTCTGTAATAAATGTACTATTAAAATGTATAATCGATGAATTTTTGGCTCGTCTTAAAATATTAGAAATCGATACTTTTTTACCGCTGACCCTATGCGACGCAACATTACTTTATGTATTTCAAGTTAAAAAATTTGTACGCTGGTGTCTGTTTGGTACCAAATGATTCTATAATAAATGTACTATTAAAATGTATAATCGATGAATTTTTGGCTCGTCTTAAAATATTAGAAATTCATACTTTTTTGACGCGGACCCTATGCGACGCATCCTTATTTTATGTTTATCGTATTAAAAAATTTGTACGCTGGTGTCTGCATGGTACCAAAAGATTCTGTAATCAATGTACTATTAAAATGTATAATCGATGAATTTTTGGCTCGTCTTAAAATATTAGAAATTAATACATTTACGCCGCTGACCCTATGCGACGCAACATTATTTTATGTATATCAAGTTAAAAAATTTGTACGCTGGTGTCTGTTTGGTACCAAATGATTCTATAATCAATGTACTATTAAAATGTATATTCGATGAATTTTTGGCTCGTCTTAAAATATTAGAAATCGATACTTTTTTGACGCGGACCCTGTGCGACGCATCTTTATTTTATTTTTATCGTATTAAAAAGTTTGTACGCTGTTGTCTGCTTGGTACCAAAGGATTCTGTAATCATTGTACTATTAAAATGTATAATCGATGAATTTTTGGCTCGTCTTAAAATATTAGAAATCGATACTTTTTTGACGCGAACCTTGTGCGACGCATCCTTATTTTATGTTTATCGTATTAAAAAATTTGTACGCTGGTGTCTGCATGGTACCAAAAGATTCTGTAATCAATGTACTATTAAAATGTATAATCGATGAATTTTTGGCTCGTCTTAAAATATTATAAATCGATACTTTTTTGACGCGGACCCTGAGCGACGCATCCTTAATTTATGTATAGCAAATGAAAAAGTTTGTACGCTGTTGTCTGCTTGGTACCAAAAGATTCTGTAATCAATGTACTATTAAAATGTATAATCGATGAATTTTTGGCTCGTCTTAAAATATTAGAAATTAATACATTTATGCCGCCGACCCTATGCGACGCATCCTTAATTTATTTGTAGCAAATGAAAAAGTTTGTACGCTGTTGTCTGCTTGGTACCAAAAGATTCTATAATCAATGTACTATTAAAATGTATAATCGATGAATTTTTGGCTCGTCTTAAAATATTAGAAATTCATACTTTTTTGACACGGACCCTGCGCGACGCATATTTATTTTATGTTTATCGTATTAAAAAATTTGTACGCTGGTGTCTGCATGGAACCAAAAGATTCTGTAATCAATGTACTATTAAAATGTATAATCGATGAAATTTTGGCTCGTCTTAAAATATTAGAAATCCATACTTTTTTGACGCGGACCCTGTGCGACGCATACTTATTTTATGTTTATCGTATTAAAAAATTTGTACGCTGGTGTCTGCATGGTACCAAAAGATTCTGTAATAAATGTACTATTAAAATGTATAATCGATGAATTTTTGGCTCGTCTTAAAATATTAGAAATTCATACTTTTTTGACGCGGACCCTATGCGACGCATACATAATTTATGTATAGCAAATGAAAAAGTTTGTACGCTGTTGTCTGCTTGGTACCAAAAGATTCTGTAATCAATGTAGTATTAAAATGTATAATCGATGAATTTTTGGCTCGTCTTAAAATATTATAAATCGATACTTTTTTGACGCGGACCCTGCGCGACGCATCCTTAATTTATGTATAGCAAATGAAAAAGTTTGTACGCTGTTGTCTGCTTGGTACCAAAAGATTCTGTAATCAATGTACTATTAAAATGTATAATCGATGAATTTTTGGCTCGTCTTAAAATATTAGAAATTCATACTTTTTTGACGCGGACCCTATGCGACGCATACATAATTTATGTATAGCAAATGAAAAAGTTTGTACGCTGTTGTCTGCTTGGTACCAAAAGATTCTGTAATCAATGTAGTATTAAAATGTATAATCGATGAATTTTTGGCTCGTCTTAAAATATTATAAATCGATACTTTTTTGACGCGGACCCTGCGCGACGAATCCTTAATTTATGTATAGCAAATGAAAAAGTTTGTACGCTGTTGTCTGCTTGGTACCAAAAGATTCTATAATCAATGTACTATTAAAATGTATAATCGATGAATTTTTGGCTCGTCTTAAAATATTAGAAATCCATACTTTTTTGACGCGGACCCTGTGCGACGCATATTTATTTTATGTTTATCGTATTAAAAAATTTGTACGCTGGTGTCTGCATGGTACCAAAAGATTCTGTAATAAATGTACTATTAAAATGTATAATCGATGAATTTTTGGCTCGTCTTAAAATATTAGAAATCCATACTTATTTGACGCGGACCCTGCGCGACGCATATTTATTTTATGTTTATCGTATTAAAAAATTTGTACGCTGGTGTCTGCATGGAACCAAAAGATTCTGTAATCAATGTACTATTAAAATGTATAATCGATGAATTTTTGGCTCGTCTTAAAATATTAGAAATCCATACTTTTTTGACGCAGACCCTGTGCGACGCATACTTATTTTATGTTTATCGTATTAAAAAATTTGTACGCTGGTGTCTGCATGGTACCAAAAGATTCTGTAATAAATGTACTATTAAAATGTATAATCGATGAATTTTTGGCTCGTCTTAAAATATTAGAAATTCATACTTTTTTGACGCGGACCCTGCGCGACGCATATTTATTTTATGTTTATCGTATTAAAAAATTTGTACGCTGGTGTCTGCATGGAACCAAAAGATTCTGTAATCAATGTACTATTAAAATGTATAATCGTTGAATTTTGGGCTCGTCTTAAAATATTAGAAATCCATACTTTTTTGACGCAGACCCTGTGCGATGCATACTTATTTTATGTTTATCGTATTAAAAAATTTGTACGCTGGTGTCTGCATGGTACCAAAAGATTCTGTAATAAATGTACTATTAAAATGTATAATCGATGAATTTTTGGCTCGTCTTAAAATATTAGAAATTCATACTTTTTTGACGCGGACCCTATGCGACGCATACATAATTTATGTATAGCAAATGAAAAATTTGTACGCTGTTGTCTGCTTGGTACCAAAAGATTCTGTAATCAATGTAGTATTAAAATGTATAATCGATGAATTTTTGGCTCGTCTTAAAATATTATAAATCGATACTTTTTTGACGCGGAACCTGTGCGACGCATCCTAATTTTATGTTTATCGTATTAAAAAATTTGTACGCTGGTGTCTGCATGGTACCAAAAGATTCTGTAATAAATGTACTATTAAAATGTATAATCGATGAATTTTTGGCTCGTCTTAAAATATTAGAAATCGATACTTTTTTACCGCTGACCCTATGCGACGCAACATTACTTTATGTATTTCAAGTTAAAAAATTTGTACGCTGGTGTCTGTTTGGTACCAAATGATTCTATAATAAATGTACTATTAAAATGTATAATCGATGAATTTTTGGCTCGTCTTAAAATATTAGAAATTCATACTTTTTTGACGCGGACCCTATGCGACGCATCCTTATTTTATGTTTATCGTATTAAAAAATTTGTACGCTGGTGTCTGCATGGTACCAAAAGATTCTGTAATCAATGTACTATTAAAATGTATAATCGATGAATTTTTGGCTCGTCTTAAAATATTAGAAATTAATACATTTACGCCGCTGACCCTATGCGACGCAACATTATTTTATGTATATCAAGTTAAAAAATTTGTACGCTGGTGTCTGTTTGGTACCAAATGATTCTATAATCAATGTACTATTAAAATGTATATTCGATGAATTTTTGGCTCGTCTTAAAATATTAGAAATCGATACTTTTTTGACGCGGACCCTGTGCGACGCATCTTTATTTTATTTTTATCGTATTAAAAAGTTTGTACGCTGTTGTCTGCTTGGTACCAAAGGATTCTGTAATCATTGTACTATTAAAATGTATAATCGATGAATTTTTGGCTCGTCTTAAAATATTAGAAATCGATACTTTTTTGACGCGAACCTTGTGCGACGCATCCTTATTTTATGTTTATCGTATTAAAAAATTTGTACGCTGGTGTCTGCATGGAACCAAAAGATTCTGTAATCAATGTACTATTAAAATGTATAATCGATGAATTTTTGGCTCGTCTTAAAATATTAGAAATCGATACTTTTTTGACGCGGACCCTGTGTGACGCATATTTATTTTATGTTTATCGTATTAAAAAATTTGTACGCTGGTGTCTGCATGGTACCAAAAGATTCTGTAATAAATGTACTATTAAAATGTATAATCGATGAATTTTTGGCTCGTCTTAAAATATTAGAAATTCATACTTTTTTGACACGGACCCTATGCGACGCATACATAATTTATGTAAAGCAAATGAAAAAGTTTGTACGCTGTTGTCTGCTTGGTACCAAAAGATTCTGTAATCAATGTAGTATTAAAATGTATAATCGATGAATTTTTGGCTCGTCTTAAAATATTATAAATCGATACTTTTTTGACGCGGACCCTGCGCGACGCATCCTTAATTTATGTATAGCAAATGAAAAAGTTTGTACGCTGTTGTCTGCTTGGTACCAAAAGATTCTGTAATCAATGTACTATTAAAATGTATAATCGATGAATTTTTGGCTCGTCTTAAAATATTAGAAATCCATACTTTTTTGACGCGGACCCTGTGCGACGCATATTTATTTTATGTTTATCGTAATAAAAAATTTGTACGATGGTGTCTGCATGGTACCAAAAGATTCTGTAATAAATGTACTATTAAAATGTATAATCGATGAATTTTTGGCTCGTCTTAAAATATTAGAAATTCATACTTTTTTGACGCGGACCCTGCGCGACGCATATTTATTTTATGTTTATCGTATTAAAAAATTTGTACGCTGGTGTCTGCATGGAACCAAAAGATTCTGTAATCAATGTACTATTAAAATGTATAATCGATGAATTTTGGGCTCGTCTTAAAATATTAGAAATCCATACTTTTTTGACGCAGACCCTGTGCGACGCATACTTATTTTATGTTTATCGTATTAAAAAATTTGTACGCTGGTGTCTGCAAGGTACCAAAAGATTCTGTAATAAATGTACTATTAAAATGTATAATCGATGAATTTTTGGCTCGTCTTAAAATATTAGAAATTCATACTTTTTTGACGCGGACCCTATGCGACGCATACATAATTTATGTATAGCAAATGAAAAAGTTTGTACGCTGTTGTCTGCTTGGTACCAAAAGATTCTGTAATCAATGTAGTATTAAAATGTATAATCGATGAATTTTTGGCTCGTCTTAAAATATTATAAATCGATACTTTTTTGACGCGGAACCTGTGCGACGCATCCTTAATTTATGTATAGCAAATGAAAAAGTTTGTACGCTGTTGTCTGCTTGGTACCAAAAGATTCTGTAATCAATGTACTATTAAAATGTATAATCGATGAATTTTTGGCTCGTCTGAAAATATTAGAAATTAATACATTTATGCCGCCGACCCTATACGACTCATCCTTAATTTATTTGTAGCAAATGAAAAAGTTTGTACGCTGTTGTCTGCTTGGTACCAAAAGATTCTGTAATCAATGTACTATTAAAATGTATAATCGATGAATTTTTGGCTTGTCTTAAAATATTAGAAATCCATACTTTTTTGACGCGGACCCTGTGCGACGCATATTTATTTTATGTTTATCGTAATAAAAAATTTGTACGCTGGTGTCTGCATGGTACCAAAAGATTCTGTAATAAATGTACTATTAAAATGTATAATCGATGAATTTTTGGCTCGTCTTAAAATATTAGAAATTCATACTTTTTTGACACGGACCCTATGCGACGCATACATAATTTATGTAAAGCAAATGAAAAAGTTTGTACGCTGTTGTCTGCTTGGTACCAAAAGATTCTGTAATCAATGTAGTATTAAAATGTATAATCGATGAATTTTTGGCTCGTCTTAAAATATTATAAATCGATACTTTTTTGACGCGGACCCTGCGCGACGCATCCTTAATTTATGTATAGCAAATGAAAAAGTTTGTACGCTGTTGTCTGCTTGGTACCAAAAGATTCTGTAATCAATGTACTATTAAAATGTATAATCGATGAATTTTTGGCTCGTCTTAAAATATTAGAAATCCATACTTTTTTGACGCGGACCCTGTGCGACGCATATTTATTTTATGTTTATCGTAATAAAAAATTTGTACGATGGTGTCTGCATGGTACCAAAAGATTCTGTAATAAATGTACTATTAAAATGTATAATCGATGAATTTTTGGCTCGTCTTAAAATATTAGAAATTCATACTTTTTTGACGCGGACCCTGCGCGACGCATATTTATTTTATGTTTATCGTATTAAAAAATTTGTACGCTGGTGTCTGCATGGTACCAAAAGATTCTGTAATAAATGTACTATTAAAATGTATAATCGATGAATTTTTGGCTCGTCTTGAAATATTAGAAATTCATACTTTTTTGACGCGGACCCTGCGCGACGCATATTTATTTTATGTTTATCGTATTAAAAAATTTGTACGCTGGTGTCTGCATGGTACCAAAAGATTCTGTAATCAATGTACTATTAAAATGTATAATCGATGAATTTTTGGCTCGTCTTAAAATATTATAAATCGATACTTTTTTGACGCGGACCCTGAGCGACGCATCCTTAATTTATGTATAGCAGATGAAAAAGTTTGTACGCTGTTGTCTGCTTGGTACCAAAAGATTCTGTAATCAATGTACTATTAAAATGTATAATCGATGAATTTTTGGCTCGTCTTAAAATATTAGAAATTAATACATTTATGCTGCCGACCCTATGCGACGCATCCTTAATTTATTTGTAGCAAATGAAAAAGTTTGTACGCTGTTGTCTGCTTGGTACCAAAAGATTCTGTAATCAATGTACTATTAAAATGTATAATCGATGAATTTTTGGCTTGTCTTAAAATATTAGAAATCCATACTTTTTTGACGCGGACCCTGTGCGACGCATATTTATTATATGTTTATCGTAATAAAAAATTTGTACGCTGGTGTCTGCATGGTACCAAAAGATTCTGTAATAAATGTACTATTAAAATGTATAATCGATGAATTTTTGGCTCGTCTTAAAATATTAGAAATTCATACTTTTTTGACGCGGACCCTGCGCGACGCATATTTATTTTATGTTTATCGTACTAAAAAATTTGTACGCTGGTGTCTGCATGGAACCAAAAGATTCTGTAATCAATGTACTATTAAAATGTATAACCGATGAATTTTTGGCTCGTCTTAAAATATTAGAAATCCATACTTTTTTGACGCGAACCCTGTGCGACGCATACTTATTTTATGTTTATCGTATTAAAAAATTTGTACGCTGGTGTCTGCATGGTACCAAAAGATTCTGTAATAAATGTACTATTAAAATGTATAATCGATGAATTTTTTGCTCGTCTTGAAATATTAGAAATTCATACTTTTTTGACGCGGACCCTGCGCGACGCATATTTATTTTATGTTTATCGTATTAAAAAATTTGTACGCTGGTGTCTGCATGGTACCAAAAGATTCTGTAATCAATGTACTATTAAAATGTATAATCGATGAATTTTTGGCTCGTCTTAAAATATTATAAATCGATACTTTTTTGACGCGGACCCTGCGCGACGCATCCTTAATTTATGTATAGCAAATGAAAAAGTTTGTACGCTGTTGTCTGCTTGGTACCAAAAGATTCTGTAATCAATGTACTATTAAAATGTATAACCGATGAATTTTTGGCTCGTCTTAAAATATTAGAAATCCATACTTTTTTGACGCGAACCCTGTGCGACGCATACTTATTTTATGTTTATCGTATTAAAAAATTTGTACGCTGGTGTCTGCATGGTACCAAAAGATTCTGTAATAAATGTACTATTAAAATGTATAATCGATGAATTTTTGGCTCGTCTTGAAATATTAGAAATTCATACTTTTTTGACGCGGACCCTGCGCGACGCATATTTATTTTATGTTTATCGTATTAAAAAATTTGTACGCTGGTGTCTGCATGGTACCAAAAGATTCTGTAATCAATGTACTATTAAAATGTATAATCGATGAATTTTTGGCTCGTCTTAAAATATTATAAATCGATACTTTTTTGACGCGGACCCTGAGCGACGCATCCTTAATTTATGTATAGCAGATGAAAAAGTTTGTACGCTGTTGTCTGCTTGGTACCAAAAGATTCTGTAATCAATGTACTATTAAAATGTATAATCGATGAATTTTTGGCTCGTCTTAAAATATTAGAAATTAATACATTTATGCTGCCGACCCTATGCGACGCATCCTTAATTTATTTGTAGCAAATGAAAAAGTTTGTACGCTGTTGTCTGCTTGGTACCAAAAGATTCTGTAATCAATGTACTATTAAAATGTATAATCGATGAATTTTTGGCTTGTCTTAAAATATTAGAAATCCATACTTTTTTGACGCGGACCCTGTGCGACGCATATTTATTATATGTTTATCGTAATAAAAAATTTGTACGCTGGTGTCTGCATGGTACCAAAAGATTCTGTAATCAATGTACTATTAAAATGTATAATCGATGAATTTTTGGCTCGTCTTAAAATATTAGAAATTCATACTTTTTTTGACGCGGACCCTGCGCGACGCATATTTATTTTATGTTTATCGTACTAAAAAATTTGTACGCTGGTGTCTGCATTGAACCAAAAGATTCTGTAATCAATGTACTATTAAAATGTATAACCGATGAATTTTTGGCTCGTCTTAAAATATTAGAAATCCATACTTTTTTGACGCGAACCCTGTGCGACGCATACTTATTTTATGTTTATCGTATTAAAAAATTTGTACGCTGGTGTCTGCATGGTACCAAAAGATTCTGTAATAAATGTACTATTAAAATGTATAATCGATGAATTTTTGGCTCGTCTTGAAATATTAGAAATTCATACTTTTTTGACGCGGACCCTGCGCGACGCATATTTATTTTATGTTTATCGTATTAAAAAATTTGTACGCTGGTGTCTGCATGGTACCAAAAGATTCTGTAATCAATGTACTATTAAAATGTATAATCGATGAATTTTTGGCTCGTCTTAAAATATTATAAATCGATACTTTTTTGACGCGGACCCTGAGCGACGCATCCTTAATTTATTTGTAGCAAATGAAAAAGTTTGTACGCTGTTGTCTGCTTGGTACCAAAAGATTCTGTAATCAATGTACTATTAAAATGTATAATCGATGAATTTTTGGCTTGTCTTAAAATATTAGAAATCCATACTTTTTTGACGCGGACCCTGTGCGACGCATATTTATTATATGTTTATCGTAATAAAAAATTTGTACGCTGGTGTCTGCATGGTACCAAAAGATTCTGTAATAAATGTACTATTAAAATGTATAATCGATGAATTTTTGGCTCGTCTTAAAATATTAGAAATTCATACTTTTTTGACGCGGACCCTGCGCGACGCATATTTATTTTATGTTTATCGTACTAAAAAATTTGTACGCTGGTGTCTGCATGGAACCAAAAGATTCTGTAATCAATGTACTATTAAAATGTATAATCGATGAATTTTTGGCTCGTCTTAAAATATTAGAAATCCATACTTTTTTGACGCGGACCCTGTGCGACGCATACTTATTTTATGTTTATCGTATTAAAAAATTTGTACGCTGGTGTCTGCATGGTACCAAAAGATTCTGTAATAAATGTACTATTAAAATGTATAATCGATGAATTTTTGGCTCGTCTTAAAATATTAGAAATTCATACTTTTTTGACGCGGACCCTATGCGACGCATACATAATTTATGTATAGCAAATGAAAAAGTTTGTACGCTGTTGTCTGCTTGGTAACAAAAGATTCTGTAATCAATGTAGTATTAAAATGTATAATCGATGAATTTTTGGCTCGTCTTAAAATATTATAAATCGATACTTTTTTGACGCGGACCCTGCGCGACGCATCCTTAATTTATGTATAGCAAATGAAAAAGTTTGTACGCTGTTGTCTGCTTGGTACCAAAAGATTCTGTAATCAATGTACTATTAAAATGTATAATCGATGAATTTTTGGCTCGTCTTAAAATATTAGAAATTCATACTTTTTTGACGCGGACCCTATGCGACGCATACATAATTTATGTATAGCAAATGAAAAAGTTTGTACGCTGTTGTCTGCTTGGTACCAAAAGATTCTGTAATCAATGTAGTATTAAAATGTATAATCGATGAATTTTTGGCTCGTCTTAAAATATTATAAATCGATACTTTTTTGACGCGGACCCTGCGCGACGCATCCTTAATTTATGTATAGCAAATGAAAAAGTTTGTACGCTGTTGTCTGCTTGGTACCAAAAGATTCTATAATCAATGTACTATTAAAATGTATAATCGATGAATTTTTGGCTCGTCTTAAAATATTAGAAATCCATACTTTTTTGACGCGGACCCTGTGCGACGCATATTTATTTTATGTTTATCGTATTAAAAAATTTGTACGCTGGTGTCTGCATGGTACCAAAAGATTCTGTAATAAATGTACTATTAAAATGTATAATCGATGAATTTTTGGCTCGTCTTAAAATATTAGAAATCCATACTTTTTTGACGCGGACCCTGCGCGACGCATATTTATTTTATGTTTATCGTATTAAAAAATTTGTACGCTGGTGTCTGCATGGAACCAAAAGATTCTGTAATCAATGTACTATTAAAATGTATAATCGATGAATTTTTGGCTCGTCTTAAAATATTAGAAATCCATACTTTTTTGACGCAGACCCTGTGCGACGCATACTTATTTTATGTTTATCGTATTAAAAAATTTGTACGCTGGTGTCTGCATGGTACCAAAAGATTCTGTAATAAATGTACTATTAAAATGTATAATCGATGAATTTTTGGCTCGTCTTAAAATATTAGAAATTCATACTTTTTTGACGCGGACCCTATGCGACGCATACATAATTTATGTATAGCAAATGAAAAAGTTTGTACGCTGTTGTCTGCTTGGTACCAAAAGATTCTGTAATCAATGTACTATTAAAATGTATAATCGATGAATTTTGGGCTCGTCTTAAAATATTAGAAATCCATACTTTTTTGACGCAGACCCTGTGCGACGCATACTTATTTTATGTTTATCGTATTAAAAAATTTGTACGCTGGTGTCTGCATGGTACCAAAAGATTCTGTAATAAATGTACTATTAAAATGTATAATCGATGAATTTTTGGCTCGTCTTAAAATATTAGAAATTCATACTTTTTTGACGCGGACCCTATGCGACGCATACATAATTTATGTATAGCAAATGAAAAAGTTTGTACGCTGTTGTCTGCTTGGTACCAAAAGATTCTGTAATCAATGTAGTATTAAAATGTATAATCGATGAATTTTTGGCTCGTCTTAAAATATTATAAATCGATACTTTTTTGACGCGGAACCTGTGCGACGCATCCTAATTTTATGTTTATCGTATTAAAAAGTTTGTACGCTGTTGTCTGCTTGGTACCAAAGGATTCTGTAATCATTGTACTATTAAAATGTATAATCGATGAATTTTTGGCTCGTCTTAAAATATTAGAAATCGATACTTTTTTGACGCGAACCTTGTGCGACGCATCCTTATTTTATGTTTATCGTATTAAAAAATTTGTACGCTGGTGTCTGCATGGTACCAAAAGATTCTGTAATCAATGTACTATTAAAATGTATAATCGATGAATTTTTGGCTCGTCTTAAAATATTAGAAATTAATACATTTATGCCGCCGACTCTATGCGACGCATCATTAATTTATTTATAGCAAATGAAAAAGTTTGTACGCTGTTGTCTGCTTGGTACCAAATAATTCTGTAATCAATGTACTAATAAAATGTATAATCGATGAATTTTTGGCTCGTCTTAAAAAATTATAAATCGATACTTTTTTGACGCGGACCCTGCGCGACGCATCCTTAATTTATGTATAGCAAATGAAAAAGTTTGTACGCTGTTGTCTGCTTGGTACCAAAAGATTCTGTAATCAATGTACTATTAAAATGTATAATCGATGAATTTTTGGCTCGTCTTAAAATATTAGAAATCCATACTTTTTTGACGCGAACCCTGTGCGACGCATACTTATTTTATGTTTATCGTATTAAAAAATTTGTACGCTGGTGTCTGCATGGTACCAAAAGATTCTGTAATAAATGTACTATTAAAATGTATAATCGATGAATTTTTGGCTCGTCTTGAAATATTAGAAATTCATACTTTTTTGACGCGGACCCTGCGCGACGCATATTTATTTTATGTTTATCGTATTAAAAAATTTGTACGCTGGTGTCTGCATGGTACCAAAAGATTCTGTAATCAATGTACTATTAAAATGTATAATCGATGAATTTTTGGCTCGTCTTAAAATATTAGAAATTAATACATTTATGCCGCCGACCCTATGCGACGCATCCTTAATTTATTTGTAGCAAATGAAAAAGTTTGTATGCTGTTGTCTGCTTGGTACCAAAAGATTCTGTAATCAATGTAGTATTAAAATGTATAATCGATGTATTTTTGGCTCGTCTTAAAATATTAGAAATTCATACTTTTTTGACGCGGACCCTGTGCGACGCATCCTTATTTTATGTTTATCGTATTAAAAAATTTGTACGCTGGTGTCTGCATGGTACCAAAAGATTCTGTAATCAATGTACTATTAAAATGTATAATCGATGAATTTTTGGCTCGTCTTAGAATATTAGAAATCCATACTTTTTTGACGCGGATCCTGTGCGAAGCATACTTATTTTATGTTTATCGTATTAAAAAATTTGTACGCTGGTGTCTGCATGGTACCAAAAGATTCTGTAATAAATGTACTATTGAAATGTATAATCGATGAATTTTTGGCTCGTCTTAAAATATTAGAAATTCATACTTTTTTGACGCGGACCCTATGCGACGCATACATAATTTATGTATAGCAAATGAAAAAGTTTGTACGCTGTTGTCTGCTTGGTACCAAAAGATTCTGTAATCAATGTAGTATTAAAATGTATAATCGATGAATTTTTGGCTCGTCTTAAAATATTATAAATCGATACTTTTTTGACGCGGACCCTGCGCGACGCATCCTTAATTTATGTATAGCGAATGAAAAAGTTTGTACGCTGTTGTCTGCTTGGTACCAAAAGATTCTGTAATCAATGTAGTATTAAAATGTATAATCGATGAATTTTTGGCTCGTCTTGAAATATTATAAATCGATACTTTTTTGACGCGGACCCTGCGCGACGCAGCCTTAATTTATGTATAGCAAATGAAAAAGTTTGTACGCTGTTGTCTGCTTGGTACCAAAAGATTCTGTAATAAATGTACTATTAAAATGTATAATCGATGAATTTTTGGCTCGTCTTAAAATATTAGAAATTCATACTTTTTTGACGCGGACCCTGCGCGACGCATATTTATTTTATGTTTATCGTATTAAAAAATTTGTACGCTGGTGTCTGCATGGAACCAAAAGATTCTGTAATCAATGTACTATTAAAATGTATAATCGATGAATTTTTGGCTCGTCTTAAAATATTAGAAATCCATACTTTTTTGACGCGGACCCTGTGCGACGCATACTTATTTTATGTTTATCGTATTAAAAAATTTGTACGCTGGTGTCTGCATGGTACCAAAAGATTCTGTAATAAATGTACTATTAAAATGTATAATCGATGAATTTTTGGCTCGTCTTAAAATATTAGAAATTCATACTTTTTTGACGCGGACCCTATGCGACGCATACATAATTTATGTATAGCAAATGAAAAAGTTTGTACGCTGTTGTCTGCTTGGTACCAAAAGATTCTGTAATCAATGTAGTATTAAAATGTATAATCGATGAATTTTTGGCTCGTCTTAAAATATTATAAATCGATACTTTTTTGACGCGGACCCTGCGCGACGCATCCTTAATTTATGTATAGCAAATGAAAAAGTTTGTACGCTGTTGTCTGCTTGGTACCAAAAGATTCTGTAATCAATGTACTATTAAAATGTATAATCGATGAATTTTTGGCTCGTCTTAAAATATTAGAAATTCATACTTTTTTGACGCGGACCCTGCGCGACGCATATTTATTTTATGTTTATCGTATTAAAAAATTTGTACGCTGGTGTCTGCATGGAACCAAAAGATTCTGTAATCAATGTACTATTAAAATGTATAATCGATGAATTTTTGGCTCGTCTTAAAATATTAGAAATCCATACTTATTTGACGCAGACCCTGTGCGACGCATACTTATTTTATGTTTATCGTATTAAAAAATTTGTACGCTGGTGTCTGCATGGTACCAAAAGATTCTGTAATAAATGTACTATTAAAATGTATAATCGATGAATTTTTGGCTCGTCTTAAAATATTAGAAATTCATACTTATTTGACGCGGACCCTGCGCGACGCATATTTATTTTATGTTTATCGTATTAAAAAATTTGTACGCTGGTGTCTGCATGGAACCAAAAGATTCTGTAATCAATGTACTATTAAAATGTATAATCGATGAATTTTGGGCTCGTCTTAAAATATTAGAAATCCATACTTTTTTGACGCAGACCCTGTGCGACGCATACTTATTTTATGTTTATCGTATTAAAAAATTTGTACGCTGGTGTCTGCATGGTACCAAAAGATTCTGTAATAAATGTACTATTAAAATGTATAATCGATGAATTTTTGGCTCGTCTTAAAATATTAGAAATTCATACTTTTTTGACGCGGACCCTATGCGACGCATACATAATTTATGTATAGCAAATGAAAAAGTTTGTACGCTGTTGTCTGCTTGGTACCAAAAGATTCTGTAATCAATGTAGTATTAAAATGTATAATCGATGAATTTTTGGCTCGTCTTAAAATATTATAAATCGATACTTTTTTGACGCGGAACCTGTGCGACGCATCCTAATTTTATGTTTATCGTATTAAAAAATTTGTACGCTGGTGTCTGCATGGTACCAGAAGATTCTGTAATCAATGTACTATTAAAATGTATAATCGATGAATTTTTGGCTCGTCTTAAAATATTAGAAATTCATACTTTTTTGACGCGGACCCTGCGCGACGCATATTTATTTTATGTTTATCGTTTTAAAAAATTTGTACGCTGGTGTCTGCATGGAACCAAAAGATTCTGTAATCAATGTACTATTAAAATGTATAATCGATGAATTTTTGGCTCGTCTTAAAATATTAGAAATCCATACTTTTTTGACGCGGACCCTGTGCGACGCATACTTATTTTATGTTTATCGTATTAAAAAATTTGTACGCTGGTGTCTGCATGGTACCAAAAGATTCTGTAATAAATGTACTATTAAAATGTATAATCGATGAATTTTTGGCTCGTCTTAAAATATTAGAAATTCATACTTTTTTGACGCGGACCCTATGCGACGCATACATAATTTATGTATAGCAAATGAAAAAGTTTGTACGCTGTTGTCTGCTTGGTACCAAAAGATTCTGTAATCAATGTAGTATTAAAATGTATAATCGATGAATTTTTGGCTCGTCTTAAAATATTAGAAATCCATACTTTTTTGACGCGGACCCTGTGCGACGCATATTTATTTTATGTTTATCGTATTAAAAAATTTGTACGCTGGTGTCTGCATGGAACCAAAAGATTCTGTAATCAATGTACTATTAAAATGTATAATCGATGAATTTTGGGCTCGTCTTAAAATATTAGAAATCCATACTTTTTTGACGCGGACCCTATGCGACGCATACATAATTTATGTATAGCAAATGAAAAAGTTTGTACGCTGTTGTCTGCTTGGTACCAAAAGATTCTGTAATAAATGTACAATTAAAATGTATAATCGATGAATTTTTGGCTCGTCTTAAAATATTAGAAATTCATACTTTTTTGACGCGGACCCTATGCGACGCATACATAATTTATGTATAGCAAATGAAAAAGTTTGTACGCTGTTGTCTGCTTGGTACCAAAAGATTCTGTAATCAATGTAGTATTAAAATGTATAATCGATGAATTTTTGGCTCGTCTTAAAATATTATAAATCGATACTTTTTTGACGCGGACCCTGCGCGACGCATCCTTAATTTATGTATAGCAAATGAAAAAGTTTGTACGCTGTTGTCTGCTTGGTACCAAAAGATTCTGTAATCAATGTACTATTAAAATGTATAATCGATGAATTTTTGGCTCGTCTTAAAATATTAGAAATTCATACTTTTTTGACGCGGACCCTATGCGACGCATACATAATTTATGTATAGCAAATGAAAAAGTTTGTACGCTGTTGTCTGCTTGGTACCAAAAGATTCTGTAATCAATGTAGTATTAAAATGTATAATCGATGAATTTTTGGCTCGTCTTAAAATATTATAAATCGATACTTTTTTGACGCGGACCCTGCGCGACGCATCCTTAATTTATGTATAGCAAATGAAAAAGTTTGTACGCTGTTGTCTGCTTGGTACCAAAAGATTCTATAATCAATGTACTATTAAAATGTATAATCGATGAATTTTTGGCTCGTCTTAAAATATTAGAAATTCATACTTTTTTGACGCGGACCCTGCGCGACGCATATTTATTTTATGTTTATCGTATTAAAAAATTTGTACGCTGGTGTCTGCATGGAACCAAAAGATTCTGTAATCAATGTACTATTAAAATGTATAATCGATGAATTTTTGGCTCGTCTTAAAATATTAGAAATCCATACTTTTTTGACGCGGACCCTGTGCGACGCATACTTATTTTATGTTTATCGTATTAAAAAATTTGTACGCTGGTGTCTGCATGGTACCAAAAGATTCTGTAATCAATGTACTATTAAAATGTATAATCGATGAATTTTTGGCTCGTCTTAAAATATTAGAAATTAATACATTTACGCCGCTGACCCTATGCGACGCAACATTATTTTATGTATATCAAGTTAAAAAATTTGTACGCTGGTGTCTGTTTGGTACCAAATGATTCTATAATCAATGTACTATTAAAATGTATATTCGATGAATTTTTGGCTCGTCTTAAAATATTAGAAATCGATACTTTTTTGACGCGGACCCTGTGCGACGCATCTTTATTTTATTTTTATCGTATTAAAAAGTTTGTACGCTGTTGTCTGCTTGGTACCAAAGGATTCTGTAATCATTGTACTATTAAAATGTATAATCGATGAATTTTTGGCTCGTCTTAAAATATTAGAAATCGATACTTTTTTGGCGCGAACCTTGTGCGACGCATCCTTATTTTATGTTTATCGTATTAAAAAATTTGTACGCTGGTGTCTGCATGGTACCAAAAGATTCTGTAATCAATGTACTATTAAAATGTATAATCGATGAATTTTTGGCTCGTCTTAAAATATTAGAAATTAATACATTTATGCCGCCGACTCTATGCGACGCATCCTTAATTTATTTATAGCAAATGAAAAAGTTTGTACGCTGTTGTCTGCTTGGTACCAAATAATTCTGTAATCAATGTACTAATAAAATGTATAATCGATGAATTTTTGGCTCGTCTTAAAATAGTAGAAATTGATACTTTTTTGACGCGGAACCTGTGCGACGCATCCTTATTTTATGTTTATCGTATTAAAAAATTTGTACGCTGGTGTCTGCATGGTACCAAAAGATTCTGTAATAAATGTACTATTAAAATGTATAATCGATGAATTTTTGGCTCGTCTTAAAATATTAGAAATCGATACTTTTTTGACGCGGACCCTATGCAACGCAATCTTATTTTATTTATATCAAGTTAAAAAATTTGTACGCTGGTGTCTGTTTGGTACCAAATGATTCTGTAATCAATGTAGTATTAAAATGTATAATCGATGAATTTTTGGCTCGTCTTAAAATATTAGAAATCAATACTTATTTACCGCTGACCCTATGCAACGCAATCTTATTTTATGTATATCAAGTTAAAAAATTTGTACGCTGGTGCCTGTTTGGTACCAAATGATTCTGTAATCAATGTAGTATTAAAATGTATAATCGATGAATTTTTGGCTCGTCTTAAAATATTAGAAATCGATACTTTTTTACCGCTGACCCTATGCGACGCAACATTACTTTATGTATTTCAAGTTAAAAAATTTGTACGCTGGTGTCTGTTTGGTACCAAATGATTCTATAATAAATGTACTATTAAAATGTATAATCGATGAATTTTTGGCTCGTCTTAAAATATTAGAAATTCATACTTTTTTGACGCGGACCCTGTGCGACGCATCCTTATTTTATGTTTATCGTATTAAAAAATGTGTACGCTGGTGTCTGCATGGTACCGAAAGATTCTGTAATCAATGTAGTATTAAAATGTATAATCGATGAATTTTTGGCTCGTCTTAAAATATTAGAAATCAATACTTATTTACCGCTGACCCTATGCAACGCAATCTTATTTTATGTATATCAAGTTAAAAAATTTGTACGCTGGTGTCTGCATGGTACCAAAAGATTCTGTAATAAATGTACTATTAAAATGTATAATCGATGAATTTTTGGCTCGTCTTAAAATATTAGAAATTCATACTTTTTTGACGCGGACCCTGCGCGACGCATATTTATTTTATGTTTATCGTATTAAAAAATTTGTACGCTGGTGTCTGCATGGAAACAAAAGATTCTGTAATCAATGTAGTATTAAAATGTATAATCGATGAATTTTTGGCTCGTCTTAAAATATTATAAATCGATACTTTTTTGACGCGGACCCTGCGCGACGCATCCTTAATTTATGTATAGCAAATGAAAAAGTTTGTACGCTGTTGTCTGCTTGGTACCAAAAGATTCTGTAATCAATGTACTATTAAAATGTATAACCGATGAATTTTTGGCTCGTCTTAAAATATTAGAAATTAATACATTTATGCTGCCGACCCTATGCGACGCATCCTTAATTTATTTGTAGCAAATGAAAAAGTTTGTACGCTGTTGTCTGCTTGGTACCAAAAGATTCTGTAATCAATGTACTATTAAAATGTATAATCGATGAATTTTTGGCTCGTCTTAAAATATTATAAATCGATACTTTTTTGACGCGGACCCTGCGCGACGCATCCTTAATTTATGTATAGCAAATGAAAAAGTTTGTACGCTGTTGTCTGCTTGGTACCAAAAGATTCTGCAATCAATGTACTATTAAAATGTATAATCGATGAATTTTTGGCTCGTCTTAAAATATTAGAAATTCATACTTTTTTGACGCGGACCCTATGCGACGCATACATAATTTATGTATAGCAAATGAAAAAGTTTGTACGCTGTTGTCTGCTTGGTACCAAAAGATTCTGTAATCAATGTAGTATTAAAATGTATAATCGATGAATTTTTGGCTCGTCTTAAAATATTATAAATCGATACTTTTTTGACGCGGACCCTGCGCGACGCATCCTTAATTTATGTATAGCAAATGAAAAAGTTTGTACGCTGTTGTCTGCTTGGTACCAAAAGATTCTATAATCAATGTACTATTAAAATGTATAATCGATGAATTTTTGGCTCGTCTTAAAATATTAGAAATCCATACTTTTTTGACGCGGAACCTGTGCGACGCATATTTATTTTATGTTTATCGTATTAAAAAATTTGTACGCTGGTGTCTGCATGGTACCAAAAGATTCTGTAATAAATGTACTATTAAAATGTATAATCGATGAATTTTTGGCTCGTCTTAAAATATTAGAAATCCATACTTTTTTGACGCGGACCCTGCGCGACGCATATTTATTTTATGTTTATCGTATTAAAAAATTTGTACGCTGGTGTCTGCATGGAACCAAAAGATTCTGTAATCAATGTACTATTAAAATGTATAATCGATGAATTTTTGGCTCGTCTTAAAATATTAGAAATCCATACTTTTTTGACGCAGACCCTGTGCGACGCATACTTATTTTATGTTTATCGTATTAAAAAATTTGTACGCTGGTGTCTGCATGGTACCAAAAGATTCTGTAATAAATGTACTATTAAAATGTATAATCGATGAATTTTTGGCTCGTCTTAAAATATTAGAAATTCATACTTTTTTGACGCGGACCCTGCGCGACGCATATTTATTTTATGTTTATCGTATTAAAAAATTTGTACGCTGGTGTCTGCATGGAACCAAAAGATTCTGTAATCAATGTAGTATTAAAATGTATAATCGATGAATTTTTGGCTCGTCTTAAAATATTATAAATCGATACTTTTTTGACGCGGACCCTGCGCGACGCATCCTTAATTTATGTATAGCAAATGAAAAAGTTTGTACGCTGTTGTCTGCTTGGTACCAAAAGATTCTATAATCAATGTACTATTAAAATGTATAATCGATGAATTTTTGGCTCGTCTTAAAATATTAGAAATCCATACTTTTTTGACGCGGAACCTGTGCGACGCATATTTATTTTATGTTTATCGTATTAAAAAATTTGTACGCTGGTGTCTGCATGGTACCAAAAGATTCTGTAATAAATGTACTATTAAAATGTATAATCGATGAATTTTTGGCTCGTCTTAAAATATTAGAAATCCATACTTTTTTGACGCGGACCCTGCGCGACGCATATTTATTTTATGTTTATCGTATTAAAAAATTTGTACGCTGGTGTCTGCATGGAACCAAAAGATTCTGTAATCAATGTACTATTAAAATGTATAATCGATGAATTTTTGGCTCGTCTTAAAATATTAGAAATCCATACTTTTTTGACGCAGACCCTGTGCGACGCATACTTATTTTATGTTTATCGTATTAAAAAATTTGTACGCTGGTGTCTGCATGGTACCAAAAGATTCTGTAATAAATGTACTATTAAAATGTATAATCGATGAATTTTTGGCTCGTCTTAAAATATTAGAAATTCATACTTTTTTGACGCGGACCCTGCGCGACGCATATTTATTTTATGTTTATCGTATTAAAAAATTTGTACGCTGGTGTCTGCATGGAACCAAAAGATTCTGTAATCAATGTACTATTAAAATGTATAATCGATGAATTTTGGGCTCGTCTTAAAATATTAGAAATCCATACTTTTTTGACGCAGACCCTGAGCGACGCATACTTATTTTATGTTTATCGTATTAAAAAATTTGTACGCTGGTGTCTGCATGGTACCAAAAGATTCTGTAATAAATGTACTATTAAAATGTATAATCGATGAATTTTTGGCTCGTCTTAAAATATTAGAAATTCATACTTTTTTGACGCGGACCCTATGCGACGCATACATAATTTATGTATAGCAAATGAAAAAGTTTGTACGCTGTTGTCTGCTTGGTACCAAAAGATTCTGTAATCAATGTAGTATTAAAATGTATAATCGATGAATTTTTGGCTCGTCTTAAAATATTATAAATCGATACTTTTTTGACGCGGAACCTGTGCGACGCATCCTAATTTTATGTTTATCGTATTAAAAAATTTGTACGCTGGTGTCTGCATGGTACCAGAAGATTCTGTAATCAATGTACTATTAAAATGTATAATCGATGAATTTTTGGCTCGTCTTAAAATATTAGAAATCCATACTTTTTTGACGCGGACCCTGTGCGACGCATATTTATTTTATGTTTATCGTATTAAAAAATTTGTACGCTGGTGTCTGCATGGTACCAAAAGATTCTGTAATAAATGTACTATTAAAATGCATAATCGATGAATTTTTGGCTCGTCTTAAAATATTAGAAATCGATACTTTTTTACCGCTGACCCTATGCGACGCAACATTACTTTATGTATTTCAAGTTAAAAAATTTGTACGCTGGTGTCTGTTTGGTACCAAATGATTCTATAATAAATGTACTATTAAAATGTATAATCGATGAATTTTTGGCTCGTCTTAAAATATTAGAAATTCGTACTTTTTTGACGCGGACCCTGTGCGACGCATCCTTATTTTATGTTTATCGTATTAAAAAATGTGTACGCTGGTGTCTGCATGGTACCGAAAGATTCTGTAATCAATGTAGTATTAAAATGTATAATCGATGAATTTTTGGCTCGTCTTAAAATATTAGAAATCAATACTTATTTACCGCTGACCCTATGCAACGCAATCTTATTTTATGTATATCAAGTTAAAAAATTTGTACGCTGGTGCCTGTTTGGTACCAAAAGTTTCTGTAATCAATGTACTATTAAAATGTATAATCGATGAATTTTTGGCTCGTCTTAAAATATTAGAAATTGATACATTTATGCCGCTGACCCTATGCGACGCATCCTTATTTGTGTATAGCAAATGAAAAAGTTTGTACGCTGTTGTCTGCTTTGTATCAAAAGATTCTGTAATCATTGAACTATTAAAATGTATAATCGATGAATTTTTGGCTCGTCTTAAAATATTAGAAATCTATTTTGACGCGGACCCTGTGCGACGCATCCTTATTTTATGTTTATCGTATTAAAAAATTTGTACGCTGGTGTCTGCTTGGTACCAAAAGATTCTGTAATCATCCGATTTATATTTGATATATATCGAGCCTTTATATTCTTAGTGTATAATACAATGTACTATCGAAATATACAAGCAATAAATTTTGAATATTAAAAATCGATACTTTGTAGCAGCGGATCCTATATGGCGCAAACTTTTATTATGTATATCAAATAAAAGAATTTGCACGCTCGTATCTATTTGGAATAAAAATAATCTGCAAACAACGTACTATTGAAAAAAACAATCGATAAATTATTGGCTCTTTGTATTTAATAAATACGAGCATGCAAATTATTTTATATAATATACATAATATAAGTCCGCGCAATGTAGGGTTCGCGGCTACAAAGTTTCATCTTTAACTATTCTACAAAAAGTATAGAATTTATCGCTTGTTTTTTTAATAGTACATTTTATGCAGATTATTTTTATATCAAACAGATTCGAGCGTACAAATTTTTTCGTTTAATACACATAGTATAATTCTTCGTTATGGAATTTGCGCCGTATTTTATATATTTCAACAGTACATTATCTGCACAATATGATGGTACCATCAGCATACCAGCCTACAAACTTTTTGATCTAATATACGTAAAATGAATCCGCGCCGTATGTGGTCCGCGGTTTAAAAATTTCATTTCCAATATTTTAAACCGAGCCAAAAATTATTCTTTGATATATTTCAACAGTACATTATCTGCACAATATGATGGTACCATCAGCATACCAGCGTTCAAACTTTTTGGTATAATATACGTAATATAATTGTTCGCTGTATGGGTTCAGCGGCTTAAAAATTTTAATTTTTAATATTTTAAAACAAGCCAAAAATTAATTGTATATATTTTTCAATAGTGTATTGTTTACAGATTATTTTGGTACCATAAGCATACCAACGTACAAACTTTTTGATCTAATATACGTAAAATAAATGCGCGCCGTATGTAGTCCGCGGTATAAAAATTTTAATTTCCAATATTTTAAAACGAGCCAAAAATTATTCTACTATATATTTCAACAGTACATTATCTGCACAATATGATGGTACCATCAGCATACCAGCCTACAAACTTTTTGGTATAATATACGAAATATAATTGTGCGCCGTATGAGATCATCGGATTAAAAATTTTAATTTTCAATATTTCAAAACGAGCCAAAAATTATTCTATTATATATTTCAACAGTACATTATCTGCACAATATGATGGTACCATCAGCATACCAGCCTACAAACTTTTTGGTATAATATACGAAATATAATTGTGCGCCGTATGAGATCATCGGATTAAAAATTTTAATTTTCAATATTTCAAAACGAGCCAAAAATTATTCTATTATATATTTCAACAGTACATTATCTGCACAATATGATGGTACCATCAGCATACCAGCCTACAAACTTTTTGATCTAATATACGTAAAATAAATGCGCGCCGTATGTAGTCCGCGGTTTAAAAATTTTAATTTCCAATATTTTGAAACGAGCCAAAAATTATTCTTTTATATATTTCAACATTACATTGTGTGCACATTATGATGTTAAATGTTCTACGACTTACACAGGCCTTAATTTTTGAATTGAAAGCTTAAACGTTTTTTGCGAAAATTAAGGCCTGGGTAAGTCGTCCAACATTTTCTGAGGTCTTATTTTGTAGATCTGGAAGAGACCTTTAAAACGCGCCCAAAGAAAATGTTCTACTACTTACACTGGCCTTAATTTTCGCAAAAAACGTTTAAACTTTGTGAATTCAAAAATTAAGGTCTGTGTAAGTCGTAGAACATTTGCTGAGGACTCATTTTGTTCGTCTTAAAGAGATCTTTAAAAGATCTTTAAAAGTTCGTCTTGAAGAGATCTTTAAAATAACGTTTAAACTGGGAAAGGTTAAGGCCTCTATAAAGCCTAAAACATTTTCTGTCGGCTCGTTTTGTAGGTTTTGAAGAAATCTTTTAAAAATCTCTTCTATAAAGCCTAGAACAGAAAATGTTTTAGGCTTTATAGAGGCCTTAATCTTTTCAAGTTTAAACGTTTATCGGGAAAATTCAGCAAACTATAAAATTAAAATAGCAATATGTTGTGAATAATATGTTGTAATACCTTATCCTCGATTAATATTTTTGTTACAGAAATCAGCTGATTAAAACGTTAATTTGCTAATTAATTTTTAAAATAAGAATATATGTTATAATATTTAAAATAATAATATGTTTTAAATAATGTATATTATAATTCCTTAAACTCGATTAATATTTATGACAGCTATCAGCTGATTTCTGTCAAAAAATATTAATCGTAGATAAAGCATTATAACATATTATTTATAAAATTATTATTTTAATTTTTATAAAATATTTTTATTTTAAAATTTAATTAACAATGTAATGCTTTAATCATCTGATTTCTGTCAAAAAATATTAATCAAGTTTAAACAAACTTTATATAAAAACATCATTCTTTTTTATATAAAATCGAGGAATGGCGTAGCGCGCGCTTGTGTTGTTCTAATTCTTTTCTAAAAAAGACATATTAAGTCGATTCTCGTAAGTATTGTTGCCTTTTTTCCGCGAAAATATTAATCAAGTTTAAAGTATTATAACATATTATTATTTTATTTTATTTTATTTTGGACTAACTGTCAAACTGCTAGCTGCTAACCCTCGCGATGACAGCCTCTTCATGCTACAAATATAACACATAAGGCGAATGTCAAAAATATTAATCAAGTTTAAAGTATTATAACATATTATTTAAAACATATTATTATTTTATTTTATTTTATTTTGGACTAACTGTCAAACTGCTAACTGCTAACCCTCGTGATGACAGCCTTTCGATGCTACGAATATAACACACAACGCAAATCGACAGAAAGCCAATCAGCATTGCGGAAAAGAGGCAACCATACACTTCGAGACTTTCGAGATGACTTCGATACATTCGAGAATCGACTTAACATGCCTTTTTTAGATAGGGATTCTTTTTAATATAAAATTGAAGAATGGCGCGCTTGTAGCATGCGCTTGTGTCATTTTAGTTCCTTTCTAAAAAAAGGCATGTTAAGTCGATTTTTACAAGTATTGTTGCCTCTTTTTCGCGATGTTGATTAGCTGTTTCGATTTGCGTTATATTTATAGCATCGAGAGGCTGTCATTGCGAGGATTAGCAGTTTGACAGTTTGTCCAAAATAAAATAAAATAAAATAATATGTTTTAAATAATATGTTTTAATACTATAATTTCGATTTTCGGTTAATATTTTTGATTAGTTTGATAGTTAGTTTGTTTGATAGTTATCAGCTGATTTCTGTCAAAATATGTTAATCGCGGACAAAGTATATATTATAAGTATATATTATAACTATAACATATTATATTATTTATAACATATTATTATAATTAAAATAATATTTTGTAAGTAATATAATATATTATAATACTTTATTCGCGATTAATATTTTTTGACAGGAATCAGTTGATAACTGATTTGAGTTTAAAGTATTGTAACATATTATTTAAAACATAATATATTATTTTATTTTATTTTTTTTTGACAAACTGTCAAACTTCTAATTCTCGCGATGACAGTTGCTCGATGCTATGAATATAACGCACAACGCGAATCGAGAATCGAAACAGCCAATCATCGCGGATAAGCGACAACAATAACATGCCTCTTTTTAGAAAGGGATTATATAATCCTTTTCTTGTTTATTGAAATAATGAAAAAGGAAAGAAACGATAATATTCACAGAAAGAAATCGCTTTCTATGATTTTGAAACAAATTTAAACCAAATACGCACTCTCATATGAGAAACAAAAAATCATAAAACTTTTTTAATTATGAAGGAGTAATATAATAATGAGATGCTACGTCACATAATGGTGAAATATAAGATTTAAAAAAAATACAGATATATGAGTGTGTGACTTCAAAGTTATATGGCGTTATAGAGGATTAATATTAATTTAAGAACAGTTTAGCAATATCAATGTTGTTAGCAATACATATAAAGATATCGAATAAAATTTTGAACATATTTACATGACGTATTTTTTACGTGGTGGTTCCTGGAGTTTTCCATCGCATTAATATCGATTATATGCATACATCAACAATTTTTCACTCACCGGGAAACTTGCAAAGTTGATCGCAGACGTCGATTGTCTCGTGGAACAATCGCACGATCTGTTCACGACGAATTTGAAAGATCATCACTTTGAAAAACACAACAAGGATCCCGGCGAAGATGCATCCATCGTCCGTAACGATCGAAAGATCGTCGAAATTCGAACAAATATCAGCTAACAGTGTCACCATGAAGACGATCATAACTACCAAAATAAACTTGTTATACGCGAAGTACAAACATTTTAACAAGAAGGACGAATCGGAGTCAAGAGCCCATAAGCCAATGTACCTGTAAACATAAAACACAGAAATGTCAAGAGAGAAGACGAGAGAGATTAATTTTGTGTGTGTGTGAAGTCTATCAATAAAATTCACAAATTGCATTAATTGACACGAATTTTGAGATGCATTTATAAGAGGTAAACGAGACTATGTGCAATAATATATTTATAGCGGATATTAATAATATTTATAATATGTATATAAATATAATATTACTATATTTATTTCTCACTTTAAATAAGTGATACGCAGAGCACTCAATTTTCGAAATTGCTCCAAAAGACTGTCGGTCGTTCTTCTTCGTGACATTCCTATACGATGCCACTTCGTGACTATGACGGATAAAGGACTCGTGCTAGGGCATAAGAGGTCACCTATGCTGCGTGGGTACAATTCCTCGAGCGGTATATATATTTAAGTGTTGCATCGAGGGTCGTTTGAGAATTCATATTGTACTTCCGTTTTCCTCGCGAAAAATCACTCCTGATAAAGACAGGCGATTTTATTGTCGGTTCTTCAAATTATAGACCCTCTCGTTCATCGTGACACATGTGTCTCGTTTCCCTCGCTTATTCCTCCTTGCCGATATAATTTACGAAAGTACCGGTAATTGCATTTCTGCGAGTAATTTGCCGCAATACATTTCTCCGTAAAATCTCCTCGCACGATTCGTTTCATTTGCTTGACAGGATGTTTTGCTATGATAAGAGGAATATAGAGGAATAATTTACCGAGTCGCAAATGACGAGCGTCTAAAACGACATATCATTTTCCACTTAAAGAAATAAGCAACTTGCTTGCAAATTTAATGATGTGTGTTTTACTGTAGGACGATTCACATACATTACTCTATAAGCAGTATTGTCAATCGTGTTGGGTTTATGTAACAACGCTTGTGATTCACGATCCCCCAGTAAGAATGGAAAATAATTTTGCATTTTACAGATTTATTAAATCCTTTATTTTATTGTTAGTTGTAAATGATTGAACCCAATAAACGTATATTTAATTGCATATAATCAATCTTATAAAATATATATTTTATACTTGTTAATTGTAAAATTATAATATATACTTAAATAAAATTAAAATTTGTTTTAAATAAAAAAAATAAATTCCGGTACCGGGAATCGAACCCGAGCCTCCTGGGTGAGAGCCAGGTATCCTAGCCACTAGACCATACCGGATTATGTGAGGTAGTTCTTGACAATCGAAGAAATAGTGAACTACTGCACATTAAAATTGTAATATATTTATATATTGCAAATATTTTTATATCTAATATATAATATTGTTAGCTTTTAACAAGCTATTTTCTGCAGAAATTTATTATAAGAGACTTAATAACAAATAAACTTATTATTTACTTAATAATAAATAACTTATTATTATAGACTTTTATATTCAGTAATATAATTACTGCTGCCATGGATAATTATAATAATTGCTGCCATATCTGTGTGTAACATAAATATTTATATATTATATAATTAAAGATTATTAAAAAAGATCCTCGGAAGAGTATAACAAGAAATATTGATCATGAAGGGAATAAAAAATTAACTAATGCATATTTTGATAAATTCATTGTTTCTGGTTGCATATTTACTGATTATTGATATAAAAATAATAAATTGCAAAATATATTATAAGCAAAAAGATTTGTCAGAAGTGGGATTCGAACCCACGCCCTCAGAGAGGACCAGAACGCCCGTGCTCGGTCTGAACCGAGAAGGTTAACCTTGAGTCTGGCGCCTTAGACCGCTCGGCCATCCTGACAATTTGCTTCTGCTTCTTTTAATAATCTATATCATGTACATACATATAATAAAATATGGTTTGAGTTTATGTAATATATAAATAATTTGCATATAAGTAAATATCACACAAATTCAACAAATAATATACATTATGTGCAGACATAATCTATAATATTCAAAATTTATCAGAAAATGTTTTCTTCTGTAGAAATAAAATAAAAAATTATGCAAAATTTTACACAAAATCATATATATTTGTTTCTTCTTAGATTCTTTATATTCTATAATATTATTATGTGCAAAAAATTTGTCAGAAGTGGGATTCGAACCCACGCCCTCAGAGAGGACCAGAAAGCCCGAAAAACTCAGTCTTGAACCGAGAAGGTGTGAACCTTGAGTCTGGCGCCTTAGACCGCTCGGCCATCCTGACAGTTGAACTCATCTTCGTTAAAATTATCTCATTAGAATGAGTGCTTGAACATGTATATGTATATATACGTATATTGCACTAAAAAAAAATAAAGATTTTTCATTACTATTGTAAAGTACGCAACTTGTACAGCAATAAATTATCAAAAAATATATAAAATTGTAAGTTATAAAAAAAATCAAGTGACAACAAAAGATGTTTCCGCCCGGGATCGAACCGGGGACCTTGTGCGTGTGAAGCACACGTGATAACCACTACACTACGGAAACTAGTTGCTAGGTACCTGTTCTAGCTGGATACATAAATGGCTTATAAGAATTTTAATAACCAAACTTCATAATCTAATTGATTAAAATGCAATATTTTGTCTATATCAAGAAAAATAAAATAATCAAAATAATTAATAAAATTAAAATAATTAATAAAAAATAAGAAATAAATAATTAATTAATATGCATTAATCAATAATTTGTAAATTAATACTTCGCAAGAATTTAAAGAAATTCAAATACATTATGAATTGCATACACCTTATTTTACCTTATTTCTCTTCTATTATTAGTTCTCCCTATTATTCGTTTTTTTCTATATTTAGTTATATAATTTATAAATAATTATTTATATTTAACTTTACAAAACAACTTCCCTGTAATGAATTGAAAGAAATGTAATAATAGAAGATTTTAATGCAAAGAAATGCTGCGCCGTTATGTTCACACATAAATTCAAGGAATTTGCACCATTCATTGCAAAAAACATATAATGCTGGTATGGTAAATATTATAGTATTTTTAAAATTATAAATTGCATGGCGTATGGCATTAAATTGGATCTTTGCTTTAGGGAATGCTGCGGAACTCTAGCGTTTCGAGATATTTGTCATGGTCCAAAGAGATTTACATTCCCGAATCCAGACAATAATATTGTGTATTACGATTGTAATTACTTATAAATTATAGTACTCAAATATGTGCGATTTGCTCTGTCCATATCATTGACGATTGCATTTCTTACGCAGAGATGATTACAATGTGACCTGTTCGAATGAACGATAAACATCACGTTTGAGCAAAAATGTTGAACAAAAATGTTGAGCAAAAATGTACGGCATCGACAGTCATAAATTAAAGCAAATCCGAGAATCTCGTGATGTCCCTTGACGATTCGTGCGTGCGTAAAAATTGTGAACGTTAATTCTCTCTCTCATTTCGAATTTCGCCCTAAGTACAACGTCTGCCCTGCTCTCATCCACTTTTTTCGAAACTCAATTAACGCATCTCTTCCGTGGAATTTTTCCCACGACCTGTTTTAATCAAAGAGAGAAACATACTTATTATTTATATACTTAAGGACCACATAAGAAGTGTTTACAGAAAAAATAAGAACGAGCGAAAATAAGAGAAATACACTTCAAATCGCACAGTCATTAAATCTGAAATTTATCGAAGGGTCGGAACTTCGCAATCGCGGGAGCTGCAATAAAAGGAAAAAAAATGACAAGCGTAAAAAGCCATTGAACGGTTTAATCTTATCATAATAGAGGGATTACATAAAGACTTTTATTTATTGAATACGGAAAAAATTCAGGTGGTTTGCATCTTTATATCCTCGAATAAAAGCGGTACGAATGCGAGAGAGAGAAAAGCGTTTTCATCGTATAAATAATATAAAAAGAATTAAAATTTCCGCTATTGTGCGGACGATGCGGTCCAACACACAATGCAATGTCTCGTAATTCTTTCGAAATCTAGATCATCTCATTTTCACGCGTGCCGAGCATGATAACGGTACTGAACACTAGAATTGATCTCGGATCGAGAGATCTCCGCTCTTCAAATTTCACGTCGGAAAATTATGTACGTCTTCAAGATGCGATTGTGCCAATTCGTGTGCATTGTACCATGAAATGCTTCTCGGCCACTTAGCGGGCGCAAATTTGGGACAATTCGCATATTGATATCAATATATCTTAATCATAAACGTAATGATCGCATGATTCGTCACCCTCGGTAGATATTGATGCTGCAAGGGTCCATTTACGTTCCTTCTTTTACCTCACTTTACTGCATCGATTCTGGTAATACTTGAAGAGTGAAACACTTTATTATATTACAATTACTGGTAAACACATAATCTGAAATCTAGATATTAATTCAATTATAAATTTCATCAAACAAATTTGTACAAATACATATGTATATACATATATATAAAAAAAGAATACAAGTTTATTAGAAAATCAAATTTTTGTTTTATAATAGATTATTAATGAGTTCGAGAAAATAACCAGCTGGAAGAAACGAGAAAGTTTTTATATATAGCATAGATTTATTTACAAAATTACAATAAATTATATTGGAAGTGGCTCGATTTTAATCAACTCATTGTCAGAATCATATGTGACTAATGTGTGTGTCATACTAAACGATCGAGATTATTCTATACATTTGACTAAACGATATTAATTCTCGCCCAACCGAAAATCATTTCGTCAATCTTTCATTTTTACAAGTTTCTCTAGCATCGTAAAGTATACATAATTTTATATATATTTTATTATATATATTTTACATAATATAATTATACATGTGCATTTTTCTTTTCTTTCTCTTCCCCTTCGTTTATAAAATAGAAATAAAATATTTTCGACAGAAGATGTCTAAAATTTCTGCAAAAGTAAACATAATATAATAAAACGTAAAATAACAAAAAATAAAGGTGATTAGTTTCAAATATGTAAAAGAAAAGAAAAATTTGTGACTCGTCTCACAAGTGATATAATTTTCCATGCGTTTGAAAAATAATTCGGTGGTGCGAGAGCTAATACGGAGATCAGTATTCATATTTCGAATGTATCTTATACGTGAACACAATACTAACATAATCGGACGTGTAATTTTGGGATGTAGTAGTGAGATTATTATGCATGTTATATATATTAACGATTGCATTCAGGAAATACAATCATTGGACAGAATACGCGATGTTGTCGAAGGACTCTATAGTCAGACTAACTGCCTAGTCAATAGCTAGATTTTTTGCCTAATCTCAAGTAAAATGATGTAAAATAATAATTGCCTGGACTATATTGCATCTTCAAAAATTATGGCTAAAATTGATTCGAATGCCAAATGCTACTATTTAATGTATATAATTGAGCATCGCTATTCGTGTGTAAACATCTAATCAGTGCCATAAAGTCCTGCGCACAATAGAGAAATTAATTATTTGCTAAAAATAATAATGCAATATTACGAGCAGCATGCAAATACGCTTCCGCGAACAAGAGAGATTCCTGGTTATTATTTTTCTAAATATTAATATATATAGTTATAAGCCTGGAATATTTACGACTACTTATATCCTGGAATAAATACAACGGGGGATAAAATGCATGCAATTAACTGTAATTAAATATACATTGTAAATTCGTCCTTATTCGTGAACATGAAGTTCATCTCTCAACGAGTGTAATTAGTAATTATCAAATTAATTAATTGTCTATATAAACAAGTATCTAATTTTAACACCTATCTAATATATTAACACAACCGTGCCAATATTGACACACACTGGTACATTTCACAAGATGTTAAGATTAATATATTTTTAGTGATATACATATCCTACAAAAATACAGAATAAGTATTAATTACTCTTCACACCTAAAAAAACTTATCACACATTATAATCTATATAAATTATAAAAGATTACTATCCTTTTGTATTAAAAAAACGGAACTTAATTCTATTATATAATATAATCTATCGCATTTTTAATACTTATGAAGAAATATTGTGTAGAAATATAGGATAATATAGGGTGAACTTTTTATCGAACAATCAAACTCACCCTGTATAAAAAAACAAGTGTACATTATAAAAAATTTAAACAAAAATCGCTGCCAATATGCAAAAAAAGAAAAAAGAAACTTACTCGTTTATTGACGAACTCACTTTTTCCTCTTATCGCAATCAGTCGTCTTTTGAATGATCAGCTTATTCCGCTGTCTGGTTACCTTAGTCGTCGAGCGAGTGTTAGGGGCGATCTGTTTCAATCCCTGCTGTAGAGCTCTACAGGGACTGGCTGCACGCGGGGGTGTTGTACCTTTCAGAAGAGCCTCGACGTCCGCCAATCGCTTCTTCAGCGCCCTGTTCTCCTTCTTGTATCTCGCGAGTTCGGAATCCTTGTCCAGCCTTTCGTGGCCGGAGCTGCTCGTCTCCTCCGCAAAGTGTCTAAAGACGGCATGCAACTTGTCCTCATACTGCCTCTGCATCAGAACCATTCGTCTCTCGGCCTCCATCAGCCGCCAATCCTGATTCGCGATGTGCGTCTCCAGCTCCGTTACCTGAACTTCCAGACTCTTCGAGCTCTCCTTCAAGTCGATCACCTTGCGAAAGTACTTCATGAATAACGTTATTATCTCACCGTGAGAGAGCTTCTTCAAACGTTCCATCAGCATCCTCTCGCCCTTCTCGCGCTGAGACTGATTCTCATCGAAGTCCTTTCTTCCACATATCATTTCGTTCTTATGCTCGATCATCGCGTCGATAGCCTCGATGGTTTCGCCGCATTCCAGTAATTTACGTTCCTCGATCGTAGTCAGAGTTCTCTCCTTTTGAAATTTCTCGTCCAAGTCGCATTTCTCGTCCACCAAACAATCTCGGGTGTGTCTCAAATTTCTAATCTCGTGCCGTAGAGCCTCCTTCTCGTCCGTATCCGCGGTTCTCTCCAAATCCATGGACTTTTCCTTCAAAACGTGATCCAGATGAGATATTCTCGCACTTACATCCAACAAGTTCTTCTTCTTATCCAAGCAATCGATCTTCGATTTTGCATTATGTTTCTCATCCTCGCTCTCCGATTGCATTTCCTTCAACTTGGAAGCAGTTAAGTTGTACTTCTCCTCGAGTTCGCGAATCTTCTGTTGATCCTTTGCGAGCTCCTCCTCCAATTGCTTCTTACGCTCTTCTTCTCGTTTTAGTTGTCGCTTCAACTTATCCATCTGCTTCTTAGAAGTATTCAGCGAGGCTTCGAGCTCTAGAATCTTTTTCGTCGAATCACCCGCAATTTGCTTTATCGTGTCTATATCTATCAATCGTTTTTCGTAATGTAAAGCGTTACTTTTCATCACTTCAATGTCTTTCTTGTGTAACGACTTACCCTCAGGTTCCTTGTACATAAATGCATTTTCCGCCTGCGCTAATTGTGTTCTCGTATTGTAATACTCTTCTTCCAATTTATTACGTTTACGTTGAAATCTTTGTTTTGCATTGGTGCGCGTATCAGAATTCTTAATCATATCCGCTATAAAACGTTGCTTAATTTTAATTGTCGTCTGCAGTTCTTCGATACGTTTATGAGCTCCATCCAAATTTGATTGAATCTTCTTCACTTGTGTTTGCTTTGCTTCGTTATTTAATGTTAGGGCCTTCAATTCCTTGATAGGTTCAGGTATCTCTGTGTTTTTGAGAGCATCCAGTAACAAATCTGGCGAGTTGTCATTTTGTATTGCAAGGAAATTATCATTAACGGCATTATCATTAATGTTAATTTCCGATTCACGATTATCTAACATACATGGTTTAGTATATTCTGACATATGGTTTCCAAGGTTTTGATTAGGATAAGGTTTCAAACTGTCATTGAAGACTAATACTTCATTGCACATGTCGGAACCAGGAAGCATAGAATTTCTCCTAGAATTTGGATTCCTTATTGGTACAGGACGAGCTACCGGTACATAATTATTATTTACAGATCTTGTCACTGATGGAGATATAAGCCCAATATTTGTTTCTTTGAAATCGTCCTTTTTAGAGCCGACAATTATATCTGTTTCTATTTTAAACTTGTTCATAAACTCATCCAGCTTCTCCAGAAAATCCGGACTTTCCGAGCTCACATCGCTTTGATCCTCTTCGTCATCTTCATCTTCGTCCTCCTCGGCATCGGATAATTCGCTCTCCGAACTGGAGGTGCAATTGGAATTAAGCTTAAGTTTTACTTGATTCGCGGATTCGTCCGTTTTTTCGTCAGTTTCGGTTACTTCCTCAATACGTTCCAATGATCTCCTTGTATTCTCTGCATATCCTTGCAAACTAGTGGTCTCATCGCTGGTTATACATTCTTCGTACTCTTGTTTCATGCACAGCCACTGCTCAATTTGATCCTGTTCGGTGTGCGGCAAGATATTATTCGTCATGAGTTTTGTAAATAGGCCTTCCGCATTAGAGACCAACTTAGACCACTGAGCAGCTGCAAATTCTAATCTAAACAAATCTGCACTGGAACTACGTTCTCCGGAAGTAGCAGGCGTCATTGTATCATGCGTCTCTTCACCGGCCTGTTCGTTTTCCTCTTCAGTTAATTGATCACGATGTTGATAGGATGGCATTGTATCGATATATGTTGTATAACACTGATGATTATTCAATATTGTATGATATTGACCCCATGGTCCGTAATGCATCATTTTATCCACCTCATATAATCTCATCTAACAAAGCGCTTGTCTGCTTGAATAAGTTAATTGGAACCTGCAAGAGTTTCATTTATTTTATTGTCATGTTTAAGCAAAATTATATTGTGGTATATAGAAACTATCATGTTCCAAAAACTTATATTACATCTATGCATAATATTATATAAAAACAAGATTATAATAAAATTGTAAAATGTAATTATTTTGATAATAATTAATATTTAGCATACTTACTGATAAAATTCCTAATCTATCTGCCATGTCTCAGAATCATGTTCCAAAATTTCTTATTGCACGGAAGGGCAACGCATACTATGATTTCACAACTTCACAAATAAAAGGTTCAACGTTTAACGAAATTCGTTTCGCTTTTTCTCAGCTGGATAAAGTCGAGGTCAAGTTATATCGAACAACGTCGCCAACAACGCTAAGAATGGAATTGCGTATGTATATTTACTACGTCGTAAAATGAGTCATTTTTCATAAAAATGACAATAAAATATTCATTTGCGAGAAATATCGGAATGATAATAGACTATAAAAATTAATAAAACGCAATTTATATATTATAAAACTGCAGTATTTATATTAGATGCTACGCTGACGAGGTCAGGTTAGGTACTATGGACGGCTTTACTTTATGGAAGTAGCGTGATTGAAGGGAAGTTGCTGGTAAAATAGATTTCTTGCAGTGTCGATAATAAATAGAAAATATAGGTTATGAAAGCATATAGTTTTCTTTCCTCTCTAATTATTTTCTTCGATATGCTGTTTGTATGTTTCTATTTACGTTGGCTTCGTTGCTAAGGAAAACTTGACAAGTATTATGTCAAACATATAACTTTTACAAGTTATTTCGAATGTTACTTTTTCCATAATCAAGTTAGTACGAAACGTTTTTCGTAACAAAGGTAATATAAAAATTATTTTGAAATCTAATCTTTTAATTTTTATTAACTTTCGCTTACAGGTCGTATTTTATTACGAAATTAGAAAATTAGCACAATTATTACGAGAAAAATAAAATTTACAATTTATTATAAGTTAAATATATTAATTTCAGAGCTCAATGCATCAAATTCTGTGAAAAATTGTCAAGAGAGATTGATTAATAAAACAGCAATGTTTGTATATCTGAGTAAAAAAATCTCCATACCAAACAACTTTCGATTAAACTGTATAGCATGGAATCAAAGAGATGGATACATTGCTGTCGGAGGAGAAGATGGTCTTTTGAAGGTGTTACGAGTAGATTCCAATGTCAGTGGATCACACAGTGGAGGGAAATCTCGAGGCTTGGCTGCAGCAAGTAATTTGAGTATGAATCAACCTCTAGAAGGTCACAATGGTCATGTTCAAGTGGTCACGTGGAACGAAGCTCATCAAAAGCTGACTTCAAGCGATCAAAATGGAGTTATAATTGTTTGGATGCTGTATAAAGGGTCATGGTACGAAGAAATGATAAACAATCGCAACAAATCTGTAGTAAAAGGAATGGCATGGAGCTGTGATGGTCAAAAGATATGTATAGTCTATGAAGATGGAGCTGTGATTGTCGGTTCTGTTGACGGTAACAGAATCTGGGGCAAAGAACTTAAGAATGTATCCCTCTCTGCCGTTCAATGGTCTCCTGATGGGAAGTTACTTCTATTTGGTTTGAAAAATGGAGAACTTCATCTTTACAATAATCAAGGTGTATTCCTAACAAAACTGAATGTACCTTCGTTGAATACCTCTCAGTTTCAGGTCATAGTGGCACTACAATGGTACGACGGAAGAAATGGTTACGTCGCCATAGATTGCCCAACTCTTGCTATCTGCTATCGTAATGGTATGATACAATTGATGCGAGACACCAGTGACGATAATCCAATTATGATGGAAACCGGAGTGACTGCTTCATGGTGCAGTTGGAACAGTAGCGGATCCCTCTTGGCGGTAACGGGAATGATGCCGTTACTCAGTAATGGAGAGACAAAGGACATGAACGTTGTACAGTTTTATACACCGTTCGGCGAACACGTGAGGACCCTGAAGATACCAGGCAGAGAAGTAACGTGTTGCACATGGGAGAAAGCTTCTCTTAGAGTCGCCTTATCTGTCGACTCACACATATACTTCGCAAATATTCGTCTGGATTACAAATGGACTTACTTCAGCAACACGGTTGTCTTTACAAACGAGAAGATCAGCAAGGACGGCATCTGCGTGACCTTCTGGAATACGAGGAATAACACGTGTTGCACCAAGTACGTGAGATCCCTGATATCGATAGCCTCGCACGGGGAACACTGCGTGCTCTCCGTGAGAAATGACCCTGCCCAAGCCACCGAACAATTCGCTCTGCTCGTTTGTAACACCATCGCCACTCCAATAGACTCCAAATTCATGGATCTGGAGCCGCTATACCTCACCATGACTGCCAACATGGTCATGGCCGCGTCGAAGAATAATTTCCTGATATGGCATTTTCGTACACCGCGTAATTCGACTCTACATCCCAGCAGGATGCGCAAATACAAGATCTATCACGTGGACGAAACGCCGACCGGCGTAACAGAAGTTATTCAGGATTTGGACAAGGACGGCACATTCGAAACCCCTATCAGCACGAAGGCAAGCATGGACCCAATCTGTTGTATCTACGCTACGGAAAAGATTCTTCTGGTTGGCAGGGAATCGGGAATGATCCAACGATACTCTCTGCCGCAAGTAACGCTCATGAACAGATATAACACGGCGCGTAGATTGCACAGAATCGCCATTAATTGCGATTCCACGCGTGTCTCCATCATGGATGCCAATGGTATTCTTACAATGTTGGATCTGGACCCGCAAAAAACGCCCAATTCGCGAGACGGAGACGCGAGCGAGGATATAGTCAAGTTCGAGAGGAAGGACGTATGGGCCATGTGTTGGGCTCAGGATAATCCGGCGCTCTTGGCGATTATGGAGAAGACCAGGATGTACGTTCTGAGAGGGCTGGATCCTGAAGAACCTATAGCCTGTTCCGGATACATTTGTGCGTTCCAAGATTTGGAGATACGCTGCGTTTTACTGGACGATCTGATGCTGAAACCGGACGAGACGCGAAAAGAATTGATCGTCGACTTGGAAGTGAAATCCTTAAGAGACACGAGAGAGTTGCTGGCCAAAGTGGGTCTGAAGGAGGCCAACAATTTTATCCAAGACAACCCGCATCCGCGTCTGTGGCGTTTACTGGCCGAGTCCGCGTTGACGAAGCTCGATTTGGAAACAGCGGAAAATGCCATGGTACGATGCACGGATTACCTGGGCATACAGTTTATCAAGCGTCTGCAGAACGTGCACAACGATCAGCTGAAGAAGGCCGAAGTAGCGGCGTTTCTCGGCAATTACGACGAGGCCGAGAAGCTGTATTTGGACATAGACAGAAGAGACTTGGCAATTGCATTGCGCCAAAAATTAGGCGACTACTTTCGAGTGGTGCAGCTGATGAAGATGGGCATCGGCGGTTCGGACAAGCAGATGGAGCACGCGTACAACAAGATAGCCGATCACTTTGCCGAAAGGCAGAATTGGGAGAGCGCGAAGGAATACTACGAGAAGGGCAGAAACCTGGAGAAGCTTATTCAGTGCTATTATAAATTGGAGGACTTCCATCAACTGGCAGCGACAGTGGACCAATTACCGGACAAGAGTCCGATCCTGAAAACCGTGGCGAGAATGCTGGCTTCAGTGGGGATGAGTTCGCAAGCGGTGGCAGCCTACATGAAGTATGGCGATGTGAAACTCGCCGTGGATACATGCGTGCGTTTAAATCACTGGGATCAAGCTGTCGACCTGGCGAAAACTTATAAGATGGCACAGATCGGTGAGTTGTTAAATAAATACGCTAATCATTTATTATCGAATGGTAAACGTCTGCAGGCAATCGAGCTGTACAAGAAAGCCAACTACAATTTGGAGGCGGCTAAGTTATTGTTTCGTCTTGCCGAAGAGCAAGCCAGATCCAAGTCACATCCTCTACGCGTGAAGAAGATATACGTTCTCGCAGCGTTGCTGATCGAGGATCATATCAACAGCGTTCCGGCGATAAAAGGTGGTCGCAGCAACATCGTTATGGGTCTCACTGAAAGCAACGAGGACACCAAGATCATAGAAAACGCCTGGCGAGGTGCCGAGGCGTATCATTTTCTTTTGCTCGCTCACAGACAGTTGTACGACGGCAGTTTCGACGCCGCGATGAAAACGGCTCTACGACTGAGAGATTACGAGGACATTCTAGAGGTAGAAGACATTTACTGTCTGTTGGCGCTATCGAGTGCCGTTAATCACGCGTTTGCCACCTGTTCGAAGGCATTTATAAAATTAGAGGGACTTGAGACCATCTCGGAAGCGAAGAAAGAAGAGTACGAAGAATTGGCGGTGAACATCTTCACGAAGCACACCCCGAAGGACTCCCGCAACAACAAAGCAGAATGCGTCAACTGCGAGACCCTGGTACCCGATTGGTGCATCGTATGTCCTAATTGCTCGACTAGGTTCCCGGCTTGCATTGTCTCGGGCAAACCACTGATGGACCTCAGCATCGCATGGATCTGCACTGTTTGCAGACATCACGTTGCAACGGAACGCGACGTAGTTAATATAAATGCTTGCCCCTTATGTCACAACACTATCACATATATGTAAGGGGTGCAAAATAATTTTGAGCGATACATTTTTATTCATCAAAACAGATTTTTCAAAATGCAAAACTCTCTCTTGACATATTTTAATAATTGTGCAATAAGAAAATATTCAGTTTTATTTTCTTTTGAAAGTTCAATATCGAGAAATAGTTCACTTATATAATTTGATGATTGAAGTTTTTCTATAATTAAAATGCATTAACTGATATAAATTAACTATAAAAATTAATTAAAAATAAAAAAGTGCATTGAGAAAGAGAAAGAAAGGATAAAATGCCTTTTTTTAAATTTCATACCTTAATAGTATAATTATACTATAAAACGTATTAATATTCTTCATTAAAAATTAATATACATAAGTTTTGTTTACAATATATATTGTACATATATAACTGTAAAAAATACATCAGTGTAAGATTGAGAAAAAAAATGACAAGCCTTTAAAAATGCATTTTGCTGGATAAATTTTAATAGCTTATTTCCTATTAGTCAGATAATTAATGTCAGCATTCATTAATTTTCATTAATTATAATTAATAAATGCTGACATTAATTATCTGACTAATAGGAAATAAGCTATTAAAATTTATCGAGCAAAATGCATTTTTAAAGGCGTGTCATTTTTTTTCTCAATCTTGCACTGATATATTTTTTACAGTTATATCATATGTACAATATATATTGTAATCAAAACTTATATTATTTTTAATGAAGATCAAATTTCATCGCAGTCAAAAGATATCTATTTTATTATATCAAATTTTCTATCAGTCTATATGTTATTTTCTTTCAATATGCAAATATGAACCTATTGTTATTTAACATTAATGTAAAATATACATATACATATATGTTTTCACGATATCATCAATCTAAATACAATAAAATGTATAAATGTATATTAATTTTTAATGAAGAATATTTATACATTTTATTGTACTTGGATTGATGATATCGTGAAAACATATATATGCATATTTTATATTAATGTTAAATAAGAATAAGTTCTTATTTGCATTGAAAGAAAATAACATATCGATTGATAGAAAATTCGATATAATAAAATGATATCTTTTGACTGCGATGAAATTTGATCTAACGAGAATATAATTTTAAGAGCTTTGCCATTATATGCGCATTACTGATATTATGTAGCCATGTGTACCTACTGTTACGAACATAATGAGTGTTTAAGGAATGGATCTTTTTAGTCTTGTTATACTTGCAAAGTTATGCAAGCAAATACATTACTATTATCACGTTTTGATATTATAGTTATGCAGCTATTTTTACTTTGAGCTTAATAATCTCTGATAATTGATCTCTCGATGAAATATTACTATTGTTTTGTAATATTAAAAGGTCTTTAAAAGTTACAATAACAAATATTTTTTAGCTCTAGATTATATATTTATAATTTGTATTATATAATTTTGATTTTATCATTATTGTTAATTATGTAAAGGTATTCAATTTTGCTATTATGTTTTGTTTTCAATAATTGTAAGATTAAAAGTGCTGGTTAAATAATTATATAATGTAAGAGATATTCTATTATGAAACAGAAAGAAATTTCAATCTTTGGATTTGTTTTTACACAAAGTATATCATAACGATAATAAATATGCAATCGTTTATGTGATTAGATACAGCAGTTTCTTACAATAAGATAGATCGATAGATGATATCTCTTAACATGTAATAGAATTCTCACTTAAAAATCATGCTTGTGCTAGAACTTTTATATATTAAATCACAAATTAAGTTTTATAATCTGTATTTATAGATTTTATTCTAAGATAGATCTCAATAATATTAAGTTATAAATTAAGTTTCTTTAATAGAGTGCCAGGGTAAACGAAATAATGACTAGGATAAAGTATAATTAATCAAAATCTACACAATATCACGCTATGTGCGTCAATTCCGTCCAATCTTTGTTATTGATTAATAATTATTCTTAGAATATTGTTATTTTTTATTATAAAATAAAGATATAAAATTTATATATGTATTTATTGTGTGTCTTGTGTATTACTAAATCTGTATATTCATATAGCATAATTTCGATGTAATAGTATATCATTTAAATATTTAATTTAATTAGTGTAATTTATATTAAAATCTAAGATTTGTGTAATATCTTTCTTTTTCTATAAAATCAGTAATATAAATCACTAGACTATGCAAAACAATATATGTATATATATATACATATTGTTTTGCATAGTCTAGTGATTTATATTACTGATTTTATATATATATATATAAAATTAATTAACACATATACATATATGATAATGTGATCGCGCCCTTTAAAAAAAATAGGGCAGCGCTATATCTATCGCACTCTTTTGCACTTTTTATCTTTGACATTCCTTATATTTCTTTCTATTAATTGCATCGTAATATATACTTTTTATATATTTGAAGTTAAAATGATATAAGAGAAGGAATAAGGGGGAATTTATGCTTAGAAAGGTAGAAAATACAGCTTGAAAGAATAGATTTTGCTACAAAATCTATGCGAACGAAAAAAACAATGAATTAACAATTACACGAATCGTCGACACGATGAGAGTAGCGGAGTTTTTCGTATAATAGACGGTACGTTTGATGTAATAATGCTCTCTCGTTTTATCAAATAGAGTATCTCAATTAGTATAAATGCATTAGTATAAATACAGTACAAATATCACACACACACGCAACGCCAATTAATAAATAAAGTAATTTACTCACGGATGGATAATTCAAAAGCGATTCGTGAACGACTCGTAACGGCGCCATAAATTATGTCGGAAGAATCTGCAAAATTGCATTCGGAAATTCGCCCGTCAAAGTGCAGAATTTGACCGACCAATCAGAGACCGAGAATCTCTTTGTTCTGATTGGTCAATCGTGCGCTTCGCCCTAGGTGAGTACATTTCGGAACACATAATCTAGAGTGCAGCTGCCCTCTGGTACACTTTCTCATTCTTCGTGATCAAATCGACGTTCGCGCGCTCATCGCTGGTCCGCAAAAGAACGTGAGTTGAATAATTAATTCGTGTATTTACGCCGTTAATTAGTATAAATCTGATCGCGTCGCGTATACCGATCGCGATCGCTATCGCACACGCGAAATAGACCTCGTCGGACGCGAATCTCGCTCAACATTCGCTCCTCCGAAAGTACGTAACTTCACGGCACCGATTCGAGCCGCCGAACGTTCGATGCGCAGTTTACGAGGAAATTATCGGTCGCTTTCGACGTGAATTGCCAGAGTTTTTGGGCGTTGTCGATATTCTAAACGGGCGAATGCGCGTTTCCGGTTCCGGTTCATCATTACGCGACGAATAAAGTTCGTAATTTGCATGGTAAAAATCGCATCGCGACTACGACAATGGTCAGTCATTTTGGGAACATGTGTCGCGAAAAATCTATGCGAACGAAAAAAACAATTAATTAACAATTACACGAATCGTCGACACGATGAGAGTAGCGGAGTTTTTCGTGAACGACTCGTAACGGCGCCATAAATTATGTCGGAAGAATCTGCAAAATTGCATTCGGAAATTCGCCCGTCAAAGTGCAGAATTTGACCGACCAATCAGAGACCGAGAATCTCTTTGATCTGATTGGTCAATCGTGCGCTTCGCCCTAGGTGAGTACATTTCGGAACACATAATCTAGAGTGCAGCTGCCCTCTGGTACACTTTCTCATTCTTCGTGATCAAATCGACGTTCGCGCGCTCATCGCTGGTCCGCAAAAGAACGTGAGTTGAATAATTAATTCGTGTATTTACGCCGTTAATTAGTATAAATCTGATCGCGTCGCGTATACCGATCGCGATCGCTATCGCACACGCAAAATTGACCTCGTCGGACGCGAATCTCGCTCAACATTCGCTCCTCCGAAAATACGTAACTTCACGGCACCGATTCGAACCGCCGAACGTTCGATGCGCAGTTTACGAGAAAATTATCGGTCGCTTTCGACGTGAATTGCCAGAGTTTTTGGGCGTTGTCGATATTCTAAGCGGGCGATTGCGCGTTTCCGGTTCCGGTTCATCATTACGCGACGAATAAAGTTCGTAATTTGCATCGTAAAAATCGCATCGCGACTACGACAATGGTCGGTCATTTTGGGAGCATCGGCGATTCCTTAGTGCGCCGCGTAGAAGTCGCCACTCGCCACATTGTCGTTCGATGAGGCCCTCCGATAATGACCTGGAAAAAAGCGGCGACGCGAAAACGGAGCATCGGTTGTGCGTGCGCGAATAAGCTCTCGCGATTCTCGCGTTTTACCGAAACGCGTCGAAAATGTATATAATATCTAAAACCCGAGCGTCGCCGCGCGTCGCGAACGAAAAAAATTAACGCGAGTGTTGTGCTGTACAAAATGTCGCGCGATCGTAATTAACGTGTTTTCGCGAGTTAGTGCCACGAAGGAGCAACGCGAGAGGAGGAGGAGGCCCGGGGAGGCATCAGGCGACGACGGAACAAGGATGAGGTGAGCAATCCGTATATAATTTATTTATTATTTGTTATTTGTTATTTATGAAGTTAATTGTTTGTTTATCTCCTGGATATAATATAAATTTTATTGTATATTGTTATATAATATAATTATATATTCTATATAATTACGAGTAAAAAACATTCTAAATTTTATGTCGAAATATATTTAAAATGTTTAATAAAATATTTACAATAATTAATATGTTTACATACACACAGATATACATATATCTACACACATATATAAAGTATTGTAGCATTGCTTAAAATTTATAATTATTAAAATTATGTAATAATTATACATTTATTTATCACGTTTTATAAAAAAATATTTAAAGAAAATTCAGAAAAAATTTTGGCGGATGTTATGTAATTTTTCTATTAATTACTTGATTTAAGAAAAAAACGAGTGAAAAATTATTATCATTTATGAACATAATAATTGTTTTTCGAGTTATTTTAATTATTTATTTATACACTGTTTTAAATTAAATATATATTTATTTTACAGAGCAGTATGCTGTATCAACAATTCTGCTGTTGCGCATCGTACCTGTGCATCTGTGCACCTGTGAGTTAAACTATTTTTTATTTTTATTTCAAAATAATGTGTAATATCAGAGAGCAGTAATAAAACGATAATCGGCGTAACAATCCACAGAATCATGGCACTCAGTTTTTATTATGAATATAACAGAAAATTGAAATATTTTTTATAATATATTAATAATTTGTATTATTGAGATTAGTATTTGATTATTGAAGAGACATTTGAGTATAATGTAAAATAAAATCTTTTGTTTACGTTTACGCTTTGTATTGTGAATATTATACATACATATATGGCAATAACAATTTTTAAAAAATTGCAAATTGTAATCTGTTTACAAATAGCTTCGTCATATCCTAGATTTTTAATTTCTGCAAGGACATATTGATATATATATATATACATGTGTATGTTTAATTTTAATATATGAAAATATATGTAATATATAAAATTCTTTCACCAATATGAATATATTAATATTAATTAATTGTAACGCACAGCAATGGCCATATATACGTATATTATTTTTTTCAGAAATTTCACATTTTTCAATCTTTTCCATTTTATTAAATAATTATATAAACGTATATATTTCGAATAAATTTAATTGAAATGAAAGAGATAAAATAATTTTTCTCGACTTTAATAAATTCGTACTCTGAAGAGGTTAAATAAAAATGATACAATCTATTATTATATTTATTATATTATATTAATATATTTTTTTATAATTTATTTATTGTCTTTATTATATATATTTATACATTATATTATACATTATTTATATTATATATTATATGATATATATTTGTAAATGCATATTATGTGCAATGATCTTATCATAAGCACGTTGCAATTAAAGAAGTGTAAACGTAAACGCGCGCGAAAGTTAATGTAAAAATGTATTGTGCAGTTGGCAGCACTGATTTTAAACTTGTTACCATCCTGCACAGGCGCGCCGTTGTCGGCGGTCGGCGGCTCCCGGCACATTTCGTCGCTCGCTTTAGTCAGTGCGTGCCGCGCCGGCGGAGAAGGTGGTTCTATTTCGAGTTCGATTCGACGAAAAGAGGCGTCCGCGATATCGTTCCCTCGTCAATCGTCGTTATTCGCGAGCAACAGCTCGGCTAATCGTCGCGTCGATAATACGGGAAATCGCGAATGTACGAACGTCTCTGTACGTGTTTCTGTTTCGTTTTTGCCATTAACGCAAAAAGTACTCTGTGAATTTGTGTCGAAATCTGACGCCACGCGTGTGTTTTGTCTTTCAACCGTACGGAGTATTCCGTTTTTCTCTTTCCCCCTCGCCCCTTTCCTCCTTTATATATTGTTCCCGTACGAGAAAGACGACTATACGGAAAATGAGTGCCATGATTCTGTGGATTGTTACGGCGATTATCGCTGTCGCAACGACGGTAAATGCCGCCGGTCTCAAATGCGACAGTGTCAGGCCGGTGTTCGAGGCGCAAGGCTTTCCGCTCAGCGATATTCCGAAGGAGGCAATTTCATGTGAGTTAGATACTCTGATATCTGATACACTTATCATATATCATGCTCGGCACAAAACGACCATCTTATTCATATTCTGCAATTCGCGTGAGACATTGGATATCTCTCGTTTAACTATTTTATTATATGTGTATATTTAAATATATGTATATTTAATATATGTATATATTTTTATATATTTTTTATTATATATCTTTATATATATTTAATATATATTAATATATACATATATTTATATATATATATATATATATATATATATTTAAATAAATATGTGTTCACATTTCGAAGAAAAAGACAGATAAAATGCGATATAGATAAAAAAAGCAGAATTTTGCGGCTGATTTATAAAGATCGTTATTTCTACTACAATTATTGTCTGGGAATTATACGACCATTATTTAGCGCCAAATATGCAAGATATAAATGAGAAACAAAATGCATTTAGTCGGCTGTTATGTGCCACTTCCTGTCATTGTCTGATAATATGAATAGCACTTTAGTTTACAATAGTTAATATTAATATGGGGATAATAGACTGTGTTTTTATAATTTGCAACAAATGTTCTTTTTTTTATTAGAGATACTGTATTATCTCTTCTTGTGTGTTAAGACTGAATTCTGTGTTAAATTTTTTTTTTGAAAACATAAATTGCTGGAAAAAAATTGACATTCTCTAATATAATATATATATTTCATATATTGTAGGGTCATGTAGACAAAATAACAGATTCACGTAACGTGAACAAAATATTTTCTCCTATTATGTCCAAATCTCCGAAATGTCGTGTCGTTTCCTGTTTTTGATTTGATGTATCATGACATGCAAATTTAATATGAATTTAATATGAATTTATACGTTTAAATATTATATATAAAAGAAATAGTTTGCCCCATGTTGACGTACCGTCCCACATTCGTGTAAATCAACTTTAAAAATTGAATTCATTAAATCACATTGAAAAGATTTAATGTTCCTGCGATATTAGAAAATTTTTTTTCTGAAAATACTTTCTTTGAAAAGTCGAATTAATCCATACGAAAAAAGTTATTTCGGCAATTGCTTTCGCTGATTGTCAGTTAAATTTGACTCATAGCAATTTTTTTAAAAATATTTATCATAGAATAAAATTTTACAATTTTAATATTGTCCTTAAAAATATTTTTCTCTTTTAAAGAATGCTATTTGTAATCATATAATTATATTATAATATAATATAATATAATTATAATATAATTATAATGATATAATACTATTTGTGTAATTATAATTGATAATTAAAGGGAAAAAATTGTTTAAACAAAAATTATTGATATTTTTGTACAACGTGCGCGCAGAATATGAAATATTTGTTTTCATTATCGTATATGAATTTTACAAAACATTATGAGTTTTTTAAAACATTCTTAAGGTCTAGGTCATGACTCGGCGCGTTCACCAATATAGGATTAGGCTCTGCGCACAATAGAAAAATATATTAGGATTAGGAATAAATATTAAGCATTAAGCTTCCTGCACAATATAAAAGTACAAGCAATAAGAACAGAAAATAGAAAATATTCATCAATAGAAGCAAAGGATATCTATTGTTATCCCATAATATATATCTGCTTCTGTTGATGTATGGATATTTTTATTCTCTGTTCTTATTGTCTATACTTTTGTATTGTGCAGTAGACCTAATACTTAATATTTATTCCTATTTCTAATATTTTTTCTATTGTGCGCAGGGCCTTAATCTCTTAGAGTCGAGAACTACTCAAAATGTGTGTGCAATATATACGACCCTGCCCTTGCGATTCGTCATCGTTCGTGCAAAAATAACCATGGTGGTAGGTACAAGTATAGGCATGCATCGTGCATGAGAGTAAAAGAGTCGGTAGCTACTTTTAAAACTTCGCAGAATCCGGTTTGTACGCGACGATAATTGAACAGGATCTCGTGAAACACACTCGGTGACTGACGAGGTCGATCGATCCTCCTCAATTTGTCCTGAAAATTCGATTTTAATTACAAAGTCGGGTGCGTATTGATTGCGACATCAAAGTTGAATTTATTCATTGGAGCACGCGAGAGCTTTTCGAACGGTCGGCTGTTCGAATCAAATGGGCTTGGGGCATTTTAGCGCCGGCTGTGAAATCTTCTCTCAAATTTGTTTGGCGGATCACTAGGCAAATGTCAAATCGCTTTAGCGATTTTTCTTTCTGAGCCCGACTCGTTGCACTTAATTTTTGGAGAGAATCCATACAAATATCTGAGAGAATTAATTGCGCATTTTTTCTCGCAATAAAAAAAATCTACGAGAGCAGACAAATTATTATTTAAAATATTTTAAAATTATTTCAAAATTGTTTAAGTATATAAAAAGATATAACATCTAAAATTTCGCACCTTCTAATATATGACTGAAGTGATTAAAATAATTATCGAATTTTGATATACACTGGGATATATCAAAACTTTATAATTATTTTAATCACTTCATCTGGAAAAATTGAATTACAAGCATTGAAAAAGTTTTAACACTTGAAAAAATTTTATTCCATTCATTTTGATTGTACGTCAGGCCAAGCGATCGATTGCGGTTACAAATGCGATTTAATCGAAAGATATTTACGATCGACCGCGTATCGTGCGTTATCGAATAGACAGTAGGATAGACGCCAGATAGAGATAATAACAGATTAATACCGGCTGATTGGTAATTATGGCGCACCTAATACCATTGAACATTATCGTATTGATACTGTATTCTTGTTTTTTTTTTCGCAGTCGAGACAATTATCGGAGTTATTGAATCAATAGTAAGTTTTTTTAGTATAAAGAACTTTAAATGTAAGTTATATATAAAATATTTTAAAATACATATATAAGAGACGAAAATAGAAAAGAATTTATATATAAAAAACACATCAGTGATGGTTAATATTAAATTATAAAACCATATAAACTGGAGAAAGATCCGAGAATATTGTTGTAATTGTTCCATTGCGATGTCGTTTTTTTAAAATTATTTTTTTTTTTTTATTTTAGAACAAAATCGCGTAAAAAAATGCACGTCTCTTAAAAAGTTAATTCATATATTTAATTCGAGTAATAACAAGATAATAAAAACAATATTTACAATATTGAATTATGTGAAATGAAGAAAAAATAAAGCATTAGGCATTGTTGAATTTCATAAAGAAATTCAACAATAATTCAAGAATAAATGGAACTTTTTATGAAATATATGAGATCATTTAAAAAAATGTTATCAATTTTTTAATAATTGCGAAATATTACGATAATTTTGGAGGAATCTGCTCAATTTTAAACTTTCGCCATTTGTGTAATCTCTTTGCTCGTTTCATCGATATTCGGAAATCCTGACAAGTTTCCGATACGAATTTAAAATGCTTTTAAAGAGATAGAAAAAGAGAGAGAGAGAGAGAGAGAGAGAGAGAGAGAGAGAGAGAGAGAGAGAGAGAGAGAGAGAGAGAGAGAGAGAGAGAGAGAGAGAGAGAGAGAGAAAGAAGAACAAATTACTTTAAAGGGAAGAAAATGTATTGTAGCGCAATATTGAATTATGTGAAATAAAGAAAAAAATAAAGCATTAAGCTGTGGAATATTATCAAATTTCATTAAGAAATAATTCAAGAATAAATGAGACTGTATTATGAGATCATTAAAAAAATTGTATCGATTAATCGCGAAATGTTACGATAATTTTGGCGGAATCTGCTCACACAATTTTAAACTTTTGCGTAATCCCGTTTCATCGATATTCGGAAATCCTGACGAATTCTCGGCACGATTTAAAATGCACCGCTTTTAAAGAGACAGAAAAAGAGAGAGAAAAGAACAAATTACTTTAAAGGGAAGAAAATGTATTGTAGCGGTCGTAGTCGGGTCGAACATAAAAGCTGCGGCAAAATCAAGCGGAACCCCAGTAGAAGACGACCGCGAGAGACTCCCGGGGTGCACCATTAACACGAAGCTTTTTCTTTTGCCACAACTTTTGCTTCTCACTCTCGTCTACATTTTCGAGGTTACTTTCGATAACCACCTCAAAGGTTACCGCTTTCAATTTACATTTTACCGCGTAATGAGACCGGCCTTTTCTAAATTATCTGCAATTTCTACGCTCACAAATCACGATCTTTCTCTCTCTTTTCTGATCTATGTAAATTTTTTGAATGCTATTTTTGGAATCGCCCTTATCATTGGAATCCATATCTTTTTGTGCAACAGAGAAAAAATTATATTATTTGTTATATCGTAGAATTTTATTTCTTTTTTTATATTAAATATATTTTGCGAAATTTTTTAATAAAAAATTTTATTGAGAATATTTTCTCAAGAAAATTTAATTGTCTTCTTTATCATGATTCACTATTTATTATGAAGAATTAAAACGAAATGTTACTTTTATTCACACATTTTTTTTCTATCCAAAAAGTCATAACGAAGCAAGGATGAATTGAAAGCTAAAAGATGCAATGCCATGTATAGAGCGTCATAATCATAAATTTAAATTCCGCGTGGAATCGCAATTTATTTCGCGAAACTTCAGCGAGCTGATTTGCGAGGACCGCGACGCGACGTGACCGCCGGTGAATTTATAGCCGATGCATTATGCGCTTTGTTCGTTTAGGGATGGAGAAGTCCTCCAATGGAGTCGAAACGGGCAGGAGAAATGAATAAAATTCCAGAGGACATTCTTGTGCTCGAAAAATCGACGACGCGCAGCAGTCGTGATTGCGTTTCCCTATGTGTGCTCGTTGATGTATAATTTCTTTTTTTAATATATCTTGGAATCTTTCATCTACGATGATGGCACGTAAATTGCTTATTAATTCGCGATTATTAAAAATTGCAAATTAAGATTCTGCCAAAGTAAAGTCCATTTAAAATTAGAAAATTATATTTTATATACTATATATAAATATTTTCAACACAATTGTATTTTTTAAACACAATATATTTATTTATTTAATATATATAGTATGTTTAAAAAAATATATATATATTATGTTTAAAAAATATAATTGTTTAATAAAAGTATATATATATATTTTTCTAATTTCAAATGGACTTTACTTTGGTAGAATCTTAATTAAAAAAATTTTTTTTTAATAATTATATAATTGTGTTAAAATAAATTAATTTTTTTGTGTTAAAAAAATTATAAATATATATATGTATTTTTTTAAAAATACAGTTTGATATTATATGGTAACTACATAATATAATAACCATCAATTTAATATTCTCAGAACATGACTATATTTACGCGCGCAACCATGAACTTCTGAAGAAGTTCTCGTTGCTTATCTACATTACTGATGTATATTTTTGTCATCTCTTTGATAACGATAAACTACTTCATTTAAAAAAAATCAAAATAACTCGGTTATATAATAAAGAAGTAATAAATTAATTATATACGTCGCGATTAAATTGTTGACATATAAATACATATTTCAACATATGTAAAAGAATTAACTTTTGAAACTTGAACACGAATCTTGTTAGACCGCGGACCGCGGGTTGATGCTTGAAATCAAACCTTTTTCGCGACACATATTCAACATCAGCGTGAATCGTTAGATCGTTTTCCGGTGTGTTTAACGCGTTGATCGACTGCGGCTGGTAATAAAAGTAAGAGTGTTAACACCATTCATCCCTCTCGCGGCTTCGTTAGCACGTTTTGTGTACCGCGAATACGTTTTAATTTATGGATCCTTCGGAACTCGCGGATAGGTGTTAATTGCGCGGCCAATGGCAAAAGCTCGCTCGGCTTTTGTGTACACTCGTCCACCGACGATGACGACGACGACAACGACGACGACGACGATGGTGCACGGTGGAAAATCTCCGTATTTGCAAAGGCGCGCATATATGTATTTCGCCACTCGCGAAATCCGCGACTCGCTATCTGCCCCGCAATCAAATATACGCTTGTCAGCTCGAGAGAGCACGGTATCTGCTCGCGTGAGCGGTAGATAAGCGGCATTTTACGCCTTGCCAGCATCGTTGCATAGCGCAAAATTAGTTCGATGCAGAAGGAAGGCAAAAATATTTTTAAAATATTTTACATGCTTGCGCGCGTAAATGCAGCCATCGCGTGTTCTGAGAATATTAAGTTAATGGTTATTATGTAGTCATTATACATAATATCAAATTGTGTTTAATTATTTTTTAAATATACAATTATATATATATAATTTTTTTAAACACAATTATATACTTTTTTATTAACACATATACATACATATACATATACATGCATAAAAAAAATTTGTCAACATGTGTAACAAAATTATATACATATTTATTACTTTTTTTAACACAATTCGATATTATGTAATGATTATATAATATACAAGGTGTTCAATTTTAATCGACCACTCCCAAAAAATCAAATAACTTTTGTCTGAAACATTCTGTTGTATACAATAAAAAATAAAAGTTTTTTGAGGGTGGTCGATTAAAATTGGACATCCTTGTATATATATATATATTTTTTTTTTCTTTTTTTGTATAATCAGTCATGATATACATTAGCGTGAACATGATACGTCGCGATACGAAATGTGTGTCTCATATCTATGAATATTAAGATCATTTATGATACGATTAAATGTGCCCAAAGAGAGAGAGCTCACTTAATCTACGTTATTAATATACTTGTAAATGTATACGCGGCGAATTTATTATCTACCGCGTCCGCCGCGCCTTCTCAAATTCGCTACTGTCGTGAGGACCCGCGCGCGATTCCGAGTGTGATTTATCTTCGTTATCATCGGTGACTGCGTTACACAGATACGGGCGCATTTATCGGCGAGATGAAAGCGAGAGCTGCGTGGGTCCTGTCGGATTCACGAGTTAAAAAAAAAACAGCGCGAACGAGAGACGCAGAGACAATCTGGCTGAAAGAAAAAAGCGCCGAAGCGTCCGTTTTATCGCGACAACTGCACCACACGTGCGGGTGCAAAATGTCCTTATGTCGCGTTGCTATTTTCAGGATCGTAATCTCGTCCAAATGTAATAATAAATCATAATCTGCATTATGTAATAATAAAATAAATAATAATCAAAATGTATATTATGTAGCGGCAACATAATGCAATAAGCAGATTCCATAATAAATCTTAGATTTCCAATTTAAATAATTCAAAAATAATTAGATTAAATAAATAAATTTAAATTTAACCGATTGCTTAATAAATAAACCATTAAAAGTATTTACTTATGAGAATATAATATTTATAATAATTAAATTAATTTATTTTATAATGTATGTATATAGCAGACATTTTATACATATATGCAGATATATGTTGCACATATAAAGTGTTCATATTGTAAAAATTTCAGTTACGACGACTATTTATGCATATTATATATTCGCATGGTTCGGCATGCTAAAATATATTCGCGTAGCTATATTTTAGAATGCCGAACCATGCGATGCAGGATAATTAATGCGCTTGTTTCCCTCTCTCCGTCTCGTTTTTTACTTCTTTTTCTCTCGTTCTGTGGCTTATTATTCGCAAACTACCCGCGAGTTGTTGGCAATTAATACTTCAGTTAGTAGCAAGCTCGCTTGGCAATTAGTATTCTGTTAACGTTGTATTTTATTTTATTTTTTTATTTTATTTTATTTTATTTTTTTTTCATCGACACGTTCAAGTTTATCCTTGTCGCGTTCGACATAAATTATTACTAGAAAGTCTGCATAAAAAGATAGATCGAAAGAGCTTCGAATGTACTGAAGTAACGAACAGTTTTTTTTTCTTTCTTTTCTTTCCTTCAACAAAATCGCATAATATTCTCGAATTTTATTTCTCCCAATCGGTCTATCAATGACAAAGGCATCTACATATATTTTGAAGAAAATGCAATAGTTTATTTAAAACTTATTATAATTACCATCAGATATGACTTTATGTCATAAATTCTAATTGATATTTTATAATTTATTATTTGCATTATACATACAATGATACTTGTGTACTTAAATCAATTATTTATTTAACATGTTTATTTATTTAGCATATATTTAATATATATATTTATTTATTTAGCACATATTTAATATATATATTTATTTATTTAGCATATTTTATTTTTCATTACTTTTTTTTACTGCTGCTACTAACTGTACAGTTATTGATCATATTCTTGATTTTATAATCGGGGATAATGAAACTTCCGGGTCTTAGCAACTTGAAAGAACTCTAGGTAACAGTTTTCCGACATGTTGAGCGTATCTCGTATAACTATCGAAACTAATCCGGACTAATAATCAATATATTTTTTTTTGGAACTTCTTGAAACTTCAGTCCAATAGTATTCGTATTCCCGTGTTAAATGCAAGGAGACGCATTAACGCGATCGTAAAAACCATGTTTGACATGCAGTTAATACGTCGAACGTCCGGTGGTCCACAGAAGCGAGCAAGCGTGTCGTAAAGCCTTTATACACAACGGTTTTACCCGATAGATTCCTTCTCAAGATTCTTCCTCGCTTCCGGGAGGATGTAAAATACAATTTTTTTTTGCACAAAGAAACGTTATTTAACGAGTTTAATTGGCATAATAAACGTGAAAGATGGTCGAGGAAGATTAACGAAGAATATATTGTGAGGAAATAAAGCCCTGATTAATTATATTTCGTAAGGCCTTCTATACGATAATTAATCGACCACTGACGATAAAATCGAAAGCCGTCGTTTATTATTTTATATATTATTACATTAAATACATTAAATATTATATATTATTTTATATAATATATATAATATATATTATTATATTTTAATATATATATATAATTATTTGTGTGTACATTCAAAAATTATAAATGTTATTACTTTTTCACGAACGCATTTTTAATTGCTTATATTGCAGATACTGCTTACAAATGTAATACATGTTAGACTCTTACTCACTTATATTTGTAACGGACTGAGCTATAGTTAAAAATTTAGTTTTGCTTGTTTTCTATTTTATCTTCACCTGTATTTTTAAAATGCTTTCCCGACAATAGGTACCATATGCATTCGACACGCAGCCGAATCTAAAAGGATACCGTCCAATTTTCTGTTTTCTACGAACGTTATTCAAAAAAGGCAGGACCTTCCGCGAGTCTCCGGAATATTCATTATTCATTCATTCATTTTCCATTTGCGTGTTCGAACGTGTTCACAATTCTGTCGTTTTCCTCACTTTCGTCTTACTAGCTGAAAGAAAATTAATCGACAATAGAGAGCAGTTAGATGCGCGAGAATGCGAAAAAGAGAAAGAAAAGAGAGAGAGAGAGAGAGAGAGGGAGGGAGAGGAGAGAGATAAATTTACTCGCAAAATGAGTGTGAATGTCAGACTCGATTTTCTGCCTTCTATCTTTCTCGTATCGCTTTTTCGTTCGTTCGTTCGAGACGCTTTTCAAGATGGCAAATAAGATCACGGCTATTGTGGTGTTCTTTTCTCCGTCCTCTTTTTTTCCTCCGTGTCTTGATCAGGTACATCACCTTTCCGGTCGTGGAAGATCTACGATATTTCTACCCTCGACCACCCCCGAGACCATCTGTTCTCCTCCTTCTTCTCTTTCTTTGCGACTTCTTTCGTGTTGCTCGAACGATGGTATGATGAAACAGGCTTTTACTTATTATACCTCTTTTTCTCTCTCTCACTCTCTTATCTGTGGGAGCGTTAAGGTTGCTAGGTTTGAGTCTTTTCACCCTTAATCACCCCCCGGATTTTCTTTACGCTTTTCTCGAGGATGAGAGCGGATGCTCTCGGATTAAAATATTCATCGACTGACGACGCTGCTGTTTGAATTTCATGAAATCGGATCGGTTACAGTCATTCCTTTTACATTGTCTGTCAACAAAAATTGCTGTCACATTTTATAAATCTTTTCTTTTTATAAATAGATTTCTTTGCTCTTTTTGCACTTTTTTTGCAAAATAATCTTTGAATATGCATCTATTTCATTCGAAATAAAGGAAGTGCAAAATATACGAATAGTTTACGCTTCCTCTCTCGCGTGCGAATCGCATTGTTATCCTGAAGATGACCCACATTGTACATTAGGATGATCGTTTTGAGCACATTGTAGGAAATAATTATGGGAATGACATTGAAGTAGTTATTCTTCTGAAATTATATTGTACACTTTGTCGATTAATGTCAATTAATTGATAGCTGCGCGATTGACAATGAGTATTTTTTTTTCTTTTTTTTTCCGAGATAGATCAAACTTACATCCAGATCTAGATTTTATCTAGATTTTTTATGTAAATTAAAAACTTACTTGTAAAACAAATTAATTACGAAACGAGTTGTTGAAAATAATTAAATTACGACAAGAACTTTTATAATTATTATAATATATGATAACGCATATATACCGTGTGTACAGTGTATAGATTCTTGCAATGAAGTCATAATAAAAACCGGTTTTATCTATTTCGCAAAAAACACGCTATCTCTTTCAAAAGAAAAACGTGATATACTAACACGTTAACAAACCGGTGTTCTGGGAATTGATTTATGAATAGCGTTATCGATAACAGAGTCGATAAATAGTCTTGAGACTTAGAAAGTAGTATGCGTCGATTAATCGCTTGAACGCTTGAATTGATTTTAAATGGCTTACTCTCGCTGTCGAGGCATTATATATATTTATATATACAAATTTATATACATATATATATGTAAATATGTATATATAAATTATAAATTAATAAAATTAAATATATAAATATATATATATTATATGAATTATATTTATTTATATATTAACATTTTTATATATTTATATATATATTTTTTATTGATTATGAAATAACTTCTAAATTATACAATCAAAATAAAGTTTATATCAGATAACAGTTTGCCTGTTCTAAAGGAGATATCATATATGTACATTTTTAAAATATATTTTGCGGAATGTTATACAGTCTGATTTTCTGCAAATGAGACATAATTAATTATTAATATAATTAATATCGCTGTTCGCGCAACGTTAAAAATTTGACAGATTGCTCTTATAATAATGTTATTCATGCTGTGGCACGCGTTTATATTCGTGAGCAAAAAAGCTGTCAAGTGTTGACAATCTGACGAAGGACTCAGGTATTCTTAGTGACGTTTATAGGTGTCTGCATTAATAGGTGCCTTCGCGGTGAGGCGCTTTCAAGTTCGTGGAGAATGTAGAATTCGAAAGTGTGAATACACATTGGAATGCAATAATTATACACGAACGGTGTAAATAATGTTCTATGTATAAAAATTAAATAATTAAATTTTTATTTGTGAAATATTTTTTTATTTAAATTTTTTAAAATTAATATTTTACATAAAAATTCATGTTATCGATTTATCAAGAACAAAGGAGATCATGTTAACTTTTCGTCCAAGATATTTATACGGCCGACATTTGATGCACGGTTGTGTGACAAATCAAATAAAAAAAAAATTATATATTGGATGATTGCAAAAGTTCGTGCCCGATTTGAAGTTATTACCACCATCTATGCAAATCGGGCACGAACTTTTGCAATCATCCAATATATAGAATATTGAAAATTTTTATATACAAATTTAAATTTTTATAATATATAAAAATTTTTATATATTATTTAAATTTTTATTATCACAATTATTTTTTAAAATAATGTTCTATATAAAAATTTGTCTTTATAAAACTTTGTCTCTATAAAAAAGTTGTAATTTCTATATAACATTTTCTTAAATAATATTCTATATATATAAATTTTTTTTAAATTTGATTTGCCACACAATCGTGTTTTAAATGTCGTTTATTTTAGACGAAAAGTTGAGGTAATCTCGTTCGTTTTAGTAAATCAATAACACGAATTCGTAAAGAAAATCTTTATTACACGCAGTTACAACTGATGTCGTCATTCCTTGCAATTTTTGTGTCCGAAAAAAATTCGCGTGAATCCGAGAGGGAACGAAGAAGCGAAGGGAGATCGGTTTCCGAATGAAAGAAAGATTTAAGCGCGATTGCCTGCGCGGACAGGAAGTTATGGGCGGTCAGGATACATTTTCTGAAATGCCGACGACGGCGATGCGGTGAGGAATGCAGAATACCTTTTCACGACAATTATCTAGGCCGTGGCAGAATGCAGTCGGCCAAGAGAAGAGAGACTTAATGCTCGCTGTTATAAGTTATAACTTTTAAATAACCAGCACCCGGCGCGCGAGGAGGGATTCTCTCTCCTTGCTGCTGCTGGGTCGGCTCGCTGGAAACCAGCTCACCTTGCTTCACCCTGTGCGATGAGTTTCGCCTCCGTGGCAGTCCTATATACGCGAATGAATGTCCGTTTCATACATATATACGTATGTATCTTTACATACATGATATCCGTGTCTCGATGCGTAACGACGGTGTAACATTTGTGAGATTTCGCAAACTCGGTGTACTCTTGGACCTCTGGTTGCTTGCTAGCCTGTCCCTTTCCGAGCATGTAATTTCTGCTGCCGGATTAATCATCGTGCTTGGGTGACGGAGTTACATTATAGCCGCCGTTGAAATTGTCGTGATGTTGCGAATGCAAAGCCAAGAATGGTTCTCTCTCTCTCTCTCTAAGGACTAATTAAGTTATGTGCTCGAAACTCTCTCTACAATCTTATATGAATCTACAAAACCTCAGAGATAATTAGCTTACCCTGATCGATTAGCGTAAATAATGACATTTGGATATAATTTATGTACTGTACAGAATTGTTTCGTGAAGAGTTATATACTTCCTATATAATTCTTTTTGTAAATATTATAAAGAATTAAATGTTAAGATACACCAGTTCTTTTTAAAAAAAAAAAATAAAAAGAGAAAAATAAGATTATTTTTTTGCCAGAGCTATTGATTTTTAAAGTTTATAGTACTATTTTATATCGGAAATTTTAGTAACAGATCCTTTTTAACAAAATTAGAGTTGCGTAAAAAATAAAATTTAGATATAATTTTTATATTATCCACACGGACTATAGATTCACATGCATATTATAAACAAGGTTATTCGCAACAAGCTATGTGTAGTAGCTATATAATATCCGAGAAGTCAATTATACTCTGTTTCTTTTCTGATATGCGCAATTTAGAAATACCGATCGAGATACGATACTGTTCCCAATATAATGAGATGCTTAATTAGTATAATTCTCATACGCGGTATACGTAGATTGGGATGTTTCTTGAACATCTCGATACGGTAATCTCGTAGTTATACACTTGATTTATAGCCGGCATTTTCTGAAAAAATTCGGTCCGCGATATGTGCACATAAAACCTGATTGCGAGAAAAAGAGGGAGATAGGATCTTTTAATAAGATTCATCTCTAGAACCTGGCAACAGTTTGACGACAGGTTGTATTGCGCTAAATAATCACAATCACTGCGTCATGTATACTAAAATTCGTAATTTCGTGCGACGTGTTTATACAGAATGCAAGTAAAGTTTATAACAAGAATCAGATTTTTTAACTAACCTGCAGCAACATTATTCCGCTGAAATAAATTCTGCATATCTTGTCGAGTAAATATTTTGCAATTGATTATATTTTAATCTTACACAAATCAAATAATTTATATTTTAAATATATAATATATTTTACATTTTAAAATAAATCATATGACTGATAATGACAGAACGTTTAATAATAATTATTTTAGTGATTATTTATATATTTATACAATTATTTATAGATTCGTAATCTCTTATCCATTCCACTTACTGATTTCGTAAAAAAGAAATCTTTAAAAATAAATTCCATATTAAAAATATTATAATATAAAATTTTTACGAATACATAGAATTAACAAGAGTATTTCTTCGAACCAATGAATAATAATTACTATTCATGAGACGGGGAAGAGGGAGGTATCTGATTTAGAGACAAATATTGCTCGCATTTTTTTTTAAAGTGACTTGTATAGTTAGTCAAATAACTGACAAATATTAACATGTGTTTCAAAAAATACAATTTGATTTGAATATTTGACATTTATTTATTTCCGAGACAAATATAATACATATACATATACATGTGTCAATCCTTCAACAACACTCGCTAGAATCAAAATATACAAACACGCGCGGGTTTTTCATCGCGTGCTCGTAGAAGAACGCACATAAATAAAATTCAGGGGGAATTATATCCAGTCTACTCTCTCGTCTTTATTTATCTATTTATCCGGACGTACATAAATATGGCGGGTCCGGGCAGGGTTTGTCGACCCTGTGATTGATGGAACACGCTATTTTTACTCGGTGTGTGTGTGTGTGTATGTATGTGCCACGTATCGTGAAAAGAAGGAGAGAAAAAAGCTAGGGGTAAGAAACGGAGAGAAAACAGTTCTCGGTTCAGCTGGCCGCAAAACGCCCACAGTTTCAGCAATGCGATAGAGAGGAGAGGAAGGGGAGGAGACTTTCCAAGTTATTTATCTCGATTTTTATTCTGTCCAGCCACGCGAAGGTGACAATTTATCGATTTTTCTTCGAGGCGTCCTCGTGATGCCGGGTTTGATATAACAGATTGCGTTTATTCTAGTTTTTGCGGGGTCTATACGATCAGGGAGAAGCTTGATGACAATACACTGTTGACTTTTTAACAGTTGAACCCGACAGATTCACTTCGGAACTGTAACGAAATCAAATTTAATCCGATCCATTCGCATATGTGCATATGTTTTACTGAGGACGGAAGGCATAAAAATTCGCGGATTCGAAAAAAAGAGTTCAAGTGGATAATAGTATCGGTAATCCTCGACGATTGATAAACGTCAACGACTTAATTGAATTTTTCATCGACAAGCCAGCGCTTTGTCAATTTGAGCACGTTCCAATTTGCGCGCATTCCAATTTTTGATCTCTCCCGAACTGCCGAGCTTTTTTTTCGCACGAAAACATGTCGAAACAATTATCCCGCGAATTCAATTCGTCACACGATGATACTTTTTCTATGCCAATAGCATGTAAAACCCGCGCAACTGCTCCCTTATATTTCGTTATTCGGAGTAGATTTTGCTGGATTATTCGTGTTTCGAACAGTGATGGCGAGTCTGAATAATTTGCGGTAAACGACAAGTTTTTTAAGCTTGTCGATTATTCAATGAACTTTTGATTGGATATATTTTAACAAAGTGTATTATTCGAGTGTATCTTCGAAGCTTGCCGGGAAAATAAATTGATATATATTAAATGCAAATAAGCTTTTCGTGTTTATGATATTATTAAAAACAGCGAAGAAAAAACATTATTGTGTTTGTAAAATCTTATCGTTATATACAGGGTATTTTATTTTAATTAATATAGTCGAATATCTGTATGAAACTATGACTGTAACGAAAAAATATTTTATACAAAAATTAAAAGAGAAGGAAAAAATTTAATAATCTTGAATTTTAACCAAAGTCATTTTTCAGTCATTTGAAGGTCAACCTATTTTTTTTTTAATGGAGTTACCCTTTTTTATAAATAAATCGATTCCTCGCAATATTTAGCATAACAAGTTAGAAGGGTAGGATGGCTTAAAAAAATTAATAGTTTGAGATATTTCGTATTTTAATTTTACATAAACTCCAAAATATCTCATAAAATATTAATTCTTCGATGATTTTATTTCAATTCTTTTATGTACAAAATAATGACAGAAATCAATTAATGTAAAGAAAATACATAATTGTAGCTGCTAGTTATAAATTGCATACTTTTTCTTAAAACAATTATATGTTTTCTATACAGCCAATTGATTCCTTTCATTATTTTATGCATTTTACTTTTATAACTTTGCATGAATATTGCGAGAAATCGAATTATAAAAAAAATAGTTGTTCCATTCCAAAAATAACTAAATCTTTAAATGACTTTGAAAAATGATCTGAGTTAAAATTCAAAATTATTAATTTTTTCTTCTCTCTCGAAATCTTTTAACTTTTGTATAAAATATTTTCTCTCGTTAAAGCCATAATTTCAGATATACTCAACTATATTAATTAAAATGAAACATCCTGTGTACATTAATAATATGTATATTAATAATGAATAAGGAGAAAACATATGTTAACTTAATATATTATATTAACGAGGAAAAATCTTTGCATCATCCGATACTAATTTTCCTGTGATTACACTTTTAATATTAAATTACAATGTGATAACGACTCTCTCGACTCACTGTCATAATATTAGCAAAAAAAGGTTTTTAGTAACGCTCGGTTAGAATACATAAGTAAATGTCCGCAGAGAGTAGAGATAAATTATAGAAACAGGAAGCTGAAAAAGACTGCCGGCAAGCTGTTGCACTCACAATGCAGAGAGCTCCATGCTCCCTTCCGGCTTCATATTTACTTCAATGCTCGGAGTTCTTTTATATACCCATTTCTACTCCCCTTCTCCTCTCTCCGCCTGCGAAATATTTAATTTCTTCGCAAATAAAAAATTTTATATTTTTACGCACAAAGTTTCGTATATTTTATAAATGTGCTTTTTCACGCGATGACACATTGTTAAAAATTATTATTGAAATACAGAGTGTATCATAAATGTGAACGTATCTTACTCATCGAAATGAGCAAAAAAGTTCATACAAACGTATGTCCAAAAATAATTTTTTAATTGGTCCCTTCGTCCTGCTAGGACGTTTGATAAGTGCTGGCTTTTACATACTATTTTGGGAAAACGACTTGCCCATTTTGCTGGAGAATGAATTGTTTTGAGATATGAGAATTATTTTCTACTGTTTTTTTTATTATTGGAAATAAAATAATATGCTTTATAATTATCTTAAGTTTCAATCCGAACATGACTGTAACTGTGAAAAGGACGCATTTTTATATGAATGTATATTTATATAAACTTTTTCTCATTTTGATGAGTAAAACACGAAATAGCGACCGACATTTATGATTTACACTCTGTATTTCAACAATAATTCTAATAATATGTTGTCGCGTGAAAAAACACATTTGTAAAACTTTTGTATGAAATATTTTCTCGTTACAGCCAATTTCAGAAATATTTGACTATATTAATTAAAATGAAACTGTATAATTAATAAATGAAGAAAACACATCTGTTAACTTATATTAATGTATTAACAAAGACAAATTTTTGCATCACCCGATACTAATTTTCTTGGTTTCGTTTTTAATATTAAGTTACAAAACTTTACGGAACTTTATGCGTAAAAATATATAATTTTTCATTTGCAAAAAATAAATATTGTATACATCCTGTGTATACATATAGATGTAAATACCTTTGTAAATCGCAAAAATGCTCACGTCGAATCAACTATTAATGTAATCAACTATTAGAGTATCAACTAATTAGAAACATCGAATCAATTATTAGTGTAATGCTTGTAATAAAATATTAATTATGATGGATAAATAAATAAATATATAAAATATATAATAAATATATAAATAATATAAATGATTAATAATAATAATAATAACACATAATATATGTAATATTATATATATTATATATAATATTATATATATTAATATAAATATATGAATATATAGATAAATTTATTCCATATTAAAAGTGTAAATATATCTTCTATATGTATATACATTTTTTTCCAAAAGTTCGAGTTTTGAATAATAGAAAATTGTCGCAAAATACGATCTCTGTTAATTTTTAACGGGGCGTAGACGTCGGACAATCGCCTACCTAAATAGACAATACGAGACGAGTGCGTGAACGGATATTTCACATTTCACGGTTCTGTAAATCTTTGTGTCACAACCGAGAGAGAAAGAGAAGAGCTCTTTTTCCCCGCGTGTAGCCATACGTCGAGATCTCATTTTGTCTGTGCGTCGTTGAAGTTGCTCTTCAAGTTACACTATATCCTCGCCACTTTACGGCGAGGATTTTGAGACGGTTTGTACCTCGTCACGTACAGAGCCACCCGTCTTCCGTTACCTGACACTACCGTGTAAGGGAGTCGCCCGGGCGACCGAAAGGGGAGAAACTGGGGAACTTCTCTTCCTTTCTCTCTTCCGTTACGTTAACATTACGCCGTTATCGCGGTCTTTCTGACAGCGGCATCTGCACTCGTTGACGACTTCTCTCGTCTCGTCAGTCTCTTCTCTCTCTCTCTTTTATAATGTCTCGCTATGCGAATCCAGTACGCAGTATATGTTCGTCAGAGATGTAAGGATAACGCGTCTCGCCCTGTTTTCTGCCATAGAAACTTGCTAAAAGCTACCGCGAAATGAGGGCTCATTGTCGCGAAGAGAATACCTGGGAATGAGATTTCGCTGACTTTCTGACGTCATGCGTGCAAAAACCGGCTCGCGTTCGTTTGATCAAAAATTAACAAATGTATGTGAGCGCGAATTTTCGACTATTTTTTTTAAGTGCTTGGTACTTATAAGGGAATCTGACGAACCCAAAAATTTTTATTTTGATGAAACTACACATGTAGGGAAGGGGGGGGTTAATAAATTAATTAGAAATTTTTAGTTTTTTGCTTTTCTCGATATATCTCGAAAAGAATTCGAGATATCGAAAAAGTTTCATACAAAAATTTTATGATCAAAAATATCTCTATTTAATTACAAATAAAAGTTTGAAAAAATAATTTCTTTCAAAGATTAAAAAAAATATTTTTAAAATTATTTTTTCAAAATTTTATTTGTGGTTAAATAGAGATGTTTTTATCATGAAATTTTTGTATGAAACTTTTTTGATATCTCGAATTCTTTTCGAGATATATCGAGAAAAGCAAAAGGCTGCTCTGAGGAGTAGGTTCCTTAGAATCGTTTTTAGACCGCAACTAAAAATTTCTAATTTTATTTATCCTCTCTGCGTGTAAAAAATTTCGTGTGTAAAATTTCATCAAAATTAGAATTCTCGGATTTGCGAAGTTCTCTCTTGTTAGCTTAAAATCTTAATTACTCTCTCTTGAAATAATTTTATGATGCTTCTCGAAGTAAAACTGACTGTACGGCGAGATTTCAATATTTCTCGTTAAAAGATATATATGGAATATTTCTTGATAATAGGATTTACAAAATAATACTTAATGCTCCATTGTGACAGGATTTTGAATCCACAACTTATTCTAGTAAACATCTCAATTAAGTCGGGCCGAAACGAGTTTGCATGCATGACATCGCACGGTTTCCCTCAGTATTAGAGATCGCACATCTAGAGTGCTCCTGTGGAAATTGAGCATATAGATGCTATACGATTCTAAGCCTTCTCTAAGCCTCCGGTAGAAAGGCAGGCAAAGGATGAATGCCCAGGTTCTCTTACACAAAGTAGGTATATTCACATAATACGAAAACGATGCCCGATCCGGGTCGGGGATTAGCTAGCTCTTCGTGATCCCCCTCCCCCCTTTCTTAGCGAATTAGTGTCTTCTAGCTTGACAGTCGGCTGTCTTATTTAACGAGATGATTATACGAATGCATATATTGCACGAAATGTTTATTATATATATGTATTATACCCCCCCCCCCAAATATTATTTACAGAGCATTAATTTTATTTCAATATATAATATTTTAAAATTATTTTACCGCATATTTCGTATAAATATAATGAGAGAGAGAATATGTATAAAATAATACAAGATAATTAGCTACAATTATAGAAAGAATATAGAAGTATAGAGATTCTCTCATATAGAGATCCAACTAAAGAAAAATGCTTATCTCAAAGAAATATCTTGTTCTGTACGGAGTTGTTCAAAGGAGGAAATATGAGGAGAATGTCATAAAAGTTAAAATTATGCCGGGTGCCGTGCGTATGTAAACGAAGAGAGATGACACCTCAGGCGCATGTAAATAATCGACACGATGGGTCGTGTGCCCTATATAGAGTCCACCGAGACTCGAAAAATTCGCAAAAGAATCTCACGTAGGGAGGTAAAATAAGGAATGTAAAACTTGAAGTTGGTGTCGTATCGATACTTTTGGAAAAAAGGACAGATGCGGACCCGTAAAGACCCCTTAGAAACACATTCCAAGTTACATTTTGAGGTGCTCTGATTTTTTCAACTTCAACTATCTCTTGTCATTTTAGAATCAGGGAATAATCGATTTAAGAGAAGAGGAAGAATGGTCTATTTTTTTCTTCTTACACCTTCTCTCAAAAATTTTATTTGAAATTGGAAAAAAGATAAAAAAAAACTTAACATGCGTACATTGAAAAAATTATTATTTTTAGACTTATTTTTAAAACACTTAAAAATAGCATCAAAATCAAATGAGTCCGTATAAAAAAAAGTACAACTGTTTGTTATTGACATAGAATATATTCTTAGTTTTAGAAGATGTTCTAGAAACACTTAAGAATATTTTAAGTCGTAGAGTAGTCGCACTGTTAAATGGGACGTTAGAGGTCACATGGATGACATTTGTCATTTTTAAAAAACAAATTAAAATATAAAGACATATGTTACGAGCATATTATTTATTTTAATATATGTATTAATCATGAAACTTTAAAAAGATTGTCCAATAAGAAAAAAATTGCTGATTTGTGCACGTGGACGACTAATGTCATTTGCGCGACTGCTCCAGGATTAAGAGGAATTTTATAGAGTATACAGTTCTCTCTCTTACTTTAAAAATATAATTTTGTTTCGACGAAATTTCTCTCAATTACAGACGATCGCTCTTAAAACGATAAGTCGTAAGTTTCGCGACATTAATCTAAGCCTGAGCACAGTCGAATCTTTACGATGAAGTGCGTGGCACACGTGCTTTATGACACGCGAAACGAACGCGCCGAGAAGGGTGAGAAAACGCGTCTCAAAGTTTATTGACCTTCATCCCTTTCGCACGTAACAACTCGCATCCCTTTTGCGTTCGCGCGTATCGTTGAACCTATACCTACCTTGAAATGACGCCCGACAGAACTTGCTTTACACACCGCGCACGTATAAACGGTATCGAAAAAAAAAACGTGTCCGGGATTACACGGGAGGGCTCAAGTCGACGGCGTTGGTAAACAGAGAGTTTTATCACGAACGGGTATGGGTACTTTCCCTGGAAAATTGCTCCACCAATTTGATAGCGACCCGAGAGAGTCTTGTTACATTCGCGCGAGCACTCGAGGTACACGCGATCAAACAAGAAAAATGTTCGCCTGCGAGAAAATCGTTTCCAGACCGTTTCCGACTTAAATTTTCTAGATCTGATCGCAGAACATTGAAGTTGGTAAAGACAAAAACAATAGATCTCGCGTGTTTTCACGCATCATTTTCTCGCACGCATCATATTTTTAATCGTATGCGAAATATGTAAGAAAATTATATTTTTCATTTCGTGTAATATCTTTTCTAAAAAAAATCGTAATTTTTTTCGTGAAATATTTTTATTAAATTATCATATAAATTATTATATAAATTTTTTGGAATTGATATGGCAATTGAATAGAAAAAATTATCTATTTTTAATATAGATATGATAAAAAGGGCTAATAAGAATCAAACAAGAAAATAGAAATACAAAAATAACAATTTTCTAAAAATAAATGTAAAAATTCTCTAAAATAAAAAGTAAAAATAAAAATTCTTTATTTTTAATTAAGATACGAAAAAATAGTAAATTCCCGAGATTTTCGAAGAAATCTTTATTCCTACGAGAAATACTCGAAGTGTTGCCAACGATAGCAAACGATACATTTTGATAAGAATGCGAATCAAGAAACAGACACTGTATCGATTGATCCAAAGAAGAGACGTGTGCAAATGATTATCTATAAAGCATACATAGCAAAATAAACACATGTACACATACAAACTCGTATAAAAATACAAATATCTCGCACGATATCGGTCTTGCAAAATGATAAAATCCATGCCATTTTCGTCGACGAAGATGTGTATATAAACCGAAGATATGTATATATATATATATAAAAAGAAAAAACACGAAATATTCCTTCAAAATAAAAAAATTAAAATATGCACATAAAAAGAAAAAAAACGATCTATACTCCCTCAAAATTAATTTTAAAAAATTTAGTTTTTAAATATATATAAAAAATATACATTTTTTTTCTTTTGCTTCGCGATATACACATTTTTTTTATTTTACAAAATATGCGAATTAAATTTTTTTTGTAAATTTGTTATTTCACCATAAATAAAAATTAAATTTTTCATTAAATAAAATCATTTTTTGCGGCGTGTCCTCGATCATCGAAATTAGCGTTACGTCACAACGGTCACGTGCGACACAACTCAGATGCCGGTCTTCTCCAAAATCTTGTAGCATCGAATAAACAGATCGTTAAACTCGACGTAGGTACATTCGCTTTTACGAGCAGGAAATAAGGTTGTAAAGCTACGCGATACTATCGGCGGCGATGCATGCACGTATAAAGCGCGTCTCGTACACGCTCGTATACGATTATGTTCGTTAAAAAAATGAGAATGCACATTATTGTCGGTTATTGTTTATCGACTAATGAGATTTCATTTATTAGTCATCGACATTGCAAAGCAATGGCCGGTGCAAAGAGGAGATATAAAATTAATATATAATCTCTCGTTAGCTGTTTTTAATTCATATAAATTAGCGATCTTTCGAAAGTGTCCTTCATATTATGATCTTTAAATTATGATCTTCATAACTTACAATTAGATTTAGAGTCCGAGACGATTATATTTAATATAGCAAGAATCAAGTTCAATTATGTACTTAAAAATCCGAGTCAAATTCAATAATCAAGTTTCACATATTCTAGGATTCGAATAATATATTCATAAGGAATAATATATATTTAATATATTTTATTTGCGAAATAATCTAATCTAGGTGTTTTTACATAATTATAGAGAGTTCGAAGTCATTCAAACAATTTCGAACTTACTGTAAGATATTTACAATTAAACGCATCGCTAGTATATATGTCTAAGCTGTACGATAAAATCATCAGAAAAAATTCCTTTTTTTATGATATTTATTATTATTCTCGCAGATTTTATTTTATTTCCTGAAAAATAAATTCCTTTCAATTTGAAACAGATTTTCTCGCTCGCCTAACTTTGATCTCAAGCGATCGCTTTAAGTCGATCGTGAATCAATTATCGTTCGTAAAGTCCTCGAATTTTTCGAGCCGAGACATATTAATAGAAAGAAAGAAAAAATGTAGATTGAATGGAATTGCGCGAACATTTCGTGAGGAAATGGAAATCCGCGAAGGGGCAAAGCCGACTTTGCGCATGGCTTCTTTTTTTCTCTCTCATTTTACTTGTGGTTTTCCTGTTCTCTCTCTCTTTCTGCTCTCGACCAGCAGGTCGACAATCGCGCGCCAACCTGTGCAAGGGATCTCTCGAGCTGCAAAGGAAACCGGGCAAATGTCAGTCGCCCTCCGGGGGCGCATGCACACGCTTCGCGAAGCTTTTAATCAACGCTCACACAGCGAAATCTTTCTCCTTCTATCTCCTGTCTCTTTTTCTCTCTCGCTCTCTCTGTGCATCGTCCCGTGCACTTCGTGATTATGTGACCGTGTACGTGAAAGCGGGTTAGGTTAGGCCAGGTTAGTATATGGTCCACCCGACCGTCTGTCCATCCGCGTTTTGCAATATGCTCGCGCGACTTGGATCGTTCAAGTCACGATGCCTCTCTGTGATCTCGTATACCCCGCCTTTTAATGAAATAAAAATTGCTCTACCTGAAATTCCACGGCGTTCATTTTATAGCGAGACTGTCTGGATATTAAATTATTTATAAACAATACACAGGGATAAATCGCCTTCAAGAGCGCAGGAAAAAGAGAGGGGCTGAAAAGTATCAAGTCTTTATTCATCGATCTTTGTTTGCGTTTGTGTGATTCTTTTCATATATATTTTTTATAATTTTTTTTATTTTTTATAAATTTTTTATAAATTATTATATTTTGTGTTTACGCGTGTGACAAAAATATTTCTATCATAAAAAAACACGAATGTAAAATTCTTTATATTTCTCTAAATTTCTGTATATTTTTTAATGAATTCGTGAAAATACTTCAAAAATTGTATAGATTATTTCAGAAGCTCTATCGGACTCTTTTCCAGTGTAACTATTAAAATTACATTTTTCTAAAATTAACTTTTTTTCGGCGCACCTCAGGATGTAACAGTTTCAGTTCTATTTCTTGTTCCGTATACGCTTATTGAAATAAGAAAACCTTGAGATATTCTTACGGTTTTCGCTGTTTGTTTAACTTCAACGAGCACGCGTTATCCCATCGGAATGCTTTCTATTTGCTTTCCTTTATGGACCTGTAGCAATCTCCTAATTAACTGTTACGTGTCAGTCAATAAAACGGCATAGTAGCGTGATATTTTCAACATCGACGTATTTATAAGCGAAACGAAACATTGCGTATATACATTTTCGGAATTTCTGGAATTTATTCGAGCGAGAGGGGCTGCAAAATGTCTATGTCTCTTATACTCATCGATCTATTTTATATTTGTGTGATCCTTTTAATATATTTTTTATAAATTATATTTGCGTTTACGTGCAAAAGACATAAAAAAATATTTCTAACGTAAAAAAGAAGCACGAATGTAGAAATTCCCTCTCTATATTTTTTAATGATTTCCTATAAATATTCGAACAATTGTATGGATTATTTGAGAGGAAAAAGATTTACAGAATTTTAAATCCGTCGCAGTAATCCCCTTCGTCAAGAGCGCACAGGAAGAGCTATTCTGAAAAATCCTTGCGGAATTTCTCAAGCTATATACAGACAGAATTGTGCAGATTTTTTCGCGCGGAAAATGATTGTCGGTTAAAACCCTGCAAAGAGCTGATCCGTTCTTAGGACCGCATTACTTTTCGTTTACGCTGCTCCGGTGAGAGAGTCCGTCTTGTGTAAAACCGATACTTTTTTTTTCTTTTGCACTCTGTTAATAATAAACCAAAACACGAAAGAGAGTGGTTACAAACTACCGTTGTGTTTGTCGAAAAAAAAAAAAAAAAAAACTATAGTCTCGTGCACGACAAGAATTGCCCGCCGTAAATTGCAATGAGCGTTCGTTTAATGCGACTGGTTTAAATTGTAAATTGCCGGTCACGGATTTTCACGCGAAGAGAGAAAGAGAGAGCGAGAGCGAGAAATAATCTAACCCGTCGACGAGATTAACTCGATTCTCCCGAGGAGTTGAAATTAACCATTAGCGGGGAAGTAGAATTCAGAAAATATATGATATCTTACAACTCATCGCGGATTGCATTATTTTGGAAGTTTTATAATTAAGCTCGGATGTGATAAACTAAGAATTCGAATAGCGAGACAGGGATTTGCGAGATTTTTTTTTTCTTAGATAGGAAAAAATATTTCATTGGAACCTGCAATTGCATTTTACATTTAAATTTTATTTTCCGTTCGCGTATATAAAAATGATATCTGTATAATTTTACGATCGATCTCTCCCTGATAATTTTTTTAGATGCTCTCCTTTTGCGACGAAGATAGATCTGTCTTGCGAGGGAAAATAAATTTAGAGTTAAATTTTATTATAGGTTACTATTCTCTAGCTTTATATTCGACGAAATCACGACGTAAAGAAACGCGAAGATAGAACGCGAGCCAGGATGTGACTCTGATATTTCATCCCTTTCGTTCGAGATGAAGGATATATGTTCGCGCGTCTTTCATGGGGGATCCTTTATATAACGCGTTTAGTGCTCTTAGGATATTCATTCCTTAGAAAATGACGTCGCAGTATATTGACGCGTGAGAACAAGCGTCTTCAGACACGAGAGGAGAGATGTACTCTTGTCTGCCCTTCATATCGTAGCAACCTTCGAACGCTATCACCGACGACATTGATGCGTCTATTATCCTGCGCGAGAGAAACTTTCTAACAATAAGTATCGTCTCTGCGCTCCCCAATGTCTTTAACCTTTGTGCTTCGTTCATATCTTTTAAGCAGATTATCTGTTCGCTGTGTTGCTTTTCTATATTTTGATTCACGTTAAATATAATTTTAAATTAATTTAATACTGGAAGTGTTTTCAAATTAATATAAAACCGGATATATCGCGTTTAAAATATAATACTGATTATCAAATGTATCAGATGGAAAAGTTATTTCTTTACATTATAGAATTATATAATATGTATTATATAATATATAAGATGTCCCATTTAAAAAAAAAAATGCTTAAATATATAAAAAAACATCGCATTTTAAAAAACAATATTTCGAACAAAAGTTGCTTGATTTTGAGAAGAAAATAAGTTGATAATCCTTGCATTTTAACTAACAATAAGATCATTTTTCAAGATTATTTGAAGAGTAATCTAATTTTTTTAAATGGAACTACTTTAATTTTTTTATATAAATCGATTCCTCGCGATATAATGTTGGCATAAAATGTTGTAAAGGTAGGATAATCAAGAAATAAATAGTTTACGAGATATTTTAATCCGACATAATTTTACATAAATGAAATATCTCGTGAAATATTAATTTTTCGATGATCTTACCTCAATATTTTTATGCATAAAACAATGCAAGGAATCAATTGATATAAAGAAAACACGTAGTTGTTTTTAGAAAAAGTATGTAAGTGTTTGCAACTAGCAATTACTTATATATTTAAGCATATTTTGTTTTAAATAGGACATTGTATAATATATTATATATAATATATTTTAGTTTAACACTTCTTGGTTGAAAAGCATGTGTCTTGGGAATAAAAATTATTTCACAGACCTGGGAGGATTAAATGCCTTTATTTGGAATTTAAACTCGAACGACTAGAGAGCACACCTACGGTTAAATCCTGGATTAAGATACTCGAGATCGCATTTGCAGCGCGAGCTCTCTTGGAGATTGGACGTTCGAGCGTTTCGATGTTCGATGGTTTGTAAGCTATGGCATTACAATTACCGGATTAGTGTCGAAAGAAGCCTCTTAGTTGGAGACATTGGGTCGAACGTCTCCATAGTTGTTAGAACATCTGCCAGCTAACGATCCGCTCGCATCCATAACAATAGCTGTATACGTGGAAATGAATACAGAATTGCTGCGTGTGTGAGAATGGTCGGAAAAAATGCATGGGATAGATGAACGTCGTGTTTTTACTGTTTTCCGTAAATATATTATTTTACATCACAGATATACATCAAATATTTTTTATTTGAAAAATTTGAAAAATCGTAATATAAAATCCAGTCTAAAAATAATTCGAATAAATCGCAAATAAAAATATGTATATGACTTTATTAAATTATTTCGATATTGATTTTTCTCAATTGTTTAAACGTCGCTTTTGAAAGCAAAATTTAATGAGATAGTTTACTCGAAGTTTAATGTGTATATTTTTAGCGCTCAATGTGACGATTGAATTACGAATTTTATTTGTCTAAAAATAACGCATTAATATATGCTGACACGTGATCGGCCACGTTTATCGCTAAAAATGCGGACCGAAAGCCCGACGGTATATCGTCCCTCTTACCCCTCATCGCGTTCATCTCTCTTTATATCGAGGGATCGCGATCTCCCTTGACCGTGAATAATCGTCGCTTTCGCATCGTAACCTCAGGCACGCGTGACTCAGGATTTCGTGCGCGCGTGCGCTTATGCTCGCGAAGCGATTCAACGTAATATACGCATAGGCGTGCGCGCGCACTTTCATTGATGTCGCAAAGGAGCTACGCGATAGAGAGAAAATTTCTGAAGGACAATGCACGCTCCGAAGAGTACGAACAGCGGAGTGGCAAGAATATCCGGTTTCGTGCGAGACACAGGGGATGCATTCTGCAAAAAAGCATTCATACTGCATGCTTCTGCGTGCACGTCGTAGTATACAGAGTGAGTCGTGAGGAACGAACGGGGCAGGTTTAAATAATTTTTAAATTGTTTTATGATGAGTGAAAAAGTTTATATTTGACACTCGGTTAGATATAATTTAAATTATAATATCGGAAAATTATGTATCGTATAAAAAAGATAACATTTATTATCAATATAGAACAATATTAATACAAATTAAATTAAAATGTAAAAACGAATTTTCTATTGCATTTATATCAAAACTCTTACATTTACATAAGAAACGTACTAGAATTCCGACTCTACAGCTAATGTGAAAGAGCATTTTAACATTCATTAATTATTAACGTTCAATTCACGATAGAAATGCGACAACCGAAGACAACGTGTGTTTCATTTGCAATTCATAGATATTGGTGGATCAAAGGACGATATATATAGCATCGAAGTATTGCCTTTCTATAGCACATCACACAGACCCTGTGCGAACCAATACGTTACAGCCACGAAGAACTTTCATGGTTTCTGTTCCCATAACCAGTTTTACGCCCTACCGCGTGCCGTTTTCGTTTCTCGATATCAACCTGCACGTATATAGATACAGGAAGCAGCGTATACAGTATACAGGAAGTGCACGTGGCCCGCGTGTAGCTCGTTCTCTTTTTCATGTTTTTTTTTTTTTTTTTTTTTTCGTACGCAGCTGTTTGTCTAAAAATAGCCGTGAGATGCAAAACCGAAATTGCAAAAAGGCCACAGAAAACATCGAAAAAGCATATACATGAAAACAATTAGAAAGAAATAGCCGAATAACGTTTATATTTTATTATTCCACTAAATTGAAATAACAATCGTAGTGTGTGAGGTCCATTTTGATTTTTTATTTATTCTTTTCGTAATAAAAATAAAATTTATTAATACAAAGAATTAGTGATACATAACGTGTTCATGTTTGAGCGCCATTTTTATTTTATTATATCTACCAAGTTGAAATAACAATCGTAGTGTAATGTTTATTTTGATCTTTTATTTTCGGAAAAAAAAAAAAAAAGTAATTTTTTTATTAACACAAAGATTAATGTAAAAAATTAAAAATTATATAACGTGTTCGTGTTCGAGCGTTAAATAGCTGAATAATGTTTTGATTTTATTTTGTCCATCAAATGGAAATAACAATCATAGTATATTTCGATTTATTATTCATTATTTTCTCCAAAAAAAAAGTAAGTTGGTTAATATAGAGATTAATTTAAAGAATTAGAGTTACATAACTCGTTCGTGTATTCGAGCGCTCGTTAAAATCTCGCGGTTAACGTTACGTCAATATAACGATAACAAGAGTCTTTCGACATTTCGTACAGGCTCTGGTGTTCTGGCGCTTGTTAAATACATGACGCATCGTGTGTTTTTCTTAAGGGTTGCTTCCTTATCTCGGATGCAGACCTCGAGATGAGGGCCGGGTTTCCTCCTCCCACCGTTCAATGTTTATTTCGATACGCACATACCTTTTTTGTGTCTACTTATTCTTTCGTAACAAGAACATTTATAGCATAAACTCACAATTATCTATTTTTCTCTCGATTCCATTACGAAATAAAGAAACGTTATATCTTGAAATCTGGTCGAATAATACACAGTTAGTGATAATTTCTAATAATTCCCCTTGACAGACATAATTTACAAAAGTTTTTCGTTTTACAAATTAATTTTAGGAACGAATCGCAACACATTTTCGGATAAATTGTTTACAAGCAGCTGTAAAGTAAACAATGCGAAATTTCTATGGCAGAAACATCGATCACGATCTTTCGAAATTGTCAAACGTGTCGACGCTACAATACAAATGAAAAAATCACCGATGTGACAAATGTCGTCCCGAGTCGTTGCAAGACAAAAAGCTATTCGCGAGAGAATCGATTCAAACATTCCGGTTGAAAATGAAAGAGAAAAAAAAAAGATACGCTATCGCACGGGGGGAGAGTCGCACGGATTTTACGGATAAATTCTATTAACGTGTAATCATATCGAGCCAGAGAAAGAAATCGATGACAGAGTGCAACGAACTTGACAGAAAGCTCGTCGATGGGGTGCGCTGACAGTTGGAAGAAAAGGGGTGAAGGGGAGGGATGAATGATGTGCCTAGGGTAACATATGTACATATGACGCCCGTCAAACATCCTCCTTCTCTCTCTCTCTTCTTGGGTTGGCGGACCCCCCGTCTCCTCGCCGTTCGACTCATTTGCAAACCAAACGAAAGGTCATTACACGGAAGCTTTGACACATCTGCAAACGTTTTCGAAAATATAACATCTGCGCACACGATGAAGAGAGACGGGAGATATATATAGGGTTTGGACATGCGGGTATTCAATAGAGGGATAAAACGAGGTTTCGCGAAAATATTGGCAACGAAAGGACCCAGGCTATTTATGCACTGACGTCACAAAACGTCAATGCAAGAGTATTCAGTGTTTTTCTACTTTATATTCTCCATTTTATTCTGTTTCGAAAAATAGAATTAACATACAAAGATTTAAATAAATTTATACGATATCTTAGTCATTTAATCTTTCAATTTGAAAGTTATAGTTTTAAATATATGCGAAACGCTCTGAATATCTGCATCTTTTGCATTTTTAATCTAATTCAAAATTCGGAATTTTTTGGCGTAGAAAAAAACGCTATAAAACCGGCAATTCTCTCTACGTTATTCTGTTTTCGAAAAAGTAGAACATGCAAGCATTTAAAAATAAATTACTATATCTTATTCATTTAATCTTTCAATTTGAAAGTTTGTTATAAATATGCGAAACGCTGAATATCTGCATCCTTTGCATTTTTAATCTTATTTAAAATCCGGAATTTTTTCGCGTAAAATAAAGTTACCAAAGCGGCAATTTTCTCTATTTTATTCTGTTTCGAAAAATAAAAGTAACGTGCGCAAACATTTAAAAATAGAGTACTATATCTTATTCATGCAATCTTTCAATTTAAAAGTTAGGTATAAATTATATTTGCGAAACGCTGAATATATCTGCATCCTTTGCAGGCCATTTTCATTCTTATTCAAAATCAGGAATTTTTTTATATGAACAAAAAAAAAACCGCAATCGAAATAGCAATTTTCTATATGATTACGGAATCACTTTAATCCTGGCCGACGCATGCACGCTTATTATTCCCTTCGTCGCTTCGGCCCTTTCTCCGAGGGCTGCTCCCTTCGCGTGCCTTTTCTGCACGAGGAGAATGGTCGTCCAGAAGGTAGTAAGTCCCTCCGACAAAGCGACCACGCGAATGGAGAGAGGAGCGCGTAAACGTCTGTCGCGGTTCATTATCTGCGCGACGGGAAAACCGTCGCGATTCCGTTTGATGTCGGTCTCTCTACGTGGGTAAACATTTCGTCGGGAATTTACTTTCCGCGGATTCGCGCACCCTCTCTTTCTCTTTCTCTCTCTCTTTGGCTTTGCGATACGACACCGCACCGACTGTCTTCCGAGGCGTGCGCCAACGCGGAAAAATCGCTGTGCACACAGGTGTCTGGCAATATTCCTGAAACGTCGCCGCAGAGACAGCTGTTAGATCATCGTAAATGCAATGCATGAGTTTTATTGGAACATCGGAATATTCAATGTTTTTTTTTAATTACAGATCAATTTAATATCTCCAGCAAAACCGATAAATAAACAGAATTTTATTGTCTAGTTTGTAAAAAAAATATCGCTCTTACATCCCTGTCGGGAGAATAAAAATACATAAATTTTTTAAATATTTTGCTATAAATTTGCGCGCAATATAATTTAATAAAATTAATATATTTAATAATATTAACGCGCGCAAAATCGCACAAAATATTATAAAATATTTTTAAAAAAATTTTTCTTACTCTCATGAAAGTGACGTAAGGAAAATTATATTTTTATAATTTCGACAAACTATACAACATTCTGTTTATTTATAAATTATTTATATATACATATATTAATTTTATTGATTATCTTACCCATTAAATTTTTAATTTTATTAAGTATTTTACCCACTGAATTATAAAATATACATATATATTTGTGATAATATTAACGCGTACAAATTTATCTTACAATATTTTTTAAAACTTTTTTCTCACTCTTCAGAAAGTGACACAAGAAAAACGATATTTTTACAGAGTTCCGACAAACTATACACACAACAGTCTGTTTATTTATCGAAGTACTTGAAGACACAAAATACACAGGGCAATTGACTGCAGAATTCTTTTTCTCTTTCTCTCTCTTTCCTGATGCACAAGTAAACTTTTCTACGGAAAAGCTCCGCTTCGCCTCTCTCGCGCGTGTTTCTCTCCGCAGTCTCGGATCTCGGGGAATGGAAACACTTTGGGGCATCGTTCGGGATGACTTGCCCGCTCTTTGGGTAAACAGAAGGGTGTTTCGGTTCTTTATTTATGAAATTCCCCTCCTCCCCACACGCGTCCGCCATTTGTGGCGACTACGTCGATATACACAACGTTGGTTGATTTTCCGTCTTCGCGAAATCTCTTCTGCCACCATGAGGCTGTTATCCTGCGGGATATATACATTAATCCCACCCTTAATAATCTGTCTTTGTTGCGGGATAATCCATGGAGCACGAGACTTAATAGATTACGCCTTGAATATGCATAAAATTATTTAAACAGGTCCATAGTCTCTTCCACCAGGCACGAGGTTGTAAAAAAAAAGTAAAAGGGAAGGAATTTACATTTTATAATGTGATAATTAGCGACGTTAGAAATTTATATTATGCACTCACCGAGTCCGTAAATCGTCAATTCTGAATTATGTATACATATATATTCCAAAAAATTTTCTTTTTATAACATTAATTGATTAAAACTCATTTATAATTTGCGACAGAATTTAGGATAGAACCATCTTTGCTATAATTGTTATTTTATATGTTCCATAAAATTATAAGTATGTTCCAATTATATGATCCAATTATGTCTTATATATACATATATAAAATATGGAATAAATATTCTAGCTTGACAAATATCAGAATCAAGAATAAGGCACATAGAATTAATAAACTTTTGATCAGAATCTACGGCGTAGATCATCTAACAATAAGGTAGAATTTTAGAAAAAAGAAACTCGGTCATAGACAAACAGATAGATGAAACTGATTAATGACAACTATACATATATACACAATGTATACATGAAAAATATGTATACCGATTATTTTTCACAGTGTGGTAAATTTAGACTACGCTTCAAAGAAAAATTGCCAGGGGAACAATCGTTCTATATCTGAAGAATTATTTTTCTGACACGTTGTATACATAGGTATATGCGTGATGTGCTCTTTGTAGGAGATAAAAGAAGGCAAAAAGATTTTTAAAAATGTCTCGAAAGAGATGTCGAGTCACTTATATACAACAACCGTTCATTTGCATCTGACTACGAGACAGAAAAATAAAATTTACATTTTACGAAAATAGTGTCTCCCTCTTCCCTTCCTTTCTTAGATCGCTGACGAATATCGACTATATGTGCGGCCGAGCTTTGACCTCTTATCGTCGATCTTCCGCGTCCATCCGTGTCGCACTTACCGCATCTTCGTGCTTACACTTGAAACGAACGATATAACTCGTATGGTTTTGTGGCTCCTTTTTCCCTCTTCCTTCGCCCTTCTCAGGACGGGCATAACTTAGGACGCTATACACAATGCACGGCTCTCTCCCCCTTTGCGAGCTCGCAATTACATCGATTTCCTAGGAATAGTGTGCATTAATAGTGCTGCCCTTCGTGTTCGTCGCGATAGCTGGCGTTGCGTTTATGATAATGAGGAGAGACCGAGTGTCCCGTGGAAGCGAATTGCGAGAATCGAAAGTCGTGGAATAAGGGGAAGTCCGGTTTAATCGAGTTAAACGGTGGCATAATTTTAATAAGTTAAAAAGTTAATGATTGATTTTGAAATTCATTTTAATTGTAATTTTCGGCGCATAAGATAAATAATAGTTATAGAATTATAATATATGAAAAAAAGTCAATAAAATATAAATAATATAAATATAAAATATAAATAATATGAATATAAAATATTTATATAAAAAGGTAATTAAATTTAAAAAAAAAACAGTGTATTTTTAATTAATTCATCGTTATTATACTTACAAATTCTACAATTACCTCTGACATTACGTTTCTTAAAGATTCGCAGTGTGATGAAAGTTTATATTTCAACGGATTGATTTTTTACGTGCGCGATGTTTGATATAAAATTTTAGGAAACTCATCGTGTTAGAGAGTCCGGGATGTTCACGGATGCTGATCCGTATATATATACGCGTACCGAGGAAAGAGCGATCGAGAGAAAGAGAAAGAGAGAGAAAAAAAACGAATGTGTTTTAAAACGCGATCCAGGGATCCGGTCTCGACAGGCTCCGCTGCTGAGACCTTTTTGTTCCCTTTCCGCGGCGAAATGAGCGCCGGACGAACGAAATCCCCGAGATCGATCATCGACACGGAACCCGGGTGTGGGAACAAGACGCGCAAGAGTCTCGTCTCTCGTTCGCGAGAGCGTGAAATCGGTGCGCTCACCTCTTCGATTTCGTTCTTTCAGCATCACGCATTCCGGACACGTCAATGCGCGGATTTGTAAAAAGCCGGACCCCTTGAATATTCCCTGCGATCCGAATCTCGTGACATTGCACGCGGAGAAAATCAACAATCGCGTACGACTTTCAAGCATTCATTAGATATTTCGATCTATTCTCTGAAGAGAATTTATTTTTATATAATATTCTCTCTTTAATATAATGACAGAATTCAAGATTATCAACTTTTTTCCCTTCAAATCCTTTTAACTTTTGTATGAAATATTTTCTCGTTTCAGCAATATTCGATTATATTAATTTAAATGGAACAATCCGTGTATACTCATTTTTCCTTCAATTATTTGATATTTAAAAAAAAAGAAAATTCTTTTCTATGTGCGAGAAAGTAATAAAATACTGGATTTTTCGAATTTTTCCTCATGCTGGATAAATTTAGAGTTTCTCGCGAATTCGATTTCGAAATAAATCAACTGCATAAAAGCTATAATACAATATATGACTGATGAGACTTAATAGTACGTTATTGTTAGCGTGTTATTATCGTGAATAACATCATTACGATGATGTAAACGGCACTTTTCGAACGCTTTTAAAATGATCAATGACGTTAAATGATCGATCACGTCCGTCATTATTCCTTCGTAAAATCGCAGAGAGAATTCATTCTCACTCTGAACCAACGTTTCACATGAACAAGTGAAGCATCGACGATACTTAGCGCTTATAATCTCCGACGATAGTAAACTTTAGTTCGACACATTGCACGGTAGCGCACTTAATATCTGTCTGCTAGGCTAGAGAGAGTTGAGCGTTTCTCTCAAGAGCGTTCGTTTTAAGGGGAACTTCTCTCCATGTCGGGGTAAAGTATATCCCGCATGTGCTCGAACGATCAAACTGATGTCTCAAGATCTTGTTACACGTAGTAATGAGCGTTGCGGGGGCAAAGTTTCCTCGCAATCTGCCGTCAAATTACGCGACAAGTTATTAAATGCTCGTTTACGCTTAAGACGAATATCTCGATCTATATAGCAATGCTAGTTTAATAGAGGTGATTAGCTTTGAAGATAGTCCGAATTAAAAAATATTATGTATAATAATTATTTTTATCTCTCGCGAATTATAAATGCAAACGAAAGAATCGATTGAGCGGACAGAAGAGAGAGAAGTGAAAGAAGAAATGAAAGAAGAAGAAATAAAAAATATTGAAGAAGAAAAAGGAGAAGAAATAAAAGCATCTGGCTGAAAGAACCAGAAACACAAAGTGAAAACTATCGCTGAAAATACTGTCAGGAGAATCATAATTGAGAGAGGAGACGATTTTTCATCGGCGCGGCCCAGGATCTCTCATGCCCAGCAAGTCCTGAGAGAGAAACTTCTTCGCATACCTGCATGCTGAATCGTTCAGGCATTCCTGAAGTCTGGCTCGACCGATAATTATGAGATATTAGTCGGTAATTTATAGCCGTCTCAGGGACCTTCTTCTCGAAGGTGCGGGCTCTCGCCTCGCGAGAGATCTTCCTCCTCTCTGCAGGCCTCGATTGAAGAATGGCGGCCGTGGCGAATGCTCCTTCGTGGCGATGACGATGTCGATGCCTTTGATTCGAAAACCTTAGGGTCGAACCTGCATTCGTCCTCCCTCCCTCCTTCTCTTCCCTCTTGATCCCCCTTCGTCACTCGTCGGACGTCTTCCAGCCGGAACTGCCCTGACCAAGCAAGATTACTTATAGACGTAATTAACTGTTAATTGGCCGTTCGAGGTCCTGTCTGAACTTGCAGGTACAGGTCTTTAAGTTGTAAATTTTTCTGCCAGAGAAAATGTCGCAAAATCGACAAGATTAATTAAGAACGTAAATATACCTATAAAGTATAAAGTAAATATATGAAGTATAATTATATTCTTTAATTAATTTAAAATATATCTTATATTATCAAATTTAAAGAAAAATTGATTTTATTAGTGAAAAATTTGTAAATGAAACGAATAATGGCAATTTTTCGAAAGGCCATTAAAAAAATACTTGCATTGATTATTTTGTTTAGAAAAAATTTTATAAGTAAATATAGGAAAAGTTTCTATTATTTAATTATTATAAAATGGATTTTAAATAAAAAAAACTTATTCAGAATAAAAAAATTTTATACGAAAAATTTCTATCACTTTATCATTTATGTTTGTATTGTGAGTACCAAACGTGTGTTTTCTCTTCATGCAAAATTGTATCAAAATAGATATAGAACGTGCAAATATTATTTTCATTCAGTGCGCATTATTCTTGCATAGCGACTGGCAGAAAAACAGAATCTTAATGAACGTTTCTGCATCTTTCGCTGAATAGATAGGTATATAAGATGGGCAGTTTAGTGTAACAGGCGTAAAACATGAATGATCGATAGATAATCCAAAGATTACGTCGGAAGTTTCAATAAAAGAACCGCGCACATCTTCGCCCCTCTTTTCCTCTCTGCATGTGTTACCGGTGAATTCATGTAGGCTGAAGACGCCATCCATCATCCTCGTGTGTTTCATTACACATCTACGCGCCTTACAGCGAAGTTACATTAGCCTCCCACTAAATATTTTATAAGGCATAGAGAAGAGAAAAGAGAGAGAGTACTTAATATGACTTTTAAGATCGCGTTTACCGGAAGATCGAATATACTTGCCGCTGAGGAATCGAATCGATCAAAACTGTACTTGGAATAGTTCGTAATGCGCTAAACTTGAAACATGTGTTATTCAATTATTTTCCATTTAAAAAATACGCAGTTACAATAAGCGTATAGAGACTAAAATTATGATTAATGAAATTAATTCGATTAAATTATTCTATTAAAATTGATTTTATTCTCTACATTTTACTCTGTCAAATGTTTTAATAAAAATTATTAATGTAATTCTTAAATAAGACAATTTTTTAACAAGAGTATATGAAATTTGACATTATTAAGAGAAAGCATTAAACATTATTTAATGTATTTTATTTTTTCTGTTTTAGGTAAGTGCCATGTTTCGATCTCTGAGATTTAACGTCATGGTGGTGAGTGCGATGCATAATTTTAAACCAATAAGAATTTACTATAATAATAAATTTTAAAAATATGGAGGGGAGAACAAAGTATATAAACACAGGACATATTTTTTGTATTTTTTTTTCTACGCGACACAGTAACGATTGTCGCTGACTTATCAGGAAAGAAATATCACATTTGTCTCATTGCACACTGAGATAACAATGACGATAGTCGCAGTTGCACTTTGCGATAATTCGAATGAATATGCTGCACAAATAGACGTACTCTGTTGGTTTCCTTGACGCACCCTATTTTCTAGCCTTGCGTTTGCTTGCTGTATTTAATTGAATGTCTATTCTAAATACTGCTAGAGGACATATTTCGATATTTTACTGGGCGTTTCAAAACATGTCGAGAGTGTCTCGGATGAAAGAATTTTATTATAGCATTTTATAATTTATACAATGGTAAATGAATATTTGAAAAGTATTTTGCATTTTCCCTTTTTATCGAATATTTTAATAGTTTCTCAGTCATATTTTTTGCTCGATACTATTCTAACGCTACTCTATCAATGATTAACATATTCATTATCTTATTCCCCGCGTTTTGCATTATTTATTCGCGTTATTTGCGACATCGGAAATAAGAGATGCAAGTGAACGAACTATTCCACAATATGATATTTGCTAATTCAATCTATATGTTTAAAATTTATTGCTAGTTTAAGAGTACGTCTTACGTTTAAAATAAAAAAAATATGAAAGAAAAGAACGAGTAGACAGAGAATAAAGTAGTTATATCAAGAAAATATCAAACGTAAAGAAATAAAACTAAATTATCGTGGGTCTTTCTCAAGCAGAGAAAAAATTCAGAGTTCTGATTTCTCATACCAGGCTTGATTTTAAAACCTTCTCACAAAAGAACCTCTCAATCCCGAAAATTCTGATTTTGATAAAACTTTACGCAGGAGGAATAAATAGATGAATTTAGAAATATTTGCGACCCAAAAATATGAAAGAAAAGAACGAGTAGACAGAGAATAAAGTAGTTATATCAAGAAAATATCAAACGTAAAGAAATAAAACTAAATTATCGTGGGTCTTTCTCAAGCAGAGAAAAAATTCAGAGTTCTGATTTCTCATACCAGGCTTGATTTTAAAACCTTCTCACAAAAGAACCTCTCAATCCCGAAAATTCTGATTTTGATAAAACTTTACGCAGGAGGAATAAATAGATGAATTCTTATTAGAAATAATAGATTATTTCTAAGGGATGGAACCATCCCATATTTAAAATTTTTGATATCTTGAAAAATAAGTATTGGAGATATAAAAAAATATCGTATACAAAAATTTCATGATAAGAAATCTATATTTAATCACATTAATAAAAATTTTGAAAAAAATAATTTCTTTTAGATTAAACAAAAATTTTTTTTCAAGAGATTTTTTTTAAATATTAATATATATAGTAAAATATATATAGTAAAATAGAGGTATTTTTACCATGAAACTTTTGTATAAAACATTTTTTGCTATCTAGAATACTTTTCGAGAAAAACAAAAAGCCATATGAGGAGTAGAATTGTTTTTGGGCCGCAACTAAAAATTTCTAAATACATATATTCTTATCTCCTATTCTATATGTGTGAAATTTTATCAAAATCAGAACTTTTGGGTTTGCGAGATTTTCTTGTCAGTGAGTTCATCGCTCTATATATTATATCGTATTTTCTCTGCTCATTTAGATATTCTCTAAATTATTTTCTGCGACATGAAGTATAGCTTAGATTGAATATAACACATCTATTAAATATTTAAATGTAATCTGAGATGAAATATTTTAATCATCGTCTTGGGGGGTGGGGGGTGCAGATTTTACACTGTGTGTTCGGAGCATTAAATGTTAAACCGCGCCCAAACGAGCGTCGTTTCCTTTCAATTCATCGACCTTTATGTGCGACGAGTGGTAAATCTGATAAGAGGCAACGAATGCGAGGATCGTATTCGTCGTCAATGTTTATTGAGACCGGCGAGGACTTGTTTAAACTACGCGAGCCGATGTCCGATAGCCCCGGGAGACAGAGGTTCATGACGGATACGGGATATCCTTCGAGAAAACACCGTCGCGTCGAAATGTTTGCGAGTAATCCGATACGAGTTTGCCAAGTGATCCTTGCTAGAGGTGAAGCTTTTAAATGGTCTTTCTTTCTGCAATTCAAACTTGTGTAAACAGATACGAGCAGAGATTATTTTGTTCTAGTTCTTCAATATACGTTTATCTTATAATGCTGTTTGAAACTCTCTGTAATGTTTTTTTTTTCTCTCTAAATTATAACATCAATACGCGATATGCGAAAAAAGCATATTTTTATGAAATTTATTGGTCTTTCATTAAATTTCTCAAAATGAAAAAACGATTACTTATAGTTGTTGAGTACTTTTGTAATATGCTTAAGAATAAAATTATTTATTATTATTTATACATCTTTTACACATATAATAATATATATAATAAAATATATATTTTGTGTAACAAATATAATGATAAAATAAATCATACAAACTTCATGGCTTATGAGATTTGGAATTTAAAAAATTAACGCATTCTCTTTTCTCTTAAACTAATTAAAGTTATATTGCTCGATAAAAATTGTACTATAAAAAATCATATATTATATTTTTTCTCATAATAATTTTGCAATAATATGGAGAGGAGGGAATGTCCTATATTTCCAAATATAAATAAAAATTTAAATTTTTATTGAGACAGTGACATCGATAAAAATAAAAGAGCCGATGCGATAACAAGCTGTTGTATTTTAATCACAACGTACACGATCGCCATTAATGCTGCGTAATTTGTTTTGATGAACTTAGGGAAGACAGGCCGATACACTGGAGTGATAATTAGTGTGGGGAACGATGATGCTGTTTCGTAGGTGACAAAATGTGTCTCGTTTCGCGGCGGTGCCGACGCGTTGCGTTCGCGAGAGTTTAGGTCGGTGCGTATGTACACCCCACGACCTAATTAAAGCGCGTCGAATTCCACGTGTAATTAAAGCTTAATCTGACACCGAACCGAGATAAAGATGGGAGACTTTGCATCGCGTTATGTTATCGCGAGAACAGCTGTAATTGGCAAAATTACCAGTAGATCAGGAAGTATCTGTTTCCTTGGAAATTCTTCATTGATGCGTATAATTCTTTAATATATACATATATACATATAATTGTAATATATTATAATATATATATATATATTATATATGTATAAATATACTATGTACATATGTATAATATATATTATAAAATATATGTAAGAATTATATATAATTATAATTATATATATACATATATAGCAGGTTTTTTAAAATTAACTTTTTTACAAACAGACTTAGTTTTTACAAACAGACTTAGTTTTTTAATAAAGCATCTATATAGAACGGCTTTTATAAAATATCTAGATTTCTTGTAAAGTTGATTTTTATCTGTGACCCCCCCCCCCTGTAATAAAATATTATATTTGTTTTATTTTATATAATTGTAACTACAGATATGTGTATGTGTATACACACATATATTCTTAAAATATTATTTATGAATTGAAATGAAAATAAAGTAATGAAAACTGACATGCGCGCACGCGAAAAATAAGATCTAGAAGATAAATTAGAATATAATTTAGAATATAAATTTCTATCAATGTCATATATAATATGTCTTATTAAGGATTTTTTTAGTGGTAGGGATATATATAACATATCACAGAAAACATATAGTATAATATTTCGTAAATAGCAATTTTTAATCTCATTTCACTGATGATTTAATTTGTGTTCAACAAAATAACTCGTAAAAATATCTTCACAGTTTATAAAGTAAATTTTTTTTCAAATAAGATAAAGTAAAAAAGATAAAGTAAATTACAGAAATATCGAAAATATTTAAGGTGTTAAAATGCATATTATAGTTTGCCCGAATCTCGAATAGTTCTGTCATTAAATTATCGCGGCTATTTGCACTTTTGTGTACGAGCATATGTTTTGACCAATTATATTATCGCATCTCTCGTACCTTTTCCTTCAGTGCCTCGCGGCATCTCTCCGAAGGATTCCATTCGTGCGAGGCGAAGAGAACAATGGCCGAGGATACCTCTGAATATTATGTAAATCCGCTATCTTAGCCTACTCTTCCTCCTCCTCCTTCTTCTCCTTTTTATCCCTCGTTGATTTTGCCCAACAATTTTCGGCCATTGTTCCATCCGCGAACGTTTTTTCGTGCTCTTCCGTTTCTTGCTCCTTTCCCTTTTCGTCCTCTTCGTCCTTCTTGTCACATTCACCTTCTCCCTCTCCTCTCCCTGTTCTCATCTCCAGCTGTTTCTGTCAATGATTTCTCATCGTTTTTATAAGATAGTCTTCATCTAGATAGATATATAAGTTCACCTAGTCTTCACTTATAAGAACGTAACGTTTGCATCATTCTTCCCTTGGTTAGGAAGATTTCCCAATCTTCGATCATTCTTAACGCTCGTTACTTAACTTATTGTATGAAAAAAATATCCGCAGTTTTTTATTATTGCACAATAAATTATCTGTAAATAATATTATTAATTTTTAATGTATGGAAGAGTATGATTTCTAAAAAAACTAGTTTAATAAGAGAAAAAGTTATATCAGAGAAGAAAGAAAGAAAGGGGAAGGGAGAACAGAGAGAGAAAGATTTATTAAATTATAAATGTGCATTTTACAAATACATTCGCTATGACTTTGTCTAAAATTTACGTATGCGGCGTGAATACGGTTGTCCACACTTTAGGATCGAATACACGTCAGATTCAGATGGCCGAACACTTATTGTTAGCCCTAAACGTGGCGTTAAACGCAGGCGCCTAGAATGCGGGCCTTCTCAGCTTGCTTGCTTGCTTGCCTGCCACTCGCGTGTAATTACATGCAGCGGCCGAAGAATGCAGTCGCATTATCGCGCGCGACGCGACATGGGAGGAGGCTTTTGTGAAATTGAGGAATTCAAAGCCCGAGGGCTCATCTCTCTCTCTCTCTCTCTCTCTCTCTCTCTCTTTCCCTTCCCAGCGGTCCCGTGACGGAAGTGCTGTTGTTTTTCCATTGAACGGCCCGCGACCTAAAATGACAATGCAACTAATGAATGGACTTCCTCTGACGCCCGCAATTAATGTAATTCTACCGTACTGAATGGCTATTTAAATTGGCCCAGGAGGTGAAGGAGGGAAAGAGAAAGAGAAAGAGAGAAGAGGGAGTGTCAGTAAAATTAATTCGCGCGGCGATATATTTGTATGTGGAAGGGAAACAGCGACTGCAGGTCCAATGTATACGTGCTATAATAATCGCTAATTGGATCGGTAAGGCGTGTTGCATCGTCCGACAAGCGCCGCGTTCTCTCTCTTTGCCCGATGCATTTGCCTTTTTTTTAAGCTAATAAACCGCGTTAATTAGATGAAAAAGATGCACGCGTATGTTGTGCGAGACAAGGAAATATATCGTATACATATACAGGATGATTCTGAATAAATGCGAAAAATTTTAGGATGTTTCTTTGTAAAAAAAAAATTAAGGAGGGTCTTTCATATAAATATATGCTTTTATATCTCTCCTTGAGAAGTTATATTTTTTAAAAGATAAGGTGAAAATTAGGTTTTTATTTTTTTTCTCAAATTTTGGACAAGTTAAAAAAATGAAGTTTGATTTTCTATTAGTAAAAAGAATATTAATATTTTTTAATCCTTCCGTATTGTTATATAGGAATAAAACTAGCAACCACTATTCAATGTTTTATTAGAATTTTTTAATGGGTCGGAATGTAATTATCTAAAAATTTGCATTATAGAAAACTTGATTAAAATACATTATCATACACAAGACGGTGCAAAAATGGCACAGGTTTCAGTTACGAGAAGTTTAGAATTAAAAAAAAGCAAATAAAACAAAATTATAATAAATGTTGGAACAAAAATAAATTTGAGAAGGAAAATAAACACCTTTTTACCTCCCTCTTTAAAGGAGTGTAATTTCTCAGGGAGAAATATAGGAGTATATGTTTATATGAAAGATCCTCTCTTTAATTTTTGACAAAGAATCATCTTCTAAAATTTTTTGCATTTATTTAGAATCACCTTGTATATGTATATTATACAAAAATATTTCTACTAAAATATTAATATTATGTGCTCTATATAAAAATTTATTTTATATCGTATCGCTCTCTCTCTCTCTCTCTCTCTCTTTTGTATTAATTTTTCTCTTCATTTATTTCGAGGCAGTCCTTACATCGTCATTTTCATTTGTTAATCAGCTGGAAAGATGACGAGTAATATGGTTTCACTGACGATTTCGCGCGGAATTCAATTTATTTCGCGAGATACCTCATTTAAATACCAGTAGTATTAAATACTGCAAGTATTAAAGCTATATTCTCTCGTCTGTAATTTCTTCTTGAAACAGATTTTCTGTCGCTTAGCAATTTATTCCGTGCTTTTATTATGATTGAGACTTATTCATGTCGCGGTAAGCGGTGAGCTTATCCCTTTCCATGAAAATTCTTTTTTTTTCTCTGTTTCTTGCTTCCTTTTTAAATTTGCAGACATCTCGACAGGTCGCGTCAGTTTCTCTTTTCTGCTTAAAATTATGGCTCAGTCAACTTGAAAAATTATTCTTATATAACTAAATTCTAAAGACTAAAAAGAAATTATAAAGAAATTTTTTTATGTTATAGTTTTGAAATATTTGAATTATATTATTTTAATTTTTATTGAAAATTGTTTAAATTATATTTTTATAGTTTTTAAATTATATTTAAATTATATTCTTATATATGTTATAATTTTTTAATCATATTATATGTATAAAGTATAGTTAATATTTTTAAATTATATTTAAATTTTATTACATAAAATATAGTTTTTAAATTATATAATCTTAATTTTTTTCATCGAAATATTGTTCTGTCATAATTGCGCTCTTTTCCTACGTCTCTCTTGAACTTCTTTCAATTACATAATTACGTACAATCAGCGTAATTTCCGACGATCGGATATCGAATCGACGCGCTATTCCCAAATGACAGAAGTGACTGAAAATTTCACGTCACGCCGCATCGCGTCATTATTTTCCGCGCCAGAAGTCATCTACTGTATCGGCGATAGGCGTGCGCGCGTTCGCGTCGTTAAAAAAACGAGACATAGAGAGAGAGTCGGAAAATCCGACAGTCTGATCCGATTCGCGAATTTCTTCCGGCCGACGCACACGACGCATTTTCCCCGGGCTGCTGAACGCGCATTCGTTTAGCGCTCGAATCGTTCTCAATTAGCCCGTATATGTGCACTTCTCTCGCTCACGTACGTGCATCTCTTCTCCTGTGTGTGTGTCGCGCCCAACCGTGAATCTATATACAGGGTGTTTCGGTAAAGGTAGGCAATGTCTCGTGGACACATAAAATAGGTAAAAATAATTCCAAGTTCCTATAAATTTTTGTTCTATAAGAAATCTTTATTGAGATACTTGTTTTTAAAGTTAAAATTTGAGAAGTATTTTTCTTAAATAACTTTTATCTTTTTCACTCTGTAGATTCTAATAATCTATAATAATTATTTTTATATTAAGTAAAGATCTTTAAAATAGCGTTATTTGAAATAAATTTCTTAATATCTTGTCGGAAAGGCAGAATCACCTTTTAGCTTTAAGCCTTCTAAACCTACAAAACTTTTAACAAAAAGTTTTTTATTTTTAAATATTTTTTTAGATTCTTTATATCTTTTTCTAAAAAAAATGCTCGTGTTTTTTTTTCGTAAAAGTTACCTGTTTTCGAGAAAAATACATTTAAAAATTTAAATACAACGTAAATTTTTATTCAAATAATAGAACAATGATTTTAAATGAAAAGATACGAAATTGCATTGATCGTGTTAAAACTTATTGAAACAAAATAAAGATTTAGCCAAAATTATTAAAAATTTTAACTTCTCAAATTTTAACTTTAAAGAACAAGTATCTCGATAAAGATGCGTTATAGAAAAAAAATTTTATAAGAACTTATGAAATTATTCTTATCTATTTTATATGTCCACGAAAGATTTACCGACCTTTACCGAAAAACCCTGTATATGTCGCGTGGAAATTGGAGAGAGAGAAAAAGAGAGTTTGTGTAATATTCATTTAAAAGAAAAAAAAAAGATGTCGAGATTCGCTTGCATGTTTGCGTACGTCACAGCACTGTAATTCGTTTATTACGAGGTTGGCGTGTCGTGTCCGCCGAATCATGTCTCTAACAAACTTCTGCGTTACTTGCATTCCGTTTGAGAGGCGGGGGGTTTTTTTTTTGCCAGTTTTGAAAACGATCTGTCACGTATGTATGTTGTGGCAGATACGAACGACATATCGAAATATTTTTTACTACAATTTTATTATCCCTCTAAAAAGTTTTCTACTACAGGTTTATTTTCCCAAAATTCTTTTAACTTTAATCTTTTTTTTTAGCAATTTATGTTATGAGTCACTGTCAATAAATTAAAAATATAATTACGAAAAAGCGGAAAAAAATGAAAAAGTAATCACGATGAAATAAAATTGACACAAGATTTTAATTCATCACATTGCGGAAGATATTGAGTGTCACTAATTGATCACGTTTAATCTCACATATATATCTCACGTATAATATTTTTCTGTGAAATATAAATTCGATTTATTCTCATTCGTTCTCGCGAAATGTTGATTTTTCTGCATTCTTACACATTAATGTGGTAGAATAAACGTAGAATAAAGAGAACAGTTCGCACATCAGAATGTACGTGCGTATCACGCGTGGCATCTTAATTAACAGGTAATATAATAGTGGCAGTTAATTTTTCCTCTTATCACCGAGCTTTTCGCAATTGCTCGAGTATGCTTATGGTCGCTTTTTTTTGTTCCTGGAGCATATGCGAGATCGATAAAAGATTACTAAGTCTATTTTCAACGGTGATTATTCAGTGTATCTTTATCGAAGTATCAGTTATAATATATAAATAAAAAACTGAAAGAGGGAGATTTAGAAAAAAATTATTACCCACTATTTACGCGATTTCATAAAGTATTAATTATAAAAATTTTTATACATTGCTTTAGAAAATTCTAAAAATTATACACTGTTTTATTTCAAGTGATACAGTCGATTATCTTAAAAATAAAACTTGTGGGAAAAATGTTCCATATAAAAGTTGTAGGGTTTCAAGGGGAACATAACATAATGACCTACAGAATTGCCTCCGGATGAAATTTTTCAGTCATTTAAACGTCAAAATAGTTTTCTTAAACGAAAGCACCCTATTTTTTTTTACATAAATTGATTTCTCCCAAAAAATGGAACCACCCTATTTTTTACATGAATTGATTTTTTCCAAAAACGTTTTATTTTTAAGATAATCGACTGTATCACTTAAAATGAAACATCCTGTATATATTGCGTCATCGTTTTATTATTTATAATATTGAAACTTTTCTCTTTCGAAGTCGTCGCACGCTGTCGGATGATTATACGTTAAGCATACGCGATAGCAAAACCGTCAATCAACTCGCGACGTTTACAAGTAGCGTTAGAAAAATTCTCGCGTGTCGTATCTGTCGATAATCGGCATCGATTTCCATATTATCGAAGCGCACAGTGTGAAAACACGTTCGCCGCGAGGCGATCTTTAATTGAAAATCCCGCGAGAACCTGTTTCGCGTGGTCCGTAAATATAGGGAGTGCAATTTGCGAAAATTCGTATGCACTTTTAATTGCATCCGTTGCGAAAAATAACTTTAATTTAATATATCCTATAACGTAATTTTCATCGTTCCGGCACTTTTCACGCCGATTAGATACGCCATTAGTATCGCTCTCGCGCGCTTATTATTACTTGCGCGTGTAATCTGGCTATTTTGTATATATATAGTGTGTGTATCGCGTGCATGAAGATAACGATCGTTAATAGCGAACGCGCCGCGTGAAAAAGAAATCTGATATAAACGTAATTTCTGCACAAATCGCGTCGAGTGGTTTTCTCTCGCTTTCTCGCTCTTGGCTTCTCTTCTCTCGGCGCTAACACCGTGATTTATTTGAACGCGGAATGCAAATTCCCGCGTTAATCTTGCCGCTGAATGGAAGCTATAAAAACAATGCACCGGGAGCAAAAATCTTGTTGGGACGAAGCACGGCGTAAAACCTTGTCTTGGTACTTCAGAACTTGCGTAACAAGAAGCACACCGAGCCCGCTAAATATAATATATATTCGCGACGAATGAGGCAGCGAACTCTTATCACTGATGGTAAAGATAAAACCCTTAATAGAAATTTTTTTAAGCGATAAAAAAACGCTTATGTTCGAGCTTTGTAAACGTAAAAGAATTGCTAACGCGAAAAATAAGTATATTAGACCCAATAAAATATATAATATACATATATAAATTTTTGTATAATAAAATATACAAAATATATAATATAATATATATAAAATAATTATATGTGTATTATATATATAAATATATATAAGTATATGCAAGCCAATAAAAATAACATTTAATTTGGATTATAATTATCATTTTATGAATTTTTTTTATTAAAATTAAATATAGTTGAACTTGGAACACTTTTTCAATATATAACGCAAAGGAAATTCTTTCTTCCTCTATATAAAGTTTATGATGATCGATAGCGACATGGTCCTAACATTTAACGACGGAAGAGCGCTTTGCTGTATCCTTTATTGCAGCCGTCTCTCTTAACTGCCATAAATCTCGTTGTTTCTACAAGTGTCTATGGCCCTCTCTATTTAATCAAACGTCGCACCGACAGAAGATGTTTGTTCTTCGCACGTATATAACTTATAGATACTTGCTTATCATAGAGATATCTCCTTATCTTGCCGTGTGAAAACTGCAACCATCTATAATCGTGGCTTTTGTTTAACAGTTTTACGAAGAATCTCTGTATATTCTCCGACGGAGATTCTCGCGTGAGATTCTGTCGGCTTCCGAATGAAATTAAAAACTAAAATTGTATATGATTAGATACAACACACGAGAAAAATTTCTGTCGATCTTTTCCAAGCTTATCTTTCTTTGTAATAAATATATAATTATATATTATTTAATTTATTATATATTATATTATAATTTATTTTTACATATATAATTATCTATATTTAATGTTTGAAAATTGAATTGCACATAATATATGTATATGAATATAGTTTCATCTCGAAATTATTCTACTTCAGAAAGAGTTAATCTCTCTCTCGAGATTTATTTTTTTTCCACGAAGTTCTCTCAAGATCTCTTCTTTCTTCTATCGGTCTAGTCGCTCGTCATATCAGCTGTAGCGGCTATTAAGATGTTAATCGCGACTTGATCATTTTACTACCACGATTTCGCTTCTGCAGCATTTAACTCTCAGACAAAAAGAGATAGAGACAGAGAAAAGGAGAGAGAAGGAAAAAGAAAGAGACATCACGACAGGAGTGTAGGTGGACGTGCGCGAAATAAGGAGAGACGAAACGCGAGAGAGAGGCGTAGGTGCGTAATTTACGTGCGTTCGTTAACGCCAGGAGCACTTCATTCCGCGGTACGTTTATGGCGGCCTGAAGCAACCGCGCGACGACGAAGAGGAAAGATAGTGGAAGAGATAAAGAGAGAAAGAGAGAGAGGATGCCTGCAGCCTTTTCGCGGGACAGGGCTCAAATATTTGAGAGAGAGAGAGAGAAAGAGCGAATTTACGCGCCGCGGCTGCTCCGCTTTTAACTCGCCGCGCGCAACGCTGGAAGCTCTAATTACAGGACCTCCCGAAATTCACTGGTATTAAAGTGCCGTTGCTCCACCTGCGCCCGAGAAAGAGGAAGTACCGCCACGTGGCTAGGTAATTAAGGTCACGCCGCGTTTATAAGCGGCCGCGGGGGTCTTAACGCGCCCGCGATAAGGAACTTCAAGTGTTCCGCCGCCGGAAGTGTGTCTGCCGGCACGGTCGAACTGGATGAACCTTTTTTTTTTTTAAATAATAACGGAAACGCGGCGATTCTTCGGTACATCGGACAAAGATAAAAAAGAGAGAATTTTTTAATTATTTTTTTTTTATTTATTTTTTATTTATTTAATTTTTTCCATTATTTTGGTTCATGATACTAATTTACAAAAACATTTTTTTTATTATTTTAAACCGAGTTTTAAACCAAACAAGATGTTATAGATTGAAAACGATGTCGCAAGCCAATTTTTACCAGCACGTTAGGTTTTCGAAATAATTGAGGTTTTAATATGCAAATAAAAGCTTTTTTTTAGCGATATTTGAGATTTTTTTTGTAAACAAAATTAACGTTATCTGGAAATTCTGATCAAATATCATGAATGTATTGTTTAGTTTAGCCCCTATAAAATGCACTTTTTTTATTTCGATATCTTACTTTTTAGCCATAGGGACAGGTGTTCCCATATGAAAAGTAATTTCCAGCTTTAATTTTTCATAACATTGCTAAAAAGTAAGATATCAAAATAAAAAAAAAATGCATTTTATAGGAGATGGAACACTACATTCATCATGATATTCTGATCAGAATCTTCAGATAACGTTAACCTTTTTTAAATTAAATCTTAATTATTTTGGAAATCTGACGTGCTGATGAAATTTGTTTTGCAGTATCGTTTTTAGCGCACCCCATAAATCTATAAGAAATTTTGTATCCGGTTTAAAATAATTTTTAGCTGTAAACTGGTGTAATCAGTTGCACAATTTAGCGAACGAATTTATGTCAAATTAAGAGGAAAGCACCCCCTCCTCTCTCTTTCTCTCTTTCTGTGATCTCGTTCTCATGATTATCATCCCTGCGGAAATGTTACTTACCAGTTCATATATTCCGTACACGCGCGCGGAAAACTAATTAGCGTCGCCGCGCGAGAATTAATTCGACGCTTACGCGTTCGATGCTTTTCGCGGAAATGAAATCGTGTCTTCACGTTAATAGAAATTTTCGCGCAGATTAAACGCGCGCATGTCCGTGTATGTGTTCTCGCAAACGAAGCGAACTTTGCGACTCGTCGCGAAAAATGGCCACGCGAATGGGGGGAGAACATAAGGGAATTTGAATAGGGAATCGCATCGAGATCAAGCGTCCCTTAGCGCACGCATCGACTGTAATGCAGTTTACGGTCTACACGACTGGATATGTAAAGTCCCTTTGGTATTCACCACGAGAGAGAACTATACAGGCACGCGAGAGCGGAAGCAGCTCTGACAGCTCGGTATGTCGGATATATACAAGACGAGATGGGGAACCAAATGCACGCATGCGCGAGATGTGCACGTTCGCCCATATAATTCATGCCAATCGCTCGTGGCGATTGTGCGAGTGTTTATCGTCCGCTCATCGGGAGGCTTTAATTTCATACGATTGCGAGAGAGTGCTCGTTCAACTGTGACCAGGAAAATCCGCGTGTTTATTACCTTCGATGCTCGCCGTAAGCCAAGTTTAGTCGGAGTGAAATATGGGATGTGAACTCTTCCTCGTGATCACACACGAGTTTACATTCTTTTATTTTACGAGAACAGTTGATATTTTAATGTTGAAACAAGTTTTAAAGTTACGGCATGCACACATCCTACACCGTTATTCGGTTATCACAAATCGGGTATTACGAAAGGAAATTTTAGAGCAAACTTATTTACAAGCTTTAAGAAAACACATTGTTTTTAAGAAAAAATATGTATAGCTACATACTTTTCCTTAAAGACAACTGTGATTTTCTTACATTAATTCATTATTTTTAACTTTTTATGCCAAATATTGCGATTTATATAAAAAAATTAGGTTGATCTTGAAATAATCTTGAAAAATGACCTTAATTAAAATTCAAGATTATCAACTATTTTTTCCCTTTTAATTTTAATGTGAAATATTTTCTCGTATGTTTTAATTATATTCGACTATATTAATTAAAATGGGATACCCTGTATATGAATGACGAGTCACGCGACTGGCGAATCTTCTGTACATTTCACATATAAATTCTTTGTAGTCATACTCGATTCGTTGGCTAAATCCGTGAAAACAATGCGTTCAAACGCATTCGGCGATGCAACAAAAAAGGGGCTTCCCTCGGTATTCGCGAAAGAACTCACGAAGGGAAGCGAGGGACTTGGCTTAAGTATGTGGTATATAGACCGTGTCGGGGCGAATAAGTCGGAGAGGCGCCGTTTTGCACGCTTTAACAATCGCGTAACAAGTCCTGCGTCCAAGTTCGCAAACTAGTCTTTGCTCCATAGTCTTCTTCTTGCTTCTTGCGAGTCCGCTCATGCCGGAAAGCTCTCTCTGCGCGAGATAGATCGGCCCGGCCGCTCTTCTCTTCAGCGTAACAACGTTAAATATGCTTTTTGTACGAGGAGGAAGAGAGAAAAGAAGAGGAGAGTTCTTGCTCTCCGTCTGTATTATAAATTATCCCGCCTGGATCGGCAAAAGTGGAAAATTAACCGCGTCAAATCCGTGACATCGTTCTTAAACGATAGAATAGTTCCAGATAGAATAGTTGGAGTACCTCTCTTAATTAGTCACGTGGCTCATCTCACGATAAATTCAGAGGTATCAGATCGGTGCGGAATAATTAATAGTATTACAAACTTTACTTTCGAATAATTTTACGATAATGGTTTACATTACGTATGTAGGAGTTTTAATTAATGCAAATCCGAGGATCCATATAATTCGTGGAATAATTCAGAAACGCGAAGATTAATAATATTAGATATAAAACACAAGGTTTATGAATCTATGATCTCTATTGGAGATTCATTTATTATTATTACCCCGCTGCTGGAAATCTATAATGAACGAGATGAATCTATAATGAACAAGAGAGATAGAGGAAGAGTATAATATAACAAAATGCATTCGCATCGAATATTTTTTAACATAAAGCAGAAGATTACATTATCATTTTCATGCTACGATATGACTCAACTCGACGCTCTTCTCTCAATGGTTATCATTTTGCATTCAAATCAGATGTGAATGCATCTTGAACTAATTATACAAGATCAATGGTTCATTGTTCGACATCGCGTTGATAACGCGCGTAAGCATATCGGCCGCCAACGTCCATCGTATCTTCGTCGGGATATGTCGGCTTGCTCGTAAAGGATATCTCGGCCGTCTCATAACGTCACGTATGACACATCTCTCGAGTTCCGTGTTGCACCATCGTAGTATTGCGAATTTGTTTAATTTATATATACAATACATATATATTATAAAGATAAAGATAACAAAATTGTATATATAAAAATAATGCACACATCGAATACAAATTTAATATTTGCGCAATGAAATAAATTGAAAAAAATCAATAGTAAATTAAATAATTTAATTTTATATATATTAAAATTTAATATATATTAAACGAAATATATATAGATTATATAGGGATAGAAAGCATGCTAAAACGAAAAGATCGATTTAAAAAGCCGTATTTTTTCAATGAAATTTAAAAGTACGAATTGCAGATTTTAGAATAGTAGTTAAGAATATGTTAACATTTTTTCCAAAAAATCAAAATATATCGTATCATTTGTTAGGATAAAAATAGTAACTTAGAAAAAAATGAAAGAAATATGTCATATCATGCTTTCATCATGTGTATCACGCATACATACATACATACTCAATTACACGTATGAATATGTATAACGAGTCGTCGGACATCTGTCACCGAAAGTCCCCTCGAGATCCTTGCGAGATTACATAATCGGAGGATTCGTCAGAATCTTGATAGAGAGCCGCAGGCGCGGGGGCAGTTTCCTGAGAGGGGAAACACTCGCTAGAGCTAGGAATTAATCAAGATTCCAATGTAAATAATATGAGAAAGAAAGTCGAATGGAGGGTAAAAGGGGGAGGGGAGGATATATGTGATGTGTCTCGGATGATTAATGCTCCGAAAAATCTTTCGGTCTCTTCTCTCGCATTCGTTTCGTCATCCCTCTTTCTCGTTCTACACTTCCTTTCTTTGTTTAATGCACAAGGAATCGTCGGCTGACGAAAGAACCGTCAGAATTTTCAGGAACGACTGAAAAGAGTTTGAAAATGTAAAGATCTCTTATTCTTTCGTGAAGGAATTCGGACAGATTTATAAAGACCTCCAGAGCTTTCTCTTTCGTACCGACATTAACTCCTTTGCTACTCGCGTATTTGGAATATATTTTTCCGAAATGCATATCTAAAGTTGTAGAAATGCGTCCTTTGCGGTGCATTTGAATCACAATGTAATTCGAAACGGCTCGGATGACTAATACCCCGAGAAACTTTTCGTTCCCCCTGTTCGTTTGGTTTCTTTTCTCCCTTCCGTTCTCCCTTCGCCACTCAAATGTGAGAGTAAGAGTGCAATGACCGGGGATGCCAAAAGAAAGAAAAAACGACCGATGCAATGTGTGACGAAGAACGAGAGAGCGAGAGAAAGAGAGCCATAATGCTATTAAAAAAGAATGCGGAAAATTCTATAGAAAAAGAGAGAAAGGGTTACCTAGGGGGTTTCCATGAATATTTACTTCTTAGTTCCGGATTTCTGATTGACACGGTACGTTTAACATTGAGATGCATATTTTAAGGATTATCAGGGATTTTTCAGGAAAAGAAAGTTTTCTTAAAAAGAAAAAAAACCGACAAAAAACCTATCATGAGAGAGATATAACTAGATTACACTATCCATAAATGTCTAACAATAAATGTCCTAAAAGTGTCTGTTTAATTAAAAGTAATAAAACACAGGAGAATAACGAATGATTGAAACGGATCCTCGAGGTGGGTCGCATTCCGAAAATGTTTGCGCCTCTCCCCTCTCTTTCTCTCTTTCTCTTTCATTCACCGTCTGTCTCTTTCTCTCACTATCTCTTCGTGAGAGCGTGAGAGCGAAAGAGTAGCGGCCGAATGCTTGGCGATGCACGATTTAAGGACAAGGAGAAACCCAGGATACGCCGCGTATGACCAAAATCCGGAGCTTTTGCCAAAGGGGAGAGAAAAAGATAGAGATACATGATGAGAACAGTGGGGATGTGAACAGCTGAGAGAGGACGAGTATCTCGGCCTCACGTTTCGCGCACGCGAAGACGAAGGGTAGGGAGAGGGTCGTGTAGGAACGAGAAAGAGAGAGATAGAGTGGCCGAGGCCCTTTTGCTCTCTTTTAATCCCGCGGCATTCCTTTGCTTGTTCCAACCTGCCTGCTCGCCGCCAGTTTAACCTGCAGTCCAACACACTATTATGTCTGACCTAAGGCGCTCCCACATTTAACTATATACGCTCTCGGCCCGATGTCGTGTGTGTGTGTGCGCGCGCGATCGACCGATGTTGCTGCTGCCGACAATGACTCCGAGAGTCAATGGGCCCGCCGTCTTTGCTCGGTTTCGTCTCTCTGTGTGTGCTCTTTCCGTCTTTCTTCTTGGCTCCTTCACTTACTCTTGTCGTCACCGGAACCTCAAGGAAGGCAGGATTTTCTTTTGATATTTTTTGTCAATCGATTCGGTGCTTCTGCAGCGTAAATTGTTACATTTGCTTCTGTATAAAACGTGAATTACATTAAATGCTGCAAACCTCGCGCAAATCGTTAGTTGCTTATCACATCAATATCAGAAAAAGACTTGTCATAATTTTTATCGAGAAGGATTAAATACAATTGTATATATATTATTACATATATAATATATATGTATATATTATATAACATTATATATACATATACATATATTATAAATATATATGTTGCTTTTGATTATTATTCGAAATTTTAAATTTTGTATTTTATTTACGTAATGTAAAATTATATGCATCTTGAAGGGTTTTATTTTTCATTGAATAGTTGAACTCGTTGATCTCCAACAGAACATAAAATAGAAAGCATTCCAACAAGTCAGGATTTTCGGGTAGGTACGCACTCTTTACTCGCGATCGAACCTTTCCCTTTAACTTTGTTCGGTTCGTCTGCTCGAGTGTCCTTAAGTTTACAAGTGCAGTTGCAGCAACAGGCTGATGCGATACATTGAAGGAATGCATATATACGCACGTATTTAAAGCTTATTATTATTCACGTTCAATTGTAACGCAAACAGATTTATTTAGATCTATAATTCGAATCTGCTAATTTTAATATGAATGTAATATTCATACACAAAGTTTTAATAATAATAATTTAATTATTTAATTATATTTGCACCAATTTTAATGAAATACAAACATGTATATTGCGAAAATGTATTTCTTCGACAATCAATCGATTAATTATTAGACAGAGAGTGTCATGGAGCTTAATCTAATCGTATCGTCGACAGGGTCCACGCTATGCACGTGTAACGTTGCTTAGGCGCGTAATCGTTATCCTGAATAGCTGCTAATTGCATAATCTGCACGCGCAGCGTGACCATGCGGTGCGATTAGCAGCGAACTGAGCTCAGGTTTGCTAACCATCTCGGGTTCGAGTTCTCCCAAAGAGAAAGAGAGATAGAATGATAGAGCAAGAGAAAGAGCAATTAAGTTCAACGTGGTGGTGCAAGGAGACGTATATATACATCTTTGTCCGTGTAATAAGAAGATAGAGAGAGAAAGAGAGCCGTGTCTAAATCGAAACTATAGGAACAGGCGGGCCCCCGCGTGTGTACACGGGTCAGCGGGGACCGGACGTAGGTGTGCGTTAAATGAAAGGGATGAAGGAAGAGGAGCGTTCGAGAGAGGAGAGCACACGGGAGAGAGGAATGTGGTCAATGCATAAACTATACCACCGGTTGGCGGCTGGGCATTCCTTCGGTCCCAAGGGTGCCTATAGTTCGCGAATCGCCTCGTCGTGTGTGCACTAAACTCGTGTAACGTGTACGTACGGTAAGATGCGTGCGTGCGTGCGTGCACATGCGTTGTATTGTACATACATACCCGAGGCAACCTCGGAATACCTGTTCGCGGCATCGGCTGTACGTGAGCGCAGGACCGTGACGCGATTTTTCGACGGTCCGTCATCGTTGCTTATCGCTGTCATTGAAAATATAGGTACCTACGGTGAAACGAATCATCATTGTAATACTTGTGGAAAATATGAGAGAGAAGTTTTCCTGTTTTGACAAAAGACGAATAGCGAGACATTTGCACGTCGCCATAAATTTTGCGCTAAGAATAAAATTTCTAACGGCCAGCTAACTGCCAAGGTCTTTTTCTTATACAACGAATAAAAAAATATACATTTTAGTTTTTTTTTAAATAAAATAATTAGTCAAAATGTCGATTATAAGATAGAAATATTTTCGGGGAGAAGATTCCTTTTTTAAATAATTTTCTATATTTTTTTTTCAGAGCATATATCGCTTGAGTCGCTATTTCAAAAATAGCAAACAAGCGATATTTGCAAAATACGCGTTTATAACTGCACATGCAATAACGGCGACCGCATTCGTCATACGCCATTGCACGAGTGTGTATGTGTGTGTGTATACGTGCGTTTGCACAGACGCGCGTATTCTCACGTGCGTTTCGCCGACCATTAATGCGAGGAATCAATTAGCCTCGCTTTGCTCTCGCAGGCTCTGGCTCGCTCGCTCGCAAAAAATCTTTCCCTAGCATCTCTCGTGCATGGGATATCCGCGTACGCTGGCATACTTAAGAAAAGCGATACGATAAAGAAAATATCGATCTTCGATTTTTAAAACGACACGATGTAATGTACGAATTTTGTCGTACCTTATATATTTTCATAAATTACGCAAGATTTCACTCTTATAAAATTAGCCTGGAGTGGATGACATTAGTCACCCACGTGCACAATTTTTATTTTCTGCAATTTTAATTAATATAAATTTAAGTTTATAGCAATAGTTACGTGTTTAAGTAAATAATATGCTCATAACATATGTCTTTATATTTGAATTCGTCTTTTAAAAATAAATGACAGATGCGACCTTTAATGTCCACTTAACAGCGTGATCACTCTATAGGATTAAATTCTAATTTTCCAAGAGATGAAAAATTTTTATATCATGCTTCAAAATACTTCTCCTATTTAGAAGATTTTTCTTTTTTGCAAATGAGGCAATATTCTTTGAGGTAATTTTTTTTCAAAGAAAATTAAAGCGAGAGAAGATTAAATACCTCGAGCGTAAAGATGGTATATAATTCTCATCTTTATTATATTCGAATTTTTCCTATATACAAAAGCCGAGACAAAAGCAATTCCTGAGGGAGCGAGGTTCCAGAATGGCGTTAAAGATTCGATCACAATCGACATTCTTTTCATTCATCATCGGTGCAATTAAACGTCGATGTTGTATACGCGCACATCGTCGCGCGTGAATCGTTTACACACGGTGCGTTTTCGCGACTCGCCATTGTCGATAATAAATAATGCAGGATGAGAGCGAGCGAGTGAGTGAGAGTGAAAGAGAGAGGAGGGAAGGGGGGACGGATAATTGAATATATACGAAAATATATATACGAAACTTCGACGGTGTGTGCTGTTTTATATTGGCGGGATCGACGCTCGAACGGCTCGAATTACTCGGCAATTTTCTCGCACACGCATGTGCGTCCCGACGCGACGTGGGCTTTTTAATGGCGATCGCCTTTTGTGTGACTTGCGGTTCTCTCCGTAACACGCTCGCGTTTATTGGCCCGACACTGAGCAAACACGATGGACCGACCGACATCCGGGATGTAGCGTTAATGAGAACGTTTTTAGGGCCTCTGGTCGAAAAATCTAGGTTTTTGATCTATTAAATTATTGAACATTAAAAATAAAATGGGTCATATATATGATACTTTAGGTATCGCAGAATTGCAATTTGATTGGAAGATTTAATTTGATACATAGGTATATTAAATATATATACATATATTTATATATAAAATTGTCTTATATATAAAATTGTTATTTCTAGGCTCTGTTTATAGCGATTTATTCTAGTAGAACGATATTATAAGAATTTAACAAAATTAGCATCTGCATGTCAGAAATATCATTTGCATTTAAAATAATTGGCATAAATATAACTATTCTGCAACATATTTGTGCATTAAATGCGTCATTAATTTATTAAGAATAGATTTAAAAAGAAGAAAAATCTATCACACATTTTTCTCAAAATAAAAATACTGCTATTGATATAATTTTTCAAATATAGAGCGAATATATGTATACAATAAATATACATATATCTAATAACATACATATTTCATTCGATTCAATCCGTAATCTTTAATTAAGGAATTTAAAAAAATCTTAAATCTCAAATTAAGGCCGATTCATATAACACATTGCAACTATCCTCCACAAAGTCCTGTCGAGAGACCTAATCGATCCTAAACCCTACTGCGAGATCCTAATTAACCGACGTATCGAGTGCGCGAAAGTTTCTCGTATGAAAAACTTCGATAGCTCGCGAAAGTAACTCGACGTCGACGGACAAAGTTTCGAGAGATGATCGTCGCCCTTTTTTTTCTAAAACGGACAAGAAGAGGGGTGGGAGGGCTACTCCATCACGTGGTTCCACGATATTCGAGATATTCTCGTACTTTTAACCCCCCTCGAACGATTAACGACTGCACGAGATTCGAGGAGAGAGATCCTCGTTCAAGAAGGCCCCAGCCTCCACCGGAGACGAAGACGAGAGGATCTTTCATCTTTTTTCTCTCTCTTGCTCTCGCGCTCGTTCCTCCCCCGCACGTCGTCGTCCTTTCGCACACGAACCCGGTATTAGACTCGTCTGCGCGCTTTAATTACTCTCTCTCCTCGAATCTTCTTCCTCTCTCGCGACTCTCAAGATTAACGGCGGCCTTCCGATTGTAACTGCGAACTATATGGGATGAGAGGGAAAAGGGGAGGGAAAGAGGGTAGCCGCGGGCTATCTCGCTCGCACTGGCGAATCGTCCTTTCCGAAGACTCCCTTTCGAAGTAATTCCCAAGCATCGGTTCTCTATCATTTCGTACACGGACAGTCGTTCAAGTTTTTCGCAGGGCATCTCACGAGTATCGAATTTAAGAGAAGCTACAAGAGAGAGAAAAAGAGAGAGACCGTGCAAGTGTCATAATTTTTTACCTGTATGTTCAGAATTTTAATGATAATTTTTTAACCTTTTCGTTCCTAATGCCTAGTCGTTCATAAATATTGTTCTTATGTAAATTCCATTTTTCTTTAATCAGCTATTATAGTAGCCTTAAACTAACAGAGATATGATAAGCAGTATATATATACTGATATAATATATATAATATATAATATGTATATATATATATACACGGTTTTCCATTTTGATTGCACACATCAAACTTCAGACATTGTAGAAAAACATGGGTCAAACAAAATTTATATAATTTTGAGGGGGAAGAGGAAAGTTGATAATATTAAATTTTAATTATTATTTTTCAAGATTATTGGAAGATAATCTAGTTTTTTTAAAAATAGAACCAACCTAATTTTTTTATATAAATCGAATACCTATATATTTCTTGCAATATATATCAGTGAGAAATATTGATTTTTTTGTGAAGATAAATTTAAAAGAGAATTATTAATTAACTAAAATTAAATTTTTATTCATAATTAATTTAAAAACATATATTATTAATTAATTTTTCGTAAACGTATATAGATTTTATTGAACAAATTTTAATAATAGTAAATAAAGAAACAAGTAAATATAGTATTGATCTAATTGTGTAAAATTGTTTAAGAGTATTTATAAAGATTTAAAATAGTTTGAAAAAGTATTGGTTTTAATTTTGTAATTATTTTAGTTTCATCAAAATTATAGATTTCTAAATAGAACAAAGATTAAATTTGTAGAGTAGAATAAATAAAATTAAGATGTTTAGTGAAAATAATGACAATATATATTTATTAAATGTTTGAAGATAATTTGTTTATTAGAAGAAAATGTAAAGTAATCATACCTCTAATTATATTCGCATCAGAGCTCAGTCGAAAATTAATGCTTGAATAACTATAATTGTATTCTCATTTTTGAGCTTTTATGTATGATATAATAAAAAATTTTCCACAGCATTAATAGCATTAATAGTGAAATATTCTATTTTTCAATGCGTAATCTTTTCCACAATTCGAAGACTTTTTGAGATCTTTTATCCTCGCCGGATCGTTTCCCCAAGTGTCGTGAAACGAGAAAATGGTGTTCGCGGTAACAGTAAACTGGTCTCGACTATCTTCATCTCGTCGTCGTCGTCGTTGTCGTCGTGTTGTACGTCGCTTGCATTTCTTTTTTACAACCCCGACTGCTGCGCGACTCTCGAAAAACTCTTGGCAAAAGTTAGCTCGCGCTCGGGTTCGTAATTCGCGCGCGACTTCGTAATCGCACTTAACATTAAATTCTCACCCGGAGAAATTTCACACGTCGATTGCGTTATAAAAATTTGAGCGTCGCGTAAAAAAAAATCGTAAATTTTCACGCCTCAATTAAGATCGGCGACTGACTTTATTATACATACATGACTTTCATCAACGTTAGATTTTTTATGCATTTTATTCTTTGAGGAGGGGGGCGTTTGTGTATAAACTTATATTGTATACATATACTGCGAGGAATATATTTGATTTATATAAAAAAATTATGGTGGTATAATTAAAAAAAAATAGGTTGACCTTCAAATAATCTTGAAACTCAATTCGAAATGAATGAACAAAATGCATTTCTTACACACGCGAGAGTAAGATAAAATAAAACTGAAAATTTAAAAGAGGGAATGGTTAAAAATTTCTCTTTGCTTTTTGAAAGAATGTCAATCGAAATATTTGATTTAATTGGGCATCCCGATGCATTGATCCTTTATGTAACGGGACTTCTAACGAAAATTAATTGCAAGTATCACACTCGTTAACTGTCGTGATGCATCCATGCGTTATGCATGCACACCTTCACTTTGGCACATATTGATTCGAGGCATGTCGTACATGGTCGCTAATTAACAGTCATCGGAGTATACCAACGAGGGGATGATTACATCTGTATCGATCATCGCGTCGCGTCGTGTCGTGTCGTTCCTGATGTTGATTAGTTGTCGACGATTGAAAAATGAAAGCTACACAAAATCAAATTAAGAGAATAATAATATTAATTGCAGAAAAATATCTATTAGAATTAAATATACATAGAAATTCAAAAATTTCTATAAAAATATCTGTTTTTATTATTAAGCTCTTTCACTCTTGACATTAATAGCATTTTTAATTTTTGCTTTTTTATTTGCTCGCCTTAAATATGAACGATATGTTAAATTTACATTTGGATGAAATTTATGAGATTCCTATGTGTAAACTTCTTTGTCAAACTCCGTCGGTCGCGGATCAGCGGTTCGTTTCTGTGTGTGTAATTAGATCTTGTGTATGTTCATATATGCATGGATGATGTGCGGCAGTTATGATTATACGTGCGTGCATAAGCGTCGATTTTAACAGACGCTGAAGTGGCGCTTCGTGGTAACGTAAGCGCGCAGAATAAATATGATTCAACGAGATTAACGGGGCTGGACTCCTATATACATACACTCTTCTCTCTTTGGCCGGCTCTCGCTTGACCAAACTTGAGACAAAGACGGAGATGTAACGTGGAACAAAAGGAACGCGGGACAAAGGGGAAATTACATTCGCGTCTCTTGTGTGGCCTGGCAAAATTCATGGACCGGTTATTCTATTAAATATGCTAATCTTTAGCCGCAGCAATTTTCAGATAATTTTAATCACGATACAGTTACATTTCTGGTAGTTTCAAAGGTTCATATTAAGTTCGCATACGGCGGTAACAAATTCTTCTTGATTGATTTCAATTTTTAGAAAATCCTTGGCACATGTGATAGATATACAAATATAAATTACTAATTGAAAATAGTTATTAAATTCACGAATTATATTTTTACTTTTTTTCAGGATTAAGGGAATAAACTCAAAAAACAAATTATATTAGCTTAAAAGCTTATAAATAGCATTCTAATTCTGCCGCAAAGATTCAATATTGATTTTTATTTTTAAGTGGTGGTCGACATCGACCAATCCCCCACAAAAAGTATTAAATTCTTGTTTAATACGAGTCAAAATTTTTAATTTGCGGGATATGAAAGCTCATCAATGGCTCATAATTATGCGCTATTTGTTTTTTTATTTTTTAAAAGTGGGGTATATGTAATGAAATATTATTTCTTATGAATATTATTTGAATCCTAGAGAAAATGAAACTTGATATTATTGCATTCGATTCGGGATTTTATTATATATATAATAATATTTATAAAAGATTCGAACATATTTAATCCAGGTTCGTTATACTTGGAAGTACTGCTCTTTATTTTTCAAGATACTTATATAAAGTTATCTATTTTATCCAAATTCAAGTCAACTTTAAAGTACTGTTTTTTCCGAAATAATCATAGAGATTTCAAAATCAAAGTAGTCAAATTCAATCTACTTGTGAAATAATTATAATTCTTTAATCCCATCGCTATTGAGGACTGAAACCATTTGTTACTTTGTAATTACAATTAATTGCCAAGAGTTCTAGGAATTATGAGTCGACAATCTAGAGCTTGGCAGTTGAAGAGTTCAAGATTGCTACTTCGAGAGTGTTGAAACTCGAGTATCATATTTTTGCGCTAGACTTGGGATTTTAAAATTATTACGTTAATAGAAAGAGACGCCTCACTTTAGCGTTCTTAAAGGGCGACGCACTGTGCACGCGTGTGTACACGCGATTGCACACGTATTCCGGCTTTAGTCACGGACTGATGGTTGACCGCGCCACCATCTAACCGAGAACCCATGTGTCCTTTTGTTTTGACTGATCGCCAGCAGACCGTGGTGGCCCTCGCTGCTGCTGCCCCTTTGGCTCTTGGTCAAGCGATTCCCCGTGGTTTTCTGCGTGGTTTCCCCGCCGCGATCCACGTCATTTTATTACCGTCTCCTCCTTCGTCAGGAATCCGACGACGACACCCTAGACGTCTATTTGTCAGCGCCGTTGACCTCGATCGATCATGTCGATAGAGTTGACGGGGCGATTTTTTCTCATAACTGCACGTTGCGGATGAGCGCGATTATACTTTGCCGTTTATATTACGTAATAGAAAATTTTCTCGACGGATTTGATTATCGAAGAAAAAAATTGCGCGAATAAAGTAGAAATGGATTTTAAAAAAAAGCGTTATCCCTCTCCAATATTCGATTATTATATTTCCGATGGAATAACGTGATCGTGCGTTTGCAACCATGTGAACGCCACATCTGGCAACTCATAACCATTACATAACTATCAAAACGTTTAAAGAACGGACTGCGAAAGTGAATGGCACTTAACGCATCTGGATAAAACATTTTCTGCCCCGCCGATAACCTAATAACGAATATCGCATTGAAAAACTCTCTTTTCTCTCTCTTTTTTTCTCTCACTCTCTGCGCTCTCGTCGAAATCAATTCCGCGCGCATCAAATTTTATCGAATTGTACGCGAAGCTTTTTGCTGCCGCGGGACAAGAATGTCGAGTGTTTTGGAAATGTAAATCGAGAGAAAATTTTATGAAATATCTTTTTTGTAGAAATTTGTGCAAGTGACATTTATGGAACGAGTTGATGATAAATCGAGATTTTTTTCAACTTGCGGGTTATTTCTGGAATCTCTTCTATACATTTTTTATGAGTGACTAGTTTTAGTCTCATCGTTGAAATAAATTTATTGGTGATTTACGAGATGTTGTCAAGCGATAAATAATTCTAAAATTCATAAATTAGACTCAAATTTTTTTTATATAAAGCATAAATGAGATTAATAATGTATAGTATTTTAGATAATATATGATAGGGTGAAATTTCAAAATGATAAAATCAGAATAAATTTGAGATGAAAGCGGAATATTTAATATCGATATTGATTCTTAAAAATTAACTTACATATTCCGCTCACTTCTATGGACTGGCGTGTAACATTTTTCAATCGAGGACGGAGATATTAATGGAGTTAACAAGATTATCCGCGGATGAGGAGGACGAAAGAGCATAGGAAGAGAAAAAAAAACGCGGAGATGCGAGAGGCTGTTAAACGAGAGGGTGGATCCGAGGTGACACGAATGGCGCATTTTTCTCGCGAGGATGAGAATTAATGACTGGTACATGTGTTCAATGTGTGTGTGTGCGACTCGAACAGCCTTTCACTACGCGAATCTTTATTTTATTTATTTTATTTCTCGTTCCCGTCGTGATATTTGCACCGCGAGCTCTTGCTGATTGTTTGCTTTTTACTGCACTTTGATACCACCAGCGAGAGCGTGATTACATATTAATCGTTGAAATGATGTTTATAGCATCGGTCACGTTCTCCTGGGAATACGAAACACCACCGCTCTCAAAGTTAATTTTTTCATGAGAATATCCGAAGGTCTCTAACCCCTTTGTACAATGAGAGAATTTCTATTGCGATTATTTACTTTAAGTACAAATTTAGAATAACAATGAATAATAGATACGGTAAAAAACAAAGATAGAAGGACATTATATATAATGTATATAAAATGATATAAAAAAGGAAGATGCAATTTGAAAAATTACGAAAGATCTATTAAATAAATATATAAAATGTATGTAAAAATATAATATTAAATATATATATTTTTTAAAGGATGTGCATTGGAAGATATTTGAAAAATCAGGATTTGCGGCCTCTTTAGCTCTTAAAATATGCAAACATTAGCTGTCCCATCGATGGATAGAGTTTAAAAAACTTTTTTATGGAAATGTTGAATACAGATTTGCATTTTAAAGCAGATAAGATAATTATACAATAGTATAAGTAAATATGTTAAAATAAAATTAACATTTTATAAAGTATCGAAAATGGTAGATATGAATAGAATTTGATGTAATAACAAAAAGAGGCTATTGCAATATTAAATATACATGTAGCGTGCACATTTGACTGTCGGAATATTTTATATGGTTATATTTGAAACCGCGCGCTAGCTCGGAAATACTATCTGCGCATTAACAGTATTTTAATTTAATTATGTCATCGGATCCATTTCGAGAACGTTCGAGTAGTGCACTATCGACGTTTGATTTATTATACGCCGCAAATTTAGATAATAATTCATGCGCCGAACATTTTGATAACGTCATTCGTTTAACGGAATGTCACAAAGATTAAAAATATAGTAAAACTTGCAATCCTAAATTCATATACACTTTGAATCACGTTGCGGATTTTTCTAAAATATTGTTTTATAAAATTTCTTCAGGATTACTATTCACTTAAACTTAACAAGTTACTTTAACATGTTTTTTTTTTAAGTTTAAAAAATAGAAAATTGTAAAGTGATATATCTGAGAAGTCAGAAGAATATCAAGAAAAATATTAATAAATTTTTTTAAATAAAAATTAAGTTTGAGTTAGATTAGACTTTTTTTGGAATGACAGTGCAGGATTAAAATGATGATGCAGGATTATTATTAATCTTAAGATGTTTTTTTTTCTTTTAAGTTTAAAAGATAGATAATTTAAAAGTGATGTATTTGAAATTAGAAGAATAATAAGAAAAATGTCTCTCAATGTATTTTAAAAATATTTTATCTCGAAAATAACGCTAATCTTTTATTTCTGTAATTGAAAGGTCTTTATCTCGAAAATAACGCTAATCTTTTATTTCTGTAATTGAAAGGTCTTGTTCAAAAATATTGAAATTGTATATGGCTATCTCAGACAGATATATATTTGGCACTGTTAACACATATTTTCTATACTTAGAACATTATATTTCAAAAACATTGTAATATGCATATAGATTTATTTAAGTAGATTTCTCTTACATGTGTATAATTTTGGATCCATTAAACGATAGTCGAGAACGAATTATAAAGAAAATTAGAATTTTCGGTTAGCCGAGATGTCATTCTATTCGCGTCATGACTTATGATCATTTTATCCCAGATCCAAATTTATATCTACGAAAGTTATGCAACATTATGTCACCCTAAATTACTCTGATTTATTTACGAAAGATTATATATACCTATGTATATAATTGTCGCTCTAATATTTTAATCCGAGAAATCGATCATTTGCGATATTGCAATCAATCCATGCGACAACATATTTCATCCGAAATTTTATTATATAATTCTCTAATTTTATTCATATTTCATTTAGTCATTTTGTATCATCATCAAGAAATAAATATTATTCGCTTCTTCTAATCATTCTCTAATTAAGCCGAAATGTTTTCCGATGATTGGATAATAATTGACTCATCTCTCTCGAAAATGAAACATTTGATCTAGCCCGAATTAAAATCATCGCGCCGCTTATGATCCTAATCATTAAGAAACGATCGCGTCAAATCTCTCCATCCAAGGATCCCCTCCTCCGTTTATCTTCTCTCGCTATCCTTTCGCAATCTCCACGCCCACCTGAATTCGCATTTTACATGCGTTCACGAAGAGAGAATTTTTTTTCTTGCATCCTATTATCTCCCCCAGCACCTAAACGTCCGAAGATAGAAACGAAGAGTTCACTTCCGCCGAATTTATTTCCTACGACACCTCCCCGTTATCCTTCCTCGATCTCTGCCGATCTTCTTAGATTCTTTGCTCCTCAGAAATTGAAATTATAAATGGGTTTGGCGGACGATCGTGTCAGAGCTTGAAAATATTTTCCAAATTTTAACGCAGATGAAAAACGATGATCTTTTTTATTTGATAAAAATCAACTTTCCAATTGGTCTTTTTAATATAAAATTAAATGAGTAACAGAGGTTAATGATAAAAGAGGCATAGTTTACGACTTTTTAAATGTTTATTTTTTTAATTTATTTATTTATATAAATCGATTTAGTTCAATACTTGTTACGATGCCTATTTGGCAATCGGGATAACGGGTTCGAGGGTGGTTGGGAGGAAACGAAAACTCTATGGGAGGGGGATGTGAAACGGGTTGAAGAAAAAGAGAGAGAAGGGAGGAGAAACGGCATAGTGCGGTTTGGAGCAAACTGAAAACCGATAAACCCGCGATGTCTAGACGAGCCGCGTTTATTTATGTAACAATGTCGGGTGCCCACCGACGAAGGAGGAGGCAAACCGCGGGTTTTGCTTGCCCCGCCGCTCTCTTATCGGCGAACTTTTCACGAGAGGAGTTTTGCGTTTCCTCTCTATGCCGAGTAGGCTTTTGTGTGTATCGGCGAACGTTGGCGGCTGCCTACAGGAAAATATCCCGGCGATGCGAAACACGACGTCGTCGCTTGTAAACGGAAGGAACTGTATATCTATATACATATATATTGAAAGTTGTAGAAGCGAGAAGAGAGACCAGAAGTATATTCGATTTAAACTCTATCGATCCCCCTGTCGTAATTAATTTGAATTCGAACTACATCATTTCAATATTTTTAATAATCTGGTTACTAACGGAGGAATCGATTTAATCCCGATAAATAGGAGAATTCGACGTATTTTACATTTTTATATATATAGTTATATTTGAACAGAAGGAATTAAAAGATTTCATGAAAATATACATTATGTCTACGGATGAGACCAAGTCCAATATGTATACAAAAGAGTTGGATCCAATAGTCAAGTTTTATTTTTTTAGGATTCGAATAATACTCATAAATAATATTTCATATATTATTGTATACTTTCAAAGTAATTTAATCTAGAACAATTATATTCGAATTTTAGATTAAGTACTTATAAATACTTTCTGTTATAGAGAATCAAATCTTTTACGCACAAATAGTAGTACTCGAACTCTAAGAAATATAAAAACAAAATATAAAGAAAATAAAAAAAATATATTTATGATACATGTCACTTGTTTCTCATAAATATTATTTATAAAAGATTATATATTTTTTTTCTCGAAATAAATATAGAGAGTTTGAAATCATGCAACAAATTCAAATCTTGTAAAATATTTAATCCTATCACTAGTTATGTCATTTATTATGTATTTTTAATTTGATTTCAAATTTATCACATTGTATTTGTGCCTTGTTATCTATAATTTAATAATTGAGTTGCTGTCTAAAGATAATTAATCTATTGATTAATAAATATATTTCTCTTATCATCAGTTTTTATTATAAACTTTCAATTTTTGCGAAGATTTAACATTTTTACAATCTGTGTCAAAAATTTTCATTAATTTAATTCTAACAATTACATATAATACTATACAAAGTAACACCTTTGTGTGCATGAGGTAATTTAACTAATATATTCGAAATAACAGATTGTCATGTTCGCGAGCAAGCGATATCACATCGCGGTGTTTAGAGCGCGTATTTTCCGACGTATCGGTCCTCTCCTTTAATTACATTGATGTCAAGAACTGGTGAGTGACACGAATGTCAAAGGGAGGAATAATTAGAGTGCGTTAACAGCTCTTATACCGGGCGACGCGGAGATATTTGCCTTTGTGCATCGCACGTATATGTATACGAGCGCAAATTGCAAAATACGAGAGCGGTTTCGCCGCGGGCGCGAACGATTGTCGAAAGGAAGACCTTCATCGAGGCTGTCTGCGCGGTCCTCTCTTCCTCTTCTCTTTCTGCTCTGTCTCTCTCTCTCTTTCTCTCCCGCGGGGTTAATGCGACTCACGGACGCAGATTGCGCGACGCGAAATATCTCATTGCTCGCACGATTTTCTCACCGCGGTGCTGAATTGCGGGATTCGAATGGGACGTTCGATGATGTGGATAAAACCGGTGGAGAAAAACCCCCGTCGCGCGCGCGTTTGTTTCTTTGAATATCATCGAACGGAAGACGGTAATTCCACCCGTTGCGATTTGCATTTTTTTTTTTGTTTTTTTATGCAGTTTGTGTGTTTGTGGGTACTCGTTATTTCTCGAATAAGTCTAAAGATCCGTGAATTTATTCAAAGCGTATTCAATTTAATCCCCCTCTCTCTCTCTCTCTCGCCGAGCTTAGTTCGCGCGCATCAGCTATCTGTCAAAGTTTTCTAATATACGAGATATCAGCTGATATCTGTCAAAAATGTGACAGTGTTATACAAAAAAAAAATTGTATAACTCATGGAAAAATTAAGAAGAAAACCCTTAACTAATATAATAACATTCGGTTAGATTAAGTTGGATTTGTCTCAACGAGATTTATAATTTTTGTTTTAAAAAATCAGTTTTTATTTAAGAGAAATGACTAGTAGTGAATTTTTCCCAAAAGTGGCGCTAAACAACTTGATATCACTGTCTTGTGTCCTCTTTAAAGTCAAACAATTTTTGTGCGAAACTTATTTTCATAAAAGGCGTAGGAAAAAAGATATAGGATGGCCCATCCTGTATAATTCTTTTCGATTGTATCTGCGCTACAAATTATAATTATTATATTCGCGCATTCGGATCGAGTGCAGACTTTTTGGAGTGCGGACATTAAATTTGCATTAAATCATCTTGCTTCCGCGCTGTTCTCTTTTATTGCGAAAAATACAAATCGCGCGCGAGATTTACTGATTCAGCTTTGTAGCTGATTTTTGCGCCACTCTCTGTGATTACCGTCTTTGAATTGCACGCTTATCGCGCCCTGCGTGTGCCATTTCGTGTATACCTTATACGAAAGGATCGCGCATCGTTCCGTTACGATGGACGCGAAATGGATTTTATTGCGTTCCGCTTCGGTTAAAGCGCGCGGCGAAATATGAAAACGGCTTTCGGAGATATTTTATTAAAAGTGTCAACTGTTGTGAATTTATGAATGAGCGAGTTTGACACTCTCTCTCCTGTTTCTCTTCCGTGACTGATTAATTTTTCGTGGCGTGGTTACTTAATTGCGAAGGCTAATTGTGTGATGATGGTATCAGTGAATATTATAAGGAGGAAATTAGGCAATTAATAATAACAATTGGACAAAAGGATTTTTTTTTAAATCGCATATTTTGTTGACAACTTAAGAGTAAATTTTATTTGCGATTGGAAAATTAAGCGCTATATTTATTTTCTCTTGTTAATACACAAGATAAACGGACGATTGTAATAATGACATGGAAATATAAATCTCTCTCTATTATAATATTTATTTTGATAGAATAAATTTGTATTAAATATATAATTGGCATTTTTTGTTGATAATTGTTTGATAATTTATTAATTAAAGTTTGATAATTTATTAATTAAAGAATATTTGCGAGAGAATATGGGTTACGAAGATAATCCTATTATCAATGCGATCATTGAGTGGATCGCCCGAATCTGTTGCCAAATACATTTTACAATTTCATATATGAATCTCATTGAACGGTACGAGAGAGAGAAATTAACGCGATTTACTCGGGCTATTACTCGATCAACTAATTAAATAATAAACAACTGCAATATTGAGGTATTGACATTTTATGGATTTGTGTAATTTATTCAGCGATAAGTGAATGAAGTGAATTAATTCATTTATAATATATTCGCGAAGTTAATTAACTGTTTAATTGTATCGCTCCGTTTTATTGCGTCATTTTTTAATTAGATTTTACTTTCTACGTTGCAAATTAAATTTTTTTTCTAAATCTCTATATACAACTATTTTTTTATGGGAGCATTTCGAGCATATCGAGCATTTTGTATTGATGATTTTATTCGATGCCATGTGTTTCTCCTTAATTGTAATAATGGAAAAATTTCTCTCTTTATATTTAAATTATGAATTTGAAATTAATTAAAGAATAATTTTGTTATATCAATTTTTCCTGACTCGATCAATCGATATTTCGAAACTTCTATTAAAGAAGGGACTCCAAGTTTCGGGAATAAGTTCGCATATATAGATCTGAAGTGGAATTCTTTCTTTCCCCGGGAAGTGCTCTCTTTCTGTCTCTTTCTCTTGCTATTCCGTTTACATGGTTTTCGAATAGAATGTCAGCTCTGATACACACCGGTACAACGGCGTGTCCTCACAAAAGATAAATAAAACAGAGAACACACGAGAAAGCGGTCGCATGCGCACATATATACAGGACGATTGCAAATACGGTCCCCTTTCGAATAGGGAGCTCTTTGCCCGGGAGCCGTCCCTCGGGCCCGTTCTCTCGAAGTCACCTTCCTGTCCCCTGTTGGTACACGCGAGAGCGTATATATACATATATATTTTCCAGAAGTATCGCATACGCAAGGATGTACAGGTGGCTCGGGCCTTAAAAATGTAGTAAAGGAAGAGAGAGTACATAAGGTCAAGAGGGTGGTTACGAGTGCCCCGGCGGGTTTCTCTCGAGTGCCAAACGATTCAATGTAGAGCCCCTTTTACGACCTTTCAGTTTCGTCTCTCTCTCTCTCTCCTCCTTTTCTTTCTTCTCTTTCTTCTTCTCTTGCAGCATTCCCTCTCTCTTTCTCTCTCTTCCTCCTCATCCTGGCTTCGCTTATATTCTCTTCTTTATGCGATTCTATCTGCGCCACCCAGCTTTCTGGGTCGAGTATGTTCGAGCGTTCGACCGAAAAGCGCTGATGATCGCCGCCCAGAGCCGCGACGATCCGACATTTTAGATGCATCAGTCGGAAGCGGCTTTATAAAGGGTAAAGAGATTTATGCTTTTCTCCCCATAATGCATACATATATCTGAAAATGTGAAAGTCACATGCGCTAATGCAAATTTGCGGCGTTGCATTTCCATGTGGGAGAAAAGAGCACTAGTGCGGTTACGTTACGAAGTTACATAAAGAGCTTTTGCGGTTTTTCTCACTTGAGAACCTACGGAATGATATTGGTTATTCCAAATTTAATGAATCAATTTATATTTATCTTTACGTTTGACACAATTGATTTCAAGAACTTTATTCTGGTTTTTTTTATAAGATATAAAAAGATATATATGCAGGTTTTGAATGAAAAGATATGTGAAGATATATTTTTCTTTTTAACATATATAAATATACAATTGTAGATTATAGCCTTTTAATTTTATTAATAAACGTTAAGTTGTAGATTTTTATATTCTCGTTCGAACATATTTCTTTTATGAATACTTGCTTAATATCATACACTCATTGATATCGATATTTAAAAAAATATGTAACTATGAGATTGACGTTTTTCTAACAGGTTATTTACTTGGATTTTTTCTATTTTATTGATAATTAAACAATTTTAATTTATTAAAAAATCCAAGTAAAATTAAGAAATAAAATCCAAGAAGTAGAATCCAAGTAAAATTAAGACGAAATCTAAGTAAAACATCTTTTAATGAATTAAAATCATTTATCTAATTGTCAATATATATAGAAAAATTCAAATAAAAAATCATTTAGAAAAAATGTCAGTCTTATAATAGCATACATTTTTTCCCCAATAATCTAGTCTTTAAAAAGTTAAGAATGAGATTTACGATATTAGGAATATAGTGTGCCTATATCGAAAATTACCATTTTTTACACTTTTATTTAAAAAATCGATTATATTATCGAAAAAGTTTTTGTTTATTTATTACATTTAGAAGTCCGTGTAAAACCATGCGTGATTTATTCAATTTTTATTTAAAAAAAAATGTTTCCAAATATGAGGCTTTAAAAATAAATCCGATATTATAGATATAGACATACTTTCCTTTTATCCGGTCGTCTCATTTCGTTTTGAAAAAAACCTTTCTTTTTTATTGCAAAAAAATTTTTTTTATTAATATATCCCGAACCTTTCGTTTTAATCTCACATCGATACACGTTCCTTTTCAATTTCGCCCCGAAATCCCTTTCGGGCAACGTGTTCCCCGGCGCCGGCGGCGGCGGCCGGGAACAACACGCCTTTTTTTCGAGGGGAACACGTGAGTGCACGAAAGAGCGTTTATACACGAACTGTGCTTAACTGATTTCGCGGCCAAGGCGCTTCTGTCAAAGAGAGAGACGCTCTTTAGCCGGCGGCAGACGGCGGAAAAAGATGGATATAGGGGACGAGGGCTATTCGTTAGTTGTGCGCGCGAGGCGAGAAGCTGACGTAAAGAAAAAAAAAAAAGGAAACAAGCTCTCGCACGAGAAGACGGATTGTTCGCCGGAACCGACATGACTTTACGATTCCTTACCATTAACCTGCTTTTCCGCTTTATTGGCGGGCGTCGTCCAATTGGACGTCGCGTTTCCAGTCAAGTGTCATTAACAAAAGCCGTCGCTATTTTTTTTCTCAAGCTCGAAAACTTCTCTCGCTTCGCAAGTGCGTTCTCATTGCAATCAATATAGGAATGTGTTGTCTAACGACAGGTATTGCGAGATTGCACGTTAACAAACACTTTGCACCTCGTAGTTTTTCATATCAATGGCTCCCTATTGATTTATAATATCCTCTCGGTCGTATAATGCAAATGATCCGCACACTTGCGTATTTGCATATTTGCACATACATAGTTTCGGAATTAAAATTGACTTCTGAGAACCTGAAACCCGTCATTTTATTTACAAAAAAGTTATGCATCATATAAGAAAATTTCATATAAATTGAAATTGCAATGCAAATATTATATATTATAAGCAAATTTCGTATAAATTGATGCAGTATGCAAATTCGCAGAAATCTCAGTTTTAATACTGAGACCGCGAGATATTTTATATCTACAGAAAAAGTCGTATATATTACCAAAAAATTTTATATATAAATTGAAACGGTATGCAAATTATTTGCATTGCGCAATTGATAAGATATTGATTGGATGAGGCGAAATTCCGCGATCGACGTCTGTGGTTTTCGAGTGCTTTTTTTCGTTGCCGTTTATCGTTCAACTACTTGGGTATAATTTTTTTCGGTAGCTAATCGCAAAAACCACCGAGCGGAGTCGCATAACGCGGTCCAAAAGGGGATATCTTAATTCGTTCTATCATTTGCATGCCGATTTTACGACTCACTCTCTTATTTTTCTTTTACGATTTTTTTCCAGCGTGTCTCTCTTTCTCTCTTTTTTTGTGTGTGAGATGATTTCATAAAGTATACTTTTAAGAACATTGCTCATTTTTCGGTAAAAAAGAAATATTTCTTAAATATTTTTGGAACATAAAATGAAGACTTATTATTGGAAACAATTTTGGAAAATATATTGCAACGCATTGAATAATATATAATTTAAAAAAATAATTTTCCCTTCCCACACTTTTTAGAATAAATACTTTATTTAAAGAATTATATTTTTATACTTTTTTTTCGAATATATTACATAATATTATATATACATATATATGTATTATATATTTGAAAAGAATAAAAAATATAAAATGATTTATTCTAAAAAAGGGAAAAGAAAAATAATTTTTTTTAATTGTTTAATAATGTAATGCAGAGTTGTCTGAGGCAATATAAGATTCTCATAAGCGTTACTTGAAAAAAAAGGGCGATTTTTAAAACAATGTGCTTATTAATTATGTGTCTAATGGAAAATGCTAACAAAAATATATTTTACAACAAAATTACTCAATTAATAAGAAAATATGCAAAATCATGATTGTGTAATTTGAAAACGTTTAAAAATGAAAAAAAAAGTAATCGATTCGCGATGGACGAAGAAGAAAAGAAAAGGGGAGGGATAGAGAAAGAAATAGAGAACTATATGAAAGAAATGAACGAAGAAACATAACGGAGAGAGAACTGCGAGGTTGGATTACTTAAGTCGTAAATGTCAAATATGCAAACATTGCGTTCAGAATTATAATCCGGCCCCTGCATGCGCGCGTTTAATATTCTCGTTTTCCCTCCCGGCTTTCTGATGTGCAAAGGCCGAGACCGATGCTTGCTCGGATGAACCACGTCTCTTGACTAATGACGTACACATATACGTGGACATTTATTTGACAAATTTATTTACGTTCCTGCAATTCAATTCAAAGACGAAATTTTAACGCCGTATATATATATATATAATATCGATTCTTATTCTCCTCGATAAATTATGATATGAAGCATCGATGCCGAAACTTGCTGATAATGTCTGTTGACTGATAATGGTTTCTGGGAGAGTCTGATCGAAAGGAGGATAACCGATAAAAAAAATGACGCTTAAATAAACTCGTATATTTTGACACAGGTGTAAAGTGCGTTAATTCTGTTGAAAATTTAATTATGAAATTTTTGTAATTATTTAATAATGGCAGATAGCGCCATAGATTAAATTTCTGATTTTTTTATAGAAAATATTTGCAATACGTTTACTTATTTCTACGAATATTTTTTATGTGAATATTATTATATGTATAATTATATAATTTTTGTGTAATTATTTAATAATATATTTATTTATTTATAATTTATTTCTAAATTATATTTTATTATATTAGGTATTATATAATTTTTATATGACTATTTATGTAAAATGTTACGCAGTTTCTCCGAGGACGACATACTCTAACTCGTTTTATGTATTTCTGTTTCAGGTGAGTACCAAGAGTTCATTGACCCCGAACATATCTCCATTCTCTATTTACCTCGATAAGGCGCTTTCGAAGTCTATATCGGTGCGCGTGTTACAACCACAAGGTAGGAAGACAAAAATTTCAAATAAGATTGTTACTGCAAATCACACCGGGCAATTTTGAAACGCGTTTTATCGCATATTCGCTCGAACTCTTACTCGAGGAGAGGTAATTTAGTTGTGAGTGGGTTGCGAGTAGGGAATTTGAATTTCTTCGTTTCGATTTCGTTCTTCAATGTGAGCATTTATGTACGTACATATACGTGACGCTGAGGAGTGACCCACCGTATATATACATACTTGCTGCGAGCAAGAACGAGCGAGATGTACAGCGGAATGTCGGACATTCCGCTGCAAAAATGCAAATGAACAGATTGCGCCACGAAATTGGGATGACTCCCCGATGCCTCGTAACACGATGTCAGCGCTCGAGATAAAATGGCCTTTCTCTTTCGAGCAATTCGGGCCTCGGGCCGCGTACCCCTTGTCGAAAAAAATGTAAAAAATAAAACAGGAGATATGACTTTATATCCGGCTTTTAATTGTGACGCTATAGGAATCAACGGAGGGATCAGTAATTCAGGCATTTTATCGAGACGCGCAGCTATTGATAAGATCGGGAGAATCGGGAATGCAGCCCAGAAAATATTGACTCGACCGCGATAATTAATGACGAATCGTTTGAAGAAGCCTAAAATAATGCGATGCTGCTGAGAATGCACGTTTTATTTCTTATTAATGTTTAACGTTTTATCTTTATTAAAAATTATGTTTAAGGACAATAATTAATAAAAATTAAGTATTATTAATAGTTATTAATATATTTAATTATTATTTAATAATAAATATATTAATAATTTATTTTTATTAATATTTATTACATAATTATTGTCCTTAAATATAATTCTCACGCTATCTATTTAAATTTCTCGAAAATTAGAAACAGATGCTACGGGAAACTTTTAATATAGGATAAGTAAAATAAATCCAAATTCGACTTGTTAGACTCGACTTTAAAAAAAAAAAATTAAAAATGACAAAAATAACATTAAAAGAAAAAATCTGCCTTTTTAAAAGTAACATTTTATTTATTTAGAAATTTCGCTTTAATGCGATTTGTCTGACGGATATCTTCGCTTGGCGGGCGCATTATGGCGTACGGAGGAAAAAAAACAAAGGGTGAAAAAGAGAGGAGAGGAGAGATGGCAATTCTTTTTGCGGCTCGCCGCTATTTCAGCCGCCATTGTCTCACGGGAGAAACGGTGCCACATCGTTGTATGTACGCCTTTGTCGCGTCGGCCGGTTATTATTTTTACCTTTGATACACAGATTGGGGTGGTCGACCACGAGATGCTATCTAACGTCGTTGCATTTCCAATCCAATTCGCGCCTCGCGAATTTTTATGACACATCTCTGTGAGAAATCTATTTAAATATATGCGCTTTATAAAATTACATTTGCTTATGCAAATTTATAACGAAAATATGAGGATAGTTAAAAATCGTATCTCAGATTTAGATTATAATTTAGTGTAGCGCGTTCTATGTAGAAGTTAGAACTTGAAGTTTGGTTCTCTCTCTCTTTCTCTGAAGAGATCGGCAAATTCGAATCTCGAAGCTGATAAATTTGCGATAAATTCGAGAATACTTAACGAACAGAGTTAATTAAGTTTAGTCTAGTTGTTCGTGTGAGTAATGATGTATCACTGGAAAAAAATTGTATTCTCATTTTAAGAATTTCCCACTTATTTTTAGAATATTCTGTTCTAAAATAGGTACTCAAAAAAGAATCCTCTTACTTTAATTACTTAAATAATATTTAAATTTTTAAAGATTATTGATACACGAGAAAAATGAAAAAATTACGGATTTGTGCACGTGAATGACTAATGTCCATTTCAAGGTTAAGAGGGATTTTATAATATATAATCCTCTTATTTCGAGAATACAATTTTTTCAGAGTATATATTTTATTCATGTCAATAAAAATCTTAACGAGAAATCGGTTAATGTCAATTTTAGATCGAAATTATTCATGTTCAGAATTTCACGAAATTTTATTTTACTCGAATTTACATGACAAGTGAAGAGGAAATATATAATATATATAAATTATATATATCCAAAATATCGAATAATAAAATTTTCGATACATATATATACGTAATGTATGTATGTATTTACTAGACCTCTCGTTTCCTGCAGAAATTTGATTCATTGGTTTGTCGCGTTTTGATTTAGCGCAGACGCATATCGAGGAAAAAGAAAAGAAAAAGAGAGATCGAGGACGTTGTCCAAGAGTCGCTGTCGTCGCGGCCTGATTGAATTTTAACATCCTGTATAGAGTTATCGGGGATTTATCGTCCCCTCGCAGGCGTGTAAATCAAACCGAGAAACGATCGCCGGCTTTCCTCGAGTTACAAGTTTTCATCGTCCCGGGTCTTTCCCGGCCGTCGATCATACGTATCCCGACGTGTGTCCAAACTTTTTCGTGTATTTTATACTGTTAATCCATACTCTCGAAACTCCCCTGTCGATAACCCCTTGAGACCTCTTTGCGCCCGGAAGCCGCGTAGCCCAAAAACACATAAAATTCTATTAAAACTTCTTTCTTATTCCTATACTCGACATGTATGTCACCTTATCTCTTCTCTCGTCTCCGTTTGATTCACCATCACAATGGAAATTTCTTTTCCCGATAGACCAGTCGAGAGAGCCTATAAATCGTGATTAGTTGTTGCGATAGCACTGTCTGGTATTGCTTGCCCTTATCTATTATTGCATATTAGGAAATAGTGAAGGTGTTAAATGTCAGAGATTCGGCCTTTGCTCTCTTGGTGTGTCTTGAATTTTATCTTAAACTATATCTTGTGATATCATATTACAACATAGTACAATTTTTATCCATACTTTTCTCGTTATTATGAGATTTAGCTTTTTATGAAAAATAAATTATAATAAAATCGTTATTATTAATTAGGGAAGAGATATTTCTATTTTTTTCTGATAAAAAAATGTTGAATAAGAGAATAACTCGGATTAAACTTTACACGGTGGCTTTTATTCTAAAAATAAAATTCTACATTTGAGAAATGTTGCTAAAAATTATGAGATGCTCTTTAAATAAGATAAAATTAAAGTCGTTGTTATAATTAGAAAAGAGATATTTCTATTTTTCTTTGATAAAAATGTGGAATAAGAAAATTAATCGGATTAAACTTTACTTTTTTGGTTTTTATTCTAAAAAATAAAGTTCTACATTTAGGAAATGTTAGTAAAAAAAATAGTAACGCGCGACATAATATTCGCGAAAAGGTTCTGGATTATGAATATTCCAATTCTCAAAGCTCTCTTGCGCTTTTAATTACAGTAGTAAATACAGTAGCGAAATATAATTTTATTAATGCACGTTTATTCAATGCTTGGGGATGTTTAAATAAATGAATATGAAATGAATTAATTGCTTTGCGCAAATAAAGTTATTATGTTTAAAGGATATTATTTTATGTCGAAGCCAGTTTGTACGTTTCTATATTGATTATACATAAAATTTTCGTTATAAAATAATAATATTAATTACAAAATTCTCGTATTTTATATTAAATATAATATATTTTATACCTATATATATTTTTAAATATTTTTATATATTTCTTTTTCTCATCTTCTTAAGTATGTCATTATAAGGAAAAAAAATCTAAAATCTATTGAATCTATTAACAGAAAGAATGATTAGAGAAGCCACTATTGTCGGTCATTTTAAATATACATTTAGAATAAACTATTTTAATCGATACAGGGTGTCCTATTTTATATAATGAAAATGTTTCATACAAAATATTTTTTGATGGAAACCTTGGTTTTTGAAAAACAACAATGCATTATTTAAAATGAGATACCCTGCATATAACAACACTCGTCCATCAATTCCTAGTACAACTCCTAGAACGAGTGGTGCGAATTCTATTTAATCCTAGAAAGATACGATTTTCGTCCGCCAGCGACGCGTAATCAGCAGCAACATTTAAATTCGCGCGACTGCATCAAGTTCTCATACATACAAGCCTTCGATGTTCGGATGCATTCTCCCTTTTCTCTCTTTCTCTCTCCCTCAGCATTCGTTCTCCCTTGCAGAGGACCGGCTGCACTCACGGCGGTCAGGTATGCCAAGCTTGCAGACGAAAAAAATAAACGCAGAAGAAATATAGAAAGACAAAAAGAACGGGAGGACATTGAGAGGGAAGGGGGTTGGGAGGAAGAAGAAAGAAAAATGCAGAAGGAGCGAGAGATGCAACGAATGCAAGTTGCAGTCGAAGAAGAAGAGAGAGAAAGAGAGAAAAAGTAAGAGAGATAGAGAGGGAGAGAAACAAAACGAGTCACAAGAACGAGAGGGACAGAATCGGGGGACGAGGGTAGCCTGACCTGAACGACCCGGTCTCTAAACAATCGAGCCGATCGGTCTTCGAAATATCATCAGCTCCCGTGAACACGTTTTTACATCCGGATGCAGGCTGACTGAGAGGAGCTCCCTTCATAAAATCCAAACGGATGACGCGATGCGATAACGCAATGAAAAAAAAAAAAAAAATATATATATATACACACGGCTATAATAAATGGAATTCCACTAACGAGATTAATTCGCCAGGGCGTCCAACTGTGAAAAACTCCCCCGGAAAGACATCGAGTGGTGATAAAGGTTGATAAAGGGAAAGGGAGAGATAGGCGTAAAATTCCAAGTGTATTCAACGCTTGATTAATCTTTAATATAGCGTTTCCACCTTTGTTCGGTACAAGCGGATTATCGGATTATCGCGATATCGCTTTCCTTCAGACACCGCAAAGTGCTAAATTCTGTAAAGTTCGAGAAAACTTTACCGATCGTTGTTGTAAAACAAAGTAACATGATATAATACTTGAGTAAGAAAAAGATTTATTTCTCCTATTACACATATATTTCTTTTATATAATAATTTTAAAAAATAAAATAATTTTTCCTTCCTATCTACGGGAATAATTAAAAAACCATATTTTGTTGAACAGATCGTAATACTAAAAAAAAAATAATAAATTAAGAAAATCGCGAATATTGAAGATTAGACTGTCTATATTTATAATAATAGGTTTCACAGCAATATATTATTTTATCATTATTAGGAAATAAATCTAACATATATTTCTTATAATTTATATAAGAATATTTTCCTCTGTTATCTGTAAAAGTAATCAAAAAATCACTTTGCTAAATAAATATAAAAAAATGATAAAGAAATAAATAAAATCGAGAATACTATAAAGATAAGACTGTCTGTATTTATGATGATAGTTTTCACTGCAACATATTGTTCTGTCATTATTAGAAAACGAATCTTATATAGATGTTCTAATTGCTAAATAAATAGTCAGGAGAGAGCGGAGACAGACTCGCGGACTAAGCCCCCCTGAGTCTTGAATTTAATTTGCATTACGTGCCAGGGAGAACGGTGTATCGCTTCCCAATTAAAACCGTAGGATTATCGACAAACTCTCGACATGATATTAGTACACGCGCGGGTGTGAAAGGCATTAGCCGTTGTAAAGTGTCTCGTTCCGGAATAAATAAACCCCACTCGTAATAGCGATGATATAACTTGTGAGCTCAATTAATATTCTCCCACGGATTTTGCCACGATTTGTCTCGCAGAGAGAAGTCGATTATTAATTTAAAACATTTCTCAATACAAGCAATTATAAAGTTGAGATATCGTTAAAACATAAAAATTGTTATACCTCAGTTATACGAGACTGTTAGAAGCAAAATAGTTATTTATTAATAATTATTAATTTTAAATTTTATTTAATAGAAATGAGAGAAAATTTCTCGCGTAATACAAATATTGTATATTCGAGATAAGAATTTTATTTAATTGCCTAAAATTATGTGCAACGACGAAGAGGTACAACTGCATTGGGATAATGAAATCGTATTGTATTTGATTTCAAAGTAGTGATTATTCAGCTGACCCTTTTACGAGCGCGTTATACTTCCCACTTTTAATCGCAAAATCCTTTTAGCTACGCTTCCACATACATTTAACATTTTGCAGAACGGCTTTATCGCAAGTAAAAATTGAATCTCCTATGTAATCATATTACTCCGAACTCTCTCGCGCTTTCATTATATCCGCCATATATCCAGAGCGTCGTTGCATTTAACGCTGTGATTTCATATTGCGAGGCGAAAACGCTTTCGAAAAACGTTCTCAAAGAAAAAAATTCAATCGTTTTAAATGCGTAAAATTAAAAGAGTCAGAATGCGTTACGAGAAGATTATAAAATGTAAAAAAAAAATGATAAGATTTTAATAATATTAAAATATTTATATTAAATAAGACAAAAACAAATTTTTCCAGAAGATCAGGAAATTCTCAAGAAATTTTTTAAGAAGATTTGAGTAGATACTATGAATATAATAAGATATATATTAATAAAAAGTATATTTTTTTATATATTAGTAAAAGAAAGTATATATATCTATACATTTTTATATATTATTTAAAGATACAAACAAAATAGTAACAAATTTAATTAGCTATTAATTTATTGACACGCAATAATTTATTTGCGTATACGTGCGGTAAATATCCACACGATGTGCTCGGAAAAGCCGCGTTTTCGCTATACGGTACCATTCGCATTCGCAGGATTCCGATTGTTCACAGGACGAAACCTGTGGTTTTCCAGCGAGTTCGGACCCGCAGCACGGTCCCGTGCGGCCGCCCGCCGCGTTTAGCCTCAAATTAAACTACCACCGCCGATATTTACGCAGCTTGTAAATCCAAATGCTACACATCCGAAGGCTCACAATTAGTAGAATACACGCGATGATGCACCGCGATGTGCGATGTTTTCCACCGCGATTACACACGCGCGAAGAAACTGGAGCATTGGAGAAACTTGACATTCGTAACTGTGAATTCGTAACTTTGCGATCAAAGTTTTAAGCGAACAATTCACGAAATTATACCGAATCAAAAATATACAGTATTGGCCAAATTGTGAATTAAATATATTCAAAATATAATATATACATATATAGCTAATATTATGGTTAATTAGTACGTATTAAATTAATTAAATTTGTTACTATTCTATACTTGTATTTATAACTAATGTATAAAAACGTATATATATTTTTATTAATTATATATTAATACAATTATTAATTGGCTCGATAATTAGAAATTAAAAAGTAATAAATATTAGGCTTTTTCTCGAGCAGGAAATAAATAAATAAAGTGACGATGTTAATATCTAGTATTGAAACTTAATTTATTTAATGCGGAACGTTTCGTGCATCTACTTATGGTTAATTAGTACGTATTGGCTCGATAATTAGAAATTAAAAAGTAATAAATATTAGGCCTTTTCTCGAGCAGGAAATAAATAAATAAAGTGACGATGTTAATATCTAGTATTGAAACTTAATTTATTTAATGCGGAACGTTTTTTGAATTGCGGCTGAAGAAGTCATAAGTAGATGCACGAAACGTTCCGCATTAAATAAATTAAGTTTCAATACTAGATATTAACATCGTCACTTTATTTATTTATTTCCTGCTCGAGAAAAGGCCTAATATTTATTACTTTTTAATTAATTATATATTATTATATTAATAGTCTACATATTAATGGTATTATTATATTCGTTGTCTATCTCAAATCTTGGCAAAAAAATTCCATAAGAATTCTCTGATCTTTTAGATCTTTTTATTTAAAATTTTAGATAAAAGTAGAGGCTTTATATGTGCATATATATACACATACATATATATGGTACAGTATATGGATTATGTACAATATACAGTAATATCGATTCCAGTTTTATGCAACTTTGTAACACAAGTTTTTGAAGAGTAGAAGTTTCTATTAAATAGAGAAGATCTCTCTCTGTGCCACTTTGCTCTTCACTATTCGCTGATGCCTTGTAAAAACGCAAGGATTTCTGCATGCAATTGTGCACATAAAGTTTCCGATGTCCAAAATATGAATTTTTCATCGTGATGACATTTTATTTTCTTTAGGTTTCGTTCTATGAAAAATTCATTTTACGAGCATTATGTACGAACTTCATGTATACGCTGTTTTCGTATAACGACTCAGTGAATTTTTTAGCGTAAATAAATGCTTATTTTCCAAAATGTAACAGAGAGATGTAATGATTTTGCTTCACATATTAAGAACAATAATTTTTTGAAAGCAATTATATTATAAATCTTATAAAACCTTTAAAAAAAAAATCTTAAATAAAATTCGTGTAATAAATTTTGATATTAAAAATATAACTCTCGCATGAGGTTAATATTTTCCAGCTTGTTTCTAAAAAGATTATATTTCTTTCATTAAGTTCTTAATGTTTCTCTTATTTACCCTATTTAAAACAGGCTAAATCTCACGGTTTTGTTTTTTCTTTTAATTTGCGAATTTCTGTCTATTGCGTGGAATGCGTTCTCTTTTATTTTTCGCGCGGGAAATTATCGCTCGTCAGACTGGTCGACAAACAAAACATGCGGGAGGTCCCTTAAATAAGGCGGGGAAAAAACGCCGACGAAGCGACCGATTATCGCGGCTCGACGAGCCCCGCCGATAGTTCTGTCGATTCGTGAAATCGTGTCCGGTGCATCGATGCACTCGCGAGTTGTAGGGTGAGTAGTTCGCGGGGGAAGGGAAAGGGAGGAAGGGGGTTAAAACACAGACGGGGGGGTGGGAAGCCTCCCTATATCCGATGGCTGATGGCTCGACTACTCTCGATTGGAAATCGCGGCTCGATCACGAAAGGTTTGTTTTGTCCCCGTCGTGTCGTTGACGCTCTTCGCGACGTACAAGGATGTTTTATTAAAGCGACGTGATTCATGGCGTAGATTATGATAGATGGTCCGCGTGAGAAGGGAAGGAGAGACGAATTAAAAAAGAATCTCTCGGCTTTGTGTACGTGTCGACGAAAATTATCATTTTGTTTGCTGAAATTACACGAAATAATCTGACGATGATTGAATATAGTGATTTTATTATATACTCATTCCACATTGAATAGAGTAAATGAAGTATATAATGAGGATACTTGAAGATATATTTAAATTTTAATAAAATAACTAATCTCTCTTTAGTAATATCTTTTTCATTGATCTTTAGCAAATTTCGCGTTAAATTAAACTAGATTTTAATTGTATATGTTGTATATATATATATATTATTATTAGAGATTAATTATATATATATGAATGGTTATTTTTTAAGTGTTTGACATTAATCTTTAGATTGGCATGTGATTAAAGTAAATTTTTATGAATGATTATTAATTTTGTGAGTTATGTACCTTGCAATAATTTCTTTACTGAACAAACGGAATAAAAAATCATAGTAAAAAAGAGTATTTATCAAAATAACAATTTAATAAATAGTTTTGATAAAATGTAGCGACAGCTTATATGAATTCTATCTTCTCTACTATTTTTCAAAATAGTTAAAAAAATAAAAATTTAATTTGAAATATGGATGAGTTTTTTAAATTAATAAAAGCGGAGTTTTTTATTTAATTTTTTTTAAAAACGCTACAAATTTTTTCAACAAGGATACAGTGATGTTTCACGTGTACCAAAACCTAGCACGTCAATTTAAGAGTTAATGACACTTGAAATATTAAATGTGTCGCAAAAGTAGTTATATCGAAATAAAAATTTTGAAAATGAATTAATTTTTCAAAAAGAGTGTCTTAAATCCTTTACATTTTATTGGTCGAATAAATTCTGTACACACGAACAAAAAAAAAACATTAATTTTATTTCATAAATTTTTATGAATTAAAATTAATGTTTTTTCCGTATGTATAGAATTCGGGGTTCGAAAGTTTCAGCGACGTTATTGGACGTCGTCGCGGCACTTTAAACCTTTAAAGTACACACTAATCTTCTTAATGCATCATCAGACATTCAAGCAAACACATCCTCCCGGAGGCGAAGTATCAACTTCGTTTCGCCGCGACTCGTTGAACTCATTTAATTGGAGGCGTTACGTGCCATGATTCGTTCGCCGACCGACGTTGTCGGCGAACACGACACGAGTTTGTTTCCAGCAGCGTAACCCTCGTATACATAGAAAGAGAGAGAGAGAGTGCTGGAAATCAGGAAGTCCTTCGTTCTCTCCCCGCGCGCTCCCGAGAGAAGATAAGATCGTCGCCGGTCCTCTGATCCATATGTACGTACGCGCGAGGGCGAGAAAGTGAAGTGTGCGCGCGTGCGATTAGCATAATGCGTCAGATACTCAGTTGACCCAGCCGCGGCACCGAGAGAGAACATTTACAAACGTCCCCTTCGTACATAAACGTCACGCGGGATCGCGTTGTGCATCACGCGTGATGCATGGACACGATGGTAGCGCATCGATAACATGAATACGCAAGTTTTGTATGAATATTTTATGATTAATAACAGTTAATATATTTTTATTCGTGTAAGGAAACCGAGCCCAAAATACACTTGCATTTTTTTCTACTTGCATTATTTAATTTTTTTAATTAAAAAATTATTTTTAAAAAATTATTTTCTAAAAAAAATCTTTCCAAATATGATTTTAAAAGTATGGCTCCGATATTAGGCACGCTTTCCTTACTTCAAAAACGGCGGACTCCTGCTTTTTCTCATCTCGAACGGAAATTAATCAGCAATTGAGAGTTAATCAGCGTAGACTTTACACGTCATAGACGAGCGATACTCTTCGAATTCAAGCGCGAATTATCCCTAAACTGCCCTCTTATCGGCGAGTCGCAGCGAAGATTCCCGAACGCAACGGAGTCAAGGGTGGCTGACCCCCTTCGCGAATCAGCTGTTCGAGCCGTCCTTATATCGGGGCCGACGCGAAGGGGCAGGATGGGACGGGCAGGGAGAGCGGAAAGAGCGAAGGGAGGGTAGGCGGGGAAGAAGGCGCACCACCTCGGGCGGCGAATTTCAAAGCATACCGTAGAGAGCGACAGAAAGAACGTGCGAGGGCAGGGCGGGAGAAAGAGAGAGAACGGACCCGAGAGAGAAAGGGCAGAGATGCAAGTCGGAAACGAGAAGGAGAGAGAAAGAAGGTCACAAAAGGAGAGAGCAGACGCGTGGGAGAGTTCAGTTCTGTCCAGGGTGGTGCTCAACCTGGCTGGCGCACACAGGTGAACGGAAGTCGAGAGCCTAGGCTCTCTATCCTCTCGGAGACCTATCCTCGAGTTCCGAGAGAGCTCCATTAGCTCGTGGGAAATTCGATCTCCTTCAAGCGATGCTTGCGATGCGGTGGCCGATGTTGATTCTGGAACGCTGCTTCTCTCTCAATAGAGGTTCCTTAGATTTTTTTCTCTTTTAATGATATAGTACGCGCGCTCTTCTCGACGTCGAATCAAGAACAGAACGATTTCGAGTGGCCTCGCGCATTGATGAAGGAGGATCGTCGGCTTGATCGATGTGTAGGATATAAAGTTCGTTCGGTGAGATATATACATATGTGACAGTCGGATGACTCGGTAGATTGTGGACACTCGAATCGATCGTACACGTCAATCTATTAATGCGATACGCGACGATAATATGATAATTAATGTATAATGTAGCGAGAGGCTGCGTAGTGTTTGTGGACGACGACTGTGGAAAAAAATATCCGGCCCGTATAGAATATAAATGGCGCGTAAATGGACACGTAATAAATCGACTGAATAGTCAAATGGAATTTTTAAATAACGCGTCGCGTATCTGTTGAATATTTTATTTCTAAATCACATAAATTAAATTTTTGCGGCAAACAAACCAGGAACGTATTCTTTGAAATATTTTAAATCAGCTTCTATGAAGATCGAGACGTATATAATTATAAAATTTTATTTTGCAAATATTTTTAAATATTTTATATTTAATATGTGTAATATTTAAATATACATTTTATATATACTTATAAAAAATTAGCGTTTAAAATTAAGATTGCAAAAGTTTATCTTATTCAAGAGAAGTAGTAAAAAAAATAATTCCACGCTTGCGCACCTTTGGAGAGCAAAGTTTTGAAATTCTGAGGGTTTTATTATTTCAAAAGTACTTTCGTGTGGAGTACTGAGCTTCTATATTCCCTCTCGCGTTCCTTTCCTTTCTCTAATTTCCGCCGAAATTTCGCGGTGCGTTTCGGACGAAACACGCGGGCGGCGACTTTCGACCCCGGGCAAAAATTACTGCGCGAGCTCTCGTTTCGCCATTTAAAAAGGCTGCCATGAGTCTCGAGACTGTCCGCCGTCGAAATTGAATCAATTAGGAGACAGCCTTCCTTTTTGTCGTGTAATTTACGACGTCACGCCGATGCGACCGACGTCCCGAAGGTTATCGCGAATTATTGCACGCTGCGTTAATTATCTATGAATACGACATCCTTCGATGCTCTTGTGCTAATTGGACAAAAAAAATGTTTGCACAAAGATATATAAGAATATTATTATATATATTATTAATTATTATATAATATATAATATGTTATAATACATATATATAATAATATTAATAATTAATAATACTTAATAATGTATAATAATTAATACTTAATAAAAAAATATATAATAATTAATTATACTTAATAATACTAATAATCTACTTTAAGATGAATAGTATATATGTTAATATATATTATTTATTTTGAAATTCTCATTAAATTTGTATGTTTTATTTTAAATTCTTCGGGATTTTGATATGAGCACAATATATTAAATATGATATGATAAAATTATACAAGTACAGATACAAATACATTGCAGTTAAGAGATAAATTTATGAAAAGAATTGTAAAGAGTAATTTTCCATATTTATAAATTAACGACGACTAAAATCTTTTAAAGATTATTCAGGGTCATATGTCAAGATCACGACCATTCGAGTTTTCTTATCCATATATTTATCTTAATAATGTTTAAATATTATATGACAAGAGTGCATTGCTTTACAGCAATAATTTTTATGATCGACATTAATTGTATTTTTTATTTTTATGTTTAACGTTATTTTTATCTTATGATGCAAATTATGATTTCGTCTTCACTTTTAAAAACCTCGATTTTCTGAACGGAGAGAGAGATTTCAACTATTCCCTGTATCAATTTCCATTTGAATCGTTCGTTATCATGGAAACGCAAAATGTGCAATGCCCGCGGTTACATAGCAGCACGCGTTATATGTTCATTCTGTTTGCGCTGTCCAGAGAGCTTGCATAAATAATAATCCGAGAGGAGAAAATATGTCGGTGAGATACGAGGCATAGAATTACGAAAGTAGTACGAGTTAACCCGAGAGGATATTATACCGATGACAGCTTAATCAATGAACTGTCGAACGCGGTCACGTTTCAGCGATTAGCGTTTGAGCTAACTAACAATAAGTAGAACGCACGAGATTCTTCTCGAAATGTCAAAAAACGAGAACGAACCAGCGAGTCACCGGATGCCGATTGAAAGCGTAAACAGAATTATGCGTAACGCAAATGAATGCTAATATATGAATTCGCTGAGGGACTCTGTCTTGCTCTCTCCTTTTTCCCCTTTCTCTCTTTCTTATTATTTTACTCTAATATTACAATTCTATTAAATTGAATTTTCTAGCAAGTCGATTAATTAAAGTTCAATTAAATTATATTAATTGGAATTCTATTAATTCTTCATTGACACGACAATTGAAGAGTTATAAAATTGTTGATAATCGGTTATAAAATAATTTTGTTACTCTCTTTTATTATTTCTTTAATATTAAAATATGATTCTTCATTCTATTACAATTCTATTAAATTGAACTCTCTAGCAATTCCATTAATTAAAGCTCTATTCAATTAAATTTGATTAATTCTTCAGTCGTTGATACGAGAGTTGTGAAGTTGTTGATAATCGATTATAATAATTTTTTTTTGCCATTATAAGATCGCATCGGAATCTTTTCTTCTCTGTATATTCTACGATCAAATATATTTTACAAGCCCGACTATAACAATCGCGCTGAATCTTCACCGATGTAGTAGTCACAGAGACGAAGATAAAAAAATATCGTGAGGAAATTTATCGCGTGTGTCGGAAAGCGAAAAAAGAGCGAACTTTAGATGCGAAAACGTCGACCGAGTGCTGGCACCGACCAGCAAGGAAGAAGCAGAAGGATGAAAGGGATGATGAAGAGAGAAGGGGGAGGAAGAAGAGCAAAAAGGAATATGTGGCGTGAATCGCTGGCCAAACGGCGCCAACCAACACAACCTTTTTTTTTACGTTTCGCAACACTGATTTCTTCCTCCCTTTCTCTTTCTTCTCCCTTTCTTGCCCCCTCTCTGTGGATTTCTTTTCTTCCCTTGGATCATGCTCGACTTACTCGCGTGTCGTCTTCTCTCTCGGCTATGTTTCTCGCCTTGGCTCATTGAATTTTATTCTTTGATACCAGCACGAACCTTGAGAAATTTCGCAGATTGTGAAATATTCGAGAAATGAGAGATTATTTCTCAAGGAAGAGAGAGAAAAGGTTGCACACACGATATCTATATCTTATATTTATTATAATAGAAGCTTTCTTCAAATTTATATTTTATATTCCATATCATTTTAAAATATGCTCAACTATTTTCTAATTTATCAATTTTAGATCTGCAATTTGTAAAAACAAAACATCACGATTTCTTGTTATTTTCTTCCGAGTATTTTCTGAGGACTTTTACATTTAAGTGATTTTCTGTATATAAAGCCAGAAAAAAAATGTCTATACTTTCACTTGTTATAAAAATCAATAATGAAATATAAATATCATATCAGAGAGATGCGTATAAATCCAGAATACCTATATATATAATAAAATTGTAATGATTGAAGGAAAATAATAAAATTGTAACGACTCGTCCGATGTATCAATGTTGATAGCGCCCAACCGGTCGACAAACATGTTATTTAACTTATTTGCTTTGCAAAATGATCGCGAGAAAGACGCGAGATTTTATTAATAAACAAAAATAAATAGAGAAGCGAAAGCGCGCGATTGCGAGTCAGGTTTTTCTTGCAACCAGTGATTACGATGTACCGGATATAGAAAAGATTGTAAAGCCGAGGTGCGAAAATTACGAAAGAATCTTCTCTCCGTACAATCTTATTTCGCATTATTCTCGATTCTTATCATTGCATCCTCTCTCTTGTATACTAAAAATATTTAAAAAATTTATAAATTTCAGACATTTTAAGAACATTTGTCTTTTTACTTCGAAGATACACAAAACATTTTTTTTTTCATTTTTACTATTTATTTTAAATTTTCTTTTTAAATTTATATAATATTAATACGTGCACACATTTAATCAGTTTTTCTTCTCTCTCTCTCGCTCTTACAGATTCTCATCCAAAATTAAATCAGCTAAAAACAAGCCACGTACATTTGAATAGAGTGTATACTCTCGGAAAAAACCTTGAAAACTTGGTATATTTAAATTTTTTGTTCTACCTTGAAAAATCAGGGAATTCTCATGAAATTTGATTGAAAGTCAGAGAATTTTTTTTTAAATTTGCTACTTTGATAATTTTACTCTTATTTAGTACTTAAAAACATGTGTCTACTATCTATCTTTGCAATATTTAAGTTTTTATTAAAATTTGATGTGATTTTTTTATTGACGGTCTATTTTTAATATCAAGATCTCTTATGTATAAGTTTTATAAAAAATTGTTCAATTTTTTAATAGGCCATATTTAAATAAATTAGTCTCCTTATTTATTTAATAAATAATTAATTAAAATAAATTTAGTATTCCTTAAGATGTTTATAATAAATTATTTTTTCTTTTTTATATTTTTATGTTATATTTTTGCATATATTTTTACCATTTATATATAGTGATATATCGTACTATATTTTTGTCTAAGTTAATTTTACAATTAATAAATAAATATTAAATATTAGAAAAATTGCACTTTTAATAACTTTGCAATCGTATGAATAGAAAACATTAGAAAGCGCTTACAATAAAGAAACTTATTTTAAAAAGTTGCATCTATACAAATTTTTTTATTTTATCTGGAATTTTAAACGAAAATACTTAGAAGATCAAGGATTTTTCAGGGAATTTCTTTATACAAGATTTGAGTAGACACCCTATTGAATCTTTTAATGGAGCAATATAAAGTCTCGAACGAATAGTCAGAATTTATCGTGTATTTATTCTATATGTATGTGAAAATATATTTTGCTCTTTTTCTCTCTTTCATGATTTTCTCTTACTTTCTCAACGAGATTAACTCAATCTGGTAGTCGTATAAATTTATGCAACTAATTTATGTCATCGTCGTTTCACTCGCATCGATATCGTCCCACGCATCACACACACATACACGCACACATACAAGGTCCGATCAGGTTCGGGTTTCAATTGCTCATTAGTGAAGACGTTAGAACGAAATACGTAAGACACTAACACGGCGGATTCGAGATCCAGAAGTTGGAACAGGTTTGGCGGTCGCGCGCGCTTCAGGGTTTCTCAACCGTGGTTTCTTCGTCGACAACCGGTAATTTTAAAGCCGTTAGCCTGGATTTGAGGAATGATCCAACGACATATGTGTAATTTCATCAAAACGCTCCTAGAACGGGTAATTTGAGAGAGACGAGCGGGGAAAATTTATTTTAGTGATCCCTGAAGGAGGCTGACTTTAATTCCCGATTAATTGATTTTACATCAAGGATTCGCGGATATAACATATGTATCTTTCAAAAAAAATTGTGAAACATTTTGATAGGACTTTTATCGACAATATTGCAGTATATTTTTAATTTTACGCGATAATTTTATATTTTGTGAATTAAAACAAGGCATATATATAATACTTATTAAAAATGACGGACATAACATACAGCTTTCAAAAAAATCATGAAAAATTCACAGGACTTTTATCGACAATATACATTTTTAATTTTACCCGATAATTTTATATTTTGTGAATTAAAACACGACATATATATACAACCTTATTAAAAGTGCGGATATAACATATATTTTCGAAAAAGTCATGAAAAATAGATAAAACTTATCGATACAATATTGCAATATATTTTTAATTTTATGCTATAATTTTATATTTTGTGTTTCTAGTAGAACAAAAGTAGTCTTCGATTACGAATCAAATGTCGCGATGCTCAATCGTGTATTTCAATTAAGTATCGTTTACTTTCGTCAATTTACGGCAGGATTATGAATTAATTGGCAATTATCAATAGCAAACAGCCGATTATTATGCTACACGTGTGTGATGCGATATGTTAATGTATATCCAGATGCAGAAGCGGGGAGGTATCGTGCTTGTAATGTATATATATGATATAAACAATTAATTGTAGGGAATTACGTTCGCGTAAATTACGTAACTCCGGCATGCTATTTGATTAGCATAATGGAATAAAGGAACAATGCGCACAGCGGTTTATATAACTTTCATGATAACGATATTATATAGCTACGCGTAAAATGTCGTTGTTTTTCCATGCAAAAAAAAATTGCAAGAAATAAAAGGGACGGTCTGTTTATTGCCGAAAGTTTAATTTCCTCTTCAGGTATACAGTTGCATTATGCATTATTTTATTACAAACATATATACTTTTCGAAAGAGGCCATTTTCTCTCTGCACAAAATATTTATTAATTTAAATTCGTGTGTTACTCCTTTATTTTCTCTCCGCGGAAAAATTTTACGTACGAGATTTCCGACACAAAGCCGATTTTTGTAATCCCGATTAATTAAAAAAAAAAGAAAAATTCTCGATAATCGAGTTACAACATTATATTTGTATTTGCGCGTTCTCTTAATTCATTCGCTTGCGGCAAAATTCACCAGTGGACCGCAAAATCGATTAAATCTACCGCGAGAAAGAGAGCGAAAGTGCAGCGAAATGATACATAATTTATTTCTGCCATTGTTGCGGACGAGTATCAAATCGAGTGAGAGAGAAAGAAGCGACATCCAAATCCAAACCGCCGCCTGCGGCTGACACGCGATTACACCTTTCTCTCCCCTTCCTTCCTCTTTTCCTATCCGAAACTCGTCGTCGAGCGAGTACAATGCGGTCCTAGACGTGCCACTGCAAATAGCAAACGGTCTGTGTCTACTACGAGTAATTTACGTAGACTCTTTCTCTCTCTCTTTCCACGTAATTCACGTTGACAGAGTGCATAATCTACATAGATAACGCGTGCTTGCGTGCGTTTTTTCCCTTCTTCTCTACTCTGTTTCCGGACTATACTTCACACAGGAGGAAGGTAAATCGATTCGCAAAGCTGTTTCCTTGACACGTGATACGGTCGAGAGTATTTGATTACTCCAGTTGTTGCTATCTTTCTCTGTCAAAAATATATAATATATAAAAAATATAAAAATATATAAAATATGAGTGTGTGAAGTTGGCACCCCTATTATGTTATGCTATCATAGCTCCGTTAAGAGTTCTGAGTTATTTAGAACCATAGGAAGAGTTCTTGATAATTTTTAGAAATAGTTCCGGTCATTACGATAACGAAAATCAGTTTCAAAAAATAAGGGTGCCAACTTTACATTTTTTTACACATCGAGTTCCAATAGTTTTGAGCAGAGTTTTAAGGTTCTTTTAAATAGTTATATAGTTCCTGATTATTTTTTGAAAGAGTTCTGCAATTTTTAGATAAAAAAACGTATCTTCGATATTGAAAGTATGTTTTTTTATCTCTATAAAAATTGCAAAACTCTTTCAAAAAATAATCAGGAACTATGTAACTATTAAACAATTTAAATTTACTCACCTCACGGTTGCTCCTTTGTTGCCCGATGCCTCCCCGGGCCTCCTTGTCGTAGAAGTTTCGAAACACTTGCACTCGCGTTATTTTTTTTCGTTCGCAACGTGCGGCGACGTCCGGGTTTAGCTATCACAATCTTCGACGCGTTTCGGTAAAACGCGAGACTCGCGAGAGCTTATTCGCGCGCGAATAAAACCGAAGCTCCATTTTCGCGTCGCCGCTTTTTCCAAGACCCACTTTTCGCAGGGGCTTATCGAACGAAGATGATCAAGAGAGCGCTTCGCTGCGACGCACTGAAGTCGCCGAAGGATGCAGCGAGATTCACGATCGACGAGATCAATTTCACGTGTGCGATCGCGATTACGATGTCGGTACGCGCGACGCGATCGGATTTATACGACAATTAACCGCCAAAGACGCTAATTAATACACTCGTTCTTTCGCGGACCGGCAAGAAGCGTTGATCACGAAGAAGAGCACTGGAGGTGGAGCTAGACTGGCACTGCCAGGTTCGGGACGCGCAACGACCAACGACACGTCGCGACAAGTCGTAGTGGTGGGGCATTGTGTGCCAGGATCGCGACGCAACGTGCGAGGTTCAGCGAATCACGTCGTGACTACATGCCCCTACCAGGTCGTAGTGGTGGCGATATGTAGTCGCGACGTGATTCGCCGAGCTCCCACGTCGCGACCCCCTACAATGCCCCACCACTACGACTCGGTGCGACGTATCGTTGCGCGTCCCGAACCTGGCAGTGCCAGTCTAGCTCCACCTCCAGTGCTCTTCTTCGGTCGCGCGCTTCTTGCCGGTCCGCGAAAGGACGAGTGTATTAATTAGCGTCTTTGGCGGTTAATTGTCGTATAAATCCGATCGCGTCGCGCGTACCGACATCGCGTAATCGCGATCGCACACGTGAAATTGATCTCGTCGATCGTGAATCTTGCTGCATCCTTCGGCGACTTCAGTGCGTCGTGGCGAAGTCGCTCTCTTGATCATCTTCGTTCGATAAGCCCCTGCGAAAAGTGGGTCTTGGAAAAAGCGGCGACGCGAAAATGGAGCTTCGGTTTTATTCGCGCGCGAATAAGCTCTCGCGAGTCTCGCGTTTTACCGAAACGCGTCGAAGATTGTGATAGCTAAAACCCGGACGTCGCCGCACGTTGCGAACGAAAAAAAATAACGCGAGTGCAAGTGTTTCGAAACTTGTACGACAAGGAGGCCCGGGGAGGCATCGGGCAACAAAGGAGCAACCGTGAGGTGAGTAAATTTAAATTGTTTAATAGTTACATAGTTCCTGATTATTTTTTGAAAGAGTTTTGCAATTTTTATAGAGATAAAAAAATATACTTTCAATATCGAAGATATTTTTAAAATATCAAGTTCTGGGGAAAGATGTTAGAGTTCTGAATCGTACTCGATAAGACAAGAAAAAACGTGAAAACCGCATGGCTCTATCTATTATAGTTTCGAAGAGATTGATTTTTTAAAATTAATACACTTTTACGAAACATTTAGAAAATCACGAAATCTAACGTTTTTCACGAGAACTTGATATTTTAGAAATATCTTCGATATTGAAGGTACATTTTTTTATCTAAAAATTGGAGAACTTTTTAAAAAAATAATCAGGAACTATATAACTATTTAAAAGAACCTTAAGACTCTGCTCAAAACTAATAGAACTCAATGTGTAAAAAAATGTGAAGTTGGCACCCCTATTTTTTGAAACTGATTTTCGTAATGACCGGAACTATTTCTAAAAATTATCAAGAACTCTTCCTATGGTTCTAAATAACTCAGAACTCTTAACAGAACTATGATAGCATAACATAATAGGGGTGCCAACTTCACACACCCGTAAAATATTACATACACAAAAAAAAAAGAAGTGTCAAATCACTTATATACACTTATAAACTCGTATAACGCAACAAAAAAAAATAGAATATACATATATACAATGTAATAAACATACGATACGTTGAGTTAATAAATTGTGGCTAAATTCGGTGTAATATTTAGTCTCTTCCGAGAAATTGCTGGTGAATTTTCATAAATCTCTCGGATAAATCACACAACCCTGACGGTGCCGGGGTTATTTCGGGAACCGAATCGAGAAAACGAAAATGAAAGAGTTAAAACTCGGATGATCTACATGCGATGTATGCACAACGTATGCGACAAGAGATGAGAAAGGTGGAGGAGGGAGCCCCTCTTTTTCGCGGGAAAGAAGAAATTATATACATAGTTGCTCGATCGCGGAACTCTTTGATCACACGATGGAGACGTAGTAGCGCGACGCGATACGCCGTAGCACTTTGATCGATGGAAATTGATCTAATCAATATTAATGAGCCCGCGTGAAGCCCCCCTCACCCAAACGGTGGAACGCGATCATCATCGCATTCCGGGTGGCATTATAATTCGCGCGCTACAAAGTATCGGGGGTAATGCATACTAATCGTCTCTGCATGCACGGAGAAAATTTTACAGTCCAAATTACATGAAAAACACATTCCCTTTTACATTTACTGTAAAATTTATGTATAACGATATTGAGATATTTCTTACTGTAAAAGATATAAATTATGCATGAATGTCAAAACTATATATTTTACGATCTTGGGAAAATAGTTTTAAACTGATTGATTCGATTGCAGATTCCGAAGCGAAATACAACCGTGATTTTTTTTATTATACCTTCGATAACGATCTGTTGAATTATTACAACGATCATGCGTAAATTGTTCTCGATGAATGGTAATTTATCGTAATTTATTTATATTTATTCACACGTTTACGTTCACGTGTTTATTTTTGTCTTCGCATCCGCAATGAACAATCGCGCGTGATATTGTGAAAAATGAAAAATGAAAAGCATTTGCAACGCAGTTCCGCATAGAATTGATTTGCGTCGTTATTATTGAAAATGCTCGGAGCATAATACAATGTTGTTTCATTTTTTCCAAACAATCGAGCGCGAAAAATAATGCAAGATCTCTTTGAAGATTTGTGTAATTCTCGTTTCACTTGTTAGATTGCTTTGAGAGGCCATAAACGATGAAAGATGGTCGGAGTAAAGCAATATTTGCGGTCATGATAAATAATTAACCTCCTTTCCAAGATGAGGCAACATCATGCAAGACATAAAAGTTATGATCGTATGATGACATGTATGTGCATGTACAAATATCTTGTTTATTCCAATAACTATGAAAATTCCATGGCACCGTTTAATAAACTAGAATGATAAATGTAATATCGCAGCTCCATCAACATCGTGAATATTATGACTCTCGAATAACATAGGAATGTTTAAAGCGAACAAACATTAATGATACATCTCTCAATCAAAATAAAACAAATTACTGGAATATAATGTGACAAAATAATATAATAATTATAATTATAATATAATATATTAGTATAACAATTCATAAATAATAATATAATTCATAAAATTAATAACATAATAATATAATAATAATATAGAATAGTATTATAAATAATAGAAATAATAATATAATATAATTTAATATACAGTCTATGATCTAAGAGGAATGTAAATAATTTCAAGATTGAAAATTATAATAAAAGATAAAAGAAATATGATGTAAAAGATTCTTTAAGTTACGTATTAATTTTGTAAAATTATATCGCAGGAACAAAAAGATCTTTTCTTTTATTTTTTTCTATCGGACAATTGACATTTCTTTTCTCGAGTTGTCTCTGAATGCAAGCAATTTTGTAGACATATAAATTAATTCTACGGTAAAGGCACATGCGATTGTATCGAGATAATTATTATTAGTGAACATCACCCTTCCGTCCTCGCCCTGTGTACATTCTTCGTATTTCCTCTTTCCGAGGAACTGGAAAGTCCTCGCTTTATAATAATCGAGAGGCGTGCGTTAAACCGATGTAAGGTAATTTCCAGCCATGGCGGTGCGTGCACGCACATACGTCCGATATCCGACACGCTAACGACCGGGGTAATTACGACGGGTTAAAAGCTAATTGCATCTTAAGGAGAGAGCGAGGAAGAAACAGAGAGAGAGAGCGGAGGGGAAAGGGGGAACACAGCCGAGTTCTTCGCAGAGAGATAATTCTCGATTATCCAAAAGTTATCGGGGTTCCTTCGTCTGCGATTGACTCATAATTGAGCAAGGACGACTCTGTTTTGTGAATATTCACGCTTGGGAGAATGATTGATGACACACGCGTCAGTTAATTTACATTGCGCCCGTATTCCTTACATCGGAGAAAAAGATGACGACACAGTCACTTTGATGCATCAAAATTAATTAACCCGACGTTTTTTTCTCTTTAAGAGAGTATATAAATTCAGAGTATTTGAGAGAACATAAAATGAGCTCTTTTTTAATGATTTAAGAGATATCTGTTATTTAGGAAAATATATTTATGAGATTAAAACAGGGAGAAAAATAATCCTCCCATGCAAATATTTATTAAAAATTTATTTATTTGTTAATTATAGTTATGTGTTTATATTTTAATCAAATTTAATATGCTAGAGTATATTCGTGATTTTTTTGAAGAGAGAAAATAGCGATTTAAAAAATTTTATCTGATTGTGAAATAACTGCCACATACTATATTTGTCCAAAATCGATGTTTTTTTATTTTATTTTTATCGAGCATAATGGTTGATGTTATTCGCAGCTGTACAAATATACAATAATTTCGGCCAGCTGTCGGTGAATTGTGATGCAGTAAATAGTGTATATGTATTTAATGCAAACGAGTGACTGGAATAAAACGTCTCGTTGCTAAAGAGATTAAATACCGATTAAGCGATCTGAATCTTAATCGAGCTGTCAGAATTTAAACAGCATTTAAATAGCATTACAAGTCTCGCGACGGTTCTTTTTTTTCTTTTTTTCTTTTTTTTTTTTTTTTTGACGGCTCGCTTATTTATTCAATTATGAAGTTGACACGCCAGTAGTAATCTCGTCTTCATGAAACTCCCTTATCAATCCCTCGTCGCAATTATAATTGGAAATTTATGTAATTTTTCATGCACACAAATCGTTCAATAATATATGAAATATGGAATATTAACATTAACGTGTTATTAGCGTAAAAAATAATTTCTGGAGCTGGAAATGATTCCAAGCGGAGTTTCCATGACGGTTCATGCATAGCAAGGCTATATACACCTGTGGATTTCATTAAAGGGACCGTTCTACGGTCGATCATCCTGCACGAGAAGAGAAGCCATTGGGCCACAAACTTTGAAAGCCTTAAAAGTCACAAAAGACACAGTTTCTTGCGCGAACCGCTTCGAATTGTTGGACCAGCTGTTACGATGCACCACCGATCCTTCCCTCCATTTCCCATCTGTTTTCTTCGCCTCGAGCCTCTATAAGCCCAAACTTAAACGATCACCTCTATACTCTTTAGAACTAGGTGCATTTCGGCCATCTGCCATACGAAATTAAAAAGTTCCGCCGAAATGTTCTAAAATGATATCACGGTAGCGATGGAATTGAGTGTCTTATAAATAGGTTCGAATTTGTTTGCATGGTTTCGAACTCTCAATGATTACTTTGAAAAGAAAACAAAAAAAAACAGATACAATATTTTCGAATACATTCGAACTTGAATCAAGTACGTGGAAGTGTAACAAGTATCATAAGATTTTTTATTAGAGAATTCGATTACTATTTGTAAAATATTCGATTCTTTACAATGAGAAGAGTACTCATAAGTATTATTTCAAACTTTGCAGAGGTACTCAACTAAAATTTGAATGTAACACTATTTTAGATTCGATTACTTTGAAAGTACAATATTCAGGGTAACAAAAAATGTAAGCTGTTACTTCAGGAACAATTTCTACTCTCATCGAAATGAGCAAAAAATTTAAACATACGTCCAAAAATGATATTTTAATTGGCTCCTTTGTCCTGTCTCGATTTCATCCCCAACAATAATCTGCACATTTATTAAATACATTCATGAAATGTCAATTTCCCTAATTATCATTTTACATAAAACATACGGATTCCGTCAAGTACATCCGTTCTATCAACATCTGGATGTAAGCTCTGTTAATTGTCTCGCCCTGTAGCAATTCCAGGAATTGTCAACAGTCAACACGCAGTATCTATTCTAAATTCTCTATGATCTCGCGATTCTCTCAAAGTCAAACAACGGCTCTTGCGGTTGCGGCTGCGGCCAGACGACACGCGCGTAGATGGATGCCACCGGCGAGATAGATACCCGAAACGACACGCGTTCCTGTGTGTGCCGGTCGGTGCTCGTCGGAGATGCGACACGGTGCGGCTCGTCTCCTCACGTGGGTATACCTCGTCTCTCTGTGTACCGTCGGCGCCTTTGATGCGGCTGCACGCGGCGCGTCGCCCGGCAGCGGAGAGAGAGAGAGAGAGAGAGAAAAGTGGCGCTGCCGAGAGAAGAATGCACCTTGCGTTCTCTTCCCTCCTTTCCGGTAGTGTATGTATGCATGCATGCATGTATGTATGTGCGTGTGATAGTAGGTAGAATCTTCTTCTCTCCTCTTCCTCCTTTCCTGCGGATGAGCCCTTTTGAAGGTTCCGCAGTGTGAAATCCGTCCGATCGAGAGGCGGACGAAAATGCTTTTACCTGCTTGTTGTATAGAGATATTCCGCAGTTTCCTCTCTAAAAACGGCAGGAAACTTCAACGCGCGGGAAGAATAATCGCTTAATCACAGAAGAGAAAGAGAAAAGAATATAATTGTTTGATTATTAATTTAAAACATTTAATACGAATTATTTTTATACGTTCTCGCGAGGGCTTGTAGAAATTTTTGAGAAAATATTAATTAAATTAAAATTTTCCCTTTTATATTAAAAAAATCGATATGTAATAATAAAATAAACTCTGTATAATAGCTGCATGGAGAATATTTTGTCTTGCTAGTTCTTGGACTAATTTCACCCTTTGTATTTTTGCCGGATGTGTTCCTCCGCATGGGTGCATTCTGCTTTTCTCCAAAGAGAAACTCCCCTTCTATCTCACGATTAAATTTTCCTTCGATGCCCCGCCGACTTTGGGCTGTTGCTGCACGCAAGATTAAAAGCATTGATAAAAAAATTAAAATTTATATAGAGTTCATATTTCTCGAAGGAAAATTTTTAAGGCGTTTTTAAGACCTCGATTTGTCCACGTGCGTTATCACTAAATCAATTCTCTAGGAGTTAATAAAAAAATTTTTTTTTTAAATAAACTAGTGTTATTATTATAACGTTTAAGAAACGTACAATCTGCCGTCGTGCTTTCTTTGTATTCGAAAACACGTTTCCGCTTTTCGGCGTAATTCAATTTGCGAATGTTCCGAACCGCGTATTGCGCGCACCGCCGGTTTCAGACAATGGAAAAAGTGACATTGACGAAGAATGCACCTCACCGGGAGGTAGCCTTCCCGGGGCCGGCATCTTTCAAGGCGCCGCGACGTCGTCGTCGGCAGAAAGCCATCTCTCTCTCTCTCTCACTCACTCACTCTCTTTCTCTCCGGAAATCTCGCGCCGTCCATCCTCGGCGACGGTAAAACGCGGACGAAAATTGGCTTCCGCTTGCGTCGAACGTCCACTGGTCGAGAGCAGCGTCTCTTCGTGACGTTCTTCTTGGCCCTAACAAAGTGCCATCGGCTGGGATGGCAATCTCGTGCAATTTGGTTCGCCGACATTCGTCCGGCGAACGAATAATATCGCATACTTTTCTTCGGTTTTTTTTTTCATCGACGGATTCACATCTCGCGTCGAGAAAGTTGAGAATTCGCGGGGAAGTTCGCTTTTATTCGAGGCAAATCGAAGCGTATTTGTTCACCCGTCATCCCGAAGCAAAGTTTGTTGTTCAAAGGCTCAAACAATGACGCGTTAAATCGACATCGTAAGATCGAAGATATAGAGTGAAAAGCAAGAATAAAATCGCAAACACATTTTTCAGATTTTTCAATTCCAATTGTCGATAAATTAATTCTGCGTTTTTTTGCATTTATTTGCATTATATATAAAATTTAAATAAAATATCTTACGCTCTCTTAAAAAAAAAAAAAAGATTGACGAGAACTATAAAAAAAGTATAGAAAATATGGAATATAAAAAGTAAAATTTAAAAAAATTAAATATAAAATTAAAATTAAAATTAAAATTATATATTTTATATAGAATATAAAATATAGAATCTTTTTCGTCTTTCTTGATCTTCTCTTCTATATGTACTTATATGTATATGCTTTTCTCGATCTCTACCTTTTCTTCTCTCTCTCTCTCTCTCTTCCTCTCCCGTAAATTCCGACGAAAATATTCTTCCTCGATTTCTCTCGCTTCTTTGTGCTTCGTACATTTGCGCAGCTGCAACGTAGCCGGCAGGTGATAGAAACACATGCTGCATGGACCACGCTGGGCAGCGCATTCCTCTTACTTGACAGAGGCGAGCGAAGCTCACCTCGATGAAGACGCTCGCTTGACCAAGCACAAATCTTTACAACTCGCGAGCAATAGTGCGCCTCTTACATATTGAAAGACTTAACCCTTCTTTGAAAATGTAGTCAATGAGAAGTGCTTCTCCAAATTTGCAACGTGTTCAAAATGGAACAAAATAAACAAGAAACAATTTTAGCACAGAATTTTAATGATGCCGTTTATAATAATTTAATATTGTGTGAAAAAAGAACGAATAATTTCTATTAAATGCCTCAGAAGTGATCCTAACCGGAGATATTTAATGATGTGACCCATTTCTCCTTGGATACGGAAACGCGAAATTAACATAGAGTCATTTCTTAATGAATGCGTTTCCTTAATGCCACGTAATCTCGCGATAATCTCTGGTTACTATCGCATATAGCGGTACGGTGCGATACGGGATAAGTACCTTTTGATCGTCCATTAATCTTGGCTATCATGTAGAGTAGTGCACACAACGGACACAGTAACTGCGGGGATCAATCTGAGTTCTTATGCGGTGGATAAGTAGCGGTGAAGGAAGCCGTAGAAAGGTTTAAGACGAAATTATCCGGTATCTAGCGCACATGATAGAGAAACCGTGCATTTTACGGCAAAAGAAAACTTTACTAAGTTCTTTAAAAAATGATCACCTAGCAACAAGGTTTATGTACAGCGGTAAAAAGCTTCTAAATGTTTTTCCTTAGAGAAGAGGAAGCTCTAATCGATACTAGATTATTATTTTATTATAGGATACATCCTTGTGTATTCTCTAATATGTGTGGATGTAATTTACTTTAAATCAATTTTTTTACTCACATAGTTAATAGATGAGATCTGGCGTTTCCGCGAAAATTTTTATTCACTGTGTAAATTACAAGTAACGCATCGGGATTCAGAGGTTAACCGCTGCTTCCGATCCTGAATATCCTGCAACAGGTTCTCCCTTTCCCTTTTAGCTGATCGGGCCTTGATAAAATAGTCTATTGTGCGCATGTATTTTGTATGCGATTATTCTCTCTCTTTCTCCTATTTCCTTCCGATTCCGATGTTACTCATTTGAATAATATGGGCTTTATATAACGAGCTTAAATTTTATTATCACAAATTTTGCTAATTGTAATTTTTAAATTAAATAGAAATTAAATTTAAATCGGATTGAATTAATATAAAGAGTTACTCATTTTAATTAAATCTAATTATAATTTTAATTTCCAATTAAAATTTCTACAGTCTTGAAAAATAATTCAATTACGGGGTAATTTATTGTCTCAAATTGAATAATATCGAAAAAGCAAATATGACGCACGTAGAGCTCTTCTTAAATGCACAAATTCCATTGATATGAATCTTCGTATCCAATGTTTATATCTTTTACGTATTTTCGAAGAAGAATAATAATCACATCGGTACAGTAGAAGAGAAAACACTCGATGCAGGCGCATACGCGCAATTGCATACGTGTGAATGCATATGCTCGAGGAAGAAAAAAGAGAGAAAAAAAAAGAAGTCACCGGTCAGATGGTCAGGCCTCATTAGCGAGATAAGTACCGCGAAGAGAAGTTTTACAATTCGTTTCTTTCCCCCTTCACCCTCTTCTCTCTCTTTTTCTATCGCAGCATAAATGCATACATGCCTCTCCCTTTCTCCCTTTCTTCCCCCTGCTTCCCTTGCTCCATCGGCTACGCGGGAACCTCCAGGCTTTATTAACGTCCGCCATTATCGTTTTAGCCGCGCTCGCGGCATTGCATTTTTATTTTTATTTTTATTCTCCAACTTCGAGATACCGCGTTCAATAATCGCGGTCGCGAGAAAGTATAGGAACGCGACGAGGCGGTTGTTTTCTCTACTCGTGCATCTCACTCCCTCACGGTATATGTCTCCGCCGAACCCTCTGATAGCTTATCCGTCCCTTTTTGTTCTCCCCCTCCCCTTCGTCGACCTTTTCATTTAACCCTCGGTGCCAACCGCATGGAATTCCGAGAGACTTCGAATTATGCTACTCGTTCTCTCCCATCCCTTCCGTCTCCTTCTGCTTAGGGCCGACATTACTCCCTCGTTGTCCGATAGGGCAGTATAATAATCGATATAGTCGCATAATGCGTATCCGAGTATATACAGTATGTATGTACGTATGTAAGCTGCAAGTTATTTCCGAGCGATATTGTCGGGCCTCTCTCGCATTATATTATTTTTCTACGTATTTTTCTGTATTATTTTTCTACCCTTATTTATGGCGTTTTAACTATAGATTACCAATGTGTGACTTTAATGATTAGAATAATTTTAATATCACGACGTAGGTATATGATTTTGTCTAAATACGATTTAAGTCTAAAATCTCAAAAATGTCTGAAGAAAATAAAATTACTTACATATTTTTTTTCTAAAGACGGAATTTATATGGATATAATAAAGAGAGAAATAAATCTTGAGTAAAGTAAAAGCGGAGTATTTCTCCTATAGAATCTTGGAAAATGAGAAAATCATAAACTTTTTTGTGCACATTCTGGCAGCTATCCCAGCCAAAGCAATTGAATATATATACACAACGTAAAATTTCTTATAAGACTCATAAAAGATTCAAACCTATCTTGTCTATATAGGTTGTGTCTATTTAAAAGTATTGATTTTTTTTCTCGAAGTAATTTAGAGAATTTCTCAACCATGCAAATAAATTCGAATCCACTCCTAAGATCCCTTAATCACTTAATCCTATCGCTAATTAAAACCTAATTTATGATTTTCTATCTAAATATAATTTATTGTTCTCTCAGATAATTTTAAATTCTCTCTATTTTAAATTCTCTCTTCTCCCAGATAAATTAAAAATCAATTTCAGAATCCGCTAATGGTTTATATTACTTTTTTAACAATAGCATTATCTAATAACGATGATTCGAAAATGCAATTCATCTTTAAACTATTTATCCCGATTTATCTCTTTGATTCAATGTCAATTCGATCTACGCAGCTCAGCTGATGTCACGACACTTATTCTCATGAAATCTCGCACGAGATAAGTAAGGATCTTGCGCTAAGGACTCGTTAATAAATAAATAATTGACCGCCCTCGCGGGCTCGTAATCAACGGCGATATTAGACGAAACGAATGGAACGAGACGAGATATCTTATTGTCAATTGCGTTTCCCGGCAAAATTGAAAGATTGCCTCGCCTGCCCACCGCGCGCTCCGGCCATCTCATTATCTCGCCTTATTATACTCAATCCACGAAATCGTATATCCGGAATTTCCCAATGAGTCCGGGTCTCTCGCCGACGAGAGACGAGGCCAATCATACGCACGCACTACGAACGTGCGTGGCGAACGCCCACGGTGCTACATTTAAATTAAACGCGAGAGAGACAGAGACTCGCGTGGCCCAAGGCGGATTCTCTCTCATTCTCCGAGTGTCGAAATAACATAGAATTATGGAGGAAAACGACGCTACAAAGTACGATAACTATTAATCATGTACCGAAAACGAAGAATTGGTAGACAATGTATCGATTTTACACATCAGTGCGTTAGAAAAGTTATCTATTTCGTGTTATTCTACATTCGTGCCGTTAGTTACGATTGATAGCAAAATTTTAATATATACGAAATATACAGTGTCTATTCAGAGTGTGTGATTGATAGATAATTTTTCTTTCATAACGTTTAGGTTGTGATATAAAATTTTAATTATTAAATTAAATTAATAAATAAATTCGATTAAATTAATAAATCGATATTAAATGCTGGAAATTCATTTTACGGTTAAATTAATCGAGATATATTATAAATGCTAGAAAAAACGTGTTCTATATTTTATTCAATAAATAAATATTTATTTTAAAATATATTTATAAAGATCATGAATTTTATATTTAAAATATATTCTAAAATTGTCACATCTTCATACTTTATATACATATATTCAGTGTCTGAAATTTGAAACTTAAATGGCTGTTTATTTTTCCTTCTTATTGATTGTATGAATAGAAAACGATAAGAATAGAATTGATTGTATTAATAGAAAAAAAAAAAAATTATTTTAAAAAAATTGCATCTACAAAAATCTCTATAATTTTACTTGCAATTTAAAATTTTAAAAAAACTTGAAAGGTCAAGAAATTTTTAGGAGGAATTTTTTCAGAGAAGATTTCAATAGATATTCTGTATGATGTATATAATTGATCATGCGTAAAAATAGAAACGTTTGCGGCGCACACAGAGATTGCAAGTGCAATCTATTAGAATCGAGTCGAGCGCAAAACTGGTTTGCTAGGCAAGCGCGTTAGCGGCCAAACGATTATCAGTGTACCGTGGAAAAATAACCGATATCTCGGCGATGCAGTTCGTCCCTCCAAGCGAACTTCCTCTGACGACGCATATTGCGCAAGAATCGCTGCGCCAACGGCGCTTTCGTATTTGCATTTACGATCCACTTTAGCACAAGAGATTTCTCGCTAAGGGTTACTACGGTACTTTTCGAGCACCTTGCTTATCAAGGAAAATTGCTTGTAGCAATGACAAAATTATCATTTACGTGGATTATCATTTATGTTGATAATGTCGACTCTCGGATGAATGAACAAATTTGATCGGAAAATCATCAGATTATGCTAGTTTATTTTATTTATTATTTTAACGTAATCAGGGTGTTCACTTTTATTGAAACAATTGAGAAAACCGAAGATTGTCAGGGATTTTTTTATGTCTTGAAACATTCAGGAATTCTCAGGGAATTTTTTTCAAAACTTGTATTTTTGATAATTTTACTCTTATATTGACCAGGCTGTTTATAAAGGACTTAAGACTAGTTTTTTTAAGGCCTTATATTAAATATTTTTAATAGCGCTTAAGAAACTTTCCTACAAGAGTAGATACCCTTATTATATATAATCATGCGTAAATTTATGGTACTGGAAAAAAATGACAGTAAAAAATGGATCCTTTTTTTTAAATATATCTTCGAAGGTGTAATATTACAATCGAAATGTAATAAATGTAATAATTTAGCGTAACGATCTCCAACGTGCACGTTCGAACTTCGGGACCCCTTGATTTCCTATCCCTGGGGTCTCAATCCTTCTTTCATCCGTGATTACTGTAACGAACACGCAGACGGACAGGCGGGCGCGGCAGAGCTAAGGTCACGAGAGGAGGATCAGGATGATTCACGAAAGTAAACGCTAGTGATCTCACCGTTTTCATACCGCAGAGAGAGAAAAAGAGAGAGAGAGACGAAGGTGCGATCAACAATGCGCGATATGTGTGCCGGATACTAGAGTAAACTCCGACTTCCGGGCGAGCGAGCCGGCGAGAACGCTCTCCAAAGTATTCATAAATATAAATTGGACTTTGATTCGGCCTTCATTTTGTGGCCCCGGGATAAGAAGGATACGGAAAAGAGAGTAGGTAGGGAGTAGCTGTAGATCGAATTCTTTTTCGCTCCCCTAGGAAGGAAGGGACTTTGCACCAGGGATGCCCTATGAAATATTTGGACAAACTTCCAGAGCTTATCTATATACACACACACACACATATATATATATATATATATATATATATATCGAAAAAGGAGATTCGTAAAAACACGAGAATCTTTATTTTGATAGCGTGCCTTAATTTAAAAGGTTTACGTCACGCGATAGAGTTTTGTGCAAATCCTTCAGAAATATTATACTTTGTATATCACGCTTTTGCTATAACTTTTGAGAAAAAGCATTCCTTGAAAGTTTCCCTTTTTGTGCAAATAGATTCTGCATGCTTTTTGCTATTCAAAAAGTTGATGTTAGATTAGGTTTGGCCACTAGCGGATCCTGACGTCGATAATGGGGGGGGGAGAGGTTTGCAAAATTATTTTATTTAATATTTTTGGTTTCATGATTAGCTTTTATTTCAGGATCAACGACATCGATAGCTCTTTAACGTTTGTTTTTCTTTACTTATTTATTTTATATTTTTATTATATATTTTTTAAACAAATTCAGCAAAACTGTTTCTTTTAATTTGCAAGGGGGGGTGTTTTAACCCCCCCCCCCCCCAGGATCTACTAGTGGGTTTGGCTACTGACTATTTCGATTAATTCATCTGAATACGAGAAAATTTATGCAAATATGAATATGTATTTTTTTTTAACCTACTCTGAGATAGACTTGGGTCTGTTCTTTAGATTCTCAAATCGTAAAAATCGAGAGTTAACTGTTCAACATAATAATTAACTTTTTTCATTTTTTTGAATTTTTAAAATACAGTCAAAAAAAGCAAATTCTAAATCGTCCATTAAAAACATACATTGGTATATCCTCGCACATCATTATATTTAAATTGTTGACTACATAAAGAAATTATTCATAAGGTACTCATTTATAATAGATTATTATCATTTTCATTCATTCATTCATTCATTCATTCATTTCACTCTCTCTCTCTTTCTCTTGCAACAACAGAAGTTGGAACTTCGAGATAAGACAAATATTTGTTACTAGAAAACGACTGTATCGCACAGCATTAACGCAAAACTTCTCTTTACGATTTTATCCGTTTGAGGATCTCTTCCTCTTTCCTTCCTCTTTCTTTCTCTGCTTTCTTGTAACATCCTTGAAAATACCGCAAATACAAGACTTGCGCGGGGTGGAAGTGAAAGAAAGAGCGAAGAAAGACATTGAGGCGATACGAGAGACCATCGCCCCCGGGAATTGAACTCTGGTTACCCGTACAACGACGAGGCGAAAGTAACTCCTAGCAGCCCCCTTCTTTGTCCGAAAGTATAACTGTATTTATCTCGAGTCGCTTGACTGAATCATCGGAGAATAAGAGAGCGAGATACGAATCCTCCTGCTCCTCCTCCTCCCTCGATCGAATGCGAGCTCAAACATTTCGCTTCTCCAGCGAGAGTTTGCTCAACTTTCCAGCGATTCCGTCCTTTTTGTCATTTCTTTCTTTCAAGAGAAACGAGACGCAAAAGTGTAACTTTCTTTGTATATCTTTGCCCCTAAGTGTGTCGTTCCAATGAGAAATCGATCATCGTAAATGAGAATGCGCTGAAAAAATTCTCATTTTAAGAATTGCCCATTTTTTATTTGTATAGAACACCCTGTTCTAGGCATCGAAAGAATCCTCTTATATCTTATGAAAAAATTCTTTAAAGATTTGTATCAAATATTCCTAATTTATGAAAATGTAAACGAAGGGGGGAATTTATTTTTACATTAAGAAAAAAGTGCATTATTTTACACGCAAGCAAAGATTGGAAGTCACGTGGGGATGACATCTGTCATCTATTATTAAAAGAACGAATTTAAATATAAAGACACATATTATGAGCATATTATTTATTACATGTAATAATCATTAAACTTAAATTTTAAAAAGATTGTCGGTACATAAAAAAAATGAAAAAATTACTTTGTGCACGTGGATAACTAAATGTCATACGATCACTTCAGGATTAAGACATTTTATGGTATACAGTTCTCTTACTTCGAGAATACAATTTTCTTCGGTGCAGCATTATCGACTTATCATTTTTGAATTTAATTAATTTTAATCGAAGTAAATCCATGTTCTTCAACATTTGATAATTTTTTATTTTATTCCGCGCAATCTGGCTCACATATCGACACTTATCGCAAAATGCTCTTTAATACGGAAAAAAATTCCTTGGTCTCGATCCTCATGAATTTCTCTCTCGGTCCATTGAAATTCATCATAGGCGAGATATCCGAATTTATTTGTCAGAAGCCTCCCGTATTTATACATTTGTACGTACACGCATTTTTACTTTCAACGACGCGACGCGCGACAAATTTATGGACCTTATTATAAGAAAATAAAGGTCGTCATGCGGTGGGGACGCGAATGAATTCTTCGGCGGAATACTGTATGAACGAATTGCTCAATAATATGGAACGCAAAATCGCTTTATCTTGGTCCAGTCGACGAACTTTCCGTGATAACGTCGAAAATTTCGCCATATGTTAAGTAAGCGACGCTTCAGCTATTAGATGAAACGAGAACGGCAAATCGTAAAAGGTACCTTTTTATATCGGATATTCTAAAAGAAATTTTCTTATCGAAGGACGAAAAGCGATAGGGTAAGATATATGACACACGTTTACAGCAAAGTGAGAAAGAGAGAGAGACTCGGAAAATATATGGCTCTCGTAAACGAGCCTTTCTCTCCCACGATAGGAGATATTCACGTTCGAAGAGCGACACGTATATGACGAAGCGAAGTCGTCGCATTCGCGGAATAGCTGGAATTGCATTTAGCTAATTAACGCGCGGTCGAGCGACGCGTCATTTGCATAATACGAGTCGTCGAGCAATCAACCTCGCGTCGAGTACACTCGGAATTTCTTATTCGGCCGAGAATTCGCCGAATAATATGCGCGTACGATATCATCTGACGCTCCGTAAACGTTTCTGTCAACATCAATTTCGGCCATGTATCCTCTCTCGACCGCATATAATTGTGTATCAAATTCCGCGGTACAAAACGCTACGAAAATTCCACACGACTCGTTAATTCGCGATAGCGAGGTACAAAAAAAAACTTCGAGTTAATTCGAGAAAGAAGAGAGAGAGAGAGAGAGAGAGAGAGAGAGAGAGAGAGAGAGAGAGAGAGAGAGAGAAAATTAAAATTATAATTCTTGCATAATGCATGCAGTTGAAATACAAATGTTCTTCTTAATGAGACGGAAAAAAATCGCAATTTTGCAGCATTCTCATTTTATCGAAAATATAATTTTATTAATCAAATTAATAATTAATAATTAATAAAAATATAATAATTAATAAAAGTATTTTTATTGTAGAATCTATTAAATTTTTTTAGAGAAAGATATATATAATGTTTTACTGTAGATAATGTTAATTATATTCTGCGATTTTTTAATCAAAGCTACTCACACACACGAGGAGATCAGCTATACCCGCATCAATTACTGACGAAATCAATTGCGTTAAAACGCTAAAGTATACCCGCAGATGCGAGTGGCTGGCTCTCATTAACAACTTCCATTACGTATCATTTTTATTTATTACGACTCGATAACCATTCGTTCCTTAATTAACGGCGATCCGCGATTATCGGCGCCCGGCGAACTCGATCGCCATTTTTATTAAACGCCCGGGTGTTATTTCTCTCCGAGGAAGACGATAGGGGTCCGTTACGCGAGTTATCGTCTGATTAATGACCTCGGACCTCAGACGGAAACGTCTGTACTTTAATTCGAACGAATCTAATCTCGTCGCGCAGCGCACTTCCGCAGTTTATTCCACTTAATCGATCATCGCGTCGCCGCAGCATCTCGCATATACCAACGAGATCTCGACGTCTCTCGATATGCACTCGCCCGCTCGCGTTCCAAATGATAAAGTGCGTCCTCCTGTTTATCCGGCGAATTTATGATCGTTTCCGAAGCTGATAACGCGAAAAAAAATATATCGAACGGCTCGTCTCGTTCTGCTTGATTGACACAGTCAGTCAAGATAATAACGAGATGGCGTCATCCTATTTCATCTGCGCCTATTTATGCGAAACGTATCAATTATATTATTATTATTATAACTATATACATTAATATATATTTTATATAGTCTATATACATATATACATATATTAATATATATTGTATATGTTTTTTCTCTCTATATATATATAATATTATATATAATTAATATACATATACCTATACATATAATTAAAATATAAATATATATTAATATATATATAATATATATATAATATATAATATACATAAGTAAATGTATTTTTATTTTTTTACCGAAAACATCTCTTCACATCTTCAACATCTCTTCTTTAAAAGAACTTCTCGTTTTATTTTCCCAAGCTGGTTGGTCATTGAAATAGCATTGAAGGCTAAATTTATAGAAAGTTATAGAATAGCTGTAAATATTTTATTACGTGGTAAAAAATATGAGACATGTAGGTATATGTCATTTTAAAAGTCTATTTCAAAAAGCGTTGTAAAATATACGACTCTATACGACCATTATTTCTAAATGGCACTTTAAAATCGACATTTCCATCTATCTCTCTCTCTCCTCGTCTCTTCGTACACTTTTTCGGAAACGATAAGGATAAGCATAGCGTGTGAAACGTGAAAAACGCGATCTTAATATCGATGGCCGCGTTTTCCTTATCTGGGAGAATACGACCTTAACGCGACACCATGGGAGACGCTAAATGTCTTTCGGAAATTCGTATCTATATATTTGTTCGCTCATGTATTCGTGTGGTTTGATGGAATAAAATAAGTACGATCTCTATATATGTGTGTTCAACTAGAGTCTCGAATTGCCGGGTCCGAGGTAGGGGATGAAATATTAACGCTTCAAGCGACCCTATTGGTCTGCTAAAACTCATTCCCGAACTTTGCGCGCAGACACACGCATGTTACGTGAAACGAGACACTGATTTATGCGTTCAACCTAATAAATCGCGAGTTTCTGATACGAATAGAAGCACTTGAAGAACACTTTGTAAAATGGACTAATAAGAGCCAACTGTGCAAGTAAAAAACTTCTAAATAATTTTGAATATTATTTATTAAAATTAAACTTAATTTTTTTAGTTAAAATTAATTTTTTTAATAGAAATTTTTACTAGAGATTAATTTTCATAATTTTTTTATGCGAAGCGTATAAAATTATATATGTAATTGATATATCACATAATTATATGTTTCTTTACATCATGTTTTGCTCTCTGTTTTTATGTTACTTTTCTTTCACAAAAAGATATATTATTATCTGATTTAGAGAAAACGACTGATTGTGAGACGTGTTACATTTCCGGCAGCGTGAACACTTTTATGTAATTAACCTTCATCTTATCTGAGTACAATAATTAGTTCCGTTGGCAAGGATATTAACTTTTAATTAAACTCCGAGAGTGCCGAAGTAACCGTGGCAGAAAATTCCTTTTCGCGAGAAGTTAAATATCAAGGAGAGAAAATACGCGGGATAGATTTCTGATTTAAAATGAAAACCCTTTTACCGTAAATATATTTCATGAGCCCTCATTTTTGAAATGGACTCGACGAATGCACTCCAATATCGATGAAAATAATCATGATTTTGTAGTGATCGAATTTCAGTGATCGAACATTTCGCTTATTGCAAACGTAATAACAATGAGATAAAATCGCTAATGCGAGATAATTTCAAAACTCACAGTCTAATTTAGCAACCTCTCTTTAAATGTAATACTTTGTTTTTATATGAGAGGCAATATAAGTATCTTTTGTTAAAAATTATTAATAATTTTCTCTCTCATTTTCTGCGCTTATATTTAACGTTGCTGAAATATGTAACATTATACTCTGCGAGTAGTTTTATTAACAATTATTAATATTAATACGTACATGAATATTAAATATTGAGTATTCATATGATTCCCCGCTGTATTATAATTATATTCCAGAAACACACATATTTTATTTACAGTCTGAGGCTGGACTTAGCAAAATATTGTAAAATTGAAAAATGGCGCGATTCCCGAAAAAGAAATAATATATGAGACAAAAATCGAGACACTGAAAATTATTCGTATTTGTGGCAAAAGGATATCCGGCTTTTGAAACATCCGGTGTATCATTATCGGCATGCAACCCGAAAGAAAATGTCGCATTATGCGATCTGATACGTGTGTTCGCGACATCCTACGTGCTCCACAAGTGCTGTCGGCCAAATCCCATATGTGCATGTGTGTGTGTTATGACTCGCGAACCCAACGAGCGGAATAGATACGATCTCCTGGGTGGCAGAAGCCGTTTCCAGGACCATTTCACACGCGATTTAACCGCATTTCTGTCCACAATCTCGTACAATGTTCGCGGAGGCTCTCTCTCTCTCTCTCTCTCGCTGAATCTTTCTCTCTTCATGGCTGGACGTGATCGACGTAACGAAAAGTCACAACCGTCTTTATCCGTCCGAAATCGTTTGATCGGAAATCACGATCTTGACGGGTCAATCATTGCCTTATCCAATAGAAAAAGTAAGGACATAATTTTTGAAAAAAAAAATATTATTTTTGAAAAAATTATTTTTTTATTAATATGGTTAAATAGGAGTATTCATACCATAAAACATTTGTTTAAAATATTTTTTGATATCTCGAATACTTTTCAAAATATATTCAGAAAAGCAAAAGTCGCCCATATATATGAGAGGGTGATTTTACCCCTTAGAATCGCAAATACAAGTTTCTAAATTAATCTATTTATCTTCCCTAATATGTGTTTTATAAAGTTTTATAAAAATCAGAATTTTCGGGTTTACGAAGTTTCCTTGTGAATAAAAAATAAAATGGAGCAACTTTAAATGTGTCAAAAATATGAAGGTTCTTTTTTCCGTTCGAAACAAAAATGGAAAGGCCTTTTTGTATTTGGAAATCTTTTAAACAGGAAAGAATATTCGATGCCCAGCAGCTGCTATAAAGCAATTGTTATGTGTCGAAAATACATCAGATTCCCGGGTACCCATTGATGAAGAATGAAAAATTATACACCGACAGAAGGGTTCAATTAAACGCGTTAAATTAAGCGAATCGACTCGCGTACTATAATTAGAGGCTACTATATCAATGACAGAGCTCTGCGCATAAACGAACTGACGGGCCACGTGGTTACGACCTCTGGATCAACCCTTTGCCGAGAGTTGTCATTAGACTGGCATGATACACGATTGTTTGAACACGCACCGAACGCGAAAATACATAATGGAGGTGTAGTTTCCACCTATTGTGGTCGACGATCAATTAAATCCACAAATCACAATAAAGGACTGTCTAAATCCAGTTTCAAAATCGACAGTTTCTAAATAATCCATCATGTTCAATTATGAATTAGCAGAGACATTTTTATATTAGTATTTTATATTTGTATATTTTACAAAATATACATTGAATTAGTCGTTTTTCACGAGCTGTCAAAATGTCTCATCAACATTGTTATTTGTATAGAAGCATCTTATAGAGGTCTTGCAAACTTGTTTAGTTGAAAAACTCGGGACTGAAATAATCGCTCGATTGTATCGAGCGATGGCGAGGAAGGGCTGCTATCTCTGTACTTGACAGGACAAAGAAACAGGAGGGATGCCGTTTATATATCGAAATCTCCACGTCTCTCGAGAGATGTACAGTTTGTCGAAGTTTCGCGTTCGCGCGAGATTTCAGGCCACGTGCGTGTTTCGCCTATGTTTAGAAAACGTGCCGGACGTTGTTGTCCCTTGGCCAGTGCACCCACGTCGAACAGGCAGGCGCCGATCTAAACTCGGAACGATAAACAACGCGAACCTCGTGTACCTTCCGCTTTATAAACTCGCCGCGGCCCACGCCATGAGGGAGAGAGAAAGAGAAAGAAAGAAAGGCTTTATTTCAGCGTGAGCGGAGATGCTGATCGCGAGCCTAGAGGCTGGACCATTGTTTCGAGAGGTCGCGAAGGTTCACGCCAGCCGTCTCAACGGTGATGCCGGATTTGTTCTCCCTAATTGCATCGCCTTCGCGTAATGTAATCGCAGGAATAGAATGCGAACTGGTAACACCGAATGATTCGTATTTTGGATCAGAAGTGATCTTTTATTCATTTCCATATATATTTGTCCTAATTTAATCATAAAATCTCATTTATTACTATAATTGTACGAAATACTCTAATATCGTTAGATCTTGCGCGATTTATATTTGTGCATCCCATCTTCAAATTACATCAATTATTCGTCAAATTAATTTATGGAATGAATTGAAGGAATAACGCGCTTCACATTCTCGTTTATCTGAAGATTATGAATGAAAAAAATTACTAGCGCCCAGATGATCGAAAAATGTCGCTTGTATATATACATATATCTGTATCGCGAAGATAAATTGAATCGGAATTACATATAAAATATTTGGTACAATGAGAAATCAATCACAAGAATAAAATTATAAACAGATAAATGTGATATACAGGATGTCCTAGACTACCCGTTAAGGATAGGAAAGGGTCCTAAAATTATTTGGAGACGATTTTTCCTCAAAACCACGAAAATATCGAAGGAGATCATTATTTTTTCCAATTTTGGTAATTAAATATCTTTGTGACTAAGCCTTAAATTAAAATTTTGTTAAATTAAATTCGACCTGAAATTAACTGGAAAATGTAGTTGTATTATATTTCCATAAAGTATAGTTGTATTTTATTTCCATAAAGTATAATTTACGAAAAACTCTTTATTTTCAATAATATATAACTCGAAAATTATTGGTGTCTCGGCATTTTTACTGAGGAAAATCGTTTCCAAATAATCCCAAGAATCTGCCATTAAAGTAAAATACAGGTAAAGTCTAGGACACCCTGTATTATATATTTATACATACATACATACATATATATGTATATATATAATTTAAATTCAATTTATCTTCGCGATACGGATGCGCAGATACGCGTATGAAAATTGTACGTAAAATCCCACACGTGTCATTGTCATCGTCACGCGAGCATTTCCCCGTGATGATGACGATCGAAATCTCATTTCGCGCGTAATCATGCCGAACAATAATAATAATCGGTGAAATGATAAAATCCCGCGCGCGATGTATGAATAATGTACAAACATTGGTCGCGTCGCGTATGCGAAACCACTGCAAAATAATTCGGGTATTGCAGCCCATCTCGTTACACCGGCGTGCAATCAATTATCCAAAAGAGCACCGTTTATCTGTGATAATGAGAGAGAAATAGAGAGAGAGACACAGAGAAGCCGATGCGGCTCGGCGGCATCGAGTGCGTGCACAAAATGCGAATGAGCGTATCGGTGCATCTCGTGATGTACCGCGTGAAAATCGCTCTTAAAATCGCGCGGCAACCTCTCTCGTTTCGTATTAGCATTCCGATTCCCTGACGATTGTGTGCATCGCCCATCTTGTAAGATTCCAGTGACGTGTCACGAAGGAGGAAGGAGATAAGAATTGCTGCTATTAAATGCCTAAATTTTTCTGAAAATTTTTCTATAAAAGTTTTTCATCTTTAGAGAAATACATAAAGTGAGAATATATTCTTACATAGTTTCTCTTTTTTCTTTATTTTGTTACGAAATAATATATTTATTTTTACGATATGCAAACACGTATTACTATACGAATTATAAAGTGTTCTAATTCTTTTAAATTTATTTTTTCGATAAATTGAAAAAGATATTCCATTTATTAATATGTAAGAAATATTAAAAATTTTGTGCACAATCGAGAATTTGTACATCTATACAAAAAATATTTATAAATAAATAATTGATTATCAATAAATTTATAAATAAATATTTTTCATATAAATGTACAAACTCGATTGTGCACAAAATTGTTAATATTTCTTATATATTGTTAAAATTGAATATTTTTTTTAATTTATCGAAAATATAAATTTAAGACAATTAGGACATATTTTACAGTATAAATATACTTATAAACATATATATATATATTTATTTGTAAATATTGTATATTTTACAAAAAGTAATGATTTTTTAGCTACGTCACTGCGAGGTAACCATGTGAATTTACATAGATAGGACATAATCCGACTCGGTTTCCCTCTTTATTTCCGCTTCCCTTCTTCGCTTAAGCGTCGTCGGTCTTCGAAACCCGTCGACGAAGGGCATTCGTATGCGACGCGGCAGGTGAGGAGATACAAGGTTCGGTTGTAAGGGAATTAAGGGCGGTAAAATGGGATTCCCGATAGAGGCGACGACGAGAATGGGGTTGACAATTTTTCATTCGATATCAATTGCCTCCATATCTGCCGATCCGACGGAAAATAGGGATGAATTCATATAAATCTCAATTTATATAAATCATTATTCTAACTGCGATTTCATCCTTATATAATAACTCTTAGTTCTTTTTCTAAAATTGGAGCTTCTTAGGATGATCAAACCCTTATGTTACTCGAATTCAAACAGAATAAAATCTAATCATGATTTTTGCACAAAATGGAATTTATCGAGTTTATTTGCTTTATTTATATATAATTACAATACAAAATAATTATAAAATATTTATCGTTAATTATTATTAATTATATTATTAACTATAATTTATTATTAATTATATTTTATTATTTATTATTATTATTATAATTATTATATATTTAAATATATTTATATTTTTTATATGTGTGTGTATTAGGTTTTATTTGTCAAGAATTTTTAGAATTTTAATTAGAAACAAAAACGCTTTTGATTGGCACAAAAAATTGTGCTTCAATAAAGATTTGTAGCTTCACGAAAGCTATTAAACTTAAACCATTATAAACAAAAATCTGTACATGACATTTACCACTGATGACTTAACATCGGATCAAGATTGTGTTTATCTTTTATTTAACTCTTGATTATCCAGCCTTGAAAGAAGTCGAGATATATAAACCTGGATATTATCATCTATATGAAATAAAGTCTGTATATCTGACTTGCGAGCACATGAGTTTATGGTAAATTCATGAACAGACCTCCTAACGTCCGTCAAGGAAATATATGATCTGAAAATGTACCTACATGTTCGTGTGCATCTAACTAAATTATAGTGTTTGTCGGTCTAACTAAACCGATTTAAATCTCGAACACGAAGAGTCTAGATGGCCAAGTTTCTAGTAAATCTACGCGTGACGAATACGAATGAACGATATACATTTCTTTGTCATCCTTTTAGAAGGTTAGCTGAATTTATGAATTTGTCGTATTTTAGTCCACTTAACAAGCAGATGATAACGCATCGACATATAATGAAATATCTAGAGAGAATACATCAAATATCGAATATATTTAATTATTGTTAACGTTGTTTTTTAAGTAATTATAATCTCGTACAAATTGCTTCGCAGTATTTCATTGTCAGTTACACGCATAAATATAAAGTTTTATCGGGAAAAGACTACTGAACAGTGAGCGTAAAGTGAAAATACTCAAAGTGTTTAACTGAAGAAGAGTATCTCGAGAGAGCGAGTTCACTCAATGAAAAAAGGAATTCGATCGATTAATTAGCCCGAAAATTTCCACCTTGCTGCCGCGAATGGGTTGCGCTCACGCGAAACTTATTCGACGGTTTGGTTATTTTATGGGCCACCTGTTAGAACGAGCGTTCTTTACCATTCGCCGTTTCTTGACGATCCTTGCTTCGAGAATCGTTCAGTCGAAGGCTTAAAAACTTTCGAGACACTTGTACACGAAATTTAGAGAGATATCAGATCGTGCGTTATCTGCTGTAACATTGTATCCTGTTCTTAAGAAGAACCTTACTTAAGAAAATATAAAGTATCTCAAGATCATCGGATGTTTTTTCACTACAGACTGTTCAATCGATTTGGAATTAACTGCTTTTCAAGAAAGAGTTATATTCTCAACATAATTGTATCTACTTGCTAATCGACGATTGAAAATAAATTACATTCTATAATTAATTGGATTTAACTATTAGAGATTTCTACAAAACGTACAGTTTTAGTTACAAAGAGATAAAATGCAAAATTTTTCGCAAGAAAACATCTCTCCGAATTGCCCGAACAATCTTACAATTAAGAAAACAAGAAGAGCCAGACTAATAGTTTCAAGACACCCGGTAGACAAACGATGATCCTTTAAGATCCTTTACCGTCGCGGTCTACGCGTCACGAGGTCTCTTTCTCTCTCTCTCTCTCTCTCTCTCTTGGAGAGGTCACGAACGTCTTCCGGCAGCGAAGATTAACGACGTCCGCGTACGAGTGGACATCGAGCGACTCATACATGCCAGGCCCGCTGGTTATTTTCCAGGTGGAAAAGGTCAGGAAGCGGCGTTCTGTACACGCGTCCTGACCACCGCGTCATTTTCCTCCGTCTAGACGACAACCGGCGACGATCTCCTGCTCGTGCAACCAATTCGACGTGTTCCCCTACAAGTCGCATAGGGTAATGCAATATAACACGTGGAAGAGGGTGTCTCCTAGCAACCCTGTGTCTTCTCACCCCCGCACGTTTCTGCGTGTCTCTTTCTCTCACTCTCTCCCTTGCTCTATATATCCGAGACAGGCTACTCGCCCCCGTTCTCTAAGGTTCGTCCTAAAACACCCTAAATCCTGTGCACGCCGCGACAGGACGCGCGCAGAAAAGTTTCGTTTGTCGTGTTGTCGCAGGTGCGTATTTATCTACGATCCGATTTCATCAGACTTTCGCAGTTTCGGGACTTAAGCATCGGAAAGTATGCGTTGACAAAGGATAGTATTGTTACAAGAATCACTTATTTTCTAAACTTCCCTTTACCTTTCTTTCTCTCCTATCAAAATCTTGATTACAGAGATATTATAATTGATTTTATAAAATTTAAATCTTTATATACAATAAATATATACATAAAAATAAAAATAAAATTATATAATATTGATACTATTATATTTATATATTATTTAAATCATCTAATAGAAAGCGAAATAATTGAATGGAAATTAATCGAGAAATTTATTGTCAATTCTATTTTAAATAATGTTTTTCTGTAGACGTGCAACTTTATTCAAGGTGGCTCTTATCTTTCAAGATTGATTCTCGATAAAAACACTCTTAAGTGAACATTCGCGTGTGTATTCGACTTTAATTTTTAAGTCATAATTCATCACATTGAATATTAAAGTAGAAGGACTTGAATCGAAAGTCTGTAATTTAAATCGAATTACAGAAAGAAAATCTCGTAATTGATTATTATGATCAATACTTATCTGTATATTTTTTTTGCCGATGCACCTTTTCTTTGAATGAAAGGATGCAAATTAAATTATGAACAATAATTTATCAACGTAAGCCGATTCTTTAATGCACACATATGTGTAACTTTTATCACTCGTATAGACGAATATAGATAGATGCGTAAGAACCTGGACATCAATTTGTATTAGTACACCCGGTAGTTACCAACCGGATATGTATACTGTGGATCGATGACTATCCGGACGGTTTGAATATTTCAATTCGCGTGCAGTTGCACTTACGAATGCAATAAAGATGAAGTTTTCTGGCGTCTCCAAGATGGGATTATATATAGTTGCTCTGTGTAAAAAAAAGATTATTCCAAATCGATAATGATAATTCATAATCTACGATGAGAAACGATTGTTGAAACATTAAAATATCTTATATCACATAAATATACAGATATGAAATATCTTATACATAAATAAACATATATGATAAAATAGGAATAAAGAAAAGATAAGACTGTGTAAAATATATATATTGATATTTTATAAAACTTTATAGGTCAGAATATATATGTATATATATATATATAATGAGAAATATATATAGAAAGATATTTAAATGTTTAATATTTTTCTAAATATTTAATTTTTAATTTGAGTTGATTCACAGAGATGTACAAAAATAAATTGACACACTCTCTTTTTAAGATAATAATTGATAAAGTAATTTAAAAAATTGCATTTATCTTTTATTTCTAATTATAAATTATAAATTGATTAGTTTCTCTCTAATGAAAAATAAGGACGAAAAAGATAAAAATTTAGAAAAAAATGAAAATTGAAAAAAATGTAAGTTGTTAGATATAAAACAAATTTTGTTATAATTTTTACGCTAAAATAACTACCATCTTCCGGATTATTATTTAGCATATATATTTTTGAAGCCTCATCTTAAATAATGTTAAAAAAAAATCCTTCTCCCATCGCATTAGATTTATAAAACGGCAACTTCTCTTCGTGAAGTAGTGTGGAGTCGACTCTCGGAAACATTTTCCCGTCGACCGAATCGAAGTGACCCTCACGCATGAACCACCCCGTTGATGGCATCGACCCTGAAGGGCCTGCGTGCGTGTTGCGCCGTGTGTTTGCGTACGTGCGTGTGCGTTATAGTACGCGTTGTGTTGTCCGTGCGTTTGTTCGGTTCGCACGCGCCGGGCGTCGGCTCGCCTTCGATTATCGAGCGCAAACGAGTTTCGATTTTCAGCGTAGGGTGCCTCGTGCGCCACGTGAAACTTTGCAGACGCGCCTCTTTCTTTCGCACGGCCGTGTATGTAGTGTACATACAGTGTCGCTATTAAGGGAGCTTAGGCAGAAGGCTCTCTCTCTCTTTCTTCCTACGTTTATCCACGTACTCTCGCAATTATTGCGAGAAAGGGAGAGAGAGATCGTTAGTCGCGTTTGTCGGCCACGCTTCCGTTTGTGAATCGCAAAACGCATCGTTTATGCAAATACGCTGGGTCATATATTAACCAATGGGGGAAGGATGTTTTCTTCGCTTTGTATAGATGTATTGTAGAGAGCGGAAGAACCGCGGGGGTGTCGGGGTGGATTTGACGGCTGCTGAAGGAAATATTTAACGGAAATTCGCGGGCACACGGGGAGAAAGGCGGATGCTCACTCAGAAGCGTCATACGCCCCACCGAATGCGATTATAGTTCCTCTCATAATAGCAAACGCGGAGAGATTCCCCGGGGATACATTGTTTCGTTTTGTTATTCGGTGAATGAGCTCGATACACGTTTGTCGCTGACAGTCAATCTCGCAGGACATAATACACGAAAATATATTACATAATCTCTTAATCATCATATTTATTATTTATTGTATTATGTATTATATAATTTATTATATTATATTATATCATATAATAATACTATAATATATAATATTATGGATAATATTATATATAATTGTGTAATTATTTATTATTTTATTTATTTTATTATTTTATGTGCAAGAAAAATATTTGATTTGTAAAATAGAGCACAAATTTTTTATTGAAGTGCGCTTCCTCTTTTCTATTCCTTTCGATTACCTTCGGTATCTTTGTAACTGTTTAATCGATATCTCTCATTTTTATCAGCGAGCAAACAAATGCCCTCATACGAATCCCAAAGAAAGAACAAAAAGCCCGCAGGCTTTTCAAACGTGATCGCTTGACATCGATTGCTGCCCAATCGCATCCCCCGACTTCCTGTCGGAAATTCCAGTTTTGCCGAAGGAAGTGATTTGAGAGTTCCTGTCCCCTCTTCTTCTTATTCCCTTCTCGATATCGAGAATAGATGAGTGACGGTTACAAGGGAGGGACTTTTGCGGGATCCATGGAAATTCCTGTCGTGTCGGTTGCCACGCAAATATTTGGCATCCGCGAGAAAGAGAGGAAGAGAGAGAAACCTCCATTAATTTCCGCCCTATTTTCAATTTCAACCAAGACGCTTTACTTTGCCATGTGAAACAGCCGTCGTCGGCAATCTCGTCGGTCCCGCGCCCCCCTCGCGTCTCCCTCGCTCTTTGGGGATCCGCAAATATTTAGGGGGTTGCAAACTTCTCGGGGGAGTTTTCCACGTTGACAGCCACTCGCGACGCCACTCACTCGATGTTGTTGCCATTTGTATTCCGCGGCGACGCTTGTATACGGGGTATCTTTTTGTCGAGTACGAGATTCTTTGTACGATTTCGAGTGGGTTTCTCACAAAAAAGTCGAGACATCGATGGTTTCGGGGTTATAAAAGAGTCTCGATAAATTAAAAAAAAAGAGTATTGGAAGAGTGCTGGAAGAGCGAAAAAGAGCAAATGGTTAATGATGCGATCGATTTAATTATTGACAGTGAAATCAGTGACTTTATTTATTATTATAAATAATATACATTATTATAAATTATTTATAATTATTATAAATAATGTATATTATTACAAATTTATTATAAAAATTTCTTTACTCTCAATTATTTTTGTCATTCTCTTGGCTTAAGCATTGCATGTTTCTTTACAAAAAAAAATTAAACCGTTAAGAAACGTCTCTTGACAGCTGGTACTTCCCCGATCAGGCTTCTGCGATGGACGACAAAAGTCGTCACGTTACACTATAGTTAACGGTATTTATTTATTATGTATGTATTTATTATAAATACCACTGTACATTGTATCGGTGAAAATACCACGTGCATAATTTAAATTTAAAATGCAATTGTCGCTGATATATGAATACATTACATAGTATGCGAAAAAAAATTTCGTGGCGTTATTTAGTTAAAATATTGCGAGAGACTCGTAACTGTGAATGTGCGACTGCATGTGTTGACCCTCAACAACTATCAACGAGAGAAATATTTATGAAAGAAACATTGCAAGTAATATAATACTTTTTTGCGATCGTTACTTTTCTCAATTAAAACTGTAAATTCCATTAAACTTGTGGGGAAAATAATTGAAACAGAAATATTCGCACACGAATACTTTTTTCAGGCTCGCGAGAAAGAACATACCTCTCTTTTTACCATTTATGACCATTTACGATCGTTTTGAATGAAGAAACAATAATACGTTTAAAAAATTTATTTTCTCTACTTATTAAATTTCGAACAAACTTTATCGTTGCCTCGATAATAATTTCAATATAGGTATTCATTAGCGCAGAGTTAATTAAATGAGTAAGAAAATTAGTGGGGAAAAAATTCACTACATATCCGCGTCATTAGATATACATGGGAACGCGCGGTGTAAATTCACGAGATACACCATCTTTCCTCCCGATTCGTCATCCTTATCGTCGCATTTTTCGTTCCACAACAGGCATATTGTGTCCCTCTGCTCAGACATACGTATGTGTGCGAGAGAATTCAACATTAATCCTCAATCTTCCACATACATATCCGACGTCGCGAAATTAATCTCAGGATACGTATATTGTTTCGGTTGGCGCAATTAATTTGCATTTGCGTGATTCTCTCCCTTTCTCTCTCTCTCTCTCTCTTTCTTTTTGTGTATATACGTAAGTTTTTTTTTTTATTAGACGGGACATTAAACATGTCTCGAGACTCTCGTGCATGCGGTATAATTTACTTATGCACCGCAGAATTTGTTCGTAATTAGTCATCCTTATCGTTCGTCGTCCTTATCGATGCACTTAGCGTCTACATTTTTTTCGTTCACTTTATCTCGGGGAGATATTCGAAATAAATGACACAGACAACCAGTTACTGTAGTTATAGATTGAAATTATGACGTTAAAAGCGAGAAATCACGTAATCTTCCTTTGTGATATATGAGAGATAAATTAATGCCTTCCCTTCACTCTCACTTTTTCCGGAGATCGCGAATTAATAAACAGCTGTAAAATTGAATTGATTTAAAATGAATCTCACGAAATCCATTTTCCTCGGAAATAAAAGAAATGTTTGTGGATTAAATTATATAATTGTTTATTAACAAAGAGAAAACCTTTAAAAAACCCATGAAAAATTCTAGGAATCTAAAAAAAATTTGTATATATACGCGAGAAATCGAACCTTACAATTTTTACTTCTCTCATACGAGAGATCTACGTTTTTCATTTTCCATTATTTAGCGAGATTCGATCCTTTGTTTTTTAATCAAATTTTACAGAGTTTTTTTTTTATCAATTTTACTCTTAATACACTCTCATTTCTTTCAGAGATATCGCGAATTAATAAACAGCTGTAAAATTTAATCAATTTAAAGTGCGTCACGAAATCCATTTTTTTTTAAACATAAAAGATATTTGGGGATTAAATTATATAACTATTTATTAACGAAGCAAAATCGATAAAAAGATGAAAAATTTTACATTAATCTATAAAAAATTTAAAAAATTTTTTAAATAAAATAAAAACATGAAAAACCGAGCTTTACCTTTTATTTTTACTTCTTATACAAGAGAGATCTACGTTTTCATTTTCCATTATTAAGCGAGATTATTCAAGCCTCTGCTTTTTAATCAAATGTCACAGAGTGTTTCTTCTTATTAATTTTACTCTTAATATTATATTTTGGATCGGATATACCCTTCTCTTATCAACGATATCGTTTGTTTCGCTTTTCCTGATCGTGTGCGAATATGCCGTGTATACGATAATAGTGCGAGTTATACATATGTATATATACCAATGGATAGAGATCGCAGGATCGGATTTCGCGGGTGCGCATTTGGGCGAATCCACTTACAATGGAAATTTCTCCATTTCCCGACGTGACGTTTTGTATGCCCCGGGAAAGGATGCGAGCCCCCTCTCTCCCCCTTCGATATTTCGATATTGACAATTATCGTCTGGCAAACACGCAGCCGCTTCTCTCCTCTCCTCTCTCTCTCTCCTATAAATATTTATTAGCACGTCAATATTCCGGTTCCATTAGCGGAGTTACCTTGAGTTAGCACGTATTCAGCCGATCGTAAAACAAATATATACATTGTGTTTGTCGTTTCGACATTCCCGTGAATGTATATCTTTATAAAAGTAATTTGTACTCGCGAATCGTGAGATTCCGCTGTGCGCAGGAATTTCTGAAAATTTTTTTTTGTTTCAACGAGTAAATATTTTTAACGAGGTGGCAATCGCGATATTGAAAATGACAACAGGCTCGAGAACGGGTCTTTCGCGAGGGCGTTTTACGAGCGCAATCGGCTCTCGAGCATAAAACATCGAATGAGGTATTTAACGAAAAAGCGAACGAATTTGTCGAAACGATTTGTCGACGGCGCTCTTCAAACGGGACGAGAGTAATTATTTCGAATATATATACATATAGAGATATGCGGATTGATTTCGCGTTGCCATGCGAAATTTTTACACCAACGATAATTCATACTGCGAATGCTGCAAAAATAAAATTAAAAGCTTAAAAAAATATATTTAAAAATCAGTTAAAAATGAGGAAAAACTGCACACACGTATATAGAGAAAACGAATAATTAGAGAAATAATTAGTATCGTTAGAAACGAAATTATAATCTATAATAGTTTTTTTAATAGAAAAAGTTTTTCAATTAATTTTGCGTACGAAATTTATCAGATATTAATTAAAAGTTTTAAAAAAAATTTAATAAACGTGAAAAGTTGTAGTAGACTTCAAAATATTATATGATTGCTTTTCATATTTCTCCTAATAGAGAGCGTGACGTGTAAAAAGCGCGTATTTCTCGATAAGTATTGTGCAAAAAAAAAAAGGTAATTCGCTATTCCGAAGTTGAAAGGATTGCGATTCGATTGGGAAATCAACCCTTCGACAGAAAGATGTGACATGCAGATACGCCAATTTTCCGGAAGGAAATTGCGAGACGGGCTAAATTTGATACGCAGCCAATTGCATGGGATTTTTACGGATTTTTACAGCATATATTATCGATCGTATATAGAATATCTTCTGTATGTTGAATGCAGGCAGGGGAATATTTTATATTTAAAAAAAATTTTTTATATGAAGTATTAAGAAACAAATTTATTATATTAGTATATTAAAAAATGAGATATCTCGCGAAAAATTCATTTCCGATAATTTTATCAAAGGTAAAAGTTGCTTATTACGATAGTATACCGGTTTGTTTGAGTCATCCCGCGATTGCAGCTGTCGAGTTTATAAGATCGAAAGATAGAATAGGTATATACACATTACTAATTATTAAGCTCTACTTTTAATTACTTTTATCGCATTTATTTTCATCTTTTATCTTTAATACGCCGTAACATTAATTAAAAACTGTTCTTTCTCTCTCTTTTTTCTTTTCTTCTATTGATTTCAATTCTCTCCCCGTAGTCTTTATGAACAAGCAAGATTTCTCATCGACTTTATTCAACGAATTCTCAGATTGTTTCCTAATAGAAATTTAAAATTTTTCTTCAACCAATATTTGTTGCTTTTCTCGACCTTCTATCGCCACGTGTTTATATTCTTTCTCTATCAGACATGATCGCGTAGATTGCAAGCACAAATCGATAACGGGAACGAAGATGAGCGTAAAGGCTGACCTTTCGTTTATAAAAATTGAATAAATAAAGCAGGAGAGAAAAAACGGCCAGGTCGCTCGCTCGAATTAACCCCAGTTAGTTAATCGGCCGTTAAGCCGATGAACGATGGCGATGCATCGGCACGTGTGCGCACACGTTGGAACACGAATCGATCCTGAAACTGACCTAAGTTTAGCGATCCTTCTGGCTCGTCGAAGGTAAAAAGGGACCATAGTCGATCGCGTCGGTTGAGCGGGACGGAACAGCTGTCGATCCGGGATGTGAAAGTAACGGGATTTGGGCTGAAAATCTCGGCCAGGACGTCGAAATTTCGATGATTTTTTTCTCTATGAACTTAAATGTTTATTGACCGACTGGCTTTTAAACGAGAAGTGACAAAAAGAGTATTTTAAATCTACATTGCTCTACTTTATCTAATTATAATATAATTTTTATATAATATAATTCTATTTATAAGTGCGAAAAACTTTAGGAGATGATTCTTTGTCAATAATTAAGGAAGGTTTTTCATATAAATATATACACTTCTATATTTCTCCTTAAAGAGTTACACTCCTTCAAAGAGGGAGGTGAAAATTGGGTTTTTATTTTTTTCTCAAAGAACAAATGCTGAAAAAGGGTCAAAAGGTCAACATTTTTTATTAGTAAAAAGGATACTTATTAATATTTTTTAAATTCTCTTGCATTATTATATAAAACTAGCAATTCCTATTCAATTTTTTATTAGAACTTTTTAACGCGTTAAAATGTGCGTTAGAAAGCTTAATTTTAGAAACTTTTGTATTTCTTTCACTTTTTTTATAAAATCAATAGTTGCAAGAAAAAAATTAAAATACATTAAAATTATTAAAATACATCATGCACAATACGCTGCTAAATGCCGTAGCTTTCGAGTTACGAGAAGTTGAATTTTAGAATAATAAAAAAAGCAAGTAAAACAAAAATTATAATAAATGTTGGAACAAAAATAAAATTTGAGAAAAAAATAAAAATCTAATTTTCACCTCCCTCTTTGGAAAAATTTAATTCCTCAGGGAGAGATATGGATGAGTATGTTTATATGAAAGATTCCCCGTAATTTTCGACAAAGAATCATCTCTTAAAATTAAAATAATAAATAAAATACAGTTATCTAATCAGATATGTGGGAATAATAGAGACACCAATATAAAATGACATTTGGAAATATTTCTAACCGAAAGAACGCGATTCGCACCGATTTGCGAATTGCTCGTCTCGAAGGCGACGTCGCGACGATAATCCCGGCGTCTCGACGCCGCTAACAAACGGCGCCCCGTTACGCTTTGCCTTGGAGCTTTTACGCGAGCTTCTCTCGGGGGTCGCTTTTAACAGCCTTCGAACTCCAGCCGTCGCCCCCTTTCCGCTACCCTGTCCTTTAGAGCCCTTTTAACGTCCCCGTCCTCTCTTCTCTCCTTCGCGACACAACAACGACGGACGACGCAGCGACGCGTCGAGAGATTTATCGCGTCTGTATATTGCGAGGCCTCTTAATCGCACACGTATAAAAGCCGCGGCGCGTCAACTCTCGCGAAACCCCCCTTTGACCCTTGTAGTTTCTTTATTCGCCGGTATGATCCCCGAAATTAAGGATATTGAGGGATATTAAAGATATTGGATTCCTCCTAGTGCCAGGATATTCGCGGCCGGAATAGAAGACGCGTTTCCAAGATTCGGAATACTCGCAGAAACGTTAAGGACACTTCCCTTATATGAAACGTATAGGACGTTGCATATAAGGGAAGTGTGCCTAATTAATATCGAGTCTCATTTTTAAAGCTTCATATTTGGATAAGATTTTTTTGGAAAATATTAGAACAACACAAGTACGCGTCATTCCTCGATTTTATATAAAAAAGAATGATATTTTTATATAAAGTTTGTTTAAACTTGATTAATATTTTTTTACAGAAATCAGCTGATTAAAGCGTTAATTTGCTTATTAAATTTTAAAATAAAAATATGTTGTAAAAATCACAAAATAATAATGTTATAAATAATGTTATAATGCTTTAAACTCGAATAATAGTTTTGACAGTTATCAGCTGATTTCTGTCAAAAAATATAAAAGCGACAACAATGTCAATAATATGTCTTTTTTAGAAAGGGAAAAATTGAATAAATTATGAGATTTACACGGATTTCTAACTGTAATAAATATATATGCAATATTTCTTTGATAATATACTTATCACATTTTTTACTTATATTATTTTTTTTAATTGTAGAAAATGGTAATTTCCGATATTAAGCATATGTTCCTAATATACACCTCATTCTTCACTTTGTATTTAAAGGCTAGATTATTGGGAAAAAATATTAATTTTATTTCATTAAAATTGTTAATTTTATTATCAAATACATAAAAAAAAATCCAAATAAAAATTCTTTTAAAAAAATGTCAGTCCCATAAAAATAGTACAAAAATTTTATAAATTGCAATTCGAACACAAAATACAATGAATTTCACAATAATACAAAATTTAAAATTATGATGACAGATTACATTTTAAACTGAAGTTTAGTAGGAAGGTATATAATTGAGCTCAATTTCTTTACCTTTAAAAAACTTTACTTTTTTTAAAAATGATTTATTATTTTTTACAAATGATAGCCAGATATGACAATCTTATATTGTTAGATCACTTTCCATTTTTTTAAATAAATTTACACTTGCAATTTTTTTAAATAAATTTGATGTTTATTCAGAGAATATTGATGAAATCACGCACGCAGCATCTCGCTGCAATAATAAAAAAAAAAGAGAAGAGTTGAGTAACGTCGTAAATCGCTCTCTCCTCCATCTACCCCTCTCAGTATCGTCTTTTCAGTATATCGTTCCGAACACAAACCGCGTACCCTACCGATCCGCTAGACGATTTCGCCGGAATTCAACGTCGGCCGTTACCCTCGATCGCCTTTATCAGTCTTTATAGCTACATCGCTTATCCGCCAATACCGCACGGTCTAAGCTAATTTTATACCCGCGGTCTCTCTCCCTTCCTTCCTCTCTGTCTCTCTCCGTGTCCCCAACACAAACCCACGCTCATTGGGAACTTTGAGACACGTAAAAGTAATCCCGATTCATTTCCGCGGGATTGCTCGTGTCGTTCTTTTCTCTCTTCCCTTTTCCCTCTCCCCGACTCGCCGTCTTTCCATCTATGCGAAGAGTTAACGAGAAAAGTAATCCAATTTTGATCCAGCAACGGAGTAACTCGATCGGGATTCCCGCGGTTGTGTCTCGTATTGCTTTTCTGTCGTTGAAGATAAAATCTCGCACGAAAAATATTACAGTCAATTATGTTTTAAATTATACATTTAATTAATTAAATAATATTTATTCCATTCAGAATACATGTATAAGAGTTTAAATCGTGTAAAAATAATCCATCCATATTACATCTATTTATTAAAAAATAAATTCTTAAAAAATTAATTTTTAATTTCTCAAGTTATAATTATATTTAAAAAATATATTTATAAAAATATAATTATATATTTAAAAAATATATTTATAAAAATGTAATTATATAATTAAATTTTTCGCGTAAAATGCATAGCACGCTCTTTGTGAATATAATATTTTTTCCTGTCGTGCACAAACATTTATCATATGCTATTCTATAATGAATTGTGAATTTTATCAAGGCAAAGCATTTTCGCGGAAAGTCGAGTCAAATTCCCATAAGGAATCCCCCCGGTTCTCTTGCATCTTACCGGTTTATCCGCGACACTCATGGGAAAATCGCAGACGACGACGAATAATCTGTATGGCGTGTGTGCAACATCGTATCTGAGAGTTCAGTTTCACTCTACGGAGCTTTAAGTCAATTACGCGCGTCTCGAAACACGATTTCCAGTGATCCGATCAGTTGCAACGACGATGACTAGACCGCCGATTGTTGTCGTTCATTAAGGGCTGCGAACCAAGGTGTTCTATAAAATTACGTCGATATTGTGCTCGTCGTTAATTATTTATATCTTAATTATTTATACATTGTAATTATTAATATTTTATTGCCGTAATATTTTTATAATGCATTGATAATTACTTTGTATGGAGATTATAATAGTATAACGCGATTTTTAATATCATTATATTCATTATTATTCAATTATTCTCGCGCGCGCGTATAATTCCAGATTTTTTCGAGTCATCAATCCTTCATCTAAGAGGATTATAAAGCGACGATGAATTCGGAATTCTTGTGAGATATTACGAGGGATTTTACCGGAGCTGCGAGGCGCGTGAAGACCTGCATTCACGCGCTTTAATAAACAGCGACGCCTCCGAATTTACCTTCCCGAGGGCGTTTTCGAGTGCCCTCGAGGAGTAATACCCTCTCTTTCATCGGAGCGGATCATTTCGCTGCAAAAACGCGCGTTATCCGTGTCGACTGTTCCGAAAACTGTAATTACCACAATTGAAAAAAAGGAGAGAAAAAAGAGATAGAGAAGGCCAAACTCGTTAGATGTTTTCTATATTTCGTGGAAATTTTTTCTCACAGTATATAGATTTCAAGGGACGATTCTCATCCATCCGCAAATTTGAACAATGACACAATTTTTATAAATGTTTCCGTACGCTCCATTAATCCTTTTCTCGTTGCCTTCTCTCTCTCTCTCTCTCTGGTGATTTATTCATGCAATTTATCTCAAATATCGATAAATTAAATCGAGATGACATCACAATTTTTTTTATATACATTCTATATATAAAGATTATTTAAAGATCATAGTATTGTTTTAGTTATTTTCTCGGTATTTGTAAAATGTAAGAACTGAAATTATTAATTTTGTTGCTTTTTATGGCATCTACTACGCACATGTGTTTATGGCAGGTAGATATTAGGGCTATTAAGTAGGAAAGAAAAAACGAGTCTTCAAAAGAGTTTCTCTTCTTCATACGAAAAGAGAAACGGAATCTTCCGTTTTTTTTTCCCCCCCAAACTGGAATATTGTACCTTATTTCTTATATACTCAGAACTGAATCGCTTTTAGCTGAATTTGTCGATCAGCGCTTGCACAGATACAAGCATTCTTTCTTCAACCTCTCTCATTCAAGTATATGTATATTAATTTGAAAACGTTTCAACTAATGATTGTGAAACTAAGAGAAACCCATGATTGATGGATGCAAAAACAAGTTTCACACACGCAAAATGCTTCTTTTAATATTAACAATGTCATTTTAATTCCGTATTAATAAAGAAAATGGATAGTTTACATATCTTTAGGAAATAATATAATTTATAACGTTTTTTATCATATATTTATTTTAATCTTAACAGGCAAATATTTCTGTATAATTTATAATTAGCAACTATATATTTTTTCTTAAGAACGAAAATACGTAATTCTTTACACGAATTGAGTTCTCTCATTTTATGCATAAAAATATTCAGATCGAATAATGAATAATTTACGAAATATTTTATAATTTATGTAAAATTAAAGTATAAAATATCTCATAAGCTATTCAATTTTGGGTCATCCTATTCTTATAACTTGTTATGTCGAATATTACAAGGAATCATGATTTATATTATAAAAAAAAGTTTTATTTTAAAAAACTAGGTTGACCTTTAAATGACGTTGAAAAAAACGCCACTCAAGGAAAATTCTAAGTCAGGAAACTCCTTGCAACTTTTGTCTGATACCTTTTTTCCTATCATCTCGTGATGTTCAAATATTTGTCTGTTAAGATTAAAATGTATCATCTTGTATATCATCATAGTATCGCGCCGAATATGTCGAGTCGTCTCGACATGCTGTCTCGCCAGGAGAAATATTTTGAACTAATCTCTAAGTTTCCTTCTTCTTCTTCTTACAGCGAAAGAGCTGAAGGTATGCGGCAGCGCCAGAAGTGGTGGCGAAGTGTGCTGCTCAGCCGACATGGAATTGAGACTGCAGGCACGAGCACGTGACAAGCACGAGCAGGCCACCAAAGAGACTCTCCAGAGAATGCATCAGGTGCTGGCAGTGCGGGGAAACAGGTTCCACAGTAAGTAACACCGCCTTTTTCCGATTTCGCCGATAAAGGAAAATGCATAGTTTTATGTGTCCCTCTTTTTCCCTTCTTTCTCTTTCTCTCTCCCTCTTTCGTTCCAAAGAATCGGATGAATGAGCAAAGAAAAAACGGAGAACAAAGCGTTATCGTCAAAGGAATGCAAGGAACCGTAAAATATTCAGAGAGCTGGACATTAAAATTTATTACTGGGAAATATCTCGGGGAAATATTTATTATAGTTGAAATAGTAATATATATATTTTTTTTCGAAGCGAGAGATATGTGAGAGATGCACTGCCTTTACTTGAGAAATCTTTAGGATAATGGAGAGATGTTGAATTAAATTTTGTATTTAATATTCGCGATTAACAAGTTCCTCGTGTCCCCGAGATGGAAACTTCAACGTATATAAACTGCTCTTCCCCGCTTTCCTCGTCTCTCGTCATAGCGTTTTATTCGCGTTACACGGACGAAACTTTTTAATCGCCTTATTCAAATCCCTTTAATCCACTTATTCGAAGGTAACGCGTTGTGCTCGTACATCGAGAAGTAAAGTCAATATTTCGTAGTAAAAGATTCGCTTTTCCACCAGTCGGAAGAACAGGGGGAAGGAAGGAGAAACTCTTAGTTTTGTATATTCGGAGAAATCTTTCTCTCGCGAGAACAATGTAAGATCGCAAAAATGGATTCAAATACAGAGGAAAAAGAATGAATTCAAAATCACGAGAGAAACTTTCGTAGAAGAAGAGCACAAACGTTGTTGTATTTAAAACATGTAAATTTAAAGAAATGTATAGATCTACACGATTCTAATTTTTTGTATTTTAATAAGTAAGATTTCTTTTTTTTTTCTACTTTAACCTCGCGAGGTTTAACCCTTCGTCAATGAACTCTTGGGTATCCAGGTGCCCGCAAAGCTACTTTAAGTGATAAAAATGTGTCGAAACTTTTCTCAAAGAACCTTTTCGATTCGAAAACCTCCTAAAATATAACGAGAAAGAATGTTCGATCAGCAGTGTCTATAAAAAAAGAAAGTGTTAAAAACAGTTGGTAGTCGGGTACCCACACATTGATGGAAAAGTAAAAAAATTATGATAATTGACAGAAGGGTCAATCGTCGAGTAGGACGTCCCTCGGTTAAGGTTTACCCTCGTACAACTTTTTAACCCACGTGCTCGAAACACAATGCTCGATCGAGCTCTCGTCCGTCTTTCGCGTCTCTCGAAATGGACTTGTCGGGTCGAACGGGAGGAATGGAACAGAGGGATATAGAAGAAGATTTCAGGACTAACGGCGGCACGACTCGGCAACTCGGAAGTGGATGTTGACGACCTCTCGCCGGTGCGGTGCGGCTCCTCCAAGAGAGCTCGCGAGGTTTTTTTCTAATTAAAGAGGAACCGCAGGCCGCATCGACGAGGGGCTCACGAGGACATACTACGAACTCTCTTAATGCAGATGCTGTCTTGCGCGCGCTCGAGAAGGCATCTGCATGCAGGCTACGTTGCCCTATCGGCTCGATTGTGTCAACGTACTAACAATAAGAGAGAAAATAATGGCCCATGCAAAATGATGCGAAGAAAAACATTTTTCGAATGAGAGATTCAAGAAAAAAATTATAGAATGATAGACATAAAAATATAAATCGATAAAGATATAAATTAATAACATAAAACACAATAATAGTTTATCGAAATAGATAAGCGATGAATTTTTGGCCCTTATAAGAATATTAAAAATCGATACTTTATAGCCGCGGACCTATTAAAACTCAGATTTATAATATGTGTATTAAATGAAAAAATTTGTAGGCTTGAATCTATTTGGTATAAAAGTAATCTGCATACAATGTATTATTAAAAACTTGATAGCCGCGAACTCATCAAAACTCAGAATTATATTATGTATATTAAATGAAAAAATTTGTAAGCTTAAATCCATTTGGTATAAATGAAATCTGCATATAATGTACTATTTAAAAAAACGTGCGATACATTTTTGGCTCTTATTAGAATATTAAAAATCGATACTTTATAGCCGCGAACCCATTAAAACTCAGACTAATATTATTATGTATATTAAATGAAAAAATTTGTAGGCTTGAATCTATTTTGTATAAATGAAATCTGCATACAATATACTATTAAAAAAAAACAAGCGATTAATTTTTGGCTTTGTTTAAAATATTAAAAATCGATACTTCATAGCCGCGAGTCCTATATACCGCAGTCTTATACTACGTGTATTAAATGAAATAATTTGTACGCTCGAATCTGTTTGGTATAAAAGTATTTTGCATACAATATACTATTAGAAAAAACAAGCGATTAATTTTTGGCTCTGTTTAAAATATTAAAAATCGATACTTTATAGCCGCGGACCCATTAAAACTCAGAATTATATTATGTATATTAAATGAAAAAATTTGTAAGCTTAAATCCATTTGGTATAAATGAAATCTGCATATAATGTACTATTTAAAAAAACGTGCGATACATTTTTGGCTCTTATTAGAATATTAAAAATCGATACTTTATAGCCGCGAACCCATTAAAACTCAGACTAATATTATTATGTGTATTAAATGAAAAAATTTGTAGGCTTGAATCTATTTTGTATAAATGAAATCTGCATACAATATACTATTAAAAAAAACAAGCGATTAATTTTTGGCTCTGTTTAAAATATTAAAAATCGATACTTTATAGCCGCGGACCCATTAAAACTCAGAATTATATTGTGTATATTAAATGAAAAAAATTGTAGGCTTGAATCTATTTGGTATAGAAATAATCTGCATATAATGTACTATTAAAAAAAACAAACGATTAATTTTTGGCTTTGTTTAAAATATTAAAAATCGATACTTTATAGCCGCGGACCCATTAAAACTCAGACTTATAGCTGCACGTATACATCTGCCGTGATTATTTTGTTTCGATTTAAAAACTCATAGTTTCTCAAAAAAAGTTATTCAGTAATTATCTGTAGCGAAATTTATTTATGAATCAACCCAATATTTAGTACAAAATTTATTTTAAAGAGAAAAATTCTCTTTATATATAAGAAAAATTACTTACTTTAAAAGAAATTTAATGAAAAATTGTGAAACAATTATAGAAAATTGAAAACAACTCTCTTACTGCAAAGATATATCGATTACAAAGTCAAAAAATATGGAAGCACACGGATGAAAAGAAAAAGCGAGAAATATCTCTCGAGTGCATATCTTTTATCGCCGGGGATAAAAGCTCGTGTGCAAATAAAAGCCTTCTTGATAAGTCCTTATTGATTTGTTATTTGACGATTTATAGGCAGAATCTGTCACGCAAAATAGCGCGAGGGATCATCAGGATATCCGCCATTTCCACTCGTTTTCTCTGTGTTTGTACGCATCTGACAGTATCTCCAAAGTATTTCCGCATATTCGCATTTGCATCTCGGAATCTCGGAATCGAGACGCCTCAAATTTCATTTCGCTCGAGTTTGCACGACGTTTACGAGTGTACATAACTCGATAATAGAACGAATAAGGAAACCTGAGCCCCATATCACACATTTATATTTCACTACTGATAAATACTCAATTTATCACACTTAATTTATATTTTTCGGGATATTTCACCGTCCTGACTTTTTCTTGGGTCATCTATGTATCTATATATATAATCTAAAGCCTTCAAATTTTAATTTATATTTAATATCTATAATCATTATTTATTTTTTGTTTTAATTTCATCTGCGCAGTTTGATTCCGTGTGCAGCGCGTTTTTAGTTTTTCCTGTTTAAGATAACATTTTTTACATATTGACTGTGTGTTTTTATTCATATCGAGAGACTTTTGCGCGCGTTTCTCTTCTGTCGTGTCAACACGTGACTGTCAAACTCATCACGATAACGATAACAGTAATTATATTCTGCAACTATGTACGTATGCATCTGCAACTTTGTGCGCCGCGAACAAACACACATATTGTATCTAATCCACCGTCTGCTTCGCTGCAATTAATAGTCAGCTGTTGAACGCGCGAATGCGCCGTAATTAGCATCGGTGCGACAGGTAGCTTTAACAATTCGCACAATAGTTGAATGCCCTCTCGAGTGCCTGTGTGTCGAGAACGGTAATTATTCGAACCTTCCCTTTTCTCCCTTTCCCCTCTTACCCTTCCTCCCTTGTTTCTGAAGCCATTTCGAACACTATCCATTGCCATAAACGGCAGCTGCGAACGAAACAACTTCGAGATACAGGGAGAACTTCTTCGGAGATATTAACGCGTGTATAGCGTAATTCTTTCGTGTGTTTAAATAATTAAAATCTTTCTTGTGATATATTTTTTATGTGCGTTGTATTTTATTAAGCGCAAATCTTTGTTTGAGTAAATTTTGATAATGCTGTATCTTTTGCATAAGGATAATAAAATTCTTAGAGAAATCTTTGGATGAAAGTATTCGAAAATAAGATTATTGCGCGAAAAAAAGAAGTGTCTCGACGAAATATCTGGCGCCGACTATACAATAAGTAAGGAAGACCGAGGGAGACAATTGGCGGAGCTGTTAGCTTCGGTCACGAATGGCATATCGCGACAGTGTGTAGAAACTTAGATGCATAAGTTAACAGAGTTCCCCGAAGTTCTCCCTATTATCATTTCAGAGTATAGAATATCGACGAACGGAGAAAATCGCATTGTCTCCAGCGTACCGTTTTCTTCCCTACAGACATGCAAGATGTCCCGCTCAATAGAATATCTAGAAATGCCCGTCAAAAAATTACTTGTCACGAGATGATTTGTAAAATTGAAAAAATTCATATATTAAAAGTAATATATGAAAGTGGAAAATTGCATGTGTGTCTCAGATTCACAAATTGTAAATCTATAAAAGAGCATTAATACTTCAGAGTGTTAATGTTCTTTTTGAAAAATGTTAAAATATTTTTAAAAACTTTTTTAAAAATTTCTTTACATACTAAATGATATAATATTCTGAGATAACTCGGATACCTACATAAAATTAATGAAAAAATAAAAAATGATACAATATTCTCTGATATACAAAATGAATTATTATATGTATAAAATATAGTTTCTTTGTATGTCTACTCCTTGGAAAAACAACATGCCTAACATATCTTTGCAATATTTAAATTTTTATTAAAATCTTATGTGATTTTTTTAGTATCAAAGTCTTAAATTTTAAGAAATATGTTCAATTTTTTAATAATATTTAAATAAATTAGTAATCTTTAAAAAGGAATTTATAATAAATTACTTTTTGTTTCATATTTGTACTTTATATTTTTGTATGTATCCTTCGTATTTGTTATAGTGATATATTGCACTTTGTTATTGTCTAAATAATTTTACGCTTAATAAATCAATATTAAATGTTAGAAAAACTGCATTCTTTTGGTAATTTTCTTTGTAATCGTATGAATAGAAAACATTAGAAAGCGCACAATAGATTTATTTTAAAAAGCTACATTTACATATTTTCTTATTTTACCTGCAATTTCAAACAAAAATATCTGGAATATCAGAAAATTCTCAGGGAATTTAACAAGATTTAAGTAGACACGCTGTTTTTTCTCAATTTAAGTTCAAAAGAAGTAAGAATTATTTCGATCTAAAAATTTCGCAAATATACGTATGAAGTATCTTGTTGCATTATGACATAGTAGTAAAGTGAAGGTTTACTCTAAAGTGAATATGTACTCAGGTACTTAGGTTTAGGTGATGGCACCTCAAAGACCCTTCGGCCTTGAAAGCGATGTTAAACGGAAAAGATGAAAGACCGATGAGAAGCTTTCGAATAATTTCGTTAAATGGGATCATTAAACAGCCGTAGATGCTTGAAAGCCAGGACGTATCCTAATTTTCACGTTATAATTGCTGGCAATATGGTCTCGCGGGTAGGTTCTTCGATCAAAGATCGTCTCCGTGTGACAAAAATTTATTTAGAAAAATTTTTTAAATGGTAAAGATTTTTCACCAAAAAATATTAATTTTTCAGAATAAGCTCTTGTCCACAAATAACTTATCTTGATCCTGGAATTAGATATACTATCATATATATATGTATATTTATTCTTGAAATCGTATATAGAATTTCTTAAATTGTTTTCATTGTTGAATATTTACGCTTTCGTTTAAATTATATTTTAATCCAAAATGTTCCTTTTTTAAGCTTACACTTACTCATCGAGATTTAATTTAATTTCATACTAATTTAATTTAATTTGATTTAACGCCTCATCTGCCTCTAAACTATCATGCCGAAAAATTATTTTCGGAAGGGACTATAACGTGTGTTAACGATCTAATAAAATATCCCTTCGACATATCTAAATGTCGCATTTACATACCGATGTCGAAATGTCACGTCAATGAGGTGGTATTGACTTGATCTCGCGGCTGTAAAAAACCGTAAACTCTTCAGGAACAAAGTGCATGTAATACATGGAGAACGAGCGGCGTTTTTCCACCCCTCGATCCACCGCCACCCGTCTCCTCCTTCGCCCACCGTCAAATCTCCTTATCGTCACTTCAGCCGCGGGGGAATGTGATTAAAATTCCTTTTAGCGACGAACCCCCTCCGGCTCTCTCTCTGTCACGAGTCCGCGATGCCCGACGACGCGTCGGAAGAGTGTTGTAAAAAGCACAGACGCAATCGACAGCGAAAAGAATGTTGAGGGAGAGAGAGAGAAAGGGGGAAGAGGGGAAATGGGTACTTGCCGTTCGTCAAGCTTTTAATTCGCGATACGACCACCTACCTACCCCCGTTGCACGACGATTCGCACCCTGAAATCTCGACTAATTTCCCATTTTGCCTCCGGTCGTGATTTTCCGCCGAGAAAGCTGTCAAAGCGTCGCGAAAACTTGTCTTGATAAACCATGTCGAGATTTCCACGTAGACTTTTACTTAATATGAATTTTATTGCCGATAAAACTTACATAGTACGATTTATTAAAAATATAAAAAATGATTATTAATTTGGGATTTCAGAAATGCATATAATTATTTTGTCATTAAATTTAATCATTAAATAAATGATGTTAATGATGTTAAAAGAACATTAGCAACAAATATATATATATATATATATATATATATATATATATAAAAGCAGAATTACATTATCACGTTTTTTGCAGGTTTTTTCAAGGATCTATTGGCAGCCAGCAAACGAGGCTTTCATGAAATGTTCAAGAAGACCTACGGCATTCTCTACGAACAGAACGCGTATGTCTTCACGGACTTCTTCAACGAGCTGGAGAATTACTACGCAAAGGGAACGGTGAGCATCTCTCTTTCTTTTTCCTGTCTTTTAAAAGAATGTGAATTTTACAATGTTAAACAAGCACAAAATTTTATTTTCCTTCTTGCTGAAAATTTTATTTAAATTTAATTAAAATTTGATTTAATTTTATTTAAATTATATATAATTTTAAATTTTATTTAAATTAAATTAAAATTTTATTTTTTTGAAGATTTTTCTCAATTTATATTAAAACGATACATTTACAATCAATATATTATTCACACAGTATATTTAATCTGCTCTGCCGTTCAAAACAAGTTTCGCATTTCTGAGAACGGAACGGAAATTCTCTTCTATTTTCCGAAAATTTGGTTTCGCGGAGTTACACGTCTTTCTAACGTTAAGGAATTCATTTACTTCTCGTTTGATGTCGCGCTGTAGTACCGGTGAAAATTGCAATCGCGCGTTAATTTCCCCGCCATCTTCCGCCCTTCCTTTACTCCTCGCCTTCGTCTGGTGTATTAAGCGCGAATAAATAAGACGCCGGGCCATGAAGAAAATTTCTAGAGCTACCAAGGCGCGTCTCGGGATCTAAAGTTTATTACAAGCCGTTCCGCGCAATTACGCTCGACGACACCTTCTCGGGATATTAGATAACACAAGATGTTAGGAAATGAGTAGTGTATAGGGACTCGATATATATTTCTCAAAAGTATATGTGTATTATAAAATTATGTAGCATTTATATATAAAACAAAATATTTTACGTGTTACGTAGCTCATCTATTTTATATGTAACTGCTGGTTGCAAATGACAAAGTTTTAAGATGCGCGTCACATGATAGTAATAATTTCGTTATGAATGTAGGCATGAAGGAGATTTGAAGGTCAACTTTTTTAATTGACAATTTTTTTTTATGTTATAGAATTAAATTCTTCGCGTTTCGAACGAATCGGGAACAAACGTGACAATTTCTCGCGTTGAACATGCACAGACCTTTATTCCATCCTTTCGGAAGTTTCTATTAGAATTTGCTACGCAAGCAACCCCTTGTCTACAACGTTTGGCTCGCGTTGCCGAAAATTGAGGTGGAGGGTATACGAAGGCGGGTTTAATCAAAGCCTTTGACCATCGTTCGGCTATTGTCTCTTAGGGCCCAGGATGAAAATATTCTACTGTGTCGGACCTTTGAAGAAAATCCCGTTACGCATCCTTTTCATATAGGTATAGATATACAATAGGTATTTTGTTATATTTATATCTATTTACTACCTGTCGAAGGTCTTTCTTAAAATTTAATGGATTACACTGTAATCCATTGATTTTTACGAGCTATTCTCTCTTGAATTATCACTGGTTTAAGAGATGAAGAAAAAATAAAGGATACAAAAGAAACCAAGTTTCTCGCTGATCGAGTTGTTGTTACCTGATGGTTTGTACGTGACAGGGTCGTGGACATTTATATTTAGGGTAAATTGCGCTGAACTTTGAAAGATAAAAGAAAGCCTTGATGAGTGTCTTCTTCTTTTTCAAACGTATGTATGTACAAGTAGAGGTAAGAGAGACACTGTTAAAGGTTAAAAGGTTAAAGAGAATATATCCTTAAAACACATTGCACTCTCTTTCTAATTTGTAAGTGATACACGTTTGTATTTATTATTCATCAATGCGCGATATTGAAAGGGAGAAGAGAGACTGAAGGAAGATGACGATCGAGACGAATTGGCTTGTATCGATTGTTATTCAAATTATCTACTGGCGCCGCTCGTACCTTCTTGTTGCACGATGGAGCCAAAGTGTCGATCGTGTGGATAGATTGCATTATTGTCACAGCACGACACGTATTGCTAATAAATTTATCGCGAATATTAAATCTGTCGCGGATCGCGTCATCCTCAATTCACGAATGTCAAGCTCGTAAGCGAGAGATATTTTTTTTGCGAACGCGACTCTGAAATAATAATTTATCAGAAATTTGATGCAATAAAATTGTAAAAAAGAATTGTTTTAATATATTTTTACCATATTTTTGCTATGATATATGATATATTAGAAAAGTTTTGTTGTAATCAAAATTAAGTATATTGTCAGAATTTTCAATTTTCAAAAGGAATATTTATTGTGTATCAAATTATGATTAATAAAATATTTATAATTAAATATAGGGTCTATTGCGAGAAAAAATTGTAAATTAGATTATTGAGAATGCATCAAATATTTTTCAATATTTTATCATATTATTATTTTCGATATTTTTCGATATTATTCCAATTTAAAGATATTCCAAATCGCTAAAATCTGATGTCAAAATTGACAAATTCGAAATGATGACTCAATTAAAAATCAGAGTTTTTTAACTTCATAAAATATACTTTATATATAAATATCATCATAATAATATCTTATCATCGATATCATCGTAAATATAATACGATGAAATAAATTAAAATGGCCTTTTCTAAGCGCAAATTTCGCGTAAAATTGTAACTTATTGTAACAAAGCAAGACTGGAATCGCATTCAGCATAAAAAAAAAATTATTGAAAAGAATTAATTTTTTCGTTGAACTGCATATAGTTGAAAAGTATATTATACGAAAAAGAAATTGTTAAGACTTTTCCGATATTAAATATTCCGAACGAATGTAACTCATAATTCATTTCAAGACTAAAAAACGTATAATCAGATCAAGTGCCGTACTAATGTTAAAAGCATGTTTCGGGACGAGAACACCCGTGGATTAAATATATATTGAATCGATTTATCCTTTACTGTGCCTCTCTTTTTCTCCTCTTATTCGTGATATATACAGGATCACAGGCAGCGAAATCGAGTTTTTAACAGGTGCTCTTGTATTCTAATTGCGCGAGTAATTGCTGGAAGTCATTAATATTCCATTGAGTCGTCGGGCTTGGCATCTCGGTTGTCGACTTTCGATTAATCCGAGTTATGATCGGGTCCAGCCCAATTTGTTTGAGGCTACGAGGACTGAATACCAAAGTAAACGGAAAAGGCGTGACTCGCTCTCTGAATAATCATTCAATCGAATTATCTGACTTGCGAGATTAATACAGCTTGATAGCGGTTATATGTATCGGGATCAAATTTATGTATGTAAATTGTGAGAAAATAATTTACAATTCTATTTGCACAACAATTATTTTATGTATTTAGTGCCTCAGAGTGCACATGCCTGTGTGTGTATATGTTCTTCATTAAAAAGTTATATACTTTTATTTTACAACGTTTTAATAAATTTATCAACGTTATTTTTATAATTAAACTAGAACTACACACACATTCTTCAATTCTATATTAAAAAGAATATTTTCAACAAGATAATATAAAGTTTATTTAAACTCGAATAATATATTTAAAAAAATCAGTTTATTAAAGTGTTAATTTGCTATAAATTTTAAAATAAACATATCAAAATTAATATTGTTGTAAATATATGTTATATAATCCTTTCCTAAAAAAGATATGTAAAGTCGATACTCGCATATATCGAAGTTTATTGTTGTCGCTTTTCCTCGATACTCATTGGCTGTCAAGATTCGCGTTGTGTTTTATATTCGTAGCATCGAGAGGCTGTCGTCGCGAGGGTTAACAGTTTAACAGTTTGTTCAAAATAAAATTAAATAAAATAATATTAGTTTTAAATAATATATTATAATATAACTTATCCGCGATTAATATTTTTTGACAGAAATCAGCTGATAACTATCAAAAATATTAATCGAGTTAAAAGTATTATAACATATTATTTAAAACATTATTTTATTTAATTTTATTTTGAACAAACTGTTCAACTACTAATCCTCGCGATGACAGTTTCTCGATGCTACGAATATAACGCACAATGCGAATCGAAACAGTTAATCAGCATCGGAAAAGATGCAGCAATACTTACAAGAATCGACTTAACGTGCCTTTTTAGAAAGAAATGTTATAATATTTTCAATTTGATTAATATTTTTGACAATTATCAGAGCTGATTTTTGTCAAAAAATATTAATCGCAGATAAGATATTATAACATATTATTTAAAACATATGTTATTATTTTAATATTTTCAATATATTATATATCCCCATTACCGCTATAGAAATATTATAAAATAAACAATTTCTCACTCACCGATACGTGCAATAGCGGAGTTGTAGTACACAGCACATTGATCTGAAAACAAAATATTCAAATTATGTTGTATATACATATGTGTGTGTCGAATATTTCATAAACAGTTTAGAAAAAATGTTTTATTTTACATACCTCATAGTTGCCCCGACGTCGCCCGATGCCTCCCCGGGCCTCCTCCTCCTCTCTTGGTCCATGGTAGCACTCACGACACTCGCGAAAATACGAATAATTACGATCGCCCGACACTTTACACGGCACTCCCGACACGCGAAACTTTATACGGCACTCCCGACACGACGCGTGAATCGCACTGTGTATCGCAATGCTACCTGTAACAAATAAAATACATATATATTAGAATAATCTTATTATTTCGCATTATAACATACACAATATAAATACGTAAGCTAGAATTAACGAAAGATATATCCACGGATCGCAACACATTCGCGCGCGCGAAAACAGATTAAATTGGGTTATGTTGGCAAGAGATTTTGCATCGAAGTTTTCATGAAATATGCGTTTCGAACAATTACGACTACATATTAACGTTGAAATTATGATATGCGATTGATAAATATTACAAAGATTAAAAATCGTTTCTAACGATTATGCTTACTAATTAATCACAGCGGGACGCAGCTCCAACTGCCTGATACTCGCGGCGGTTTGATAATGGCCGCTGTTCTACAAACATCGGCAACTTCACTCTAATAGCGCGCGCGCGATACGATATACATAACTTAATATTAATAATTAATTAAAACTCGAAGGAGATTCGTTCGAAAAGATGTAGCTTTAGAAAAATATTAATCGAGAATAAGGTATTATAATATATTATTTACAACATATTACTATTTTATAACTTTTACTATATTATTTTTAAAAAATTTAATTAGCAAATTATAACATACACAATATAAATATAAATATGTAAGCTATATTTAATTAACAAATTTTTGCTTTATTAATATTTTTTACAGAAATCAGCTGATTAAAGCATTAATTTGCTAATTAATTTTTAAAATAATAATACGTTATAAAAATTAAAATAATATAATATATTTTAAATAATATGTTATAATACCTTATTTTCGATTAATATTTTTGACAGTTATCAGCTGATTTCTGTCAAAAAATATTAATCGAAAATAAGGTATTATAACATATTATTTACAACATATTACTATTTTAATTTTTTATAACATTTATATTTAAAAATTTAATTAGTAAATTAACGCTTTAATCAACTGATTTCTGTAAAAAAATATTAATCGAGTTTAAATAAACTTTATCGCGCCCAAGACGAATGTTGTACGACTTACACAGGCCTTAATTTTTGAATTCAAAGTTTAAACGTTTTTCGCGAAAATTAAGTTTTGTAGGCTTTGAAAAGACCTTCAAATCGCTCTCACAAATTAATTGTAAAAACTTATTAATAATTTCATTAGTTTTTTTTATATCGATCGCGATTGCGTGTAGAAAACGACATTTTTATAAATAATGCGTAACTATATACATATATTGCGATTTATGTTAAACGCGGATTACGATTTAATATAGTTTTTAAAAATGTTTCTCTCTTTAAGATAAATGTATGGTACTATAATATATGTATGTAAAATTAAAATTATTATTTGTGCATTTTTTCTCTTTTTAGGTGGATCTCGACGAAGCCATGGACAATTTCTTCAACACTCTTTATCAGAAAATGTTCACCGTGCTCAACAGCCAGTACAACTTTGATAATAAATATCTGGAGTGTGTAGGCGAACACATGAAAGAGATGCGACCGTTCGGTGACGTGCCACAGAAATTGGGTGTCCAGATCAAACGGTCCTTCGTTGCCACGAGAGCCTTCAGCCAAGCTCTGACGGTCGCCGCGAATGTGCTGAAAAATATGCAAACGGTGAGAAATCTACATATCATAATGATAATTCGATTTAACATTAACTAGAATTCGCGGTATCTAAGTAATTTTCAAATAAACGTTTATTATCTAGTCGAAATTTAGATCCACAATCTGATGTAGGAGAAAGCTTGGATCCCAAATTTTTAGAAACCTTGAAAGAATATTGATACACAGATTTATTTGATACAATGTTTCATTGATTTTACATACATATATCTGATGTGTTTAAAAACCATATAAAAAAGTTAGAATATTTATATATTTAATATTAATATAAATATTAATCTATATAGGTGTAAGGCTCTCTGCTTTATTCCCCCTTTTTCGCTATGTCCTACTTTAAGTTTCTTCGAATGCTTCTTGCGGCTCTTACGCCATTACCTCCGCAACCGCAACCGTGCGCAGATTCTAAAACGAATTCTTTGTTGTCTGTAGTTGAAACCATCGGCTGATTGCGCAGCTGCCCTGACCAGGATGACAGCCTGTCCTTCCTGTAGCGGTATATCGGACAACGTGCTGGCGTGCGGCGACATGTGCGCGAACGTGATGAAGGGTTGCTTGGCGCAACACGCGGCACTCGACACTGAATGGAATCACTTCGTCGGTGAGCGATTCAACCTCTTTCTCTCTTTCCTCCCTCAAGCTGCTATCGGCTATTATATCTCGAGAGGACACAAATTATCGCAACGTGTTTGCGTATCTTCGTGGCCTTTTTCTGCGGAGGACGAGTGCATTGCGTACCTCGTTGAGTCTTTTATTAAAAAAGTATTTTTTTTTTTAAATGTGATGCACAAATTTTTGTAGAAAGGGAGGGATTTAAAAATCCTCCTAGGATCCGCTAGTGAATATTAGTAGCAATTTACATTTTAAAATATTTTGTGAAAATTAAAACTTTTCTCGAAAGAAATATCCTTTTTCTTCATATTTCTTAATCAAATGAAGCAACCTCTAATTTGTCTATTTGTCATTTCAAAACGCAGAGGCTGTAGACAAGGTCGCTGATCGGCTGCTCGGTCCGTTTAACATCGAGGTGCTGGTGCGTCCGATCAATCTGAAGATCTCCGAGGCGATCATGAACTTCCAGGAGAGCAGTCACGACGTGTCTCAACGCGTATTCACCGGTTGCGGTCGGCCGATGCTAGGTAGACGTAGACGCAGGGACAATCGCGAGCTGGAGCTGGAATCATTGAATTTCGAACAGGAAACACTGACGGAGGATCGCAGCTCCACCGCCGCGATTCTAGACAAATTGGTGAAGGAGATACGCCAGCGAGTGCGCGATCTCAGACAATTTTGGGTCTATCTACCCTACAGGTTGTGCAACGATGGTCTGGTTGTCCCACCCAGCAACACGAAAGAATGTTGGAACGGCACACACGTAGACAAGTATGCTTGTATTGCATATATTGGATTGATTTATTAAATAACTTTCGCTATAGATAATTATTTTTTCTAACAATAAGAAACCATGAGTTTCAACCTAAAATGTATGAAGAATCAAAATTACACATATATGATAAATGATTGCACAGATATATTTTCCAGACTTTTACAAGACTATTATATTCTTCCAGATACATATATCCAGTATCCTCGGACGGTGAAACACAGATGATGAACCCGGAAGTGCGCAGCATGGGGCCAAGACCGACCATCGTGAGGGATCAGGTTTTCGCGCTTACTACCATCACAAATAGGTTGAGATCGGCGTTCAACGGACAGGACGTTGATTGGATCGATACAGGTGATTGATTATTTTATATTCTATTATCTATTATAATCTTTTTATCTTAATTAATCCTTATATTTTAATATTATTATCTTAATAATAATATATCTATTATAATTTTTTTAATGCGTTTTAATAATTTTTTTTTTTCTTTTCATTATATTATCTATTAGATAATATAGACCTTTATAACTTGACAGAGGAAACGTGGTACGGTTCCGGCAGCGGTTCCGGCGACGGTGCGTTCACCGACGACGAGGACGGCTTCAAGGAGGGCTCCGGTTACGAGCCGAACGTGGAGTCGGAGCCAGAACAGCCGCCGAAACAGCCGTCCCCGCCGGTCGTTCATGAGGTTGAGACGCCGCCGCGAGTGGATATCGAGCCGCACAAGGGTACGGGTACGGGTACGAGCAGCACAACGGGCTCGGGTAACAATCAGACCACCACTGTGGACAGCAGCGGTGCCAGCAGGCAGAAGATGTCGCTGTCCAGGGCACTGACGACGTATCTGGTGCCCATAGTAGTGATGTGGTTCGGCGGTTGCCTCAACCTCAACGATTACCTGTGATCGTGTGGACCTTGCAACTCTGAGCCTAGCCCGGTGTAAATATATTGCCCGATCTCGATTCGCGAGATCGAAAGGAATAAAGGAACTCTCGATATAGAGAAGACTTGGAATCCCGCGAATATCTCCTCGCTCCTAGAAGTTGTTGAGGACATTCGTCGCGAGCAAGAGCATCATTCATTCGGTCCATTTCCGGACCCTCAATTTCAATATTCGCTCAACCGAATATATACGTATTCGAAGTCGATTCAGCGAGTATCGAAATCGTTAGTCAATCGACCTAGCGCACGGAGTATACGAATTTTCGTGGCCATAGCTTTTCGCCCGGTCGTTTTTTTAAACAAAACGGGCAGACATGAGAAAGGATCCATCAGCTATCTGCCTTTCGGATGAGAGACATTGTGTAGGCATTTAGCGAGATATTTAGAGCTGCGATAATGGATTTTACGACCAGCGAGCTGAACGATTCAAGGCAGCAGCACACCTAACAATTTTGTCTCCCTTCACCAATCTCTGCTTTTTGACTGAACATATGCTCTTCTGTTGCGGGGAAACTCTCGAAATATAGACATATATGACACCTTCTGACACACTTGCACTTGAATGAAAATATTTCTATGCGAGAGAATTTCTATTTCCGTGCGGGATGTCTTTCAGGAAAGGAATTTTATTTATGCGAGCGTTGAATATATTACAAGTGACGATATACAATATATCGTATAATATGCTTATTTTAAAAGCAATCACGTTGCGCCGTTTAAATATTTTTCCGAATTTTACAGATGTACCGTTAACATTGTATCATCCTACTTTTACTGCCACAATTGCCCCAAAATTTCGAGCTTCTTGAGTAAATTATCATCGGTATTAGATAATTATAATATATATATAATGGGATAGGTAGTAACGATCCCAGTCTGAGATCGAGTCTTTCCAAATCTTATATCCATTGATCTTATCAGAATATTCTACTGCCAACTGGAAAAATGCAAGTATAAATACAAAAAAAAATTATCGATAAACAGAGATAGCTCATATCTCTCGATTGTATCAAATCTTTCAAAGGTTCTTAGATATATTATATTAATCTCTTGATCTTACAAAAATATTACTGCCAATTTTAGAAAATTTTCCACTTTTCTCATCACCTTTTATCCGAATATCTCATAAATACCGTGATGTTATTCCCGTTTTAACCGTTTCGGACTTGCGAGACGTTTTGATAAGCCACCAAAATAAGGTCAAAGATTGATGAGATCGTCTGTCAGAAGTATATGAACTCGTGCACCGACAATCGCGACGACATTTCGCTGTATGCGACAGAGATGTGTTTGATTACATACACCCAGATATACGTAAGACGATCCTAACGAAGTATGTATACGAGCGGGACTGAGTATTTATTAAGTGTTCGTTATATCGATCCATTCCTGAATATATGACAGGAAGCGCAAGAAAAAAAATAGAATCCTTGTGATGCTGTCGAATGGATTTTTTAGGAAAAGCTGCGATTCTCCAGATGTCATCTCGAGATCGAGAAAATTTGAACCGATATTTTGCGTTTAACTTTAATTTTATGTTAGCATCGAAACGAAATATGTCGATATATTTTATTATTGGCTTACAATTATTCAATATATTATATTATTGACTTTAAAAGGTAAAAATGTGAATTAGATATCGCGGCGATTTCAAATTTAAATCCAAACGAGGATTCTATAACTTGGCTCACGTTATATGGGAGATTTGTTAACAGTGTTCTCGGCACTCGGTTTCGTCGACGATGAATACGATCCCTTTGTTATGAAGTAACATGATCACACAATCAAATATGGAAATAACGAATAATAACGGCCTGAGAAGAGAATTCCGAAGGGAATACGTCCGAAATTTTCGCGAAACCGAGCCGTAACACTGTGACGTTAATTTGCGTTATAATTAATAGCGTGGGAGAAAAACAAAATAAGAGATGTTCGTTGCGGTAAGATGTAAATAAATAAAGCGGTGATAAGAGAGGAGTGTGTGTGTGTGATAAGAATGTGACGTTTACACTTTCTGCGTTCAAAATAAAACATATGTACATGCGTCGAACTTTATAGGACGAGAGGAAGGAAGAAAATTATGTAGACAGGAGATGTAGAAAGTGTAAGTAGTTGTAAAGAAAAAAGAAAAACTTTTCAATCACATTATGTGTGGACAATCGAGATTCTGCGATTTTGTCGAACATTGCATGGATCGTCGAAAGAAAAATAATGATACAAGTCACAAAAAACACACACAGAGGATAGTAAAACACAGAATGTGATCATTATTTATAAATATTTTCATTAGACATATAAAAATTTTAATTTATTTGTTGAATTATTTTCTAATTTAATAAATAAATATAAAATATTATGACGAATTAAATAAAATTTACAATTACTTTTATATAAAATAAAATGTAAAATGCGTGATTTCTTTCTTTTTTTACGTATATAGAAATTTTGTAATAATTTTATATCATAACTTTACGTCAAAAATATTCTTAAATCATTCTTTTATAAAAATATGACTTATATCATTGTGCTTTCCTCGTTCGTTATTTGCCATTTTGTTGTATCGTTCGCGTAGCACACACAATTATATATAATTATAATTCGCAACAAAGTGTCAAAGAGAGAGGGAGAGTGATGCGAGAGATCGGCGGTCGGAGGCGGGCTCCTGTGATAAAATCAAATAGATTGAGCATTAAGACCGCCTCTCCGCACGTTCTTCTACGGCTACTCGCTATTTGAAGAGCGGAGAACGCGCGAGGGACATTTATTAAAAAAAAATCTAGTGAAATAAAATAGATTATTATGGATAAAATTAATTATTTGTAATTATATTATTGTAATATTATTATATTATTTTTATTATATATATTATATATATATGAAATGAAATTAATATAAAATTATAACACTCTGCGTTTCGAAAAATATTTTGTGCGTATGCGTGTTTTTTTTAAAGACGCGCTTTGTGCGAAACGCCGATTTTTTAATCGCGCAAATTCGTTGATTTCTCAACAATTTGTACACAAATGCATACACAGATACATACACATATATACACACGGACCATTTATACGTAATTATGATACTTTTAATTCTTGCCAAATCATTTCGCGAAGAATGTTGCGCACATTTTTATACACATATATATATGTTGTACATGTATGTACGTAACCGTATACATATAGCGTATTATTCTTTTTCCCTTTTTTTTTATTTTCTTTCCTATGTCCTTGTTCCGAGACAATAGTGCATCGCCGAATATGCCGATATAAGGGTATTAAGAAATATAGAAAATAGGAGAATGGTAAGTAAAAAGATGTTTCTCATTTCTAATATTTCGTGATTTGTGTTCTTTTAAAAAGTTTATACTAAACAAAGACACGTTTTGCCTCGATGCAGTACGCCAAAATCCTAATAAAAAATATTCATTCGCGAAGCACGTCGTGTTTATCTTTTAATTTAGCAAAGATTACTTCTATCAAAATGATTAACGTAAATCATTAGATTAATAAGACAAAAAATGCAGTATGTATTAATCAAATATATACAATAAACAATATATAAAATAAACAGTATTGTACAACATTAAATGCAGAATTACAAAAGCATTCCTAAGCATCGCATTATATAACAGATCATTCTATGCATTATATACATACATAATAGATCATTCTATATATTATATATTATATGAATATAAAATGCAAGCAACAATGAAAAGAAATTTAATATAGAATGCATAGTTTCTTGTCATATTATAGAATTACTAAAAGACAAGACCATAGAAATTCGCATACATTGATAAATATACTTGTATAAAAGTATATTTCAAAGTTTTTTTTTATTAAAAACTCAAGATAGAAGGTATGGGACAGAAAGATAGAATATTTTAAAAAGAGAATTACAATTTACAGAAATCATTATGTATTGTTGCTTCTAATAATAACACGTCTCAATAATATTATACACCTGATGCGTAATAATTTACTAGCACTAAGTAAATAATAACACAGAATCACTCTTACGATTCTACACAATTCGTATCAATTACATAAACGTGGTCTAATATCAAAGTATCCGGCTTTTACCATTTATTTTTCTTTCACTGAGAAATTAATACGCAGAAAGTATAATAACATGCCTTTCATCCTCGATTAAGTCGCTGGTGAGGATGACTGATTTATACTTGTAATTATAAATATTTTCGAAGAAAAAGAAATTTGCCATAGCCCAAAATGAGATAAAGTAAATTGTTGTAACACTAATATAAGTGTTCTTGTTTTACAATGTGTCGTTATGATACTCTCGATAGGAAATAATATTATAGACATAAGTAATATTAATATATTATATTACTTATCTATAAAGTAAAGGTATTTGTGTGTGTATATCACATAATATATATACCTAGACCAAGCATTCATATAATTTCTTTACAGGAACTGTGAAATTAACATATTGAGAAACCGTGACAAGAGGTATCTATGTATCATTCTCTTGTTTCAGTCAATGCTGATTATACTTTTAAATTAATGATTGATGTCTTAGAGAGAGAAAAAAGAAGAGAATAATCAGAAATAACTATAACAATTTTTCTATCGAGCAATTAGCATCATTTTAGTAATTGATAAGTATTGATAGGGCTTGATCTATAAATATATATCTATAAATATGCATATGTACGTGTAGAAAATACAATTTGAAGAGGAGATGTGTGAGAAAAAGATAGAAAATTTCAAGAATAAAACTGACATATGTATATCATAGAAGCCGAATGCTTTGATATTCGACCACGTTTATTTAATTTACATAAATTGTATAAAATCATTCAGAAAGCAAAAGAGAGGTTCTGCATTATTCATAACATAATGCTAGGAAGCTGCTGCGCATCAGATTTATAATATTATTGAGACGTACCATCATCAAAAGCAAATGCACAATTATTTCTGTAAATTACAGTTTTATTTTTGAAACAGTGTGTATCTTTCCTTCTCACATCTCCTATCTTCAAATTTTATTGTAGTGTGTATGTATACATATTGACAATATATGTTAGAAGCGCATAATTGGCGACACATTCTCGAGCATATTCACGTGGTGTTCGCTATATAATACACGTAATAAATCAGATTGTTGCGGCAAGGTGCTTCTTGCGTTATGAAAGAAGGAATCTTAGAATCATCCTAAGGCTGACAGAATCAACGTCGGTTAGCCTTGTTTAAACCTAAGCTACATCTTTCCTCTTTCATACATAGAACTATAAATGGCAGCAGATCATCCAATACGGACTGACGACGCACACGTGCGAGCTTAGAATCTATGAAAATAGATAAACAAGAGGAAAGTAAATCAACGATTTAATGTACCTTAAATTACAAATTAAAGCTGTAACAATTAATTTTAATTCGCTTTAATTAAAATTAAACGTTTTAAAAGTTTTATGATTCTTCTCTCTCTGTATCTCTCTATTTCACATTAAATACAATCATCAGAGGAAAGCTGAAAACTGTGATCCGATGTAATAAATCATGACTAAAGTTTCATACTTTTTTTCCAAATACATTCTTCAATAACGAAGTCAATTCTGTAATCTCGGTAATCTCACGATTTAAAACTCGATTGTTTTCCAGTAGAACAATGTACAACAAGTTTGTACATTCGCGACAAAATTCGCTCAATCTCGCCGTCGCCAAGTAAACTTTGCCCGCTGATTCGTCCCTTCCGTTGTCGGAGTAGAAGTAACCGGATGAGAGTATGGACACGCTGGTTTCGTGCAAAACGGATGGTACTTGCACTGCTGGGCGGGATGAGAAAACACGCAGCCCAACTTCGTGCAAGATAGACCAAATTTGCACTTGGGATGCTTGTAGGCGCACTTGTCCCCGAACTTGCATGCTGGGAAGGCACTGCGGAAGAAAAATCAGTCATCAAAATTTTAATATTGCATAGCTTCTAGGCTATATTTGTAAAAATAAAATATATAATTTGAAACAAACTAGATCAAATATTTTAATAAAAAGCAAGTACAAATATGGATATATTTAAATATATCTAAATCAAAATTAAAATTAAAAAGACCTCTACGAATGTATCTAAACTTGCACTATCAAAATGGCATTAGTGTCAAATATGTAATAAATATATAACAAAGACTTTATTAGGGCTCTCAATGTGAAAATCATATTCAAATTTTAACGAGCTAATAAGTATATATAAATATATTGTATATTAATACATATATACTAAATAATAAATAAATATATAATAAATATATAAATAATGAAAGTTTGTATGTGAAAAAAATACGTTACCTGCATATAAGAGGAGGATGAAAGTATGCGCATTTGTTTCCTAGTGTACAATTTGGCCAGTATCTACAGTTCTCCCTAGATTTATCTGGTACAGTCATGCCTATGCTTTCCGGTCTCTTATCCGCAACTGAAAAAACAAATAAAATATATCAACATAATGATACATATTACGCTTAAGACAAGTTTTACAAGAGATTTCGATTTATACGTTTGGCGACTAGCGTTGGCAATAACGAAGCGGTAGATTTCAATCGCGTGGGACTCGGTGAATGAGATCTGTTATATATTATAGGACTCAATTTTCTGCGTCTTCGCGGCATTTCGTCAGTGTTATCCATATTCTCCGTATTACAGTTCTCATTGTTCTCTTCTCCGCTCGCCTCCTTCGGACTGACGTCTTCCGCATCGTCCTCGGTTATTCTGAACGCGCCTGCTTCCAGGTCGATCGTCGTCGGTGCAGGTGCCGATGCCGATGTCGTCGTCGTCGCCGCGTATGTCTCGCTATGCGTCGTCAACAGCGCGAGCTCGTCGTCCTCGTTCACCTACGAGCATGAGGAGGAACATCGGGCGTCTAGAATGCGCGCGAGGATTAAACTTCCGGGGGGAAGGGAAGGACATTTTACAGGCGGAAGAAAATTTACCTCCATCTCCAGTCGCTCTTCGTCATCCTCGGAGTTGATCTTCTCCTTCAGATTGTTGTTGTATCCATTCAGAGTGACCAGAAACTTCTGATTGTCGTCGCTCCTTTGGAACAACGACATCACGACTCCCATATGCTCGTCCGTCATCGCCTGAGGCACGTCTAAAAAATATAAATCATAATAATATAATAATAAAAGTAGTAGTTAGGAAGTAGTCAGATGAAAGAGTTAATCTTTGTATCACGAAAAGAGTCTTATTTTTTTGGAATCTTTATTTTGAGCGGTTTTGATTACCTGTTACTCTCTGAAATATTTATGGAGTACGACTCGTATATTTAAATTAATGGAAAATTAATAAAAAATAAAGATTCCAATGAAACTGGATGGTAATTGGACACGGAAAGGTTCTGTAACTCTTTCAAATTTTAATACAAAAAAAACATTATTTACGCAGAAGTAAAACTTACAAGGTTCGACGTCTTCCGTCTCCAGATTATCTACCGTGTTTAATTCGACTTGAATCTTTTCCATGACCAGTCTCTTATTAGAATTAAAATGTACCGACAAGTTTTGACTTACATCGCGAGCTGGAGTAGGCTTAAGACGCTTTAAGACCGGCTTCTTGTCCTGAAGAAATAATTGAAATCTCTGATAAGAACAAAACTTTTTTTCGAGAAACGCATCGTAGATATTAAGAACTTTAATAATGAAAATGCAAGCATATTAAGAGACATTTTCTACCTAATTATTTTTTTTCAAATATAATTATTTTTATTCATCTATTTATATTAATTATTATTATCGATGATTTTTTAAGTTTATTTCCTTATATCTTTACAGCATGGGGACATTTAAAATTTCGCTTATCCTTAAGATAAACTATACGAATTTCAATTTTATTTCGAATTTTTAATTATATAATATTAATTTCTTACTCCTACCTAACTTTCTTTTATTCTTAAATCATTTATAGCACTTATTAAATCAATTAGTTTAATTATTCGTCCTTTCTATCCGCTTAACTACTAATATAATTGCAAGCCATTTATTTTTATCTTTTTTAGAATCTTTAGGACAATTAATTAATAATTTTTTAGTTTACATTATTATTATAATTATTTCACAATTATTTTTACTAATTTTAGAAATTTTAGTTTTAATTATTCAATTTTATCTTCCCTTTATAGTAGAGTTTATAGTATAGAAGTTTATAGTATAGAGAAAGTTTAATTTCTTAAACTTTATGACTAAAATTCACCAAAAATCCTTTTCATTTAATATCAATTAATGCTTGACTAATTATTAATTCCTTTAGATTATTCAACTTAATTTCAATAATGAATGAATAGATGATTTCTATAAAATAAATGATTTTATCAATTATTTTATTTTCAATTTATATTTTTACTATTTTATTATCTACTATTATTTACTATTTTATTATCAATTTGTTTATATCATTATATAATTTGTATGTATCATTTGTATATTAATTGTATTTGTATATATCATATTTGTATATACTATTTTATTTAAAATATATTTGTATCAATGGTAACGAGAACAATATATTTATTCAGTTGCAAAGATTTATTGTTCGAGATTCAAATGATTTACACACAGGCATATATATTTTACAATTTCTTAACAAAACTCACCAACAGGGACGGTTCCGGATTTTTTTGCGTGACGACGGATTGATTCGCCTCCGCGACCGCTCTTAATAGAAGCGACTGCGTGGCGCGTTTCTGCGTTGGTTGCAGCGGCTTCAAGGGTCTAGGGGTGACGATCACTTTGCTCGGCAACCTCGTATCCTCGACGTTTGCGTCATCCGCATCGCTGGACGCCCCTCTGTCCATCTTATCCGGCTGCGATTTCGCAGCCCCGTAACCGAAATGTTGAATTGGAACCTCGTTCGTGGGTTTCGAGCGTTTTCTCTCGATCCTGGCTGATGATGCAGACCTGTTCACGGCGACTATGTGCGACTTCACGGGACCCATCAGCGACTGGTCGTCATTGTCTAGCTCGTCGTCATCCTCTTCTCCCTCTTCATCATCCACTTCGGCGCCAAGATTCATGGACGCGTCGTCCTCGCTGTCGCGAGACTGTCTAATAGCCTTATGCACCGACCTAAAATTGGTCCTCACCGGACCCAGTCTGTCCTTGATATTCTTATTGTTGTTGCCGATCTGCTCTGGATTCCTCGAGTTCCGGTAATCCGTCGTTTCTTGCGACTTTACGGACTGCTTCTGCGTTTTACTATTAATGATACCCGCGATACCCAGACGATCCTTCACGGTACACGTAGTCTTTCTCGTGGCAGACGCATCAGTTTTGGAAGAACCGATATTCGGGATTCTCTCCCTGGATTCTGCCGCGTTTTTGTTCAGTCTCTCGTTCTTGTTGCTCTCTATTCGGCTCCTCACGTCATTCGATCTGGTCGTCAGCTGTTCGTGATGACGCGAGGATTCGCCGTCGCGATTTCGTCGCGAGTTTCGATCGTCCGCTTCGAAGTTTCTGCCGCTCTTGCTGCGCTCGTTGTCGTAACGATGCTTGTCGAATCGCTTCTCCAGCGGACGAGAGCGACTGTTGCCTTCTTTCTCCCTGTAGACCTCGAACTTCTTCCGTGGGGAAACTATGCCGAGCCGGTTCTTCACCGAGACGACCGATGTAATCTTTGGTTTGTTCACGCAGGACTTCAATTTCTTCGAAACTGTGTCTGATGATGACGACGTCTCCTCCTTTTCCTCTTCTTCGGAAGGTTTTGATCGCTTCACCTCGTTGTCCCTCTTCTCGACGCTGTCCTGACGACTACTAGAGGTCTCCAGAGATCTCTTCAAGCTTTTACTATTCGATGTCTCGTTGGATCTCTGATCTGCGGTCTTCAGGGCAGAATTTTCTTCAGAAATCGCGTTTTCGTCGCGCTCGAAACCCTGTTGCAGTCTATTCGAAGAGGCAGACTCTTGATGGGATCCGCTGTGCGTCGACACTTCGTCCGTTCTGTTTTTGTTGCTTTGTACAATGTTCTTCGCGTTTTTCTCCGTCCCCTTGTTGCAACTCTGTTCCGAGTTTTGATTGGAAGATACGGAAGGTTTTACAGTTTGTTGCTTTTGCACAGATTGTGATGGTTTATCATTCTTTGCGTTTTTATCCGAAGACTTGTCCGCAGTTGACTGTTCCACAGTCTGATCCTCCAAAAACGAGGTCGCAGATAACTTTCGTTTCTTTCTCTCCTCCTCCTGCTTCACCACCACTGTAGGTACAAACTCACGGGATGACTTCTTCTTCGCCACAGTGACCTTTTGCAGCTTCTTCAGCACCTGATCGTGCAGCCAGTCTACAAATACAGTTGTGCAGTCTTCTAGGAACAGATTCAGATCATCGTGCATCTGTTGACGGGATTTCTTGTTGACCACCATCACCAATATGTAATCTGGCAGCTCCTCATCGTAGCGCACACCTAATTCATTGAGTTTGGCGCGAATGGCGCTCTGAAAAAATTAAAATAAATTCAATTAACAAAAATAAAACTTATAAAATACATTTGTGCATTTCTAGTTATTTATTATTGAAATATAATTTGATATTTCGCTGAAAAATTCCTTAGATACATGCAGTCAGAAAACACAATTCTTGGAAAAATATTTTTCTTTGCTTCATTATTTTTGCATTCACAGATCGATGCTACATTAATAAATAAATAAATTTCAAAGTTGGATTGTAGATCTAGATGCAAGAATCGGTTTATATCACTTTGAACTCTCCTAAAGAATTCGGTATCATTCAGTGATAATTATATAACGAGAATTTTCGAATCAAATATCATGCTTGAATCTCTGTGCAACAGAGAGAAGATATTTCTTGTCGATTTGTGAAATCATGCAAATTTTTACACGCCAGTTCCCGAATACTCACTCGAAGTTGATTTGTGACCTCGATGCCACGCGTATCCATGATTATACGATATTTATAAAGTGCTGAATTGTCAAACCAAATCGGGACTCAGCGTTCTTAGGTCAGCGCGATCGGCCAAGTCGATAAAACCGACGCAATCATTGACTCAGTATTCATTACAGAACGAAAACATTTTCCGCCATAACTGAACGAAACGTCGTCCTCGCCAGAATTCTCACTTTCACGGCATAAAATAGATCTAACCTAGGTGCGCGAACATCGGTGTATATTGGAAGGGATGTTTCGTCAGTTCGATCTTCATGGTTCCCCCTCCATGAATTTAGCGCGCGAAAAATGATTCGTGGGTTTAATCATATCCTAGATAAGATGAATGAAGCCTAAAAATTTGTCCAGACTTCTAATTCATATATGTATATAATTAAATAAAATTAATATCAATAATTAATTAATCTAATTCATATATGCATAAATTCATGTGTTAATTATATATAAATTAAATTAATTAATTTGTACATATGCGTAAAATAGAATATTTTAGGTATATACTTAATTTACTTAAAAAGGTAATTATTCAGTTTAGCTTATAGAATATTTCGCTTTGCGGGGCAGAGCGACGCTTTTTTCTGCCAGATTCTTTCATTTTAAGCAAAAACGCGTCGAATGAGTGCAAATTTATTGATATATCTCGTGAGGTAGCTAAACTGAATAATTACTTAAAAATTTTAAAAATTAAACATTTCTTTTTTTTCACTCTTGAGAAATTTTTATACATATTTTAAATGTAAAAGAAAACTCTCGAGAAGAGAATAAATTTTGTTGAGAATATTTGACGAGAAAATGTTTCGCTTATGTTTACAAGTTAATCATGCAAGAATTCCAACATTTGCAAGAAATTATTAGAATATATTGTGAAAATAAGGATTTCACAAATGGTTTATTTTTATCTAAATTCACATTCGTTTTTCTTTGGAAAATATTAGGATTTCAAGAGTTGCGTACATACATGGTATATAGTATTATATCAGAATATATGTATCTTTTTGCTTCTTTTATGTAAAATAGTTTCTGATTTGCATCTTTCGTACTTTCGTAAAATTATGTCTTCAAAAATAATGTATAGCAATGCAGTGTGTTTTGTGCATTTATACAATTATTATTGTTTTCTCTCGATAGTTCCTGTTACAATCAATAAAGCGTTATATAATCGTAAGTATTCTGTATTTAATGTCAAATGTCAAACTTCTCAGAATTTATATAATTAATCTAAAATTGCAATAATTCTCACCTCGAGATAATTATAATTCATTCATTATTGAATATATAAAATTTTAAAAATGCTTTACATTTTTCAATATTTATATGATTCAATTTCAATTTAAATAAATCAAACTCAGATGGTCGTATTTAAAAGTTAAAAATGATAATTGCAGAATTAAAACTGTGCGTACATGGAATTAGAAACAATCTCTGTACTTGTTTTTTACTGATATTTCGCTTGTTTTAAACTGATAAAATCCTACGGTAGAAAAAACGAAATAGTAGTATGTAAAAAATTTTCTCGATAAATGTGCTTTAGTATGATGTAAACCACACAAAAATATAATGTTGTAACAATAAAGCAAAAGTATTTTTTAGCAGCTATAGAAATATATCTTTTTCTCTACCAAAGTCATTGGCGTTACATGTATATTTTACATCTTTTAGAGCATTGATAAACTGTGTGCATTTTATCTGCAGTCATAACTTCTTATACCTTTCTAGAAAATTATAGTGCCTTATAACACTATTACATGTCTCTGATATTGCTACGAAATATATTGTTCACAGTGATCCTTGTAAATGCTAAACTGTTACATGTTACTAAGATTATTTTGCGATACAGATTGCTCTCTCAGTGAAAACAAGCGTTAGACACATAAATCATCATCTTTGCAGCATCACTATCTTGCATTAATGCATTTACGATTATCTCTGTAACTTACTTTCAAGAAGAATAAAATTCTAAAAATAGAATCCTATAAAAAAAGAAAAAAAATTTATCAGTTCTAGAAACTATTTCGTTTGGCGGTGTTCTAAAAGAATTTACTGAAGAATCCCTTCTTCTTAATGTTAGAGGATCTCAGGAAGATTTGATCAATATCTTTGAAGACTTTTTCGGCAGATTGGGCAGCATTAATGTAATAATGAACTCCTTGCAGAGCATAATAATCGACAAGTGGTAAAGTTTGCGTGTGATATGTTGCCAATCGTTTTTTCAAAGCCTCCTCATTATCGTCAGATCTCTTGATCAAAGGTTCTCCAGTAATCTGTTAAAAACAAAAAAGAATAAACATCTTGTACTTTTGGCCCCAGGTTTCAATTGAACTTATGTAACTATATAACATTATGTAACATTTTTATGTATACATTTGTCAGTAAAGATAAATGCTATATTATGTTATTTTCTGTGAAGACATACATATTACATAAGTCATATAGAAGTTAATATATTGCTAAGTTTATCTTTTATCTGCACTTCACAAATCTTTACAATCTACTGTATTGTAGACAATTGTATAAAATTCTCTTTTTGTTCAAATTATAACACATAGAAAGTTTGACATTTTTTATGACAATTATTTTTATTACTTACATCATCTTTCATCGGAACTTTGGGGGGAGCAAGTGTCTCGTGATAAGATCTACCACTAGCTGGATGTATCAATCTGCCTGTAATTCTACTGATCAGTAACTTGTCATCGATTCCAAACTCAATCACAGAGTCAAGCTTTGTTTTCCTTTTAGTCAGCATTTCATCGAGCTATATAAAAAAGATTCGTGAGATACGAAGATTCAAGTCTTTTGTTTTAAGAAGTATAAACTTTTTCTTTTTAACTTACCTTTTCTGCTTGAGGCACACTTCTGGGGAATCCATCCAACAAGAAACCATGCTTGCACTCGGGTTTCTCCAGATTGTTCTCAATCATGCTAACTACCAAGTCATCGCTAACCAATTTACCTTCGTCCATTACTTTTTTGATTTGAGTTCCCAGAGTCGAACCGGAATTGACTTCAGCCCTTAACATATCACCTGTAGACAGGTGACATACGCAATATCTCTCTTTGAATAACACCGCCTGAAACAGATGCGTTCAACTGAAAATTCTTACAGCTTATTTGCATATAATTAAGTATTCTAGCATGTGTGTGATTAATATAAAAAATATAATCTGCAATTAAGATATTTCGATTTTATAATTGTCAAAACACTTTCATATAAAGTGAAAAAAGATTAATCTATATCTTTTGCCCATCATTTATACAGTTTAATTACATATTAGAAATGCGAGAAAAGGGAATTTATATAATAGTGATATATTTAGAACAGATTTAAACCGTGCTAGAATAATTTAATAATTAAATTTGACTTTATCAGAGATAAATTACCTAATTTAATCAAAATTAAATTACCTCAGAAAGACATAATAGGTCAAAGAGGAGGGCTAATAAAAAAATACCTGAGTGCCCTTGCCGCTACCAGGTGGTCCCAGTAGAACGGTATTAATTCCGCTGGACGGTGTCTCCAGCTTCGGGACAGCTTCCGTTTGCGGCGGCATGTTTTATTAAGTAGTCAAAAAAGGTAAATTTGTGGAAAATGACCCGTTCCTCGGCTGCTACCAAGGTCGCAGAACACCGTGTCACCACGAATAATAATCGCGCGCGACGTGCCACTGGAACATCCACATCCTCGCGAAGGCACGTGAATGTGTGTTGGGTGCCGCGTGTATATGCGTGTGTTTGTGATCTTTGACCGAGCGATTCGCCTCTCATCTGTCGACCGACTCGAGAAGCAATTTAATTCGCGGCGGGAAATGTTATATATGTATTATAGATGCACATATTATTGTGCTATAATTTTATACACACACATATATATTCAAAATATAATAAAATTGCATTAATGAGAATGCTTATAACAAATTAAACAATAAATTTCAACATAAAGTTAATAAATTATTATATCTTGCAATAAGATAAATATAAAATGCAAAATAATAATGTATCTTAATCTTTTCCAAAACTTTTACAATAAAACGATATATAATATATATATATATATATATATATATATATAAATCACATAAAATTTATCTTATTATTTACTAATTTAATTTTAATTTTTATATTGTTATCCTAAATGATATAATCATTATATTATTGTAATTTACATATATACATAAACTTCAAATTATAATTAAAATACATACTAAAAGAAATGAAAATAATATATAGAATATATAATATAGAATTATGAATAATAATATTATGTCAAATCAACTGTGATAACAGCAATATGAAATACATATTTAAACGATACATGTTCTTAAACACTTTCTTTTCTATATATATATATATATATATATATATATATATATATATATATTACTTTACATACTCATACTCTATAAAAAAATACAAAAAACTTTCAATATTCCTTCGCAAAATTTTCCGCGAGGAAAATCAATTCCAATATTTGGCGAAGGAAATCTATAACAAGATTAATAATAAAATCAGCTGAAAAATTTAATGAGAAATTTAATAAGAACATGTATATGTGAATTATATATGTGAATAATTATTAAAATACAATCACATATAAAGTACCGCTAAAATTGTATGTGCTTATATCTCAAATTAATATTAATAAATTAATATTAATTAATATTATTTCTCAAATTAATATTAATTTTTTCAAACAAAAAAGCGGGTTTGTTAATCGCGACAAGAACGAGAACTTTTTTTCCTGCTCCGTTGAAATTCTCGCGTTTAATGTTCCCGTTTAATATTGCAGATCTCTCATACAAGATTTGACAACTGATGATTGTACGCAAGATGTTTCGGATGAGTTAACAAAATTCTTGCACGCGCTCGAATATACAATTGCATATACAAATTGCAGTCCATTCCCTTTATGAAGACGATGAGATGACGTAACAATTGTAAATGATCATTTCTCGCTATTCACGCCTGTCTCTTCGTGTGCAAATGTATATACATACACACAATCACAAAAAAATAATTAACAATCGAAATGCATATATTCTAAAAAATATTCGCACTTGTTCGCTTCATCTAACGTAATTAAAGAATTATTATAACATACATATTTTTTGTTTAAAGCAAAATCGTTCAACAACATGATTAACTTAAGCTTGAGCAATTTTTTTGCATCCTATATAAAAATATTATTTTCGAGATTCGAGTAGAATTTCTTTCTTACATAAAGCCTTGAAAAAATTTACAATTTATAATTACAAAAATTGTACTGAAAGAGAAGCTCAAAGAACAATTTCGTTCTCCGGGTGTAACGAAGCTCATTAACGTGTTAATTAGAGAGAAAAAGCCAACGATCCTTATTATGATGAGAAATGATCGCGCTAATACATGTACATATATATGTAATGCAAATAGAAGAGATTTCGGCAGCCTCTTTATCACGTGTTATATGCAAAAATAGACTTTACTATCACTCTCTTGCCGACGAGGAACGACAAAAGGAACCGTCCATGAAGAAGATTGCGGTTGAACGTCGGATTCCTCTCTCATGAGTTTTTTTTTAAGATTGCACACACGCAATGAGTGCGTTTATACTCGAAAGCTCTATTAATATTATTATAATTCCACATCTACGGGGTGAGAGATTCACACTCGCAGAAACCTGCTTCTATTTGCTCCGTTAATCGCGGAGGGAAGTATCGCTTCGGAAATTATATATTTTTTTTTATCTCCGAATGAACGCATTATCATATGTATCCTTCAACAGCGGGTATAATTATTGTCTATGTATATGTATATATATATATATTTATAGTTTCTACAAAAAACGCGCCCTGCATGTTTATAAGTATCACTTAGCTTGGTCGCTTAATCGCGATTTTACATACGGATTGAGGGATCGCTCGATCGAGAAAACGAACGACGAAGTGATCATGTAAATGTAACTATTATTTGCGAAAGTGTTCGTAAAGAGAGTGAATGAATGTATGAGTGTATGAGCAGCGTTTCGAGAGAGAGTTACAAATATTTTTTTTCTCTCTCTCTCTCTCTATTGTAAAATAAAATAAAGGTCAACATTTTCGCATTTCACATTTGTGGATGTGAGTTTGCACATCTTTAATATTATTATAATCGCAACATAAAGAGACGCACCGAGAAAACGATCCTTTAAACTTAATATTGCTTATTTAATTTGCATGCGTTTGATTGAAATCTTACGATTAATACAAGGCATACAAATGGATTAATACACGAGGATATATTATAATGTAACTCCAAGTGCGACTAAAAGATCTATGCACATTGATTGTACGAAACGTCATGTTAAGGTCCAACTGTTACTCTATAATTATTAATTGATAATTAAGAATAAACTTAAAATTAGATTATATTTGCTTTTTCAATTAGTTCTAATCTTAGTGTGTAATTGCACGTTTAAAATAATAAAAATATTTTCGGAGATAGAATTTAAATGAATTCGCAATAATTGCAGCGATCCTGGACGAAAAGAAACATAAAAGATTGATTAATAAGTCATAAAAGGAATAAAAATTGCAATGTTTCGAAAACTTGGACGTTACGTATAATGTGCATAAATCTTACAAAGATGTTGAAAATAAAAGTTGCGACGCAATATAGAAATATTAAGACTTGTACATAATTGTATAAACGCAGCATCCCATTAAAAAATTAACTCGTATACACTTCTTTTTCGTTTATAATTATAAAATTGCCGGGATTAAACAGCTTGCAATGCATTGTGTTGTATTTACGATACGCTGTAAATTATTAGTCTGTATCAGCCTGGACCAGCCTAATATAATATATCGATTGTTGCAATTTATATATATATTTCGCAATAATAAATAATTCTCTATTTTTGATAAATATATCTATCTAATAAATATCTAATAAATATCATGTAAAATTGTGCTCTCTCTATAATAATATATAATAAATAATAATACTCGAATTATAAATACCAAAAGCAAGACTCATTAGGCTATACCAAAAGCAAGACTCATAGGCTATATCAAAAGTTGCGACGAAATTATGCATGTCCTTATATATGTATATCGTATAGGAGCGGACATTAATTATAATACGCGTATACGTTGGCGAAAAAAAAAATCATAACGATCGAGATAATCCCTTAAAAATATGTTATCCATACAAATGTTCGGTACAAATGATGCTATCATACATATTATTATATATTATAGTAAAGACTTATGTGAAATTGGTGGGTTACGAAATCCGCTAGAGAGAACTGAGAGATAGCTTATTATTAGTTCTAAAGTTTATTTTAGGTGTGTTAAGATTTATATCGGTATATCGGATATTGCGTGTTATTGTTGGTGTTAACCGTTTAGCCTCCTAGAAAATTTGTATATACGTTGTATACGATTCTCTTAACTTCTCTCCTCCTCTTCCTTCTCTTCCTTCCAGTGTTATTCTTTCGAAACAAATAGTTTACATCATAGTCATCAAATTCATAATAATATCTCAAGCCTATTTGGTCGCAATGACTCGTTAACAATATATATCTAACGTCCTAAGAATGGCGATATATTAATTAAACATTTGTTTTTTTCTGCAATTTTTACAGTTATCAATCCGCAGAAGCATCGATCTCTAACGTTTTTGTATCACACATTTCTCTTGTCTTTGAAGGCTCGAGGGGGATCTATATATTTTTCGATAATCTTTGCAAATATTTTCAAATTCAACCCCGGGAAGCGAAAACACACCTCAACCGTCGTGAACAAAACATCTAAAATACTCTTAAAAGCCCGCGAAACTGCGCTAAATTGTACTATTTTCGATTGTGATGACGATGCATCTAGGACTCTACCCTACTCTAAGCCAACGTATGATGATACATAACTGACGCGATCGACAACGTGTGTCTGACTTACTCGCGACACCAAGCAAGGTATTATATACACCAAGCAAGGATAAGATTGTTTCTTTCGGATCATCTGTGGAACATTATGGACGAAAATGTGTCTCCTACAACGACTCTTATCATAATAACTTTGGAATAATCGCGTACACATAGCCGATATTTGATTACCCGGGTCGTAAGTAAAACCTACATCTCATTCATTAGGTACTCCTTCATGGAGATCCTTAACGAAGTAACCGAACGAGGATACGTTTAACATCAGCAGCGTTCTCTCTATCTCTTTCTCTCTCTTGATTACAATTATGTGCAATTATTGTTATAGAAATTGTCGATACACGATCATGTCTGTGCCTCCATTTTGTGCGTCCGTGCACGTATATATCCCGGCTTAATTCAACGCTACGTTTTGTACAATTCAGTAAACGCTATTCTGCGCTCGCGAATAAAATTCTCGACTGTTCGCAATCGTCGTAGGACGATAAAGCTTTTCATCTGCTATTTCATTCCATCTTCTTCTTAGTATAAAATTCCCGTAAACGTAAAAATCTTATCACTCGTTTAACTTAACGTTTACAAAAGCGTCATTCAAGTATTGCATACTTGTATTATACAAGAAAGATGCAAAATGATGCAACTCATCATCGTGTGTTTGAATGCTGTAAAAGATTTCCAAAAAACCGACTTTGCACCCGCCACATTTAGAACATACTTACCGTTGTCAACAGTAAATGTTTCTCAATACAACTGGCGATCTTAAAGTTGAGATAAGCAAAGGATCTAACACACTAGCAGATTCTCTAGTGTGTTAGTCGCCTGTTTCATATAGCCTCTTGACTATTGACCGACTGCGAACTGCGTGAGGTTTTGCGACTGATCGGTTCCAGGTACGCCGCGGGCGCCCAGCCTTCCATGCCGGTGCCGATCAGTTTTATGAACCACCAGCCGGCACAGCCGACCTTGAGAAGCTCCAAAGTATCACCCTCGCGCATCGTGACCTCCGACTGTCCCACCGCGCAATAATCCGCCAACGCCACGTATCTTCCACCCTAAAAAATAAATATATCTTTATTGCAAGACTGATTCAGAGGCTAAAAAGACGCAAGACATTCAATAAAGATAGCGTTATTGTCAGAGGGAAGGAAAAATGAATGCTGTTTTAGAAAGTCTAAAAAGTTGTTCTAAGCGCTTGAATTAAAGAACGTGAAAGAAGACTCACTGGTGCCGGTCCTGGATTGTCGCCAAAAGCGTCTTCCTCATCCGTATTGCTATTCTCCGAACTCCATGCCACGTCCTCCTCCGTGGATTGCGAGACGTCGGTCATGTGCGAGATAACGCTGTTACCGTCAACGGATAGCGTTCGCAAAGATCCCGAGAGACTGCTTTGAGCTTCCCACGAGATTGTTTGTCGCAACGGCCTTTCGAGAGAGAAGAAGCGAAGATGAAATATACATCGAGAAAAGATTGAAATGCGCACTGTCGTTAAGTTTTAATAGCGATTACGTACTTATGATTGGATTTTCCAAGAGCCGAATTCTGTTTTCCTTTGAGTTCGGCTAACTGTGACATCAGAACGCCCTTGATCTGGCGCACCCAGGACTGTTTAACATCGATGCTGGGCGCTTGTATCGTATGTACCTCAGCTCTGCCCTGCAACCATATCTCGAACCGTCTAGCGTCGCCTTTCACCGACTCCGTCAAACCAATCTGCGACATCTGCAATAACATATTAATTAATAATATATAAATATATATTTTATATTATAATACATATTAATTAATAATATATAAATATATATTTTATATTATAATACATATTAATATATATTAATATATATTATATTATAATAATATATTAATTAATTAATAATATATTAATAATGTATTACGTAAGATCGCGTAAATTTGAGAATCTGCAAAAATATCGAAATATACCTTCAAATATCTTTTAAAATGGTACGTGGCTTTGTTGTGGGCTTGAGGCTTGCTATGCTTACAAAATATCAAAGCCTTCTCGTATAAAAAGATATGCCGTTGAGATGGTTTCAGTCGCAACAGTCGCTCCCGCTTACTGCTGCTCCAAACGCTAAACGAGCCTTGCAACAACAATTCACCCTGTACGCTCAGATCGCCCTGTAAGTAGAAAGAGAAAGACATAAGTAATATAGTAAGAGATAAGATATGATTTACGGTAGAAAGAAAATCATGATGGAAACATGTACTTACTCCGAAACCTGTTATTGCAGTTTGATGCATGCTGTCATTGACGCATTTTAACACGACTAGCATGCAATCAAGCGCCTCTTGCAATTCGGTGCAGCATGAAGGTTCGTCATTGTACTTTAATAAATCCTTTAACAACAACTGGTACTTGGTGATCCGTTGAACGGGCTTGAGAAGGTAGGCAGCAAGCGGCAGTTTGTGACCAAGTTTCTGCTGACAAGCTGCGAGAAACTGCGGTTCGCTCTGTATCTGTTCGCGCAATCTCTCGGATCGCGGAATATTCTGACAATAATAACTGTACAATCTAAAGAATATCTCGCGCTAAAAAAAAATGTATATCAATTAGCATTCTCGAGCAAATGTATAATAACGTATATTTAAAAATATAAATGCTTACTCTCTGAACAAAGCACAAAGCGACGAGCTCAGTATTCGAAATGCAGTTCTCCAAGTCTCTTAGAAACGTTTCACCATGAAAAATATGTATATCCTCTAAATTGCCAAACAATACGTCCGCCTTGCCCACTAGTGCAGCTGGTATCAAATGAGCCATTGTTTCGTTTGTTATTTCCATCTTGTAACCTTTAATGATCGAACCAAGTTCGGTGACGTAGATTCGTTCGGTTTCCACAAGTTCCGCCAAGACGTGACCGCGTTTTAAACGCAAAGCCTCGACGTCTCGAGGCTCGCTTTCCGGTGACGAGGACTCTCCCTCTATAGGGCTCATCTCCATCTTAAATAAAGTCATTTTGCATAGAAAATTTATTCATTTATACTTTATACTTTTTTAAATATTTTATAATTTTAATATTTAATATTTTAATATTTTAATATTTAATATTTTAATATTTTATATTTTAATATTATATTAAAATTAATTAAATTAATTATATTTTATTCAAGTATAAAAATATCATATAATTTGAAATTTTTTCAAATATTATATAAGATTTCACTTATTATATAAGATTACCTTTGGCATGGTATTGGCCTTTTTGAGAACTCTGCTTGGCTTTACAGTTTGGGGCAGTGATTGCAAAGGTTTGACTGGTTCTGGAGTGACGGTTTGTACTGGTTTGGCTGGTTTGATCAATTGCTGTTTTAGTGCCATTATCCTCTTGTCGCACATCAAGGATACATCTTCTATCCTTTGCAGAACCTACGATGAGTCATAATTTCGAATCGAGACGTTTTCGTTGACATTGAGATCAAAATATGTTTCATAAATACGCACTTGCGTGATGAGCGCTTTAGTCTCCGGCATCACGGAATCTTGGAAGATACATCGGGGATGATGAAACTCCTCCGCGGCTTCGATCAACTGCTGCAGCTCTTGAAGCGCTTGATCCGGCGGCGTGGTGCTGTTCTGCGACGCCAGCAATTCTATCCCTCGCGTGCACCAAGTGTTGGCCTGGTTGATTAATAATAAAATAAAATAAAAAATTAATTTTCTAATTGGCGAAAGACGAACAAAGGTAAAGTTGAAAGCTCCAGTTCGGACGTACCTTATCTATACGTTCCATAAGCTCCCGGCATTTCGTCAACATGTGCAATCGTCTTTCCAGTCTCTGACTGAGGATGGTGCAGACTCTCTGCAGCTCCACGCATTTGGGCTCCACGACGTCAGTCGGACACTGATGCCTGCCGGACAATAGCTGTTGACCAGCGGATATCACCTCTTCCGCGCGATCTATGTCTCCCTATAAACATACGCAATTATACTTATGCACGATAACGCGATTAGACGTATCGGTATATAAATGAATGAAGATGCTACGAACAATCATGGCATTTGTGTTTTCATAGTCTCATTAAATCGTCTAGAAAGGAAACCTCGTAAAGAAAATACACTATTATTGCGTGCAGTGCAGAGAGAGAGAGCGAAAAATCATAATGATAATCATTCGCAAAAATTCGTAAAAATTCACCATGCCATTATCGGACATGAATCAAACCTCCATCGTTCTTTCGATGACATATGCGTGCATTTCAACTAAAAGAGATAAGAAAAAAAGGAAAATAGCGTATTAGCTTGAATAGTATAAACAACGTATAATAGAGAATTTTAATTCAATGTATATAGTGCCTACGAAAAACTTGTCGAAAAGTAACGTTTTCTATTTGTCTCCAAGACACGGTAAATATAAGACTGATTGTGAGATATGTACGTGTAAATGCTAAGATATATAATATTTCAAAATTATACTGTGTCTTAAAAAATGTTAACTCTATCACAGAATATATATATGTATTTTGTTAAGTGGACTGCTTACCAAGACCCAAATCCACATGGTATGCAACAAATAGGACTATCGACAAAATGAGGAAAGCGGTGCAAAGTAACATTTGTGCATAATGTGCATTATATATGTTACTGCTTATGATCACGTTCAAACCAGAATTTATATATGTATAAACATATGATGGAAGATATTTAAATGACAATTATATATAGGTATATTTCCGACATGATCAATGATAGCATGTTTACTTTGTTAGTTAAAGTTTATGTAATAAGATGAAAAATAGTCTCCTGATAAAATTATACTGGTTTGAATATTCTGGTGCTTTGAGTGCAATCTGTATACATTCTCAAACATAAAATTATGCAATATTGTCAAGTTGCTTTCACTAATTGATCATTTTCGTACAATGGGTCTATAAACTTTACATTTCAGTGATATAAGCGACTATTCTCTGCATAGAATTTATCATGTAATTTTTATCTTTGTAACTTTTTTATGTTATTTTAAAATACTATTGACTTTTGTTAGATATCTTATCAGAAAAATAATCCAGCACGTTAAATATGATGATAAATTGTCGTATTTTGTCACAAATTTACTAATTAAAAGTGCCACATACTCTGCATATTCGTTGAAATGCCGATGTGTCGTGCAGTAACTGCTCCACTCGCACTTGAGTCTCGCCGACCTCCGTCATTTCTTCCACTGTCTTTAGATGCTGATCTAACGTCGCTTGTAATTCCCGGAAATCTTGCTCAAATTGTCTCAGTGCCAAACAATGTCTCAAACGTGAGCTATGATGTGACCAAAACAAGTCGAAGGTTCTCTCGGTTTCCTCCAACTGGACAAGTAGCCTAAAGTTGAAGAATTAAAGCGTTAGAAAATTATATACGCGGCAGACACGTGATAAATTTCTTATTTCAATATTTTTATATTAACGAAACAAATGACTTCTAACAAACGTAACAAGATTAATCATTTTATTACGTTTATATTATATCAATTATAGAATTCTTCTCGCGCTACCTTTCTACTGCTGCAACATTTCCCAATCTATCGGCCGTTCCTTTTCCAGTTAGCTGCCGCACACTATCCAGAAGAGCTTCTCCATGCCTGGCAGCGCTAAGTATCTCTTCTTTTAACTCATTATACTCAGCCTGTTGCTGAGACAATAGCGTGGTCGTAGCGATAGTATTGTTAGGAAACTCCACTTCAGCCAAACGTCGCGTGAAAGAGTCTAACGCGAGGGATACGTCCTGCGTCATTGATGAAAACTTCTCCAGACTCTGCATAAAGAAAGATAAAAAAAGATATTTATTAATACAGACAGAATGGAAAAGCTAATTTCATATATATTAATATCGCTAAACTTGTATTTACAATTCTATTTTGTATCCAAGTGTGATGACAATATGGTAAATTGCCGCCGAGCGGCTCAGTGAGCTGATCTTTCTCTATAAACTCGTAAAGCTCGATGATGTTAGCCAAGAATATAACTCTAAACTTGAAATCCTCTCGAAACAGTTTATTCGACACCTCCGAAATGGCTTTCTGTAAAAATCCGGCAGGTCGCAACACATATACTACGTGCACTAGACCAGGGAAAAATGCCTGAAATAAAGATACAGAATTTATAGTAACAATTATTTATATATTATTGTTAAGTAACGCAGTTTTATAAAGTGATAATTAGTGATTGTAATTATATGTGTTGAATTCACTTACAGAAATTTTCAGAAGCACCGTTTTCACAGAGTTCCACTTATCATTCCTTCGATCAATTATCAAATGAAATCCAAGATCAGCTTCTTGCAACCTAAACATTAATAATATAATTTAATAAGAAAATTAATATTTGTTTTTTTATTGCATAAAAGAAATACGTATATTAATTAATAATTAAAATGTTATAGGCTTACGTTGGCACAGAAGTAAGATATAACATGAGACGTTGATAGTCCAAGTCAGTCGAATTATGAAAATTGCCATTGTCTGGAAATGTAATTATAGGACATCCCTCTCGCGTTTTTCCTCCTGCAAAAGATGTATAAAAGAGACCATTTAACAAAATTTAAATCTTAAAAATGGATTTCCAAATGTAACTTGTAAGACTAAATATTTACCCGCAATAATAGCATATTGTGCCTGGAGAAGGTCTGCAACGTCTCGAACTGCCAAGTCTCCATTTTCTATCTCGCCTGTCATACTCTCTACATCTTCTGTAAAATTCAAAATATTGTCTTTTATTATTATATATATTTCCATTTTTTTAAATATATTTTTTGTTACAATATATTATTTATGAAGCATATTGCCCAAAATAGTTACGACACATCTTATTTAATATTAAAATTAAATAAATATATATATATCTTAATATTAAAATTATTTATATATATATAGACACTTGCACAATTAGAAATTAAATAAGTATCTCTATTTATTCTGTTATAATTATATATTTAAATATGTTTACACAACACACAACACATTACACAGACATTATATGCACATTATATACATACAATTATATGTTTAAAAAAGTTCTTTGGCATACTTTTATATAATATAATAAGTACAATTTTATTTACCATATATTTAATTTTTGAAAATTAAAATACTAAAGGCCGCACTGCCTCATTATTGAGAAAAATAATACATTTTAGGAGATATCACAGTATTATTTAATTAGAAAACTTTAGTGATCTAAAGATTTTGTTTGACAACCTCTTACGCAATGTTTACTGTGAACGTACGGTTCACGGTCAGATCTCACTGGTGTACTGAATGCAAGTACCTGATCAGAGGTTGCACTCACATGACCTTGCTGATGCCACCAACTGAAACAGTTCCCTACAGTACCCACAATATTGCTGATATAACTGTAAATCAAGAGGCTCTCAAACGGGAGAACATAAACTTAATTAATACAAAGAATCTTGAAAGACAAGATTGTTAATTTCTGTGTTGATATGTCCTAAAAAGCTTCCAATCTCTTACAACAATTTAATATATAATATATACCTCTCTCATGCTTATTCGTATTAGAAACAAAATTTTTTTATATAGACGTTATTAGAGAAGAAAATATGAAGAGAGAGAGAAATTTATCATAAATTATTTTTCAGCATTACGTACTTTGAAGCAAATATTGGATTTATATATATTTATAATTAGTAAACTTTTGTACAAGTTATTCAATACTCGATCTTACAATTTGTCTAATAATTGATTTGTCTGACTTGAAGTGTTTTTTTTTTAAGAATAAAAATTAAACATTCTCTCTCTCTTATTTACATGTACATGCTACAAATAAAAGATATAAATTATACATAATATTTATGCGTTAAAAGCAATCATATAGAAAGCGTTTGTATTGAGAAGCACTGTTGCTGCTACCATAGTTACTTATGATTTCCATGTCTGGAATTCAAGGAAGATAAGAAATATTGAGATTCTTTGCTTTTGGATATCAGGTTATTGAACTCTGTATAAAAAGTCTGTATGAAAACGCAGATTCTATAACTATAGTTTTTTTAAATATATACCTTATTATATAAAAAATAATATTTGATTATAAAAACAGCTGCCCAAACAGCTAAGAAATTTCAATATTTCCTAAATTTTTAGAATTAATTTGGCAGATTATAACAAAGTATTTTATAATATAAGTTGTAAGTTTTTCTTTTCATAAGTATTTCGCAAATTTATATACTTTTAAAATATATTTTAATACATTTTTTTTATGTTACTGTATTTTCATGGATTATAACGATATATTTTTATTTTGAATCTTTTGCGACTTTTAATAACAGAGTAAGAAAATAAAAATGTAAAGAAAAGAAATGGAATTTTCAGAGATTTATATTAAAAAAATATTTGTTTAACAGATATAATATTAATATTCTCTCGTTATTAACAAGAATCTATGACCATTCAACTAAATGCTTTTTATTGATCAATATAGGAATACTTTGTGCGATTTGTTATTATATCCAAACTTTAAAGGCATTATAACTTACTCAATTTACTATATAACTGAATAACAAAAGATATATACTTTTACTATATCAAATAACATACGATTATATATATATGTAATAATTACGTTTTGTCTGTGTCTTTTAGAAGATTACCATGTATATATATTTTTTATATACATTTATAAAATATTCTTATTGTGACTTTTTCGAACAATAACAAATATCTAACGCGTGCAATATATTACTGTACTCTCGATTTAGGACCGAGATATGAGAAAAAAATTACTGAGAAATTAGAGCCTTACAACATAGGCGCATATATCACATTCACATATACATACATACAATATACGTACAATTTGCTATGATATAATATGTAGCTATTTTTTTCTCTCTCATGCAATCGTCTAGTTTATGTTCGTTCTCGATAATGTGATAGCGGGTCTGTTAACTACCAGCCCGCGCGTAGTAACTTGATAACTCACGCCGTCCTGTAATTTACTGATAGGCGTTAGCACATAGGTCTCGTTCTGTCCTAAACCGTGAGTTATCACCAATGGCAATATTGTGCAACCTTTCATCTGCAGTTCCGACTTTGATGACTTCTGTTGACCCGTGTCATCCCTCGCATCGGGTTCCGTCTGACAATGACTCTGCGTCGTCTGATTTCTCACGATGAATTCCAGCTTGGCGAACTTCACTTGCGGAAACTGCACCTTCATGAATCGCCGAAACGTCGAGTAGCCCATGCTCTTGACGTCGGGTGATAATTTCTTGCAATACTTTGTGTACAGATCGTGCACAGTTTTCCGCGTGATGTCCGGCGACAGATGTAGCGGCGCGTTCTTAGCGAGCTTGGTCTTCTGCTTGGCCTCCTGCACCTCGATAAAGTTCTTCAGAAATTCCGTCGCGATCTTATATATGTCCAGGGAGAACGTGTTGTGCGGGATCTTCCCGTGATTCCCGTGTACACGTGGCGTTACGCCGTGCGTCATCAGATGCTTCCGGATTCGCTTGATCTGATAATGCGTGCAATTCTCCAGGTACAGGAACGCATCCAAGCACACTCTTCGACCCTGATAGACGTAATGCGCGCGTAATCTACGTCGTTCTGTGTGCCGAGCGGTTTGATAAGGATCCGTCAGGCATGCCATTGTCACCCCCATTAAATACATGTCGTGCTCGGCCTTGGTCAACTCTGCAATGTTCAGTCTGTGTCGATAAACCACCTCGGGATTTAGATTCTTGAAGCATTGATCGTCGACACACTCGCAGCCTCTTTTGAAACGTTCCAATACCTGCGCTGGACTATCCTCCAATTTTGTGGGAACATAACTTGGCTGACCAACACTTCGAGCTTTTTTCGACTTGACTCTTGCAATGGATCTTTTTGGCTTAACATTAGACACGTTCTTGCAATCTTCATGTTTCTGTAATAGAAAAAAGAATTAATGTTCAGTGCATATTAAAAAAAATGGTAGAAAATTATTTAATGCAATTAAATCTAAAGTATACATCCGTATATTTAATAAATTGTAACAAAATATCAATGCATATATATATATATATATATATATATATAAGATTTTTATTTAAAAAAATAAAAATAATATATATAAAAATGTAAATGCAATATATATAATATAGAATTTTTTAAATATATGATAAATATAGAATATTACCTTCTCTATATTTGTTGCCTCCGACTCCTTTTTTACTTTATTTTTATCAGCAATAATAGTTTGCGCATTAGATATTGCTAATACTTTCACTTCACATTTTTCTTCTATCGTTGGCTCCATGTTGCGTCTCAATTTGTACAACACACAGCTTTTCTGTCATCCTGTTGTAACAAGATTTTATATCTCAAAATAATTATAACTTTCCAATAATTATTCAAAACAATTACAACTTTCAATAGCAATAAATTCTAGAGATTAAGTGGATTCAAAAGATATGTGAATGTGTTATAAGATTTAAACTTATTTTTTTAAAGAGATCATTTTTTACATGCTTGTTTAAAGGTGACTTCTCTTTCAATCGCACCGCGTTTTTAATCGCACTTTCTGCACTTTGCTTTCTTTCTCTTCCCAAAAAGCCAAGAATATACATGAATATTTCATGTTTCATTTTGAATGAAGAAAAGAGCAATAAATATACACAGTTGACGTTGAGAAAAAATATATTTATTCCTTTCTATTTATATACGCTTTTTTCGCATTTATATAAGACGAGAAATAAGCGCAATCCTCAGGATTCAAAGCAGAAGAGAAGGAAGAGGGAGAAACATCGTTCACAGAAAGTGCAGCTGACAAGAGAGAAGAGAGAAGTAGGGGACCTAAGGTCGAGAATCGCTGATCGCGCCCCTCGGTCACCAACTCTCATCTCTAAGGCCAGCCTTGTCAACATTCCTACTCACCGTAGTTTGATCGTCTGTCACGAGCCCCCCAGCTGGAGCGAGTTCTCTCACGGTTCAACGAACGTCACGTCGACGGGACGACACCCTCGCAAGCCCGATCTCGCAGCTGATCGCGATAAATCGTGCTGTATTCACCAGCCAACACTCCCGACGATATGGCGAACGACTAGTTCGTGTTATTGTGTATAGAGGCGACGGCGACTCTCTCAGGACCGTAAAACGCAAAAAGGCACCCAGCTTTTGTCGCGCCACAAAAAAAGCACTCGAGAGGGGCAGGGGAAGGGCTGTTCTCTTCAGATTTGTCTCGAAAAATGTCTAATTATGTGTACTTGCATTTAGAAATTTTATAAATTGTAATAAAATCTTTCGTTTTTATAGTAGCAAAAAAAATGCGCCGAAGAATTTTATTCATGCTCTACGTCAAAATAAAAAAAAAAAATAAAAAAATTTAATTAATAATTCGATCGTATATGAATTAAATTTGTTTATCTTATTGATAGTTCTTCATCTAATCTAAGAAATTTTAATATAAATGAATCAAATTCACGCGTATTTTATTTATTTATAAACACTAGAGGAAATATTATGCGCAGTTAATTAAATTTTCTTACAATTGATTTTTCAAAATAGATTAATATAATAAAAATGATTCATTCATATATTGATTAAATTTTTCTATTGATAGTTCTGTCTAATCTAAGAAAATTTAATATAAATATAAATGAATAAAAAATTCATGCATATTTTACTTTTCTAAAGAAACATGAGAGAGAAAAACTGTTTAAGTCATTAATTATAATAATTAAATTATCTTACAATTAATTTTTTAACACAGAAAATATAAATAATCAATATGATAAATAATTCATTCACATATTGATTAAATATTTTTCTATCTTATTGATAGTTCTGTGTTTATAATCTAACAATAAGAAAATTTAATATAAATGAATAAAAAATGTATGTATATTTTATTTACTCAAAAAAACACGAGGGAAAAAAATATGCAGTCCTTATAATTATTACAATTAAATTTTCTAGAGAGATAAAATACACGAGAAAATTATTAATAAAATAGAAAATAAAAGATATAATGTTATGTATAAAAAATAATACATATAACATCGATAAATGTATTTGTTCAATAAGAATCGTTATGCGTAAAATGTACAAAATATGTACCAACGATTTACTAGCGAGAATGTTAGGTCGGAAAAAAAATTCAACAACTTCGATATAGCGGAAAAAAAAGAACTTCCGGATTCTCCCTCTCTGCGCTCGTGTCCGAGCGGAGACGGAAGTAGGTATGCGGATTATTGATTGATGGAAGGGCGCGGATACAGCCCTGGGGTGCTCTCCCCGACGACGAGCAAGGAGCGAGCGAGGGGAAGAGCACCCGAGACCTCAAACAAGCACAATACACAACACCAGGAGCACGCTCCAAATAGCATAACGTCGCGCACGTGAAAAGGGCCGATAGCGGACGCGTTTAAGTCGAGCGAAGAGAGATTAGAATCCCTTAATTTGTGCAAATTAGAGATGACCTACAGAATTTCCCATCTACGATAAAGTTTCGCGCGTGTTAGATTGAATTAACTAATGCGCAGTTAATTAAATTTTCTTACAATTAATTTATCAAAATAGATTATATATTGATTAAATTTTTCTATCTTATTGATAGAGAGTTCTGTGTCTAATCTAACAATAAAAAAATTTAATATAAATATAAATAAATAAAAAATTCAGGAATATTTTACTTACTCGAGAAATACGAGAAAGAAAAACTATTTTTTAGTCATTAATTATAATTAAATTATCTTACAATTAATTTTTCAACACAGAAAATATAAATAATCAATATGATAAATGATTCACTCATATATTGATTAAATTTGTCTATCTTATTGATAGAGTTCATCTGTATATAATCTAACAATAAGAAAATTAAATATGAATAAAAAATTTATGTATATTTTATTTACTCAAAAAACACGAAGGAAAGAAAATATGCAGTCTCTCATTAATAATTAAAATTAAATTTTCTAGAAAGATAATACACGTGAAAATTTTTATAATAAAATAGAAAATAGAAGATATAATGTTATGTATAAAAAATACACAAATAACATCGATAAATATATTAAATTAGGAGAATTTTTTTGCGTAAATTATTTAAAGCTTCGAAATACATAAAAGCGTAATTAAGACTAAGGACGAAGGAAAGCAAATCTTATAAGGCCGTTCTATACAAACGACTTTATCGTACATAAATCTCCTTATAAGTTTTAAGGTCGTAAAAATGTAGCGGGAACGAATTGGCGCGGCTACCGTAATACCGTAACTTATCGCAAACGTCCTATAAAACGCGTAATGTTCGCTGTTCCGCACCTATACGATTGTTTTTCACGTCACGAAATATATAGTTCGCTTTAAATTAAAATGGCAAATATGTAGACGCTTTTTACTTTCGTATATTTGTATACTTTTGCACGAGAATAGATATTTTTTTAAACGACGCAGTCATTGCGTTTAACATAAAAAATATTTGCATTTACTTAACAGTAGAAAATATACAGTAGTAAAATATATAAAAAATATATATATTTTTTTTATATCTTATATATATATACAGAGAGAATTTTCTCTTAAAATTTGCCCTGAAAATCATGGTAATCGTGAGACAATATATATGGTAAGGAAAGAATTTTATGAGAATTTCTTTGATTAATATTTATCACAATAAAAATAATAATATCTAATTACAATAAAATATAAAATATAATATAAAATATATTTGATTAATTTTACCATGCAGTTTAGTAAAATTAATCAAACATGTTTTATATTCTATTGTGATAGATATTATTATTTTTATTGTGATAAATATTAATCAGAGAAATTCTCATAAAATTCTTTCCATATCATATTGTCTCACGATTACCATGATTTTCAGGGTAAATTCTAAGAGAAAATTCTCTCAGTGTATAATATTATCTTATATATTTTATGTATTAGATATTTTATAATAATTAATGTTAATAGAATGTGTGTGTAGTGATATATACATATACATATACCGGGTGTCCCATTTTAAAGGACCCACTTAAATATCTCAGAAACACTGCGTTAAATCAAAAAATGTTTCCTACAAAAGTTGTAGGGTTTCGAGGGGGACATAAAATAGTAATATTCATATGACCTTGGGCGGCGCCTCCAAGTGAAGGTGAGAATGAATTTTTTAAATGGAAACCCATATTTTTTATTATAACATCTTTTTCTACTAATTAATTTGAACAACTTTTATCTGAAGCATTTTTTTATTTTCCTAATATTTTTTCTTCTTTTCAAAATTCATTCTCACCTTCATTTGACCTTGGAGACGCCGCCCAAGGTCATATGAATATTACTATGTTATGTCCCCCTCGAAACCCTACAACTTTTGTAGGAAACATTCTTCGATTTAACGCAGTGTTTCTGACAATGAGATATTTGAGTGGGTCCTTTAAAATGGGACACTTGGTATATATTTTTTTAATAAGATATATATGTATACTATATATATAAGATATATATGTATACTATATATATAATTATATTTAATTTTATAATATATATATTGTATATGTATATTATCACACATTCTACTAACACTATGAAAAATAATATAAGCTGTAAAATAGATGCGATAAATGTACTGAAGACAGTGGCCTAGTTTACACCGATCGTTTGATACGCGTATCAATTAAATAGTAAATAACTAGTAAGTTGATTCAGTTATTGGCTGATCAACTCAAATTCACTATTTGATACGCGTATCAAGTGCTCGATGTAAATTAGGCCGATATCTCTCTCTCGATAACAGGTTTAAGAATATGCAAATAATATTCCGTTGCGATAACGCGCATAGAGTTTCTACGCTAAAAGACTGACAACAATGTGAAAATTGTATGTATGATCAATGCGATTCAAACCTTTGCATTTGGTGGAGCAGTGTTGATGGCAGGGACAATTGCAGCTATGCAGCGACTTTCGGCGGAGAATCATCTTGGTTTGCCTGTCGCTCCGGTTGGTCCGATACTTATCGTATTGTTGCGGAACGTTGCAAACTTGTTAACAATGGAACGCTGTACAATCAACACACCGCCACGACGAAGAGAGGCTCATCGATCAGGCTACAGCTCACTCCACAAGTTGACTTAAATCATTGTTCATTTCATTCGGTTTCAACTTTTCCCCTCCTTGTGTATTTAACGCACGTCACTATTGTAACGAAAAGTTGAATTGCAATGTACAGAGCATTTCGCTTGCCCAATATTTGCTTTATTTTCAAGAAATTATCTGATATATAATATCCAATTTTTCTTTAACGTAAATGAATAGTTAATTAAATATTTCTTGCCGTGGATTTCAAACAATTTAAGAAGGGCCACAAATTAATAATAACTTTATCATACACAGAGAGATTTTTTCTCTTAGAATTTACCCTGAAAATCATGGTAATCGTGGGACAATATGGTATGGAAAGAATTTTATGAGAATTTCTTTGATTAATATTTATCACAATAAAAATAATAATATCTAGTATAAAAAAAATCTAGTATAATAAAATATAAAATATGTTTGATTAATTTTGCTATGCAGTTTAGTATTCCATGTCTCCGATTACCATGATTTTCAGAGTAAATTCTAATTGTAAGAGAAAATTCTTTCAGTGTACTTAAATTTAAATTTCACTATTATATATTCGATAGAAATACTATTATATTATATAGAAAGAAGTAATAGAAATATAATATAAAGAATATTGAAATATAAAAAATTATTTAATTAAATTTACACTTTATTTTAATTTATTGTAAAAACTTTGTATTTTCAATACAAGTTTCAATAGTTAATTAAATATTTTCTGCCACTGTTTTCAAGCAATTTGACAAGAGTCATGAATTAATAATAACTTTACAATCGTATTTTAATTCAAATTTCACTATGATTCGAGAGAAATACACTATTATATTATATAAAAAAAGAAGTTATTAAAATATAATATATATAAAGAATTTTAATATAAAAAATTATTTAATCAGAATTTACACTTTATTTTAATTTATTGTGAAAACTTTGCATTTTTAAGTTCTCGAAAAGTGGAACTACTCTGTACATCATCGCATCAACGTTATGCAATGCAAAATTGGTACACGATACTGCAAGTAACTCTGACTCGATCGATGCGACGAACAAAATTCGCTGGTAGCAAAAGTTCGTTCGCAGAATTATTGCCACGTCGTAATTAAACGTTGCGCGATAATATCGGTTATTTGAACCGATGCTATCGCAAGCGAAATGAGAACTTCTCTAGAGGCAGTTTCAACTCTCTGACGGGAGGCAAAAGTTCTTCTTGGAAGTGCAAACGCATTCTCGGATTAAACGCATTCTTTGTCTTATTGTTAGACATAAAGTCTCGATTTTCTCGACCCACCTTGTATATTGGCGAGTCAACAACAGCTGATGATTAGTTTCCTATATTGTCAATTGCGACACACGTTTTTTTATCTTCAACTTAAACGTACCATTACGACAACTCATTGTCAACAACGTTCTTGAAATGTTTTATTCGAACGTACAAAAAATGCAATATTTTATATTTTATATAAAATATTTGTTATATAATATAAAATATTATATAGAAAATATTTTCATTAATATATTGATTAATATAAAATATTATATTTTATAAAAAATATTTTGTATAAAATAGCGTACAAAGAATGCGTTTAATATTTAATATTTTATATAAAACGATAAAATATTATAAACTATTATATTATAAAATAATATTTTTCTCTTTTCTTTTAAATAAATATTTGTAGAATAAATACCATTAGAATAAAGATATTTGTGTGCGATTACTTAATAGAATATAATAATTCATTTAAAAAATGCAGAGAAAATTTAACTATATTCTGTTCTATTTTAATAATAATATACAGTTAAAAAACTTCTTTGAAACGTTAACGCAATAGATGCAAAATATATTACAACTGTATTCATGGAGTCGCTATTTTCAAATTCTTCTAATTATACATCTTATTATGTGTCATTATTCGGCGATATTAATGTCTCGTAGCACATATTCGAAATTTCTGGCTTCTCCGATAAGACAATAGGGCACGTTATCGCCGTTCTCTATTTACGGTCAATTACGTCTCTCTATATGTCCCGGTGCATACACACAAGACGGCGAACGTTGTCTCACGTGTTTCACGCTCACGGGGATGTATCAGTCACGTTGCACACGATTGCATGCTATATGAGCTATGCAGGAGAGCTTCATCAAAGTTGCATGAGGGTTCTTTTTGATCGATACCAATGTACTCGCGTCCGGCAACCCTTTCGCGAAGGGACGCCTACGCGTTAATAAATCCTTTGTTGTTCAGAGAATAGTCGCACAACAAATAGCTTTAAATTAACAATCGATATTAACTTAATTCACGACAAATCAATTTGGTATGAACTTAAGCGATAATCAAGATATTACTACTCCAAAGTTATTATTTAATATCCCTAATTGTGCCATAATTTTTTGATCGGTGATTTTTATTTATAGAAAGAACACAATCAATATTAAATTAATTTACAAATTAATTTTATGAATGTTACTTGAGTAAGTATCAAGGTATTACCATTTGAAAATTACTAATATTCCTAATTGTGTTATAATTTTTTGATCGGTTTTTATTATAAAAGAAACAATCAATATTAAATTAATGGTATGAACGTTAGTTGAATAAGAATCAAGATATTACTCTATTTGAAAATTATTATTTAATATTCCTAATTGTGTTATAATTTTTTGATCGATGGTTTCTTTAACAGAAAACAGGAACAATCGGTGTTAAATTAATTCATGACAAATCAATTTTGTATATGTGATTAATGAACTTAAGTGATAATCAAGATATTATTACTCCAAAGTTATTATTTAATATCCCTAATGTACCAAAATTTTTTAATCGGTGATTTTTATTTATAGAAGGAACAATCAATATTAAATTAATTTACGACAAATTAATTTTATGAACATTACACTTCAGTAAGAATCAAGATATTATCATTTAAAAATTACTATCCAATATCCCTAATTGTGTTATAATTTTTTGATCGGTTTTTATTATAGAAGAAACAATCAATATTAAATACTCAATATTAAATACATTAAATACAATATTAAATTAATTGTATGAACGTTAGTTGAGTAAGAATCAAGATATTACTATTTGAAAATTATTTAATATTCTTAATTGCGTTATTTTTTTTTGATCGATGATTTTTTAATAGAAAGAAGGAACAATCAATGTTAAATTAATTTACGACACATCAATTTTATGAACTTGAGTTAGACTCAAGATATTACTATTTGAAAATTATTATTTAATATCTCTAATTGTATAATTTTTTGATCGGTATCACAGAGAGAATTTTCGAATTTACCCTGAAAATCATGTGGTAATCGTGAGACAATATGGTATGGAAAGAATTTTTAAAATGTGTTTGATTAATTTTACCATACTTTTAGTAAATTTTACTATACTTTTAGTAAAATTAATCAAACATATTTTATATTTTATTGTGATAGATATTTATCACAATAAAATTCTTTCCATACTATATTGTCCCATGATTTTCAGAGTAATTTTTAAAAGAAAATTCTCTCTGTAAATAGTTTATTATAGGGGTTTATTATAAGGGAAGGACGATCGATGAAATTCTTAAAGGAATATTGAAAACATACATCGCATTTACCGCGATATTTCCGGCCATCCCTTTATCGCGCCCGCGATATTTTCCGGAGAATTCTTATCACACTATGGGAGATTTAACTTTTATCACGCTTGGAAGATTTGACGGTCGATTTGCTTCGCGAGAATTATTACTTTGCTGAATAATTCGCCACGGCCTGCAATTATGTATCACGCAAATTTAGCTCAACCGTCCGTTCATTTGCACGATATACCACTCACATCACGCGGACATTTCGCTCCTATTGTATATAGTATATATATTTATACTGGAACTAATCTCGTGTCCTATATACTTGATAAGCCGTCGTGTTATCAGCCACAAAACGATGTTTGGTGGTCAATACCTAAAAACGAGTTTGCCGACAATACTATACAGTTCGTTTCATAATGGATATGGATATATAAAGTTACCACGTAAATATGGATCATATCAGTATTTATGTTATATATATAAAAATTTCTGTAAGAAATAGATATATGTATATCATGGATAAAAAATTATCACCTTGAAATTTTATACAAAGGAAATTTTTATAAGTCTAATTTAAAATATTTTTTTTCTCAAATTATAATTAATACTAAATCTTAATTTATTAAATTATGATTAATAACTTTTAAATCAGATATTATCAACGATTTTATATAGTCAAAATTTTTATAAGTCCAAATATAATTAATAAATCTTAATCTATTAAATTATAATAAATATCTTTTAAATCATATATTATATTAACTAAAAAAACAAATGTATTCCTCTTTGATACCGACTACATGCTATATAATATAAAAATCGAAATCCAATATCGTTATACATAAAATTATATTTATATAATTTGAATATAATTATATGCATATAATTTTTGTAATAAATTTGTTAATAGCTTATTTTATATATAATATAAAATAAATATTTATATATTATATTTTATATATAATATAATATAAAATAAAAACCTTTGAAACGTGATACCTATTCTTTCTAAAACCAGCATCGCAGAGTTAACATCCACAAAAACTGTTATGATTCTACAATATATGCTATACCCGCTATATGATACATAAAAGTTTGCAAATAATATGACGAACGCATATGACGTGGGAATCATTCTCTTTCGTACGTGATTTCCATTGATTATAATCTTTTCTTATATACCTGGGTACCATTATACACTTCATAAGCTTGCTTCCGCGACACTTTTCCCACGAAATCCCGCGTGCTGCCAGATCACATATCATGCTCCCGTTAAATCACCAACACACACGGTGAGCCTCCCGCTAGAGTATTTTTTTCGCGTGTAAAAAATTCTCGCCGACCGCGAAAATACTACATATATAGCAAGATATCGCAACAATGCAGTCCACTTGACTCGCAGGTCTATTTTCGTCCAAGTATAACCCCTAGCTCCTAAGCCAATAACTCCATCACCGCGCGAATATTATGCACCCGCACGATATATATACACACAAATGCATACATATACGCGCCGGCGTACGTGCAAGATTATATGCACCGTTCGTTCGCGAATAATGTATATATTAAAAAAGAGCGGAAGTATCGGCGTTTTTTAACCGGCGTTTTTCGCATCTCGGACGACTTTTCGGCGACCGAGAGAAAAGAATGGAGACGCGAGCGGCTTCTCGCGCACGCACACACCCGTTGACAGACACTCCGCGTGTGATCGATAGAATCGCACGCCGTCGCCGGCGACTCCGCCCCTCTCCCCCTTCTCCACTATTACATAGACCCGCGATACACCCGCGTCACGTCGTCACGCACTTGTGCATGTACTTTGCGCAGTTGCGTACGCGAGGAGTCGGAGTTGCAGTCGTGCTTCGCGAGCCTCGAGACCGATCACGAGGCGAAATCCAGGAAATGCGAGACGCTATGAGAGGAACTCCGTGACGCTACGTCGTCGTCGCGACGGAGCCGCGGGTGACGTCGCCGCAGGGACGAATGGGATTTTCCTAGGAACCCGGGGGAATAATATCAAGCTCGCAAAGTGTAAAAGAAAAGGTAGCGAGAAAAATTGATCCTTATTAATTAATCGTTGATATATTATATCATTGTGCTTTACGCTGCGTTGAATTTTCGATATTGACAGGTGTAATTCTACCTGACGAGAGTCGACAACCATTCCTGATACCTGATACGGTCCTGAGAGGCGTCGGAGGGGCAGGATGAGGGAGATCTACCAATGGCGAACGAGTCGGGTCGACGAATAGGGGGGCGAGCGCACGTGACTCGCAGCGTGTCGCGCTGTCAAAATAGGGCGCGATCTCAGACCTTGCCCACAATAGAGAAAATATTAGGAATAGGGATAAATATTAAGCATTAGGCCTATTGCACAATACAAAAGTATAGGCAATAAAAATAGAAAATAAAAATACCCATGCATCAGCAGAAGCAGATAGATATTAGGGGATAACAATATATATTCCCTCGCTTCTATTGATGAATATTTTTTATTTCTTGTTCTTATTGCTTGTACTTTTGTATTGTGCAGTAAGCCTAATATTTATTCCTATTCCTAATATTTTTTCTATTATGCGCAGGGCCTTATCCGCACGAATTTCAGATCTCTTTCTCCCGATAATCTCGAGATTCTTTTTTTTTTTTTCTTTCCATCAAAGTGTATTGGAATATAAATGAATAAATTATTTCTTTACGTATATGGAAATATTGAAAATTATTTTATGGATTATAATTGAAATATGAATAACAGGCGGCGAGTATAAAAGGGAATAAAACTTTGCGTGGTAAAAGCATAAACTAGTTATGTCACGAAACATATATTAAACTGGAAACTTAGTTATGTATCGAGCCTCTCGAAAGCCAAACTGATCATTTCCATTTTTTGTACATTTCTCGATTTTAATAGCACGTGATTAAAATTAAGAAATTTACAAAAAGTGGAGCTAATTAGTTTGACTGTTCAAAATTTCATATATATGTAATACTTTATTATTAGTACTCTCAAATTAATATTAGCATTTATATGTCCTAAAAATTTATTTATTTTTTACAGATTATGAATTAAAATATACACTGACAAGAGAGAACTTTCTCTTATAGAATTTACCCTGAAAATCATTATAATCGTGGGACAGTATGGTATGGAAAGAATTTTATGAGAATTTCTCTGATTAATATTTATCACTATAAAAATAATATCTATCACAATAGAATATAAAACATGTTTGATTAATTTTACTAAACTGCATAATAAAATTAATCAAACATATTTTATATTTTATTGTGAAAGGTATTATTTTTTATTATGATAAATATTAATCAGAGAAATTCTCATAAAATTCTTTCCATACCATATTGTCCCACGATTATCATGATTTTCAGGGTAAATTCTTAGAGAAAATTCTCTCTGTGTATATGTAGAAAATTATTTAGAAAATATATCTCTAAGGGCCAATTTCACCAACGTCGATTAACTTTAACCTCCAGTTAAATTATATCTTTGTCTCTTTTTAAGAACGTATCTGAAAAGAGACAAAGATATAGTTTAACCGAAGATTAAAGTTAACCAACGTTGGTGAAATTGGCCCTTAATGGAAAATAAAGAATAATAAGCGCGCTCTAGAAATTAAAAATTTGTGAAACTACATTGGATACATTTAAATAAATAATTAAAGAGCTAAAGAAGGAGCTAGAGACAAATTTGCACGAAAGACAAATAGACAAATGCAAATCAAACAATACAAGCGTCGATTGATGTCATCAAATAAGACGCTATCCTGTAAGTAGTTACAAAGCAAATGCAGAATATGTGGAAGCGTTTACGGTAGAAGGTAGTATTTCACGAGATAACTCAATCATTCACTCCATCAGGCGGGAAATTGATTTATCGTCATCGTCAAACGGCTACTGTAATTCGCACGTGAGGGGAAAAATTTACAAACGACACTTTATAACTTAATTAAGACTTGCCACTGATCGCTATCATTCGCGATAACGAACGCGAAAATTAGCCTCACGAGAATTTCATCAATTCGTGAAAGAAAACTTGTTAGTGAGGTGTCGATCGAATCATTAAGACGGATCATTTAATGAATAGAATATACTCTCGATTTAATCCCGATGATATGCGAAGAATAAAAGAACCGTGAGTTCGATTGTTTTGCGAATCAATAATGAGTATATGCATATGACTTCCGCTAATAAAGCCGCCAATCCATTGTACGTCAATCGTATCTTGATTGAAGATAAAAAAGAGAAAAAAAAATGTGGGAATAACTCGAGTCAGCGGAGAGATTGACAAATAAACGAAAATTAATTCATTAACTTAATAAAAAGCGAATAACGCGCGTTATTTTTCTCGCGTATGTCATAATTATTTATATAAAATGCCAGAAAAACTTGCAAATAAAATAAAAAAGTAAATAGTATGCACATGTATGTGTATATAGATATATATATATGTGAGAAGAGAGAAAAATTGATTCAGATATATAATTAATAATATATAAATGAATAATAAATATATAATTAAATAATAATATATAAATAAAATTAATAATATATAATTATTATTAAACATATTTAGATAGCGTTTTTCTTTTTTTTATTAAATTAAAATTTTTCTAACATATGACTTTACATCGAGAAGTATCAATTCTTTCAAAATTATTCTGTTCTTTCTACAGCAACAGCATCTTCTACGTTCTCTCTCGGCCGTGAAAATTCTCGAGCAATAATACAGGAAAAAATCGATAAACGTCACACACGATTTGAAGAATAAAATACGAAGACTTGGTCGAGCGATCATATATACTCTCGCATCCCTAGATACATCTCGAGCTCTTTCAATCAATCGAAAACATCTCCGCTCCAGTAAATAAATAATAAAGCACGGACCTTACACATATTGTCAGCTGGGCAATGTACCGATGGGTTTAAAACGAAATTAAAATTGAAACCCCTCCCCCCTCCCATACACACGTCAATGACAGAAGAGAATGCACGACTTACACTCCCCGCGCAGGAAATTACGTAAATTCAAACTGCGCATTTAGATGTGCAGATCTGGAAACATTTGGAATCTCTTTCGCACCTGGCGATGCATTTCTAATCAAAAGTACACCCCTTTTATCTCTAAATTCGATCAAAAATATACCTCATCTAGAAACTTGGGTTGCAGTAACTTTTTCGCTTCTAAAGACGACTTATTTTTAAAAAAATAAGTCGAAAAATAAATTCTTTCTCCATTTCATAAATATCATAGATAAAATTCTCAAAGCTAGAGAAAGAGAAGGAAAGAAGGGCGATCAAACTTACCCGCCTCGAGCAGCTCCAGGTCCAGGTTGCCGCTACGACTGCGGCTGATGCTGCTGCTGCAGGCGTTGTAGCCGCTGGAGCGAAGAGCGGCCGTCTCCTCCATCGCCCGGGAGGCGCTACGCTTGAACTGCTCCAGGAAGCTGTCGATCTGGTTCTCGATGCTGGTGGGCGAGCTGGCCATCGTTGGAACAATCCGGCGTACGACGTTCGACACGTGCGAGATCGATTTTACGATACCGTATATGCGACACCGGCCCGGACGACGACGTCCTCGACGAGAGAGGCGGAAAGAGAGAAAGAGAGAAACAGGGAGAGAGAGAGAGAGATAAGGATAGAGATAGATGAATAGATAGAACGAACGGATGGAACCGCGCGGTTTACGATCACAAAGACTACATCGTAGAATCACTTGCACTTGTGCCCGCGATCGGTCCCCGGACGCACGTCAATGTTTCCCCCCGGGGGGACGAAGGGGGCGGGATCGAGGGGAGACGCGGGTTAACGACGCGACCGCGGCTGCGACCCGGCCCTTGACGCAGCACCACCTCGCCCCGCCGTACGATGCTGCATGTCTGCTGTTTTCCCCGTTGCCGCCGCAACGTTCCGGTTCCGGTTCCGCTATCGCCGCGGTATAGAGAGAGACGCGCGACGTCTCGAGAAAACGCCAAAACTGAAATGACATACCGCGCGCGCGCTGCCGCAGCGTTTTCGCGGCAGGTGTCGCATAAGCTGCGCCGCTCGACCGGCGCGGTTTCACGTTTTACCTGAACCTCTCCTCCCCCCCCCCCACCCTCCCCCGTCCCCCGCGCCAACGAAATACTCTACGTTTCTCGGTACGAGTGAGGAAAATCGCAAAGGGTGGAAGGGAGGAAAGGGTCAGGCAAGGGCGTTGATCGTCCGGGTAATAATCTTTATCGTTATCGCGTGTCGGGGCTGAAAAAAGAATGTAGGAAGATTGAAAAAAATTTCAAAAATATATATGTAACGGATAAAGGATAAATAAAATTTAATAGAAAAATAATTTAACGTAAAAGCGAGATTCAATTTTTTTCTGAATTTATATACTTATATATTTTATGTATTTTGAGTAGATTTTCGCGCTTTCAGATGTATAAAAAGAATTAAAGAAGAAATATAAGAAGAAATATTATTCTTAGAATAATTATTTAAATGTTTGACCAACCGACTGGATCGACGCTGCATATGTGATGAACTATATTTGTGCATAATATGATGGCCACTTGCTTTTTTCGGCAATATCGATACTGTATGCTTATTGACAAGCACTTATTTACAATATTTATTCGATAATTAATGGCTTAAATACATTATAATTAATATACTCACGTATTTTCGCGGACCAGCGATGATGAGCGCGTGAACGTTGATCGTGAACAAGTAGAATAGAAAGTGCACTAGAAGGGCAGCAGCACTCTAGATTGTGTGTTCGGAAATATATTCACCTAGGGTGAAGCGCCGATTGACCAATCAGGGCAAAGAGATTCTCGGTCTCCGATTGGTCGATCAAATTTCGCTCCACCAATCAGAGACCGAGAATCCTTTTCTTGATTGGTCAATCGAGCGCTACACTCTAGGTCCTAGGTGAATATATTTCTGAACACAATCTAGAATACTGTTGCCCCTCTGGTGCACTTTCTTGTTCGTGATCAACGTTCGCGCGCTCATCGTCGGTCCGCGGAGGTACAATTTCATTTTTTTTCGACAAAAGAAATTAATTGTTATAGTTGACAAGTATCTAAAGTAGACATAAGATCGGCATTTAATCGCGTACAGGGACAATTGTCGGAAGAGCTGCTGCTGTCGTCCATAAAGTGGAGCATCGTCTTGTTCCTTCCATGAAGAGCCATTTTGACTAACTCTGATTAACTTTAATAATCGAGGATTAAACTATATCTTTGTCTCTTTTTAAGAACGTATCTGAAAAGAGACAAAGATATAGTTTAATTGTCGATTAAAGTTAATTAGAGGTTGATCGAAGTATAGTCGCGAATTGGGCGGTGATCAGGTGCGATGAGGGGGAGAGCGGGAGGAGGAGGAAAGAGGCGGAGGGAGGGGGAAGAACATCTCGCGCGCGGAGCAGCTGCAGCTCGCGGCCGAGTCGTCACTCGTGTTGTGGCGCTGACAGAGTGCAGGTCGTTTCTGGTTCCCTTCGATCAGTGCCGGCAAGTGGTGGGTGTGTACGGATCGCGTTCTCTCCCGATCTCTCGGCGCAAAACAGACGCAGGAGCACCTCTCTCATTAGTAAACACCAGTCATGGGAGGTAAGTTTCGCTTATCTTTGCTAAGGCCCGCGCAGTTCAGTTAACTCCGGTTCGCCGGCCAATAACGTCGCTCGCCGGTCTTGACCCAATGACCTTCGTGCCGTGCGGATTTGCATCGTGTCGACGTGCATTAACCTCTTGTTCTTCTTCTTCTTCTCGCGCGAGACCGGTTTTCTGGGTGTACCGGGGGCGCGAATCAATTTTTCGGAGAGGACCGAATGCGAGGACTTTCTCTATTTATTTGCGTGCAAACGAGAATATTGCGCTTTTTTTACACGCTACTCTGTTTTTATTTTTTTTCGTCCACGAGATTCGCGCCCGGAGTCGACACGCCTGCGTCGAAGGAGAATCGGATGGCGGCAATTTAAATATTAATCGTTCCGAAAAAAGAGACAGAAGATATAAAGACATTAGATGCATTTGGAAAAAAATAATAATATATCGAAATTTAGAGAAAAAGAGAGAGAGAGAGAAAGGAAAGTAACAACTACGACAAATTACTTGATAGCATACTTGAAAGGAATAGATTTGCAGAATTGTTCATACATACATATATATATATATATATATATATATATATATATATATATATATTTATGCTGTGTAAAAATATGCCATGGTTATCCTAAAAAATAATATGTTACTGAAATAATATTTTAAATATTAAATCAGTATTGTATATTACTTTCAATCATCTTTTTAATAATATTTCTATTTTATTAATATTTCATTATATATCATTTTAATAACATTTTAAAATTATATTTTAAAATAAATATTATCATTCAATTTAAAGAGAAATCGTAGACCGAATCCTTGTAGAATTGTCACCTTCTCGTAAGCCATCACGCTAATTAATCGTATAATTGGCAAAAAAGAGAGAAAGAGAGAAAGAGAGAAAGAAGGTCTCTCGAGACGTAAAAGATCGTCAAGATCGGCATGCGAGGAAAATCTAACTGCGTTCCGCGCTTTTCTTTTTTTCTTTTTCCTAGAGACTGTCTAGTTAAATTCCTCGCGCACCACAAAATAAGATAAGTCACCCGTCGTCGGCGGTATCTCTTAAAGTTTATTCCTGGCTGTCGCTGAGGGGAAGAGAAATTTGGCGGCTCCTTGCCAAACGTTTGGAGAGAGCGCGGGCGCTTATTTTTATTCTTTGACAGCATCGTACACTCTGTATATTCTCTCTGAGACGGCGGAAAAAAGATTTTGTTACTGTTGCACGTAACAAATATCGCGAGTATCTCTCCGATTATTCGTCGCAGGTGGCGATTAGTTTGAATACTCGCCAGAAAGAATTCATCAGACCGACATATGACGTATCGTTGATATATATTTAGAATGTCGCTCAAACTACTCACATATACACACACACGTTTTTTTTTATCATTTTATTGACAGCTTTATTCATACTATAAATCTATTAATATATTCACGTGAGAAAAAAAATAAGCTATTTAATTGTATTAAAAATAAATTTTAAATATAATTGTTCGCAAATATTAATTACGAGAGCAATTGAGAATTTGGATTTCTATCACGAATAAAATAATATCCAATTAATTTTTAACTTTACTGTTGCATTCTTGTATTTGTCATGAAATATCTGGATGTATCGAAAATTAAATTATCTGAAATATTTTTTGTTATACATAAGAAATGTAAGTTATTCTTATTGTATGATTGTTGGCATTATTAGTCTCAAGTGTCTCGAGATGGCATACCGATTATGACATATGTAATTAAGAGTTTGCGATAAGAGTACTATGCTTATCGATTGCTATGAACTACCTTGATGATAAAACCAATATTTATTTTGACGTGATGAAATTAATAGTAAGAAACTATTAATATGAAGAAAATGTATTATTTATAATTTTTCTAGTTTAAAAAAAAAAATTTTAATTAATTAGAACATCTTTACAGAAATATATTCAACATAAGCAATATCTCGTGATTTTAAAACAATTTAAATATTTTTCTTATAATATATATTACAATATTTACATAGTTATATTAATATATTCTTCAAAATATACATGAATAAATTTCAATTAAAAATAAATTTTGTAAAAAGGATTCTATTCATTTATCAAATAGTTATCTTAAATAATTAAAGCTGACCATTTTAAACGAATATTCTTCTTTGAAAATTATTGCGTGTGAACGATTGTCTTCAAGAAAACGAATAGAATCGCGTACTATAAATATAAATTGCTCAATAATCATATATTTAAAAAATCAATGTGTGAAAAATTTGGCACGAGTAACCTAGTCAGGTTCATTGGACCTTTATCGAAAGCTATACTATTTTTATACGATCTCAATCTTGACCTGTTTTCGATCAGGAATTCTGACTTTCTGTATTAGAAGTCTGAATGCGTCATAATATATTCTCATTGTAAGAACAATCGTTCTAAATTTAAAAAAAAATGAAAATACACGATCAGTATCTAAATTAGGAAAAAAAAAAGATTGCGTCAAATGCAATTATATTATACGAATTTTATTATTGCTAAGATTTTTCGCAACTCTTCTCTTAGTTCTCGGATGGAGAAATTTTAACTTAGAAATAGAAATAATAATAAAAGTATAAATATAATTAATTAATTTTTTTAGAATGTTCGATTGTTTGACTTTGACTGCAATCGATGTTTTCGTGTTGAGAAAATCGGATATCCGCTATTCTTGAGCAACGATTTTCTGTCTACTCGCACGAATCTTATAAGGAAGTAGCCGGTTCAGTTCCAAGACATAAGCGCTTGACCTAAGACAAGGTATATGAATGCATTTCGCCGCGAATGCGAGGCCGTCTCGCTATTATAAGAGCTTGGTGAGCGGTTTGTATAAATATAAACCTATGCCGGCATTCTGCCTCCTCGGGTTTCGGATACTCTCGCGCCATAATCTTATACGTATATAGAAGATCTCACCTCCGCGTCTCTCAAAGAGAAGATTAACCCTCGCCAGTGCGCGACATTAAATATAGCGGGGGTCCTAAAACGTCTCACATCTCCCGTCGTAATTTAGGCACGAAAGATATCCCTCCCACTTTCGAATAGAAGACTATTCTTCTTCAAAATTAGATCGAAGAATCCTATACATATATATATATATGTATAGGATTTTTTATGTGCGAAATTATTCTTATAAAAGATTTTAAAATTTTAAATTATTTTTACAAAAATATTTATTTTTAATTTTAAATATTTTATTAATTAATATATTCTTTAATTAAAAATGTTTCTCTCTTTCTAGATCAATAAAGTTACAAAAACTAATTGTTTTTATAATTTTATACGTTTTGTATTATTTTATATTATTTTGAGATCTGCAAGAAAATTAAATGTCTGACAAATGGGAGAGGTGGGTGGGCAAGCAAAGTATACCTTATTCGATAAATTCAATTAGACATGACACAAACCTTGCACAAAACGCGCAAAATTAAATATAAACGGTAGAAACAGTGCAACAGTGGTTGAGCAACAAAAGTTATGATGGAAGATAAACGTCGTGTGCTACGAAATGTTATTGAGAACACCGGCAGGGCCAGAAATCCGATCCTCTTCATTCTTGAGTCTGCCCTGCCTTTCATCCTCTTTCTCTCTCTTTCTCTTCGCTCTTTCTCCCGGTGCTCTTTCTCTCTTTATCGTGACTCATTATTATTCATTTCCGACATTTATCCGTTCTAGGTTCTAACTATATTTTCCCCAACCACGCCTGTTTCGTGCTAGCATAACGACATGATGACAGACGTCAAGCGATCTCATTACGAATCGAGAACGATAGGGTATATTGGGGAACTAAAGAGAGAGAATTAAAGAATCGTGCAGTTTGTCATATCATGTACAATGTATGGTGCGATCGATGCTTTCAATCACGTGTACACATGATGACATTCTTCCTCGTCCACAAGGTTATCTTGTGCGCTTCACGTTATTTTGGCAAGTCCCTAATTCGCATCATACATGTAACAGTTTGCACAAGCGTAGATTTTGGCGTAAAAAAATTACTTCGGACGAAATTACGCGGTTAAATATCATCGTAACAACGACATTTTAATTAAGATAAAAATAATCCATGTCTTCTCTCTTATGTTTGTTGCAAAATCTTTGCCGAAAATATTGTCTAAAAATTAATTGGAAATATTTTATATACATATATGCCGCTATTTCTCAATATATTTTGTGTCATAACCATCATGTCTTGTAACTATCATCAGTTCTGATATCTTTACTAGTAAATATTGTCCCCATTTAATGATAAATAGTATGTGTAAATCCAGTGATCCTTTTTCCGATAATTGAACTTTGCACCGACAACATGCGTTATGCATTACTTGCTGTCTTTTTGTTTATTACATACTTTATCGTATCATAGCAAAATCGAATGCAAATATGTTATGCTTAGAAAGCATAATCATGTATTACATAATGTAATTACTATATATGTATAATATGTATAATTCAGCAAAATATTTCATTTTCGTCGATCGTACAGAAACGCGATAATAAGTGAATTTAAAGATTACGCGGCAAAAATTCTAAGCTGCATCTTGTGCAATTTTATGAAAAACTCTTCTTCTCTCTCAATCTCTATAAAATACGAGATTATGCAGCGTGTGCGTTCGAGTCGTAGAATTAGGCTAAGAATAGATAACGCGTTTTGTCCAGGGGAAAAATAGATACGCAGCCAAAATTCGGGATACCTACGTGTGATATCACGTGAAATAGAAATGGTACCTATATATATGTTATAAATATGCGGTGAATTTTGCATTTGTAAGAAAGTAACGCGCAATATTCGCAATTTGCATCTCTATCTGCCAAGTTTTCTTGCGTGGGTAAAAATTTTTGCACGTGTTAGATTTTCCACACCTTAACACCTGGTTGTCGCACGTCAAACAAGAATTTGCATAATGCGTCGTATATATACATGAAAATATATTTAAATCATCATTATTTAAATCATCATTATTTAAATCATCATTAGATTCTTGGCACAGATTTGTAATAAATTATTTTGAAACGCCTATAAAAAATTATATATAGTTAACTATATGTACATTTTATACTATATACTAATTCTATATTATAATATTATTATTGTATTATTATATTATACCATATATTATTATTTATATAATAATATTATACATATAATATTATATTTACTACATATTACATTAACTATATATATAATATAGATTTTCATAGATGTCTTAAAATAAATTCTAAACTTTTCAAGTTTCTTTCTTCTGGCACAAATCTAATGATGACGTAAATGATAACGATTATATATATAATTTTTTTTATTTTATAAAATTTCTTTATAAAGAAACATAATCTGCTAGCAATCATTGAAGATTTTCTCTCTTTAAAGAGAGACATATGCTCGGTTGATCTATAATGTGTTGTATAACACAGTGAACATAAACGCGTCGCGAAAGATAATTACGTACAATTGAAGCCTTCTAGTACCGAGTCGAGAGGAAGTGAGGTCAATACGAGCGAGATCTAATTATACATCCGGAGTTGGAAGATTGCCACTTTCGCTTTGCAGCTTTTCTTTTCGTTTAGCGCCACTCTATTTGCATTTGCCTTGCGTTCTTGCGATAGAATGCAAATCGGATGCATTCGATTTTTATGAACATTCGGTCCAGTAACTATAATTTACAAATCTATTGCTCTTCGTATGCGAGAACACGATCCATTTTTTTTTATTTGTTGCTTGTAAAACAAAACGATTTCGGACATTTCTCAAATACTTAGGATTCTTGCACAGCGGTAAACGGAATTTTTTTTGCGACAAGTCTGAGATAGCGATGCTGGTATAGAGAGAAGTGCACATTTGCGTTCGAAATACTCGATAACATTTGAACTTCATGGAGTTCGTTGGCATAATTCAACAGCCTATCTTTATTACGCTTACGTAAGATCTCGGTTAATTCAAGAATTGCAGTGAACAAAAATCAGTTTAACACTGCGCGCTTATCAGCGCGCGAAATTACAATTGTCTTTACGTATTATGGAGTTAAGCTGCGAAGGACGTCCATAGTAAGAACAAAGTATTTGCATACTAATGTTATTATATGTCATTTCGAAAGCGTTTTAAATCGACTTTTGCGAAACTTATTTGAAAATGGAGAGCTATTAGCTTTCCATTGAAGTTAACATCTTTACAGCATTAAATTTTAATACATAAAAACTATTTAATGCATTTAATGTATTTAATACAGTAAATTTTAATTAATTAAATACATTCAGTTAATTCAATTTAAATTAAATACAATAAATTTTAATTTTAATTAAATGTGTAAGTTATTTATTTGTCTTAAAAATTGAAACAAAATTTTAATATTTTTTTTTAACTTAATTACCCCAAAACTTAATTTTGTTTTAATACAATTTTCAAGATAAATAAAAATTTTCATATTTTTCTTAGAATATGAAAAAAATTTGGGACAGATTTTTAAATTACATTTAAATGTCTATGTAAAGTCTCGGGCATCTTTGTACTCCAATGAAATCAGCATCTTTACGTTTCATTAAAATGTAATTGCTCCAAAACTTAATTTTGTTTCAATACAATTTTCAAAATAAATAAATAATTTATATATTTTTTAGTATATAACTCTCTTATTATTTTTAGAATATGAAAAAAAATTGGATACCGATTTTTAAATCACATTTAAATGTCTATACGAATACTCTTGGGCGTATAAATTGAAATGGCCTTGTGAGAAAATGACACTGTCATCAATTCTATCTCATGCGCGTGTTCTGGACACTACATCCACTGGATGTAATAATATGCACGGCTTTCGCCAGTGATCCAAAATAGACTCGACTCGGGTGCGTCTATTAGAAGCTAATGCGCGCTCTATTGCGCGTCTTCCCTCGTCTTTTTTAGGATATGCATGGGTTACACTGGCTACAAATGATGCCTATTCTTTGGGAGCATTGGTCCTGGCGCACTCCCTACGTCGGGTCGGCACCAAATATGAACTGGCTTGTCTGGTCACTCCCGGAGTTACGGCGCCGATGAGGTATCGTTCTTGTCCAAGTCAATATTTAAAAAAAAAAAAAAAATTAAGATGCAATTTTAACGGCATGTCAAGTCGTGTCGAGACAAATAACAAATTTCATTTCTTGTATTTATTTGCATTGTGATTGAAATGCTAGATTCATACATTCTTCTCTTATCAAAATTAATCAAATTTATTAAAAATTTATGTTTCTTTCGTGAACGATATGTTATCATGAGTTATACAACCAGCATTCTTCTTATTTTAGAGAAAAATTGGCGGCAGTATTCTCCTTGGTACAGGAAGTCAATGTTCTCGATTCGAAGGACGAGGCAAACCTGGCCTTACTAGCTAGACCAGAGTTGGGCATCACTTTTACCAAATTACATTGCTGGAGGCTAATTCAGTATGAGAAATGTGTGTTCATTGACGCAGATGCGCTTGTGAGTAACGCATAATTCTCTTTAATTCATTATATATATTATATTTTATTTATTATATATTTTATATATCATTCTCTCATATCTCTCTCTAAAATTAAAGCTATGTGTAAAAAGCGAATTACATATATATTATCATCATCATTACATTAATTAATAATTTATAAAAATTAATCTTACAATAAAAAATAAATTAAATCTTTAATATTTATAAATTATTGAGCATGGAATCATCTGATAATAGAAATTAAATTATTTCTAGGTCGTACAGAATTGCGATGAGCTGTTCGAGCGCGAAGAATTATCGGCCGCACCCGATGTCGGCTGGCCTGATTGTTTCAATTCTGGAGTATTTGTGTTCAGACCGTCTCAACAAACGTTCGCGTCAATCACCGCGTTCGCCGCGGCCAAGGGTTCGTTCGATGGTGGCGATCAAGGCCTATTAAACATGTACTTCAGCGACTGGGCCACTAAGGACATCTCTAAACATTTACCATTTATTTACAACATGTGTTCTACCGCGACGTACTCGTATCTGCCTGCATTTAAGCAGTAAGTCACATCGCGTTTCTTCGACTCGCTATAATTAAATTTTTTCTATTTACTAATTTTTTTGTCTATATATCTGTGTATATTTCTTTTTTAGATTCGGCGAGGATGTGAGAATAATACACTTTATTGGTATAACAAAACCCTGGTTACAATATTTCGATACTCTATCCGGTGTCGTTCAGCCACCGTCAGGATCTACGCATTTGCAACCGCTGTTGCAACTGTGGTGGAACATATTCTGCGAGCAAGTGCATCCACAATTATCGCCTTCCATGGTAAGCTCTATTAATTCATTTGAGAATAGTATGCATTTAAGACGCTAAAATGACGAGTGATATTTCTAAGTGAGACTTTAAACGCACAATTATTTTTATATTTACTGAATTTACATATTGAATACACATTTTATATTTCTAATAGAAAGATTTCTCTCGCACACGTTAATGATACGAATAACGCGTTTTTAATTATTTTATTATATTTGTGCGTTCTCTTTTGACAATAAGAAGTAAAAAATATTGCAATTTTTTTCTTACATTTGTGCATTTATTTTACAAGCAAAACAGTGAGCAATTATGTCCAATTATAAATACGATGAGGGTAAGACTCTACTATACGCGCCTCGTAGTTAGTTTGTAATACATTATTTTCTAAATTTTATTTTACATTTTAAACAAATATGACTTATTTAAATGTGTCGCATTTTTTATATGAAAATATAGCATCACGATGTAATTCTGAAATTGTTTTTATCGATTGATTGATTTTATTATTTGAGTTTTTCAAAATTTTTGCTGGCGAGTATCAGAGTTGCATCGAGTTGCATTCGCGGGTTTTATTTATAAATACAGCCAGGCAAATCTAAAATTTTTTAAATGCTTGCATTTCTTAATAATAATAAATTCTTAATGTTTAGTTTTCTTAATAATTGTTTTTAATGCTGATATGAAAGCTTGCATAATGAGTGGTAGCATTTGAGAATATGGTCATAGTTAGGTCTTTTTTGCTGTGTCTTTATATGATATAAAAGTGCATAACTTTTTTTTTTGGACTTTGAATATATTTTGAATCCTATATTCCTTGTAGAATAAAAAAAATCATTTTCAAAAAATTACTTAATTATTGTATTTTATAGCTAATGGGATTCAAAATATATTTGCCTTTTCTTTGTATATATTTTGTAAATAGTGTATATTAATAGCTACATTTTTTAAATATAATTTTATATCAAATATATTCTTTTAATAAAAATAATGTAATTTAAAAAGCTACATTTAACATACAATAATTGGTGAATTTATGGATATATTATTTCATTTAATAGAAATTTTTTAAATGATTGATGCGGCTATTAATATAACGGATTTTTCTATGATTCTATCAGTGTCTATTTTTTTCTTTGATCTACCTGTTCTTTCTAGCTCATTAATTTGTAATTTGTATAAAAATTTAAGTCGGTCACTATGTATTATTATTAATGCTTAACTGCATTATCCGTAATGTTTGTAATAAATGGATCGAGCATGAATGTTTATGCGTATGGCACTTTGAAAAAAGCTATTGATACAATACCACGCAACGTTTTACTCGTAAAATAACGATATTTTACATAATCGAAAATCGTGTAATATCAAACATGTATATGGAAAAAACATGGCGCTGTATATAAGAAAAATGGACACTGCCAATACTTAGTCCACTACTAACCCATCAAGTGTGCATTTTTCTGTTTTGGCATGATGCTTGCATAGGCCACCAGCACATTGGCTCCAATTTGGCACGCATTTGCATCCTCGTTTTACGTACGTCCTGTTCCCGACATTCCCGTTTACTCTGATCCAACAAACGACGTTTATTCTCGAACGCCGGATTTTTCGGAATTTAAAGATCCCTGGGAAGAGTACCCTCCGCAGAATGATTCGTTTCCAACCGATAATAGCGACAAGAATGAAAATTATTATTATGGAGCAGGATATGAGAGAGAGGTTGCGGATGTTGATCGTCACAATGATGGCAATATATCTCAACACAATCAGCAATTTCATTACGAGCAACATTCTTCTTATACGCCCGCACAAACGCAACATAGTTTGCATTCTAATAATGAACATAATCAACACCTAGAACATGCGACTTCTCATTCTGGAGAGAACTATAGTCAAAAACAATTCGTACAACCTACTGAACATCACTGGCAACAATATAGCAGTAACCAAAGACATCAGCCAAGTGAACAGAGACACCATCCGGAGCAGCATCGGCACGACGAGCAACATCAGCAATATCATCATGAGCAAAGACACCATAATGAGTCACGCCATTATAGCGAACAGAGGCAGCATAGCGAGCATCATCAGCATTCTGGAGAATCTCAACAACATGATTATTATAAAACGGATGATCATCATATCCAGCATCAGCCGGTTCACCAACAACCGCATTCTAACGAAACGTGGCATGAGAATCACGCGCAACAGGCCAGTGACCAAACTGCTCGTGCGGACCATCGCAATCATACTGTTTCTCATAACGATTTCCATCCGCAGCATCATATCCAAAATAGTGCTCAAGACAATTTTGCATCTCACTGTCGTCAAAGTAACGAGAAAAGTAGCGAACAATCGGAAACTACGAATAAGCAGACAGACACGCGGAGAATCGACCACCTCCATCCTTCCCCTCCTGCACCCTGTACAGATCTCCACAATGTAGCCATGCGAACTGACCCGAATATAACGGAACATCTAGACAATGCAAATGTAAGTAATTGTTCCCGCATCTTTTTTTTTCTAAATTCGCGTCTAAATACATTTTTGTTATTATACGCTTATGTACACATTTTCGAAAATATACATATATATATATATATTCGCTTTACTAAAAAGCGAAATTTACAAATACATTAATACAATTGTAATTTTACTATTGTATAAGAAATTTTTTTGCGATTACATGGTGTATTGTATCATTCATATTATATTCATATATATATATTCATTTATTCTTTTTGATAATGCTTGGGACATTACTTGCACTTTTATTGGGAATATTAATTTAATTTAAATATATGTAGATGTAGTAGTATAGAGTTTATATCAAGTGCCTGAAATATCATTTTATTTGTCACTTATTTATTACTATTAATTTTCATCAGAGATCATAGATGATTACGTTCATCCTCTACAAAAACGATCTTTCAATTTGTCTTTATTTAGGATGTTCCATTTAAAAAAATAATATATATTTTTTTAAACTAACCCGTATTACTTCCACATTGTACTCGTCATCGTGCTTTAGAGTGTAAGTAGGACCAATTTTATATTATAAACGTGGTTTGTCCTGAGGAATATATACACACGGAAGATACAGAAATCGTGTTGCAATGCTCGTGTGTTTATAGTAGCTCGCACGCTGTCATTTTTACATCAGCCGACTCTCCTTGATGTCGCAAATAGTTAAGACGAAGGAATATTTATGTTAATTGCACAGACGGGTATCGCCGGTGCCTTGGCTCAGCTGACGTTGGGCGAAGCGAGGAGCGTCGAGCAAATAGTCTTGGAGGAGCACATGAGGAAGCAGAGCTGGGAGCAGGGACAGATCGACTACATGGGTCGCGACAGCTTCGACAATATATGGAAGAAGATCTGCGAGACACTTTCCCTTTCGTCGCAGCGTCAACCAACCCCACCTAAAGAGGTAGCTTAGTGTCAAACGATTGTATTTAATTCAATTGCTTGGAACTTATCATGACTGAGAGTCGTTAATTGTTAAAACCAATAAGCAAATAGTAGTTGGATTCCGTAAATGTTGCGTAAAGATCGAGTTCTGATAATGAATAATTCATATCATAATGAATACTTATAGGAAACGGCTGAACCAAAGAAGAGCGACGCTACTGCTGAATCTGCTGAATCTACTGAGTCTGCTGAGCTTGCTGAACTAAAGACTGTTGCATCTGTAGACGTCGAAGTGAATGAACCAGTTGGTACGTCTCCCTCTTATATATAAGTAATCGACGAAAACAATCGTAAATAAAATCGTAACAAATATTTCAAGTGCATCTATACTACAGATAAAGTCTCAATGTACTTTAAAAAATGCAAACACCAGAAACCGAGATAACAAGATATGATACTTAGCTCGAGCACTATATATTCACGAGTTGTTGAAATAATAAGAAACCTGCGAGGTATTTAAGATAATTCGATGTGCTCTATCTCTCTCTCACAATGCAAAAAGCTATTAACTGTTTCCTCGAGTATGCTTTGCGTTTTTGTTTGTTTTTTTCGTTTCACTTATACATAATACAGCATGCGGTATTCATTTTCATTTAGTTTCGAATTGAAGACATCAAGTATCAAGAGCGAGGAAACGATTTGAAAATCGAGATGCTTATATTGGTATTACGCGAATTTGTTGCGATATTTCAAAGATACAGAAAAAAAACATCTCTTTTTGTTAATACAATTGATCTAGTTTGAGTGTTTGAAACAGGAACAGAGGACAGCAACTAACAGATCCTGGCGCCATAGCATTGCTGCGTCTTGTATTGTCGTTTTGCTTTAATGGGGTAAATATTTTATGCGCTCACACAAAACATCATTACTTCTTTTTTTTATTCTTACTTCAGATGACAAAATTATGTAAAATCGTGATATTTTCCAAAATTATATTATTGTTTATTACAAATTTTAGGTCGAATATTTTTCTTAATTTAGTTCTATTTTTACTAAACTAGCTCACAAAACGCATAAATGCAATTTTTATTACTATTAACTTTTACGATACTTTATAAATGTCATATTTTTTATTTAACAAACTGTTTGCATCTGCAAATTTTAATTTTTTTTATAGACATGCGTAAAATTAAATGTATATATATGAACAAAACGTGTGAGATACAATTGAATACGAATACTTGGAAAATACTTTATGCTTTTGTATACGAACACGCAATTGAAAAGCATAATAGCATGCCTTTTTTAAATATATTATCTATTTCAGTTATTTACTAATTAAATATTTTGTGGAATATATATTGCATCTTTAACTCGCTGCAAAATATAATTTTCATTCACGCCTTAAAAGTGTTATGCATTACGTATGCAAGATATTAAGCTATATCGATTACGCTTTATACGCTTTGCATTAATAACGAGCACATCAGCATTATTTATATGTTTCACGTTATGTATGTCAAAATCATATATATTGCCAAATATGTATATTATATTATTGCTAATTCATTCATCCATTTATTCATGCTCTCACTTGAGCACATTGCACTGCCAAAATTCGTGACGCATTTTAATATGTGAAAACAGAATCACGATCGTCATTGTCCATATTCTGTCTAAAAAATTACAAGATGTAACATCCGTAAATATGTCGTTGTTTCTCGCATTAATCGATATTTCTCATTTGAATTAATTTAATAAAAAAAAAAAACAGTATTTATTATAAAATTTTTTGCACGATTCCTTTTCTATTAGAATAGTTTTATCTCTGTATACATCGGTACATAAATATTTGTCATATTTATATATCTCATGTTCTCTTCTCCCGTCATCCAGTTGAGGCGGCCAAGGATTCAACGCAATCTTTAGAAGCTCCCGAGGAGAAGCTTTCGGCGGCGCAAACTACGTACGGGATCAGTGAAAGCGTCATCATCACGCAATCATCCGCAGAGCAGAAAGCATCCGCATTATCTTCCGAAGAAGATATCACAGTGGAAGCTGCTGCAGCAAAGGTATCCAGCGAGCTGATACAACCGGCCACGACACCGACAGAAGTAAAATTAAGCGAAACCAGTACTGACTTGTCTTCTACTCAAGAATTGACGTCTGAAGGCAAGAGCGAAAGTCTTCCCGTCGAGACGCAGCAAGCTGATTCGCAAACATCCACGTGTCTCTTGGCGGATGCCGCCTCCAAGAGAGAAGTAATCACGCCCGTAACGCAAATTGACAACGCGTCAACGCCTGCCGAATTAGAAACTCCAGCTTCCGCTACTCAAGACGCAACGCAGCCACTTCCAAGCACTTTAATTAGCGTAGACAGTCCACAGAGCATCGCTGCTTCGCTGATAGAAACCATGAAACGTATTACCGAACCCGATGTAATGCAACCTCTCACGATAGATCCGAGTGAGCAGCATGCGGAGGTGTTGCTGGCGGCTTCCGAAGTTTCCACCGTGAGTCCCGTGCCTATCCAGGTAGCAGAATCGGTTCTCCAGGCGGAACCCAAAGAATCCTTATCAGGAACGGCCATCAGCGATCAAGCAATCGCCACGACTGTCACGGCCGTGCACGAGTCTACGAATGTCGCTCCGGCAACGATCACAGTGGAACCAATTCAATTGAACGGATCGGTTTGCGAGAAACGTGACGACCTAGTTTCCGATCTATCGGAAAGAGCTGATACTTCTGCTCTTCAGCAGGCGAAAGAAGCAGTGAGCGACTTAGTTATAACGAAAGACGCACCATCAGAAGCATCCTCGGCTACTGTAGAAAAGATAGAGTCCGTCAGTAGCGTGATGCTTCCGGAAACGTCATCCGTAGAGGCGGAGAAATCGGTGGAACCCGTTGAAGAACAGATCGAGAGACCAGTAGAAGCACCGGAAGCGAAATCTGCGGAGCAGATCGCGAAGACGGAAACGTCAGAGCCTGCCGAGCAAACTGAGCGAGCCGAGATAACGGAAGAGACGTCGGAGGTCGCCGAGTCAAGTTTGGCGGAAGAATCTGAAGCGAAAAAAGCGCTCGATATTCCGTCGACGCCGACGGTGATCGAAGCTACACCGCCGACCAGTCCGTCTGTAGAGAGCACGCAGGAAGTGGAGGAGAGGCAAGAAGCCAGGAAGAAGAGCCTGAAGAAGTCCGATTCACCACCGGACGGTACGGAGGGGGAGGGTGCGGATAAAAAGGCAAAGAAGACGGTGAAGAAGGTACCGAAGAAGCCGAAAACGAAATCCGAGGAGATGACTTCTCCGGCCTCTACGGAAAGCGCAACGGCTGCGGATGCTTCGCAGAGCAAGGTCACGAAGAAGACCGTCAAGGTCACGAAGAAGATCGCAAAGACCGGACAGACTCTAGAAACCGACACCACTGTTCCGGAAACACCGCCGCCGCCGTCGTCGCCAGCCAGCGCAGCCTCCTCCGATGTGCCTGTTCCGCCTAAACGGAAGACGAAGAGCACCAGCGCGAAGGGAACGACTTCGGACAAGAAGCCCGAGGCAGAAGAGTGAATCCGAATCGACGATGACGATACCTAATAAGTCCGAGAGACTGGAAGAGAGGTCTTTTAAACGTATCCGATGGACGGGGATGCAAAATCGAAGTCCAGAGTTCTTTAACCCTTTCGAGACTTTGCGTTCCTGAAGATTAAATACTTTCGTGCGTAAATTTTTTTGTTTTTTATTGTTTTTTACAGTTTTTCTATAGTTTTCTTAAGATGTGAAATTTCATTGAGAACCAAAAGATGAGAAATTTCGCTTGAACCGCCTGATTAGCTATTCAATAGCTTATTTAAAAAAAAAGAAAGAAAGAAAGGCAGTGATAAAAACTGTCGTGACACGGCCGTCTCGGAAGGGTTAAAGGACACTTGGCAATAGAAGATTATATACTTGCTAGTCTGTTACACAGTTTTTTGATACTTTTAATACAATTTCGCAAGAGAGAGTCTCTATATCGCCGTTGAGCTTAATACCGCCGAGATATTCGCCGGAAGTATCGAACAATACCCAAGAGTTTAATGCCGCAATAAATAATTCGTATTTATATTAATTGCGTTACTCAACACACTTATCTTTATATACAATATATTTTTTTTCTTTTTTTTTATTGATGATATACTACTTTATATAGCTTCCCTTTTATGTAGCTTGTTTTTATTTATCTTTTTATATATCGTACTTGTGTAACTACCTATTTTCTCAAATCAAAATGTTACTCGGGCAGGGTCTCGCATACTCCGCATAAGATATGTACGGGTTTATGCAACCTGCTGTATACCTTGCCTGAGAAACGCGAGCTTGAATGTCTTATCATGAGCGAGCATTTTTATATATATATATATCCGTCTATTTGCTTTAGTATATTTGATAGATCGCAAGAAGAAAAGGAAACTATAGCTGTGATTGATCAGTTCTGTTGAATCACGTTTCAAATTTACGCGAGTCAAACGATGCTAGCCAACATTGTTTAACCTAACAATCAGCTGTTCGCTGTCAATTATCATGTTTGTGAAATTATCACGAAGAGTTGATGTTTTATATATATTATATATAATATTATGCAATGTTTTATACGAGATGTCTGGAACGAAACCGGAACAAACTTTATCGACGTGCTCGAGAAATGATAATCATGATAAGCAAAAAAGTTCCCATAATACACCATAAATTTCTCGAATACGGTAATGAAATTTGGTTTTCGCTCCGGAACACTTGCTCCTGCATTGTAATATCACGCATAGAATTTTATCGTCGCTTATTTACATCGATCGAGCGAAACGGAAAATTTTTAAAAAATCCATCAAGCTTGCTAATTTATACATTATATATACGAAATTAATGCAAACGCGTTGCGCAAACAGCAACTGAGATATTACGCGAAGAATCTTAACTCGTTCATTTTTTTCTTTGTATACTTATATATACATTAAATTATATTTTTCAGTGTGTATTTTTACTCTGTTTTGTGTTGATATTTCCAGGAAATATTCATATTTTCTCATATATATAAATATACACATAGAAATGTATGTACAAATTTCTTACTCTGATTTAGATTTATAAGCAAACCAAATCATTTTTTTTAAATGTGCACAGCTCTTTATTCTTTCAAGAAAACCGCGTAATTCACTACAATATAGTATGTAATACAATTGAAGGCTTTTTAATATAATAATTAAACAAAGAGAAGACTTCTACATATATATAATAATGTAATTTTGTTATCGATCTAAATGTTTGAAAGAAGAAAAAGTGATAGGAGATACTCCAAAGATGCACTTACAGTGCAAAATTTGTAACAAGACTTATATCATTAATAAAATGTGAGAAATTTATTATATTGTCTCAGACAGTCGAATCAGTTCGCGCATGAGAGGAAATTTTGCAAATTTGTCAGACAGAAATTTATTAAGATCTATTAATAGAGATACAGATTAGCAGCAAAGCAGATCCTGTTTAGATTTTCGCTGGCAATTTTGTTGATAAAATTCACACTTTCCGCAAGATCTGTTCTTCGACAGACTCGGCTGTCTGGATATAGTCGCGCTTTTCCACACAAAAAAAATATCTATTATTAAAAACATCTATATAATATATATCGATTATATCTATATATAATATATATATTATTGTATCTATATAATAAATATCTACATGACATTTATTGTAAAGATCTATATACATTTCTACTAAAACTAAAAGATAGTCTCAAATATTTAATTAAAATATCGCTTTTCCACACGAATGCAAAAAATATTTATTGCATCTATATAATATATATTATATCCATATAATATTTATTGTGAATATCTATATATATTTTGACTAAACCTAAAAAATTGTGCCAAATATTTTATTAAAATATCACTTTTCTACATGAATATCTAAAAAAATCTATTGTAAACATTTAATATTTATTATATTTATATAATATATTTATATGATATATGTTGTATACTTATATAATATCTATTATAAAGATCTATATATATTTCTACTATAAAACTAAAAGATATGTCGAATTAAAATACAAATTTCTTTCAGACGGAAAAATTCAAGAGTTTCAAAATTCAAAAAGAAAAAAATTGAAGAGGGCGCCCAACGTCGCAGCGCCGCTCCTGCGCGCGCAGGTGTAGTCGCGTGGTGCAGCACTGCGGGAACAGACGGTGCAGTATGGCCGGCGGTGGCGTAGTAGTGCGCCGCGAGTGACAGATACATGATCATCGTCCGCTCGATCTCTCCGGGATGTCCGCGCGCGAAACTCCGAGTGATAGAATGATCGTTTCCATCTGAGCGAGAGAAAGAGGGAAAGAAAGGAAGAAAAAAAAGAGAATATAAGAGAGAGAGAGTGAGTGTGCGAAAAAAAGAGAGAAAGACAGAAATAGTGAGAGAGCGAGTCCCGTCTCTATCTAGAGACTCTATTCCCGGCGCCGGTGTGATGATCAAGGATATGGCGGACGATGAGGCCATACAGGCCACCAACGACGACGCCAGCGAGTGCAAGCGTTACGCGGTGCAGCTCGGCTACTGGTGCGACCCGTTCATCAGCCTCTTCGTCAAGCAGACCGCCCGGAAGGCGCCCGAGATCAATCGCGGTTACTACGCCAGAGTCAAGGGCATCGAGCTCTTCGTCGACAAGTTCCTCAAGGTGAGACAGCATCGACGCGTTAATATATACATCGCGCGTCCGTCATCGTCTTCGTGTCTCCTACACTTTTTTCTCTTTCTCTCTCGCATCCATTTATCAGACTCGTTTATTTATCCGATCGAGAGAAGACGTACATAATGCATTTGAAAAGAGAACGGTTTCTCTCTCAAACACTGGGCAACGTTCGTTTCTTCCTCCTGCACTTTCTGAACTTTCTGCACCTTCTGCACCTTTCGCGTTTTCCTTCCCTCCTCTAGAGCTTACTTTACATCCGCGCTTTCCGCGATATACATCCATCTCGCTCTCGCGCGTGCAAAAGTGCGTATCAAAAACGTATATTTGATAAGCGGGGAGGATTTTTTTATCGCTAACGTACAGAGGGTGCAGAAGGAGCGCGTGTATAACCTAGAACGCGAATAGGAAACAATCGCGTTGCGGAGGGAGAGAGGGGGACGCGGGACTCGGAAGGGGGCGGGATACAGCTGATCCGGGCAGAGCAGGGACGTGCAGCGGCGGGAAACCTTGACCCGACCCGACGACGGCCGAGGCCCTGTCCTAATTCCCGTGAGGTTCCCCGCTTTTATCGCGACCGCCAGTGCGCCAATATATAGGTCAATGAAAAACGCGCTGCGTGCGGCTTCTCCTCGTGTCTCGCGGATTTCCAGAGATTTGGCACCGGCGAGAGCCGGCGAAATATTTGACGGCGTAAAAAAATATAGCGGGATAAAAGTATGTATATGTACATAAACAAATATTTGTCCCCGGCTTTGAAGTTATTTTGCCTCGAATTTGCCCGTTAATCCGCGATCCAAACACGAAGAGAGTAAAAGAGGGAAGAGATGTGTGCGCGCGTGTATACATATATATATGTATATATATATACATTTATTTATATAGCTAATCGTGAGCATAAAAACGAAAAATCAATCATTTCCTATAATGCGATAAAATGGCCTTTTAATCTGTTCTCTGAGACAGTATAATGGCAGTTTAATATTAAGTAAATTTAATTTTCTTGAGAAGTTTTTAATTTATATTAATTTCTCTTTGATGAAAATGTTGCCACGAATTAGAACTCTCTTTTAAAGTTGATTTTCACAAGTCCGATGAAAGCAAGAATTTCAATATATTGATTATAATAAATAAAATAATTAAAAAACGAATAATAAATCAATTTTATTATTTCAGGAAATATTATATATAATGTGTGTGTTGTACTATTATAATTTATAAAACAGATTTTATAAATTATAATTATTGATTAATATTTTTAAAATATAAATATGCTCATGTACATAAAATTATAAAATGTAAGACAGAAAATATGTATTTATGACATATATTATAAAAAATAGAAAATATGTATTTTGCTGTTACTAATATTATTAGTTTTAACGTAGTATGATTTTTTTATTTCAATATATATTGATACATAATGATTATTCAATAAAATAATTAAAATACGAATAAGAAATTAATTTCAGAAAATATTATAATATTGCACTATAATTTATAAAACCGATTCTATAAATATTAGTGATTAATATTAAAATATAGATATATATATCTTGTTTATGTCTACATAATTATTATAAAGCGTGAAAGATTGAAAGAGAGAGAAAATATATGTTTACAACATATATTAAAAAATTGAAAAAATTAATATTTATGTATTGTTCTTATTTTAATATTATTAGTCTTTAACAGAATATTTTTTTCACATTTGTGCAGTTGTCTGGCGGTAAGGGTCAGATCATAAACTTGGGTTCTGGTTTTGACACACTCTACTGGAGGCTAAGGGAGGCGGGGAACAGTCCGGCGAACTTCGTAGAACTCGACTTTCCCAGCATAACTGCGAAGAAATGTTATCACATCAAGAAGCACAAACAATTAATCGATATGTTAAACACCGAAGGTATCTCGGGACGCACACGATATTATTATCTCGTTATCTAAAAAAAGTTATCTATACGCTCTCTATATATACATCTTCTCCACGTAAATTGTTTTTTTCAGACGGAGAGATCCGATTTTCGACCACGGAGCTGCACGCCGCGAATTACCATCTAGTCGGTACAGATCTTCGGCACATAGCGGAGTTGAATAACAAGCTGACTCAGGCCGAAGTCAATTTTAATCTACCCACCATGTTCCTCGCAGAATGTGTTCTAGTGTATGTAGATGCTAGCGCGACCTCGTCGCTGTTGAAATGGCTAGCGGGCAAGTTTCCAAACAGCCTCTTCGTGAGCTACGAGCAGGTGAACATGAAGGATAAATTCGGCCAAGTCATGCTGTCGAATCTTCGTAGCCGCGGGTGCTTATTGGCAGGCGTGGAGGACTGCGAGTCGTTGGAAACTCAACAAAGGCGGTAAATATTTACATACCTTTACGCATTCCTTTATCTCGGTACAACAATGATCGACCAGACCGATAATTTGTTTTTATTTCAATTTACTCGCAGCTTTACCATAAACAATTGGGAGGGCACGAGCGCGTGGACGATGGTGGAGGTTTATGATTCACTGCCTGTAATGGATCATAGTCGAATCGAGCACATAGAGATGCTGGACGAACGAGAACTCCTCACCCAGCTACTTCAGCACTATTGTATCGCCATCGCTTGGAACGGACAAACATTCAAAAATCTGTCTATAGCACAGGGTTAGATGAACCTAACAACTCTTCCTCTCTGTGTCCTCTCTTGCGAGTTACTCCAGGTAATGACATCATATAATTCCTAACTCGACGAAGTCTTGTTAATTACTTGCAATTAGAGATGTAAATAGAAAAATACAAATTGTTTTTTTTATAAAGAAACAGTTTTCGTGACAAAGTTTTTTTTCATCTTTTTCAGATATCTTTATATTTTTATTAGTACAAATTAATTTTTCATTATTTTTAACTTTTTAGATATAGATTTGAATAACAGATGAAAATTCGAGTTTGATATATAAAGTTTAACTTAGTATGTTCTAAGTAAAGATGATTTTTTTTTTATAACGATGCGTTTTCTTAAATAGAAATGTATCCTTCCTGTTAAAAGTTTCTTACATCTTACATGTGACAAGTGATAAAACCTGCCGGCTATGAGAGGATTGTTCTTTTCCAAATGTCATATAAAACTTATAAAACAGAAAGTGCGTTTAAAATTTATGCCTAAAAGGAGATATTATACATGTTCGCGCGTGTATCGATGCTATATCCAGCCTCCTTTAGGCCTTTAACGCGACATCGAAATCGAGATTGATACCGCAGTCCGCATTCTTCTATTTTTTGTGTATAGTTAATTTTTTCGTTCTTTCGGTAATTATCTTCGATTCGGATTTAAACAGATTGAAACTGTTACTTGAAATAGATACTGTTCCTCAAACACACTTGCTGGTTCGCTTAAACTTTTTCTCTCTTTTTTCCTCTCAATATAAGAACCTATATAAGAACTTTAGCTTTTTTTATTATGTTAACAAAAAACAAAGAAAAAAAAAATTATATTAAAAAAAAATAATTTAAAAAACAATTTGTATTTTTTAATGAAAAAACGATTTTTTTCAACTCTTTTTTTTAAGAAAAGGTTTTTTTACATCTCTACTTGCAATATATACCAATCGACAGCAGAAAATTAATAATTTTTAAATTGCGCTTAATCGATAGGATTCGGATACTTTTAACTTTTTCACCTTTCAAACAGTTTGCCGTAATAATTTTTGTATATGCTTCGAGTATATTCTTCGTCCTCCATTAAGCGCATCATGAATACTATTTTTTAATGACTGCTGTAAAACGAGACATTGTAAAATTCTCCATGTTGAAGATGTGGCGCTAGTTAATAATAATGATCGGATAATCTTGATGTCCTTTCGCAGAGGTTTCCAGTCACCTTAATTTTACATTTACGTATCTTTGAATTTTGTGTATAATGTATAACAAATTCTATCTCTGCAAAAGATCGATTAAGTCTCGCTTCTTATTGCAGATTTTTCATGTATAAAGTTCACGATCGATATTATAATTATTATAGATCGCTATAGTTATATAATTGTGTATGTGCGGCCAAATAGCGCGATAGTAATGCGCAGAGTAATTTATTATATTACGAGATATCATCGAAGATCAGTCCAACACGCTCGTTACGCATTTTTTTTCACCATTTCGTTTATTATCCACCTGCAATCTCATTTTAATATATAAAGTTTAACATTTTGTATTATAGTTGCAGGAAATAATTTTTGTAATTATAGACGCTAAATCTGTTTTTGCTGTGCGAAAAGAAACAAAAATGTAAAGAAAAATATGTAGAAAGTACAGCTAAAGAGAAACGATTTTATATTTTTTATCTAGATTCTGTATTTTACCATTCATTACGAACATAAAACTATATTTTTCTGACATTCACATAGAATTTCAACTTCTTTGAATTAATACACGAAAATCTGTGACGGAGATGGTGTAAAATTATTCCGCGAGATCCGATCTTTGAATGTATATTAAGTATTAGAGATTACAAATCACATATTGAGTCGTGAGAAAAAACGAGATTAGTATTACGATTATATAAATTGCGATTATAAGCGATTATCAGTCTCGTATCAGATGCGTGTGATCGATTATTTAAGATAATAAAAGCATAAAAGCATGAAGCACAACGAAAGTAAGACTTTAAGCAATCGAGCAAGTACTTAAATACTCTTTGTGGACAGCACATCAGCCTGGAAAGAAAAAATCGGCGATGTATATACATATATCTTCTCGATTAATTTCACTTATTCGCTCGTAGATGTCGAACTTATTATCTTCGCTTGCATTAATTGCGAATGTAAAAAAGAACTGCGTGCCGATGTTCTTCGATAAAAATACGATCGGTTGAATTGTTTTTTCTTTTTTTAATGACATACGCTGTTGCATATAATATAATAGTTGCTCCGCTTCTTTTCTCAACACCAATACAAAGTGAGTGTATGTACGTTACTATACTTAAGCAGGTCATAGAACGGTAGTGTGAAGGATCAAAGGTCACAAAGATTTATTTTCATATATTGAGGAATATCAGGGTTACGCATGTGTATTCAATCTAAGGATAATAAGGAGGAGATATTATAAACATATTGAAATCATTTTTTTATATATATAATATATAGATACAAAGTGCTCCAACAAGCAAAACTCGGACTTTATCGTCGTTTACACGATAGGTAAAGTGAAGCGTGATTGCTGAGATCGTCTGTCAAGTATTAATAAAGGGACACCGATTGTTTTCCTCAAGTTTGACGGCCTACCGGATTGGAATGATTGCGTTATAATGATATTGTACAGTATTGTGTGTGTAATAGTATGTACATGTGATTTTGGCGATCACGCCTCAGATATAAACGACGGTGACTTCCCAGTCCTGTGTATTAAGGAATTATACTAGTCTATAGAATCGAAAAATAGGATACTGTTTAACATTAAAATTTTTATTTATAAATAGATACAAACGTTTTTGTTAAAAAAATATATTTTTTAAATGATAAAATGAAGAAGAAAAATTGCAAAAGATATTGAAACAGAGAAGAACATAATTTTCAAATTTATATCTTTTTCTTATAAAAAGAAAAAAAAAGAATAAAGAACATTTTATTTTGTGTAAACTCAATTCTTAAGTTTAGAGTTTAGAGGTATCTAATCTTGCAAAATAATTTGCATAAATTTTACAAAACTCCCCTGTGAATTGAAAAGTACAAATTATATAAATATGAAAAAATACTACTTTTTATTTTATATAATTTATCGAGACTTAATCTTAGTCAGATGCATATATCTAATTTCGAATACTATTATTCTATTTCAATATCTTTCAATATCTTTTGCATTTTTAAAAATTTTACTTTATTAAATCATTATCATTATTAAATATCATTAAAAATATATTCTTTTAAAAAATGATTACTATTTGTCTATTATTTGTTTAAATAAAAATTTTACATTAAAAAGTGTCCTATTTTTCGATTCACTAGATTACTATAACAGACCCATATTTCTATAATCAACATCTTTTATTCTATTTTGATCTTTTTATCCCTATATTTCTAGCATTATGTGAACAACGGTAATTTATTAGATTTAAAAGCAAAATACGCATTTTGCCGAATAGTTACGTAGAGACTGTATAGGTGATTTTTCGATCTCTCATCCCATCAACGAGTAAAATAACATACCTGGAGTAACGAACACGTATAAAGAGAATACTCTCTCAGATGTTCTATTTTTCTCAGAAGTTAACAAAAAAAAATTGCAGCCACATTGTTACGATGTCTATCAACGTTCGTAGGTATAAAATCCCCGCCTCCCTCGCCCAACATGTTGCCTTCTTTGCACGTAGAAAAACAATCCCCACCTTTCGCATTAGTTTCATTAGTGTCATGTATAAGTCAGTAAGTTTTTGAGGTAAAATTGACTAATTTTATTCGAACGCTCGTCATGTGTTCAAGTCGGCTTCAAGTTTGAGAATCGAAAGCTCTCTTCGAATCTCGCATTTAGCGGATGTCGTCGCGAGAATTCGAGCAAAGCACTGCCACTATGAAAATTGAGCGAGATTTCAAAGCTCATTGAAACTCGGCGAATTCGCAATTTTCACGTGCACTTGTTGACTCTTAAAAATTACAACTCATTTATATCATTTTTTACATAAGAAATCTATAACGTTTATTTTAAATGTCTAGCAATAACATTCGTTCAATTAATTATACATTTTTTATTATATTATTCAATTAGAAATTCTAATTTAATTTTGTCTGTATAAACAACGAATTTCACTTTGCTAGAACTTTACTGTTAAAAAAAAGGGTCGCATATTCGAAAAATTTGTTTTACTTAACATATTTTCATAAAGTGCGAGAAATCGGAAATTGGCAAGATAATTTGATTCTCAAACTTAAAGTAACGCAATCGTGTTGTGCGGATTGTGCGTGCAGCTTCATGTTTCTTCGCCTCAATTTCGTTTTATATAAAGTATTAATCTCATGTACACGGATGTTACACACTTTGAAAAAGAATAAGATACAAAAAATCTATATATATGTATAGATATCTATAATCTAAATAAATATCTATAACTATATATACATGTATATAGATACACACACACACATATACACACAGTGTGCTTCCACTTATTATGGATAAGTACGATGGAAAAATTGTGCATCTTAATATTCGCATAATTGTGATATTGTTAAATTATGCATTTAACGATTAGAGAGAAAAACGAGCGATTGATTATATTATTATTAATGATTGTAGCTTCCTGTTTGATACATTTCTTTCATATGTCTCATGCTATAAAGAGTTTCTTTAAGTGGGAAAAGAGAGCAGCTACGATATAATATTAAATTATATATAAATATTTTTAAATGTATAAGATATAAGATATATATATATATGCTGTAACACGATACACTTCTCCCATTTAAAGTCTTTCATTTAATTTATTATGTAAAAGACGACTTAATACATCGTGTGATCTATATATTAAATAATTATTTTTATTATTTTAACAAAAATGATGGATATATATATATATATATATATATATAAATAAACAACATCCAAAAAAAGGAAACTTCAAGTAGATGTTTGTATGATTATTTATTTGGAATCGTCGTTTCGTATAAAGAGACTATTAAAAATACATAATTTTATATTTACATGATACACTTTATGCTTTACACCTTAACGAGTTTACTAGTTGCATTGTTCATTGCTTGAAATTATATGTGCATAAAGAATTTTTATGGAAAATATAATTGATCACAAGTTTTTGTATACAATATTCTTAACCGTTTTACATTTCTTGACTCTTTTATATTTATATTTTATTAATTTTGAAGTTTCGCTATTTTTACTTTGCGCACACGTTCCACTTACAATATATGATGCATATTTATAAAATACAAGTTTTTGAAATCTATAGATTTACTTATTTTACTTAATCAACTAAATTCATATCAACTTATACATATATAATTGAATTATGAGAAAGAATATGAAATAAAAACATCTTTTTTCTCATCCCTGCAAAGAGCAATTCCTATTCTTTATATTCAACATAGATTATTATAACTAAAAAATAAATAAGTCGTTTCTTACAAGATAAATGTACAATATCCTTAAAAGCCCAGAGGATTCAATTGCACGCACCCGCCGACGTCGCATACGTTCCTCGAAATTTTACTCAATTTACTAAAGATGTCCAAGTGCTTGCCAGAATTAACTTGATTCAGATTGTGTGCAACCCGGTTGGACGCCTATACAAAATAATGCAATATTAAATATAGCGTTTAATATGCTTGTAAAATAAATTACTACTCGCATTCTCTAGCAGAATCAAATAACATTCAAAACATGACAGAATAAAAAAAATGATCAATTTTTGGTTACTATTCACCTGTCAAAGAAATATTGTTTAACATTGGACTCTCTAAATATGCTTCTTGTACATTAAAAATTTATTCGCTAGATTAAAAGATTATAATGAAAGATTGTAAACAAATTCAGATGGCAGTTTTTGATCCTGTTAGAATAAAGAATGATATATAAATATATTCACATACCTCCGCGCACCAAGTTTCCGCCATTAACAATTCATGTTCCGCACTAGGAAGATTCTTATTCAACGATTTGGTCGCCCTGCTCAGCACAATCGCCATCGTATACGTATCGAAAGCAGCCTGCGCGATCCTGTTGAGGATAAACTGTTCCTCTACAATACCTCGTCCGTACTTAATAAGAACGCTCTCTATCACTTGACCAAAGGTCTCCACGCTCTGCAATTGCATTTTTTTTTTTAAATACAAACCTACATTATACAAGATTTTAGCTCATCGTTTATTATTTTACCTTCGAGCAAAGCGCGGCGCTCTCCGCCAATCTCGGATGAACTGAATCTCCAAAGGTAGGCGGCGATCTTAAACCGATCGCTCTGGTCGCTCGCTTGGTAGCTTCCTCGAAGATCAGCCCTAGATTCGCCGTGGGATTCTTAAAGGCTTTCTGCAGTTCTTTCAAGTGACTGCCAGCGTACTGGATCCCGGTGAGCGCCACGAACAGACGCAAAATGTCGTTTGTACCTTCGAAGATTCTGAATATCCGCAGATCGCGCAACACACGCTCCAAACCGGCTTCAGCCATGAAACCCATACCGCCTAAGATCTGAATAGCTTCGTCGCAGGCCGTCCACGCGGATTCGGATGCGAAACACTGCAACACAAGAAAGATTTATGAATGCATAATATAGGCGACGAATAAATTTATTTGTCAATAATAGAATTATATTAGATTTCGTTTCTATCGTCTGCGTATATCGTTTCTACATAGTTTTTGTATTATAAAATAAATATTTATTGTATGAGGGAAAAACTGGCTAGATAAGATAATGAAGAGACAATCTTTTTATTCTCTAGCGAGTTTTTTTTCCTCTATCAAATGAATCATGCCAAAGTTATTTTACAGAATCCTGGTAACTTGGAAATCTTAATGGTTTTTTAATATTTTTCTAATAATATATTTTCGAATGCAAAGTGTTTATGTATTGTATCTTTCTATTGAAGAGATTTATTGTAATTTTGTAAATCTTTATAATTATTATCTTGTTTAGATAAATCAAATTAACCAAGTGACAGGAGAATTACCTTCGAAATTGCTGCTTCTAGGTGATAATCTTGGCTTCCTAAGTCCATGTTACCAGAAATTGCGTATGCGAGAGACTCGGTGATGTAATGTAGTATAGCCATACGCGCCAACTTTTCCTGTATGGTGCCGTAATTGTCTAATGTACGACCAAATTGCACGCGTTGCGTCGCGTGATTCAGGGCCTTGTTGAGACAGTAACGCATGGTACCGGAGAGACACGCGGCCATACCAAATCTACCATTATTCAGAATATTCATCGCAACCTGAAATTATGATTGATGCAACATTTAAGTTTACAAATAAGAAAAAAAAATATATATATGTTATATTATACTTATTTTCTATATACATGTTATAAAAGTATAATATAAGTAGATAGTATATTAAAAAACATACTGCTTAACTCTTTTTTTTTCTTAACAATTCATAATGTTACAGAAATGACAATTTTTATTGTTACCTTAAAACCTTCGCCCTCCTTGCCGAGGAGATTCTCGGCCGGAATTTTGACGTCCTCGAAGTAAATCTCCGCCGTGTTGCTACATTTAATGCCCATTTTTTTCTCAGGCGGTCCGCTGGTGACACCACCGAATCCTCTTTCGACGATGAAAGCCGTCACCTTCTCCTTCATTTCGCCCGTTTTCGGATCCTTGAGGGGCACTTGCGCGAAGACGGTCATGATGTTGGCGATACCGCCATTTGATATCCAGATCTTGCTGCCATTGAGAACGTAGTGCGACCCGTCCGCGGACTTGATCGCGCGTGAACGTATCGAGCCGGCGTCAGAACCGGAACTCGGTTCTGTCAGACAAAAAGCGGCGTACTCGCCGTTGCTGACCCTGGGAAGATATTCGGCCTTTTGTTCCGGAGTGCCGTACAGGAGTATACCCTAAAATAATAGACAAAGTGTGTACATACAAAGTTGATTGAACAGAAGATGTCAGAAAGACAGAGGAAGAAATGAGAGAACGTATATTATATTCAGCTTATCAGAAAAAAAAATAATAGAAATATGTGTCAGAGGAAAATAAAGTAAAACAACCAAAGAAGAAGATGTGAAGAGAATTTTACCTTGAATCCTATACTCTGATGCGCGCCGAGCATGATACCCAAACCCAAATCGTAATAGCCGCATATTTCAACGATTCGACTGTACTGAGTATTTGTCAGTCCTAGTCCGCCAAATTCCTCGGGCACTTGCAAAGCGAATCCGCCCATTTTCCAAAGAGCAGCTGCTGTTTTTTCGTCCACGCATGCGTTCTGATCGTTCTTAACCGGATCATTTACATTCTAATAGAAGAGGCAAATAAACATCTTTAGTAATAAACATCTTTACGTACTCTTATATTTTGCTGCTGTATTATACTGCTTAAAGAGATATTTACCTCATAGAACTTCTGCACAGGATCAATGAGCTGTCTTAGCATATCGGTTTGCTCCTTGTTCATGGCTTCCGGAAATGGAGACACCTGACTCAACTGCAATTGACCACGGAACATATTCATGGTGAAAGATTGAGACTCCTTTGTGGCGGCACTTTCCTGCGGTCTTTCCTGCTTGAGCGGTTTCACTGCAGCTTGCGTAGCCAAACATCTAAACATATATGTGTTGCATGTAAGTGTTAATATCATTATATGCAATTATTATTCCTAATTATCATTTATTGAGAATTATTTTTTTAGCCATTATATTTCCTTAAATATAAATTAATATTTTATATTTAATATATGTTTATATATTTAATATTTCTATTTTTTAAATATAATATAAACCAATTTGCTAATAAATAAATTAATTTTCTTAAATATACAACAACTTGATAATAAATGTGTTCAAGGATTATTCTATCTTAGAACACATATGCAATGAGCTTTCTATTTATCTTTCATCTTATTTATAATGTAACGATCATAGATCAAGTAATTCTCAATTGCTGTAGATAAACAATTGATAAACATATTTTAACATATCAATATATGACGTACGCATGACATATGCATAACATGCTTGACAATCCGCGCACATGTATATATAAGCACAGTGAGAGGTCGAAGTCCAAAGTCCACATATATATATTGAACGCATATGTAACTTGTAACTAAAAATACCATCGATACAAAAATATGTTGGATATAAATTTTTGAATTTTGCAAGCTGTGCGAATCTCTTATCGCGATTCGTTTAAAAAAACACAAATATTTACCCTACGTAATAATAAACAAACGTGTAATGTCAATGTCAACCCGCATATATTGGAGTAATTTTTATAATTTAAACTCGATTAAAAGGACCATATGGACGAAATATGAAGTCGTATTAATTGAGTTGAAAAATAATTCACGTAATTTGACAGTTCGAAGTTTGTTTAAGCAACAGGTTGTTCGAATTGAAGAAACGATTTGATGCTTTACCTTGGTGTAATCCAAGTTCCTAAAGACGTTTCCAGAACTTTATTAAGGTTTCTAGGCGCTGACGAGAGCGTCTTGGTAACTCGAAACATTATTTGGATACTTGTATTTATTCACTGATAATAATGTGTGATTATTATCGATGATAATTGCTTTCACTTCACTCGCAGGAGGCAACAATCGCGATATTTGTGCGCAAATGACACGAACGACTGCTCAGTTGGCGTGGAACGTGGAACTGGCTCAACCCAGTGTTGCCAATTTCATGTCGCGCAATCATAGAATATATAAAATACAAATGATTAGAGCACGTGTCGATGTGCGCGGTGCGTTCGACTGTTAACCTTCAAGTGGCGCAGCGTAACGCGGTCTGAATTTGGTGCGCGGAGTGGGAGTAGGGAGTGGGGGGTGCGTAGTGGGGGGGTGCGCGCGGCGCCCTGGCGCATCCCCCACCATGCACCCCCCACTCCCTACTCCCCACTCCGCGCACCAAATTCCGACCGCGTGACGCTGCGCCACTTGAAGGTTAAAAGTCGAACGCACCGCGCACATCGACACGCGCTCTCTCTCTCTTCCGTCTCCCGTCTCCCGTCCCGTGTTGCACGATTTGAAATTGGCAACACTAGCTCAACCTGAACTTTGTAACAAACCTAGTGATGTAATACTGAAGTCATAATTCATATAGAAAAGGACACACACATATTGGATGGATCGCTACTTTGTCAGGAATTCGTCGATTGGTTGGTACAATTATAAAATAACTTCGTACTTTATGAATTGTAATGAAAATAAATAATAATTCACAATTAATTTCACTGTTTAAATTGATAAATACAATTATTTTAAAAATTATTATAAATTTATAAATAAATTATTAAAAAACATTTCCTGTGTGTACAAGTGCAAGTTGAGCATGTTTTTACTTCAGGTAGTAAATATAAAAAAAAGAGACAAAGAGTAAAGAGTTTTCTGACTCTTTGTATTTTTTTCCAGCTATCAGGAAGTATTTTAATGTTATGAATATTATGCATTTAAATAGTGGAATTGGTTGCTAATTCATATAAACGTAGCCGCTTATCAGCTGTGATCGAAGGTTGATCAGCTGATAGACAATATGGCGGCGACACACACATATCCCCACAATGATGATGAGTGTGCGATATAACGAGTGCTAAAGTGTAGTTTCAGCATCGTTAATACCTGAAGTAAATATGTAAATACTTGAAGCTATGGGTTGAATGGGGCGAAACGAAAATTTAAATACGTAAGTCGGAAATTGATGTGTCAGAAATCCGGCACGCGGTACGATTAGGTTATTTAATTCGCGCTAAGATTTTTTTCACTCTCTTCGAATACAAAATGATTACTTTTTAATTGCTAATTAAATGATGGCGAAGATACATATGGTCTAATATATCGTAGATTTATGTACATTGAAATTACTACATTTCTTTGTAAGAAAATATCAATAATGTAATAATTGAATATAAAAATATAATTACTTCAGATTAATTCTCAGATAATTCATGATAATTCGCTGATACAAGTGTGAAATCTAAAAAGCGAGAGACTTGAATACTGATAATTAGCTAATCTTTGTTTTTTATTCTTTCAGATAAAAATATGCCTAATTCAGTATGCAATTTGCCACGAATATCTTTGGACAAGTATGTAAAAAGGGAGAATACATTTAAAATTAGGACAATTGAATATTCTCTCTCTCCTGGATGTTTCTGGTGTTTCTAAAAATTATACTAATATGAGTAACGTTACGTCGCAGAAGCTTTCGTTGTATTCAATTTTGAAAATCAAAAATGATGATCTCAAGGAATTTATTTGCGGCTGGGGAGCTGCTGTCATCAACGTCAGTGTCACTTTCCCACTTAATAAAGTCATATTCAGACAGGTATGTAACTCAAATAACTCTAATAAACATTTCTCTGCACATTATGATAACACAAGGTGTTTATACTCTGCAAAATCTTTCTTAGAAATTTATTTTTATTAGGAAATTCTTATAGAATTTTATTGAGACTCAATTTTTAAGAAAATTCTCTCTGATAATTTTATTCTTACATGCATTTAACAATATACATTTGTAGATTGGTCAAGTTGTAAATTATATGTTTAAAATATATTATAAATATATATATATGTATACTTTTTGTTTATATTATATTCAATATTTTAGCAAAATATTGAATATGCTGTATACATTTTTCATTGTTATTTTTAAGCGATAAAAAATACAAATGTTTGGCAAATAAAAAGTATTTATCTTATGAAAGCCACTCAGTGGTTTTAAGTATATTTTTAAATTTAACATTTGAAATTCTGAAGTGGCTCTTAATTTTTCTTACGAGTGAAAGTGATTTGTGCATTAAAAAAATGTACACAATAAAAACCTTATTTTACAAAATTGCATGTAAAAATTCTCTAATTTTACCTAGAATTTTGAATAAAAATATCTAAAAAATCAAGATATAAGATTTCTATAATTGTAAAATTGTATAAAATTTAAGTCGATACCTTGAAACACATTTGATCATCGGTATAAAAATTATTTCTGTTACGACACAGATTTTGGAAGGAGTACCAGTGAGTGCTGCGGTTGGGCAGATATCGCAAGAGGGAATACGATTGCTGTATCGTGGAATCTTACCACCTCTGTGCCAAAAGACCTTATCCCTTAGTCTAATGTTCAGCACATACGAAGGATGCAAACAGAGATTCTGCTTACTCACGAAAAACGACGTGCTGGCTAAGGTACTGGCGGCGAATATAGCCGGCACGGTGGAAGCTGTGCTGATGCCGCTCGAGAGAGTACAAACGCTGCTGCAGGATTGGCGATATCACAACAAATTTAAGAACACGTCCCACGCGTTCAGGTATCTATTGACGAATTACGGCGTGTCCGAGTGTTATCGCGGCATGGTTCCTATCATATACAGAAACGGCTTGTCCAATCTAATGTTCTTCACTCTGCGAGATCAGTCGAAGGCGTTGATGGGCGAACAGGATTCACTGCTGACGAACTTTGTCAGCGGTGCGCTCATCGGTGGCTTCACCAGTACAGTGTTCTATCCGATGAATGTAATAAAGATACACATGCAGACAAAAATTGGTGGCAGCTTTGAGAAATTTCAGGTTGTGATCCGCGATACATATATCGCCAGAGATCGAAGTTTAGCTTCTTTTTACAAGGGCGTACACTTGAACTACATGAGGTCTTTCATTAGTTGGGGTGTGATAAACGCATCGTACGATTTCTTGAAGAGTATTTTCTTTGAAATCGTTTAATGGAGAAGAAAAGTATCTTTATTTCCTATTTTTATTTAGCAAATTTATTTCACGTCTCGCTATATACTGATATTTTAGACAACAGTAGGAAATTGTACTCTTTGTAGAAAGATGTAAATATCGCGGTCGCACATTCGCTTCCTGCTATAAATATACAGGATTGCACATAGGAAAGAAATTTATAAATATGTATTTATAAATTTAATTATATTTATGTAAAAAATTTATCTATCTAATTTTAATAGGTGTTTGGAGATAATCAGACTGATCTAGTTTCTTTTTAATGAATAAGAATAATTCACGCTAGATGGATTTAAAAAAACATTTTTTTATTTACAAAAAAAATTGAATGATTTGTATATACACACACAAATCATAGATAGGTGTAACTAATAATTTGATAAACAAAAATCTTTGATAATTTAATCTTTGATGACACTGAATATAAATTTTCACGATGTGAATTTTTTAACTCAAATATTTTAAATGTGCGTAATTTATAAGTAGGTGGAAAAAATTAAAATTAAATTAATAAAATTTAAACAATTGCTCTAAATCTTGAGAAAAATGATATTTTTCATGGTTGATAAAATGATATAAACATAATTATTCCATGTTTTATGTTTATTCCATAAATTGTACATAATTATACTGAAATACTTTATAAAAATTCTCTGATTATAGTTACAGGAATACAGGAATACTCTGTGGAAAGTCTCTGAATTTTGAGATGTCTAAAATTTGAGATATCACTAAAATTCAGTGGTACGATTTGTAATGTGTAATATGACATTGTGTGTCAAAATATTTGAATAATCCAAAAAAGTAAGGAAAAGAGAAATATTCGATATTTATTATTGCAATAATACATATGTGATATTATATAATGTAAAAATATCGAAGAATTTTCTTATTTAAAATAATAAAAGGGAAACAATATTCTTTCATATGGTATTAATTTTATACCATGCATATATGATGATGGTATTTTTATTTTGTGATATAATTTACGTGTGATATAAATTTACGAAACATAGTCAACAATTTGATCAACGAGATGTGATCTGATACAATGTTATAATTGTATGATTTAATATACATAAAATAGTCGAAAAAATTATGTCAAAAATTTGATATAAGTATTAAATATTACGCTCTGGATATTTATATTATGTACTGACGCTGAGACACATGGAGATGTAAAAGTAACGCAAAATATAACATAATTTCGGAAGCGGTTTTATTCTATTGTAACTATAATAGATATATTCATATTTCGTATCCTCTCAAAATTCCCGCCGAATGAAAATGAAGCTAATACAGGATCGCCTAAAAAGAAGTTCGTTTTGGCAATTGTGTGTGTCGAATTGACAAGAAAATAGTCATCTCTCTCCTTATTCTACAAATCTATTTCTATATTAAAATTTGGAGCATCATTTTATACAGAGAATGGAATATTTTCGGATATAATTGTACGAATTCGAGCGTCGCATTATATATAGAGAATACATAAGAAAGGTATATATAAATTTATTTCTATAATTAAAATTTAATCAAGATATGAATTCAATTTCTGTGAAATTAATTCTGAAATATCCTTAATTTTCGCAGACGCGAGTTGCAGACGGAAGGAGGTCGATATCCGAGAATAGGATGGATATAGGAACCAGGGGCACCAGGTCGCCTCGATACGCCCCTGAACGAACCGGCGCTTATGCGCGGCGCCCTGCATAAATCGATGCGCCGTTGCTTTCTTTCTCTTTCTCTCAGCCCGGGCGATATATACATGTGTCACGCTACATCGGCGCCTGCCATCAGGCTACCTTACCTTCGTCGTCTGGAAGCGTGTCGCGTCTCTTCCGGTCTCGCCTAACCGAAATTTTCCTACTCGACGTTCCAGCATAAACGTTACATATAGGTACGTTATACTATTATACTTCATAATCCACATATGTAAGTATACAATATATCAATATATATTATATTATATAATATATTTGTATTATATTATTTTTTTATAATATATTATATATTTATATTTATTATATATTACATATTTATTGTATATTTTTCTACTATGTTTATATTTGATATATTTAAATTTCATAACCTATTTTAATTTCGGGGAGTTGAGTTTTTTTGACGTTTCGCGCAAGGCAGGAGGGTGATTTTCGCGCGCCTCGGAAATTGAAAACGCAAACCGGTACATGAATCCCCTCCAGCCTTGCGCGTGAAGGCAGTTCCTCTCCTCTCCCCTAGCCCCCCTTCGCCCACCCCTCCGATTTACGCTGGTTTCTCGCGCAGGGAGAGCCGCTATGATGAAGGGCCGTCGCTGGCGTCGCGAGGAACGGCCCGGAACAGCCGGGACGGTGGGAGTCGCGATAGTGCGGTAGTCGCCGATGTCGCCAGCGGTAACCAGCAGCACGGCGGGCCTCGTCGCCGAGGAGGCTGACAGCAGCAGCGGCAGCGCGACGAGTCGCGGACGGTACTCGGTCGCCCCAGGGTGCCGTCACCTCACCGATCGCGCCCGAGAATAATGAGAATCAACGCGACGAAGATGAGCACTCCGATCGAGGAGAAGATTGATCAGAAGCTCAAGGTACGTCTGTATGTATGTGCATAGCTTGTCTCTCTCTTTCTCTCTCTCTCTTTCGGAGGGGAAAAAAGGGCCAAGGCGATCTCGCACGCTGACCGTCGATCTTCAATGATCAATAAAGCGCATCCGCGGGCTCCTACTCGGTCAAGTAATCCTCTCTGGTCGCGTCTCGTAGGGTCTCGCTTGAGATGTGCGGCGAATGTTATCCTGGATCTTATCTGTATATATTGTTGCGTTTTCGGCGTATTAAAGTCACGATTAGAGAGCCCGAACGGAATTGTAGTTAATTCGAAGATTAATTAAAGATATTCCTTGTATCTGACGTTTAATGCGATTGACGGCGAGATTTTACTCCGTAATTTCGTTAGGATAAGCGTGTCGTTAACGTGATTTGACAGATAGACACTTATGTAACGATCCCGGATATTTTAACATGCAAATCCAGTTATATTTATTTGACATTTTAATATATAATTATACAATTATACATTTTCCAATTATATTTAATATTTAAGGGAGTTTTATATTTCTTCGATAAAAGATACAACACGAGATATTATCATTTCTCTGATACAAGGGAGCAAATAATACCATCTTATTTCATTAATCTTAAGTACAGTCCGTCTCTTTCTCTCTCTCTCTCTCTTTCTCTCATTTCGAGTTGGTTCCTCCAGTAATGAATATTTGATGTTAAACGTTAATCACAGATTGCAGTCACGGCATCATTTACCACTGGATATGGTATGCGAGCTCGGCCTCTTGTTTTTTTGCATACGATAAGAGCGAATGAAAGGTCAAAAGAGCCGTGTGTATGCGACTGCAACTGCATTTTAGTCGGGTCGCGTTGCACACGTAATTCTACTCGTTACACTTCGTCCGCTTCAGGCAGATACACGCGTACATACTGATGAAGCAATATCATCCGGATGTGCCATAATTAGAAGAAGCATTCATGGAGTGTGTGTCCTCTCCTCCTCGGGATTTATCATTCGCGCAAAAACTTCGAAAATCCCTTCAAGATACACATGTCTTTCCTAAATAAAATCTCAATAGTCATTTTAATTTAATTATTTCATATTTAATATTATATATATTTAATATTAAAATAAAAATATTAAATATATATTATTATTATTAATATTTAATATAATTAATAATTTATATTTAATTTAATTATATCAAAGATATAAATAATTTTCTTGCATTGTATCTTGCTTCGAGAAAAAGAATGTCTCTCCTTAGTGCAAAGTCTAAATAATTTTTTTTTACGTTTTTAGAAGTCGAAGATGTGATGCGGATGAGAGTTACGGTTTTGGACTTGGAATTTTCTGGACCATCGCTCGCGCATCTTCAGCGCATCTCCTCGCGTCAATTATTCTCTTTACGCTCTCAGATTCTCGTCGGCACGTTTTATCATCCCCGATGTGAAATTCACGCCGCGACAGGTGCATGAAATGTTTCTCGCGATCGAAACATCGTTAATCTCCCGTAAACGAGCAGCAATTTGGCCCCCGAATTGTCGGAAAATGGTGAGAGAAATTTCATCGACCGCGCGTTTTGTCATTTTTTTTTTGCGGAAATCTTGTTTAGAATCGATTCGAGTTGGTTAATCGCGATTTTTTTCGCTTCCTTCCAAATCGTAGTAGCTACATATTAGCTATAGATGCATATGTAACGATGGACTATAGGATCTCAACGCTGATCGATATTGGACATAGAATCGACCGTTTCCATAAGCGTTAGTTAATTAAAGATGACTGAAGAAGCTAGTTTAAACGCGATTCTATGTCCTCCTTTTTAAATGTAGAAGGAGGATCCAGAGGATGACAGTTGAATCTTACTTAATTTTAACGAATGCGCTCTTGTAGAAATAACCTACCGTTGAAATTGGTTATTTCAATTTTTTTAAATTGCTAATTTATTGTATCGCTGGTTTTTATCGCTGGATTGTATCGCTAGTTTTTATCGCTGGTTTTTATCGCTGATTTATATCGCTAGGTTGTATTGCTGGTTTTTATCTCTGGTTTGTATCGCTAGAATTCTAGGCTTTATAGTCCAAGAAATCTCAAACAGCACTTAATTGATGCCTTTGCATAAACGAACCTTATCATTCGCTTTGATAGATGCTCCTGCGTATATGTACCCCAAATTGGCAGTTTAGTATCTGCCATTAAGCAACTCTATGGAGAAGATCAATATTCGTGCCGCGGATACCAATTAATTTAATTACTTTGACTATGTTGTTAATAATGTTTTACTATGCCGATAATATTTTGCTACGTTAATAATGTGTATATATAATATCACATTTTGCTGGATTATATAAGAATTTGCTACATTCAATAATCTCATTACATGACGATACATCGCGCGTTGCAGAGTTCATTTTTATTTCCTTCGGAGAAATTGCGATTTTTTTTTAACGATAGTTTGTTGCGTCGTAATAAAGTTCTCGATCCTGCAATCGCGTAACGAGTGTTTCGCGTTGGTTTTTTTCCGAGTCAAAAGGAATGGAAAGAGAGAGAGTAGAGAGCTTATATCAACGACATCCATCATTTTCGCTCTTCGGATATTGAAGATTATTACGAAAAAGGTCGCGACAGCGAGAAAATTCTCAAAACTCCGTTAAATATTCCACACGTTGAATTTATAGAGAACTATATATATGATAATAATGCATAAAATGGGAAAGGAGGGCATAATCTATTCCGAAATTGTAAAGTCGAATTTTTTCTCCCTCATTTTATTTTTGATACTTTAAAAATATGAGACACATAATCGTAATTTTAGAAAACTTTATAAAAAAAGAATTCACGTACTTGAATCTCACGCAAACTAATGTTATACTTTGACAATTGGTTCTTCACGTTCCGCTGAAACATATTTCGAGGAGATAGTTTAGCGTCCTGATAATAATTAATTGATGTCGGATTAATTGGAACGGACGAATTGTTAACGAGGACAAATAACGAATAGATGCTGCCTGTATGATGTATGTGTGTGTTCGCGTTTACTAAAAATATAATGTATAAATGTGTAAGGAGGACATTCAGGAAAATCTGTTAAAATATAAAATGTCGCCCTGCTTATCTGATTTTAACGACCCCAAAAAATTTCATTTATCAGCCAAGTTTTCAATTGTCACTCAATACATAATATATATATGTACGAAAATCGATCAATTTAGCGGCTCTTCGGAACTTTCGCGACCAATCGAGTGCAATTTTCTTCGACGAGATCGATTCGTTCGCCGTTATGTAAAAAAGCAGATGCGGATATATTTTTTATAAATTCACGTTCGATTCGATAAACCACTCCGATTTTTCAATCTTTATATATTTTGTTTTCCCTATTCGGCGTTTTTTTTATTTTTTTAAATTTTTTAAATAAAATGCACAATTTATGCAGAAGTTTAATATTGAAGAATATTGACAGCTCTCTTATCGCGAACGATTTATTCCCTATCGACATCTTGAGAAAAATGGAAAATCAACATTAGCCGAAGAAACTCATTAATGAAAGATAGCAACGCGTCGAGTTATATCCTGGATCCGCTATATATGTTACACACTTATACTATCTATATAAATGTTGACTGGTTCTCTCAATCATTTAACTGTTTTTCCCTCTACCTTCTATTTACGGTTTTGATCGACGAGGAGAAAAAAAGGAAAGAGAATCAAAATCGAATCGCGAGCTAATACATAATTTAGAAGAGCCTTCATTTCCGAAAAGGATCGATTGATTGAACAAAGTCGTCGTTATATAGGAAAGAAAATAATAAACATTTGTGAAACCGTAACGCGGTTCTTTCGGCGAACCCGCGTGCGGCAAATTAACAAATTTGAATTAATTTAAGCCGATATTGCGGTCTCAGCTTGCGGGTCAAATGTAACAGCCGGATCACACGGTTCGTTCCAAACGAATAGGAAATAACGTAATAACGTTAATTCCGTTTCGAATAATTGAAAACGATCCGAGCTGTAACCTAATAAAACGAACTGACGTCCAATTAAGAATTTATCGAAACCTTTCTCTCAAGTTTCTCATGCATAAATGTATGTTTGGCCGCGTGCAATGACTTCCCTCGATCAATCAATATGCAGAGAAATTCATTAATATCGGTATATTCGGTGCCTCTACTTTTTAAATCTTCGAATCTACTTCCGCATGAATGTTCTCCACCCTCTTCTCTCTCTCTCTCTCTCTCTTTTATTCTCTCTCTAAAATAGCTTTTATTTCCTCTCTTTAATTCAGCGAGTCTTTATCTTGCTTTTCCTGCCTCGGCTCAGTGTTGCGAATGCAAACTACTTTATACGCCGAATATAAAAGCAGAGAAAATAATAGAGAGAACTGCACATACATGCATACATTGCACGCCGTTTATTTTTAAATCTAAAGCCGTAACTCACAAAAATATGGAGTATTTTTTAATCAATTGCGAAGAGATAAATTCGATTTGTTACCATCAGTTTAAAGACGATCAATTTATATGATTTACCAAAAAAAGCCACTCCGTATCTCTTCGCTCGAAATTCTCCATTTGGATACGGCCGCGTGTTTTCTCATATTTTTCGAGCGAATAAAATGACAGTTCTCGATAGACTTCGGCGGGGAAATGGAGTTTTTTTGTCAATTTAAATTTATTATCGATAGGTACGGATGGGAATGGTGACGGTTAGCGATGGGAAGAGCAAACCTATCCCGATGCGTTTGCACCTGTCGATGGAGGTATTGAAGCTTCAACGGGAGGATTTGGAGGTAAAGTGCCTTTCGATAGTGTGTGTCTCATTATTAATTATTTATCGAGATATTTAATTAATTTAGGTATAAAAAGAGCTGGTAAGAACCAGGCACGGATATTAGATGCAACAAAATTATTTAAATTCCTCTACACTTATTTCGAACGTTTTGATTTTCCTTTGGATCATCCTCAGCATATCAATTAGTAAAAAAAAATAATGTGTTCAAAATAAGTATAGAGGAATTTAAAAATAAAATTAAAATAATAAATTAATTATCTAAGGTTCTTAAAATGATTATTAAATAGAAATAAAACTAATAAAATTAATTAATTTTTATATAATTTTAATGTTAATTTCTATTGTGTCAATGTTTAAATCAATTTTATTTGCGCAGAAGATGGTCCAAACCGAGGTCCAAACAAAGGGACCGAAACGTATGTCTTGTTAATTTCTAACTTTAATTTACAGTATTTTAATAAATTTATTTGCATGATAATTACTGTGCTGCCTTGTTTTACTTCTCACAGAGAGAATTTTCTCTTAGAATTTACTAAACTGTATAGTAAAATTAATCAAACATACGTTATATTTTATTGTGATAGATATTATTATTTTTACAGTGATAAATATTAATCAGAGAAATTCTCTCTATTTAATTTAAAAATAATTTTGTCACACCTAATATCTGTGCCCTTATAATAGCCCTTTTTATACCTGAATTTGTATTTATATACACATATCAGAACCTTTTCGATTTATCATAATGAATTAATGTTTAATAATCGCGTCGATATAAACGTGAATACCTTATCGATTACGGACCGCGCTGTATGAAATGTGTCAAAGACGAGAATACATTTTAGCAGGCAGCGAATCACAATAAGCCACCTCTGGACGCCAAGGAGCGAATGGTGCAAATTACCAGGCAGAAGATCGGTGGTCTCGGGTTGAGCATAAAGGGTGGAGCGGAACATAAACTTCCAGTGCTGATATCGAGGATCTATAAAGGTCAGGCCGCCGATCAGTGCGGTCAACTCTTTGTAGGAGACGCAATTATTAAAGGTATCGATAAAACTACGTACTACACGCACGTGTTTGTCTTACATAATTATATTATGTAATACAAGTTTTCCCCCTTGTTATCGTCATGATATTTCATATAACGCGTATTTTATATGTATAGGAAAGAAAAATATTAGCTACCATTAGGTAAATTTTAGGTGTCTTTATATTACACTTGAAATTTAGTTTTAATATGTTTAATTATAATTTAATGGGGAATTTTCTACACTAAATAGCTTCAAAAAAAGTTAGTTACCGCAGTTAAAATTTAAGCATGGTAATTAAATTAAAGATGTATATAAATATAGAAACATCTAAAATTTAGCCATGGTAACTAATATTTTATATATATATCCGTCCTCTTTCTCTACTTTAGATTGATAAATGTTTAATAATAAGATGAGTCGAAAATTCTATGTATATTATGCGTTCATCCTTGCTTCATTCGCGCTAATTTAATTCTACTTAGATTATTTTAGTCTGTATGAAAGCTATGATATCTTCTATTAATATTTGCTCCGTATTATTCACATCGACACGTACTGTGACGCGACATTGACAGTTTAGCGATAGTTGTGTACGGGCACCCTGTACAGTTAATGAGTATCGATTTCAATCTTCTTACTTGTGCCAGTATACACTCGCGCCTATTGAAAGAAAAGTTGACATTTACGCTATTTCGTATTATACTCGAGACAATCAGGATCTTTCTCTTTCTGCCTCTATTTACTATGTATGCTACTCTTTGTGTGTGACAATGTCGAGAATTTATTAAATTGCATAATTCATGCTCTATGATTTTACAGTGAACGGAGAATACATTACGGCGTGCAATCACGACGACGCTGTTAATATTTTGAGGAACGCCGGTGACATAGTAGTTCTGACCGTCAAACATTATCGAGCGGCCAAGCCATTTCTACAAAAGAACGGTACCGTATAAATTAGTTGTGAATTATTGCAAAAATAATTGTTAATTATTTAATTATTGCAAAAATATTGCAAAAATAATACATAATTAATTAAACTATTGTAAAAATAATTGGCTAATGAATTATGTTTCACCTATCTGTACGCTGATATCTTAAATAATGTTTGATTAACAGAGAAGGAAGAGAAACTGGATAACGTTGCCAATGGTACGGCGGAGGACGGATGGATATCGCCCAACAGGCAAGGGGGAAGTCCCAGATGCAGCCACAGTCGACAAAGTTCGAATGCATCTTCCAGTTCGATGCAGTATAAAAGATGGGTGGACGTCATTACGGGTGACTATATTTTTTTCATTCAAGTATAAATAGATCAATTTAAGACACTCTCGGATCACCTTTTTATTCCCTCGTCATATTTGCTATCACTATATTTACGCGCCGATTCTAATATTATCTGAGCTTTATTTATCTCACGTTATATTATTAGTATCTCGGTAAAAAGCGATTGTTATTGCCTTGTTAAGAATGTTTTATATAAATATGACATGTATCTTTATTTCTCCGGGCTGTAAAAATATCGAGCAGCCGCAATTTAAATGCATAATAATTAATAATGACATTTTCAGTCCCGTTGATGATGGCGTACGTTACGAGATACATATTTGGCACCGACAAATTAAGAAGAAACGCGTTCGAAGTGAGGGGTCTTAACGGCGCGCGTACAGGAGTGATACACTGCGACGATAGTGCTATTCTCAGCCAATGGTTAAAATACATAACTGATAACATTACAGGATTAACGCATTTGCAGGTGACAAATTGATCGTATCTTCCATATATCGTATTCCAAATTTTCCAAATAAATAATCAATAACCGATAATTAATCATATATGTATCATATTAAGTGAATTGAACTTGAATTTTGATTTTAGATGAAACTGTACAATCGCAATTTCGGAGTCGGCGAACGCATAGAATACATGGGTTGGGTGAATGAGGCAGTGAGCAATAGTAATCAACCGTGGCAAAGTTATAGACCGCGATTTTTGGCTCTAAAGGGACCGGATCTATTGCTATTTGAGACACCCCCTGTACGTATATTAATACTTTATTTCGTTTATTTCGAGTTCATTCAAACTCATTAATTTAATAATAATTTTATATCAATTTTATATAATTATAATATTTAATATTTATAATTATATATTAATATATTAATACTTACAATTAGTAATAATTTAATAAATAAATTAATAATTTTATGGAGTGCACAATTGTAATATAGACAAATAAAATGAAAGCCTAAACACAGAATACCGCACGTCAAAAGTAGTACTGTTTTTTTTTTAAATCTGTATTAATGTACAATTAAAATACGAAATAATGAGAAATATTGTATATATCGCAAAAATTACATGTATTTAATCGAAGACTCGTCGTTTTCAGTGCAACATCGGCGATTGGTCACGCTGCGCGTTGACCTTCAAGGTGTACCAGACGATGTTTCGCGTGATGCGCGAATCCGAGAACGTGGACGAGCGGCAGCACTGCTTCCTGGCGCAAAGTCCAGGAAAACCGCCACGTTACTTGAGCGTCGAGACCAGGCAAGAACTCCTGCGGGTCGAGGCGGCGTGGCACACCGCCATATGTTCGGCTGTTACGTATTTAAAGGTATGCGTCGTGATCCGCGTGCAAAAGAATTCGACATCTCTTTTCTTACGTTCTTTTTTTTTACTCTTTCAGAGCAAAACCTTCCCAGTGACCTTCAATAGCAGAAGCGCGGGTCTAACGCTCGAATGGACGCAAGGATTCACGTTGTCGTACGAAGGGATCGGCGAGATCGCGTGGCGTTACAAGTTCTCTCAATTGAGAGGGTCCAGCGACGACGGTAAAAGCAGGCTCAAATTACACTTCCAAGAACCGGATAGTATCGCTATCGAAACGAAGGTAAAATTGAACGTCCTCTGTGGTTAATTAAAAAAATTCAATATAGTGGAATGTGCATTTATTACGTTTTGCATACATTTCAACAGGAATTGGAGTGTTCCCAGTTGCAAAACTTGTTATTCTGTATGCATGCGTTTCTTACCGCGAAGGTAGCCGCGGTAGATCCTACATTTTTAACATCGACCACTCCGTAAAGAGCTGTGTAATATATATATATGTAATATGATATAAACGTTATATTGCCGACGAAGTCACCAAGTGGATCACTTTTGTGTTCTGTTGTCGTTATACGGACTATAGATAGCTTGAGAGATACGAGAGCTTGAAGTGTGTGCGCTGAAAATTTGCTGAAAGGAGAGGAAGAGGAGAAGTAAGAGCAGCAGTAGAAAAAAAGGAAGCGACAGAAACTAGTCAATATATCCAAAAAATATTTTTATCGTTTACATATACGGATCACAAAGCGGTACTACTATATTCATCCTACCAAGCCAATTTCACTATAGTATACATATGAACCTAACGGCTATTATAGTATTAAACGCATCTAAGTTTAAGGATTCCCAAATTTCTAGGAGCGGCAATTTATGGACGATTGCCCGCTTACGTTATCTGCTTTTGCTGTACGTATTTTTTCTTTTTTGAAATTTTTGAGAACATAATGTGTGTGTATACATATAACTATATATTTAGTATATAGTATACGCTTACGAATATATTTTTATTATATTTTAGTAATTTATTCTCGTTCTTCCCTGTTTCGGACATTTTAAGATTGTGCTTTCAAAAAAATTATCGTTCAGTATTAAGTAAAATAATAATATTGAATTTGAATTTATAGAAATCTATATACCGCGAGAAGGTTCACGGTTTTTAGGTTATATAATAATGACGAATAGTGTTTTTAGTTATACAAAATTTTATTTGTATACTTATATTGCATTGCGTACCATACATATATCAGGTGCCTTAAAAAAACCATGAACAAGAAGTAGCTAAATTAAAGGAGGCATCAAATTTCTGTTTCTCGTCAATGAAGAGAATCATTACACATTCATGTATTTAGACTTATGATAAAGCAAGAACAAGTTGCATTTCAGTAAAAAAAAGAAAAGAAAAATTGTAATTTGCAATTTTAAAGAGATATACTTTGAGTGTGATTGAACTGAAAATAAAACAGTATTGATTAAAGAGTGTGATTGAATTGAAAATAAAACAGTATTGATTCGTCCATATGATAAAACGTTAAAGTATAACAATATTACAGCCCTATATAGCAATAAATTACAATCTACAATTAGATGTGGCTCACACTCAAACATAATGGATATTGAAATAGTTTCTTTTTTGATGCAGTATTATCGATGGGGGCAACAAAGTTCTGCAAATTAAGCGTAAATATCATTAATATCGAGTTAATATAACAGTCATTGAAACTTGTAATTGTTGACTTCTCTATATTAGGCTACTATAGCTATGTTCTATTGATGGTTTAACTTACACGATTTGTGAAAACTCATCTGTATGAATAATTCTAATAAGCGAGAGAACGTCGTATATATATATATATATAATATACTGAAAGCTTATTTGATACGTAATGAATATACGAATGTCATGCTTTAACGCAACTCGAAAGATCTATAATATCTTTAAATATATCAATTATCTCTTTCCAATCACTAGCTATAGCGCGACATAGAGTTAATTAACACTGTATATTATGTGAGTATCTTATCAGTTTGCAATTATATTTAAAGCAATAAATCTATAATGAACGAACAACAAGAGAAAAATGATAAGCGAGTAAGATATAAACATATATGTACGATAAGAAAACTCTGTATACAGCAATAGTTACACGACGAGAAAAGAAATAGTATCATTATCGATAGAATTTGCGAGAATGTTGCACGTTTTTCCAATGTACGCCTAATCGTTCTTTAGTTTCTTATACGTAAGACGAATGATCATGTACGCTGTGTCGTATAGACAGAAGATGTAAAATTTATTGTATCAATTAATTTTAATGTCGAGGGGACCGTCACGTGTTTTTTTATTTCCATTGCGTGTTTCGGGAGTTTCCGGTTACTCGTAGACAGTGCCTACAAAGTAACATAGAGAAAATGTAAAAAAAAGTCCGCTCCTTTCTGTTTATTATGTCATAAAATATCGAATGCCGATTGTACTTTTCTAGTCTATCAAAGCATCGGAATCCTTTATCTAGACACATTTAATATCATTCTTCACTTTCTCTCGGTTGACGCGAGGATCTGAAAGATTTTCGAAAAAAGAAAATGGCCATTTTTTTTATAAAATTCGTTACACGGATGTTTATCACATGTAAGAAAAACAAAGTATTCTCCTGCCCATTTTTTCGAACATTATTCACGATATAATGGGTATATATCATATAGTATTATAGGAATTAAATGATATCTTGAATTTAAGCGCAGAGCGATGTGGCGATGATTATAATAACGATAATTTAACTTGAAAATTTATATTTGTTTGTTATAAATTTGTATTTTTCGATAGTACCTATTTTTATATCCATTTATGTAAGTTAAACTTAAAATTCGATTAATATTTAAATAATGATTATTGAAGATTATATTACGCACCACATAAGATCTAAAATTTCATTATATTACTTTACCAATTTTTGGTTGAATAGAACTGGAGTAAAAATTTAAAAATTAAAAATTGATACAAGTAAAAGTTGAAACTAATACCAGAACAATCTAGACTTAGATAATATTGCGGAAAGTATATTTTATTGTATTCTATTGTAGCAAACATTTGTGCCAAATGGCTTTAACGTCATCAGTTAGATTTCTTTAAGAAAATTGATCAAAATGTTCTTTTTACATCTTTTATCTTTTATTTTATTAAGATAATATTTGATTAAAATAGTATTTAATTTATATAATATTTATATCTTGATGTTTAATTTGCTAAAATTTTAAAATGTGATACGTTAGATAATTATTTCCTTTCTTTAACTGATGTATTATGCTCATCATGTATTCTCTGCGCTTAAAGTCAAGAGAATTACCGAAAACTGCACAATTATACTATATATAAGTAAGTTAATTAAGAAATAATGGAATGAAGCTGGAAAAAAAAATCTGAAGCAATTAGATCTAAATTACTTATAGTCATTTATCGAGAAACTGCAGGTTGTTCTATACATAGCGAATTGTTGAAAAATCTCCAACATAATATATTGTATACTCTATTATACTTTTAATGAATTAATTAAATTCCTTTTATATTTGTTAGAAAGAGAAACGACAAAAATTATATTTAAAATTAAATCAAGAATTTTTTTAAATTTGAATTTGTAGAGTGTAAAAGTACAATCCTGATGATGTAATTAATTTATGAGTTTTTTTTTTATATCCACAAGTTGGACAGTATAATTTTTCCTCGAATTTTTACTTATTTATATGTATGAGTTTTGTAATTCAGCTCATTCCATAAGTTATAACAATAGCATAGCTGTATACAAAGCGTACTTTGGCTACAGACTCTGAATATTCAACTGATTAGCGAGGACTTGTGAATTCAGACCCTATTGTTTTGTATATTTCGTTCATTAGATTCATCTTCCTTTTTCTTTTACCTTTTTTCATGCATATACTTATACCGGATAGGAACAGAATGGAACAGTAAACTCGCGACGCCGGCTTAATATTAATCTTACATTTCGAAATATATAGTTTATCTATTATGTCTATCCACCCCCCCCCCCCATTGACAATATGTTCCAAAATATATCATTGTTAGAAGTTACAAATTAGATGCATTCTTAATTGCCTATCGGTTTTCTTTCTATTTCTCTCCCCTTTATTGTATTCCGCGTATATTATTAAGACATACTTATATAATTTAAAAAATGAAAACATGAATTTTATTCAATTTATATTAATTCTCAATTATTTTTTATGAACAAGCTATTGCGTTGGTTTTTGTATTTAGAAACTGATGTAGAAAATATCGATATATGTGTATAGAAAATTACTCTCTTTTTCGTTTCTTGTTTGCGAATCATTAGAATAAAATACTGTAATTTTTTAAATTTGAATTTAAGTTTAGTTTACGAAACACGCGAAGTGGCGCTGATACGAGTCGCCATTTTTCGACCATAAACATATAATAATCTACCAGTCTAGATACTGTATACTTTATGATGACCATCCAGGTCCAGGCCATCTTGAATCTTGAATCATTCACTGTCGCGTTTTGGTCTACGTGACATGGAAGTCGCGCGTCGTAGAACGTGGTAGATCGAAGAGAGAACATCATCAAGCTACGTCGAATTAGAGGGAAAGGCTAGAGAAATCGACGAATTTTATCCTAAGTGAATAATTCATCTCGTTTCTTTTCTTCCCCCCTTTTTTTTTTATCGGAAACGGCGCGAAATCGCGAATAGGGGGGCGGGAGGGGGATGAAAGAGGGAGAGACGGCCATTTCTAAGCGATTCTGATATTTTTTCTTCCACGATATGTCAGAGGGCGAGGCGTTGTCGCAGAAGAAGCAAGCGCAGCATCAATCGTTTCACCAGCAGCAGCATCACATCGGAGCAGGCCCGATGGCGAATATGGCATGGCAGTATTCGGCGAATAACATGCACAACATGTTTCCGTATCCAGGGTGAGTGATTAATTAGTGCCAGAACGATTCGTCCAGAGAGAGCGTCGTAGACGTCGAGGATTTCGTCATCGAAGTCGGCCATATTTCGAAGTTGCACGCATAAGATGTATCGCGAGCTTTTTTTTTCATTTTATATTAAATTCCAGATGCTTCTCTCTGTTGAGAATATTTATTTATATTCACGACGAAAATATGATATACGAGATCTATCTAGACCTGTATTTATGTCGAGCATGAAGGTCACGTATGTGTCATAATGCCAAGTTGTTTTCGAAATAAGATTTTAGAAAATAAATATGCCCCTTTATGATATATATATATATATATATATATATATATATATATATATATAATATAATCTTTCAATATAATACAATATAATACAATAATATAAATTGACACAAAAGAATCGTGTGCTCGTAACTTGAGATGAATCATTCTATACATGCATCAATTATGAATGACCTCATTCTTGTCGAGCAAAGTTTTTTGTTTTAATCATTAACTATTGTATTGACGGTATTATTTTTGACAAATTTGAAAATCTTGTATTTGATATTTAATATTATTAAGCCGCAAATGCTATGGAATATAAATATCTATTTGCAAATAATTAATGTTCCAAAATGTAATCTCTTTGCAGGCAAATGTACAATCCAGGGTATCAAGGCGTACAGCATCAAGGACAGATGTTCAATTATTATCATTCGATGATGCCAGGATATGGACAGACTTTTAATCCACAGCAGCTACAGCAGCAACAGCACCAGCAGCAGCAACATCATCACCAACAACAGCAGCAGCAACACCAACAACAACAGCAGCAGCAGCAGCATCAACAACAGCAGCAGCAGCAACATCAGCAGCAGCAGGGAAATAATCAGACGAAGCAGCAGATACATCAACAACCTCCTATACCCGGTACTCCCATGGCTTTAGATGATGATTCTGATCTTCCTCCGTTGCCGCCAGGTCCACCACCAGCGGTTCAGCCAACTCAGCAGCATAACAATCATATACAACAACAATCAATGACTTATCCATCAGGATTGATGTATTCATTTCCCTATGGTAACTGGAATGGAATGCACAATGACACTTCTCGTTAGTACCATTCATATCTTTTTGACAATAATCAGAGATGGGCAAAAGAGTTAACATCTTATTTATGTGACAAAAAATCGATTATATTAAATAATTCAAAATTATTAATTATCTTTTAGTTTAACATAATATAAATAATTTAAATTATATAGATAATATAATATAAAATATATACATATATACATATATTTATATTTATATATAATTTAAATAGTTTATATATGTATAATTTAGATTATAGAGGATCACAAGAGAAAATAACTTTCAAAAAATGTTTGTTTGTGTGTGTGTGTGTGTGTGTGTGTGTGTGTGTGTGTGTGTGTGTGTGTGTGTGTGTGTGTGTGTGGACAAAGCGCGCGCGCACAAACAAATAATGCGGCGGAAACCTATGGAAGAATGACTTTCAAGATTTGTTTGTACGACTCATATAACATGACTCATCAAAGTTTACTGTTGCTATCGGGAAACAGTTTCGGAAATTTTTTGTCGAACTCTAAATTTGTCCATCTCTGTAACAGATCTCTCTAAATATACAGCTGTGTGTTATATATGAATGTGTTGGCAGAATACACAAGCGGGCAAATTCGTTTTAATTTGCCAAACAAGAAAACGGGTCTCGGATACACGCCATCCGGCAATAGTGGCGCGGCGAAGAAAAAACGTAAGCGGAACAAAAATTTAGCAGCTCAATTCAACAATAGCTTTCAGGGAAACGCATCGACGAACAATTCTAATTTCGTATCGAACGGACCTAATGCAAAGCCGATGGAACTGCCACCACTGCCTCCTGCGCAGTGCGAAGTGGCGGCTCCTCCGCCGCCTAGCGAAGAGCCACCACCTGGTCCTGTTGCACCTGTTACGACGACGGCTACTAACGCGGTTTCCAGCGCCGGCGCTGCCACTTCTATCGCGGTCAATTCCAGTCCGGTTGGAGATTGGCCCGACAGTCTGAAGAATTACGTGAACCGATGCTACGAAAAATGTAAGACGGCGGTTGACAAGGATCAGGTTGAAATTATATTGAAGGGAAAAATCACGCGCGCCGCGAACGACGGCTCGCTCTGGGTAAAGGACTGGGATAAGGAGCCTCTGCCCAGCATCCACAGCGAACGCATGACTATGACGATCAAACCTCAGAAGCCGGCGTTAAAGCTGGCGAATCCTCTGGCGAGCCCACTGGTCAATGGTCAACAGGGAGGCCTGCGCAAGCCCGGCCTTTCCAGCTCGCTCGGGGCTCGGCTTGGCGCGCGTCTCTCTGTGACACACAGCAGGCGGTCGAGGACTAGATCGAAGTCGAGATCTAGATCGAGGTCAAGATCAAGATCAAAGTCAAGGTCGCGGTCCCATTCGCGTTCGCGGTCGCGCTCGAAATCAAGGTCAAGGTCAACGCGTTCGCGCACACGTAGTCCTCCGTCACGCAGATACAACAGGCGTAGCACGTCGTCGTCGTCGAATATTAGCGATCGGGAGCACGATTACAAGGCGCTTAAAATGAAAAAGTCCGCGCGCAGCAACAACAAGGCGAATCACGGCAATAAGAAGGCCAAGAAGACTAAGCAGGCTAAGTCACATTTCTATTCCGAATTTGGTTTAGCTACAGGCAATGTGGACGAGTTGGGTACCAAGGAGAAGCTGCAGCAGCGTGCTGCCAGATTCAGTGATGGCATTTCCAGGACGGTGGTCAACAGCAGTGTTATTAGAGACGATCCAAATGCGGACTTTGACTTTACCGGACTTCATATCGTTGGCACATGCAAGGATCTAGAAAAGCCTTACTTGCGTCTCACATCGGTATGGATATTTCTTTAATTTTTATTATCTTTATAATGAATAGAACATAAAGCATCTTGTGTTTTGACAATTTAAATGTAATTAGTTAAATTATTAAAATTTAATAACATAAATTTTAATAACATAACTAATTACATTTAAATTGTCAAAACACAAGATGCTTTATGTTCTGTTCATTATAAAGATAATAAAAATTAATGAGAGATATCTAATGATGCAATAAAATTATTTTTAAATTCCTCTGTACTTATTTTGAACGTTTTGGTTCTTTCTTTAAATCATCTTTAATATATCAAACAAATAGTACTATTTGTTTATTGCGGAGGTCAGAACATTTGCCCCAGTTTTCCTCCCCCCTTTGATATTAATTTAATTGGAAATTTAAAAATAATTTTATATTGCATCTAATATCTGTACCTGGTTCTTACTAGCTTTTTTATACTGTATCTTGTATTTATACAATCGGAGCCTTTTCGATCTATCATTTTAATTGTGTTCTATATGTACACATTGTGAATTTTAATGTTTACAGTTACATATATGACAAAATTATAATATCATTACAGGCTCCTGCTCCGTCTGCAGTTCGACCGGTAAGTGTACTTCAAAATTCTTTGGCTCATGTCAAGAAACGTTGGCTAGCTGAGCAGGACTACAGATACGCTTGCGACCAACTGAAATCCATCCGACAAGATCTTACCGTGCAAGGTATCAGGGACTCGTTTACAGTTCATGTATACGAAACTCACGCCCGTGTAGCTTTAGAACGTGGCGACCACGAAGAATTTAATCAGTGTCAGACGCAACTGAAAATGCTGTATCAGGATCTCGATGGGGAAAACCGATGCGAATTTATCGCTTATCGGATATTGTATTACATCTTTACGAAGAATACTCAAGGTTAGTAACGCGAAGTTAATAATACGGAAAATCTCAGTATTTTCTAAAGTTAAATCGCACGATATACGTATTAAACTTTTCGTTATAATAATATTACGTGGTAATATTTTTGATTTTAGATTTAACGACAATTTTAGCATCTCTTTCGGCAGAAGATAAAAACGACGAGTGTATAAAGCATGCTTTGAAAATACGCTCGGCATGGTGGTTGGGTAATTTTCATGCTTTCTTCAAGCTATATAGGACGGCACCGCGAATGTCTGCCTTTTTGATGGATTGGTTTGTCTCGAGAGAACGAAAGAAAGCATTGAAATATATGATAAAGTCGTACGTATTACACATTTATTATTACAATTCTCTGAATATGTGTTTAAATGCAATTATTATTTTTATAAAATTGTCTTTTTTTAAGGGAGTATTCTTTCAATTTATCAAAATAATTTAAATTTTAATTATTAAATTTAATTTTACTATCAAATTTTATTTAATTCAATTTTTAATTTAATTTAATTTTTTTTTTCAAACTTCGAGATTTTTTAAATATTTTTTTTTTTAAGTTTAATTCGCAGAATAACAATGGTATTTCACTTATTCATATAACAAAAAATTAGAAGAATAGAATTATAATATATGATTTTATCATAACATAAAATAATTTTGTAAAAAGTTTACTATTTTTTAAACAATTTTCAGGATGAAAACTTGGTTTTCTACACACATTTTTGAAAAATATAGTTTGTTTTTTTCAGCGAATGCAAATACACGATTATTTGGTGTATTTTTGCATTTGCTTTCCAAAAAAATTCTTTTTTTAATTTTATAATTTATCGAAAGATATAATTGAAAAAGTATATCGAAACTCAATCGATATACTATTAATGTTTTTAAATTAATATTGATTTCTCTTGAAATGTTTCATTAAATGCAATTCTAGTGCCACGCTTTGACCGATGATACCTATCGAGAAATATGATTCATGAATTATAATTGTAGATTTCTGTTACAGGACGCCGTAGCCCAAAGTTAATAATTATATTTAATTGTGTTCTATGTATTCACTGCCACATCCACATCTGCATCTCCATTCTCTAACGTTTGCATTTCTTCTGCTGTTTAGCTACCGGCAAAATTTGGCGGTTCATTTCGTCGTAGCGGAATTGGCCTTTGAGTCTTTGGACAAGTTTTATGAATTTGTCAGCGAGTTCGGCTTGGTTTACGCTGATCTCGTTCGACAGCAAATCGACTGCAAGGCAAGCAGTGGTAGTCTAGGTGGTTGGTAGAGACGAAACTTTCCTACCTTTATCTCTCATGGCGGAAGATAACTTAGCAAAATGCGCGAAAGAAAAGAGCCACACACATAATACACACATACACACACAACACACGTGCGCGTACATGCGTAAAATAAATATCTCACGTGTGCGTCGCATCATGTGTAAATGCATATGTTCGGACATGCATTTGTATATGACGCATATGCATATATATATAGGTATATAGGTATACATTATATATAGTTACATAGATATCTTCCATTTCGGTGATATATCCGTGTCTCAATTTGTAAATATTCCTCCTGGAAGCCCTATACGTGTGCTGGCTCTATCTTTCGCACAAACTATCTTCAAAAAAAATCATCGTCCCACATCGCAATTTCATTATCGGGCACAAAATCGCGAAAGCTTGGAACTTCGACTACAGCTCCGACTGTGAACATTTGTACATATGTATACGCTCCTTCGTTCGCGGTTTTCCCCTCTACGCGTACGTGTACATAATCACAAGAGGACATATAAAATATATATATGTGGATTGCTTTGTGCCGGGGACCCGTGGAAATTGTACAAAATCCGGATGGATCGCACGTTTCCATTCAATCCGGCGCTACCTCACTGAAAAAAAACCACCTCTTTATAATCGCATCGTCGGGAGTATCATATTCGCAACGTAATAGGATTCGCAAAAGACAGAAAGAAAACAAAAAAGGCTATTTTCGTCTCGTTTGTTCTCGGCTTGGAACGATTCGTTGATGGGAAAAACGAATCGCTCTCTCCTTTCCAATCGTTCGTTAACTGTTACACAGTACTCGCGATCGATTTTTCAAGTATTCCTTTAAGTATTGTCGCACGAAACAAAAGCCGTAGCTGAGCATGGCAAGCCGAGTCTCGCAAAACCAAGCATCTTTTTCTTTGAAGAGAAGAGGTTTCGAAGAGAATGGATTCTGTTTCATACACAAGTCCGGAGACTCGACTCGCGAATCCGAGAAGAAGACCCTCTATTCGTGCCACTTGTGTTACGCGAGAGACGTTCTTTTCGGTCAATGATGAAGCATTCCTGAAGTGCCGATTTTTTTTAACAAGAAGAGGACATTGAAGACAGAGGAGAGAAGGAAATAAAAAAAGAAATGGCAGGATCGTTTCCGCGGGCTCAATTCTTCGAAACATAATTACTTGTGCATGTCAGTAAATCGAGAGAAGACGACGACCGAGTTGGGGGATGAAGGCAGAAGATAGAGAACCTGGAGGAAGAGCATCGTCCCTGATGACAGACGCCTCATGTGATAAGCGGCATTGTTGATTCTCCAATCGAGAGTGTGGGTAGTAATTTTGTAATTAATTTCTCATTCGCGTAATTCATTTTAAACTAGTGTCCATGTGTCGCGCGCGAGACGACGACGGACTCCTTTCCACGTTAGAATCATCTTTCCCATTGTTGGACTCTACTACATGATCGAGACGTTTCGTCGTTTTTGCGTGCGCGCATGGAAGTTGCATCAATTATCGCATTAATTATACAGATCCGGAAAGGGGGATGATTTCATTGTACAATATTTACTCTGGTTATACTATGTTGTGCATAATAAATTATTTAATTTTCTGACGTATTCCTCATTTTTTTTGTCGCGTCGTACTATATGAACTTAGCACACTTTTAGAGGAGACATAAATTGCGACTCGTTTTTTTTTTCGCTTCGCCAATAATAAATAATCTTGTTCCTCCGTGTTGCGTCAAAGCAATTGCATGCCGCGACCGACATTCACACTCTGTCGTTGCTAATTATAACCGCTATCGGTCAATAAAATAATTTAAATATTAAATTATTTAACAATTCACACATGAAAACAGAAAGAGAGAGAGAGACGACACGGAACATTTAAAGTGTATAGAAAACAGTAAACGAGAAAACTTTTTTTTTAATTTCTTATCTTCTAATCTTCATTAGATAATATTTAAGGCTCCTCACTATATCATTACATTACAACTGGAAGCGAACTTGATGCGTGAGAGACTCGTACATATGATATATCGAAGGAATATATGCGACACAACCTTATTTTAAATATATTATTCGATATTATTTATATTCGATAGAGTGGACTTGTAAAATTGATTGAGGACTTTTAAAAAAAACTCGCTTTCGCTCAAAATTCAGAATTCGCAGAGAGAAACATAAATGTTACTCGTGAGTAAATTTTTAAGAAAGAAGAAACTCCAATGTATTTTTACCAGTCCATTCTATCGATTACATGTAAACTGGGACAATTTGTACAATTGTTCGCTTCTGACATAATAGAAATCGTAAATAGCTTTCGAATAATTTAACATAGTTTGATACATGATATTTTTCTATTCGTATAATATTGATACGAACGTAAACCGCGTTTGCATCTTTAACGCAAATTGTAGCCTCGTATTGAAAGAAGATAATCTTATCAACTACGTCTCGATACATTTTATCTCAATTTTGCTCAACGACTTCTACAAAACACTCAAAACGTGTCATTAATCGTGAATTAATCCGTTAACGTTCAGTGCTCTGATAAGTTCGGGTCTGTTTCTTTTTTCCAATTCGAACAATTTAATTAATTATATTACCACTGGTAAGATTTTGGATAATGTAAGGCTCCATTGTTTTATCGCGCGGATCAAGATTAAATACATATCGTGAATTTTCTTTCAAAAATCAAATGTATTCAACGTCACAAAAAATATAAAAAAATTCCGGACGTTAACGGATTAATAATTGCCTCGTGCACGTAACAATTAGGAACAGATCGCGCGGAAGAGATCAACGTCAATATGAATAATTTCGAGTCGCGAGCTACACAGTGCGTAAATAGCCTTACGGTGTAAATATATTAATAGCGTCTCTTTTCTATAATATATAACGATACCGTCTTTGTATACACATCTGATTGATAGCTGATCGTATAACACATTTTTTTAAATTTACTTAAATATTAATCAAATAAAAAAAAGTGTCAACTATTAACGGTACGGCGAAATAACGCAGCTCTCGGAGAGAAATGAGAGATTGATCAATGATCGCGAATAGCGCGTTGACTGCGATGATGGGATCGGTGAAGGGGAGAGGAGGTGGAAAAGAATGCGAGGGGGAGAGACGGAGGATTCCGTTTACACGGAAAGGGACACGAAGCTGTTATACTGGGTGATGTTGCGTTTTAGAATGTCGGCGCACGGGCCTAAGACCCGCTCGAACCGTGCCCGATCCAGTTTCACGCATTTCAACGGACCCCTGGCCACTACGGTCGCCGCTCGTGGCCTGTCCAGCAGCAGCGCTATTTCACCTGTACAGGAAGAAAAGTTCCCCGTCATTGAACGAGTCGAATTTCGCTTTTTTTTTTGTATAATTGTAATTTTTATAAATTTGCATAAAATTGATTACACAGATGTACAGCTTCACGTATGAGATTAATTAATATTGACAGTTAATATTTTTCTCTCAGAGATATTTACGTATCAAGTTATTACTAAATGAAATGACTGTAAATGTATGCTAGATTTTCTCGGTCGTGTTTATTATCTGAGATGTCTGCTCTCCGATCTTTATTCTTACCGAAATAATCGGAAGGTCCTAAACGGCCGACCTCCGCAGGTTCGTCCCCTTCCGAGCGTTGCTGAAGAACCACCGCAGTTCCCTCGACGATTATATAAAAGTCTTCTCCCGGTTCACCCTGTCGGACTATCGTTTCGCCGTCATCGAATGCTACCGGCTCCAGAGCGTCCGCTACCGTGAGCCTTTCCCACTTATCCAAGGACTCTATGGAGAGAAACACGTCGGAAATATCAATAATAATTTTATTTCTTTCATAAGCAAATCTTATTTCCATTTTATATAAATTTTATCTCTTACAAATGACATAAAAAATTATCTTTGTTATTTTAAATGAAGAATTTTGCATAGAAAATCAGAGAATTAAATTATCTTTAGAATTCTGATAGAAATCTATTCTAATCACTTTCAATATTTCGTTGTAATAGTAGATAATAATTTAGGGGACGTCGGTGCCGAAGCTGCGGAGTAGCGAACTCACCTAAAATCGAGACCCTGGAGAGAAACTCCTCGTACATTTTCCGTTTCCTTATGGTGGAACCCATGAGAATTCTGCGGTAAGAGTCTCTGTCGATGCCCCAGAGCTTCACGTCGGTCTTCGCTCTGACGGTGGCGGCGCGTGGAGTTCCGTAAATTAACGCGAGCTCGCCGAAGCTACCACCCTCGCCGATCGTCGTTGCCAGCTCGCCGTTGACGAATATCTCGACCTCCCCTTGATCGATCACGTAGAAGTTATCGCCTTCGTCGCCTTGAAAAGGACATTACCGCTCATTCATTCATTCTGAGCACGTCAACGATAAGCCAACGCGAAATAAAAGCAGGTTCTCGAGCACCAGCCACATGTATGTATGTATGTACCTTGACGAATGATCGCCTCGCCGGGCAGAAAGGTCACGGGAAACATCGCGTCGAAGATATCGGAACGCTCGTTCTCGTCCAGATGCGCGAACAGGACGTTCTTTGCAATAGCCTTACTCAGGGCAGCCATAGTTTTGTAATCCTTAGGTACGACCTTCTTGACGTAACTGGTGGCGTCTTCCTCGGAGACCGGCTCCGCCGAGATTCCGCCCCGTCGTCGCGGCACCTGCGGACCCTGTTGCCCCGCGGGCATGTCCTCCGTGTCCTCCGGACTCGTTGCAATCTGTTGCTTGGCATCGTGAGCTTGTTCCTGTACAGAAGAGAAAAAGAGATAAAGCTTCAGCCAAGAGTGTAAGTCTCTTAACTATAATTGTTAGCGGGATTTTTTAATAAAAAAAATGGTAATCGTACTACTATGCAGTTTAGTAAAATTAATCAAATGTTTTATATTTTATTATGGTAGATATTATTTTTATTGTGACAAATATTAATCACAGAGAAATTCTCATAAATTTCTTTTCGTACCATATTGTCCTACGATTATCATGATTTTCAGGGTAAATTCTATAAGAGAAAATTCTCTCAGTGTAAAAAATTATAAAAAGTTATAAATAAATTATAAAAAATTAAATTAATTAAATTTAAATTTAAAAAATTATAAATATAATTATGATGTAGGGTTGATGATTGCAGTCCATCATCAATAAATGATTAAGAGTGAAAATCATTGCTGAAATAATTAAATTATAAAGCGTAGTTTGTTCGTGATAAAATGTCAATATTTATGTTTATATGATAATTTTTACGTGTACTAGGGCAATGTTTTTTTTAACGTTAGCATGTTCAAATTCATTATAATTTACGTCAATGTGTGCGTGTGTGCGCACCATTATTACTTCTAATTTAAATTCAGTATCATGCCCATATTATGGAAACCACGAGATATTATCATATAACAGATATAGTATAAGAGATTGCGGTCATTACATTTGGCATATATTAATATAATGAATTCCATTCGCTCTAGTCTAATTAGCTTAAGCGGTTTCTTGGTCCCGAAACATTAACTACGTACGAAAACGTACGAAAGTTTCTGAGTCTTAATTAAAATAGAACTAATTAATTCACCAAACCGCGATGTACGTGTTGTATACTCTTACGAGAATTGGTCGATCGGCATGATAAATAATATAAAAATTCATCTTGGCAATGTCGAGCATACAATAAATCATGCTTCGCTACTAATGCATTCGTAAAATCGTTTACGCTGCATTTCAAGTATTTCCATATTTTATTTTATTTTTAATTCTATTTTTATTTTATTGAGTTGATTCATAAATAAGTTCCGTTTTACTTAACAAACTGAATTTTTATATTTAAAATTGTTTTACAATAAATTTTAATCTGTTATACATATATTCTCCATTATTAAATACAACTTGTTGCCGCCATTTATAGATGATAATTTGTTACTTTCTTCCTCGAAGAATTTTGAAAGTTTTGATGCAAAAAAAAACTTTACAAATTCATCGATCTCAGTATCATTATGAAATATTCTTCCATTTAATGAATTTTAGAGTGATCTAAACAGATGAAAATCTAATAAGACAAGGTTCATAAAATAGGGAGGATGAGATAGAACTGACCACAAAAGCTCCAACATTTTTTCCTGTTATTTTAGTCGTATGTGATCGAACGTTGTAGCAAAATTACATTTTTGCGATTGATGAATGCTTTTTTTGCATTTTGTTTTGTACGCTGTAGTTGCTGCACGTATACATCTGCTGTGGTTGTTTCGTTTCACTTTAAAAACTCATAGTTTCTCAGAAAAAGTGATTTAGTAATTATATCTATAGTGAAACTTATTTATGAATCAACCAAACATATACATAATTAATTTTTTGTAATTCTTTGTAATTTAATAAAAATATATGCATTTTATACATAAATATACATATAATATTTTTATATAAAATATATTATTATTATTAAATTACAAACATTTACAAAAATTAATTAATTCTATAGATATATTGAATATAAACAAAAAAATATATACAATTATATAAAATATATATATGTATATATAGTATTATTAAATTACGAAAAATGATAAAAAAATTAATTGCAAAAGATTTGCAATTGCAAATTGTCGTCGTCAATCCGTCGTGAGAATCGGAGCAACGAGGTGTTAAGGTCACCGCGGATAAATGCACACTCGAGTTTCGTCGTGATATGTTGGGGTGTAATAGTTAAAAAAAGAAAAGCGAAGCGCAAATTAATAATTCATTAGCCACGAACGTGCGGCTCCATGCGGTCGACATTCGAGACTCTCGCGTGTGTATATGTTTATCCCGCACAAAATTACCGTAAAATTATAAATTATATAGGTCTTTAGACATTATATACCGCCGCGTTTTATACGAGCGATGCACATTACTGGGGGTGAGAGGGATGTGAGCGAATAATGTCATAGGTCAGTTGTGTCGTTTTCACGCACGAATGCGTCATCTCTCTCTCTTTCTTTCTTCCTGGCGACGACGTTAACGGAAATATTCAAATCAGGGCATTTTCTCCTTTCAATTATCGTAATGGTGCACTGCTAACGCAAGGAGTTAAGGAGCTCTCGCGACCCTGCGACCTCGTCTTCGGGGTCGACGGATGACTTTCGGGACCTGAGCGCGACTTTCACACGCATTCCCTGTCATATACTTTGCATTTGTAATAAAGACATTTAATAATAGTAATAATAGTAATAATATAGAATGGTATACATAATAATAATAATATAGATGGATTATATAGAAAAAAAATTGACAAGACTTTATCCTGCAAAACTAAGTTTTGAGGGTATAATTTATTTAATTTCTTTCGAATGAGATTATTAAATTATATATATATGTGTAATTTTTAATTTTTTTGAAAATTAAATATAAATGTAAATTATTTGAATATTAAATTAAATTAAATTAAATATAAAAATTAAATATGAAACATATACAGATTGTAAAAGATATTAGAGAATAATGTTGAATCTTAAGTTAATAGAAGAAGACACAAAATGATTGTAAGAATTAAAAGATATCGATTTCACGTTAAATTCTCTTCGTTTAATCCATCTATTCTTTGCAAAAAGAGCTTCGTTAAAGTATTATTACTTGAATCAGTAATAATACTTTTTGTCAGTAATTAAGTTATATTTCTTTTCTTGAGAAGAAAAAAAAATCCGATCGAACTTCAGAGTCGTCATAGGTAAATTATTACTACTATCGCTCGATTTATGAATTAGGAATTATTGATACAAGAAATCGATCGCAATTCGCTAATTATCGTCCAACGTAATGCGAACACGGCTTCTAATGAGTCCATAAAACTTAACGATCCGATAAATCTTCATCGCTCCTTTCCGCCTCCGAAGACATGCGTCTGTTACGTATATTAAAAATAGAAGACCGGAATTTAATTTATCAAAATTACCAACATAATTGACAAATTATCCTTCCCTTTCGAATTGTTACCGCTCATTTATATGTATTATATCTAATGAAATTTTAGACAATCTATAAATCAATACAGAATTTCTCTCTCACTCTTTACAATGTTATATGTCAAATTGTTAATATAATTGTAAATTGAGAAGAAATATTACGTTACGTCGATTATAAATTCAACTTACAATTATATAACATAAAAAACTCTATATATAATTAATTATTAAAATTATTATATATATATATATATATATATATATATATATACAAATTAAATCGATTTCCCTTCTTGTTATCTTCGAGATGTCAACATCGTGACTTATTATTATCACAGATTACATGTAATGTATGCAGTAATTTAATAAATGTGCATTATGTCATTGCTATCACAAATAGCGTACATACATATATAACTAAAGTTTAGAATTGTGGATCGCGATCTTATTAAATCTGTCAGTTTACTACGCATACCTGGCGCGCGCTTTGGGTTCATACACGAAAATAGAATACGGATTCCAATTTTGCAGACATAATTCTGCAAACGTATATATGTATTTCGTGTGTTAAACGAGATATTATACACTGGAATCTTGTTTCTAAAACTATCGCAAATTATCGGATGTCGAAAATGGACTTTAGAATACCAAGCAATCGAATATAGTAAGATATACATATGCATGTGATATATATATATATATATATATAACTGTAAATAACCATGTTATAGCTCTCTATGTGCGACTCAATTATATATAACGCGTCGTACATTAAATTCCAACTGAAACTCGACGGAATCAACAAAGACGTATGCTCTTATACAATCTCTCCAGTCAATGATGATATATAGCTGCACTCTCGCAAGTGTGCTACATACACATACACATATATCCTTGAACACACTCGTGACACAAAGAGAGAATCTTATTATCCTTCTCTTTTCATGGTACAAGTGTTTTTCAGTCTTGGATCTTTTTCGTACACAGAACACGTTATGCATGAGTCGAAAGTGCATCAAAATACGTCCCTTAAAATGCATTCTGAATACTAAATAAGAATATAAATAAAAAAAAAAAAATTTTCGAAAATTTATAAAATTTGGAATATAAAATAAATATGAAGATTTATATACTATTCTCCGAGATAACTGTATCGAGAAAATATAATTCTTAAATTATACGCGTGACCAGAGTGTCGACGAGCGTGTTTTTCGTATCGATTTTCTTTTCTCTTAAAAGTGTTCTGCAATTTTTGCCTCTTTCTTTTTATTCCCAGTTCTCCATTTCAAGACGAACGTGAAAAGATTACGTAAAAGCATCGCATTTTTATTCTTCTCGTTTCGAAAAAAGGCTAGCTGCTGTAAACAGCGCAGTAAAAGACTGTAGAGGACGTTTACGAAGTTCAACGATTTTTATAAGAGTTTGGCAAAAAAGAATATAGTCCTGCATGAAACTTCTTGGTACAAAAACGTTAAGACATCTCTATATAAAATGCACGTCAAGAATTGAAAAAATGAAAAGTAAGAAACCAACAATAATATATGATCTTCTCAGATTGAAAAAAGTGATTTTTCGAAATAGTACATTCCGCAAAAATTTCATAAACTCAACACTTGTGAGAAAATTTTTTCTTCTTTTATTTCATGCATCAAAAACAATTCTTTTGTGGAAAAGATGATAATAGTGTAATTTTTTCGAGATAAAATTATATCCCATGTCAATGTTAAGAAAGGTTTTTAAGAGTGCAGTCGAGAAAACTTGGAAAACTTCAGTAAAAATTTCACTTGTGAGAATTTTTTTTATTTCACACATAAAAATCACGATTTTTTTGTAGAAAAGATAATAATATAATTATTTTCGAGACAAAATGAAATGAGATTGCATTGTCGATGTTAAGAGAGATTTTTAAAAGAGCTTTCAAGAGAACCTGGAAATCTTTACTTTAACAAAAATTTCACTTATGAGAATTTTGTTTTATTTTACACATCAAAATCACTTTTTATTTTGTAGACAAGATAATAATAGTGTATTTTTTTCGAGATAAAATGAAATGATATCCCATTGTCGGTGTTAAGAAAAGTTTTAAAGAGAATAGTCGAAGAAACTTAGAAACCTTCACTTCAGCAAAAATTTCACTTGTGAGAATTTATTTTATTTCACACATCAAAATCATGATTTTTTTTAAAAAAAGATGATAATAGTATAATTATTTTTGAGACAAAATGAAATGAGATTGCATTGTCGATGTTAAAAGAGATTTTTAAAAGAGTTGTCAAGAGAACCTGGAAAATTTCACTTTAATAAAAATTTCACTTATTAGAATTTTTTTTATTTCACATATCAAAATCACGAATTTTTTTGTGTGGAAAAGATGGTAATAATAATGTAATTTTTTTTTTTTTTTAGACGAGACGGAATGAGAACGCATTGTTGATGTGAAGAAAGATTTTTAAGAAAGCTATCAAGAGAACTTGGAAGACTTCTCCGACATCAACATGATCCATCGTCCGCGAGATCAATAAAATCATACGCGCTCGTAACTGGAACGATTATGGCCGATGCTTGTTCTTTCTCTCGCGTACCTCGTTCATTATTCCTCTCGATCCTCCTCTTCCTCTTTTATCTTCTGTATTCTTCCTGGTCTTTTTTTCCTCGTTCTCCACTTGCCGAAAATGTGATGACAACACTTAGGAAACGTCTTTCGCGCGAAACTGCTCCTCGCGAACGCAAAAGTCGCGTCGTCGTCGTCGTCGTCGTCACGTCACACTCGCGATCTCGCGTCCTCCACGTCCTCCAGCTCCGCGATCTTATAAGGCCTCGGACGGAATCCAATTAGAGGTCGGAGGCGATCTAGCACGCGCGCGCGACTCCGGCGCGACAGCGTTGGTACGCTTACTGCTGCTCCAGCTGTTTCACTCGTCGTACTCGGCGCCAGCCCGCGAGGATGAGACGGATGGTGTCGCCGAGATGCTGTGTGCTGTGCTGTGATGTCTCGTGTCTGATGGTCGGTAAGTAAGGTCCTCCTCTCTTCGTATTTTACAGCGAATCGATCCTCTACGCGACGACTTCCCGGCATCTTTCCAAGACCTTGGGGCTCGTAAAGTTGCGATTTTATATGTAATACAAACTGCGAAGACTTGTGTTTCACACGCAATTTTATATCGGAGCTTCCGGAGTTTACACAACTGCAGTTAACGAGAAGATTTTCTTGATTCAGTTAAGAAATGTATTTATCCAGGCAAAAAATTTCGTATATAATCAGATTTAAATATACATATATCATTATATATAAATTTTTTTCCCCGAGTACTTCTTTAATATTTTATCTTTTATATTATTTTGCATTGCTAATATAATTCATATGAATTAATATTTATTTCTTATAATTTCATATTGACTTATTAATTTTATTAATATTCAAAGTTAATATTTATTTATTTTATTCATTTATTCATTAATATAATTTATATTATAAAATTTTATTAGAACGTAGATTCTTTATTTAATTAAGAACTGAATCAAGTATAATTACTCAGGAAAAAAATTGCATATAAATATGTATAATCAGATATACATATAATTATATATGAATTTTTTTCAGAATAATTTCTTTTATTTTTTCTTTTTGATTGCTTATATGAATTAATATTTTGTATCAATTTTATTATTCATACACAGAGAGAATTTTCTCTTAGAATTACCCTGAAATTTATGGTAATCGTGAGAAAATATGGCATAGAAATTTTATGAGAATTTCTTTAATTAATATTTATCACAATAAAAATATCTATTACAATAAAATATAAAATGTTTGATTAATTTTACTATGCAGTTTAATAAAATTAATCAAACATGTTTTATATTTTATTGTGATAGATATTATTCAGAATTCTCATAAAATTCTTTCCATACCATATTGTCCCACGATTACCATGATTTTTAGGGTAAATTCTAAGAGAAAATTCTCTCAGTGTAGTTATTAATAATTTTATTAATAGTTAATACTTATTTCTTAATTTAATCATTAATATAATTTATCCTATAGAATTTTATTAGAATTTTGTTTTTCTCCTTATTTTTTATTTGCTATAACTTTATTCTTATCAACTAGCGGAACATGAATTTATATTCCTTATCCCTAGTCATCGCAAGAACGACCAGACATATAATATCACGCGTCTAGTATAATATTATCATAATTTCAGATGAGCCACCCGCCGTTCCTGGCGATGACATCGAGAAGAAAACTGGCGTCGAGACGCGAAAGGGATGGAAAAAGAATGACGGCGATTAGATTCACTTGGTCTTCCATACATTTTTGTGGACTGCTGCGTTTTTAACGCGCATCATTCTTGTGTGATCTATTTCTTTCTCTCTCTCTTTTTCTCTTGGCTATAAGGTTGCTCCTCGTTATATTTCGAGCGTGTTCTATGTTTAGATCAGATGCCCTTATATTGCGCTCTCTCTCTCTGTCTTCCTTTGTACACATACCTCTCATCCCTTCTCAACATCTTGCTCCTTCTTTTTTTCTTAGTAAGATGCCTTTCCTAGGGTTGAATGTATAAAGAATTTTTATTACTTATTCATATTTATTAATAATTTTATTAATATTCTTTTTTATCTTTTTCTAATTTTATTAATATTTTAATAATATTAATTTTATTGTATAGTTAATATTTATTTATTAATTTTATTAATTTATTCATTAATATAATTCATATTATAGAATTTTTTGTTAGAGCGAACCGCCCTTATTTCTTATGCTTCACGAGCATGCAAACTTTGGTAAAAAATGTTGTAAAATTATTTAAAGTAAATAACCTTTTATATAAGAAGGAAGAGATTTTATTTAACGATAAAAATGTAAGAAATTTGTATGAAATTAAAATCTTTTTTTTTACTGAAACAATTTTCTAATTACGAATAATTGAAAAAGTACGACTTTTACGCGCGGACAGCAAAAAATCTGATTCTTCAATTAATTTTATTTAATTTTACTTTACTAAAAGGCATCTCACGGAGATTGGTTTTTACAATATCTATCTCTCATTTCGGAAGTCATTTGTGCGCTTCTGTTTATATCCTTTCGCTATATCCTTTTTACGTCTCTCATCTTTTCTATTTCGCTTCCATACGTCAAATTTATGTGCTCCTCGGTGTCCTTTTATTTCTCGCGGTTATTATTCTCTTCGTCTATAGATATCGTACTCTTTTTCGCTGTTTGTATGCCGGAGGGATCTATTCCGGAAATAAATTTCGCTTTTTTCATTTTATCCGTCTAATGCGTCCTTTCCCCCTTTCTCCCACGCGCAATATATTTGTCGCATATATAGCATAAGCACGGAAAGCAAACACGCGACGACGAAGATCCGCAGCTTCGCTTTCCGTTTGACAGCTGCATTGACGTTGCACCACCAGTGGTTGCGATGCTGTTACATTGACACTGATTGACATGTGCGATAAGGGAGACACTCGATCGAAGATATATCCTTATATGATCTTAAATCCGGTATTATACGAACAGAGACCTGTCTTAGGATTTCTAGCCAAATATTTGAACGAGAGAGAGACAAAGTGACCAGATATTTTATTTTTATGGGAAAAAATTACACATACCATTTATTTAAACGCGCGCTAATATATTTTGATTTCTTATAAATCGCGAGGGAGAGATAAATGAAGATATATATCGCCTTGGTGAAAAAAAAAAAAATAAAATAAATATTGATATGCAAAATACACATAAATCTTCTCGCAGCGCGGATATGTTTAATGATAAAGCTAATATTTTAAAGGAGATTTAAAAAAAAATGTGATAGCTCGTGTGACGAAACTGTTCGTTTTTATTGATTCTTTTCGCAATAACGATATTTCACGTGCTATTTTTCTTCCTGCCTCCGAAATGGCCTTCACTGCCTACGCACAGTCATGTGCGGCCTGGTAAACATAACTTTGCAAAGAACAAATGCGAAATACTGCATTGTATATTTGATGAACCCGTTCATATATATGTTTAAAAATAAAGTAACAATTAAATACTTACGCGAGAATAATATCAAAATTCTGAGACTTATAATTTTCATAAGTTTGGATATAATTTTCTTTTGAAGACTTTCCCTTCTCGCAAAGAGAGGATAAAGAGATCTTATTGTTAGATTATCTTCAAGCGCGAATTCGATTACGGATTTTCAATCTACAAATATATATGTAAAATTTATATATAGTATATATATCTTTATTTATATAATATATATCTTTTATTATAGATAATCTTTATATATATCTTTATATATAATTTTATATATATAATTCGTGAGGTCGGATTCGCGCGTTTCTTTATGTTCGAGTCGCGTCGACGATAGTTTTTACGTCAGAGGCTATCGCTTATTTTTGGCCGTCGTTTCTTCCGAGAGTCGATTTTGGGCGAGCCTTGGAATTTCTGTGGATATACACGTCGCGTGAGTGGCACGAACAGCCAAGGGTAATTGCCGTCGCCATGTAACGTTAAATGGGAAAGGTAACGGGGTAGCAAAAGGTCTCGGGGAAACCTATACGAATCAAGAATCACGGCATGCTAAAACACACAGATATAATTTGAGAAATGTGTTTTGCCGGGGACGTTGATTGATATAGGAACGTCCGTTCGTCGTCAACTTCCGCAAACTTTTAATTGCATCTATTTCATCACGGATGAGGTCGATATGTTTCGCGAAAGACACGTGTAATAATTAGTCACGGATAAAAACTTTCTTTCAAATATTAATCAGTTGATAACTGTTAAAAAATTAATCGAGAGTTTAGAGTACTATAACATATTATTTAAAGCATATTAATATTTTATAATTTTTATTACATACTATTACTTTAAAATTTAATTAACAAATTAAAGTTTTAATCAGCTGATTTCTGTCAAAAAATTAATAAAATGTTAATTTGATATTTAAATTTTAAAATAATGTTAAAAAAATTAAAATAGCGATATGTTGTAAATAATGTTATAATACCTTATGCTCCATTAATATTTCTTGACAGAAATCAGCTGATAACTGTCAAAAATATTAATCGAGTTTAAAGTATTCTAGCATGCTATTTAAATCATACTAATATCTTAACTTTTACAACAAATTATTATTTCAAAATTTAATTAGCAGATTGGCACATAATCAGCTGATAACTGTCAGAAATCTTAATCGAGTTTTAAAGTATTGTAACATTTTATTTAAAACATACTATTATTTAAATTTTTATAATATAATATTATTTTAAAATTTAATTATCAAATTAACGCTTTAATCAGCTGATTTCTATAAAAAAATATTAATAAAACGTTAATTCGATAATTAAATTTTAAAATAATATGTTAAAAAAATTAAAATAATGATATGTTGTAAATAATATGATAACATATTAGGTATTATAAAATACCTTATACTCGATTAATACTTTTTGACAGAAATCAGCTGATAACTGTCAAAAATATTAATCGAGTTTAAAGTATTATAGCGTGTTATTTAAATTTTAAATCATACTAATATCTTAACTTTTACAACAAATTATTATTTTAAAATTTAATTTGTGTTGTTCTAGTAGATACAATTTTATATGTATAATTTTTCAAAGTCCAGAATTTCCTAGTACTGTGTTCACTTGTTTTTGATAGTGCCGTGGGTGCCGAGATAATAAACAAGTATGTTATGATCTTATTCTATTTTTCGTCTAACAATAATGTTTTCAGAAGCAACATTTATATGTTAATGTTTCATTTAGTTAGAGTTGTTTTTGTATTAAAAATTGTACTTAAAATATACTTTGGAAAAGAGAGAGAGAGAGAGAAAAACTATAAATTGAAAGTCCAATGACACAATATCCAATATATATATATATATGTTTAGTATATACTGATTATATAATTATATTGAAATGTTAGGCACTTGTTATTTTGCATAATGATCGTACGTCGATATAACAGGCAACCTACATTTTTCAATAACAATTACACGAGCAATTTAAAGAGATGGCAGCACTTGTTATTATACATGTCGTAAGCTATAATATTATAGAGATATTATTATATTATTTGTTTACAGAACGTATATATAAATGATTCGCGTTCAAGAATTCCAAACTCTGATTATACTAATGATTGTTATCTATACAACATTGAGATAACACGACATTGTTTTCTATGTAGACTTCCATCACAATGTTTACACATGTAAGAGAGATGCAATAAAAATGATGTTTCTCCGCGACACATATTTATCGTGAATGCTACGTTAAATGAATTTTTACGAGACGTAACCAATTCATTGAATAATGGACAAGAGAATTATAACAAATTAAAAATACTTGCCGTTTGTATCTTTATGACACAAACACAACTTGTCACTATTTTCTCACAAATGTTATTTTATCCTCAGAAAATATTACTCAGAAATCACAATTAATTGATAAGAGAACATAATAAAATTAATCGAAATTCAAAGAGATTCGCGAGGATATGTCCTAGCAGAAGAGATACGCGTTCTCGAAGCACCAGGTGATCACCCGGGATCGCTCTGCTCCTGGTCCGCGTATCACGTCACTGTCACGTCATACTGTCACTGTCGTCGACAAATAATTTATCCGTCTCGCGAGGATCGCAGAAAGCAGGGCGCAGGATCGCGACGTCTCCCGGACGAGGAGAATCGAGAGACGAGAAGCTCTCTCTTTGGACAAAGTCAGGTTAATTCGCGAGGACGCACGTCGACGAGGTCGGGTGGTCGCGCGGGCTCTCGCCGAGGAGAACAATGACGTATTACGTACCCTTTCCAGCTTCTGGAAGTATTCCCGCAGGAAGGAGATTGGGTTCTCGGGCCGGCCCACGCACAGTTGCACTATACAGTCTTTCAGGACTTGTTGGATATTGTGTCGCTGAACGTATTCCTCGCACTCACGTAAACTCTGCTCCTCCTCGAGATTCGCCGCCATATTGATGATGCACGCCGCGCCGTTTTATCGGCGACACCTTCACGTACGTAGGTACGTACGTAGTACGTACGTGCGTGTGTCGTCGTCTTCCCTTCGACGATGACGATGGCAGATGTATAGAGAGCGGAGGACACGAGACGACAGGCAGGACCGGTGACAGAAGCTCCGAGAAGATGATGTATCCAACGAAAAGGTATTCTTTATATTTATTCGCGACGTTAGAGTTTCTTCTCGCGTGTCGCAACCATCGCGAAATTGCACTTGATGTTTGAAGGAAAACGAACTAGAGAGAGAGAGAGAGAGAGAGAGAGAGAGAGAGAGAGAGAGAGAGATTTCTTTTTCTGATATATAATTTTTTGACAATTTCAATTCTAATCTTATTATCTCATCTATACGCGACGTATCATGTAAAAGCGCGAATTTTATCGCATGTCAAAATTAAAAAATGACATGGCAAATCGTTCTCGTAGAGATTGATATATTTTATTTGATTTATTAAAATTATTTGCTCTCTAAATGACATTTAACCTCACTTCAAAACTTATTCAATTTTAACTCCTAATTTGTAAATACAAAGGAATATTTTTATAGTTATATATATATATATATATATATATATTTAATATAATATATTATATATATTAAATATATTATACAATTATTATATAAATATATAACTTTTTTAAAAAGAATTTAATATATATAAATATAAAAATATATAAATACAAAAATATATATACACATAAATAAAAGTGTGCACATATATAAATACGCGAAATAAAATATATGAATGAAAGAAATCATTAAGTCCGAAGAAACAAACGAATCGAAATATTCAATCAAAATGAAAGGGCCCTCTATATAAGTAGTAATCGTGTTCAAAATTCGCGCGTCGTCAAGGCGATGCGCGCGCCTCGATTCGATATCTCGCTCTCGCACGGTCTCTCGCGAGTCGTCGCGACTCTCGATTAGTCGTCTCGCGGCAACCGACCAACCGACCCTCTCGTTCTCGCGTATCGCGATGGACGGCGAAGTGCTGCGTGCGGCGTATTGCTGCCTGCGAATGGACGTATCTCCGCGTTGAGAGGGAGAGAGGTTGTCTGTTGCGTGGTGTGTTTACTCGGCGGAACTCGCGGAGATCCTGTCGGCGAGCCTCGGCCTCGGCTCGCCTCGCGACAGACCGTTGACGGAAGAGCGGAGCGAAGTCGGGCGCGATTGCTTCGGAATACGTACGAGTGAGAGAGAAGGAGAAAGGTGCCGAGAGTTAATCGGGTATCGCGTGTGCTTCGGGCGAAACGTGAAACCCTTAACGGATATATCTCGCGTGCGTGTGATATCTCGTCCTAGTGTTCGCGTCAGGACCCTGAAGGCCTGGAGCTTGTCAACGGACGAGCGAGGATACACTCGAGGAGCTTGGTCGTCGCGAGACCTCGGAAGGTCTCTCGAGCGCGAGAGAGAGAAAGAGAGGACCGAGTCAATCTCGAGAGAAGACGCGAGAGAAAGAGAGAGAAAGATAGGTATGGCTCTTCGACGATGGTACTCTGGGGGTATTAACTTACTACACGCGTTCCTTGGATTCCTACTTCGATCTCTTATTCGCGAACACGTATTTAGATGATGTAGAATTTTCGTTTACGTGCACATGTAGGGAGAGAGAGAGAGAGAGAGAGAGAGAGAGGGAGAGAGCGAGCGAGAGATCCTTGTTCCCCGCAAGGACCAATCGTGCGAATCACCTATATAAGGACGACGACGGTCAATCGGCGGTCAACTTCGTTTCCTGCCGCTCCCGTCGTCGTCCTCCGGTTGTTCCTCGCGAGAAGATCGATACTCGTCGTGGCTCTCTCGAGGAAGGGAGAGAGCGAATGCGTGAGAGAGAGAGCGAGAAAGAGAGAGAGAGAGAGAGAGAGAGGACAAGCTTACCGACCAAAATAGCGAGTCCTCTCCTCTCTCTCTCTTTCTCTCTCGCTGTGTCTCTTTTTCTCTATCCCTCTCTCACTCTCTTTCACGGCGGTGTCCTTTGGCCGCGTTTTGTCCGGCATTATTTCGCGCTGACAAGTCGCGAGACGGAACGGCTGGGTTGATGAAGAGGGGGGAGGGAGGGGGGAGAGGGCACGTTCGATCGAGAACGTTTCGCGTCGCCGGCAGCTTCAGCGGGCTTTCCTCCAACGTATTCCCGTCGTTTACGAGAGATCGAGCAAGTGCGTTTAGGATCGAGTGTGCGAGACTGTAATTTTGGAGTGCAAAATTTTCTTGACATCATATTCTATTGGGTTTTTGATTGGCCTGGACGTCGATATCCTGTGAGTTTTCCTTCGTGGTTCTCTTTTGAGGTTATCTAATTTAAACGCGTTACTTTTTGAGGTTATCTAGTACATTTAACTACGTAAAAGTGTCACAAATTTTAAGTGGCGAGATAAAATTATCTACACGTTCTCTGGGGAGAATCGATGTAATTTAATATTAATGTCGTAAAATGTCATTTGAATCTATTTAAAATTTTACGTATTCTGGACATTGCAAATTTGGTTAGATTTTATTTTATTTACGATCGATTTATATATGTACATTATATATACATATCAGTTTTCTAGGAAATAGATTTGTATATTTACCGATAGTGATCACTTTGATATTTCGATCATGTCAATATTCAATCATATTAAATATAATCAATATATATTCAATGATATTACATAATTTTCCTCGAGCTGTGATAATTGAGCTTATTATTAATCGAGCGAAGAATTTATACGAAGAAACCATCTCATGCAAAATTTTGTTATTTAAAGATAATAGTTAATAAATGACACATTATATGACGTGTCTAGTCTTCTATTCTATCAGTATAATTGCAAATTTATTAATGAGTCATCATTATTGAAATTCATAATATTTACATTTGCCAGACGACATCAGACGAATATCTTCAAAGGAATACCAACTCTGGTTCTCCTCCAGAACCTGCTATTAAAATAAATCTGACTTTACCATTTGTATTCCGTGCGTCATAGTTACTCGTCGAAAAGACAACACAAAGTTGCTTGTGCGTCTTCGTCTCTTAAACTCAAATTCAATAATAATTTTAATCATGTAAAATGTAAAGAGATTAAAAAGAAGAAGAGAACAATTAATAACTTCTGATTTTAAAAGGGTTAAGAGATTCGTGTGACAGATACCGCCCACGTGGGGAATAAAGAAAAATTCGCGAACACGAGCTCCTCAGTGTATCCTTTCTATATCGTGTCTCGTTTGTATCATTACAGAAGACGACGGCAAGAATTTAGTTGATACAATGTGTACGTGCGTGTGTGCTCGCGAGGATAAACCGAAGAGAGAGAAGTGAAACATTCTAAGGAATTATAACGAGTGAAAAACACGAGAAAGGTACGGAAAAAAGTGCGGAGGAAGAGACCGACAGAAGAAGAAGAAAGAAAGAAAGGAAAAAGAAGAAAAAAAAAACAACAGAGCGAAGTAGAGAAGAAATCCTTCCGTGAGATCGTCTCGGCTATGACGAGGACAGGGAGTCGTCTCGATCAGTCGTTGATTGAAGCCGCGGATGCCAGCCCCATCATCCCCATCATCCTGTTGAATGTGGAACACGATCTCACGGTTCTTCGCTAAGGGCAGCAAGACCGCGGTGGTCCAGGAAACAGCTGCGTCGCCGCTGTCACTATCACCGACGACGGCGGCAAAAGACGACGAGGGACAACAACAACAACACGAGCCCGCGTGCAACGGCGTCGCCGACGACGACGCGTCCGTCGACGGTACGAACGCCGTCCATGTGTTCTACGGCGCGACGATGGATCGCGGCGCGAGTGCAGACGATCGACGCAGGCCTCCTGCCGCAGCCTCCGCCGCTGGAACAACGACCGGTGCCACGGCGGCGGCGGCAACAGCCGACCAGCAGTCCAGCGGGGGTGATCACGAGCACTTCTCCGACTCCTACGACTCCCGCCAGGTGAGTCCTTCTCTTTTTGTCCACCTCTTATTTGTCCAGAGTGTCTACTCCCTGGAAAAGCTTGAGAAAATCGTGAATTGTGTCAGGGATTTTTTTTACCTATTAAAAATCTAGGAACTCTCCGGGAATTTTAGTGAGACACTCAGGCAATTGACTCCGAGCACTTCTCCTATACTGAGAGAATTTTCTCTTAGAATTTACCCTGAAAATCATGGTAATTGTGAGACAATATGGTATGGAAAGAATTTTATGAGAATTTCTCTGGTTAATATTTATCACAATAAAAATAATATCTATTACAATAAAATATAAAACATGTTTGATTAATTTTACTAAACTGCATAGTAAAATTAATCAATCATGTTTTATATTTTATTGTAATAGATATTATTTTTATTGTAATAAATATTAATCAGAGAAATTCTCATAAAAATCTTTCCATACCTTATTGTCCCACGATGTTCTATGATTTTCAGGGTAAATTCTACAAGAGAATATTCTCTCTGTGTACGACTCCTGTCAGGTGAGGTGAGTCCTTTTTTTGTCCAGAGTGTCTACTTTCTGGAAAATCTTGAGAAAACCGGAGATTGTGTTAGGAATTTTTTTACTCACACTAAAAGTCCGGGAATTTTACTGAGACACTCAGGGAATTTTTCCAAAAAAATTGTGTCCTTGATAATTATACTTATTTAAGAAACATGTTTAATATATTTCTCTTTGCAATATTTAAATTATTATCTATTATTATATTTATATTATTTTGATTGAAATCTCTCATGTGATGAGATGATGTGATTCTCCGACTCCTACGACTCTCGTTAAGACTCTCGTGAGTCCTTCTCTTTTTGTCCACCCTTCATTTGTCGTTGACTCAACAGGGTGCCTACTCCCTGGAAAATCCTGGGAAAACCAGAGATTTTTTTACCTTCTGGGAAGTCTCATGGAGTTTTATTGAGACTCAGGGAATTTTTCCAAAAAATTGTGTCTGATAATTTTATTTAAGAAACATACGTTTTAAATTTTTATTAAAATCTCATATATTTTATTTATGATCTCGTTTTCCTTATGGTAGAGCTTTTCAGCTCTAAATAAGATTAATATTAATGTTCTATATGTAATGTAAATATTAAACTTAATTATAACAGAATAAAAAATTTTTACGAAAAATTAAGACACAGCAAATGCGCTGTATTGGCATATTTAAAAAATGATATAGTATCTCACAAATAATACAAACTTTTGCCAAAGAAAATGTATGCTTATTTTTTGATACAAGGAATACGATATATTTTATACTCTATTTATATAATATAGAACACTCTATACTCTTATTATTAAATTAACTGTCATATAAGAAGAGAATTTATTTATTTATTATTTTTTACTACAATTTTTATATACGAAAAATCAAAAGGCAGCAAATAGCACTGTATTGACACATTAAAAAAGATGATATATCTCGAAAATAATACAAACTTTTATTAAAGATAAAGACTGCTTATTGTTTGACATAAAAAATATGATCTAATATATCAATCTAGTTATTTTATGTATAAAAGACATCCTATATTCTGATATATCTTAAAATTAATTGTCATACAAGGAGGGAATTTAAAATCTATAATAGAAAAAAGGTTCTGTAGAAAGTGAGATATTTTTATTCAACGTTCGTCGTTTGTGGGCGAACGTCAAAGGAATTATTCGTTGCGTGTATTTGCGAGAGATGTATTATTGTAGAGGGCTTGTCCGCTTGGCAGCAGTAAAGCTATTCCCGAGCTGTGACGCTGCGACGAATATGGCGTTCGTTTCCTGTGCCACGAAGCTTATTTATTGCACGATAAAACGTCGCGGCTACGGATGCGGACCATCGAACGCGGTTGACTTCCCCCTTTCCCCTTCTGCCCCCTTCGTTCCCTTCTCGGTGAACTATCCCGTGATAGAATCGCGAAAACGCACACCTTAATCGTCCCTTTAATCATATCGCTAATCTTGTGCGAAGTCTTGAGAGCTTAAGTACTTATTACCTTACTTTCGTTTACGCAGAGATTTTACGCGATCGCTTCAACTTTCAGGGAATTTTATCGATCCATCTATTAATATGGCTTCGTTTATTGACCCGTGTTTCGTACAAAAGATGTTTCCTTGTGTGTGTCTCGCAATCTATAATTTTATTTATCACTCGATTTTTAAGTCTGGATTAATCGAATGTGAATTATTTATATGCCATTGTGCTTTTCTCTTAAGAATTTTCTTTTAATCATTTTATTATTTTTTATAAACGACGAAGATGCTTTATTTTTATTTAACACAAAGAAATTATCTTTATATATATATATATATATATATATATATATATATATATATGTATATGAAGATAGAGCGGGTTAAACCGAGTAAGGAAGTCCTCTATCATTTTGCGATCTTTGAAATAATTAATGTTAATTAAAAAGAAGATCTCTCAGCCAATCCGTGCAAATACAAGTGGCCGATGTTTTTAAATTAAATCTTCTCATTAATTATTGTAAAGATTATCGCAAAACGATAGAGGATTTCCCTACTTGGTTTAACTTGCTTTATCTACACGCGATGGGTGGGATTATTACTTATTACCGGACACTCTGTATATATATATTTAGCATTTTTAAAGCATAAAATAATAAAAAGAATTTATATATAATATTAAAGATATATAATTATATAGAATAGAAAAATAATAGAATTATATATAAGAATATAATGGAATAGAATGGAATAGAATATATACATATATTCTAAATAAATTTTTTTCTTTTATATATATCTTTACGGATTTAATTCTATGGTGCGTTTAAAATTTCTCGATCAGTATTACATAAGAGGTATTCACAAATTTATGCTTTCTTTTGGTTTGCAAATTCTTGCTTGATTTGCATATATTTGATTTCCATATATACGATTTTAAGGTAATTTTTTTTTATACCGTTAATCTTGGCAACCTGCACAAATCCGTGCTAATGAACAATTGATATGTGAGTACGCCAGCAACCTCCTTATGGACGATCACGTTTTGGCCCATGTCCAAAAAGGTCTCGTTAGTTCGACTTGTTAGAGAAAAATGTGTCGGCGATAGAGTATATCGCAAAAAGAGATATTGCCGAAGCAAAGCTACAATATTGATATATTTATATTATTTCGTATAAAGATTTTTATAAAAATAATTAAATAAAAATATTGTGTAAAAATAAAATTAAATAAAAATATTAGCCTATAAAACTAACTCGTGGAGACATTAATAATCGTCGCTGATGCGTAGTTTCAATTTCTCGTTTCTCGTAAGCAAGGCCACTCTTATTGCGTGTTTGTGCTTCTTCATTTATGCCGTCATTACGCGTACTTCTTTTCACAAAGTCACAGTAAAAAAAAATCTCTCGAAGAATCCCGCTAACGATCGTTCCGAAAGTAAATGCATCGATGTTATAGCCCAGTTCTTGCACCGGGGTAAGAAAAGCGATCTTATCTCGCGTCCGCGCATGCTCGATCTCGTCTCGATCGTTTCCGTCGATTAATGTACTGGAAACTAAGCGCCTAATTTAAGGCGTGTCGTTGGAGAACTCTCCTCCTTTTCTCAACGCAGAGCGGGAGCGTGTGCTCTTCACGTAACAAGCTGTGCAATTATCAAACGTGCATTAAGACGAGCTATGCAACGCGCGCGTGCAACGCTGTGCAATTAGCCGCCGTGAATTTCTCGGGCGTTTTACATGTTCCGATTTCTACTACCGTCTCTCCTCCGCACCATCTCTGAAATGTTCACGAAAATATGGACCGAGCACGTTAAATTTCTCGTTTAAAAATTCTTACGATTCTCTTTTTCTCGTAAAGTAACTCCGCATGTATATACAGAGTGTCTCTTTTTATTTTAAATAATGCATTGTTATTTTACGAAAACCAAGGCTTCCATCAAAAAATGTTTCATATAAAAGTTGTAAGACGTTTTGTTGTAAACAATCTTATTTCAAGTGGAGACACTTTTGAGATTTCGAGGTCATTATTATTTTTTTAAACGAAATCACTATAATTTTCTTACATAATCGATTCCTCGTAAAATTTGGCGTAAAACATTGTTAGAATGGAATAGTCGAAAAAATGAATGAATTTACGAGATGATTTATGCTTCATGTTGACACATTTTGACAAAAAATATGAAATATCTCGTAATGTACTCATTTTTCGATAATCTTGCCTTAATTTTCTGCATAGAATAATGAAATTAATCAATTAGTGTAAAAAACATACAATTATTTTTAAAAAAGTATGCAGTTGCACATTGCAAATTGCAATTTTTTTTTTCAATCACAAAAGTATGTTTTTCTTACACCAATTGATTTATCTCATTCTATGCAGAAAATTATTAAAGTAAGATTATTGAAAAATGAATATATTACGAGATATTTCATATTTTTTGTCAAAATGTATCAGAAGATATCTCGTAAATCATTCGTTTCCCATCCTAATTTTTTACGCCAAATATTACGATGAATCAATTTCTCTAAGAACATTATGATGTTGAAGATCTCTAAGAACATTATGGTTCCGTTTAAAACAATAATAACCTTAAAAGCTCAAAAATGCCTTTTTTTTTAAATAAGACTATAGTTACGACAAGACATCCCCCTCGAAATTTTACAACTTTTGTATGAAATATTTTTCGATGAAAGCCTCACGCAAAAAAATTTCTAGATGTCGCAACAAAAATTATCGCTATTTTTTGTATCTGATAGAATATCGTTTGTCACAGATAGAATTATCGTTTGTCACAGATAGAATTTTTTAGTTCTGTCTCTGTCATTTAGATTGATTACGTGCAAAATATATACGATATTACAATATTGGCTAATTATTTATCTACCTCAGTTAATTTTTCGCACCTACAAAATTTTTGCTATAGTTGCAAAATCATTTTTTTTAGTGCTTGATTTTCGAAAAATAACAATGCATTAAAATGATACACCCTGTATATAGCATTTCTGCATACGATATATTTCATTGGATTTAATTATTTTTAGAAAGTGGAACGAATATTTGAAACTTATATTGAAAACATAATAATTGGTTTTTGCATATGGATTTTACGATCACGAAACGGTTTTAATTAGAATGAAAGAAAGAAGAAAACAAATTTTTACCTTCAGAGAATGTAAAAGTGAAAATAATTACGTATAAAATACGCGAAATAGTATTTAGAAATAATACTTAACGATGTTGAAATAGTGTAGTATTCCTGCATTTTATATTTTAATTTAAAATGATTATTATCGATGTCGGTACACTTGACGTGGTGAAACATCCGGTGATCTTGAAATGTCGATCGATCGTGCAATCGATTTAGATCGTGTTTGATCACGATGACTTGGTTCGAGGATTTTCCGCGATATTTAACCATAATAATATTATGAATGACGGAGAAAGAGACGTCTTGTGTGAGACGAGGACTCGGTTCTCGGCTGCGCGCCTCGACGGGCTCCTTTTAGAGTAATTACAACAGCGACCATGACACATACTCGGAAAACGATTAATGTCGCGAACCAAGTATGTATTATAGAGTCTCACTTGTATCGCGCTTAAAAAAATAACCAGAATGATTTACTATGCGCATATATTACGGTTGTTATTAGATAATATGTCGTTTTGCGTGTTAGATATTTTATATTGACTCGAAAACTATTTATATCTCTCCGTACACATTTTCAGTTCAATTCTCAATATAGTTGTTTCTCTCGAAGGGAAAAGTGCCATGTATTTCGTACTCTCTCTCGGACTCGTATCTTTAAAAAATATTTAAAAATTATCGGGGTGAAAGTGACGCGTGTGTGTATCCGACTTGACGAGACAGATAATCGAAACCGTTTAAGTTTCGAAACCACGTGCAAATAGGGAAATGTGTCGCTGTGGGCGGCGAGTCGAAAGCGAGACATCTGACCTCGTGTGAACAGGGCCATTTTTAGACGTATTTGTGTCATTTAATTATTATACATACATAACACATGAGTATATATATTTAAATATTTATTAATTTATCAATTTCAGTTTCGCTGCGCGGAATATTTCCTATTTTTTTTTTTTCAATATTTTCAAATTTTTCAATTTTCTAAATATTGTGTAAGCAGGTGTTTTTAAACGTATTTATAATTAGACTTAGTTGTGTCATTTAATTATTACACTTATTTAAATATTTATTAATTTATCAATTTAAGTTTTACTGCGTGAAATATTCTCTATTTTTTCAATATTTTCAAATATTTCAATTCTCTAAATATTGTGTAAACGACGTCGTTTTTAGACGTATTTATATCATTTAATTATTACACACACAACACATGGACATATATTTAAATATTTATTAATGTATCAGTTTTGTTACGCGAAATATTTTCTATTTTTTCAAATATTTCAATTTTCTAAATATTGCTCCGAAAAGGAATCCTAGGCATACCTTCGTAAAATGCTTAAAGAATGTCAACTTTGTCGCCCGTGAAAGACGAAGGCGTCTCGGGAGCATGAGATAGGTTGCGTATACACGTCTCTGCCTTTATACAACACTTATAACCATGTCCTTCACTAGAGAGCGAGTAATCCAATAGTATAGTTGGTGAGAAAATGAATCCGCGTTATGCGACAGCCATGCATTGTTTCGCGCTCATTGTCAGATGCTTTCCACGAAAGGAAGCGCTCTCGAAACGCTTTCCACGATCAAATTCCTCATTCTTAGCTTCTGTAGCGTTTTCTTGTTGTTCTTGTAGTTTTTGGGAAAAGTTTCTGGAAAGCTTGGAAACTTTCGCGATTCATTGAAACGTTTATCCATTTATGAACATTCTCATGATTCCGTTAAAAAGTAGTACTTGTTAGGGTATCTCGTCGGAAGAATTATCTTATTATATTAAACTGCTTTGTTTATTCTTTCAAGGAAAGAAAAGTATATTTTGTGTTTTGTATATATATGCGAGGTATTTATATTCTTTCGTTATATTCATGCCGTTGAAGCTGCGAATTACCGTAATTATTGTCTCGTCGAGGTCACAATTCTCAGGGCACAGAGAATTATTCACTGTAACATCACGCATCTGTTGCCCCACTTCTATTAAAAATATTTAATGATAAAAGTAATGGTAAGTCAAAATTCATTACCATTATACTTAGCGAGAATTAATAGAGATCACGAAAAAAATATTTGCATCAACAGAGGAATGTGGAATAAAATTGGGACAAACAATTTTTACCTTCGCGACATTCATTTGATTTATTATACAAAAGGCCGAATATATTATAAAATTAATAAATTTTACAATTTTATATTATAATTATAAATAATACCTATTTGTGTCAATTTTGTTCATATTCTTGTTGATACAGATATTTTTTTCGTGATCTATTAATTAAATATAATTGATATAATTGATAAAAATTAAAAATAATTAATTTTAAATAATTTTAAATTAAAATACAAAATTAGAAAAGGATAATTCATATCATTGTGTCAATTTTATTCATATTCTTGTTGATACAGATATTTTTTTCGTGATCTATTAATTAAATATAATTGATATAATTGATAAAAATTAAAAATAATTAATTTTAAATAATTTTAAATTAAAATACAAAAATAGAAAAGGATAATTCATATCATTTTATCATATTTCTTACGTGTTTATTTAAAAATATTAACATATAGTTATTAAAAAAGGGGGAAGAATATATTTCTATTTATTTGAAAGATAAATTTCTATTTATTTATTATTATTCTCACGCACGTGCGGGTCACGAGTGACGTGGCATTCGGCAGGGTGAGGATTAATTAATTAAGTTCGTTGCGCTTAGGGCCTCGCTATATCTCGATTCGCCACTGCGTGTATGTGCGTGCGCGCGCGTTTGTGTGGGCGTTCATGGATACGAAACGCAGCAGCTGACTCACTGTCAGTTGTGTATAGAATGCCGTCTCTCCGTCCGCGCGCGATTCGCTCGCTAGTGCGGTTTCGCGCTCGGAACTGACCGAGTGTTGTTTTCCGCGTGTTCCCCGAGGACGATGGGACAATCGTCCATCGATTACCGCTATTACACTTGACGTTCCCGTGATCTGTACCATCCCCCAGCGAATTTCCGAGACGCGTGGCGGGTGTGATTGACGGGGGGACGTCGTTGTGTGAAGGGAGAAAAATCGGCGATCATGATTTATCCGAGGGAAGTTCGAAAGCGGACTTTATCCAAGTATAAACCGTGAAGGATGACACGGAAAATGGATTGAATGGAGATATTTATGAATTATTGTATATAGTGGAGTATAGTGGAAGTTAATTATTTTTCTAGAAAAGATAGATTTTCTTATGGAAAGTGAATTATATATGTGAATACGATAATATATTAATGAAGCATTTTGTGTGCGGATAAAATGGTTTGTTGGATGATAATTTTACAACGCGATCGAGAGTGGCATCGAAATATAATATAAATATTTTATACAATACAGGATGTATATTCCCGGGAAAAACCTTGAAAATCTAATATTTTCAGGGAATTTTGAAATTCTATCTTGAAAAATCAGGGAATTCTCGTAGAATTTGATTGGGATTTAGGGAATTTTTTAAAAAATTGCCCTTTTGATAATTTTATTCTTATGTAGCATTTAAAAAAAACATGTTAAACATACTTTGTAATATTTAAGTTTTTATTAAAATTTTTTTTTCATGTGATTTTCTTATTGACTATTTTTAATATCAAGATCTTATGTAAGATTCATAGGAAATTGTTCAATTTTTTAATAGATAATATTTAAATAAATTAATATTTATTATTTATTTAGTAAATAATAATTTAATAAACGAATAAATAATAATTTAATAAATAATTTAAATAAACTAGTATTCCTTAAGACGTTTATAATAAATTATTTTTTATATTATATTTTGCATATATTTTTAGTGTTTTGATATAATGATATATCATATTTTATTATTATTCAAATTAATTTTATAATTCATAAATTAATATTTAGAAAAACTGCACTCTTGATAACTTTGCAATCGTATGAATAGAAAACATTAGAAGCGCAATAAAGAAACTTATTTTAAAAGCTGCATCTACAAATTTTCTTTTGCCTGGAATTTTAAACAAAAATATCTGAAAGATAAGAGAATTCTCAGGGAATTTTTTTGAGGAAACACCCTGTATAATATAATATATTTATAATATAAATTAATAAAATATACATTTTTTCCGATAAGAGAAAATAGCAAATCGTGCGCGTTTTGCGGGAAGTGATTCATCGTCTCGGAAGTGCGTATCGATCGCGATTGTCTCTATTTCAGGGATCTATATAGTCGCGCGGTATAATGCAATAAGTCGCGGAACGTTTCATGATTCCGCCATTATCTCTCTATGACGTTGTAGAAAAAAGAAATCTCGCTGGATCACGCAAAAACAAAAGGACATTCCAGCTTCCCACGAAAGCGTCAGAATTCTATCGCCGGTACCGATCGAAGACAGATGTTGGCCCTGCGCCACATGAGAGAGAATCGCTCCTCCGGTTATCGGGAAGAAGGGAACGCGATGCATCGCCGATGCAGCTGCTGCCGTGCAGTCGTCGATCGTTACTTCTCCTCGTGCGTTCTAGATAATCCACGAAGGAGAATATCGAGGAACGGAGCGCGTAAAACGCATAACGAGACCCGACAACGAGAGAGTATCATGCTATAATAACTGCTCGCCCCGCGAAGTCGGTCGCCCGAAATTAAACTCATTCGCCGGCCTCTCTCCCGGAAGCGGATGCCGCGCATACCAAAGTTTCACTTCAAAAAGGGACAAGTATACGTGAAACTGTATATCACGAAGTTGCGACAATTAAAGCGGGCGAGATGATGCCGAGAAACTAAGTGGTGATGCAAAGTGTCCTGTCGTTTATACGCGACGTTTGAATATCGCGATTAATTGAAAAAAAAAAAAAAATTTTTTTCTATAATTTTTATAATTTTTCTATATTTAATATTATATAATTATACAAATATTTTATTTAATAAAATTCATAATTAAAAACTTATTATATAAATGTCATGATAATTTAAAAAATTTAGAAAAATATCAAGAGGGAAAAAATATATGAATATAAATAATTTAAAAAAAAAAATCTTTAATTAAAATTCTCGGCGTTAATTTAAATTTAAATAAAAAAAAAAAAAAAATACGTGCGTCCTCGAAGAGTTTCACGGTGAAAACACGCCGTTATATTCGATAAGGCGAGAATGGCGAGCGAAGTGATGCTGGCACCCACGCCGGCATCCGCGACGTCCATATGGGAGATGGACGATGTCAGGGATATGGTTAGAAGCGCGGCCGTCACCACGATTTACGTAAGTCGTTCTCCCTCTTTTCTTCTCTCTTTTTTTTTCTCTATTTGCAACCGCATTGTTGTATATTGCGTCGCGCGAGATCTGGAACAATGTTCTTCGATTTGTCTCAATTTTTATTACGCAAAATCCGACTAATAGATCCGACTAATAGAATATGTATACACATATACATACACTGATTGTGAGAGAATTTTCTCTTAGAATTTACCCTGAAAATCATGGTAATCGTGGGACAATATATGATATGGAAAGAATTTTATGAGAATTTTTCTGATTAATATTTATCACAATAAAAATAATAATATCTATCACAATAAAATATAAAACATGTTTGATTAATTTTACTAAACTGCATGGTAAAATTAATCAAACATATTTTATTGTGATAGATATTATTATTTTTATTGTGATAAATATATTAATCAGAGAAATTCTCATAAAATTCTTTCTATACCATATTGTCCTACGATTAATATCACGATTTTCAGAGTAAATTCTAAGAGACAATTCTCTCTGTGTATATATGCGTATTATCTGCATTTTTAATGAAAAATTCTCTTATTTTTGTTCGCAATATTATCAGAGTAGTATATCGTGTTTTTTCATTTCCGAGTATGTGGTTTAAATTGCGGTTCGAAATCTTCTCGAAGATGACCTGCGGTCTTGGAGGAAACGGTGATAATTCACGATTCGGCATTTATTACACAAGCTCTCGGCATAACAGAGGACACAATAATGTCAAGGACACGAGATTTCACTCTCGGACCATCAAATGATCGTCACGGTCGATGAACAGCGACGGAGGGAAAAATCGCGTGTCGCTCGGAAAGAAATCCGCGAAGCGTTTGTTTTTGCAGTCCTAAGAACGCGAGACGTCACATCATTTTCATCTCTCTTTTTCTTCCTCTGCGTGTCAATTAAATTTTTATTATAAAAAAAACAAAGAAAAAACACGCGGAATCGCGAGTATCGTGACTAGAACGCCGCGCGCTTCTCCTTTATTAATTGCCTACCGATATCTTTTTGATTGAATCACGGAAGAACGAGAACGGGTTTATAATGCGGCTTCCGCGGATTTTGCGACACGCTCTGCTGACTTCCCGCCACGCTGGAAATGCTGTCGACTCGTTGCACAACTAATTAATAGGTCGATCGCGTATGCGGAGCCATTCGCTCGTGCGTGGCTTTTTATTAGCGTCCACAGTCGCGAATTAATCAATGATTTACGATATGCCAAATATCTCAAAATTAGGGGGGTACATCGAGATTTTTATATATTTAATATTATTAATATAATTATAAAAATATTTATTAAATTTCAAATTATATTATACAAATGTACACAGAGAGAATTTTCTCTTATATAGAATTTACCCTCTGAAAATCATAGTAATCGTGGGACAATATGGTATGGAAAGAATTTTATGAAAATTTCTCTGATTAATATTTATCACAATAAAAATAATAATATCTATCACAATAAAATATAAAACATGTTTGATTAATTTTACTAAACTGCATAGTAAAATTAATCAAACATATTTTATATTTTATTGTGGTAGATATTATTATTTTTATTATGATAAATATTAATCAGAGAAATTTTCATAAAATTCTTTCCATACCATATTATCCCACGATTACCATAATTTTCAAGGTAAATTTTAAAAGAAAATTCTCTCAAGCCAGTTTCACAAACGTCGGTTAACTTTAATCTCCGGTTAAATTATATCTTTGTCTCCTTTTAAGAACGTATCTGAAAAGAGATAAAAATATAGTTTAACCGGAGGTTTAAGTTAACTGACGTTGATAGAAACGGGCCTAAAGCCAGTTTCACAAACGTCGGTTAACTTTAATCTTCGGTTTAATTATTATATCTTTGTCTCCTTTTAAAAACGTATCTGAAAAGAGATAAAAATATAGTTTAACCGGAGGTTAAAGTTAACCGACGTTTGTGAAACTGGCCCTCAGTGTAATAATAATTTAATCAAGGGAAAGGGATATATAAATATAAGTAATTAATTTTAGAAGAAACTTTAAATTTTTTTATATATTTTATAATTTATAATATATTATATTTTTTATATATTATATAATTATAAAAATATTTAATTTAATAAAATTAATTATTAAAAACATTATTATATACATGTAATAATATAATGTAATCAAGGAAAGAAAGAATATATAAATATAAATAATTAATTTGAGAAGAAATATATTTTTTACATATTTAATATTATATATAATAATATAAAATAATATAATTATAATAGGCATGCTTATGCTTAATAATCTGCCTTATGATATTCTTATAACATTTGGGGGAAATTTAAGTAATTCGTACCATAGGATATAATATTGAACAATTTTTGTTTCCTTTTTTGAGTTTAATTTGAATTTTGCTATATCCTTGATTAAGAATTTTTGAGGCAAGTTGGACATATTTTTGTCCTTCCTTTCGGTTTCACACTTTCGATTAGCGTGTCGTGCGTGGATTGTCAAAGTCGTGTAGGCTGCCACGGAATGACACTCGACGACCCACTCGATGTATAATTCGCTTTTGCAATCGCGATAAATCGGTCTCTGGAACATGAAATTATCTCGTAGTAAATTCTTTACGTAAATTATAACGCGCATCGTATATGTCCCAGTATTTTATTCGCTTCGTGAATTTTTCTATTAATCTGGAACCAAGAAACACTTTGTTTCTCTATATTAATTTTAAAAAATTTCGAAACAATTTTATATTTCACTGGACTTTTAATTTCATACTTATATATAAAATTTGTATGCGATGTGGACACATGATAAACCGAGATGATGTCACATACGGGTCGCAATGTAATCTATATAAGCGAGGCAATTCTTTCGAGTGCATCTGTCGATTACATACATATGTCGCTCGAAATTAGATTACGATCGTTGAAATGAATATCATAAGATATAGCTCGTCGAGTTCAAAATATATTTCCAAGTTCCTAGCTAGTTTTCACAGCCTTTCCCGCGTTTCGCGCTGTATTAAGAAAACAGCTATTAATTCCATTTCCAAGTTTCGACGTTTTACCGTAGTTTAAAAGATTTTCACTCATTGTTAGAAGAATTTGGCGCAAAAATTATCACGGGAAAAATCATTCAAACTCGCTCTCTCGACAAATTGCATATACATATTTCATATCTTTCAATGCATTCTATACGATAATAATCAATACATTAAAAATAATAATAATTATATATTATTTTAATATAATAATATATAATAATAATAATAATATATAATAAAATAGTAAAAGAATTAGAAAATAATCTTTATTATCGGATCAAATGTGGGATTAAAGACACACACATAAAAAAAAAATGTATCGTACAAGAGAAGTGTTTTTCTTCCCTCCTCTTATTCTCTCTGCCGGCTTTTATGACGTTCGTGGGCGGACTGAAACGTGAAAAGCAAACGATTCCGTATTTGGTGCTGCTGTCGAGAGAGTAGCAAAAAACAACGACGTGTACAATTCGTAGCGTTTCGAACGTCTGACAGATCAAAGAGTTGCGCGGTTGAAAATCGCGGCGAAGTAGAAAAAAAAAGATGAATCAAGTACGATTTTTGCGACACGACGGTCTCTTTTTATTTCCTCCGACAGCTCTCATTCAAGTTCTCTCGAGTCACATACATTCTCGCGTTCCCCTTCGAATCACGGAATCGCTTTTGCACGACGGCGAACGAGAGGCAGGCAGGCAGGCAGGTAGGCGCTTTGCACTCGAAAAGTAATTAGTAATTCAGCAGCGCGTTAAATCATTTCCCGAGTACAGAGAGTTGAGAGAGAGACCGTTAAGGTACTGAAAACCGTTAAGATACTCCACAGATATGTCGGTGCAGTGATATATTATTGGTATTTTATTATTTACGCTGGAATAAGATCGAGGGTCCTTTAATTTCTGTCATGATTTGACGCAGTGCACCATGTGTGGCTTGCCACTGCAGCAACTTTATATTACGAAATCTATGCTACAAAAATTGTGTTATGTTAAAATTATCGATGAAAGCCAAGTTATACATGGTGTCCCATTTTATTATAAATAATGCATTGCCATTTTTCGAAAACCAAGGCTGCCATCGAAAAATGTCATACAAAAATTGTAGGATTTCGAGGGAAACTATACTTACGTTTTGACGTTTTGACGTATAAGCATAGTCTTATTCCAAGTGGAAGCATTTTTGAGATTTCGAGATTATTATTATTTTTTTTAGACGAAATTATTATAATTTTCTTACATAAATCGATTCCTTATAATATTTAGCGTAATAAAATGTTAGAGTGGAATAATCGAAAAATGAATGATTTACGCGATATTTATTATGCTTCATTCTGTCACATTTTGACAAAAATATGAAATATCTCGTAATATACTTATTTTTCAATAATCTTACATATTAATATTTTTTTACATAGCATAATGAGGTAAATCAATTGGCGTAAAAAAACATATAGTTATCAAAAAAATATTATATAGCAGTTGCACATTGCAAATTGTACATTTTTTAATCACAAGAGTATGTTTTTCTCATCGATTGATTTATCTTATTATTACAGAAAATTATTAAAGTAAGATTATCAAAGAGTGAATATATTACGAGATATTTACGAGTCAAAATGTCTTCGAATGAAGCATAAAATATTTCGTAAACCATTCATTTTTCGACTATTCAAGTCTAACAATTTTTTTATGCCAAATATTACAACACAGTTGAAAAATTTGTGTTAAATTTAACAAATATCACATGTCCCAAACGGTCCACAGAAATTTTTGTGTTAATTTAACATAATACGGATATGTTAAATGATGACACGAATACTGTGTTAATATTTTAACATAAAATAAATGCAAACTTTAAGTAAACTTAAAATAAATTTTGTGTTAAATTAACATAGTTTGAATGTAAAAATTAACTAAAAAAATTGCTAATTTTACATTTTATCATCCCCACTTATATTATAAAGTAAAATTAACATTTTTTTTTTCTGTAAATTTTAACAGATAAATCTTGTTACTAATAATACCAAACATATTTATTGTGTAAAATTAAAAGTAAATACACATTGTGTTATTTGTACACTTTTTTTCAGTTATTTTAATAATTTAACATTTGAGTTTAATTAACACAACAGCAATATGTTAATTTAACACATGAATGTGTTAAATATTTAACATAAAAATTTTAACGGAGACCGTTTTTAACAAGAAAACACAAATTTTCAAACTGTGAAGGAATCGATTTAATTAAGAAAATGATAGTGGATAAAATTCCGTTTAAAAAAGTAATAATGCCCTCGAAATCTCAATAATGCTTTCACCTGGAATAAGACTATGTTTACAATAAGATATCCCTCGAAATCCTACTTTTGCATGAATTTTTTAATGAAAATCTTAGTTTTTGACAAATAGCAATGCACTATTTAAAATGGGACACTATATAATTTTGTTTTAATTTAACATTTCTTCTCTCGTCAACATTTTATTCGACGCAATGAGAAATAATTGCAATCGATAACGTTTTCGAATTATCCGTGTCGTCGGTTACACCCTGCTTTTATCGTTCCATCGATCGATAGGGCGCACTTTCCTCTGATATCGAATCAGAAAATAACGCCCCGTGTCAGGAAAATAAATATGCTGATTCTTCGTACGTCAATGAATCGCACAATTTTAAATAAATTCGCCTTATTTTAGATCACTAGAGGAATACACGCTTTTTCTCTCTACATATAGAAAGATACAAAAAGTATTAGAATTTATACGCATTAATTTAAATGTATGTCAAATTGTATTTTGCGGACTTTGTTCCGCAATTCTGTTGCGCGTGTGTTACGTAAGTTTTGCGATGAGCTTATAAAACGGCACGACTGTTTTCCCTATGGTTTTATCGTCTGATCCGCAACGATAAACGGAGCTGGATGTTAAATTCTTACTTCAAGTTTTACCTGCATACGCTTGTGCATATTTGCGTGGGTGCGTGTGGGTGGTGCAACACCGGTTCGTGATCGACTCATATTTTTTTTCATTTTTGTATGCTTGCGAGAACGATAAGTTTTCTGAGGGGGCGTCTAAATAATATTATTGCAACGTTAACTTTGAACACACACATAACATCGTATTTTTTAATTTAAATACAGAGAAATTATTTCGTCTCGCGTGATTTTGTATAATATATATATTAATATGTGTAATATATATAATAAATAATAACAAAAATTTTTAATATTTAACTGAAATATTCACATGATTTAGGGAAGGATGTGCTTTATCTGCGAACATGTTTTGATATATGATCAAGCGCGTAGTTTCGGAAGTTACGTCTGTGAGGTAATCTTATCTGGAAAGCCTTGTCTTATCTGGAAAGAGCGTAATCTGCTCCTTAGAACCACCGCCTATATCTACCCCACCGTTTGCACGAATTTATCACTAACGTCCGCAGCGAATGTCCAAAGCGAACCACACGTCACACCGTATTTGCATATCCAATCAAGGGGCGGCGCGATTACAATAGCATTGTATTGCGCCAAATGCATCTGCGCGATATTTTTTATCACGCGCTTTACTTAAGTGACGACATCCCAAATATAAATAACCTTCGAGATAATTTTATTTCATCTTATATAAACAGCACAAAATATTATCCGTGCAATATATTATTAATAATAATATAATTAATTTAATTTAATTAATAATTATATAAATTAATATCATATTTTATATACAATATATATAATTATATATATATTAATATATATATTGTATATAGTATATATATATAATTATATAACTTTGTAATTTTCTTTTACACTTCCTACTTATACTTTGGCTAAAGATAATCTCGAACAAAAGAATAGTGCAGCTGCGCTGCAACGGGAAGACTCAAACTCTGCGGAAAACGTGATGCAAATGTAAATAGGTGCACCGCTATGACGACGAAAATATAGGGTGTGTCGTGAGTGACGTCGTTCGTTGAACGCTACCATTCAGTAAATTTTCAAGACGTCTTCAGGCACGCCTGTGCGTTGTGTCTATATTTAAACAATGTTTAAGAATATGTACATTGGGATATTTAAAGAGAAAAAGATCGAGTATATATAAAATGTGCTAGTTTTTAATTTAAATATCGTATAGATACGCACGCAAAATGTATTTCAGAAGTATGCGTGTTATAACGATTAAATTTATTATTCGGTTTTTAAAAAATTTTTTTAGAAACATGTGTATATTCTATGTACAGGAGACGTATAATTATGTTAATTTAATTTGCTCCGTTGACTCGCACTTGTATCTTGTATATACCGTCATGATTGCGTGTGCATTTTACATTTGCAAATGCGGCGTTGTTGTACATTTTTGTATATATGAGAGTTAATTAAAGTCCGTACGCCGCCGCAGATTGATTAAAGTCGGAATTTTAGATTGATCGTTGAATGACTTGGCAAATTTCGGTCACTATACGCTCTGTAATTAATTTGCGAAGAATACCCATGAATGTTGCGAGCGCGAAAGTGGTAGAGATCTCACATAAATCACGAAGAGCCTGGGCCTTAATAATAATTCACGAAGTCATAAGTGTGTATCTAATTCGTTTGTGAAATTCGCCAATTATAATAGGGATATATACTTGTTGCGTGCATAGGGTACAAGAAAAACAATCGATTCATTTTTTCTCGCGATTTCTCACACTTTTCTTTATCGAGAGTGACAATTATTTCAATTAAAAAAGACCAGCCTTAATATCATTTAATAACACATCTCGTTAATTTGAAATTAACATTCCAAATCAAAGGTTTTATATTAATTATATTAAAATATCATAGTATCTAGAGACGTATAGCTTGAAATTTAAGCTAAAATATATATTTTACTATTTTAATCGTAAAACTCTTTAAAAATTCATTAATCATATATTAAATATCAAAACCAGTTAAAATATTCGCGCGTTGCGAGACACTGTGTATATATGCAATATGGTGTTCGCAGTCGGAAGGTTAACTAGGTAATCGTCGTGTTTCCCAGTATCTTTATAGACAGAATGCCCGGCACGAGCAGAAATCGCGGAAGTAGTCTAAACAAACCTTCCCGAATATATACTCGCGCGAAAACGCGAGTAAACTCCTCCGAGGACCACCGACTACTCTTTGAAGCGTAAATATAGCGCGACTTCACCGCGAAGTGAATGGTGAATGGTTCTTCTTCTTTCTTTCCTTTTCCGGCTTCTCGATCGTCATCGACGCGTGATTGCAATCGTATGGATTTTTTTAAACACACGCGACATATTTTTTTTTACATTGAATTCAGAAACATAATTGAATTTTCTCTATTTTCAATTAATTTTAAAAATTATTAATTCTTTATTATTTTAAGTGGCACCATTTTAAATGGTTTATATGAAGACTTTATAAACTGCAATTTTTTAAAGAAAATACAAGTATGTATAGTCGAGGAAGTTGAATTGCTTGTTAGCAAATTGGGATCCTTAATATATAATATACCACTAGATACTCGAGGGAGATATTCCCAAGAGAAATAAAGCAGAAAATTAACTTTGACTACATTTTACATAATGTTCACGTATAATATATACTAAAAAAATAAAGAGAGAATTATAATAAAAACACCGTGTGACTGAAAAAAAAACTGAATCGAGAAGACATTTGAATTTATCATGAGAATAATACCGTTGTGTGCATACCCTGCGACAGAGAGAGTCCAAATAACTTTTTGCGTCCAGCGTATTATCATCATCGAGCGAACGAGCGGCCCGTAATTACGGTCCTGCGAGGAAAGGAAGTCGTGCGCTGGGCGTAACAAAATCTTTACAAGTGCACTATGTAGTAGAAATATAATGTGCGGTATGTGCATAATGATATGCGCGAGGCGTATATGCCGTTTATCGTAAGCGCGCACGCACGCACGCATATATATGCACGCATGCACTGGGAAGAAGAACTGCAAGTTTCATTTCGCCGAGCGGTAAATCAGGTCATTGACTCATCGACGAGAATATTTGTTGGACGTCGTTGAGAGGATGGATGTGCGAAGAAGAGACAGAGGGAGAAAAATAGATTTATGTTGCATTGTATTTCGGAAAGATGGGTCACAAGGATGTGCTACTTACATTAATGTTGTCCAAGAATATCCCTATGCTACTTTTGAGTCAGAGAAATAAATTGGGTATATTTCGGGAGGGTGCGACAAATAATATAGTGTAGTATACTTGTCGGAATATCTATATAATAAGGGGATATTCCCTTGAGATAGAGAGAGAAACAATTTTGGCCGTATTTCAGAAAGTTATGTGATAGCACAAGTATTCCAGAGATTACATAGATAATTAAAGTCGAGGGTTAATTAAAAAGTTGTACCGAGAATTAGGAGGATTGAATAAAGCTTTATAGGGAGATAAATGGATAATTAAATAGTTCTATAGTTTACAATTTTTTTCAAGTTACAACTTTAAATTTCTACAATTAATTAATCGATCATTTATCGATGACGATCAGTCATCGTTTGCGTAAAAAACAGTGAATAAAGCGGCAATAATTCACGAAAATTCGCGTAGGAAAAAGGAAAAGAAATGACAAAAGGCGACACTTTGCATTCGAGATTTTTATGGGGAGGGTGCATATAGTCTTCGGGTCGTTAACCCCCCTCTGCAATTAACCAAGAAGTGGACATGCTCAGACGGTCCTGGTCTTTAAACGATCATTGCGTTCAACGAAGAAGAAGAGAAACGAGAATATCGTAGAGATAAGATCGACTGGAATTTCCGGCCTCGCGATCGCCTGCCCCGTTCTTTCTTTCCTCTTCTGGTATTCTTTCCGGAATCTCACATCCGTTTCTCGCGAATAACATCTTCGATTCTCTTCTTCTTTGACGATTGGATATTCCTTGAAAGCAATCTTCTAATTTTTTTCGACATTTTTTCTCCTAATTTTTTTCGTGTTTATTTTTTCATTTGATACGATACGAAAAATGTAATCAAGATGTAATTAAGATTTTTTTTTATTTCTCGCGAAATCTTGAAAGTTATTAAATCAATGAATTATTATATTTTTATAATAATAATAAAAATATAATTATATGATATAATAAAAATATAATTACATTTTTATTATTATATTTATTATTTTTATTGTTATATTTTTACCCTTTACAACGTATTTTGACGTGAAATTTTTGACAAGCGGTTTTTTAGTGCATTTTTGCATATCGCTATTACATAATAGTCGTTTTCATTTTACTGTTCTTATTATACGACCGAGTCCGATGTATGTATAAGTCTTCATATAATCGGCGTCGTGATTGAGAGGATTAATCGACGCAACAGTATATCGACTAATCACTCTTGTGCGCTTCATCGGCGTATCGTATCGTATCGTTGCATCGAAAGTTTCGCTGCAACGTATATGCATCGTGGAATCTGGGATGTATGTCGATTCGTTCGACAATCCTGCTGGCGGAGAAAAGTAGAAAGTCGCACATGTTTACGGATTTTACACGTTAATCGGATGTGAAACGCATGCATGACCACACACGCGAGAAGTCGATCGTCCCGAATAAGGTTTTCGTTAATGCGGGCCACCTATTAATGATTCCTCACTCCAGGTATGCAAAAAGCACTATAGAGCACTATAGATTCGTATGAAATCGAAATCTGGTAATTGAAGTCTGAAATTTTGTCCTGAATCTTTTTTTAAGGTATTCTTGCGAAAGAATATTAAATATGAGGAATAGGCAAATAGAGTAAAAATTTAAGTTACAAATAAAATTAAATGAAAATTAAATGTAAATTTAAAATAAGTTAAAAAGAAAAAGTTATAAATAATAGAATTCGCATGATTAAATTAAAAAAGTCAAATAAAATAATAAGTAACTAAAGCGTATTAGTAGATAGTATTAAAGCATATCTGTAGATATCATTTGGATTTTTAAAAGTTATTTAATTCCGAATAAAATTTTCTTTTATACACATCGTATAAAGAATAGGTAACATACATAATTTTCTTTTAAGAATTTGAGGCTCTTAATGTGAAATACAAAATTAAATTTTCACGAGCTAGAAAGATTATAACTATAAAGAAATAATTTTTTTTATAAAAATATCATAAAAATTATATGAAATTCGAGATTGAAATGGATGATTTTTTTAGGTAAACAAATTAAATAGAATACATACATAGTAATTATAGAGTATTGCTTCCTGGTTGAAATTTCATCATCTTCAATTTAGCCGATGTGCGCGCGGAAACGCGAATTTCGATTGGAATTTCTATTAACACATTTTGCGCGCTTATCAAAGAAGATTATACGCCTAGAGAGAGAGAGAGAGAGAGAGATTGCAGAGTAGCAACCGCGGTCTTATCAATTTATTCGTAAGATAATTCCTCCGCCGCACATACGCTGAATGTACTCACGGTAGTTTTTTGTAATTATCGCGATTCACAATGCAGTGTCTCTCGTTTCTTTCCGGTTTCGAGTGTCGCTTGTCAGATGGAATTCGCTTTTGTAAGGGTCTTATCGATCGCGGGAAACGCATCGTCGTGATTAGATAGCGCGTGTTTTACACGATCTCGTCCCGGGATTTAGAAAGTTATTCCAGCGATTGTTGACACATATCTTTACGACCGAGATCTTACAGGTCGCGACAATTTATGGACGTGCAAGTGCATGCGATTAGGTCAAGTCGGTCTTTGAAATTGTTCGCGAAAGAGTATCCATTTAAAATATATCTGTGTATTCTGTATATTTAATCTGTATGTAGAATTGGAATATAAATTAACAATTTATTAATATATTAATTACAATTTATATTTATTTTAATATATATTTATTTTTATTTTATTAATTTATATTTATTTATTTTATAATTATTAAAAAAATGTCGACTATTAATTTAACGATAATTATGAAAATATTTAAATAGGAAAATAACTATTAAAATTTATATGCAAGAAAATACTATGCATTTATATTGCATTCTGCTACCAATGTGCAACTTAGATTAAGTTGTCACTCATCGCTTTGTAGCTCGATTGTTGTTCATTATATCGCAGTCTCACGGTGATGCTGTATTTCAGTGATTTCATTACTAAGTTAGAGCACATATCTACTATCCTGAATGACAGTTTTCGAGTAATTTTCGTGTCCCCGATATCTCGTCATCGTTCTACATATTATATAATTCATTCGCTTTTATACAGAATCGCTTTTCTTGATTTATATTTGGGTCAATAAATTCTGTTATTTAGATTAAATGCATAAAATTTAATTACATAGGTAATAAATAAAATGTATATAACATAATTTTTAAAATAAATTATGTATTTTTTATAACTATTAATATATTTATATTAATATATCATATATTTTTTTTATAATTATTAATATATTATAAATTTATTATTATTGATTATATGTATATATTATAGACTGCTCGAAGAATTTTGTACAAAATCAGGATTCAGAATATCGATGAATTTTTACGAAATTAGAAAAATATATAATTTTTCTACATGTTTTTCAATTTCCATGTTAATCGAAGAATCTGCCATTAAACTATGACTTGCTGATATTAAAACACTCCTTAGGACCAACTCCACCTTTCTTGTTAAGCGTTATGTGAAAAGTTATGATGGATTGACGAGCTACATTCAGTAGATGAAAACTTTTTTCATTTCGTTGTTAGTATATATATATATATATATACAAGTATGTTAGAACTCGCGTGTCTTTCGTAAGTAAAGGCGTGTCTTTCTAAAATTCCGTCACGGATTCGTTTTCGCACGAACGTCCAATTATAATTGATCGCGTCTTCATCCGTCTAATGAATATATGCGAAAGAAAAGTCAGGTGAGAATTCTCTCGTGCATCTCGTCGAGGGGCGTGAATAATCACTTTCATACTTACTTAGCGATATCGATGCGTGCGCGAAGGATCATTTTCGCGAGAGAAGACCTTAATAACGAGTTCCGTGGGATGAGATGAGAAGACTCTCGCAGGTGCATTTTTATTGTACGAATTTATTGTCGAGACGATATATTCACGACGGCACGGAATGACTTTTGCGACGCATACTTAGGCATTCTCAGGAGGATAATTAATCGCGTGAATCAAACACTGCGGCTACTTTTTTGCTGCTGTTATTCGATTAATTGATTCGTGGTTATCATGCGTAAAGTGAAATTTCTACACAAGGATAAAAATCTATTTATAAACGATATAAATCAACATTTCCATATATTTTTAAATTAATTCTTTTAATTAAATAGACATTAATATGAATAGAAATAAAATTAATAGGTATTAAGTTAAAAATTGTTAATTTTTATTGAAATTAATTGTACCTTTTAATTGCGTTCTTAAATTACTTTTATATTAATAGTAATTTCAGCGATAATTTCAAAATAATTTTCTTCAGATTGTGTCAAATAATGTTTTTCTTAACGATTGGATTTTTAAAATTAATGACACTCATCATATTTTATTTCCGATATACTTACAAAGAAATACAAAACCGCGCTTTTTTTTGACAAGAAAATCATCAGGCTTATGATAAAAAAAGTTTTCCCGGAATAGTTATGTAATACCGTTAATTACATATTGCTCGTTAATTATTTCCACGCATGAAATCGACGGCCGCGTACGAGTCAAGGTAAAAACTTGTAATACCGTAGTCTTGATAGGATGATCATGACCATGGCGACTTATTCGCTCTTCTTTTTTTATGCCGAAGAATGATGGCAAGTAAAACTTCCCTACTGCTCGATCTTGTTCGGTCAAATCGACCAAAAGAATTCAAGAATTCAGACCGATCATTAGTGATTGATTTATGATGTATACGACGACTCGTCGATGATCATTCGATCTTCTTCTTCTTCCGCGAGCGAGGCTAAAATAAAGAAAAACGGACTGTCGATGCGCGGAAATCATCAGCTGGAAATTTTTAATACAAACGCGCTTGTGCGCACGTTTAACGAAGTCCATCATAATTTGCTGCGTTAATTACGGACGAAAATGATGATTATGTAAGTACATCGCGGTACAGTTAACCTAAGCGGGATAGCAACTGGTTCTACTCGCGGCCGGAATATCGCGATGCAGTAATATATAGTTGAATTAGGAAAAAATGATTCATCCACATCTCGTCTAACTTTTTAAAATTGATATCATCATGATATCATCATTCTGATTCACAATGTATATTGAGAAGTTTATTGAATAATAATAATAATAATGCATTTCTTCCTCTTTCTCTCAGTAGTTTGTAAATTGCTTTATTCTATATTCTATATTATTCATGCAAAATTATATTTTCATAAATTTTTTGGATATATAATTTTTATCTAATTTCTTCTGCATATACAGAATGTTTCATTTTAATTAATATAGTTGAATATTACTAAAATTATTAATTAATTGATTCGTAATAAGAAAATATTTCAAGTTAAGAGGATCGAGGGGAACAAAGTTGACAATCTAGAATTTTGACTAGGGTCTGTTTTTAAAATCATTTAAAAGTCAAACTAGTTCTTTTAATGGAACTATCCTAATTTTTTTGTATAAATCGATTTCTCGCAATATTAAAAAGTTATAAGGATAAAATGGCTAAAAGATGTATATAGTTTATAAAATATTTTCTACTTAATGTGACAATTTTACACAAACTATAAAATATATCTCGTAAAATATTCATTTTTTGACGATCTTACTTATGAAGAGGATTAATTGATTGTGTTTTTAAGAAAAAATACATGTATAATAATTTGCATCTAGCAGCTACATTATAAACATCCTGTATACTGAATGGTTTTTTTTTTTAATTTTGCTCGACTTCTCTTCCATCCAGTTAATGATATCGTGATCCATCCTCTCGGTGCCGTCATTGACTGCTCGCATCGTTACCGAGAGCGCAAAAAGGCTCGCATTCCATATCGGAGTATCGATGCATCTTGTACATACATCGCGATCGGCCGTTCGCCTTCTTCGGGCCTTCGTTCCCTTTGACGCTTTTGTGCAATCGTCGGCGCTCGACGACCGCGTCGGTCGAGCTCAAAACGGTTAACGTGGCCATCGACGCGTGGACCGCGGCGATCTATATACGAAACAGTGTGCGAAGTGTATTTCTTTCCTTCGGTTTCCCTAGAACGTTGGACGAAGCCGACGAACAGTCTTTCCGGCGGTCTCCCGTCGCGCGTTTCGCTCCGAACGATAACGAAAACGAAAAAAAAAAGACTGATCGCCATAAAAAGCGCGGAAGTGATGAGAGATACGGATTTTTTGTGCGCGAGAAAGCCCTCGGTCTGAATGATCTGGGTACCGCGACTGTTTTTGGTAAGAGCTCGTGTTGTTGCGTCCATTTTGTGTATGTGTATATGTGTAGTTTTTTGGGTGATTAGTGACTCCAAATTGGGAGAGATTAAAACAGCATATTTTCGCAACTTATTTTTTCTCGCCATATGTGACCCAGTTTTTTCTTATTTATTTTTATTATTTTTATTTATTTAAATCGGACAATAACATAAAAATCATTATGGAAAGAAAAATCTCAAGCAGATATATTATCTGGTAATCGTTATTATTTTAATTTATTAATTATATTTTATTTATTATTTTCTTTATTATTTTAATTTTATTTTCTCTCTCTTTGAATATATTAAATGCATTTATAATTAAGGAATTAAAATTCTGTTAATTTTAAGATTATTGTAGATAAGAATGAGACTTTTTTAAATCTAAATTTACATCTCTAAAGCATACTTTATGAAGATTAATTTTTAGTTATTATTTTAAAACTTTTGTCGTTTGAATCTTTCTTCATAAGGATTTTTCTTCGCATGAAAGAGCTACTTCCAACAATTTCCGACATTACTCGTGAATCATGTTCCTCAAGAGACAATGTAGCGTTAAATCGGAGTACGCCGTACAATTGATCGCAATAACGTCGACGATGTTTCAGTTTATCTCGCTACTATCGTCGATTAAGTATTTGGTGCAGTGTTTCCCTCAAGAATAATTAATATTCAACAATTGTACTTTTTTCCTCGCTCACCATTATTTTCTCTCTCTTTTTCTCTCTGTCTCTTACTCTTTTTTTGCCTATGTTACGCTAAAAGCAGCACTAATGTGACTTGCAGAACAATTTTTCAACAAACTCGTCCAACTATCGATTTTGGCAGCAATATCGGACCACTATGCAAATTGCGAACGGCAATTTTACCGATGTATCCGTGTATCGTTGAATCGAAGAAACACTCGATTTCTATCGAATCCACCTGTCTTTATGCGTTTCGCGATTAAAATTCGGCCCTTGTCACGGACAATCTTATCGGCGTTGCTATATAAAACCGATTTCCTCAGTCGTAAAAACGAAATCGAAGAATTACATTCGTGTAAATACAGAGTGATTCAGAGTTTACAAGCTTACGCTTTTAATTTTCGAACACATACGAGTAATAAACGTTCGAATTGAAATATCACTGATCACCGATGTACGGTATTATTGAAGATATTTCCCTGCGAGTGATTTATTTCCATCATTTATTTGAACATTTATTTATAGGAAAATATTGCCGTAAAAAATATATATTTAATCGCGTATTTTACACATTTCGCATAATGCGAATGTGAAAGCTATTCCGCGTAATAACGTGTAATAAGATCGAGAATGGAAATTAATCTCGATCTCATTTATTATGCAACGAGAGCAGGGAATATGCATGTCATATCGGGATGGATCGATACGCGGTTCACGATGCTGCGTCGCTGATCAGCTGACGCATGACAATTCGGAGAACAGATACGTTACTGACCTGTCTTAATATTATAACGGCGGAGTTAGGCGTGATCAGCAACAACGTAGACACAAATAACATCATCGTTTGAACGATTGACAAATGATTGATTTTTAAACTGTTTATTCAATCATTTATTGCGAGATGGATTTTTTCCTTAATATTGTACATTATTCGAGACACTTGATATATATTATATACATTCGAGAGAGGCATATTTTAATATACATTTATACACATACACAGATACATTAATAGATCACATAGATACAATAATTAGGCACCTGAGAGATTGCCCCGAGAGGATTTTGAGAGAGAATTTCACCGACTATCAATCTACCTCATCTAGACAATTTTGCAGCGCGATTTGTACCGCGCTTAAGGTGAATTTCTACGATGCAAGTTAAAAAATCGGAGCAGAAGAATAGAAATTCGAGAATGTATTTTAATTCTTGAATATTTTTAAACTCCCTTTAATCCATATTATTCGTCAAAATTCAATTAAGCAGAATATATAATATATAAACAGATAAAATTAATATATCTAGCAGTAAATTGAAATTTCAGCTTGGCGACAATTCTCTTCTCTTATCCGAATCGTGGAACATTTTCTGCAGTTTAGAAATCGATGCTGCAGTTGACCTCTGTCGTCAACTGTTTTATATTTGTCCTCGCATATATATACATACTTCGCCTTTGCTCTCTAGACATCGATCCGTCTACACTTGCTGCTGCTGTTGCTTTTAAGTTCGAATCTCCTGCTCCGATCGTTTATTTCTTATTTGTCGGAAATCTATAATGCATTTTCTCGCCAAATACATATATATACAAGTTTCTTTCTGAAGTTTTTCGCGAAACGATAAGTGAAAGCGAGGACATAATATTTTATATTCGTACTTTTATTAATTTTTTTTGTACGTAGAATGCATTGCAATCACCTCTTTTTGTAATATAATTCTGCCATTAAGATTGCGAATATCATATTATACGATGTTTGTGATCTTAATTTTCTCTATAAATTACTAAAAATTATACGATTAAATTATTCCATTATTTATAAAATTTTCACGTTTAGAAGATGCATCTCCGTTTAGTTGCGAGATATAAATAATTTTACATTTCGAACATGTTCTTTAAAAATTATTCGATCGCAAAAAATAGAACGTGATTTCACTAGACTTGATTAAACCGCAGAATGGTTTAGACAGCATATCTGGGGGGAATTTATTGGCATGATTACTAGGGCTTGGCATGAAATCACGTTTTCATAATAGACAGAGATGCAGGTGGAAATGGGTCACACCACAAGAGTGAGTTTATCATTGCACCTGCACGGTACAATCATTATCGTGCCATTGACTAGTCGATGGCTTGTTAATGACGGTGCAGTAAGTGAAAGCGCATTCTCCCAATTTGGCGAATTTGCCGTTTAATTATCGTAAAAATGTGACGTCGGATTTAGAGAATGACATGTTAAGGGCAGTCTACAATGGCAGTAAGCAGTAAGCAGTATGAAATGGGAATTGCCCATTTCGTTACTCCCAGTACATCCTTTACATCCACTAAAAACAGTATACTCTCTATTCCTACAGCCTTGTTATTGCCATTGTATACTGTTTTTAGTGGATGTAAAGACCGGGAGTAACGAAATGGGCAATTCCCATTTCATACTGCTTACTGCTTACTGCTTACTCTATACTGCTTACTGCCATTGTAGACTGCCCTTAACAAATAATAAGCAAAACAGCTGTTTTTGTTTTACCGAACCGAAAGTTTGTTATTATAAATTATAAAATAATATAAAATAATTATAATAAAATAATAATAAATTATACACTAATTATAAAATAAATACAATCGTGACTTTTTTTTAAGAGTTTATATCATTTTTGTATATCTTACTATTGCTATATCTTTCTCATCTTAGAAACTCTCAGATTTCTTCCCCCTGTGTCGATCAAATTCCGTTCCGTTGAGTTAGCGTTATCGGCTTTCGCACGATTGTTTGCCGCGTTCGATTTCTCACCGAGAACCCTCACGGCATTCGATCCGCCGATAACTCATCCCAGCATGCGATGAGGAGAGCTGAGAAATCGAATCTCGCTGAAAACAAAGAGCAGCTGTCTCTTTCGATAGACAGAAACAGCGCGAGTATCCAGTATCCGGATACATACTAGTGATAGCTTCACGCAGATCTCCCTTTAAGCATAATTTTATTAAACATCCACGATATAATAGCTTTTATCTTTTTAGATTAAAGATAATTTTAATTCTTTAAAGACAATTTTTACAATTTATAATTATATAATTTTACAATTAAAGTTATTTTAATTGGAAATAATGCGAGATAATATAATAGAAAGCATAATTTTATGAAATATCTCTATGATACGTATATAGGTTTTTTTATCTTATTAGATTAAAAACAAGTTTACTTCTTTAAACACAAATTCTTTAAAAATAAAAAATAATTTTTACAATCTATAATTATATAATTATATAATTAAAGATAATTCTCTCCCTAAATTAAATTTAATTGAAAATAATGCGAGATAATATTTAAGATGTGGCGCACTCTTCACAAAAATAATATTATATAACTATAATTTTATTTCTCCATATGATTATATAGAACATGCTATTCTTCCTTCTAGTCGTTATAGCAACAATGACGTGTTTCATCTCGAGCATCTGCCCCATTATTCGCGGTTGAGAAGCAAACGATATCGTCGAATCCTCGACGACTATTGAAAAATCGATAACGCTTCTTCGATTCAATGTCACGTAGAAACTTGGCTAAATCGACACAATTTCATATTTATGTGTGTCGAGATGTGGATGAATTTAGTAACTGTCATTGTATTGTCATAGAATATGATTTCAAACCATTCAGCAAGAAAATAAACGCATCATTTTACGCGATGAACTATTGTTATCGTCAAGCCATTTCGTGTGAGATATTACAAGTGAGAAACAAGCTCATCTTAAAAGTTAACGATGCGAATAAACCATGTTTTATTAAGGAATTATAGGAGGTACAATTGTGTGCTATAATGTAATAAAATACTGCTACACTGTATTATATTATAATACAGTGCAAAAAAGTATTTGTTTTTTGGAGACCAATATGACAATTTTAATACAAAATTAAGACAGATTTTCTGTTTTATATATTGTATATAAAAAAAATAAAAATATTCGAATTTATAAATATATATATTTACATATATTTTTTAATATATATATATATATATATATAAAATATTCCAATTTAAATTATAATATAAAAAATACATTATTATCTATTAAAACTCGATAAAATCACCGATATAAATTTTTAATTCTAGATATTGCATAATATTTTGTAAGTAGCAATTTCAATTTTTGTTTTATAAAGAAAAACCTTCCTTCAAGTTCAACGAAGATAAAACGTTTGTTCATTTTTTGCACGTTTCTTGTGAAGACCAAAGGCAGGATTCGCCGCGTTTGCTTTGGTTCAAAGTTTAGCGCGAAAAAAGTGCAGACGTCGCCAAAGGCAGGAAGCCGGAAACGGTTTGTTTGATTGCACAGCGAGCACTTCGCATTAGAGTACGATATCCGACAGCGATTCAATCTCTTATCTCTTTCCTTGCCTTTCTTTCTGACGCTTCTGTCGGTAAATTCGCAATTCTGAAAGTCTAAAACGTGTCTACAAACAATTCGTAGATTCCTTTTTGTATCCTTGATGTCAGACAGGCGACGCCAGTTTTCATACAGAAGATGTTCATTCACTTGATCCGATAAACGCATTTAAAATCACTACAAATTCAAGCACGATTTAGCGATTTACATTTTGATATTCTTCGAATCTTGTTTCACATACTTTTTAAATGATAAATTTTTAACGATTTTTTAAGTATTAAAGAATTTCGCGAAATGATTTAATTTATGATATAAATATTAACTTATGATAAGATTATTTATTTTGGCGATATTTATTTTTCTAATGTGAAAGAAAATTTTTTAACATAGATTTGTCTTATATGAAAGTAAAATTAATTTTATTGTTTTTGTAATAATTAGTTCTTTTCTTTGATTGATGACTAATACAATAATATCTCACTTTATGGAATCTTAAAAGAATATCTTTTCACAATTTTAAGTATTATGAAATTTCGCAAAATAATCTAATTTATAAATATATGAACTTATATATAATAAAACTATTTAATTTGACGAGATTTATTTTTCTAATGTCAAAGGAAATTTTTAAAGTACATAAATTCGTCATAAGTGAAAATAAAATCAATTTCTTTGCTTTTGTAATAATTTGTCTTCTCTTCTCTTTCTTCGATTGACATAGGGCTAACACAATAAAATCTCACTTTACAGAATCTTATAAGAGCACCTTTTACAATATGCAATTTTATGCGAATCGCAATCTATTTAATGTTTTGCTCGACAGACATTTCTTGAAAGAGTTGACGCGTCAGCGAAAAATATTTTGTCTCTCGAACGCTCTATATATTTCCGACAGGATTTCAACGTAAGCCGGAAATAAGTCGCAAATTGAATAAAAAGAAAGGAGAGGTCTCAAACGAGATAGGATTGATTTCTTTTTTTTACTAATTGACTCTCTTCCTTCTTATTCGCAATTGAACATTAAAAAAAAAATTATCATTGAGAAACATTCAGTGTACTTTTTAATTGCGATGTTTCAACTTCCACCTACGTCTGGATCTATATATTTTTATGATAAAGATTTCAACTTCTTGAACTTGCAATTATTTTTAAAAAACCGTAAACGTCGAACTCAATCTTTTATTCGCGAGAAAAGAAAAAAAATAGACGAGAAGTCTCTAACAGACGGAGTAGGTAATTTAATTAAACTGTTCGCGGTGAAGTATTTTCTTCCTTCTGTATTTTGCGAGGAATTCGAAGTGCATTTTCAGGGAATTATCTGATAAAATGATAGAAGAAATATTCGTCTCGAACAGGCAGTCTCCAAACATGGAGACTAGTAAAGATCCGTAGGCTTTCATAATAGCTCTCACGAGTGACCATCTGGTTGCGTAGGCACTACCTTATTCTACTATTCTATTGGCGAACCTATCAACCTACCTACTCGTAACTGCAGGCAGACTAACAATACAAAAAATCCCTTAGGTTAGAGAAAGCGCGTGCGATATTCGCTTGTGTAAACAAAAATTCTTACATATTATAAATTATGATATAATTTTATATTACAATACGATTAATTTTTTCCCCGGAATGCGTTGAATTAAATTCTTAATTTCCGGATTTTCGATAAATTCGATAAATTCGAGAAAATATAATTTATTATTTTATTTATAATTATTATTTATAATTTTATTTTTATAATTATTTATAATTTTTGAAATATATAATATAGAAAAGATATTTTCAAAAGAAAGATTATGCCAGCTAAAGCAATTGTATAACATTAAATCTTGTTACTTTTCTAATGACTTTATAACGAGCGTTAAATCAGTAGGTACCGTTTCTTAGCGATTTTACGGTAATTGACGAGAAATGCCTGGTTATGAATTTGATAAACAGAGAATGCCGTCTTAGATGGAGGAGAGGAAGGTTATTTCATCGTCAAGAAATAACTCGTTTCGCGAAATGACCCTAATGAATACCGGCGACTACCGGCATTTCGTTTATATGGGACTACGATGACGTACATATATTTATTTATTAACGCGCGTGTTCATTTACACACCTTTGTAAAGTGTGACATATCCGCGAGAACTTTCTTCACAGTGAAGCTGGGTAGCACACGTTCTAATTAAATAAACCAACGGATTGACGATTGATGTTAATTTAATCTCGGTGAGAGAGTTTGAATTTTGATACTCTAATTACTATAATTAATAATCATTGACGTCATGACACGTCAATACAAACTTGATGATGATATTATATGCCAGTTATATTTTTTGGACGACACACTTTTCGCTTTATCTACAAAACTTATCATATAAAAGTGAAAATAACACAATTTAAGAAAAAAAAAAACACTAAAAGGAAAATAATTATTTTTCAGTTTTTTTGATGCTAAAAATATAAGAAAAATTAAAGTTGTCAAAATTTTCATATAGCTATGGTGTGTGTTGGAGAAGTTTTGCTGCAATTAAAGTTCAATATATATTATTAAAACTTTTAACCTTAATAACTTTCAAGCTTAATAAGGAATTTGTTACTAATTATGATTAATAAAATATTCATGATTAAACATGAGGAAAAGTTGCGAATTATATCATTGAAGATCTCTATTAAATATAATTTTTAATATAAATATAATTATATTCATTCAAATTTAAAGGTAGTTGAATATGAATTTAATGCCTAAATTCAAGCTGATGGAATTATTATGCAGATATTTAACAATAAGTTAAGAAATATTCGAATTTTTTCAAAAGTTTATGTACATTTTGAATTCATCGCTGTTAACATTAGATTCGTATTCGATGAAGAAATGAAATTTAAATAAATATAATTGGAACCTATTTAATATAGATTCTTAATTGATTAAAAGTAATTAAAAGTCTTAATTCGCAATATTTTTCATAATAGACTTAATCATCAATATTAATGAATATTCCATTGACCATAATCGACGTTACAAATTTCTTTTGAGGAAAGACAGAAAGTTCTAACAATATAATAACTTCACGCGCAAGAAAACTTCTCCAATGTCCTTATAGCTATAACATAATAAAATACATTAAAATAATCCGTTTCTTGCAACTCTCTCTCTAATTTTTCAAATCTCTTGAAATTGCGATGCGATGAAGTAATTTGGAAGCTGGAATGATATTCTGCATTGAAAAAATTAAACAACCATTTTCTTGCTTGCGTGTTTTCTTGTTTGAAAAAAAGTTCTTCATTGAACTGTGTAATAATGCGCATTTGTCACTTTAATGCAATCTGCAAATTATACAATCTTTCTTCTCGGATGTTTCGTAATATATCTGTAGTATATTATTTATTTTCTTTAGCGTAAACGTCGGGTTACGCCGAGTTGGTTTTAATGGGAAATAGGACGTAGCCGGTAATCCGGAATCCCCGTCGTCTTTTATCGCGGATGGGATTATGCCGCGGCTTTATATCGCATTACTCGACTTAAACCGCGCCTATATAAGCGCACGTTCACGTGCCACGCAAGTAAGTCCGATAAATTCCACGAGATGCACACATAGCCGAGAAAATACACTGAATGAAAGGTCGTTGATGCAGGTGCCTTGCACGATGACTGAGCATATTCGACCGGGAATTTAATGTTTGTCGAGCTCCTTTTCTCTCCAAAAATAACGAGAAAAAAGAGAATTTATGTCGTCATTTGAGATTCTGAATTCTGTCAATTTTTGTATTTTTGTATGGGTCTCTTGGAATGTTCGTTGTAAAAAAAATCATTAAAATCCGTATAATATTTGTTGATATTTAAAAAAAGTAGTTTAAAAATATATAAAAGAGAAAGCACGTTATATTGGTCAATTCATTTTATTTATTTTCTTAATAATCTGATAAATTTCAATTTTTTCGAAATATTTTTATTAAACCAGGGATATCATTAAGAAGCATATATTATACATGTTACTGAGCAAGTAAATCCAGGTGATATATCTATGTGATACAGATTTGCGATGTATATTATTTTTTATTTTATTCTATATTATTATTTTCTATTTTATCTGATATTTATCAGATTGTATTCATCTTTTTTACATTTCTTGAACGAAATACGCACTTTCTCGATTGTACGGCATTGCGTGGGCAATGCCCATGGCCGGAATCCATATTAAAGAGCTACCAGCATACACGGAATTTTTGATTATATTTCTCTGGCATTAATTCAAGTAGCGGATTTACTGAATCTGAAAAAGAATTTGTATTCGTCCATATACTGCATACAATTTAATTTATTCACCGTATTTGTTCTCAATATTCTAGATTGTTTAATATTGTATATTTAAGATATTTTATAATTATATGATGGAGTGAGATAATGATATGAGAATTATATATAATTTATATAATTATTTAAAATAATTATATAATTATATGATTTCTGGATTGAAATCAATGCTTGATGAGAAAAAACACATCATTCCATGATATGAAACAGGAAACAACATTATTTGTTTTAGTTCCAAATTTAATATAATGTTTGTCAATTGTTGATAAAACATGATATTTGCATAGATTGTAGAAATAATTCTTTCTACAAAACATATACCTGGGTGGTCTATAAATATTATATTAACATTTAATTTGCGTGCCACGTTCAAGTAATTAATCCTAAAAAGGAATAGCGGCTAGCGCGGTGAAATGATTAAGAGCAATCCGAGTCGCTAACGAGGGGATACATATGACTGAAATACTTAACCAACAAAGCTTAAACTTTCTGCGGCCTGATTATTAGACTGTGGATTATCTCTATTTTCTCGATTAACGTTATCGCGCGCGTCTCTATTTTTACAATTCTTGTTCGTTTTCGAAGAGTGGAGTTCTCTGCTCTGCATTTTTTTATTTATATATCTTTCATCAGACTCATTTTGCGATGCATATTATTTTTAATTTCTATGTAAAGTGTAAAGCATTATATTCTGACAAAATAATTACTATAAATATATAACTTTATTTACGTCAGGAATAAAATTTCGCGAAAAATAATAACTTTTGTTTTTTGCTGAAATATTGGATCGCATACAATAGATTGTATAATAAAAATTTAATTTTGCAATCCAAACTTGACACACCAAATAATACTCTTCAACATCAGAGATTTACATTAGCTTAAATGTCACGGGAAGCTATGCAACACATTATTTCGGAATATGTTCGTTGCATAAATGAAAAAGCTGAATTTTCTTTCGCCTAAATTATACTTCTCCCATTTTCATAGCAAGACACACAGATGAATCTGAATCACACAAAGGCTCTCAACGACGAATCTCGAGCTAATAAAGCTCGATGACGCGACTGATGGTCGTGGATCATCGAGCTGAAACCGTCCTCTCGCGATTAAATCGAATCTGAACCGTCTGTCTGTATATCACTCGTAGCGCAGCATTCCTTGTCGCAGCCAGTTGTTAACGATGACATGGCTTCTTTTTATAGATGAACGTAAATGTTATGTACGTGCACGTGCGTGTATGCGTGTATGTGTTGCTTCGGTGAGTCGGTTCCTGCTAGACCCACATGTTAGTTTACATATGCGAAGCGTATAAGGTAGCCCGAAGTGGCAGTACGTCAGCTATGGAATTTTTCGATGATCCAAAGTCGATTTTTTTAATGAACTTCGAGATATCAATAGCTCTTGAATTACAAAGAATTCTAAAATCAATTTTTTTGAAAATTAATTCTCTCAAATATAAGTGCATAGATAAGAAAATTTTAATCTTTGCTTTAAAAAAAAATTTAATTATATTTGAACAGAATTAATTTAGAAAATTATAAAGAAGGAAAATATGGCATGTATCGAAATTTCTTTTAAATTGAAGAACCCATAACTAACAAACAATGGTAGCTTTTGAGTACCCTGTATATTTGCATTACAATTTTACATTCAACCAAGTTGCACACATGTATTATTGTTATTGAAAAAATACAACACAAATAAACGTGACAGAAATGTCAAAGCGTTACGAGTTTTGTCGGATCAGAAGCCACCATTTCCGAGTCGATTTCTTTAGTTCTTCACAATTTTTGCTGATGATGTTATGAGGAAGGCATGTGTTAATAGCACGTATAATTATGATTCGTGTTTTGATCGATCGAGTAATCGTAGACAGACGGAGAACGGAATAATCTATTCGCGGTGTCGATCTACAAGGAATAATTATGTGAATCATTATTCCAATCGACCGAAGTATTCGAGAAAGAATATGTAATAAAAAATGAAAGATACCATATTAACCCCTTACCAGTGTCTGACGCCTATATGCGCAAAAATTTTAGTGACCACCAGTGTGTCTGACGCTTATAAGCGTCATCATAAAAAAATTCGATAAAGACCAATTTCAAACATTGCGATTTCAATAAAACTTGATGTGTAGGGATTTTTTGGGTCGCTGAATCCAAATCTGAAGTTAAAATTGCAAAATTTTGAACAGTTGATCCAATATGGCCGCCAGAAATATAAAAAAACGTCCGATTGAAAATAAAATTGGTTTTTACGTCACATTCTGGGTTTTTGGGGCCACTGAATTCAAATTCAATATTATAATCATCAAATTGAAAATGGCAGATCCAATATGGCTATCATGAATTTTGAAAATTTTCGATTTTATTGAAAATTTTCTGCTACATCTGTTTTGCTCAACTTAATTTTTTTTATGATCATTAAATTTGAGATAATAATATATATATATATATATATATATATTATTCGATAATTTTGATATGAAATTTGGATTCAGCGACCCCAAAAACCCCCAAGGAATATTTTTTATAAAAATTGAAAAAAATTTTTGTCAACACACTTACGGCACAGAAACATTTTTTTCTGTACACTGTTAAAGGGTTAAGTAACATTTTACATTACAGTTCGGCAAAATTATTAATAAGAAATTATTCACAAGAAATTTTAATTATAAAAGTTCATATATATGTGCATTTTTTATTTGTAACAAGGTAATATAAACAAAGCTTATTTTTTTTATTCTGTTATTTTTATTTTATTATGATGAGTAAAATAATATATGTATAATTTTATTTTTAAATTCACATCGTATACGAAAGAAAAGTAATTTATATAAAACAAAAATATGACGTATAATTAGAAATGTCAAAAATACAAAGTCATATCCTTTTTAACGCGTTGGCTAAAAAATTGAAAAAGAATATTTTCAAATAATATTTTATTTGATCTTTTATATACATATAATATATAAATGTTTTAGTACGATTGATTTTCCTTAATTTCCAAATAACTTACATTTTTATTTGCATGTGCAAATGTGCATACAGCCATCTATTTGAAATTTAAATACATTTCGTGAATTTTTAATCCATGCAGGTTAAATCGCATTCATATAATAATTGTTATAAGAATATAAATATATCAAATATTTTTTTATTATATGAATAATTATACGAATACTTTCTTTGCTATAAAGCGACATTCCAGAATTTTTTTATTTGTACTATACTTTATTAAGCACTAAAATTAATTGGAACACATTTATACGTTCTCTCTTCAATATGAAAAAAAATTACACTATCATTCATAAGTTAATTGAAAGGTGGACAGAACCGTTTCGGAAAAAAAGCGTTTTATTCAACGATAAAACTCAAATAATCCTCGTCGTCGATATTATCGATCTGGTGAATCATTTAACTGCATCGCACCCGGAGCGTTTTTACACAGGAGCTGGTCGGAAACTTCGTCGTGCCACTTTAATCTTCATACACCACACCACGGAACGTGATCTCATACGACGACCACTCCTATCTTCCCTCTGGCCCTCTGGGCCCTCTCTTCTTTCCTCCTCTTCGTTCTCGTTCGGAGCTGTTCGACAAATTGATTAGGAGTGCAATTTTTCGCGTATCTTCTCGGAAGATTTTCGGCAACTTAGGAGCTCGTGCGGAACGAAAGTTATGACCCGTAACACGAGTGTGACGATTTTGCCCCATATTTGCGATCTCTCGGATTTACGTAGAATGTGTATCTCTTTTTATCGAAAATTGCACGACGAGAGATAGAATTCGTCGATTAGATAACATTCGACAAGAAATTTTAAAATATATATATTTTATATATACGCGCTTTCAATTTAATACTTTAATAAATTTATGATTGAAAATTGTGTGTTGGGAATAAATATATACATTCTCTCTAATATGTTTTAATAAATGATGATATATAGGAGAGGTAAAATATAATTTTCCCGATGATTAAAAACTAATTTCAATAATAATATAATAAGACTAATTTTATAATCTTTATTTAAGCCTTAATTATCGCTAAATATTTGATGAGAAATATTAATAAACTCGTTAATTTTTAATTATGTTTTACGATTAACCTTGCATTTATATATTTTAATTTATAATTCATGAATGATATTTTGATCTTCAAATTCTGAGAAAGATAAATTAAGAAAAATTAATTGAGAATTTAATCATTTAAGCTTGGTGGAACAAAATCAATATGTTAATAATTTTTTAAAAATAATTATTAAATGTTTTAACAATGTTTTCTCTCCTTTTGTGTTTCAGGCCAAACAACGTGCCTCCGTAAAATGGCTCCTATCGAAGGCATACAACAATCGAGTACCAGAAAAGCTCCGCGAGCCGTATTATCGTGATCATGAGGTAAAGTTGATCTTTTATTAACGATTTTAAATTTTCCGTTTAAAACTTCCAAAAATTTTATAAACAAATATCCCCATTCTAATGCCAAATTTTCGCACAATTTCTGCTACCATCAATTAAAAATAACTTTTTAATTAATAAACTTACGCGAACTAATATATTATATAATATATACTCGTATATGTATGTAGAATGGGAATTACGGCGGACATGAAATTGATGTGGAATGATAGTATAAGATAATCTTTATTCAACTAGAAAGTAAAATAACAAAAATTGACTTTAAAAATGACATGTGAGAGAACAGCTCTACTCGAGTCGATCGTCCTACGCATCTCGTAGCTAATTTTCGACTGCCTCTATTTCTTCCTTACGAGGAAGACCTTACTGCTGACCGTCATTGTCTACGCAGGCTAGACCGAACCCTTCGCGTTCTCCATATGACGGTCAGTCCTCTGTATGACGGCCAGGCATGAAAAACGCGGACGTCGTAAATTTCCCTTAGTAGTTGGCGTTCTCTCTTTTCTTTTTTTTTGATACGAGTTCATATGTTAAAAGACAATAGAACAAAATGTAGCTACAACGACAAATCTGGAAATAATAAAAGTCAAAAAAAAGGTCTTAAAATATAGATCCTCCGATTCTACATTCGGCCATCCTGGTCTAACATCTGCCCTCAGATGTTCTTATTCATCTTCAGAATCTTCTTGATCATTTGGCGACCACAACTTCATATGATCCGCAGACGTTGAGGTCTTTTGCGGACCTTCGTGATCACCAACCTTTTCTACTATATATCGATCGTGGCGCATGACCACGGTGACCCGATATGGAGCGAGAAACTTTGGGAGAAGCTTTTGTCCCGGTCCTAGCTGTGTTCTTTTGATTGCCACGAGGTCTCCCACACGATAATCTGTGGCCTTCTTACGCCTCTTATTATAATTTCTACAATTATCTGCCTGTACCTTACGTATTTTCTCTTTTGCGCGCTGTCGGATTTCGTCACGTTCTTCTTCAAACATTTCGATCCATTCGTTCTCAATCAATTCACGAATCTTGAGATCCTCTTTAATTCGCATATTAGATCCGAAAAGTAAAATGAATGGCGTCCTTCCGGTACTCCGACTCGGGGTAGCATTGAGGTATTTTTGAGCCACATCCATGTGTCGATACCATTCATGCGACTTCGGCGCCGCCAGCTTTGTTAGAAGAGGTATAACTGTCCTATTTACCCTCTCTACCTGACCATTTCCTCTTGGTACTCCCGTAGAAATCAGCAAATGTTGAATTCTTTCTTCTTTACAATACTCTTGAAACGCGCTAGATGTGAACGCCGTACCGCGATCCGAAATAATTCTTTTCGGATTACCGAACGTCGCGGACTGCTTACGCAAACGATTAACTACTTCAGCCGCATCTACCGATTTTGTGGGATATAGCCATACGAACTTACTAAACGCGTCTATTACAATGAATATATATTTGTACTTTTTGCCAGTGAGCGACATCGGCCCTAGATGGTCTACATGGTAGGTATCTAGCGGGATATCCCCTTTGTCTATTACATTTAGAAATCCCTCCTGCTTCCCTTGCTTACGCTCAGCTACAATACAGTTTATACAATTTCTTACCATTCTTTCAACTTTCTCACGCATACCAGAGAACCAATATTCGCTACGCATTATTGCCTCTGTTTTATTGATACCGAAATGACCACGCTCATGCGCCTGCCGAATAATTTGGGTCTGCATCGCTTTTGGAACTACTAGCAAAATATCGTCGTTTACATCCTTGTACAGTAATTTATTTTTTATCAAATACTCAGTACACTCTCCCCTTTCCACGCGCTCAATCACACTCCGAATTTCTTGATCGTCGTTTTGACACTTCTTAAGTCTGGCGAGAAGTCCGTCATCATTTTCTTCAATCAATAACGCTTCGGGTAGTGGGTTTCTACTTAATGCGTCTACATGCAACATACTCTTGCCTGGGCGATGCTGAATTTTATAATCGTATTCCTCGAGTTGCAAGGCCCAACGAGCTACACGCACGCACAAATCTTTCTTGTTCATAGTCATCGTAAACGCTTGACAATCGGTTACGATTTTAAAAGAGATACCTAGCAGATAGACGCGGAATCTTCTTAATGCTTTCACTATCGCTAATACTTCTAACTCGTAGCTAGAATATTTCTCTTCAGCGGGCGACGTCTTTCCGCTTGCATAATAAATCGGGTGGAACGCGTTACTTTCCGAATCTCTTTGCAACATAATAGCTCCATAACCATACTTGGACGCGTCTGTGTGTAACTCCGTCTCGGCTCCTATTTTGTATAATCGTAGGACTGGGCCACTACTCAAAATGTTTTTTAATTTATTAAACGCGCTCTTCTCTCTGTCATCAAATGTGAATCGTACATTTGCCCTGAGTAGATTTGACAGTGGTTTCGCGATTTGGGCATACTGCGGGATAAATTTTCTAAAATATCCCGTTAAACCGAGAAAACTCTGAATGTCCCGAACGCACTTCGGCTCCGCAAACTTCACGACAGCTTTAACTTTATTCTCCGACGGCTTAACAGTACCGTTTTCAATAATATGCCCGAGGTATCCTATTCGCGACTGTAAAAATTTACACTTGGCCCAATTAATGTTAAGACCGGCCTGCTCTGCGACTTCGAGCACGAGCTTTAGATTCTTTGAGCCTTCTTCAATATCCTGTGACGGAACGATTAGATCGTCCATATATGTAAGCACTACGTTCTTGGCAATTAGATCTTTAAAAACAGCGTTAATGTATTTTTGAAAAACAGACGGCGAATTACACAATCCAAACGGCATCTTCCTAAATTCGTATTGTCCCGTAGGAGTCACAAAGGAGGTATACTTTCGGCTTTCTTCTGCGACGTTAACATGGAAAAACCCATTTTTTAAATCAAGTGCTGTAAAAACTTTTGCTCCCTGCAACCGATCCAATTGATCTTCAATTAATGGCAACGGATACCGATCTTTAACAATTTTCTGATTTAATTTTCGAAAGTCTACACAAATTCTAATTTCACCGTTTTTTTTCGGTACTAACACGATCGGACTCGCGTATTCGGAATTGGACGGGCAAATTATTCCGTCTGTTAACCAGGATTCTATCTGTCGCTCAACTTCCTGCCTTTCTGATTGGGATAATCTTCGAGGTCTTTGAAAAATAGGAATTTCATCGTATAAGACGAGTCTTAGGCTTACCCCTACTTCTCGCGTTTTGCTTGGCCGATAGTTATGCACGATTTTTTTTATTTCTTCACGCGCGCTAACGTCCGTGACGTATGATAGATCTATCGAACTCTCGCTATCGTCAATATCAATTTTCAATATTTCAGGAACTTCGACCTCGTCTCGCGGAATCGTTCTCGCAATTTTGGCTATTGTAACTCGGCCCGCGACAGAATGCAATTCTACCTGATTTAGAAAATCTGCACCAATTAATACGTAGTGTTTCATTAACGAGTCGTCTACTACATGAAATTTTATTTTATAAATCCCGCCGTCTACAATCATATCTATCTCAAAGGACCCCATGGTACAATTATTACTCGCGCCTAACCCATCGAACTTCGTCTTTCCGCAAAGCCTTGGCGCACCTATCTTTGTATAAATACCTTTGCACATTAAGCTTAAGTCGCTACCGGTGTCGATGACCGCTGAATACTTCTGGTTCGCTATTTCTACTTCTTTAAGCTGCTTCCCTCGCGGCTGTTGAAATGTTGCGTATGCTGAAGTAGGCTTCTCCGTAGATTTGGCGAAACATTTCGATGCGATATGGCCGTGCTGATTGCATTTGAAACACTTTACTCCTTTGTCCTTATCTGGACAATCTCTACTGATGTGGTTCTTCTCTCCGCAGTTGAAGCAGACTTTGGCAGTCGTCTTGTTTCCTTCTTGTTTGAAATATTTTTTTTTCTCTTCATTCTTCGACGGCTTGTTCTTTCCTTTCGTTTCCTCTTTCATGCATTCGTATTGAACGAATCTTTCCTTAAGCTCGCGAATAGTTTTCGCTCCGTACAGCACGGTTTTATTGATTGGTTCATCTTGAATCCCTGTGATAATATATTTAATTGTGGCACGAGTTTCAACTTGAGCTTGTGTCGCTAACTCCATCATTTTATATACATATGTCTGGAACGATTCGTCTGGTTTCTTCTTTCGTCGTGAAAGTTGCTGGTGGATCTTATAGCTGTCCACTGTTTCACCGAATTCTTCTATCAATGCACTCTTTAGTTTTTCCCACGTCTTTGTACATTTCTCGAAATTGGCGAATATCTTTGCCGAACCGCGAAGTAGACGTCTTGCATATGCAACTTTGTACACGCCGGACCAATTGCACATCTCAGCGAATTCTTCAAAGTCGTCTACCCACTTTATTACGCTCGCGTTGTCGTCTCCGCTAAACGTTTCAAGTGATTCTTCTACATCCTTGAATGAAAACATGCGCTTGTACTCTTTCCGGCTCTTCTTCTTAGTTTTCCGGATTGCCTCGTGTTCATTCTCAGTCTCGTCGTCCTCGCTATACTCGTCAGCAGTGTTGCTATCTTCGTCGCTTTCATTTTCATTGGCAGGATCACCATCATTGCTCGTCGATGCACCGCGTTTGCGCTCTAAGTCTAACGCCTCTTTCAGTCGTAACAGCAATTCGGTTTTCTTGCCCGTCGTCTCTAATTTCCTCGAGCTCAATTCTTCTTTAAGTTCAGCCGTCTTCATTGCTGCCAACTTTGCGTCGTTTTTTTGAGATCTCGGGGGTGATGACAAGGGCGAGTTGCTTCGCGAGTTGCTGCTCATGGTGCACCCCGTTCACTATCACTTCACTTCAGTTTGTTCCTGTATTCTGTACCGTATCCCGGACGAGCCCCCAAAATTTGTAGAATGGGAATTACGGCGGACATGAAATTGATGTGGAATGATAGTATAAGATAATCTTTATTCAACTAGAAAGTAAAATAACAAAAATTGACTTTAAAAATGACATGTGAGAGAACAGCTCTACTCGAGTCGATCGTCCTACGCATCTCGTAGCTAATTTTCGACTGCCTCTATTTCTTCCTTACGAGGAAGACCTTACTGCTGACCGTCATTGTCTACGCAGGCTAGACCGAACCCTTCGCGTTCTCCATATGACGGTCAGTCCTCTGTATGACGGCCAGGCATGAAAAACGCGGACGTCGTAAATTTCCCTTAGTAGTTGGCGTTCTCTCTTTTCTTTTTTTTTGATACGAGTTCATATGTTAAAAGACAATAGAACAAAATGTAGCTACAACGACAAATCTGGAAATAATAAAAGTCAAAAAAAAGGTCTTAAAATATAGATCCTCCGATTCTACATGTATATATATATATATAAAATATATAGTTATATAAAAATATATATTATATAAAAACTTTACAGTTTTGTACATTCATGTACAGTCTTTTTTTTAGAAATTGCTTTAATATTTTTTTATTCTATAATAATATTGCCTGTGTGAAAAGAATCTTTTTTCAAAGAGTATTTATTATTACAATCCTTTTTTTATGTTCACTGACATTTTTGACATTATTGCGATCATATAACTCTTTTTCATGTTGATGAATTTTTTTTCGCGAAATGTCGTTGGTTTCTCAGACCTCGTAAGTGTCTTGAAAAACTTTCTTTTGTGGCACACGTTATTATTCCGAAGGAAATGGGTTTGTCGTAAAAGACGGCGCGCTCTGCAAAGTCACCGAAATATCTATGCAACTAGAAATGCCAATATTGCTTTGCGAACACAATGCGTTGAGTCGAACTCTGATGAAAGGGAACGAACGCGTTACAAATCATGTTATTTATAGACTTTACGATACTTCGAAAGTCGATGAGAAAATGACTAGACTTTGACGAAGTACCGAGAAGAAACTTTACGCGAACTGGAACTTTGTACTTTTCCCTTGTGAGGAAAATGTCTGTTAGCAAAATCTCTTTATAAGAAACATGTCGGAAATTTATTCGAAAGAGTTTCATTTATAACGAAATATGTAATTTTTCTTTGTTTCGTAATCGTATAATTTATTATAAATTTTTAAAATATATTATAAATTTTTTATATTATGAATTTATTATTATATAAATTTAATTTATTATATAAATTCAATATATATTTATATTAATAATTTATTATAAACTTATTCTTTTTTAAATTATGCTTCATTAAATATATGGCTCACAAATGATAACATGACATACATTCTTTACTGTATGCATTTAGATAGCTTATGTAAATATTAGATGTAAACAATTTTATTCCCGTATTGATTACATTTCGTCATCGCCATTGATCCAATTAAAATAATTATATTACTTATCTCCTGATATGATTTTCTCATCAGTGGACAAATTTGCGAAATTCGCTCATCGAATGAATCATTGTTTTCTCGACAAATCTCGACAATCATTCTGAATTAGAATCTGTTCTTCGAAAATATGAATCGACGTGAAGTGAAAGAGCTCGATCTTAGATTAAATGTTGAGACGACTTGTATAAAAAATACTTTCCTTTTCCACGAAACACATATATGAGAATTACATCAGAATACTTTCTATAGATAATATATTCTTTTGATAGATGCGAAAGTTTGGATTATGCTCCGGAAATTCTGTTTTTTCATTAGTTTGCGCTGTTATTATATAAGAGTTATATTTTTATTTAGAGCCATATTTTATACTTTCTTTCTCCTCTCTGTATTCTGATAACAAGAGAAGGAAGATGCACTTTCGCCACGTGAGAAAACTTAAAAGATATTCTTATAACACGACGATTTAATGTCTGAGGAAGAGTTTCCTTTGTTTCTTGTATGAGAAACCAAAGGTATGAAAATATTTTCACTTTGAAATTCATGTGGAATCTGTCTCACGGCTATTATAAACTAATTCTCTTCATAACCGAAAATATACTTCTTTTTGCGAAAATATAAACTAAAATTCTTAAAATGACGAAGTTTTTAAATTATCTCACGAGAGATGAAGGCACTCTGCAATAAGTAGGTTATTATTCATATTATTTCTCTCTTTTATCGCACATATTCACGTGATTATATTTATTAGATCATCGTTTGGTATCAGACATTTGTTATTTTTCAATTATCTCTGCTTCACATATTCTCTATCATTTGCTCAGGGAAACTCGCCACTTAAAAACTTTTAAAGATTCTACGCGCGATCTTACTTCGCCCACATTGCAGTGTAAAACTGAGAAGAGAATGTTTCTTCCTTGCTTTAATTTAGAGTTACTGCATAGTTCGTCTATTATGCCGAATGCTGCATCCAAACAGTAGAATCACTGCTGAAGTAGCAGTTTACGTAACTATATAGTCAATTTAAATGGAGATTTCTAACTTTGATGTGGTTGGTTTAAAAAAATCAATTTTTTTAATAAAATAATTTTCAGAAGAGAAAATAAATAATAGAATCTTTCGAATCATTCTTTTTTTCTTCGATATGTGTAAAATAGAAAATAAATCCATGTTTGAATATTTAATATTATTTTTTACAAAACACATCTCAAATATCGATTTATTTCATTAGTTGCGAATCTATCGATGATAATGAAACTTATCTTTTCTTCGATCCATTTTTCTCGAGAACCCTTACAGGAAGTGTTACATATAATATCCGCGATATTACGGTATTCATGAATGGTTTCTGCGGTGATTTGAGCTGTCCAACTTTGTCGACACTTCGGATATTATATTGAGATGAAACTCTCGTCTTTTTTTTTTTTTCCACGCGATTAATCATAATGTCGTGAAAAAGCGAACAAAACATCATTGTGAAGGCAAGATCGTTCATTCCTCTAAACTCGATCATCTGTGGCACTTTCACTGCTCGGTTTTTTTCTTTAGAGACCAACATTTTTATAATTAATCATTCGAAGCGTTGAGAGAGAAAATTATTAGAGCGCAAAAATGAAAAACTTGTATAATAATTCTTTCCGCTTTTGCATATTATGCAAATACTTCTAAATACTGAAATATTTGCACCAAAGAAATACAGGGTAAATATGTAATATTAAATGTAATAAAATGTAATTAAATTGTAATATTAAAAAATAGAGGGGGAAAAAATGTTTCCCTCTATTTAATTATTATTGTAAGAGCTTTATAATTTATTATTGAATAGTATTTTAAAAAAACTTCGAAATCTATGTTGACGTTCAGTGGAACAATTTATCCTAATTAATTTGTATAATTGTTTAGGTGCGAAAATATAATGAATCTAATGATTCGAATCGTAATAAAGGCTCGCTGCCTTCGCTTTTTAAAGATTTTAGAAGATTTTTTTCTCGTTTACAGGAACAGGAACATCTGAAACCGCAGATCGTTCACGCCCTTTCCAATGCGGAGCTGTACTGTCTCGCTCTGGCCAACATATACTCGGATCCCAACTATCACAATCAGAATCACTACGGGATCTTGCAGGCCCTGGCCAGGAAAGGCGTCTACGTCACGGAACAGAACAATACTCAGCTCACCGAAACGATTCTCATTCAAAATTCACCACTCAAGATGGTAAGACCTTGCTTGCCAGACAATGTAACACTCTCATGTTTTCTGATTATCTTCCAATATCGAGAACTGACAACATGACCATTATTGCAAATACAATGATTATATCATAAGATATCTTTGAAAGCTCTAAAAGTTTCATTAAAACACAGCTGTTTTCAAGCTTCAAATTAATTTAATCAATTAAAATAAAATAAAATAAAATAAATTGAAATAAAAAAATAAACAAAAATAGGATAAATTAAAATGAGATAAATTAAGATAAAATAAATGTCTTTGCTTCATTGCAGTCTGCGCATATGGCTGTGATAGAAGGCCTGATGGTCTTGTACGCGAAGGAGGTGGTAACGGGGGACCGGGTCGTCTCGGCGATACGACGATTCGACCCCCAGGCCGAGGTGGACGTGCCGTCGGATCACGAGAAGGGTCTCCTGCTCTGGATCAATCACGCGTCGCACGCGTTAATCGCCAAGATCCAGAGCGAGGAAGGCGCCGGCGACAAGACGCGGCTGCCCGAGTTACCCGCCGCCAAGGACTTCCAGTCTCTGTGCGACGGCGTCGGCCTAGCAGCCGTCGTCGCCTTCTACTGTCCCGGTGAACTCAACTGGATGGAGATCAGGGTGTCGAAGAGACCCTCGGTGGCGGACGCGTTGCACAATCTTTCCCTGGTGCACGCGTTCTGCGTCAAATGCCTGCCCTACTCAATTTTCCACATGCAACCCGAGGACGTTACGTACATGAGAGGGTGCGTTGATCTTATTAAAATCGTTCGAAAGTTTCGTTGAGAACGTCTTGATTTTTTAAAATTATTATTCTAATATTTTTCACAGGTCAATGAAGCAGAACCTGGTGGTTTTTCTGGCGGACATGTACAATGTTCTGGAAATTCATCCGGCGAAATGCGTTCGTTATCCCGGAGAGGAGCGCGCGATGCAATACTTAGATGGTACGTAGACATTTTTTGAGATTATCGATTAAAAGCAGATCTATATGCGACGAGATGTCGGCTCGGAGTTATATTGCGAAAAGAAGGAAGAGAAAGAAAGAGGATTCGTGGTGAAAATTGGTGGTGGATAAATGTGTGATTGGTGGAGGCTGCCGTATTACACTGTATTTGACTTACATATTTATATATATATATATATATATATTATATATAACCGTTCTATTATTTTATTATATTCCATGAAAAATTCCACTATTATTGCAGGCAATGAGAACATTGGGCCATCTTTATCTTACTAATTGCGTCAATTAAATTAATTAATTTAATTAATTATAAATACATAGTATAATAATTAATAACATAACTAAATTAATAACAGTTGCCTGCAATCGTAATGGTGTCACGCTTTTTATCAGTGTCAATACACACATACTCTCGAGATATCCCAGCCTTTCGATCCAGGATCCAGTCCTCTTTTCCTAAAAGAGAAAGAGCAGCGATTAATTACATTGTTTCCATTTGATACGAATTGGCCTTTCTGCGAATCGAAAACGAAAACGCTGCTGCTAAGAGATACGTTGTACTACCAGCCAAACTACGAACCAACACTACTTCCAACACACGCAGCACTTAATCTATTACAACTGTAATATTTCCATATATTTCTATGGCGTAACCTCTTCTTGATGCTTGACACGACAACGCTATCCTCCGCCTTCTTCTTTCGCCAACTTCCGAACGGTCGAACCACATGATACGGCGATACGGGGCGGGTGCAGCCTGCCCGCGCAATAGTCATGGCGTAGCTCATAAGAGATGCCTGCCACAGTCTATAGCTCCGATACCCGATCTGAGAAGCAACCTCTCCATATCCGCGCCAGGTTTCACAGGTATCCATACGTTACCAGACAAAGAAATCAAGTCTCATGAACTCTCTACTAGATGGTCGTCTGCCCTCCCTTGCGAGTCGCGCGTTTTTCGCAGACTGACGTTTTGATGAAGGGATCAGGAAGGTCTCCGGTCGCCTTGTCGCGTTTATCCTCTTGCGTCTCTAGATACGCTAGGTCACCCACATTTCAAATTCGACGCATACTCGCAATTATAGTCGATGTAATCGAATAAAATGCAATGTCGCAGCTTTTCGTCGTCGCTTATTATAGAGCTTTATTAAATTCTAAAGCCTACGGCACACGGTACGATTTTTCGTACTGGATCTGATAATATTTAGTAACATACTAAAAATGCACCAATCAGAATGCAGCATTTCTAATATCTTACTAAATCTTATCAAATCCAGTACGAAAAATCGTACCGTGTGCTGTAGGCTTAAGTCTAGTATTTTTAGTATTTTATTAATCGTCTTAATTGTTTCTAAATTTAAATTGATCAATATTATTTTATCAGTGAGATATAAAGATATATATCATAGAGAAAAGTACTTTTGTCTTATTATTTTGTAAAACAAAAATTATCTTTAAAATTAAGATATCAAATAGATATGTAACTTAAGTGTTCTAATGTTATAAAATTTTTTTCTGGAACAAAAGAGAAGATCAACGTGTTTTATCGATAATTTATCGTTTTGGATCACGAAAAAGAAATAGAAATGACTATCCGGTTGGACTAATCTCTTAGTACAGTTCGTGAATCGTGTGTGAGGAATACTGCTTGTTACTAATCACATATAATTGTTCTTGCATTTCATCCGATTATTATCGTGGGAGCACAGAATCACATCCGAGAACCAGAGATGCCTGCATGCGAATGTCGCGTATATCTGCGACACATCTGGTCATTGGCTGCCTGAAACGCTTGCATATATAATATGTATTGGACATTGGCTTTTATCGCATCACGTTTCTTTCTTTTTTTTCTTTTTGCATGAAACGATTTTAGTCATGCGCTGCTACCAGTCACGGAGAGAAAGAGATGAGAACTTTGTCGTTCATTAAGGTTTCCACTCCATGTTTAGTTGGTACGATTACGTTGCGACGTGTATTCATTCTTATCGTTTATGTGGTGGTCGTTTTTGGTTTATGGTTTTATTGTTACATCTCGAGCTTTATTCGTTTCGTGTTACGTTTTATTTTCCAAAATTTTAGTCCGAGACAAGAGATGCTAGAGACATTTTTTGTAATGTGACTCTCGATGTGTATCTTTTTTTATACGATATTTTCTCTGAAAATATATTATTATTACATTAGGCTTTTAATATTTCGATACTTGAAATGTGCGCGAGTTGAAATTCTCGTGTGATTTTTTATTGCGGCTTTCATTATTGAATATTATATCAATAACTTTGCTTTACTGTATAAAGTAAATCTATGAGAATTTCACACCGCCCTCAAGTGATCTGTTGTGATCTGTTGTAAGCTTTATTTAATGTATAACATGAGGTATACATTTATTATCTGTTAAATATCTTACCGTTTTTTCTCGACTATAGTTTGAGTGACAAATGAACCTTCTTATCTAATTAGATATATATATGTATATATGTGATTGATTCATCGTTAAATGATTTTTCCAGTTGCAAAATCAACTTCGAACACTACTGTGAAGAAGTCACAATCTTTGCAACAAACTGTCGACAGTCATCCATATGACGATAGGTATGTTTATCATGTCTATAAAAAATTTTATCACTAGTAGAAATTAATTTAATTCCAATATGTAATTTAATCCTTCTGTCAATGCATAATTTTTTATCTTTCCATCAATGTATGAGCTAACAGTGACTAACAGTATATTTTTGACACATTACAATTTTTTTATAGCAGCTGCTGGACATCAAATATTCTTTCTCGTCACATTTTAAAAGATTTTCGAATACAAAGACCTTTTGTAATTTGTTTCAGAAAAATTTCGACTTATTTTTAATATTTAAAGTTGCTCTAGGTGCTCGTCCATTGACAGAAGGGTTAAAGCAATATTTAAAAATCTCTTCTCTTTCGTATCTTACATGGAATATCATTATATATCTCGACTTATCAGTCTCTTTATCTTGATAGGCGCACAGGCAGCGAAGAAAGCTTTGTGGTGCACCGTGGCAAGGGCATTCCCACCTTGAGCTCCGTGTCGGATGACAAGTCCAGAACCGAAGCCGCGGGACGCCCGAGCAACTGGGAGGATCAACGACGGAGCTCATACGCCGGACGTCGGTCCAGACGGAACAGCATCACGGACGATTCTCAGCTGACCATCGAGAACTTTGGCGGATCTCAGGTACGTAGGAGGAGCCAGCGACTCTCATTCGTTGTCTTATCTCGTCGCGGCGAAAAAAAAAAAGAAAGAGAGAAGATTGCCTCAGGGTTGTGACAAGCGGTATGATCACTGTCATTTCTTTTATCCAGGATAATTTACACAATTTTGGTAGAAATCCGGATAAAGAGGTAGGCGCGCACATCAGCAAGCGCAACACGACCGAGCCGACGTTGCCTGTGAGATCCAGCGTCCAGGATGTCTACGGCAGCGACGTGCAGCACATAATCGCGGACAACGGCTACAACAGCAGCAACGGCGGCGAGGAGCCACCGCGGCTGCGACGACAGGCGTCCAACAGCAGTCTGGATAATGTTGCTCTCCGGCAGATCTTACATTCCGGCGCAGAGAACGACGGCGGTGGTGGTGGAGATAACAACGATACTGCCGTGGACGCCGTCACGAAGTTCGCCAGTTTCGCAAACCTGAATAGGCAGAGCTCGGAAAAGGGGATCAATTTCACGTACATGGAACAGGAACGGCAGGACGACGTCAAGCAATCGAACAAGAGACAGAGTAACGGAAACAGCGAGAAGAAAACGACCTTCGCTACTCTGCCGAATACGACTACGTGGCAACAACAAAGCAACCAGCAGTCGCAACAGTTGGAGCAACATTCTATCGGTAAGCTTCAAACATACGTGTATAAAGTAGTTAGACGTATGTATATCTCTTGGAGAGATATACTTTGGAAAATAAATACAGATTTCTCAAACTAATTTGGAATTACATGAAAATGTTATTAATTGTGTTCATGTCATCTCTTCGAAATAATTGAAAATATTCCGTGATGCTAGATGAGAATGGCGGTAATACTATAATGGCCTCGCAGCTGAACAACATACGGCTGAAGCTCGAAGAGAAGCGACGACACATAGAGAATGAGAAGCGAAAGATGGAGGTTGTTATGTCGAAGCAACGGCAGAAAGTAGGGAAGGCGGCGTTCTTGCAGGCGGTCACCAAGGTAAAACATACGATTACCTCTTGAAACGTAATTTAGGAAGACTTGTGCTACACATTGATCTACTACAACATCATTCAACGTCGCCATCAATTCTGTCGTATCAGTTCTACATATATCACTGTATTATATATAGAGTTAGGGGTTCGATGTTTCTCTTTTCCTTTCTTTTTTTATTTTCTTGAAAGAAAAGAAAGGTGCAGATTGATAATGAATAAAATTAAAATTGAATCGAGATACACAAATTACTCTGAATGCTCTGAGTGTTTCATCAAAACACCAGGTCTGCCATGCTGCGGAACAGCTACTTTTCGAATCTAGGCACGGGTGTTTAGTATAGAGCAATGTGAACTCAGAAAGTACAGTTTTCTTTTTTTTTTGCTGTTTTTTTCCCATATATATATTTTTTTTAACTGCAAAATTATAAGCCCGATTGTTCTGTATTGCTTGTACACATGTATAAAATGTATCAGTTGAAATTGTAATGTAATTCGTAAAGTAGTAGATGTAAACATATATTGCTCAATCTCAGATAACGGATCGAATTTTATTCGTAACTTATCTGTTTATCTGATTTTATCTGGGTAGAGATTCCATGTAGATTTTGGTTCATCGTCGTGTAATATCGCTTTCGTTGTACATAGTAGGACATATATAATCTCTTCTTTGTTTGCGCCATAAAATAATCTCGGTTGCCAGCCACGTTGTCCTAACACAATTCTCTTTCTGACATTTCAGCTGTACTTGATGGTAAGCGCATGCTAATGCACTGAATCTCTGTATTATAACAAGATTGAACATTTCTATTTAAATCACACTTCTGTTCAGGCAGGAATTGTGTGTGCCAGTTTATCGAATTCAATGTTTTTCTAGCACTTGACAGACTTTTTTCTTTGTAAATATAGCAATCAACATCTTGGAACTAGAGAGTAATCAGTGTTGTTCAATTTCAGTTGCAAAAAAAAAGAGATATACATTTTATATATATATTTTTTCGTCTTTTCTTTATTCTTGCAATAAGTGGATTGTATGCAATTTTATTTTTCATTTCTCGCCTCAATGTTCGTTTTAGTTCCAAAGTGTTGATAGAGTCGTGAATGCATTGAATGTTAAACAATATTGAAGAAAAGTAGATGGGTTCATCTTGTTTAAAGCACTGCATGCTGTTGTATAAAGAGAAAAAATTTATATATATAGTTAATATCTTACGAAACGTTTACTCATTATGAAATACAAAAAAAGGTTTTAAGTCGAAAGATTCTAAATATAATATATATAAAACTAATCAAACGTATTATAATTATAACATTTTATAGTCTTTTTATAGTATTAGTTGGAAACGCGAGATACAGATATTTAATTTTAATTTTATTTCTACGAGAAATTTCTTTATAATTTATAATTAAGAGATAGATAGCGCAAATACATATATTGCTATTGTAGTCTAAGTCAATCGTTGTTCAATTAAGTGATATGATTTGCGTGCCATTTTCTGGATGGGCTTTCTGGCACACCTGATGATGCGCTTGAGCGTTAATGAATCTGAACTTTGACCATGGGGGGAGTGAGACGCGCTCGACACCATGGCGTTTTGGGTGGCGGTGATTTGGTGGTGGCGGACTCTGAGTACTCTTAACAAGGCACGCTGGTTGGGCTGGTTGCAGGGTAAGGTTAAATCTCCCTCTTCGTCAACGTCCGGGGGGGACAGTCCGGCCGAGACAGTCGGTCCCCCCACTCCTGTAACCTCCGGGTCTTCCGGGGCGACTCCGACGAGCGTTTCCGAGGCCTCTGTACCCCAACAACTCCCTCAAGAAAAACCACAGAGACCCTTCTCGCTCAAGGTACGATATCGGCAAGTGCAAGTGGAAGAAGTTAATTCAGAAGAAGTTAATTACCTTTGATTTCCCAATAGACCATTATTATACGCGCTTATTATGCGAATGGCTTTCAAACGTCGATTAAATTCTTTTTTTTTTTATTTCTGATGCGCAGATAGAGATGTAAAAAAATTTTGTTTTCAAACTTGTTTTTTCTTTCAGATATTTAATATTTTTATATTTTGATTATTGTAAATTGATTTTTCATTTTTCTTTTTAGATGAAATGAAATAATAGATGATAATTTGAATAATTTTCAATTAGACGCATAATAAAAATTTTTGAAAATTACCCGACTTATCTTGAATTTGATGCAAAAGTTTCATTAATCCATTAAAATTACTTTCGAAAAAATAAATTAAAAATATAAGAACTTTTGTTTTTTATGTTAACAAAAAGAATATAAAGAAAAATAATATTATATTTTAAAAAATAATGAAATATTTTTTTTGATGAAAAAAATTTGTTTAACTATTGTTTTTCTATCAGAAAAAAAATCTGTTTTTTTTACATCTCTATGCGCAGGTGTAGCGAAAGGACATACAGTATAGAATTGTTTGTCGAACCGATCATTTTTCCCTCTTGATGTTTAGATGATTTCCAAAACGAGCGTAATAATGTTATAAAGTGTACTTTGCCGCTTTGTATATTTATCCTTTTAATAGACATAATGTAAAATACTTTTTATAATGGACGATTATTACACTTCTCGACGCTTTCTCTCTCTTTTTTTTTATGTATTGTACAGAGGAGAATGAAACCTTATCGAGATGACTCGCTAATTTTTCTAATTTGCTAATATAATGCTCATGCATGATAAAATACTAAACACTCCCTGGAAAAAGAGTAGATGTACTTGCTTGCATTTACATCTGTGTCGGGTGATGGGGTTAATCAAATGACTTAATATATACAGGATGTTGGAAATTGTGGTACCAACGAAAAATAAAGAGGTGATTCCTCATGGAAATAAAAATCGAAAATGTAGTGTAAAATTTCAATAATTTGCAATTTCATGAAATTAATGCATTGTGTTATTTTTTTATTCATACCGAGTTATGACGTTGAAAACTTTTTATTCCACATTTTTGATTGCATTTATATGAGGAATCGTCTTTATTTCGCTTGTATCATGATTTCAAATATCATATATAATGATTTCTCTTTTCTATCAATAGAGTTGTTTTACTAATCAAAATTTTAATTTTAATGTGTATATATTATAATGCATTTCTGTAATTAGCTTTATTCTTTTCGAACATTCAAGTTTTCGTTCCTAATTACATTGTTATATTTACGACTTCAGTGGCGAGTCATTTAAATTCAACAGGAGTAATTAATGCGGGCTCCCTGAAAATTAAATTTACACCGAAAGCATAGAGAAATTTGAGAAACAAGCCTTGACATTATTCCAAGTTACATAAGATATTGATCAAACAAACGGATAAATGTCGCGTCTATAGATCGTGTCACCAAGTTTCCGGACCAGACCGTAACTAGATCAATTCCGTTGTATTGTGTGTGGATTGTCAATTATTTTGAACGTGCGAGGAATTAAGTCTCGAACTTCAATCATGTTTTACTCGTGCTTACTTCGGGTAAATATTCGCGTAGCTTTAGGATTAACGAGAGATGTCACGTAAAAGGACACACAAGTGCAGACCAGACAATGACAAATGATTCATACATACACACATATATATAGATTTTATCTATTATGTTTAATTATTTCTAATTCGTGCAAGACATACCATGAATCAACAAGTGTATATTAATTTTACAAACATGAAATTATATGAATCCCAAACTTTTAATTATTTTATTTGTCATGTGAAAATTCCTAGGTTCTCTATAAAGACAAAACAGTAAAACTAAATCGAGCATTCTTATATCAGCAACACTTCATATGTATGTACATTTGTAATATTGTGTAATTCACCTCTGAAACATTTTATTTCTCTTATAACGAATGTAGGAAATTAGTGAGGATGTGCGAGACGTCGAGCACAAGTGGTTGGAACACGACGGGAACGCGCCATTCATCGAAACCAGACGCACTCCGGATATCGAGAACATGGATCCCGAACAATATCGTCAATCTATAACACAGTTAGTATATTAGCTCTTTCTAGAACTTAGACTTCATGAATAAAAATGAAGAAGATGTACGATGAGTGTGATTGTTTTTACACATTTCAAGATGCATCAGCGTCTTCTAAATTACAATAGACATGTAAAAAAATGTTTGTCGTAGTATGAATAGCAGCCTGAGCGACATTCAAGCGGACATACAGCGTTTGGCGAGCCAGCAGAATCAGATTCAGCAGCAACACCTGATGACGCAGCATCAGAAGCAGATGCAGCAACAGCTCCAGCAACTGCAGAGTCTCAGTCAACAGCATATACACCAAGTGAGTGGTTTTTTGTTCAAAGATACATCTCGTTTACACCGTCGGCCGCGATTTTCTCAAAAGCTCTTGTCTCTCTCGCAGACTTACGGGATGCCGCCGATGAATCCGTTAACGCCCAGACTGCAGGATCCGCAGCAATCGCAGTTCTACTTGCACGATCAACCGCAAGCGCAGAGGAGAATGTGGGGTCAGCCGGCGCCCGCTCAAAGTCTAGCCAACGAAATGGCTGCAGTGGGCTATCAGCAGTCTATGGATTCTCGATTTAGCCCCCAACCTGCCGGTACATCATCTTTATTTTTGTACAGAGCCAAGAAACTCTCGAATAAACTCATCAATTGATAAAATAGCTTAGAAATTTAATTAATATATAATTATAATAGATAAATTAATGCATAAATTAATAATATTTTATATATAATATTGTTGAGATGACATTTTTCGGATATATGTTAATTTTCTTGTCATCCAAAGAGCTTGTAAAAATGGTGTATTTATTTTTGTACTATATATATGTTCTAATAAATAATTTTTAAACGTTTTTCTTCAGCTTATCAGCAGGATATGCGTATGTACGCGGATCCCACGAGGACCTGGGCCGCGCCGCACCCGACGCAAAAGGCATTCGTTCTGCACGATACTCAGGAAGCGAGGTATCTTAACGGCGGGGATCATAGTCTGTGTAATAATCAAATGAGCCATCCCGGCCCGACGTATCCGGGGTCTTCGTCGCTTTTCAATCAAACGCAAGCCACAACTGCTAGTCCGCAACATCGTAACGCTGTGAGTATCCCCGTTTAATTCTTGCAATTATCTTCTCTTCGTGTTCTTTTTGCGCGCTTAGACGTAAGAATTCTATTATATCTTTAAAGCTATCACACTCTCTCTCTCTCGTCACACACATACATATACACACGTACACTTCTATTTATATTTGTACCAATAGCTTTTCTGCATACTTCTGCAATGCACGCATGCACGCATCATTTTATTGCAAAAGATAGAAAGACGACGGGGCGAGAGACTCTGAACGCTGCACCCAGCAGCGATTACGCAGCGTGAGTGAAAAGTTATTGCCGAGCGATGTATGTATGTATATGCTGATCATCAACTCGATTTGGTCACCTCAATACGAAGGCTCGGCCCGAGTCTCGTGTGCGAGACTCTACACGCATGCGAACCAGTCGGTGATGTAATGCACGTTTATAGACACTTGTTCTTGACACCCAACATGGCAGATGCTACCCACACCGGGCAGGTATATGCGGTCGCGCTGCGGCAAGGATTTTACAACCTTCTCTCTCTGTCTCCAAGTGATTTGTAAATTTAAATGACATGTATTTCTTTCGCTCGTCGTCAGCCGTTGCAACTTCTTCACGCGAATGCTTCCGCGAGGTTTGTCTCGACTCGTTTATGTCTCCATCTTGATAGATACTTGTCGACGAAAAAAAAGCAATTATTGAGTTATATGTACGAGAAAATAGTGTTGTGATAGTGTTTTCAGTGTTTCGTCTCAATGTCATTTTATTACACTTTTGTGTGTCTTAAATACAAAACTTTTTACTATACGTATAAGTCTTGTATATTTTAATTAAAAATCTATAGTGTACACATCAATATATAGAGTGTTTCAAAATCACTGGATATACTCTTTTAATAGCTTTTATGGTCAATTTGGAAATGACTTTTTCATATCGAAGGAGATTAACATTTTTTTTTAATTTCCATTTTTTTATTATAAGATGTCTGTAACTAACAATAAAGGCTTAAATTAAAATTCTGTCATATAAAATAAAACCCCACTAAATTAAGAATGTAATTTTTTGTTAATCTTTTAATTCAACAAAATTTAATTTGCGAAAAGCCTTTTTGTTTTAATTCCTCATAAGGGATACATCATAATGTATATTGAGATCTTGACATTTTGCTAAGGAAAAATTATCTCCAAAGAATTGAAAGGACATGATTTTAAGACATTCTGTATGTCAAACTGGATATTATATATTATATTTATCTATACATTTTCAAGATTATATATAATTTATGCGCGGAAAAGTATATAATAATATTACTTTTATTGAGACATATTAATTAATAAACCATATATTTTATCCTGTAATATACAAGATTTTATATATATATTACTTTTACTTTTTTTATATCTATATGGTTTTGTTACTTCAGGTTCATCGAATAAGTCAGTTAATTAGTGAAAGTCCCGAGCCTAAGAGATCAACTGTACATCACATCCCGATCTCATGCGAAAGCCCGACGGAGAAGAGGCAGGTGACCGCTTTGCATACTCCAGTACCAGCTCCACCTGCTGATGATATGAAGCCACAGAATATATCTTTCATTGGTAATTAAATTTTACACATTCACGCGCATCTTATTATTTTGCAATTAAATATCTAATTTTCCTTATCATCTTTTCCTTCATATATTAATCTAGGAAAAGATATAAGACAATACTCTGTAAAGAGAGAGCTCTCTTTTTAAATCTCCTTTTTTCTTTTGAAGGCAACGATGACGACATCGCGCAAGGTATTCGAGGCTTGAACATCACGTCGGGCAGTCGTACGTATAGAATACCATCGCCAACCAGACCCACGATATCACAGAATTCCTTCCAACCTCATCCGTCATTAAGGGAAACGTCGCGTTCAGTCACTCCGGACGTTACTCCTCTCGATTCCACGGACGCGGGTGAGAAAGGATTCTACATTTCTTTTGACAATGATGCTCCCAAGAAGCCGAAACCGACTCTCAGGGTGAAAAGAATGTCTCCGAAAAAGGTGAGCGCACTTTATTCTTAGCTATTATTCTCTTATTTATCTCTTCTTTTACGTTGCTCTCTTATTACATGATTGTTTGTTTGTGATTCATCCTTGAAACATCGTCAAAATTAACTACAGGAAAATGTATTTTGATTGAAAATGTATTTGATGAAAAAAGATATATACCGATTCATTTTCATGTTTTTTTTCAAGAAGATATATGTATTTCAAAAACTATAAATTGCAAATTCTGAAACTAAGTTGTCGATATTAGGAGAAAATAATTTGACAAAGATAATGTGAATTATCATGTTATGTATGAATATTTTTAAAAAACAATTGATTGTTTCTTCAGGAACGAAGTGTATCGTCTTACATCGAGCACGAGGACTTTATGCGTTCCGAATCGCCTCTTATTAACGCAGTCGAAAGGCAGAAGCAAGCGGAAGCTCAGCGAGAATTAGAACGGGAGCGATTGCGACAGGTCGAAGAGAGGGAACAGCAGAGGCAAGAAATGAGGGACAGGGAGCTTAAAAGGGAAATAGAGAGAGAACGACAGAGGGAGAAACAGCGCGACGGCAGCGCGGAAGGTCCACACGTTTCCGGAGTTGGTCTGGTGATTGGGAATCAACTTACAAATCCCGATCCAGTATGTGAATTACAATGATATTGATTATATTCCAGCAATAGTAACAAATTCCCTACGTAGATGCACATATAGTCTTCGTTTTCTCAACTATAACATTTTTATAAATTTAAAAAATTATCAAATTTTTACAAAATGATAAAATTCTCGTGTATAAAATACTTTAGTCGAATCTCTCTACAGAACTCTATGGACGAAATGGAGAAGAAGAAAGAGAAGATAATGCTAATGTCGCTGCAAAGAAGGCAGAGGCAGGAGGAAATAAAGGAAAAAAAGGAAATCGAGACCCAGGCGCGTAGGGAACAAGAGAAAATGAAGATAGAGGAAAGGGCTCGCAAAAAAGAGGAGGAACGACAGAGGCGAGCCGCTATCTTGGAGCATCATAAGGTGAAGAAGGCGATAGAAGAAGCGGAGAGAGAAGTGAGTGTGCGCGAAAATTGTATGAACACTTGACAAACATAGAGAGAATTGACAATGAAAGTTTTTATCGTCAAGAAATCACATATTATCTCTTAACATTATTAATATTACGTTAAACTTAATATATATATATTGTTTTATACAGTTGTAAATTATTTTGATCGTTGACCCTTAGGGCAAAGTAATCGACAAGGAGCTCCTCAACGCAATAAATCCAGCAAAATTACGCAACAAGACTGCAACTGCTCGACCCCGGCCCAAAACGATCCACGGAGACGCAGGTACGGTGTTGGACTCCGGGGCTCTTACACCTAGTCGCGGGAAGAAGGGTTCCTCTTCTAACTTGAGTACAGGTGAGATTGCTGTTACAGATCACACTCGCAGAATATGAATAATCTGTTGCAACGATCGATGCTTCTTGGGGATTAGATAGCAAAAGTAACAAGAAATTCAGATTTGTTGTATTAATAGAATTCTACTAAAATGTAAAAAAAAAATAATAGGAAAAGAAGTATTTCTTCTTCGAATTAATCGCCAAGAAGACATCTCTTTACAAGTTGGTTGTGTCACAAACATGCATTCCCTCGTTATAATATTCTAATAGCAACAGTCTCCTCGATGTTGTACCGTAATTTTGCATTTATTCGTTGCATGGCGAAGATTTTTATCGATCAGAGCCGTTTTCTTCTTCCGTAATCTTTAGCGATATGTCACTCTTGCTGTATTAATTGTTTTTTTTTCCTGTTGCAATTTGTTTTTTTTTCTTTTACGAATTTTTGCCACCCAATCACATATTCACGAGCTCCGAATTTTCTCGTCTATTGCTAGTTCAACGATCGCTCGCTAAGATTCGAGAACGAGCGCCGATCGCGATCCAATAAAAACGCCAGACTAGAATAGTAGACAGAAAATACCGAGCCGATTTTTTGTTTTGCACTAACACACTTACTGTAGCGTCGCTGACCTCCCCGACGATGAGGCGAGACTACTACCGGGGCTCGCAGGATAGTCTCACAGCTGCTCATCTCGATGACCGACGTTCCGGCCCTCTTTATCGGGGCGGCAGTCTCAGGGGTATGCACCACACACACTCTATCTCTCTGTCTCTCTCACAGCATTTATATCCGATACAGATACACAACTCGCAATTTTTTCCTTTTTTTTTTCCAAAAATTTTAGATGCGAAAAATTAAAATTAACTGCTTTATATAAAAACAGATAGAAAGAAGGATAATATTACATCTATGAATTAATATAAATATATAGAACAAAATATATCGCATTAATTATATAATTATGTGCAAAAAAAATTGAAATATGATGAAAATGGCGATATATAATTTTTTTGCTGAAGAAAAGTAGTCAATTTTAAAAAACAAAGTTACATAGTTTTTTTTTTTTTTTTTTTTTTAAATAAAGAAGATATTTATTTTACTGCACTTGTTTTTGTTATTTGGCATGGTCGTACATCTTTTATTTCGATATCTGTAACTCGATGTATAATGTATTGATAGTGGCTTTATATAAAAACTTGATATATATATCTATATTTATATATATAAGTAGCGTTATAAAAAACCCACAATGAGTTAAAACCAATTGTAATAGAGATACCCCGTTTTTTTAGTATCTTCCGTAGATTCACCTGATGATGGTAGAGGCTCTTCGCCATGTCGCAGCGTGAATCAGCTCGGTCGACGTGGCTCCTACAAGACTTCCAGAGGTGGGTTCGATGTTACACGAAGTTTAATGCGCGGAATGCCGCAGGCTCTCTCTGTATACGATTGTTCTCGTTTTTTATTATACGTTGCTTGATGAAAGTAGACTCATTGCAGGATGTATCACACACATACACACTGAGGTATGGGCAGAGCTAACTGAGAATCTTACGATGAATGTGTGTTCGAAATAGATTTTGATTAGCGTTTGAATCATAATAATCCCTACGAGCGATCGAATGAGGTCGCGAACACATGACTGTGTTTTCTTAATTTTTTTCATCTTTTTTTATTTTTATTTTTGTTAATTAACAAGTAGCGCCTTTAGTAGTGAACATCTCTTTCAGTTGGAACGCAAGCAGTTGTTGTTCTGCACCAAAAACTGCACCGGCCACCTCAGTTCTCTTGATGTACCCCCTCGCGGATGACATACATGGCTCGTAGTTGAATGTTGATTCCCTTCCTCTCCCTTATTTCTCTCTTTCCCAACTTATTTAATCTCTTTCTTTCTGATCGTACATGGCGTTTTGAGTGTAACAAGGCAAACATTGCGTTATTGCAGATGCGCAGGAGTCTCAACAACAGGTTAGAGGCAGGCCTAAATACCAGACTTACCAAAACTTTAAGGGGAGAAAGTCTAATTCCCTGATGAATTTGTGCGGTAAGAAGCACCACAGTGACTTGGAAATACGTTCGATCTCTCCCTTCTATATCGTGCAACAGTCTCTCTCAATGTGTCCCATGTATATATATATATATTACAATATGTATATCTATATGTTATTATCATCACCGTCCCCCCGTTTCTCGTAGGCAGAGTAGCATTCACGCGCACTCACACACGCACACACCTATACGTAGTGGCATGATGGCGACAGGTTTGAAGAGCACAAGGTGACAGTGGTACCTAAAACCGACTCATACACGCACGTTGATCATACGTTACATTTTTCGTCTCTTTTCGTTTCCTTTTTAGCGCACAAAGTTAACGCAAAGTTCCGCCCACCTGGCTTCACAACGAGAGAAATCTTTCCTTTTTTCTTTTCGCGAGCGACTTGTTATTATTGTTGATTTGCGCAAAACGCTTCTTCCTGGCAGCTTCGTCGAGGCGGAACTTTGTCATTTTCTTAGGAAGAACTCATTTTCGCTGATGCTGTCGCTGCTGTTGCTGCGTAGAGAAGGTTCGATTGAAGGCTTGTTTTGAGCTTGTTGTATAGCTGGTTGTGGGTATATCTTGTCTCGATCTCGATGTTTCTTTCAGATTTATTCTATCCATGATCTGTGGTATATCCGTCTTTATACGATAACTTTCCCGATTCATCATATATCTAGGTGTCCCTGGTTTATCCCATCACTTCACCTTGGACAACTCCACTTTGTATCCCTTCGCTGTTTTTATTTCCAGGTATTGTGGTGACGAGGTATAGCAAATTCATCGCAAACACCGGGATGTTTGATCTGAGATTCATTCCGTATTTCTCGTATGCAAAGAAATGGATGAATTTGCTATATGTCTATTTATCAAAGTCAATTAATAATCGATCGAACGTTTTTTTCGCATAGCTCACGGATTATTAAATCATTAGGACGAATCATTAGCACTCTTGGCTGATAAATCACCATTATTAGCATCTACCGAAAAATTCATATAATTCCTCTATAATTAATACATATTAAAAATTTTATACATTAGAGAATCATTCTAGTGCAGTCAGCAGTTTAACCAGCTGATAGATACATAACGTTTTCAATCCTCTTGTTAAACAATATATTTAAATGCTCGAAAAAAAATAATTTTTTTGCATAAGAGATATAGTTGCGAAAAAATAGACGTTCTTAAGGTAAGCGAGGTGCCTCGTAACAAGTGACTAATACATTCTTTGGGACGCGGTTGCTAACTGTATACATATTATCATTAATAAAGCGAAAAAGCCTTTCTTCCGATTGCTTGTGCCAAAAGAAAGAGAAATTTATAATCACGAAAAGATTGTAAATTAATATCCTCTATTCATCTCTCTGTGAAAAGTATTACATGTTTCGCCTCGCCTCGTTGAGATCTCTATCCTTAACAATACGAAGGCTGCGTTCGCAGGTGCGAGTAATGATCAAGATCGTATGATGTGTCGGCATATAGATTCAGACAGCGGCCTGGGTAGATCGACGCCGCCGAGACGAGCTGCCAGTCCAGGTATAGGCAGCATGAGGCATCTGACATCACCCTCGGGTCCTGGTTCGCTGCCACCTGCCCTAATGACCTCGAAGAAGAGGATCTATGACGACGGCAGTAGCGATATCAGCAGCACGCCTAGTTCTATGATGGACTACAACGGTAAATCAACGTTTAGAAAACAACGTTACGAACAAAAGTTGTTTGGTTTCGAGGGAGAAAGAAGTTGAATCTTGAATTTTAACCAAGGTCATTTCAAGATCAACCTAATTTTTTTTTTGTTTAAAAGAACCGTCCTAATTTTTTTATATAACTCGATTCCTGAATGTGACTGTGTCATTATAGGCCCGAGACTGTATAAGCTGCCGATAGCAAAGTCAAATCGCAACATAATGCTGAACGCCGTGGAGTACTGCGTCTTTCCCGGTACGGTGAACAGGGAAGCCAAATCGAGGGTCCTGGAGGAGATCAGCCGGTCCGAGAGCAAACACTTTCTCATCCTGTTTCGGGACGCCGGCTGTCAATTCCGCGCTCTCTACTCGTACTGTCCCGAACGGGAGGAGATAACCAAGTTGTACGGTACTGGGCCCAAACAAGTCATCGATAATATGTTCGACAAGTTTTTCAAGTAAGCTTTTAACATACAAGAATTTTTCCATTGATCCTACGAATCTCTCTCTAGTGGCTAATTTTTCTCGATTCTACTCTTTGGTTCCACACATTCTATAAATTCTTCTTGGTGTGTTATCTCAATGTTGATCCTCTCTGCTCTTTCCTCTTAGATATAATTCCAGCGGAAAATGTTTTTCGCAAGTTCACACGAAGCATCTGACGGTGACCATAGATGCCTTTACGATACACAACAGCCTCTGGCAAGGGAAAAAAGTGAACTTACCGAACAAGAAGGACATACCGCTCGTCATATAGTTTTACGTACACAAGTGGTCAACACTTAACTTAACATTAACGCTACCGTGCCCTCTGTTGTTCATAGTTACTATTTTAATACAGGCCCATATTAAATTAATGCGAATATATTGCGTTTCTTAGTCAATTTTATAAGGACAATTGATCGATGCTGACCCCTGAATAAAGAAATCATCACACAATCTCTCGATTAACGATTTGCACGTCGCTTCTCCCAGAAAGGGGAAGGAAGGACAAGATGGGGGGGGGGGGGGGAGAGCGTTGATTATATTAGGAAAACTGTTTCGTTTTTTACTTTCTTTCTTGTGTTTTTTCTTATTCTTCGTTGAGAGAGCGTCAGCATCAATCACTGTGTCATAAAGATTTACCAGTATCTCTACTTATATAAGAATGATTTTTGTGTTGTATACAATATACCCCTTTAAATACACCCTTCCTCCGATTTTGCGGACTAACTTCGACATGTTTAACCGTCTTGTAATCTTGTAAATCGCCGTGTTGCGACTGCATGGGCATGCGACTGTACTGAATATTTGCGCAAAAGGTCTTTTTTTTCTTTTTTAAAGCAATTTTTCCTAAATTTATCGTACGAAGCAAAGCGAGAGAAAGATTTAGCATTTGTTCTTGCGCGAGTACATGTATGTATGTGTTTATGCATGCCTGTGTATGTGTGAATGTGCATGTGCATAATGCGATTCGCAGTTTTTTTTTTTTTTTAATTTTTTGTCTAAGTTAAGGGGTCTAAATTATTGAACGATTATTCTCTTAGAACGTTTGAAACTTTTTAAAGAATATAAGATAAAAAAAAGAAACAATGCAAATATGAGGGATCATTAATTTTACACGCAAATCGCTGACTTGTGGTTTTTACTTTTTCCTCTCTCTCTTTCTCTCTCTATTTTTAACAGCCCGCCGCGATTCTATCGAAAAACAATTCGTTTCTTTTTTTTATATGTATATATATATGTAATGTCTTCTTTTTTTAATCGGGAAGTATCATTTTTTTTATACTTGTTATATTTTATTAGTTGAGATACGCGTCTTTCAGGGCAGAGATGCTCTCGAAACAAATGGAAGAGATGATTTTGAATTAATGATTTCTCATGCTGCGTATTTCTATGCGATTTTCTCGCGACTGTTGACGATTGTAAACGTCCCTCCATCCTCCTCTCTCCTTTTTTTGTGAGAGAAAAAACTTTTGCGACCGGGGGGAAGAGGATGGAACGAGCGGATAATAGTTCACGTTGTAAGTAAATAAGTTTGTTGCTTAATTAGCGGGGAGCAAGATGTAAAAAACCAGCCTTATATCGATCAACGCGAACGTATATTGTATTGTCGCGCGTTTCCTTGTATAAGGATATTACGATATCTTCGCGACATCTCATTATCGTTTTTGCGGGCGACAAAACGCTGTGCAAGGCATATATGTACGTATAACAGTTTTACGCCAAAGCGAACGATGCGTTTCGTCGGGAGGGGATTAGATAGTTAATATCATTGTGTACAAAAAAAAAGATGGATGTTTTTGCATAAGTATATTGTTGCCTCGCGAGGAAGGGCTGCTACAGGGGGGAAAGGACTTTTTTGCGCTTGCGATCGTGTTCTTCATCGTCTTTGTAAGAGGAAGGCGGAAAAGAGTGACTCGCTAAAAACTTACGTATTTTATCGATGAAACTGTATTTTTTTTCGAGCGATCGCTAACGAAAGTTGATTATATTTCGAGAGTCAGTAGACGTTCCGCTTTCCTCGGAAGTATAAAAAGGGAAGGAAACACTTCGCGAAGCCTCATATTATGAAACATTGTAACATTGGACTATAAGTGCGTAAAGACAGATTTAACGAATTGACAGTCTCAAACCCTCTATTGAATTTTCTCATGGGTATCTCCCCTGCCATCTCTCAGCGAAACTAATTCAGTCAGCCCGAACAGATCTGTGTGTATGTGAATGATGATTAATGATGATGATGTTAATTTATCAGAAAAACTATGCTATATATTTATTGTGCCATATAAATTTCGACGTTCGCCTTTCGCGTGGGAATTGGCATCGGCTTCCTTATTCTCGTTGAACGGATATCTATATATATATATATATATATATATATATATATATATATATTTCCTTCATCGTGACGTTGTAGAAACATGAGAGAGGGGACTAGAGATAGGTAGACTTAAAGTAGACATTTTATACGACAATATCGGGGGTCTATCTCGTTTTTTCGTACGATCATTTTCTCTCTGGATCTCTTCGTTAATCACGGACGAAGTCTGAATATCTAAAAATATCTCTCTGATCATTTTGTACGATGAGTCTTCGACTCGGCCGAAATGTAATGTCCGAGTACAGATAGACCCTCCATATTCCGCGACGGCGTAACAAAAAAAAACGTAACAGGATTATTAAGGATACACAAATACGCGACACATATCGAATTCCGAATGTTCTCCAGCAACCGCGGAAGAGTATGTATTTTCAATTCGTATATGGGATATGTCCGGTCAATCTCTGGCTTTACTACTCGTCGTCCCGCCTTTTAACCACGTAACGAGAGAGGGACTTGTGAGATTAAAACTCCGTCGAGATTATACACAGTAACCGAGAGAGAAGTTCACTTGCTCTTATATATTCCTGTCTATTGTAAATCTACCTGAATATTATGAAGCGAGAGAGAAAGAAAGAGAGTGTTATCAGATAGAGAATCTTGTATTAGATTCAGAAACAGTCCGACCTGACAATATCGAATGTGAGGTATAAAAGTATAAAGGAAGCCATAAAGGAAGAAAAAAGAATATCTTTTTAAGATGGAGTGTAAATTGTGTGGTAAATCTATAATGATGATGATGATGAGGGAATGAAAATAGAGAGAGAAAGGGATAAATATACGATTGCCGATAAATATATATATATACATATATATATATATATATATATATAGTCACTAATCTTTAAGAGCCAACGAGAATTAATGGCTTACGGAGATGGGATTGATTACAAAGTTACGACGTTACGAGAGATTTCTCGATGATGATCACTTATGCTTGATATTTATATTTTTCGAAAAATAGATATTATTAGTGAGCTGATGGGAAACAAAAAATGTGGCGCTAGAGACAGATGTGATAACTGAACGAAGACGAAAAAAATTAAGGGATGACAGGTCATGGAAGACAGGAAGAAAGGCAAAGGACACAATTGCGAAAATTGCGGCACGACGGAAATTTATACGCCGCAATTCAATCGCGCTTACTAATAATAATAAACAATTATCGTTACGTAATATATATCTACATATATGTATAAAATATAAAAAAAATTTTTATATGTATATATAGATATGTATAATTGCCGATTTTTATTGTCGCAAAAATTTCAACACGTCAAGGCGAATCAGTTCTCTATATCCGCGCTTTGCGCGCGTGTCTGTAAATATATTATGTTTTTATATGCATATAAAAAAAACGAAACGTATACCTACCTACTCGACGATATGTATATTTATTCAGTACATCATGTAAGATTTTTGGGTCATAATTTACTGTTAGCATCTCTTCGCAGCGAATGTCATCAATAAAATTTAATAACCCATTCGTGTGTATGTATGTATGTATGCATGCATGTGTATGTATGTGTAACAGACTTTTTACTCTTCCGCAAAGGAGATCTTGATCATTGATATAAACTTAAATAACATATTTTGAAATATTTCGACTTTTTTGTTTTGGCGAAAACTTGTCAAGTTTTAATACATATAAAATATCTGAAAATTACTCGTAAAAACGACTATAACATAAATTATAAGGTTTTTTTATCGTCTTTCTTTCTCTTTCGGAAGCTTTTAATTCTTCTATTCTCTTTTGACTGGTTAATTTAATCTTTGTTTTGAAGAGATGAAATTAAATCCAAAATTTCTATAAAACTACGTTTATGACTTCCGAAAGTCTATAAGAAATCTATTTTAGAGCAAAAGTGTAAGGGGATAAGTCAAAAATGACAGGGCCGTGATTCTCTTGTTGTGTATATATATATATATATATATATATATATATATTTTATACATAACAGCAGATGTGCGCCATTTGTTAATTTCATTTTTGCGTCTGTATAATATATTACAGTTCAACGAGAGAATGTGTGGGTGTGCATATCGAGAGAGAATATTATTAAATATTAAACATATTCTTCGAAGATTATCTCCTCCTCTGCGTGTGCGTGATTAAAGGACACTTCTCTTTTTTACAGGGCATTTGTGTTACTTGATTTTTTCTTTTTCTTCGAAATCTTTCAAGATCGATCTCCTACAATGTACATATAGTCTTACTATTCGCTATAAAAGTACAAAATCGTATAATTCGCGTATTAATTCGCTCTATCGTCGACGCGACGATCACGAGATCACGATTAGATTGGATCTACGTTAACAATAATAAATAATGGCTTTTAAATACTGATGTACACAGATATTGTTCGCGGCGAGAGTAATTAAACTATATATATATATATATATATATATATGTATATATGGCAGTGGCTTCTTTTCTCGCTATCTGCGCGAAAATGTCTTTCGCTCGACGATATAATTGCTCGTTCGTGCCATCATTTACAATTTGTCGCGAGAACCGACGCGTCCCTTTCTCTTTCTTTTTTCTACCCTTTAAGTTATGATCTTTAGCCTAACGAAAACGATTTAGCATCTTTTGGCTTTGTTAAAGTCTTACGTCTTAAAGAAATCGTCGTCTGCGAATATATGGCACGTTAATCCCGGTGTGATCGCGAACTCCTCGAGCAGTCTTTGGAACCATTTATTATTTTTAAAAAATGCTGATCATCGAGGCAATTGTCTCTCTTCCGCTATCACTGAACCGGGCAGGAGCTCAGATGAATGTTGTGCAGCTCAGCCATGTCCGTCCAGTCTCGTCTCTCCCCTCCTATCATCACATTCCTGATGCACCCGTTGAAGTGGTCTCTCGTTATCAACGAGCCTTTCTGAGCGGATGCTGGAAACAACGAATCCATATTATTTTATCATCATACATACCAGGATAGGTATGTTAAATGTATGATTATATAAACACACAGAAATAATATTTATTTACCTGGTATACCACCTATGTACAACGGGCCGGAGGCGGTGGAGCTCATGAAATGATAATTAACATTCGTAGGCAGACCGTATTTCTGATCCAGCTCATCGACCTTGAGCGCTAGCTCCTCGTCGTTGTACACGGCCTGGATTCGGTGCCATCGATTATCGCAGATCGCGTACGGGCTGGCGAATCGTTGCTCCACGTACAAAGGATTGTGGTCGCCCAGATCGCCCGACATGATCACCCGGCCGTTATTGAGTTCCAGTGACAGGGAGGGCGAGCCACCGGGTGCGCTGATCGACAGCAATACCCCGGACAGTTCCGATGTTCTGAACTCTAGCTGGAGCTCCAGCACGGCACCCAGCTCGAAGTTGTTCTCTGAAAGAACGTACAGTCAGCTCGCATCCAAGAGAGAGATAATATATTTGTTCTTTAATAATTTTCATCTTCGTTATATCTTGCTACGTTTATTATATCAATAATTTCACTCACGATAAACGGCGTAGGCCTCGTCCTGGAAATAGGCTCCGCTCTCGACGCTCGGGAAGCACTGGCCGACATTGAAGGCTCTGCTGGTGGAGCCTACCATGTCATAGACGTTTCCGTTAACTTTCAGACCTCTGATACAACCCTTCAGAGTCTCCAGTTTGACGACTACTTGCTCTGGGATCGGCGTCCCGCTTTCCGGAAGGCCACCGATATACATCATGGATGCTAGACCGATCCTCCTTGGTATTTTGAGGATTCGCGGTGTCTGAGTATCTACCAGCAGAGTGAGCTTTCTCTCGTCGTGACTGAGGACGACGTGATGCCAATTGCCATCATTGAATGGCGTCTTGAGCAGCATCTCCTTTCTCTGCTTGTTCTTCACCAACAGAAGAAGCTGTCCGTCTCGAATGACCATCATCAGATAGTGCTTCAATCTCAGACCCTGTAAGATATATATTAATAGTAACTGATGGCTACAAGAAATGATTTGATTAAACAAAAATAAAATCAGAGAACCTTTTATAAATAATTTTGATAAAGTTATTTATTTAAAAAATATATAAATTTAATTTTAAATAAAATTATTAATCAATGATGATCTAACTTTCTTACCGGAGTGATAAAGAGCAGTCCGTTAGGATAGTACGTCCTAAAGTCGAATTCAATCGCGTACTTCTTCTCCCAAAATTTTTTGAAATTGAGATAGAGCTGCGTGTGACTGTGCGGCTTGTCGCCAAATTTCAGAGCGCCCGGTTCCAGCGAATAATAAGGCACTTTTTGACATCCTTCTGGTTGCGTGGACATTCCTCGGGATAACGAGGCCGAGGGTACGTAGCTCGGTGTTTCTTTTCCCATACTTGGTCCAGGACGACCGAGTAAAGCGTGATCGAAATTCACGGCATCATCGAATCGAATGATCCTGGAAACAATTAAATCGATCACATATATTATTTAATAATAATACACATTATTTATAATAATAAGTTATGTTATATTAATAATAATTATTATAATTTATAGTAATAATATTTATAATAATAATACATATTAATTTATAATGTAATATGTATTAATAATATAAATATTATAATAAAAATAATAAGATAATATATATTATAAATAATATATACTATATATTATAGAATTTTAAAACAAATCGATTACATATATATAATTTATAATAACACATATATTATTTTTTAAATGCTGCGATGAAATAAAATGATAATTTCATAGTCAAATAATAGTTGATAAAAATATTTTTGTCTGAATCGAAATCTCAATGATAATTATCTTCTAAAGAATTATAGACAAAATTTAATTGACTCTCTAACTTACTCGTCGTTGAAAATCGCATCCCTGATAGCACCGTACAGCGGTGTATTCGTAGCTACCATCTTGGTGTTATTGATGAGAGCCGGTAGTCCACCAAAGAAGAGTCCTCCGTCCGAATCGGGAGCCTTGATCGCGATGCTGGTAGGTAATCTTCCTGTAGTCTGATACGCGTCGTCGATTCTCAACTCCACCTCTTTTCTCTTCTTGATGACAGTGATCGAGTGATACCTTCCGTCGTTGAAAGTGTTGTTTGATTGGAGAACCAGCTCGCCTTTGCCGGCGTTCAAGCGAACTTGCACTTGTCCATTGAGTATGCAAACGGAGTAATAGCTGTCTCTCTGAAAAAATCAAAGAAACGTAATTGTGATAGAATTTTATTCTTCAATTTTATTTCTTTTTCGACAAGAAAAGTCAAATAGTATCAACACAATGGGGTCTTACTTGTGCTTCTTCTTTTGTATTGTCGCTCAATCTACCTTCGCGACCCTCGAACGTGGAGAGAAGCAGCATAGCTGCCTCTTGCATGGTCCTGAAGGAGAAACTCAGAACAGAATGAATCTTTCGCAGAGTGAATGCGGAATGCTCGAGGTATCCGTCTCCATAAAATCCAACGATCCTCAACGGCTGTGTTAAAGAAATATATATGAACATAAGTCACATTAACAAAATAAAAATTTGCATTTAATTATGACTCAGAAAATATCTTCTAAAAAGTAATGAATTAATTTTATTATATGTATCATAGTGCACAATTTATTGCTTTCTTTTGGCTTGATTGCAGAACAGAAGACAACGCTCACCTTGTTGCTACAACTGGGTTCCACCCCGTAATATTGTTCGGCCATCGGATCGTAGCCCTCCTGCACTATAATATTGGCCATGCAACCAAGGAACGACACCTGGGAAGGTAGCATAATTTTCTCGGCGCGGAAGCTTGGCGGTAGCCCGCCGATGTAATACTTGGCTTGGGCCAAGTCCGGAATGTCCTCCTTCTTGGGTTGAGGCGTGGGAGCACCTATTCGCTTGTCGTTATCGCCGCCGATGCTCAGACTGCACTTTTCGATGTTCTTGCGAACCTGATATTGCCGGAAGGCGTCCACCTTCGTCCAATTACCGTTGTTGTACTTGTGCGTCGAGGACATTTCCATACTGACGTTCCCGCCGTAGCCGACGTGGAGGATCACCCTGCCTTCTCGCAGGAAGATCATGATGTGCTGATTCTGCTTGTAAAACAAATATAAAAAGTTGTCAAAATTAAGACATTGGATTATATATTGCGCCATATAAGTTGACGATTAAATTTAAATATAGTCATACATTATCTTTGTTGATGGCCAGAAATAGCAATGCATTTTCATCGTATGTCCGAAAACTGATGGAGACCCCGAACATATATTTGTTGTAGGGACCAGACGAGACTCTGTTTCTCACGGCGTATCCCTCGCCGTTGAAACTGTAAGCTATATCATCCCTACCGTCTTCCACTCTAAAATTAAACGAACGATATATGATTAAATTACTGAAAATAATTCATCTTTGCGTCGATAGTATAAAATTTATCAAGTCAGAGATAGACGTAAATATCATAGAGAAATTGAATTAATAGCTTTCGCAGCGAATTACCCTTCCACGCAAGCTTTGCAAGCCCTGTCTGGCGCGGTCGTAATGAAATTCCAAAGACCGATATGCCTCCCGTCGAGGATCGCCTGATGAATACAAGCCGGAAGTCCGTTGGCAGCCATCAGTTCCGTCGGCCTTCTCTGAGACTTGGGAATACCGCCTATCCACACTCGATCCGTAGGTAGAACGTCGAAACGTCCATACTCGGAGTTGGTCGAATTAATGACGGGGAGATACTTTCCGGACGTCGACGTCTGCCTCAGCACGCTCAGCTTGCCCGTGTGTCGAGTTCTGAGGTTGTCAAGAAACATTTAATTATTAGAAATTAATGTTGAAAGAGGTATGGTATCATTCGACGATCCTCACCTTTCGGCCTCGATCCTATACCAAGATCTATCGTTCTGCAAATCGCCGCTCTCGAGAATCTCAGGATGCGTCAGGACACCTGTACCGCCGCCGACGTTCCACAGGAATCGCACTCTTCTGTCAACTATTTCCAGAGCAACGAAATCGTCCTGCGGAAAATAAAAAAAAGTCTTGGAGTTTTTGTATCTCTTACTATTTGAATTGATGGATCAATATTTATGTTTATTAGGAGCACGTACATTAATTCCGCTGGGCAAGTAAAACAGAGAACCTTCCTTACGCGCGGTCGGAAGCGCGAACGTCATCACGATCGATGTCGTTGCTGAAGACTGCAACATCGCCGGTCTGTACGAACGGATACATTCCTTGCCCTCCACGGATCTCAGAGAGACGCGAATCTAAAAGCGACACCTCATCTTAATATCTTAATTAAATTAAAATTATTACTATTAATTAAATTAATAAATTAATAATAATTATTACTATTAATTAAATTAATCAATTAAAAATCCAAGACTCGCGTATAGCGCAAGCATATCATCCAGCAATCAATATGAATAATTAATGAATAATCAATTTAATTTGTGTATCAAGCTATTCAATATTTATTAAGTGAAATAATGAATTTTATTAATTATACCCCATCAGCGGTGTTTCGGGCCTCTACGATTTTATCTTTAAGATTCTGCAGTTTCGTGGCTAAGGTATCGTTCCACTTGTCGAAGACGGCTTTTCGCTTCATCGCAGCATTAGATAAGCTCATCAGCTTCGCATCGGCTATCTTAATATTGCTCAGCGCTTCTGACACTGAAAATGAATATATTTCCATGTGATGCTATCTTTATAAAAATTTTACACAAATATATGTATCTAGAATTATTTCATTAGCCAAGTATGAATTAAGTCGACCAAGGAAGAATTACATTTTTCGCTGGCCAAGCCGATCTTCGTATCGCCTTCGCGTTTTAAATCCTGCAACTTCGGCTTCAGCCTGTCGGCGATGCCTTGCTTGTAATCGTCGATCAGTCGTTGCGTGTCGCTTACGGACTCCGTCACTTCGTCGTTCTCCTCCAAGATATTCAGTAGATCCTCATGCACTGAAAATAGTATTTATCAATACAACAACGTTATCTAAAATTTCCTTTATTAGATAAACCTTGCTTTCTCGAAGTTTTTAACATTATTCAACAGATTGTATACATATACACTTACATTTCTTGCTATTGCCATGCAGTTCTCGCAATTTCACATTTATCTCATTGTCGTTTATGCCGGTGCTGTTCAATGTATTCTTCAGCACGAGCACAGCTTGTTTCTGAGCCTCCAATTCGGTGTTCGCGTTCTTAACGAGTTTACCATGCTCCTTCGCTATTTTCCATTGCTGCGAAGACTTGGCTAATACTTCCTTGGCATCGTTCAGTAGCGATTTCTGTCCCGAAGGGGGAAAAGCCTTGAGAAAGCATCTACATTACATTTATAGCCAACTCTCGAAATGTCATTGTTATATGATCAGAAACAGGAGACCAGAATTTGTGTGAAGAAAGAAAAATAGAGAATAATTATTATTTTCTAAACATAATTTAAACAGTAAATCTCTATTTCAAAATATTATATCTAAAATTTACTTTAGTTTTTTATCTTTTGTCGAAATATATACTTATAATAAATGCAAATCTAGCAATTGTGTTTCCTCGAATTTCATTAATGAATGGTGCGATAATTAATAGCGTTAATTTCTCAAATCATCAGAACACATTTTAATATATGCAAATAAATAATAAATGCAAATCTAGCAATTGTGTTTCCTCGAATTTCATTAATGAATGGTGCGATAATTAATAGCGTTAATTTCTCAAATCATCAGAACACATTTTATTTTATTATACAACAAATTCTGTAAAAAATAAAAAGATATTTTCTCAATGCACTTTGGCTTCAATCGAGAAGATTTAATTTAATAGAGGAAAAAAATGAAATAGCTGATAAAACTCTAGATTTCAAGAAATTACTCATTAAAAAAATTACACTATCTTTTCTTACCTTCTCATGCACTTCGTTGAGGATTTCCTTGGCTGCTATTGCTGTAACTTTTGCCGTTCGCAGATCATCGACGATGTTCTTGTAGGCCTGGCTGGCTTTCAGAGGACTCGCCGCGATGTCTCGCGTCTCGGCGAAGAGGCTGTTCGACAGAGAGTTAGACTTTATCGAAACGTCGCCGCAATAACGATATTGAACATTTTAGATTAAATGCGACACAGTTACTGATCAAATTAATTATGCTATATATCATCTGATCTCACCTGACATACTGATCGACGTAATTAGACAGATTCTTCGCGTGCTTCACTGCCGGGGCTACATATTTCTTGGAGTACTCATAATTCAATTGATACTGATGTTCCTCCTTCATAGTGAGTTCCTCCGTCGAGTTCGCCAATTTGTCTCGCCAGTCCGACTGGTCCTAGGAACAAAACATATCGATGGATTAAAAAAAGATGCAAGTGCTTGTTACCGAAGATCCTTCTTTTCATCGAATTATATAATTGTTAGATTGTTACGAATTATTTTTACAAGCATGAAAATGTCTGCGTACTTGAATGTTGTTTCCAGCGTCGACGAGCAAACCGAGAGCCTCGTCGATGAGTTTCTTCCCATCAGATAGTGATTCGTTCGTTCCCTCGTGCAACGTCTCGATACGAGCGCACTGATTCCTAGTCTCGACATGTGTCTTGTTGATACGGTTGTACAAACCGTCGTAGCTGAATAGCGTTTCCATAGTCTTTTCTATGATTGTTTTCATGTCATCTAGTTTTATCTCGTAGTCTTTAGCGTCGTCCTGAGCGGCCGACAAGGGCTCGGTCGTGTCGTAAAGAGAATTCAACCACGCCACGTACTTGGTGACGTCGCTAATTAATACAGAGAGAACATTGCTTATCAATTAAAAAAAAACATTTTTTCTTTCTTTCTATCAGTATAAAATTTACGCTCCATATTTTTAAAAATTTTTTATTTAAACGAGATAATACACTCACTCGAGGAAAGCTTCTACCTCCATGGTTCTCTGGGCTATATTGACAGATTTCAGATGATTCAAGATCATCTTTCCCGTTTTCAAGGCCTTCTTGATTTCTATTCTTCTATTGTCGTTGCTGTATTGATTGAGTTCCGAAGTCGTGTCTGAAAAAATTGGAAGAAATTATGTTAAACGAGTAATTTATATCGTAACGCAATTTTTCAATGGTAATTAAAGCGAATTGTAATACCTTCTATGTCTTTTTTTATATTATTAAGCATGATCTTTCCGGTGAAAATATTATTTTTCAAATCACCACTTTTGAGCTTCAAGGTATCGGCATATTTCGCACACTTGGTCGTCTGCAAATTGAAATGCAAAAAGATATGTAAGGGTAAATCGCATAACTTGTTTTTCTTGAATCATATCATTACAATGTTACATACGTTTCTTAATATAACTTCAACGTCTTCCGCAAGTTTCTTGTACTCGTGCCAGGGTACAGTCTTCATTCTTTCCTGCAGACGAGTTCGTAGCTCCAGTTCTTTGAGATGCTCGCTGACGACGGAATCGACATACGTCAATTCCTCCCACGGGGGTGGAATGTATCCGTCTGCTATATGACTCGTTCCCGCGGCCAACTCGTTGGACAGAGTTGCGATGGTATCCAGCAAAATTCCCGTGCAATTGTCATCGCACGCTAAACAAAAAAAATGTAATAAAACGATAAGCATACATTTTCCAGATTTATGAAGGCTGGTTTAATGTGATGAAGTATATTTCATGTATATATTAGCGAATAAACTTACAGGTGCAAACGTCATTTATGTAAACGTGACGATACGCTGTGCACTGGGAGCAATCCCTGCCCGTAGACCCAGGTCTGCACTTGCACTGTCCCGTCTCGCCGTCGCAGGCGTCGCTCAAACTTCCTGCTAAGTGACAATCGCACGGAACGCACTTGCCGTCCGGAAGACCGGGAAAGCCGTAGTAGCCGTAGGCGCAGCGTTCGCATTTTCTACCGATGTATCCTGAAACAACGAACAATATGAAGAAAATAGAAAAACAATCGACTCGCAGAAAACTAACATTTAAAATCTTAAAAGAATCCGTCAAACATTTTCGATAGATTCGTTCTTTTGAGATTTAAGATAATATTCAGATAAATTAAGTTATTAATTTTTTATTGTTTATGTACCTGGCTTGCAGTGACAAATGGGTTCATTGTTCGCACGAATGACGCAAGTACTCGAGAATCTCTTGTCGACCTGCGGACACGGACACGGCTTGCAGCCTCCGAATTCCGGAATTCCGTAGAAACTGTCAGCGCAAACATTGCAATATGCGCCAATCGAGTTTTCCTGGCAGTTCTGCAACGCAACAGAGTCTTCAATGTTATATGAAAAATTACTGACTTATCTATGTATGTAAAATCAATAATATTTACTTATGCATTTTTACAAAAACTGCAAAAATAATCATTTATAACATTAAATAAAATATCTCTTTTAAACTTTATTATAAGAGCATCAAAAGATATTTATCATTACAAAAAAATGTAATATGAGCTTACAAAAATATGATTTATAATTATAATATAATTATATAATTATGAATTATAATAATATAATTTATAATACAATTTAATTATATTAATTATGTGAATAACGTGTATGCAAAATTTCTCCAAAAAGAATATAAATCTGCAAACGATGTTTGTAGATTCAAAATAAGAAATTTATCTTGTACCAACTCCAGCTCATCTTCTTGTACACTTGTCTTTTGGCGCACTTCCTGTGTCGCGCTATCATCTCCCTGAATAGCGTACACTTATAGGAAAATGTTAACGTAATGCTTACCAAGCAATATCCCGTCTCCCTGTCGCACACGTCGGATCTCCCGTTGCACTGGCAGCGCCTGGCTTGTCCGACAAGATCAATCACGATGGTGGACGTGGCAGTGGTGTTCTTGTACCATCTGTAGAAGCCGATGCTGGGATCCTGGCAGGACGTGCCGTTGTACTCCGACGGGCACTGGCAGATCTCGACTCCGATCGCCAACGGTGGCGAGTGCGTAGGCGTCAGGACGGCGGCGTCGAGAGATGCCTCCAGGAGTCTGAAGGACACACGAGTAAAGTAAGCGAAATGTTGTTACAAAAAATCTTCTCTTGATTGCATACTAAAATATTTATTTGCAAAATTATTAAATGACGAAATAAACATATTGCAATTATTTATTTTATTCTCTATGATGTATTTAATTACACGTACGTGGTCTTTGCAAATTCGGCGTTGTCCGAAGCTTTTACAAGGATGTACTGAAGATTCTGTAACGCAACCATTAGCACCTCCCTGGAGACTTTGTAATCCGGTCTGTTTTGTAATTGCCACAGCGACTCGTGGAATCTGAAATAATATTAGATATAAATATAAATTACGTTTTGCAATGGAAGAGATTAGGAATTTAGAATTTGACAGAAGATAGAAGTTAGTTAGGAATTTTTTCTTTTTTTTTTTTTTATAATATGATAATATGCGATATATTCATCTAATTAAATTAATTTTGAATAGTGTATTCCTTTTTCTCTTCAAAATTAATTGTACTATATATTATTCCAAAACTGCTAAATACCTGACTTCATAATGATTTTCGTTCACTGGTAGATGTAGATAATATTCTAAGACAATCTTGTTATTGCCTTGCAACTGCACAATAGGATATCGAAGGTTCGATCTCAAAGGTATCCCACCCTCCGTTAAGGTTTTAAAGCGTAGGAATCCTCCGTAAGAGACGACCTTAAAGCACATGAATACGTCATCTAATATAATATAATATATATATATATATATATATATATATATATATATAATTTGATTTAAAACGTAGCGAATAAATTTGGAGCGCATTTCACGATTGCTTTTACGAAGATACAACACTTAGAAGTGAAAAAAATTACCTTATCGCCTAGGAAGGAATCCGGTAGTTTCCAATATAAAGGATAATTGTAGTAAAGATTCGGGGACAACGTAACATCACCATCGGATCCAGGGATTACGGAGAGGCCATTCGTCACGTTCAAGCCACCGTTCACCGTTGGCAGTACGGTCGTGAAGCCGAAGCTCATTATCTATTTGATCACACACGATAATCAGATAAATGTGTGCACACCGAATCTTAATCATCTAAAAATATTTATCAATTTTTGTAATCAAAATTTTTAACAATTAAAATAAATCCTACTGTTACATCGCTGGCCGATTCGTTGATGTGAAGGATGCGAGGTCGTGTCAATCTTCGTTGACCCCAACTGAGTCCAGCCTGTTGACATAGTGTGCTTCTTCCGAAGCAGAAGCACTCGGTGCATCCTCTGACGTTATCCACCGCGAGACCGAATGTGCCTTCTTTGCATTGATTGCACTGTCGCCCAACGACCAGTTCCTTGAGAATTATATCTCGGTTAATGCGTTTTTCAAATGTATTATTTGAGAAAAGCAAGTATGTATATTTAAGTACGCAAGATTCGATATTAATTTCAAAATAAAAATCGTACAGCAATCAACATCTTGCCGAAGGAAAAATAAAGATTCTCATTTTGCATCTTTTCACTGCTTATATACTCATGTAAAAAGTTGATATATCACATTTCATGAAAGATATAAATTATTTCAGCTATTTTTATCAATTAACCAAAGCGGCTGGATCGCGAGGATTCGCAGTTTAACAGAAATTCTCTGTCACTTTTATTTTATTTTATTTACTTGCCTTTAATTTCACGAGTTTTTTTTATATCCTACTTCTTTTATATTCTTTGTTTTATATACTGATAAATTTTGCTTTTTTGCACAGTCTTACCTTGCAGGGACACTGTCCCTTGTCGTCGCACTCGCAGACACCGTCCTGACACTGCGTCGTGCCGGCGATGTTACATCCGCAAGGACGACACCTCGGATAACCGTAGTAACCTCTGGCGCATCTCTCGCACCTGAGCCCATCGTAGCCGATCCTGCAAGGACACTGACCCTGGTGATCGCATTGGGATCGCGTGGCGCCTAATGTGCACGCGCAGGGTCTGCAGCCGACTTGCGGCACCAGATCCCAAGCACCGGGTCTGCATCGGTCGCAGTGCTCACCGTAGATCAACCGAGGACATACGCAACGACCGGTGTCAGGGTCACACACGTGACCGGGTCGTACACACGAGTCACACACTATAAATAAAGCAATCAAAGTTCGCTCTTTTCGTACGTCGAGATTTTATAGGAGATAGGATACAGAGTGTCTTGCAATCGGCGGAAAGTGTGAGTTATTGTTTGTCAAATTTGTAGTTTATCTAATACGCGCGCGATTATTATTAAATATAATATATAAGTCAAGTTATTCACCAAATTTAAGAAAAAAAATTTATTAAAATTCATTTTAAAAAATTCAATTAAAAAATATTAAAATTCCTTTAAAAAAATATAGATATTATTAAATTATAATCTAAAAATTATTAAAATTTATTTAAAAAAATGTTATTAACATTTATCTATATAATTTAGAAGAAAAATTGCAAGATATATGTACATATAATCAGAAATTTTGAATAAAAATACACCACGTTAATTAAACTACTAATGTTACTATGAGAAAATTATCTGAGACTTACATTGACAACCATTGGATGAAAATCCGTAATACCCGGAGAGACAACTGTCACATCGCAAGCCGGTTACACCCGGTTTACAATAGCATTGTCCTGTATCGCTATGACAGGAGGTGTTGTAAGATCCCATAGAATCGCATCCGCAAGCCGTGCAACCCGCTCCCGTTGCCAGCCCCCAATAACCAATCTAATAAATAAATTTATAATTCGATGATTAAAAAAAATAATCCTCCCGGAGTTCAAGGATGGCGCGATATAAATAGTCAATTTATTATTATTTTAAAGACTACGTTTTCTTTCTTTATAAAATGTAATAATTTTGGAAAGAGAATTATCTTTCGTTAGAAGTTAGAACTAAATTATAAAATTTAATGGCAATGTTATATATTATCGCACAATTGAAGGATCTATCGATCGCGCGTTTGACCTGCATGTTTATCGATTCCGATAAAGAACAATACAATCTGCATATCATGTCCGATTAATATCTGGCCATACAACATTATAGATCAAATGAATTTTTCTCCGATATTCGATACAGTTGCATTAGGAAAGCAATGCATTTATTTTCTCGTTACTAGATGCCTATCTAAATAATGCAACTACGTTACAGATCATCAAGTTTATTTTAATCGACGTTCGATATTGTATCACTAACTTGATTCTTTCTTTCTCTCTCTTTCTTTGACCTGGATCTTATAATAATACATACACAGTTTATTTATAAACATGCAATGTGAAGTTGAAAATTACCTTGCATTCGTTGCACTGCCTGCCGATAATTTGCGATTTGCACTGACATTGCCCGGTCACGATGTCACAGGCTGAGCTCGTGGAGCCCAAGTTATTGCAGCCACATCCTGCAATCATACGAAAAAAATATTGTCTGTTAAAAATAATAATCGATTCTCTGTCTTTTCGTTTTTTCTTAAAGAGTAATTCATTTATTTTATAAAAATACAGTTACATATTCTTAATTAATAAAAAATATATTATTTTTTATTAATTAATTTGTTATTATTATAATATATTAATTAATTATTATAATTATTAATTAATAAAAAAAATCTGATCTTATAATGAGTCAAAGCATCACGAATTTTCTCATCCGTGAAAAATTATTCCTCTGTGCAAACTGATATAATGTCACCTTATATAGCCCACTTTTCGCAGGGGCTTATCGAACGAAGATGATCAAGAGAGCGACAGAGCGACTTCGCCGCGACGCACTGAAGTCGCCGAAGGATGCAGCGAGACGAACATTGAGCGAGATTCACGATCGACGAGATCAATTTCACGTGTGCGATCGCGATTACGATGTCGGTACGCGCGACGCGATCGGATTTATACGACAATTAACCGCCAAAGATGCTAATTAATACACTCGTCCTTTCGCGGACCGGCAAGAAGCGAGCGACCATTGATCACGAACAATCGGAGAAGAGCACTGGAGACTGGAGACTGGAGGTGGAGCTAGACTGGCACTACCAGGTTCGGGACGCGCAACGATACGTCGCGCCGAGTCGTAGTGGTGGGGCATTGTAGCGGTCGCGACGTGGGAGCTCGGCCAATCACGTCGCGACTACATACCCTTACCAGGGTCGTAGTGGTGGGGGTATGTAGTCGCGACGTGATTGGCCGAGCTCCCACGTCGCAACCTCTATATACCCCCACCATTACGACGTGGCGCGCGTGTCGCTGCGCGTTCCGAACCTGGCAGTGCCAGTCTAGCTCCACCTCCAGTGCTCTTCTTCGATTCTTCGTGATCAATGGTCGCGCGCTTTTTGCCGGTCCGCGAAAGGACGAGTGTATTAATTAGCGTCTTTGGCGGTTAATTATCGTATAAATCCGATCGCGTCGCACGTACCGACATCGTAATCGCGATCGCACACGTGAAATTGATCTCGTCGATTGTGAATCTCGCTGCATCCTTCGGCGACTTGAGTGCGTCGCGGCGAAGTCGCTCTCTTGATCATCTTCGTTTGATAAGCCCCTGCGAAAAGTGGGTGTTGGAAAAAGCGGCGACGCGAAAATGGAGCTTCGGTTTTATTCGCGCGCGAATAAGCTCTCGCGAGTCTCGCGTTTTACCGAAACGCGTCGAAGATTGTGATAGCTAAAACCCGGACGTGGCGCGCGTCGCGAACGAAAAAAAGTAACGCGAGTGCAAGTGTTTCGAAACTTCTATACGAGGAGGCCCGTGGAGGCATCGGGCAACAAAGGAGCAACCGTGAGGTGAGTAAATTTAAATTGTTTAATAGTTACATAGTTCCTGATTATTTTTTGAAAGAGTTTTGCTTGAATTTTTATAGAGATAAAAAAACATACTTTCAATATCGAAGATATTTCTAAAATATCGAAGATTTTTAGATATTTTAGAAATATCTTCGATATTGAAGGTACGTTTTTTTATCTAAAAATTGCAGAACTCTTTAAAAAATTAATCAGGAACTATACATATAACTATAATCAGGAACTATATATTTAAAGAACCTTAAAACTCTGCTCAAAAAACTATTGGAACTCGATGTGTAAAAAAATGTGAAGTTGGCACCCCTATTTTTTGAAACAGATTTTCGTTATCGTAATGACCGGAACTATTTCTAAAAATTATCAAGAAAATAATATCATTTCCATTTAACTTTTCTAATGTTAATAATTTCTTATTAATTTTCTTTATAACAATTGATTGCAATATTCCAAGTTATTGTAGCCACATCCTACAATAAGTACGTACAAAAAAAAATATCTATTAAAAATAATAATCCATCTTCTGTCTTTTTTTTCTTCTATTTTTAGAGAGTAATCCGTTCATTTTATAAATACGGCTACATATTATTATTAATAACTAAAAAATCTAGCCATAATAAATCAAAGCATCGCACGGGGATATCTTCATCCATAGGAACTGATTAACATCATCTACAAAATATTATTTCCATTCAACTGTCCCAATGCTAATAATTTCTGCGTAACAAATAATTTACATTGTTCCATTCTAACGTCGCGAATTTTTCAACGTGAATGGGAAGATGCTAAAGAAGATGCAATTTTCGAAGCGACGAGAGCCATAATTAAACGATCATCGGGGCAGCGAACGGCGTCGACAAGTGCCGTCGACACAGCGGTCTTCATTAATAATTCATACGGGCATCATTCTCGCCCTCGCGCTAATTACACATCACTAACAAACGTATCTAATCGATTTTGCGCGGCGCGAAATTTTTTCTCGCGCGATAAATGTTTTCGCGGCCACGTGCGCGCGTTTGACGTTTGACGTTTCGCTCGCGCGTTGACGTTTCGTCTCAGCTCGGTCACGTGCGAGCAGCCGCGACATTTATGCGGCATCGAGCATCGGGATTTCGCAATTAGCGATGCCGTCTCGAGTGCCGGGGCATTGTATTCAAATGCCGCAGACGACGACGACGACGTCGGCTGTCGTTCAATCCCGCGTAATGCCGCGGAAATTATAAATTATGCATGGTCGCACGTCGAGAGAAAAAAGAGGGAATATCACGATCGTCGTCGCGTCTTTTGACTTTGCAATTTACCGATTAATGACGGCCCTTACAAAGGGGATTACGCGCGAGAATTGATTCGGTGATGCAATCGCGTGTTTACACGCCGCTATGCGATTTGATTGAATGATAACTCGGAGACATTCATGCGTGAAGAATATAAAATCGGAGATAATCGATCGAACGTGTCTCATTCATGTATACATGAAGTATAAAAATTATTGAAATTATTTGTGTATTTTTTAAAAATATTTCTCTTCTCGAGTGCACTCTCGTCTTTCTTGAAAAAAAATTGCATTTAAAAATTAGAAACGCTATATTAATCTTCATAGGTTTAACTAAGAATTATGTCAATCTTATATTGTGTAAGCCAATTGCACAACGTATGACATAAACATCCGAGACAAATGAATAATTTTGTCTCATACGATGTTTCTCTGTCAATTCCGATCAATCATTATTTCCCAGAGATTATTCGCATAATAACTCTTATGTCATCGAATAATAATTGAATTATATGGAAAATGTATAGAGCCACGATGTAGCTTCGCAAATTAATATTGCGTTATTACATAGATCCGATTAAATCGATAGATTCATTTGTAGGCGTTAAATATTAAACAAAAGAAGAATTTTTGCTTGGGAAAAAAAAAAAAAAAAAAACATTAAAATTTCACACAAATTCTTATATTCTTATAACTTTTTACGCTCAGTTTATAAGTTTTTTTCATTTGACAGACGTAATGATTTATGACAGAAATGCAAAATCTATGAGAAAATGTATCAATCAAGATAGTAATGTATGTGTTGTAACAATATTAATAATGTACGATGCTTCACTGACTCGCATTTCCTAATGAGTTAAATAAATAATTAGCATTTTAATGATTCTAAGAATCAATTAACGACTCGATCGAAGAAACGATATAATCAGAAAACATTCGTGGCGATTCTTTCGCAGCATACTATATTATACACATCATAAATTGCGAATTATATATAGCCATTTTATAAATTAATCTTTACGACAAAAGAGACACCAAGATTCTGTTGACGATGTCGAGATGCAAACAGGAATGTTCATAATACGATAATATGATAACATCGATGTCATCAGTAAAAGCTTAAAAAAATCGAACGATATATGTATGTATATCCGATTAAAATTTTATATATATATTATATACATAGCTGACTCTTTTAATCTTTCTATAATTATTCTCGTGTGATATACACAGGATGAAAGAGTCGAAGCATTCCGTATTTCTTCGCGTAATGTACGATATAAAAATTTAAATTCGCTAGATATATTATATAAGGTGTCCCAAACTTACCATTAATGGCAGATTCTTAAGATTTTTGGAAATTGGAATCATTTGGAAATGATTTTTCCTGAATAAAAATGTCGAGACACTAATAATTTTCGAGTTATAAACAATTAAAAATAAAGAATTTTTTTTCGCAAACTAAGCTTAGTCGAAATATAATATTAAACTACATTTCAGTTAATTTTAAGTCGAATTTAATTTAAGGCTTATAAAGATACATAATAACAAAAATTGAAAGCTTGCAAAAAATGATGACTTCTCTCTCTCGACTTTTTTGTTGAGGAAAAATCTTAGGAATCTCTCATTAACGCGTCTAGTAAATCTGGAACACCCTGTATATATATTATATGATATTGATTATCCGATATATACCTCGGTTATCTGATTTTCAGCATTCCTGGATGCGAAAACGTAGCGCGACTAATATGCCGTCTAATTATAAATAATGCATCTCGGTCTCATCTCTCGCTTTTAACGTGTTAGTTTAACGAGCGGCGACGTTATTATATCCGCCGCAAAATTATCTCCGCCAACATATATACCGCGATTCTCATTTCGAGAATGGCAGATTCGCGAGACGCGGAATTTGAATTTAATTATCGTGCGGCGCAGATTTATGTCATCTAATAATGTGTTAAGTGTTTTCCGTGAAACGTGCAATCGGGAGCTGTCACATAAACGTGGCACGTATTAATTTTCCGCGCAGAATTATTATTATATACGCACGTGTCATCGCGGGAACTTTCATAAGACCGCGAGTTTAGAAAAATATCGATATAATATGACACTTTAATCAGACGTGATCGCGCATTTCGCCGCACAAGTCGTTCAATGTTTTTGAATTAAATAAAAAATTTCACGCGTGATATTTTTTTGCAGATACCTCTTGTATTATGATAATTATACATTCTGTCATATTTAATAATGTATGGCATATACATTTTTTTGCTAATATATTAATTTTATATCTTGTTCTCTTGCTCACATTATAAACTTGGTTTGATGGATTATCGATGTCAAGTCCTTAAATTATAATTGTTTTTTTTTTCACACCGATTACTAGTGTTGAATATATATTGAAATTTTTTTATAATTAAAATTTTTACAAAAAACCTTATTAGTAAAATTGTAAAATATTATGTAAGATACATGGAAGGGTTACAGAAAATCTTACGATCCCTTACGTAAGGAAAGGAGAGGGAGGTAAAAAATCGTAAAAAAAAAACCTTACGTAATTTAAGGATGGTCCCAAAATTAAATCAATATCATGCTCTTTAATTTAATACCTTAAATAATATTCAAATCGCCGTTCAAACCAAGTGTACCCTTGTAAGAGGGCATTCTCAAAGATGTGATCTCCGGAAGTGAGGTTTCCGCTTATAATGGAAACAGATTCGCTCTGGACAAGGGGAGAAAGCAGGGAGAGGAGGAAGGGGACGGATTAAAGGCTCGTTAGGGCAAATATAGTAGCGGCGCGACGTATGATTAATTCAGGCAGCGCGAGGCGGCGGCTATCGCGCGCATATAAATAATGATCTCGTGTCTCTAATCCCGCCAGGCATTCAGAGAATCGCGTATTCGCGAGTGAATAAGTGTCCGCGTCTCGTCGCACAAAAGCGGCGGGCGATCGCTAATCGTGACAAATACGCGTCGTTCTTTAAACGCCGACCGTGTCGAGTCACACAAGAAGAGAGGGTTTATTAATTGTAACGAGCCGACTCGAGTCTTAATGTCGGCTCGATATCCCGTGTCCGCGATTTATCCGATTATTAAGGTACACGTCCACACAATTAGAAAATTATATATAGTACACGCGCCTGTCTCGCGATATATATAACGTTGTTAATTAAGCGTATTAACGATGTGACATCGGTATAATCAAACTTGATGCGGATTTATGATTCGTTATCGATATAACGATAGAATAAATTTTTTTTTATTAAGAGGCCATTCCTAAATTACGTGAGGCTTTTTTTATGATTTTCGATCCCTCCTTCCCCTTTATGTAAGAGACCATAAGATTTTCTGTGATATTTCCCCCCTGTATCTTACTTAATATTTTACATTTTTATTAATGAAATTTTTTAAATAGTTTAATCCTTTTTTAAATTCTTATAAATTCTTATAAATTAAAGATAGAATGCAAAGAACTTTTTATATAAAACACTAATCTTTATAAAACTTTTCTTAATTAATTTTAATACTAAGAAAGCTAAATTTTTTTTATAGAACACAATTTTTATAAAATGTTTACAGCTCTTGAAAGGAAACAATGAAAAAAATAAGACAATTCGCCCGTTATGATTTGTATTTCGCGAAATGTTTGCAGCAAGTGTCGAAAACACGAGTATGATCGCACGGAAATTAATAATGAGCGACGCATCGGGCCTGTAATCTCGTCATTTATAAACAAATCGTTCGGAGTTCTCTTTCTCTGAGCTACGATCGCGTCTCGTCAGGCCATTTCGAAGGTAGCCAGTAAGCGATACTTGACTCGAAGTTGCCGATTTATTGGCCGATAAATTGCACGCTATTACCGTCCGTCTCGGGAAAGACGTTCGTTAAAGATCGCCCTGCCGATTCGAGAATGCGAGAGAAACGTGTTTTTCAATTATCGTGGAATCCCACCGCGTCGGAAAAATCTCACAGCATAGAATACGAATGACGAATTGATTGAAATCCCGAGACTGGTGGGCAGGGTAGCTGATCGTAAATTCTAACGATAAACTCCGCAAAATTTCAAGCCAATATCTCATCGAGCAAGAAGAGATTATGGAAGAGTCGAGTCCGCTTCAATTTAATTGAGCGATAAAAATTTAGTTTTTATTTAATTAAAATAAGGATTTATGTATATCAATATTTTATATTTATCTTTTTATATTATTTATAACATTTTATATAACATAATATTTATATCATATATAATATATTTTATATATTTATATATTATATAATATTTATATAATATTTTATGTTTATATAAAAAATTTCATATTTATATAAAAAGAATTAATATAAATTAAAATAATTTATATTTTTTAATTCAAATTAAAATTAGAGAATTTTGAAACAAATTATCGACTATATGTCACATAGAATAAATTTTAAAAGCGCGCAGGGAAAAACGAAACATGATATCTTTCATCACTCCTTTTATAAAGGAGAATTATTTGATCGCAACTAACATAAGCATCTTTCTTTAATATTGCCGTCGTATCTGAATAATTAAATGCACCTTGTTCTTGATATCCAACGAATATAAACGTTCTCGCGTTTGACGCGAAACAAAACTTTAGCAATCCTTATTTTATATGCTCTTTGCAAGACGTTTGCAAGGCGCAGCCTGCTATAATTTTGCCGGGAACAAATGCGATAATGTCATAGCGGACAAGTCTTCGCTTGTCAACTTCGCGTGTCGGCGTTGCCCTTATTGGGATACTTGTCATGCAAATCGAGGAAGCTTATGCGATGATCCATAGTAAAGAGCCATTTTAGTATACCTGTTTGTACTTATCTCGCGCGAGTTTTTCTTTTTCGCAAGTCTAAAATGGCAAAATTTTCAAGAACGAGCGTAATCTTTACTCACGTTGTAAACGTGGTAGATAACCGAGAAAATTACACAATAGAATTATCGAGCACATCAGTTTTTTTTTTCTATAATGATAAAAATAATTTTAATTGATCAAAAATACGAATTGGGAATATAGGAATTGATTAAATTTAGAGAATAAAAATATCGAATTATTCTATACAGTTTCTGTTCGTCAAAGTAAAATATTATTCACACTCAAACTATCACATATTAATATAGGTTCACACGTCACAGAGTTAAAATTTACATTTATCTTTAGAAATATATATTTAATATAATTACCAGACAGTCGCATATCAGAGTGTGTGCTACGTATATAAGTGAAACGCGATTTTATAGCCGCGAACGATAAGAATCGCAATGATATTGCGCGTCTAAAAGCATACGCGCATCAAGAATCATGTTTTATACTTGTATATTGTGGACAGGCGCAATTATGGTACGGCCAGAAATGCCGGGCAACAGTACGCGTCCGTTTTAAACGCGTTACTTCTTATGCAAATCGGGGCAATCTTTACGGTGATCGACGGTAAATCTACTTTAGAATTTAAGTAGCTGTTTGTACATACTCCAGCGCGTTGCTCACAGGCGATTTTACTGCGCTCGCTGAAAGTGTCCTGACGTCGACGACGTTGTAAAAGGGATTTTTACTGCGGAAGAAGAAGGCTTAGCCGCCTTTTTTTCCAACCGATACACGCGAGAAAACGCCGAGCAAACGAAGAAAAAACAAGAGACCAATTGACCAATTTTCTCTTCGGATCGTGCAGAAGGATCTTCGCGCGACAAAGTATAAAATAGGTATTTCGCGATTTGACATTTTCGTATACAAAATATTTCGCACAGCGTCTCATCAGCATTCTTTGAAATAAATCGTTGCGCGATTTTAATGTCGTGTTTAATAAGGATACGGCGCGATAAAAATATTCCTTTAGCAGCTTCGTTGTGTGAATCAACCTTTCTGTCGGTGAACGGATACCCAGAGCAATTTTAAATGTTAAAAATGTATTTTATATTCGAAAACCTCCTAAAATATAACGGGAAAGAATATTCAGCAGCTGCTATAAAAAAATTGTAATGTGTCGAAAACACGCGTTTGGTACCTGGGTACCCATACATTGATGGAAAGGTGAAAAATTATGCATTTGTTGAAAAACGATGTTTATCGTTGCAGCATATCGCGAATTGCGCGCTTAAAAAATTTATGAAATAATCTATAAATCTGTTTTAAAAAATTCGTTTGTGGAGTAAATGAAAAATGACAAGAATATTAAAAAACAAAAATTTTTGAAAAAATTTAATAATTTATGATTTAGTATTATACGATAATTTTATTTTGTTGAAACGATTTTACTCGTGACTGCGACATTTTTTGCCGAGATCGATTCATTAAATTCCTTCCATCGGACGTGCGTCTTCATCGCAGGCGCAGTGATATTAATTATTAAACCACCATCCATCGTGTTGTAAGTCTAGTTACAGACATTATATCTCAGCTGCGACAATAATGAGCAAGTGTGCAAAAAAAATTCTGTTGCAAAAGAAATTTTCCTTGGATAAATATTAATCCATCGTAAAGCGACGCTTAAACACTTTTTCTCTAAAGTTAGTCAGCCGACTTTATCTCTCACTGGTAAACTTATACGGAATTCTATTTCATGCAATGCTATGCAAATTTTATTCATGGATTTATGTATAGCAATCTTTTATATATTGTTCGAGCTGTGATAAATCAAGAAAAATCTCAATACGTTATAAAATGCTTCCTCCATTTTATTTATAATTAATTCATTCAAAATTCTTAAGATACTATTTTATCGGAGTATTTCTGCTTCCATAATAATTCAGAAAAATCTCTTGCAAATTTTATTTTCATTCTGAGAAGAAAATAATATGCATTTTTTCCCCCATGAATACATTTGGCAGGCATTTATAATTTCTCGGACAATCGTGTAACACAATCGAATTGATTATGTTGCAAAATGTGGCCGGCGCGGTGCGTAAAGCAAATGAAACGTCATCGCGCGAAGGAGGCGAACCCAGCCTTTATTAAGCGCATCGCACTTTATGAACGCATCCATTGTCGAGGGCGCGTATTAAAAGGGGAAAAAAAAGATAAAAAAAACACAGGAACGTCATATTTGTCGCGAATATTTCTGTCAGAGAGTCATCGAACGTCTCGTTTCAGGCACTTGCTATCCTCGTGAGAGTCCGCTCGCGCCAAGAGACATTCAATCGCGCGAGGACCTCTTTTCTGGCTGTCGTTACGTTGACTCTCTCGTGTCGACTCGTAAAGATATCCCACTGTGCAAAATTACCGTCCCGATTTGGCAGAAAAATTATGTACCTCTGTAAACGCGCACCGTAGGGAGACATATTTAAGATAGACGTATATAAAACCGGCTGCCGTGTATATGGCGATCTTGGAAGATGCGAAGAGATCTCGAGATTCTCCGCCGGAAGAGTCATACGGACAAAGTAATATACAGAGTAAATAAATTTACTAAATCATAAATTATTAAATTTTAATTTATTTTAAAAATTAAAAATTTTTTAAATATTCTCCTTACCATTTTTAATTAATCGAATTAAAACTTTAAACTAAAACTTGTTTAATCATTTTAATATAATTTTATTGATTAATAAATCTTTCAATCATTCAATAACATTTAATTTATTTATTTATTAAAATTTTAATAAATTTAATTATTAATCTTTTAAGATTACGGATAGAAATCATACGTTACACGGAATCGGAAACTGATAGGAATCATCAGGATCTAAGGTTTATGTGATTGATGCAAGATCGACAATTACGTAATCAAAATAAATAAAAGAACAAAATCAAACTTATGCACTTATGAAAGCAACGTATGATTGAAAGACTCGGTCTTGAAATCATTCGTAATAAATGTGTTAATCGCACGCTATTTAGAGGACATGTCGAGAGACATGATGAAGACACAGCAGGATAATCAGTCTGATAGCATAGCAACGTGGCTGAATGATTTATGAGGCGTTGCACGCCAATGATTGGCACAGTTTTTCGTGTCACATTGACACGATTGTGTATATTTATGCGCTTTACAATTTGATCGATTATTAACGCATGAGCGCGATACATCGCGAAAAAATTATGTATCGTATAATTAATGATGTATCTCGATTACATCAGTTGATCATCGGAATTATTTCATTCAACATCCCGCTTCATTCATCGATTAGATACTCTACGATGTATACCGAGTATTCCAGTTTCATCGTATTTGATCTTCAAAATATAATATAATTATATATGCAGAGTGTCTCCCATTTTAATTAATATAGTCGAATAATGAAACTATGGCTAAATGAATATAAAATATTTCATATAAAAATTAAAAGATTTCAAGGGAAAAAAAGTTAAAAAATCTTGAATTTTAATTAACATTTTTAAGGTCATTTAAAGATCAATCTAATTTTATATATATTATATATATTTTATATATATATTATTATAATATATTATATATAAAATAATACATATATACACATATATATAAAATAAAAATAGTTTGTGATACTATTACGCAGATTTCGATATGTAAATGACGCGCCAGGATATATTCGCGAGATTATATTCATCTTGAGATATCACAAGCGTGATTCTTTGTGCCGCACCAATGTTTATTCCTCGGCGCGACGTTGGAGAAGATACCTTCTCGACCCAAATCCATCCACTTGAACTCCTTTTGGCGCCGCCGATAAAATCCCTCGTGCCGCTCTAGAGTGCCATTTATTTACCCAAGCGAGATCCCTCTGTCTCTCGTGATTTACCTTTCAAGATTCTTCCCGTGAACCTCTTTAATCAAATTATTTACACTTCTGCCGCATCCCTTAACAAACGTTCCAAGAACATTTTTTTCAAATTTTGTATAAATGGTCAAACATTTTTTTCTCCGAGATACACAGAATATCTTGTTCGACGTTCTTTGTACCTAAGCAAGGGACCTAATCAAAGATACATGTGTTTTTAGAGCAAATGAAAATAATTATCGATTTATATACAGCTTTCGATCGCGATTCTATCCTCGTGTTTGCTTTCTCGAGTCGTCGACTCGCGCGGTCGACCTTAAAAAAAAGAATAAATAGAAAAATGTATCGCATTCCTGGAATGGACTCGCAATTTTCTAGTTACGTAAAGGAAACGTCGACATGGATCTCGCGTGCATTACGTGCTGAAACCTGAAAGAGCCTCGGAAAGCGTGTATCGAGCCTCTCATCGAGAAGATATCGATCCGATGAAACGAGCCCGCGGTTAACTGACAGATAATTTCATGGCAATTTCAACGCTTATGCACCCCTATCTTTATTCTCCGCCTTCCCTAGCCCAGTCAGCCACCCACTAATCGATCTCCTCGCGGCAGGACTCTTCTCTCCTCGTTTGCGCTACCGGTATATATGCTCGCGATCGCTAAAAAGCATTAATTATTGATCATCGACAAGCGCAATCTGTCGCAAATCGACTCATTGATCGGAAGATATTAAGATAAGAATCAATGAGATGCGTGCCGCACGCAGGTCTTCATTTATATAGGGTAAGCAAATACGATTCCTTCGCAAAAACATGTTCACAGAATGCACGACCAATGAAATGATATGCATTTACATAAAGAATATAGGGATTAAAACCGGTGATGAACAAAGTGTGCAATTTGTTTTAATAATAATAATAAATGTATGGAATGTATATAAAATATTTGATTAATTTGGAAGAATCTCTTCTCGAGAAAAATTTAAATAATTTCCAATCATGAATCATAAAAATTAAAATTAAGTGAAAGCATTACAATTTTTCTTCACTTTTTATTGTTATATAAAATGCACATTTTTTCGAATTGTATTTAATTAACTAACTGGTCATTCAAGAGCTCTGTTCTCGAGTCGCCGCAAACGTTGAGCGACTTTTTATCGCGTCGATGAATTAATTTATGATACCCGCCTTCTATCGTCTGGCGGGAGTTCCATCGCATCGACTTCACTTCGATTTATACTGGCAGATGTTGGCGCGTGTTCGATGATCAAACAGAGAATACGTCTATTTTGGTTCAGCTCGGCGCGGGCAAAAGTGCCGAAAATTTGTTTTTAATGGCGGTCTTTCGACGCGTACACACATGCGAGAGAGATCCTAAACGTTCGTGACGCAAACACGCGTCCCGAATGAAAGAGAAAAAAAAATCAGCCTGGTCGACGGACCATCAGATCATCGGTGATCTCTCGATGGTCCAGACTCGCGCTCGCCCGAGAGTCTCTCTTGAAAAAATATACCACGAATAGCTTTCAAGTAGTCGGTTTACATAATGCGATTGCGTAAATGTTTGTGTTTAATGTTACGCGATGGAGACCGGGAACGCCCGGTATCATTTGACCGGTATAGCGACGATAAATCGGGAGTTAATAGCTAATAAAATAGATAAATGCATGATTTTGTAGACTGTATGATTATAAAAGTAAAAAACATTATAACCCACGCGAAAATAAAAATCATATAGATGTGTAGAAAAAAATATGTCATTTCTAGACATCGCTATTTTCCGATGTCCTTGTCGATTAAAGGTGACAGACATTGAAATTTCAAACGAGACATGGCAAATGCATCGGAGCCATTGTCAGAAATCGCGGTCCGCTATTATTTTCGACACGACACGATTAGGAAGCCGTGTCTCGGATCGTCTACCACTCTTCTCTCGCGAAGAGATGTCTTATCGATCCGATCGCCGCGTGGGTGGATCACCGAGGTGATTTACGAGCCATCGTAGCGACAGCATTAAGGTGATATATGGATCCCTCGGTGATTCCGAGCCGAAGCCGAAGCAACGGCATACGCTGTATAAGTTATTGCGCGTGATCTACGCGTGCAACACGCGAGATATCGCGTGGTAAATTCGATCCATCGATCCTGCCGGCACGTACGAGGCAAATTCTCTCTCGGTATGATGATAAACTGTCGGATAGCGTAAAAATGCGCGAAACTATTTGTGCGCAGAGATATACATATATGTATATATACGCATCTCTCTCTTTCTCGCATTTTCAATTGAAAACTTGACACGAAGAATGCGGTAAATAACGCGCGCGCGAATGTATTCTCAGACAATTATTTCACATCAAAGTCGATTCTCTATACATAATATCCAAAAGTTACTTTATAATAATATCATTATTCCTTATGCGTTAGTTATTGTTACCGTTACTTAAAAAGGTGCAATTTTTGTTACTTTTCTTTGTTCTATTGCAAGTTAATATTAATAAATAAATAATAATTCTATTTACTGCAAAATACATTTTACACACTTAATTCCACCAAACGCGAAATGTAAATAACACATATTGCAAGAGAAACGTGGCCATTTTTACGAGTATATTATATAATTAAATAAGCAAAATGTTAATTGTCGCGCGTGAAAAAAGGTGACAAAAAATGTGGCAATATTTTTTCAGGTGATCTCTCTGATCGCGCGCGAATCTTAATGGAGCAAGCTGAGGTGACAGATTCCCCCTCGCACGCCCATGTGTGCGCCCACGCACGTGGTATCGCTTGGAAAAGTTTTGTTACTTTCAATTGAGCAATCCACACCGTGGGCTCCGAAAAAAATAATTTCCCCACTCTATCTTCTATCGTGCGGTTTCGGTCTAGAACCGTCTCTATTAAATTGCAGTAGGTCGGATATTGGATAGTATAAAATCCTCGAGTAAAAAGGCACAACTTTTTCTAATATTACAATCATGCAATTGCAATTTTAGTAGGGTGTTTTCATGTTGAAAAATATTTTTCGTTATTCATTATTAATCATTCAATTTCATTAATTTTCGTTACTCGATATTATAATACTATAATTTTTATACATAAAATATTCTATTAAATATATTACAATGATATAAAATATACTTTAAAATAAATATTAATTCTATAAAATATATTATATATTTTTATTAATAACGCACATCTATATGTAGACACACCTAGAGTTTACAAGAAGAATACTATATTATTTCTCAGTTAAGAACCCCGGTATACAGAGACAAGGTATCTCGAGGAACGTACTTCTTATCTTCGACCACGAGGAGAGTTCTCGCGGAGGAAGACTTCCGGTACGCCTACGCGCAGAGAAGCAGAGAATACCGCGAAGAACCGCGCCGTTAAAGCCTGTGGTCGAACCTTGCCGTTTTAACCACCACGTCGTCGCGGCCGTTCTCCATTCGATCGTCAAGGTGCCCCCCGCGGAAATACGACCATCGACGAGAACGTAAATGCCCCCCTCCGTTCTGTCGACGCGACGACGAAGGCGATTTCAAGCGCCTGTTGATTCATTCATTTCAACGATTGAGAGAGAGACACGTGTTTGGTTCAGTAGAATATATAATCTTCCTTTATACGGATTCATTCTCACATACACATTGAAAGTGATAGCAATAGTGCGGATCGATATATTGATCCTTTCAGCGAATGCATTGGTTCATGATTTTTTGATAATTAATTTTGATAATCTTTTATCACATTGATCTTTTTCTCCCGTGCTTAATTATGTAAATAAATAATAATTCTATAAAATATATTAAATATATTATACTTTTTTATTATAATAAATTGAAATAAGGTCTGATATGTAAATACAAAATCAGATGCAAAAAAGATTAATAAGAGCCAGGCGCAACAAATTTATTTTTAAACTATCTCTTTAATTATTTTTAATTTTTCTAATAATTAAAATAATTAAAGAGGAATCTATTTACATAAGACTTTGATATTAAAAAGAGATTGTCAATAAAAAAATCACATGAGATTTTAATAAAAATTTAAATGTTGCAAGGATATGTTAGACATATGTTTTCTAACAATAAGTGCTAAATAAGAGTGAAATGATCAGACATAATTTTGGAAAAAAAAATTCTGAATCAATAAAATTTCATAAGAATTTCTCAATTTTTCAAGGTAAAAAAAAAAAGAAAAAATTCCTAACAATTTTCAAAAAACTATAATTTACAATTTCTCTTCCTCTGTCAGAAATCGAAGATTTGTAAGCAAAATAAACGGGATAATAAATAAATACAAAAAGAAGCAACAGTTTCAACACCTTCTGATTCATTCGCGTTAATATTCAGATAGCAAATAAGAGGGATGTCGATGGATTATTCGCGCGATTTACTGCGTCCGGCAAAACACGCGTTAATTGCAAACATGCGTTTACGACTAAATTAGCAATGTCTCTCTTTCTCTCTCTCTATTTTGTATCTTATTCGCGCGTGCAAAATTAGCAGTCATATCCAAGCGTATTTACGAGCGGGCGTTAACTAATATGACTTTTTTCCTGCTCTTTTTTTTCTTTCATTTTCGCACAGACCCCCGGGAGTCCCTTCTTCGAGCACAAGCGTCGTCGAAACTTTTCCCCGGGGGAAGATCATTAGTCCTTCGATCCGAATGTTTCGTAATTGTAATACGTCGTTATACAAGATCCCTTCGCACGTGGCTGCTCCTAATTTATTAGACCGCTTTGTCCGATCGCACGCTTCGATTGCGTCATCGCGTGTGTCTGTGAAGTGTCGGGAACTACATCGTGACGTGATAATAAATTCCGAGGTCGATTTGGGGAGACCGGCAATGGCGAAAGAGAGCTGAATAATAATCGATACGGGATACTGGAATTTCCAATCTGTTTCTCTCTCATTAGATGCGTGGGCGACGAGAGGAGAATAAATTCGAGGGATAGATAAAAATAGGCGCGTGTGTAATAGAATATTAAATATTAATTCAGCATACGTTACTAACTCAATGAATACACATATACATATCCTACACATCACCACTAACGGATCCAGACGTCGATAATGGGAAAAGGATTTCAAAATTATTTGGTTTGATATTTTTCTTTTGGTATCACACAAAGCTTAGCTTTTACTCCAAGCTCAATATAAAACTTCTGATCTCATTTAGAAAAATTTTTTATTTTCTTTTACTTTTTTCGTATATTTTAAAAAAGTTTTTAATAACAAAAAATTGTTATACAGGGTGTCCCAGAATGATGGGGACTAAATTCGTGTGCAGATTCCTGGGATCATTTGGAGACGATTTTTCCTCAGCAAAAATGTCGAGACACCAATAATTTTCGAGTTATAAGCGATTGAAAATAAAGGGTTTTTCGCAAACGAACCCTTGTGGAAATAAAATAATAATACATTCACATTCTTCAGTTAATTTCAGATAGAGTTTACTTTAATAGAATTTTAATTTAAGGCTTAGTTACAAAGATACATGATGGCAAAAATTGGAAACATGCAAAAAATAATGACCTCCCTCGACATTTTCGCTGAGGAAAAATCATCTCCAAATTATCCCAGGAATCTGCGCACGAATTTAGTCCCCATCATTCTGGGACACCCTGTATACTTAAAAAAAAATTGTGTTTTATTATTTATAATTGTCCTCGAATTTTGTTTAACATAAACATCTTTTAGACGGCATTAAATCATGAAATCAGTATAACTGATTTCTTTTTATTTGGAAGGGAGGGATTTTAACTCCAAAATCTTTCTCTAATATCCAGTGCACGTCACATAAAAATTAAAATAAAGATTTTATAGATCGCCCCGGTTAATAATTACGAGAGACGATTATTCTCGGAACATTTATGCGAATAGCAAAGAAACACTATATATCGCGGAAGGCAATTACGCAATAAACGAAGTACCACGATCTTTTCCAGGAAGAGAGCGCGGCTAATAAGGGCGTGTCATAATCGACAGGATTGCTGGCCTCGCTCGGCTCGTACGTGATTATCCTCATCACCATTATCGATCGGATCGGTTGTCGTTGTTGTTGCATCGTGTGATTAACGTGCCTGCCAAATTATATTAGTCCCCGCGAGAGATGAAATTTTTTAATCGACAGTCGAAGGTATACAAACTCGGAAGAAGATCGAATGTTATGTTGAAGAAGACTTTTGTCAATGAAACCTGACGATTCGCTGATTCTTAAAACGGCGAGGCAGAGTAAAAATATATTTCAATATAAAGTATAAATATATAAAATATAAAATATTTTATAATATAAAATAATGTAAAATAAATGTAAAATATCATAAAGAGAAATTGACACGGTCTTTCTTGTCGCGAGAACAACCTCTTCTTCGCGTGTTTACAGGACCGATTTGTCAGAATTTCTAGCAAATACACTGCTGCATTTTCGCACCGGGTTGCAGGCACGTTCGTGTATTACAAATAGAGACGTGCGTGCTTAAGGCGTGTCCTACACGACGCAACAAAGTGAGCACTTGTGCCTTCTGCGAATTTATCTCTGCTGACAGCTCATTATACGATAACGATAGGCATGTCTCAGTGTAGCAGTTATACGATCGACTTATCGAAAGACCAATCCGTCTCTCGCCGTCACAACTCATTTTCTCATTTTTTTTCTCGTCCTCTCGAAGCGAGCGCTATTCTAAATATTATTTTTAAAGCGAATTAAATTGTAGGCTTGTATCGCGAAATGAATTCAATCCTTCATATTATTATCACAGAAAAATAAAATATTAATATATATATATATATATATATATATATAAAATATAATATATACAAAAATAAATATAATTATTCAATTATTAAATTGATACAGAAAAGTAAACGCGCAGACGCTCATTCTCAATTTAATAATTAAAGGCTTAAAATCTTTAATTACGTAAATAAAAAAATGTTATTATAAATTAGAAACAAGGAATGCATAAAATACTATAAAACTGAAGTAAGGCGAGAGGCGTGGCAAGAGTAAGAGAGAAATATAATCGCGAGAGGAGAGGATTAAAATTATGCGAGGGAAGGAGATGCGTAAAGATCTAGATCGATTAAGATGATATCATCGTTGATGATCGATTCTTATCTGAGGAGAAGCGCATCTAGGTGGCCCGGCTATGTTCCGATTAAGTCACGATCGATCCATCGATCTTCCGTCCACTCTCGGAACCTTACGAAACCGCTTCCATAATTATATTTTAATTAATTTTTCCCTCCCGATATGTTAATGACGTAATCGTCATACGCTAAAAAAAGCCTCCATCCAGCCCGGAAAATTTAACAACGATTTGCTACCCGCGGATAAAAATCAATCATTTTTCAAGTCCGAGGATTTATAGTTTAAGCACAATAATTACTCTCGTTTATACATGCACGACGATTAATTTACGCGTATTATATAAAGTACGTCATTAATATTAACTGATTTATATCCGTATCGTGTAGATATAATTAAGAATGTTATCCGCTCGATCGTAATCATTATTATATTTTTCATACACACACGCACACAAAATCGTCCAACATATATATATATATATATATATATATATATATATATATATATTTCGACATACCTAATATACATTTAAAAGAAAAAATAAATGCTCGAAACTTTCGATATTTAATATCGAGCCGAAAATTTCGTCGGATCCTCATCTCAGCATCTCGTTGAAGCTGCAACGACTACCGCAATTTTTTCGAGCCCCTTGTTTTCGGCGACTATACATGCATTCTTTTTTTTTCCCTCTCATACTGTGCGTCTCCTGTATATTGCGGGCAAAATAATAACTCGCGGCGAACGGAAGAGGCGACGCCGAGGAATTATACGCCCGTAATTTGAGTTCGGCGAGAGAGAGCAGCTCTTGGAGAGCACTCGCCTTAGGCGCGCGCGCGACTTCGCCGATGATAATGAATGTCCTGGCGGAACACAACGACGCGAGTCCAATGAACCAGCTCTGTGTCGCTATTATTCCAATCTTATTAGTCAGTAATAATTGTATAGTACCGGCGGGCGAATGAGATTGGACGGTGGACATTGCATTAACGTGAACGATTTACGTTTCAGAGTAAGATATATAGGAGTAGAAGGTAATAGAATATTTTCTCTACGAGCGTAAAGGAATTTTAATTTAAAGTCCCCGACTCTCAAAGCTTTGCCTTTTTTATTTACTCGATATTATTATTGTCTGTACATTTCCGAGATTTTATTTTTAAAAAAGAAGAAAAAAGAAAAATGAAGCTTCTTGAAAAAAAGAGAAATTCCCTTGTTATTTTTTTTAATTTATTTCTTAATCCATGCTTTATGATTTTGGATGGCTTCCAATTTTTATAACTGTTCTTTTTGTATGTAAAGTTAGAGTTATAAATATTACATCAAATATAAATAATTAAATAAAATATTAAATAAATCAAATAAAACAAATCATATAAACTAACTTGAAATTGAAAATTGACAATTGATCATTGTGACATTGCAATTAACGTTGCCATTAATATTAAAATTAAAAGTTAGAAATTGAAATTAAAATTAAAACTGAAAATTGAATACTGCGAGATTGAAATTAAACTAAATTGATCTAGACTAAACTAAACTAAATCAAATTTGAGAAATTCTTTTAATTAATTTATATAACAAAAATAAAGATTTCTCTTGTTTTATTAGTCGATATATCAATTCCAGATTTTTTTTCCATGATATGTATCTCGAGATTAGACGCAATTCTTTGATAATGCCGCAGATAATAGAAAATCCATTCCTGAGAAAGTATCGCTATTCCTGCCAGCAACAAGCGCAATCCGTTGATATACATTAACCACTTGTCACTTTGACATATCAATTAAAATTTCTCTCGGCGATAAGGGATCTTACTAATATTATCATACCGGTATGCGAGATGCCGTTCGACCGTCATGTACACGTCTCATCTCCGTATCATCGTTATCTAAATCACGCTGAATTAAATACGCGTTCCCGTAGATTATCGCAAATTTATGATGCCCAAAAGAAGTCCGAAAAGTATACAAGGTGTACTAGCATTCCAAGACGTTGCTAAATCAATTCTTACAAATAGTCAATCGTAGAGTAAGAAATATATTCCCAAAGATTCTCCAAAAATTCATCGACAATTAAGAATGGGAAAAACATCGCTCGAATTTTTCTACAAGAGATAAATAAATAATTTTCGCGAAAGAATTTCTTCCTACGACGAGGTACGGGACACCCCGTAGATTCGCGCGAGGGGATGCGATCTGAAAATCTGCATTTCATATAGATATGCGTTCGCTCGCGTCGGGAGTCACGTTCGTTTGAGAGAACTCGTCCGTCTGCGGTTGGCGGTAAATTGACGCGCGCGATTAATCACGGATCACTGTGTCTCTCTTTTTCTTTCTCTCCTGCGAGCGTTGATCCCTCAACCTTAATGAGTCCGCGCGCGCGTGCAATCTCCTATGCACTCGCGGATATCTTCGCGGCCTGATCTGTTTACTGCATCACGAACGCAAGCCAAGTATTTGCTTTTTTTTTTTGGTCTTCACCCGCTTCTCTCGCTTATATTGCGAGTGTGCGCTCCGATAACTGCATATGATGATTGTAAAGCGATAGTAATGCAATTTTGTTATGAAATACTACGTCGGCAGATAAAGCTGCAAGGAGCGCAGCAAGTTTGTTTATCTCGCGACGAGAAGCAAGAGTTTCTGATCCTTTAACCCTGGAATGGATGACATTAGTCACTCACGTGCGTAGATCTGCAATTTTTTTTTCTTTTTTCTTATGTATCAACAATTTTACTTTTAAAATTAATTTAAGCTTCATGGTTAATACACATGTTTAAGTAAATAATATGCGCTCATAATCATATGTCTTTACATTATAATTTGGCTTTTAAAAATGAATAACAGATGTTCATCCACTCTAGGATTAAGAGAATTGAGAAGAGAGAGTGCTTGTCGTAAATAAAATTATGCATATACTTTGAAATTATAATCTTTTCAACTATCCTATTTTTAGATATTAGAATCTTTAAGAATTTTTTAAATTATGCTTACTCTCGAGTACAAATTGATAGATAGACGACAATATGTTTAATTATCAATTATGAAAATAATGACAAAAATGTGCAAATCGATAATAATAAAAAACTAATGTTAGAAAATCATTACAAGCATGTAAATATTTTTCACGCAATTAAATTCCAGCTGATAGTTGATAGACAACGAAAAATCGATTTTAAGAAAATTAGCAAATTAAATATCAATGATATAAATTATAAATAGATGGCAAAATCGTATTTTTAATTTTTTTAAATTTTAAATAAAATTTTAAATAAAATTTTAAATTTAAAATAAAATTGTTGGTATCGTGATTGTATTTGTTGGATATGAATTATCGAAATATTTTTAAGAAATGTTAAGAAATGTCCATGTGAACAAAAATAATTTTATTAACGAAAATTCGTATTTAATAGATTTTATCTGTATTATAATACTCTGTATGTATGTATGTATATGTACATATTATAATACACACACTTTTGCACTGCGGTAAATCGCGACCCTTTTTTCCCATCAATTCCCAGGTAACTTAACACCCGATGCGATTTCACCGGTGGATTGCATATCGCACTTTCAAACACGTTGGCTCGTATTTACGCCTCGTGCCATTAAATCCCGACCTTTTGTTTCAGACACTCACGGTTTATGTGTATTTTGGTTCGCTAACAATCAGGTCGGGGAACACAAGCAGTCGCCTTCAAACTAAAGAGCTGACGATTGAGAAAGACGAATGATCGAATACTGTTGATTCTGTTCCTCGATTGCTCGATAAACCAAAAAGGGTAACTGTCAAGGGATATTTTCATGAGATATTTGTATAATATATTGTATAAGCCATACATAAATATCATATAATGCTGAAAAAATTCCCTGTTATATAGGCATTTATTGCATAAATTTACTTCCAATCTTCTACGATTTTTAATCAATAAAAATGAACTGTTTAACAATAATTATTTCGAGAAGGAAGAGTTGTGTTGGGATAATAATCGCAGATGGTTTTTGCGAGACAAATTTGCTGATATAAATTACGATCGAACCCAAGAATCTCAGCAAATTACAGCGTTATTATATAGCCGTATAAGTGCAGAGGCGAATATATCGATGCAATGTATCACTTCTAATCGCTCTTATATGCGAGTCGACTATTCTATGCGCGATTTAAAAGCGTCATTCGTCCGTCGTCGGCGCAATAATGCCGCGTGCACGTTTTACAAGCTCGTAACGTGGAAAATGCCGTAAACATGTATAGGTCGTTCCCGACGAGCTCTTTCGTATCCTATACCTACACGACGAGTAGTGCAATTTACGCGTGCACATTGCGAGCCGCGCAGCGTTCAATCCAGCGGTCCAGCATCTGACATTTCGTAGTGCAGTGAACCCTTTACCCGAGATCCCTGATAATTCGATACCTGGAAACGATATTTACCCCTCGTGTTACGCGATATCGACCATTTCCGTTCGTCAGCTGGAAGCTGTACAGGAATCGATTGTAAGTATCGTGAAGTTCTTAATAGAATTATAATCTGTAACTGCAGCTGATTAAAAGATTACTTCATGTTTGTAAATATTAAATAATAAATAATTAATTAATTAAATAATATATATTAAATATTATTTAATTAATAACTAAATAATTAAATTTGTCAAATAAGAAATAATTCACGCGTCTTCCTGGATCTCAATGATAATACAACACAATTTAAATTTTTGACATATTTGAATAAAAAAAATAAAATAAGACTCGATCGATCTTAGAACAATTAGATGCACCGCTATATAAAAGAGATTAAATAATTAATTAAATAATATATATTATTTAATTAATAACTAAATAATTAAATTTGTCAAATAAGAAATAATTCACGCGTCTTCTTGGGTCTCAATGATGATACAACACAACTAAAATTTTTGACATATTTGAATAAAAAAAATAAAATAAGACTCGATCGATCTTAGAACAATTAGATGCACCGCTATATAAAAGAGATTAAATAATTAATTAAATAATATATATTATTTAATTAATAACTAAATAATTAAATTTGTCAAATAAGAAATAATTCACGCGTCTTCTTGGGTCTCAATGATGATACAACACAACTAAAATTTTTGACATATTTGAATAAAAAAAATAAAATAAGACTCGATCGATCTTAGAACAATTAGATGCACCGCTATATAAAAGAGATTGAAAGAGATTGAATAAGGATGCAGAGCTCGATGGAGTGAGATCCATGGAGTTCTAGGCTCTAGTTCGATAAGGCATGAGTTCGATAAATTGTAACGATCAGCCGAAAGAACGATCGACTTAATCCATGTCATTCGTGCTCGTAAATGTCAGATCGACTTAGCTGAAATCTTTGAATTGATGACAATTATTCCCATCAACTGTCGTCAAAAGACGTGTGATTGGCCACTATCGCTTCCGTCTGATCTTAGGTATATAACATATTCTCCGGCCCGAATCGAGATTCGAGTACCTCGAAGTAAGATTCCCGAACGTAACGTAATTTCGATGCAAGTATGTCGACGATATCCGGATGCAGATTGAATTCTCCGAGAGATGGGATTAAAGTGGAAAATGCAAATACGCGCGGAAAACATAAATCGGAAGCAATCTTGGAATAAGAGAGAACGAAACAAGGCTAATCTTTCCCATAATTTATTCAAATATATTTTTAAATATGTAAATAATATTTTATATGCATATCTCTTTCTTTTCTCTCTCTCTTTCTCTCTCTTTTATAAAATACTCGGATGTCTTTCTCTTCAGCTTAGCGTCTCGTGTATTAGCTTTCGATTAATTTCAATTTTTTTTTTATCATAATTGTTTATTTTATAATTTCATTCATATATAATTATTATATTTTGTACTTCAAAGAGTTATTTCAGAGTTAAATATTTATCTATTTTTTCAATTATTTGCCAAGAATATACCTGAGATAAAATTTTTCTCCAATTTTCAATGTAACATTTATTTTAATACTTAAAGTAATCAAATCACTTTATGATCTTCTATCATACTTTTGCCGAAAAGCTCTTTTTTTAAATCTCTAAGTAAGGATATTGTTTGTTCACTGCTTATTTAAGGTTTAATTAAATCTACCAAAATCCATAAATCTGAAAAAATTAAGATTGAAAATAGGAGTAAAATTTCGATTACGTAATTCCAAAGCTATGTATGCGAATCAGAATATCTCAATTCTTCGGATGTTCTGTGACCTTGAAGTAATAGTTTGAAGCCATAGATGTTGTTTCGTGGACGCGTTAAATATATTGAGCATAATCGCGTTCGATACGATTGAATTAATCATAAAATTCATTTGAATTAATCATATAATCGTTGTTGCGCTGTAATTAACGAAGCGTGCCGCGATACGTCATTTTTAATTGGCCAATTCCCGTGTATTCGTCCTGAGGGAATCCTATCCCTCGTATCGTTACATCATCTTACATCATGCGATACGTAAGATACGGTTTCTGGTGCGCAATAGAAACTCTTGGCGCGCGCGAGTCGCGCACTTTTATATCCCTTCCCATAATCTTAATTAATTTCAGCCGCTTATTAGCCGCAGGCCGCGACCTCGCTCTCCGGAGCGTCTTACGTCAGGATAATCACCGAGCGCCAAGGATGGCCGGCCGTGAATCAGCCATTCAGCCGGAGTGCGATTAAAAAAAGATCGCGGTCGCTATTCTGCGTTCACGCACAAGGACAGCGCATGGTTCTAATTAAAGCGCACTTCGAACATCGCTGATTTCTTGAACGGTAGCGTATCTTCCGTTGCACTTGACGCAAAGAGTATAACAAAAGCATACAAAAGTAATATTTATTTTATTTATAATATTTTATTAATATTTAATTAATTATATAATTACCTATAATATTTAATTCATAATTTTTATTTACTTTCGAAATAATTATAATAATTATAATAATGTTAAATATTTAATAAAATAATATTTAGTGTATATATATAATTAATTATAATTATAATATCTAATTAATATTTTTTTTATTTATTTTTTTCTTTCATCTATTAAGGTCTACAGATTAATCGTGGAGTTTTTTACGAATCTTTTTTACGGTTCATCGATAAATTCGAAGAAAGCCTGATTCAATGACCCGACGATGCGAAGGATAATCCGGATAGTTTGAAAGAGACGATTAAGCAAGAAAGTTTGAATACTGAGCGTCCCGATTACGTAATCCTCGAAAAAGATTAGAATAACAGTAGTGGAAGGCAAAGTTCACCGTAGTATTTGCCATTATCTTCTTCTTTACGAGTAAACATTTTTGAGCTTGGAAGAGAGAACATCTCCTCTTATAAATATCTGTCTTGTGTTACACGTAAAAATAAAGTCGAATCTCCCAACGATTTATTTCAGACATTTCGTACATCTCATTGTCAGATGAAGATGTTATCTGAGAATTCAGAATTTTATTAATTGTTTCGCCTCGCGCACCGATAAATTACTATAGTCTCACTGCAGATGGAAACATTTTCGTAATCCAAAGTGTTTTGAAAAAACATTTAAAAAACCCACGATTAATCCGTGGACATAGATAGAAAAAAAATAAAAGAAAATGTAAATAAATTATTAATTAAATATTATAATTAATATTATAATATTAAATTAATATTTTATTTATTATAAAATTTATATTATATTAAAGTAATTATAATATTAAATTAATATTTTATCTATTTACTGTATAATAATTATATTTAATTAAATATTAAAAAGATATCAAATAAATATTACTGTTTGCCAGTCTCTCTCGACGTTTATACGTCGAGACGGGATTTGCTACCAACGATGTTTTATGGTAGTCAGCTGTCGACGTCGATATACTCGTTAGAAAACGCGGCGCTCGCGCTTATTACGACGCGTCATGAATAATTACATCTCAAATAGAGAGAGAGAAAAAGAGAGATACATCTTTCACAGCTGACGTTGGCATGAGCCCCTGTCTTTATGCGCCGCTCTTTGTCGCGCGCAATTTGCATCTGGTGACCTAATTAGTGAGAATCGGATATCTCCTCGCGTCGTTTGAACTCCACGACGTGACTCACACGCGTGTGCGGGCGCGTGTCTAACCCTCCCCCTCTTAATTAATTTAAAGCACGACGGTCATCGGCTTCGTGGCTGCGGGCTCCCGATGCGTGCGTGTCGTCTACGTTTCGCGAAAAAGTCACGTATAACTACCCGATAAGCCTCTTGCCGGTCAGCGTCAGCGTAAATTTTATACGCGTGCAAGAGGGAAGGAATGTCGCCGGATATTCCTATCGGAGCTCGAAGAGACTCAGCTCTCTCGGAATTTGAATTAGCAGTTTACCTCTTCGTTTTACCCTCCTCTGTCCTCTTATCGAGAGATATATATTCTCCTAACATTGCGCAAAGTCTATCGAAATCACGCGACAACTCTGTGTATACAGGGTGTTTCGTTTTAATTAATATAGTCGAATATTGTTGTAACGAGAAAATATTTCGTACAAAAGTAAATAGGCTTCGAAGAGGAAAAAGATTAATAATCTTGAATTTCAGCTAAGGTCATTTGAAAGTAAATCTAAGGTTTTTTTAAATGGAACCATCTTAATATTTTTATTTAAATCGATTCCTCTAATATTTAGCTTAATAAGTTATAAGGATTGCTAAAAGGCTAGTGTAGTTATAGGGATATTTTGTACTTTAATGTGACATAATTTTATATAAACTATAAAATATATGTATTTCGTAAAATATTTATTTTCTTATAATGTTAATTTCCGAAAATATTCATAATCTTACCTTAATACTCCTATGCACAAAATAATGAGAAAAATCAAAACACATAGTTGTTTTTAAGAAAAAATATGTTAGTTAACTTATGTTAGTTGCAAATTATATATTTGTTTTACATCAGTTAATTCCACTCATTATTTTGTGCATAAAAATACGGAGGTAATAAATAATCGAAAAATGACTATTTTATAAGATATTTTATGTAAAAGTGTGCATATATTAATTTCGGGATGCAAAAATTTGAAAAATTTAATTATTTTACAACAAACGGACAGACGGACAAAATTATCGACGAAATCTCTCGGAGAACGAGAGAGCGAATTTTCGATCGATTTTCTCCGCATAATTCGTACATAATTTCGACTCGCGCGTTCCGGAAAGACGGGCGATGATTATTCGCGGTATACCGCAAAAATCCGTAAATCGAGGGAACCGCCCGCCCCGTGCAAACGGAAATCTCCGAAATTCGTGCAACGAGAAAGCTTTAATAAGGGGTATGTGTGCGCATCAGCGGAGGAAGAAGGTGCCCGCTCTTTCTCTCTCTTCCGATGACTCTCGACCGGTCGGCCGCGATTATGCATGCGCATGCCGCATGTAGGTATTTTAACCGCAACGAGGTTGCCTGTAATTTCGGATTACGGCAATCGATGTAAGGTGTATACATCGCGAAGATCGCGGATAAGCGAGTCTGAAAAAAAAGGGGAAAAAAAGAACGGACGGTACGTAAACGTTGCACACACGTTACAAATATTCGTAATGTGCGAAAACGAGAGATAATCGCGTTGCTATAACCCTCCCGTGTGTTAAGACATTCTCACGTATTATACTGCGTTCAGGTATTCACGGAAGATGATTTCACCCTTCCTCTCGCGCCTGTAGATCGTATAAATATCGGCAAATACTTCTCGAAATATGTGTTCAGGAAAGAAATAAACTAAGGAAATTATTATGATTTATAAAGAAAAAATTGCAGGATATCGCGATTCATCGGTTGCAATGCAAGTGTAAAGAATTAAGAGCGTGAATAAGAATTCGCATAATCAAGAGGAATAATCGCGAGTATCGATAATGGATTCTCGCACATTCTCATGCATAATCAGAGAAAATTATGTCTGGTTATCGTTTTTATCGATGTATGTTTAAGAAGATCAGCACGCGGATATACTTTAAGTACAATTAAAGAGACTTTAATGTATGGATTTAATATTTCTTCGCAATAATACGGGAATATTCCGTGCGATCTAATCGTTAATCGTTAAATGCAAAATAAATAGTATTACCTTTAAAAGCAACTTGGAATACTTTCGAATAAATCAATTAAAATCAAGAATCGAATTAAAGTACTGATTACAATACATTACACAAGAAAACGATCTTAATACATTTCTCGAAAATCATTTCTACGTTAGTTTGTCCAGAATTCCACCGAAGGATACACGAAGGTAATTTCATAGACACAATTGCACCGCTCAAATTAAACACGAACTTAGTTAAGGCAAATCATTATGTCAATTATAGAGAATGTGCTTATTACAGTGTCACATACAATTAGAGGGAGAGGTATCCGCGCGAATTTATCGCGATAGTGTTTTCCCTAGAATAATTACACGGTCAAGAGTGCATATTACGTCCTCATATACAGGGTGTTACAAAAGCATCGGATTTGCTTAGCACCATGCGATAGAGAATGAAAATCTAAGAAGATTTTTCCTCAACGAAAATGTCGAGGGAGGTCATCATTTTTTGCAAGTTCCCAATTTTTGCCATCATATATCTTAGTAACTAAGCCTTAAACTAAAATTCTATTAAATTAAACTCGACCTGAAATTAACTGAAGAATGCAGTTTTGTTAATCTTTTAATTCCACAAAGTTTATGTTGCGAAAAGCCCTTCATTTTCAATCACTTATAACTCGAAAATTATTGATGCCTCGACATTTTCATTGAGGAAAAATCTTCTTAGATTTTCATTCTCTATCGCATGGTGCTAAGCAAATTCGATGCTTTTGTAACACCCTGTATATATATGATGTAATCTTGTAATCTCTCGTAAATCCCATAAACGCGCCTCGCCTGTCTCCGCGCAGTATTATTACAGTCACTGTTCGCATTATCTCTCCCCCCGGAAAGTCTTGGGTGTTTTCACGAGAGAGAAACCATCACCGCGCTGCCTAAATTGCGATTTACCGGAAAACAACACATCGTCTCTCGGTAGTCTAATGAACCCCGCGGAAACGCTCACGTTCCCATCACGAAGAGAAGCGTGGCCTTTTCTCTCTCCGGAGGCACTTCCCCTTCCCCTTGGGCATTGTGTGAAGGGTCAAGGTTCGCTAAATCACACGAGAAGACTCGGCCGATTAAATACCGCAAGGCAATCGCGCGATTCGTTTGTCCGCGCCGCGATTGCACGAACGAAGGTAGATACAGGGCGAGAGCCTTCTGGGAAAGGTTTAAATAAAATCAGAATATATATAAAACGAGTCTGTAAAATAACGAGAGACTACTCTTGAGTTAGTGTTACAATTCCGTGAAAATGAAACTAGATAATTAATTAGAGAGAAATTTCTCTCTATAATTAATTATTATCATTATCGGAATCTTTATATAATTACTTTATTATTTTGATTGTAACTGGATAAGATAATATCGCAATTAACTTGTCTTTGAATGTTGGCGTCTTTCTGACTCTTTCTTGCATCAATAATAGGGGGAAAAAAAAGAAAGGAAATAATCATTTCACAATTTTAAGAAATTTATGTTAAAATTATAAAAAACGATTATTTTAATAAATTTTATTGCGTAACAGCTACTGCAATATGTTGAAGCGACTTAAAAAATTCTTAAAAAATAATAAACAATCAAAATGTATTTGATAAATCTTTTTTGCTTAGATTATATTTAACCAAATATTAAATATCTTATTAATTATAATCGACAATTTTCTTTTGATGACTTAAAATTCCAACGACATATTTAACTTTGATTGCAATAAAACTTTTCTACAATATGTCACATATCTACACATATAATATGATAAAATACATTAAAATAGATCTTTTGCAACGTTAATCTCACAATTGATGATTGTGATGAAGCAATTTCTAAATCAGAATCGTAAAAAAAAAGTATTTATTCTTTTTCATTTCTATTTGGAAAAAAGTTAATTATTGAATCCTGTAATAAAGTGCAATATATCAGATTTGAAATCAACTACATAGCAGGCGATATAAAAAAACTTGATGACAGGCGATATAAAAACTCGATGACAGGCGATATAAAAACTCGATGACAGGCGATATAAAAAGAGTTTCCTGCGATTTAAGCGTGCTAACTTCGCTTCATTAAATATCGTCGGAGTGCATCTCGCGATTGCGCCAAGAAAAAAAATTCAAATGGCAAACGGAGCCGGTGCGATTTTCTTATAAATGAGATACGCCGTTTGCGCAGCGACAGTTGTCGCGATCAGATATCGCGCGAGATATTGACTCGATTTTCCATCAATGCGCGAATCTATCCCGATAAGGTAATTAATTGGCGAGCGACGGTTCGCTGCTCATCCGCGTTAATTCGAAATTACCTTAACGCGTTCGCGCTACGCAATGGTATATTTAATTGCTCACGCTTAATTACGTCTATAAACGCCGCGGTTTGGTCGTCGACGCGGTAGGAAACACGTAGGAATTAATGATTCTACGTCTACAAGATACTCCCCAGGTATTATTAATGTACGTGAAACGGCGCTTTTTAAGTATATAATTAGCCCGTCCGCGGCTTAGTTGCAATTTATTCGGCGAAAGTAAAGAAATTTCATTACGAATGCGGAAATTCGTCAAAAAATAAATATATATTTATTATTTGTAGTAAAAAATAATTATTATTTATATATTAAATATTAAATTTATTACAAATAATAATTATTTTTAATTAAAAATAATTTTTAAAATATTATTTAAATTAAAAGTAATAATTCTTTATTATTTTGACAAATTTAAGTAACTAGAAAGAAGTAGTTAGGAAAATAACGCAAATTTATCAGTTAACTAAAGATATAAAATATTATTTATACGCGAATTAATTCATTTTACTAATTTTTATAAGTTATCGAAAACGAGTCGGAATTTTCGATCTCAATTTTTCATCTAATGCCTATTTCGATACTATAGTTTTTCGAAAACTCCTCTTTTAAGCCTCTCAGTGAGAAATTTCTGTTTCTCACATACGTGAGAAAATTGAGATTGAAAATAAGAGAACAATTTATCGAATTTATGAGCGTAATAATTATTCCCCGACGATAGCATATTCTCAATTTCGTCTTATCGCGAATACGCGATGACGTAGGAAGAGTTCGCGCGCGCCTCGACCGTACTTTTGTTATCACACTCTATACGATCGCGATCGTTCGCCCACGCTGTGTGCCTCTCCCAAGGAGCGAGTACTACTCGATACATAACGAGACGTAGTTATGTACTCATGTATGCCTCACCCGGTGTAATACCTGGGTCGCGGTATCCCGCTGGTGCATCTATCCGTTTTGTTTGCTTCGCACGCAGAGACGGATTAGACATCCCGTGATGCTGGGTTCTCGCGCGCATCTTTCTCTCTTTCTCTCTCTTTCTCTTCCTACACCTGTTATTGAATAATAACCACTATATATATGGACGATCCTCGATCGAGAGACCCGACTGACCAGGCATCGAACCTACCGATCGCTCGTTATGTGTACAATACATCATCGCAGAAAATCGCGGAGTGCGCGAAGCGAAAGAATTTTCCCGCCGAGACAAAATTGCAGCGAGCAATTCGGCTCGACTTTGGTCAAAGTTGGAGCAAAAATTGGAATAAAAATGAATGAAAAAAATGCAAAATTGCAAAATCGAGAATTCCGGAAATATAGTATAAATCGAAAAATATATAGAATCTTTTAATTTGGCGCGGACATGAAACGTCGCCGGGACACGCTACTGTCGGCAATTTTACACGCTCGACCCCACATTATATACAGCTGCATTCCGCGATGATCGAAAAAAAGAAAGAAAAAAAAGTAAAAACGCGTGACAGCATATTTATCAGTTCTTGCCTCATCAATTATTACAAGCACCAAGTTGAACCAAGTAATTTAGTTGTCAACTGCAGCATCACCGAGCATAATAAGATATGACGAGAATAAATACCGTTACTGATATCCGCGAGAGACTCTCATCGCGGAATTTCAAGCAGAAGAGATGTAGATAGATTAGATATAATTCACTGAGTATACAATGCTAATTTTTTTGTTATTATCGCGAGAAATAAATAAGTTTCTACTTTGTCAGTAATTAACAAGGAAGGTTATCGAACTCGGAAAACTTTGCCTGAACTTAGAGCTATTCTTAGGATTCTTAAACTATTTTGTGGAAAAAAAATTTAATTTTTCAAAGAGTAGTTTTATCCTCTTCTTAAAACGCTTTTCATCACCAACAAAAATAGTTTTGTATTAAGTTTGGATAGCTCTAATTGTAAGTTTAGGCAAGTTTCAAAATTTTTCGATTTTTCGAGTTCGATAATCTTCCTTGTAAAAAAAAGAATTTTACGTGCATCCATTTTAACTATAGGATCTTCAATATTCTATATAATTAATATAAACGATCAAAAAACACTCGGTCTAGATATGCAATTATCAATAATAGTTATGTCCGTTATATTAGATTCTTAGTATTTTTAGAAATTTTTCAGAAATGTACGTAATTATAAAATATATGAATATTTAAAGTATCTAATTTATTGCATGCGAGAGATGTAATTTCCTACGCAGATTAGATTTATATGAAGATATAAATTCTACTGCGTAAAATGAGAAACAGAGAGTTTTATTCATATATAATATACATATACCTATAATTGCAAAATATTTTCCTTTCTTATAGCGCATATCGTATATTACTTTTTGATGTTAATATTTATGCAGCTGTAATGGTAGCCTAAATTTTATCGCAATATCGTCGAAGATATCACTACGATATATCGATTAAAAATCGCTCCTTTATCTCTATACCCTATATTATATAAAATCCGCGTATGTACGAGCAAACGATAACTAACGCAAACCGTTATTTACGATTACGGTCGCGACGCCGCGATCTGATAAAGCGCCAGGGAGATACGATGCAAATTGTGCAGACCTGCGACTCCCGTAAGCCGATCTACGAGATCGTTCGAAAAATCACGTAGCGTAAACAGCCGCGAAACGAGCGCGATTGCAGAATTAAATGCGCCGGCCGGCTGGCAGGAAGGAAGTTCGCCTTCTCGGCCGGACACGACTGCCGGGGCGAGATATCGCGAGATATATGCCTACACGCTCCCTCTTCCCTCCTTGACCCCCTCAGTCGACGGGGTGCAGCTCAAAGCCGCCGCTCGCGCGCGAGCTGTGCATCCCCGGGGCATATTGCATCTCGCGATGCACCGTATCTCGTGTGCCGACAAGGAAAGAGCAGAGAAAGAAAGAAAGAAAGAAAGAAAGAACGAGAATGAGAGAGAGAGAAGGGCTGCATCTCGTCTTCTCTCTTCATTATCTCATCGCATGTATGCGATTCGATTGTCCTTCCTTTCCGCGCATTCTGAGTCTAATCCGCGAATATTGGCTAATTAATGTTATTAATTATATCCTAGGGTCCTCATTTTAAAAGATATGAAAATTCCATGAGTATTCCCTCCTGATTTTTCAAGATAAAACAATTCCTTCACAATACCAGATATCAAGATTTTTCTCGGGAGTATATACACCCTGTAAACATTTTTCTAATTTTACTCCTTTTTCCGAAATTTCCATTGCTCGCATTAATGTTAATTTCGATAGAAGAATTATTTTTTTCCACACAGCATCATAAAAGTACTTGAAGTGTACTTGAAGTAGTTAATGTTTAATTAGATTCGATCAAATATTAATCGACATATCGTAATCGCGATTATCAACACACGTCGCGCCTGTGCTCGACTTAAAATAATTTAATGACGCTGATCTTAATTCAGTTTATGCCTACCTCATGCTCGGCGCGAAGGGCCCAGAGGATGCTATAATGAGTTAGAAACGAATCGAGAATTTACGAGCAGCGATGGGCAGATCTTGATACCGTTAATAAACGATTAACCCGAGGAAGATGCGATTTATCACGCTACTACCGGAATATCGTGTTTAGAATTTCCAAATATAAATCATGCCACCTCTCTTTATCGAGTTTTTGCATCTCGTTCTTTAAAAATTTGATACAATTCATAGAGAGACTTTTCGCTAAAGAGATCTATACAGTTTCTGACTTCTTTCAGGATTCTGTCAATTCGGCGTAATTAATTTTGCTGAATCAAATTTATAAATTAGCCGTAAAACGCATTACCGATTTTTTATACAAGCCATACAGATATTAGATAATTCGCGTGAATTTTTCGTGAACTGTTTACTTATCATGCGATTGCAATCGCGATATTCATGAATGTTCTATTTTTATCGATTTATCAATTTGCAAAATTTTAATTATTCCGAATATCTGATTTATAGACTTTACTTTTACAGATCTGTCGCTAAATCTCGATACATCTTTAATTTTATCGACTCGCTGTAGATTTCAGATCGTAAATCTTCCGTTTTATCGATTAATGAATCGGACCATTCATGTAAGAGCATCTGACACTAATCGCAAACTCCTTCGTTAATCCTTTTCACGCGAGATTTCACAGGATCGACGAGCAGTCGATGGCTAAAATTCAATACAATGTAGCAACGTGACTGAACAAGATTACCGCAAAGATAAAAAGCGTCGACTGCAGCACGAAGACAATTTAAGCGCGACGATGACGTTTCGAATAAATGACACACAAAGATAAAGAATGAAAATGATTTACACCTTTTGGCGCAGAGCAAAAGAAACTCTCCTTGTTAAAGACATTAAAGTATTTATCAAGCGATAATTTAAATAATTATCACAAATAAAATTATAATAATCTGTGTTATAATTCTAGAGCATGATTTTTTTCTCTTCACTAAAATTTATTTCTATTTTTAACTTCAATTTTCTCATGTTTCAAAAATTTAAAAAAATTTCAATAACTTCGTAGGAATTAAGAGAGCTCTTATTTTATACCTTAAATATACATATATATTTATAAACAGTTTCTCATTTAAAAATTAAAAAAGTAGTGTCGGCAAAACTATAAATAGTTTCAAGAGAGGCTAAATGCTTCAAGTATTAATATATAAATTAAAAATTGAATTAAAAATTTAAGGTTGCGAGACTGAAAGAAAATCTTGACCCAGGTAAGTAAAATCTCACTCGTAAAGCTAACTTGACGATGCGAATCCCTTCACGAACACAATGTTGCCATTGTTATACGCTTTTTTCCCCAGAGTGTGCGTTCCGCGTGTATATATAACCCGAGAAGAGCACACACTCTCTATCCCGCGCTCGAAAAATTTTATCTCGACTCGGGAAGGAAGCTTCCTCGGTGGTATATCGTGCGCGCGAGTCGTTTCGTTTAAAAGGATACAAAGGCAATCTCGCTTAGGCGAAGCATCACATCGCATCGCGAGGGATCATCGCGGGAATAAGATGCGTCTTTTCAGACCTTTGATCCGCGTGCGTGCTTGCCTGCGAGCTCGCGCGTGCGTTTAAGTAAACCCGCGCGATGTGAGTTACGGCGGAACGAAAATAAGAGCAAATATAACGGAAGGAAGGGCAGGCAAGCTTCTTCCGACGAGAGGAGCCAAAAGGGGTTGCTTATATCCCCGTTGTAAATTACTCTTATCGCGCGGTTGATGTCCTGTCGGCCGACCAACGAGACGAGAAGGTAGGAGAACCGGAGGTGGATTGAAACGTCTCTTGCGCTTTCTTTATCGTGACTTTACGACGGCCTATATGTGAATTTCAGTCGATATGTCTGATTATATCTCTAGATAGAAAGGAAATGATGAGAGCGATGGGGTTTTACAAATAAATATAAATCTTTACGATTCTTTTGCCTTATAAATTTGACGCATTTTCAAAATATATCATGTCAGGCAAAAATATTTTGACATATATATATATATATTTGAAATATATAAATATAAATAAATAAATATATGTTAAAAATAAAATTGAGTAATTTGATTAAAAATAAATATATCTATTTTTATATTTATTTATTTGTGTGTTAAAATATTTTTTTACGTTAAATTTGCATGTATGATAATTGCCTTAGTTTTACATTTGGAAAGGTGCAGTGTAACTACCGTTAATTAAATATAATCCCCATGACGAAGGAGATTAGAACCGAGGAAACGCCTTCGCGATTGTCGTATTAGAGTCTTATTTTTGTTCGAAGGCGAACGAGAGTCGTTGGCACATTGCGAGTGACAGTAATCTGCTTGAGCTACGCTGATACGTTACTACACAAGTTTAATATTCCTGCGATGTTACGCAATCATTCTTACGGGACTCTTATATATAGTACGAGAAAAAGTTCTCTCTCTTTTCTATCAAAAGGATTAAGGGACATATTACGAAATATTTTCGAGTATTATAATTATAAGATTATATATTACTATTTAAGAATTAAGATGCAAATCTGCATCTCGTTGATCGATAATATATTGTTATGTATAATATTATTTTAATAAACAAATGCTAGAGATATATATAAAAAGTACAGTTAAATTCTTTTATTTATCTCAGAAAAAAGTTTCTGATTCAGAATGTTGATAAAGTGCACATAAAGATATAGAAGTGTGCATTTATGACGCCTCTCGATGGCCGACTGCGCTTTTGCGCCCACCCCGACGCACTTTTCCACGCACGATTACCGATTTTCACGCATACACACCCCATATTTGCGCAGACGGACTGCGAGCAAAATCGCTAATCTAAGGTGGACGACAGAACAAAATTGAAATTTCATGCCGCGATGAAAATTTCGCAATTATCTTTGAACGCATAACAAAGTACGACAGTCTTCTTTTATCTCAGAGTTGGCTTACGATTTATTAATCCAAAATAAATATTAATCAATTTTTTAATAAGCACAATTTTAACATCAATTTTTTTAATAAGCATAAAATGTCTCGCCCTCCTATTTTTCTATTGATCATATTATTTATTATTTTAAATTTTAATCTTTAAAGTTAGAGAAAACTCTAATTTTTTCACAAGAATAAAATGCTATTTTTTTAAACGTCTCAGGAATTTATTGAAAAAATATTAAATATTATTTCATTAAAATTATATTAAAAATGTGTGAATAAATAGATTTAATGATTCTGCGCACGCTAAGATCGCGAGAAAAAAAATCAGCGCGCCGCCGTGAATTATTCGCGCGAGCGAGAGCGTTCGTCCGCGGAATCCGAGCCGGGAAATTTAATGGATATTGAACGACGTCGAGAGGATGACGGTGATTAAAACTCGCGCGCCGCGCGATCCGGCGCGCGTCAACGCGGAGATCTACGCCCAGGCCACCCTGCGAGCGAGCGAGCGTGCACTTCCACGGGCGATTACAGGATCTCGCGGTGCGAGAGCAAACCGGGGCCGGTTTAAGCACCATCGTTTTTGCGGACGTCGCTCGTCGTCGGGGTCGGGACGACTCCCAACTCTCCGAGTAGCTCGTAACTTTGTAAACGATGGATGCCGTGTCGTCGGATGTGAAACGCACGATTCGTGCCCTCTCCTCCTTCCGCCCCCCATATTAAAATTGATTAAGCTCGATCGCGATCGTATAATAATCGTGCTGAATTATTGAACGTCACCGCACGCGAATGTTTATTCATATGTGATTACTTCGTACGAAGTAATTTATCGTGTCAATTTGACAATCAACTAATTGTAAATAAGTCTGTACATTTTATAGAAAAAAAAGCGTGTTTCGCTTTAATCATTTTCCTCAATATTTTGTTTAAAGAAAGATACAATTAAAAATTGCAATCAAAGAAAAAGAAAAAATAATTAATTTGGGGAGAGAAACCTTTATAGTTTATATACTATATGTATATATATATATATATATATATATATATATATATATACATAATTAACTTATATATATAGGGAGAATTATTAAAAATTAATTATTTTTAAATTAGTTTTTTAATTTGAATATAATTGCAATTTTTTATCTTGTAAGAATGTTAAAACGTGGAACAGAAATATGCATATACATATAAGACGCGCAAGACGTCAGTAGATATATCTCAACAACAGTATAGAAGTATAAAAGTGTCTGTCTACGTGATCAAATATTTGCGGTATTTATCAGCGTAAATATTACCACGAAACGTTAGTGTAGTCTCTAAAATACCTTTCTTATGAGATACCACCCTCGATTAGGTAAGTCCCCAAATATATGAGATGCTCTCTCGCGCTCGAGAACCTTCGTATCGTCGTCGCACATTTTTCTACAGCCAGACAAATCGTCTTAACGCACTCGAAATGCATATGAGAGTAGCAGATTTCAGATTCCGAGGATAATTTATTCAAATTTTGTATCCGTCTCAAAATAGGGGAACAGAGTGCTTTGCACAAGTATTATCCTATCTTCCACATCGGCCTATCCTTCCTCTAATACCTACATTGATTACGATTTATCGCGTCGCTGTTTATACCGCGCGAAACTTGGAGCGATGCACCGTTAATGAGCCCACATCCGTGTGCTCTTCGAGTTCCTTTCCCCTCGTCGAAGGTCGAAGGTCGAGCGTCTGATCGACGCGAGATGGTAACAGCTATAAGGAGGAAATCGCGCTCGGCGACGGAAGTTGTAACCGCTAACTAATGTGGTTGCCAACAGGCACTCGCACTGTAAATCATGTACGGCTGAATAATTCAAGAGAATTGTAATGTTGTAAAGAGAATTGTAATGTCTTCTTTTATGTATCCTCTTCTTGCGTTTCGCATCTCATCTCGTTTCTCTCCGATCGATCCGATCGATCTCGAGCTCTCGAACCTGTTAACTTCGATCTCGACGGCGAGATAGTATACTAGTGCTAGATGACGAATCAGGGGCGTGGAAACGCTTAACGATATTGCATTACGACGATGTAAATGATTAATGCATTCTACCGGGAAATTAGTCGGTGAATCTCCATATGCTCCGCGTTCTCGGTTATTTATGATCAACTATTACGAAAACGATTTTTCTTCCAAACGTCTTCGAAAAAAAGTCAGCTGATTCATTTTCTTTCAAATATCGATTAAATCGCGCAATCGAAAAATCGATAATTTTTTCATGACAATTAATATGCAATCAGCTCATGCTATTGCATTTTATACTATTCGATTATTTATGATCGATTATTATTACGAAGGCGATTTTTCTTCCATGTGTCAAAAAAGTCAGCTAATTCATTTCTTTTTAAATATCGATTAAATCGCGCAACAGAAAAATAATTTTTTATGACAACCAAGACATGCTGCATTTTAAACGATTCGTAAATAAGAGTTGAGATTCTGCTTTCAGCAGAAACATTAATTTATTTATTTATATATTTATATATATAAAAAAAGAGATCCCTTTAGTACAAATACATATGATTATAACTATTAATATCAGCAAAAGATGCATGAGAATAACAACCTGACAAATTACAATAAAGAAAAAATTAATTAATTACAATTGAAACACGAAGCAAGCGCGACGATCGTTCAACAGGGAAGTCGGCGAATCCTTAGCGAGGTATTTACTCACCGTACTTGAGTCCTCGCCATTTGCTGGCCGGCTCGTGATATCTATAACTAGGAAGCACGATCCTGGGCGGCAGTCGCGGTTTCGAAGGACACGGCTTGTAGACAACCATACACCGTACGCACTTCCGGCTCGTGGGCGGCACCGCCGGATATGCTGGTTGAATGTGCACGTAGGCCATTGGGGTGGCCGATTGAGCGGAATAATAATTCGCGTGTCGCTTTCGTCGATTTTCCGTCTTCCGAATCGCGTCATCGCTCCTACCTCCGTACACCGGAGCGACGTCCTTCCGAAGGACGATCATCGGCTGTATTGTTTTCCTCGTTTTGCGTTTCTTTCGCGATACAAAAATCGGCCGAAATTTCGAAATGAGTGCACTCGGGTCGATCGTTCGATCCTGATTCGTCAACGCGAAATTATTCGCGACCATCAGGTCCTTCGAGTCCTCACCGCGGGTCACTTTGCCCCTTTTGTTATCCGGGGGAATGATGGAATCCAGAATTTGAAAGACACTTGTAGATTCCTCCTTGTCATCATCACTTTCATCACGAAATTCATTATCGATGTTGTTATTTAAATCCTCGGAGAGAGCATCTGCCGGAGATCTGCCTTCTTCATTAATCGAAAGATCAGGTTCATCCTTCTTGTTATTATTTTTGATCTCGGATTCTCTGAGATTCCCTTCGCGAAAATCTTGCCCTCTTCTCGCAGAATCCCGTTCTCTCGTCAAATCTTTACGATCCTGAATCGCCTCCGCGGAAGCAGATTCAGCTCGTTTCAGACGATCCTCGCGAAAAAAAAGCAGCTGGTCCTCCCGCATTCCTGCGGCAAATCGCCGTTTATCTTCTTCTGAAGATTCTAGGATCGACGTTGGTCCTCCGGGCGAGAAACGCGAATCTTCCTCGATCTTATCGCGTCGTCTCTTAATGGAAGCATCAGCTTCGATAATCGGCCGGAAAAACGCGGTGAAAATTCCCTTCTCCTCGTTTTCCGCGTTTCGCGGAATATCTTGATCGTTCCGCTTCGATCCCCTATCATGTTCAAGCTGCCGTAACCCGAGGAAAATGTCATCGATATCCTTCGAGACTTTTCTCGAAGATCGCTCGAAAATGAGCGGACCATCGCCTTCTGATCCGTCGATTCGAATCGACTCGCTCCACCATTGCAGACCCGACAGCAAAACGATCCCTGCTCCGAGGGCCAGCACGGCCCAGATTGATCTTCCGGGGTACATTTCTCTACCCCATAGTCAGAAAGAAGATCGTCTCGTCCTCTACAGGACACCTGTCAGGTCGATCGCATATCTTTTCGAGCGATCCCTTGAGAGAATATCTTCTTCGCTCTTCGATCGATTTTGTTTTATAGGATTGATCACGGATCACTCTCTTGAAATATTTGTGATTCGAACAGTATCAAAGATTGGCAATTTTCGACATTGCTGATATAGTATTTACGAGATTTATCGGTGTAATTTTGATGACGTTTTCAAAGTTGATCGTTACGTAACTTTAATTTTGAGAGCTAAAGATACAGGAAAGAAGAACCGAAACGTTGGAACCGCCCAGGATGATTCTTGAATATCTTTCAGGCTAGTAAGAACGTAACTTTGACGTGATGACGGAGATTCTTGTGATTTTATTTTAAAAAATGTTAAATTAAATTTTAAATCGCATAAAATATTAGAATTTTCAAAGTTTTCGTTGTTTTAGGCGCATTATTGTATCTTGGACGGGAAATAAATTTACGATAGGATTTAGAATTGTATCCACAACTTCAACCTTAGAGATTTTGCGATAGGAGATAATAAATTATTTTCACATTGCAACAATCACACTCTTCAGCAAACCGTCCGAGTTTGCTGTTCGACTTTAGAGAAAGTCGGCGACAACCTCGCGAAACATTCGATGAATCACTCACACTATCGACAGGCACTCAGGTTTCTTGCCGACATAATTCTTCCGCATTGGTGTCCTTAAAAAAAAAAATCTCCCCAGATTCCTCCCTCAATACACCTTCATCGTACTCCTTCCTCTTTGAACTCGCAGAGCAAACGTTTCATTCAATCAAAAATTTTATCTAAAATTTGCAAATAATTTTTTCGTATCTAACGAAAAACCTATACGCTATACAATCCACTAAACAATTTGCCCAACAATATACAATAGAGAGAGAAAACGGCGAAATTTCGGAGCACGAAGAAATCATTTGCGAAATTTTCGCGAATTTTTTTAGATTTTCAGGTGAAAGATCTAAAGCTGCTTTGTACTTTTAGTTTTGTTTTATTCTTAAAAAAAAAAAGAGCGGAGCACGTGGACCGCGACGAGGTGACGTGTACCGGCCTCGAGCGCGGCTCGCGAGACACTGACTTGATACCATTGCCATTAGCTGGCTGTGGTTCTCTCTCTCTTTCGCTCTCTCCGCGAACCTCTCCGCTTTGCCTCTTCTTCTTCTTCTTCCATGCCGGCATTCATGTCCATCTTCTCCTCCTCTTCGGGAGGAAGAAGCCGAATCTCTCTCTCTGTTTACTATGCCGCGCACGTGGGTGTGCGGACATTCGGTTCGGAGCATCGATACACCGGGACGAGCAATTCTCATCGCATTCCCGACTATTTAGATACGAACGGGTTGAGAGATATCGGTGACGTCAATTGCGATCTCGCCTCTTTGATGATGTAAAAGTTTCACGATCACGAACACGCATAGCGAAAATCTCTCGCGGCCTCCTCGATCTTTTTTTTTAGTCAAGTAAGTGAAATTTTGCGACGGATCTCTAATGTAAATTATTCGATACCGAGTGATTGTTCTCGCGGATAGTTTTGCACAAAACTGCACAGACTAGCGATAACGATTTTTTTTTCTTTTTTAACGTCAGTGTCGTTACACCTTATCTAGACCTACATCGATAAGAGTATCTCGCTGTATATCTCTCGCTTTCTTTGCCGCTCGATTATTATTCGCATAATTCTGCAACGCGATGACAGAAAACGCGTAGATTAATTTTATTTTTTAAAAAATTGAACACAATTGTAAGTCAGCGATTTTTTTTAAATATCCATATGGCATATCGCGTTGAATGATTTAAATGACGGAAGTCGTAGCTCGTTCATTGTTACGAGAGAGACGACAATGTACGCATTGTCACCTGACGTGACAATACGCGATTTTGAGGACAGCCGTGATTTACGACTCCTAGAGACGAGAGAAAAAAATAAAATGTCAAATTCCCGACATTGTCGCCGGATGATGTGAATGCCGGAAATTTACGATCCATTTGACACGTATTTGACTCTCTTTCGCGGGATTTAGAAAAGATACTCTAAAGATCAAAGCGTTCTCTTATTTACGCTAATAAGGAAAAAAGACGTTAACAAAGTGTCGGGGAGAGAGAGGGAGAGCGAGAGAGAAATAAACACTCGCGCTCGATGACCCATAAAGATCGCGGTATATGTTTCAATCGCACGTCATTTTCCGCATTATGCAATTTCAAGCCACGCTCGTAGGCTTGAGAAACGTGACGTCTATTAGCGTTACCCTTTTAGCGACCAGCAACGGATAGTATACGTGCAGACAGTAGTCGAGGACATCGTCTTAAGGAGCGTTGTCCTCTGAATCCTTTAACTCTTCTACGAAAAATCAAGCAATCAAATCTTGGAATAACTCGCGGATGCCTTTTTTTTAAGCAGAGTAAAAAAATTAATTAATTAAAAATTAGTTCAGATTGTGAAAAAAATAAAATAATTAAAATAAATAAAATAAAATAGAATAAAATAAAAAATTAAAAAAATTAAATTAATTAAAATGATGGGAAAGCAAATTAATTAAAAGTAAATTGATACAAATTAGGGAGATTTGAGTCAATCATTTTGTATAAAATTTCTGTGCAAATTTTAAAACATTAATAATAAAAGAGGCAAGATTTACGATCGTTTGCGTTGGCTGCGATTAATTCTAGCGAAGATATAATATTTAACTTGATTGTAACGTAGAAGAACAGTTTATACAGAGACCACCCTGTACGCGCGACGCATAAGGTCTTTCCGGGGATCGCACGTGTCAGACACCTGTCATTTCCCCGCACACCGTGGGTGATACAAAGCGACCGCTCTTCTCGTTAATTAAATACGGAAAGCCGCGTGTGTCGCATACAACAAATCTCCGGTGGGTGTTTAATTGCGGACTTTATGAACATATCACACACGTGATCCCATCAGCCACGCATGTCCGCCGTGAGTGCACTTACTAAGGTGTACTTATCAATACTTATACGAGCCAAGCATGCCTTGAAAAACAAGCTTGCCAAGATTGATTAAAATCACATTAAATATAGGATAAAGTAACAATTTAAACAAATCTGAAAATCTGGAAATTGAGCGACCCGAATATATAAATTAACAAATTCCTGAATTTATAATATATAATTAGATACTAGATAATTTGAAAGATTGGATAATCAAGAAAATGTGTATATAATCTAAATCGGAATGGTGTGAAAATAATTGGTACATTTCTACGTGTGGAATGTTCCCTAATAAGTAAATGGAAGTTATACGTTCACATCTTATAGTCTATATTTAAGATTAAGAAAAAGTTAACGCGAATAATTCCCGGTTCGATATTTTTTCAACGTATCTAACATTTCTTTCTTTCTCTTTCTCGCGTCATTTCCAAATTATATCTATCGTTTCTTGCACAACTATTAATAACACTAGGTGCTACCGCACCTCATATGTTTTTTTCTCTTTTTTTTCTCATTGCCACTCGGACAAACACAAACCGTTTAGACCACCTATGGCTTACTATGTCGAACGTAACTTCGTTTTATACTCGCTATCATACATATGTTCAGCGTTGAGCAATAGTGTCGCGTTATTATGAGAAAGCGATTTTTATAATAGATTAAAGAGAGAAAGGTATGCGATCGCACACGGAGCCTGCGCACGAGATCGTGAGTCGTGAATTCACGTCCGTCTTTATGAGACGGAACTCTTTTGTGAGTTCTCTACCGCGTGTCGTGAGGTCCTCAGAGTACGATGTCATCGATCTCAGTTTGCTCACGACAAACTCCGGCTCTCCTCTGACATCGCGGGGCACCACGACGCGTTAACCAGCCCCGTGTTTCGACACGTGTAAATCGCGCGAGCGATCTGTCAATCGTATTTATATCATCGGGATCGAACCTCGGATGCGGATGTATAAAGGCGAATTCGTCGATCCTATAAAATAAGTCGGCAGCGAGACGCTTTTATAATCGAGACGGTTATAGTCTTTTATTTTGTTAATAAAATTATTTATCTTTTTTTTAAGAAGTTTAGAATAAGATGAAAATATTATCATTTTTTATATTTCCACTCAAAAATAGATTATGTTATCGAAAAAGTTTTGTTTATTTATTAGAAATCAGAAGTCTGTGTAAATCCACGTAATTTATTCCATTTTTATTCTCTAAAGAATATCTTCTGTCCAAATATGAGATTTTAAAAATAGGTCCGATATTATAGGCATACACTTCTCTTACGAAAAGGAAAACATGGTTCGGCATTGATTGTGTAATATATACATTATAGATTCGACTTTGAAAGCGGCATTTATCTATGAAATATCGCTGTGTCACATATTCTTTCGTAATAATTTCCGACGTCGGGAAAAGTTCCCGACTCACCTCGCATCGTCGTCGTCATGATTAATAATCTTCGCCATCAGCTCTAGACGGGAGCGTACACTTCTTCATAATCATAATGACAAGTTCAGCGATCGCGCGTCGACTATTCGAAAAAGACAACTCACTTGATATTTCGCTTCTTCATTTTCACTCGCGATAAGATTAATCTCACGCGATCCAGAGATCAGCGAGATCCGAGAGAAAGAGAGAGAACACAGAATACGGTGACTTCATTTAATCGACGTGTAACGATTAATAATAAAATAATAATCGTCCACTTGTGGCGCTCATTCTCGTGTAAAACATCGTGTTTTTCGTGCACTCACGCGATGCAGCGACTACCGCGAAGCGATGTTCGCAATTAGTCTTGGATATTCATATATGTGTTGAGACACACAAGGGGTGTAAGTATAATCTTTCTGCATATATATTCAGGAAAGGACTGCTGCAGATATTTTTCTTGTTTTTTTTTAAATAAAAAAATTTAATTTAATTTCCAATTATTAATTTCGCAGCAAATAATAACAATATTATGAGTTTCTCACTATGCAACGATAGATATTTGTATATTATTTTAAAAATTATGTAATAAGAGAGAGAAAGAGAGAACTTAATAATTAATATACATATTTTAAATAATTAATAATTAATTAATAACTACTATATTTGTAATATATGTATTTAATTATTAATTTTTAAAATATATTTAATTAAAATTAATATATAATATTAATTGATTTATAATATATTAATTATTTTAAATACTCTTTCAGATTGCGTATTATAAATTAATTAGATGTCGATGACGATTTTATCTTCCTTTATCTTCCATTTTATTCAGGATACCTAGCCTATTAATTTAGCATGTGTTTTCTCACGTATAAAATGATAAATTATGAGAAATAATTCATCTCCTACATGGTTTACATTTTTAGATTTTTTTTTAGATTTACGCGTTGGAGGGATCTTGTAAGGATCACGTAGACAAGACATAATGTCTCGTAGACGTGATTTTACGAGGTTCTCGCGTGATATACAGACTTCACCAGGCGACGATCCGCGAATCATTCACGATAAATGGCATTCGTGATATATGCACGTGCATCGTGTCGCTTCATCGGCGATGGCCAGGTGCGGCATATAGGACGCGCCCACCGAAAGTACGATATAAATATAAATCCGGCTCGCAAAACATATAATGAGGGGCTTCGATGATTGACGATCGAATGCATCAACGAAGGTCCTCCAACGAGTTCTGCCGCGTCAACGAGGGTCGACACTCGACGCGACTTCCGGAATGCACTTTCGGCAAAAGAGAGACATAGTGCATTCGAATGCACTATTCGAGCGCGGTTTCTAATTCGAGCGACAGATCTAACAAAGTTATGGTAATGCGAGGCTGTGCAATATTTCTGCTTAGTCTTCTCGCGTATCTGGTTTCTCAGATATTTTTATCTATCTATCTCCGAGTCGCGCTTGACAATTTTGCCTCACCTTTGCAAACTTTTTTATTTTATCTTGACAAATATAATATATCTTTATCTCCGTGATCTTTCGTTTACGTGAATATTTTTGCCGTGTAAAAATTTTTAAAATATATAATATTTAATTTAATGTTATATAATTTTTAAATATATATAATAAATTTAAATAATATATAATTTAATATTATATTATATAATTTTTTCTATATAAGAATTTTTTATGTGCGTATGCAAAAATCTTTTAAATAATGTATAATTTATAACTCTAAATTTTCCTAAATGCATATATGTCAACTCGCCAAGTAAAAATAAAAATGATTTTTAAAGTCGAAGTATCAAGGTTCGTTCACAATTATTCGCGGATTGCACTTTCCGCATTTAATGTCGCGATTCCGCGACAATCTCGCGGATGCGAGAATCGCGTTGTAAAACGTCAAAACAAGAAACAATCAATTTTATCTCGCGATTATCGAAAGACAGACATCCGTCGAAGATTTAGCGACGAAATTATCGCCGAAATGGCGAACGCAAACAAACAGCGGAAAGATGAAACTCTCGCTTTCGCGTCCGCGAATTTATTTCGGTATCATCGAATTTTTTATTTAAAAAATATTTATTAAAATATTAAAATTGGAAAATAAAATTTCTCGTAAATATCAATTTCAGAAAACAATCTGTGGTAAATTTTTGCTAGATTTCACAAGTAAATTAAGAAATCGGGACAATGGGATTAAGATCATCCGACGAAGTCAAAGAGCGGCGTTTGTCAAGAGAGGAGAGACTCGACCAATTCCATAGAGTATTCACGGCACAGGTGGAATATGTGTATACGTGACGACGATGGGTATAGATATACCGGAGCGAAGCAAAAGCAAGATCGACGATACCGAGCACATGTTTGCGTGGGCACGGCTGCTTTTATAAAGCCCACTCGTTCCGCATACGGAGATGTCGTACAATACCTCACTTCCGCGATCGCGTCGTCCGCCTTTTTCCACGATTTTCCCGAGTGCGCGATCCTCGTCAATCGATCTTCTTCGTCCGCGACGTCTTTCTCTCGGATACCCACGAGCATCCGAAGATCGAGGCTACAAATGTAGAAAGTCGGCCGCGACTCGTATACGAGTATTTGTTCATTGTGCCTCCTTTCCCCTTCTATACATGGGATTCACACGCTGAAGGCTCGCGGGACTCTGAGAGAGCCATTCATGAACGAGTATGAGACAGACAAACGAAGATACAGACACACCAAGGCGAGATTAGCCAGATGAGAAAGACCTAATCAGCGCAGGTAGCCGAGGGCATAAGATGCGAAGATGTTGCATAGTGCTTTGCGCGGATGTTGCGATGTCTCATATTTTTTCATCGGATTTTATCACGTATCAGATGCTATCATCAGGTGCAAAATTAAGCTGTATCATTGTCGTAAGTTCTTTTCAGAATGCCAGAATTTTTTTCTGCGATATTACACGATCGTAAAATCAATGTAACTTAGGAAAAAAATTTATTGTTTACCGAAACTATTAGAAGTGTAATAAAATCTTCGCGTTACATATTTATAATACAACGAGAATATTCATTCTCTATGTTATGATAATTTCCCATTCATTTACATTACTCACCGTGAAGAAAAGAGTATCGGTTTGACAATAAACAGGAAACGTTACACGCCTTCGAACTCGTTCTTTTAACAAAAGGGACCGTTATGTCGCGCTAAAAATAAACATTTTAGTCTAATAATAATAATATTTTGATGCATGTGGATTCCCAGGTGATTTCATGAAATTTGCTCGTGCGAGTGATAAATTCGCGTCGCGCGCTCGCGGCTATCGTTAATAAGAACTTATTGATAAATACGTCACGGACTATCAGTATCCCGTCCTCATCCTCTCTTTATACTCTTCGTTCATCTCGCTTCATTCACGCGCCCACGTGCATCTGTATTCCCACCGCGTATAACCGAGCGATAACGCAAGTAATTATGCCCGGTCGTATGTCACCGCTATTAACGATCGACGTTTGCATAAATCGATGATCGGTCTCGGCAGCGTCTTTTGTATATCTCGAGGCGTTGAGATGTTACGCGCGGCTGTTATATTTTTCGCGTGGGCGGATATAAGAAAAATGCTCCTCGACAAAGATTACGGAATATACTTGAAATTTTATTAATTATCAATAGCTGGAATTATTTTATAATTAATCCACAAATATATTGAGGATTAATTAAAATTTTATTTATTTTATCCTTGTGTCGCTTCATCTTTTTGATACTTGAAATTTTATTAAGTTTCAATAACTTGTTGTTGAATGCTTCGCTAAAATGTTTATCTATTAGATATATTTCGTTGCAATATAAAAGCTATGACAATCTCTCGATACGCGTCTGACTTAGAAGAAAGATACATATATTCCGGTTGCTCCGGACCGCTCCGGATTTATCAAGAGATCAAGCGCGATCGAATGCTTGCGGGATGCGATTATTTCTCGAAAATTGACCACTGCCATCGCGGCGGCGCGATATGAGAAGATGATCGTGAAATAATGGTGGATTCTAAGACTACTACTTTTCGGGGCTACCTCCTTTTTCTGTCCGTCACGCCACGTTACGCTTCCCTCTCGTTAACAAGCCGATTCGACGATCGCCGAACACCGGACATTGATATTAAATCAGTTCCGCTTTTTCATCAGGTAGGCTCTGAAAGCACGCATTTGACTCCATTACGTAGTCCAACCTGACAGCCCTACATATGCCCCGCGGTAGTTGGCTAAATCATAACTCGGCGTAGTCTAATATCTCGTAAATACTGTCCATCCGATATCGAAAAACGCCGCTCGCCCGGATTTATCTGCGCTCGAGCGTGCTCGAGATAAAATACAGCCTGTTAGCGAATACGTAAGCTGACGCGCGTGCATATGACTCTATTAGGGAGCTCACGCTTCTATATTTTTTCGCGCGAAATCTTCACATGCAAATATTTTCTTGCAGAGAATCGGCATTTTTTATCATGTAACAAATGTTAATATAGAGAATTATAAAAAATAAGATTATTAAAAATAATCTCGTATGTATTATACTGAGCGAGCATCGAATATATTTGGGGATTAATTATAAAATTATTTAAAAAATCAAATTATTATTGATATCAATAAAATTTTAAGTATCAATAAGATAAAGTGATAACGATGAGATAAGTAGAATTTTAATAAATTCTGAATATATTTGAGGATTAATCATAAAATTACATAAAAATTAAAGTTATTGATAATTAATAAAATTTCAAGTATCAAATAAGATAAATGTGAGACAAAGATGAGGTAAATAAAATTTCAATCCTGGTCTTATTAATGAGACAAGAACGAATTTAGAAATCTGCCGATCAAATTGCCCGTTTCGCTGCCTCTAGTTCGTCGTAATAACTATATCTCGTTATTTCGTCTCAACAGTCGCGGAGATCCTGCGATGCCTATCTCTCGCATTATTATCCAGTTATCAGAAAGACATGCAGTTATCTTCGTGCCGCTAACTCGACTCCCTTCGTCACCTGTCGCTCGTGTTTGTTCGCGCCTTCTTCAGGGAAGAACGAGCTGAAAGAATGCGCGAGCGTGTCGACACAACCTGGTGCTCTCGCTGGTGGCAGGATACCGTTTATAGGACCGGCTCCACCCTCGGGGACTCATTGACGCGGCGGAAGGTTACTCGCGAGGGGTTGGGGAACGCGCGGGGAAATGACTTAATATGAAGTTACAAGGATGCTATATACGAACGATAGCCCGTAGCGATCGCGGGACCACCCAGGAGGTGATTGCCATGGAGTGGTTCTATCTAAAGGCCCGCGCGCTCTCTTCCTTGCTATGTACGTGCTTTAATAGTGTCGGCCGTCTTCGCATTCCTAGATCGTCCTGCGCCGGCAGGAAACTCTCGCTGGATCTCTCGCCCCGAGCGTCACGGAGTTGTCTTTCAGAGACGGGAAAGGAGAGAAGGAGAAGGAGGAAACCGACGTCGAAAATAAACGGGATTTCTCATTTAGCGACTAACGCGGAATCGTTAACTGGGCTTGTGATGAAGGTTTTTCCTTTAACGGAGGTTTCGTTCCCGCCCTAAGTTTTCGCGCTGACGATAAACGACAAACAATATTTACAGAGAGTTTCTGAATTATTTCAATAAAATTATTTTAATTTTTTATAAGTTTTAAAATATTTAAAATCATAAAAAAATTAAATAATATAAACATATTTAATTAATATAAATATATTAATTAAAATATATAAGACAGAATCTCTGAGCAAATCTTACAAAAAACTGAGAACACTGATCTTTCAGATATTGATATGGGAATATGATGAAGATTTTCCTTAACTGAGGTTTCGTTCCCGCCCTAAGTTTTCGCGCTGACGATAAACGATAAACGATCATTCTTATTCACAGAGTTTTTTAAATATTTAATGGAATTATTTTTTATTGATAAAAAATAGAGAGTATCATATAAGTTTAGATACTGAAAAAAGTAGAGATAAGTTTAAATACCTCGCCTCAATCAAGAAGTTTTAAAATGTTCAAAATCATAAAAAAATTAAATATTGATTGATAATATCCATAAAGTGACACAAAGATGAGATGAATAAAATTTTAATCTTGAATATGTTTGAGAATTATAAAATTATAAAAATATTCAAGTTGTTGATAATTGATAAAATTTCAAGTATCAAATAAAATAATGTGATATGAAGATGAGATAAATAAAATTTCAATATTAGAGAAGAGATGCAACTTTAAAAAATAAATTCCTATTATGCTTCTTTTAAGATACTCTGTAATACGTCTTTGAATTTTGAAAAAGAATCACAGCGAATTCGAGCACAATTCTGAAAACTAATCATTGTACACGAAAGAGTCTTTTAAAAAATTCTAATTTTGCAGACAATCGCAATATTTATCACTTGCGTTTCTCATGAAATATATCGATACGTTTGTTCTTGATTCGCTACTTCGAAGCCTATAGCACGTTTTAAATGCTCCGTATGTAATACATATACATATATATTAAACTTCGTTCCATAAATTTATGAAGGAGGTGTACGTTCATTAGCTCCCCCTCGACGACAAGCACCTTCGTCGTCGATCGTCGTGTTGCGGACGCAGTCGCGAAATATCGCCGACTCGCCGTCTCGCCGATAAGTCAAAGAGGGGCAGGGCAACACATAATGCCGCTCTTCATGTTTTATGTATGAGAACAAGATTACTTCGGTTACCACCCACTTGCCGAATGCTACCACGAGATCGAAAGCCGAGCTCGGTAAAACCGCCGACGAGGGCGCGAGGGACAATGGCGATTGATTTGCGAATCGATCCAACGCGATCGAACTCCCGATATACACGAGATAAGCGCGATCGAGAGTCTTTAAATAATGTATTGTATGCGCAATAAAGCGACTGCGCTTTGTTTTGTCAAGTTGTAATAATTAATATTTAATAGTAATAATATAATTTATAATATATAAAATATCTGATAAAAGCGTGTATTCGGTTGATAATAAAATAAAAATTTATTTTAAATATAAAAATTCAGTTTATTAAGTAAAATGGAACTTATGGATCAGTTCATAATTTATTTGCTATTCGCATTTATTATTATCGATATTTTAAACAAAAACGTGGAAACTGAGTGCGTGTAAATGAGTGTATTTCTCTTTCGTTTTTTTATATCTTATTTTATTAATAATATATTAATATATATGTATATTAATATATTACTAATAAAATAAAATGTTAAGAATTATATATATATATATTAATATTCTTACAACCACGTTATTTATTCGCAAATTTGATAATTTCTGTTCGAGTTCTCTCGAAAAGATGTGCATGTTATTATCCATCTTTTACAAAAAAGTAAGAATGACTGTAAAATCAAAGCACTGTGGTACCAATTAAAATTCCTACTCTATTGAACTGTCATAATCTCACTACCTATTTTGCATTGAGATTTTTTCGATCTCAGCCGGTGGATAATGGCTGGATAACACTATGGTGTTATAATCGCCTCGCTTCTGAAAATCATCGTCAATAAATTACGCACGCCCCATCAACAATAGGGCGAAGATGCCGGATGGTTGCGCATACGGTGGCAATGATTAAAGACGATACGTGGATATTTGCATATTATCGCCATATTTCTGGCGCTACTCTAAATCTCGTGTCGCATCCCATTAAGGTGTCGACAGAGCAAAGAAAAAGGAGGGAGAAAAAGAGAAAAGAGACGATCGAAGTCAAAGAGTTCGACCGACCGGAAGAGAAAAATGAAAAAAATCAGTCCGGTTTCTACCAAGTGTTTTATCAACATTCCCACGTGAGGGTCCCGTGCGTGTGATTAATGAGAATCTTCGCCGAGAAAATCGGCATTCCTCGATTTTGCACTATCGTACATGCAACGCGCTGCTTCGAATTTGGATGCCTAAGCCGCGTTTATATCGGATTTATAAGATTATCAGACTCGAGGGAATCAAACTTGGGACTTTCGATTGGAAAACAGTTATGCTATCAATTATATATATTGTTTTTTTTTAATCTCCTCGCTGTATTTTTTAATTAAATTATATTTTAAAACGCATTTTTAATTTGAAATATAATTTAAAATATAATTTAATTAATATATATATATACATATATCCAATCTCACCGAATTGCTCAACTCATATATCTCTGTTACGTTTAATTTATAAATAAATATTTCGTGTAAGCAATAATAAATTTTAGATTCTGTGTGCAGTTTGATTAAGCCGAATATGGCGGAGGTAATCGATTCCTACTCTTTTGGTTTACGAATATAATTTGCATATTGAATTATCGATCGCATTAAATCAGAATGTGAATTCGATGAATCGAACAAGCTCCGGAAGCAAAGTCGATAATATTAATTTCCGATTGTCTCGCGAAAATTCACTTTTCAAGTTGAAATTATATCGATTTGCCCGATCCACGTTTTCACGCTACCGGTCTGGATAAAAGAAAAAGGGAGAGAGAGAGATCGGCGACGTTCCGCGGCTACTTGATATACGCCTTCTTTGCCCGAAGCCGGAGTTTCGCATTACGCGGTCATACCGCGGTTTGCGTGGGCGAAATTATTTTCTAGCATAACATTAGAGAGAAAAAGGGAGAGAGATAGAGTGCACGTTACCACCCTGTAAATTAGCTATTGCTGTGTCCCGAGCCGTGTGGGCGCAACGTTGACCGCTCGCGTTATTATATTCCGCGGCTGTAAATCAGCGTACCGTTAACGTTGTCTTGGAATCCGCATTGCTCTCGGTGCGGATCCTCGCGATGTCACTTCCGGTGCTCTCCACGTCGCCCGTCATGTTCAATCCCGAAAGAATTCCGGGAGAGACCTCGTTGGTAATAATATGTATCATAGTTGAAGAGTTGGCGATTATTGATAAATAATAATAGATAAATTAATAAATTTTTCAATTGTTATAATTAATTTTTATTATTATTATTGTTACCATTATTATATGATTCAATGGATATTTTAATTTCAAAGGAATTTTAATTACTCATAATGCGATTTTACAGTCTTCACTCGTGAATTTCTGTAAAAGATAGATATAATAGTATATCTTTTTGAGATAGATGTGTGAAATTATCACAACGCGACTATGAGAACATGTATTGTTAATAAAATAAAAAACCGAGTAATGGACTCATTATATCTAGATTTTTTTATAAGTCATATATATTATATACCTATAGATTCTCTTTCAGATCGCTGTTTTATAATGATACTTGTTATTATCTTAATTGAGCGCTGCAACAGATTGCCGACACTTGCGGCGTATAAAACCAATTACATTTAATTAGGTAAGGGTCATTTAAAAAATTCGTAGAAGCCGCGTCGAGACTAAAATTAAGTAAATTGCTTTTAATTCAAATACAGATCAATTTAATGGATCTAATTTTTTTGATTCGCCAAAAAGCGTCACGCTTTTTATCTAATCGCATTTTTGGAAAAAGTAAAAAAAATCGCGTCGCTAAAGCACGTAAAGTTAATTTTAAATAAATTAAATTAAAAAATTACAAAAATTATTAATTTAAAATCGATTTAAATTAAAAACATTAAATTATCGTTGTTGAAAAAAAAATAACCCGAATGACTGAACCGAAAATCGAGCTTCTCGCTCGTCGGACGACGACTCTATGATTTAATATTTCATAATCGAATTAATTTTTTATATATGCGAGATATTAATTATGATCTGTTTTATTAACAAGACTAACTTTTGCGTACAGCATGCGTTAAAATAGTCATTTATCATGTCCGGCGTGGAATGAAATATTATACAATATATAGGATAATGACATGCGGATCTATATGAAATTTATGAGTCCAATGACATTAAATCAGGCGGATTGGCGTTCCGGTACATTCATCGTTGTTCGATTCGCGGTACTGGTTTCGATCTCGACGCGTTCTATATTTCCGTGGGTCTTATTTTCCGCTCCGGCGTACATACGTGTACCATTTGATTTATCACTTTTATCGTATTATTGATCGATTTAATTATCGAACGAGCAGCACAAAATTTTATAATTTGCATTTTTAGACTGTACATCTGGTTAGAGTATTATACTTTGCAGCGGTAAAGTAGCCAAAGCAATATGTAAAAGATATTATTATATGTTTCGAAACGATGTATAAAAATCGTTTCGCATCTACAAATTCAAAGTGAATGTAAATTAAAACTATTTGAGAATATAATTACAAAGAATATTGTCATACATTTACGTTAAATTTAAAAATTATGTTCAATATTAAATCAAGTCAACACTTTAAAATCTTAGAATAATTCAAGAATTGCTGTAGATATAAAATGCATAAAAAATTATATAATAATGCAAGAAATGTAAACAGTTAAGAGTCTTGACAATTTTTATCGGTCATGAGTATAAAAAAGTTCTGACGAATTAAATCATATAAATATATAACGCTTAAAGTTTTTGTGAACTAATTTATTATTCATATTCGCGAGCTTTTCCAGATTTAATTTAATAGCCTATTTTTTAACAATTGCAAAAATTGTTCGAACAAGATTTATTAAAAATTTATTTTAAAAAATTCTTAAGATTTATTAAGTTTCTTCTAATTCTTAAAATTCAATATTCATAATTTATTTTTTACAATTTCTATAGATTATCTTACGTTTATATATTTTTTAATGTTAGTTATTTATAGATAGATGAATAAATTCGCTTTTCTAAATCTCTCTCTAAGATCGCTGAAACGCGGAGAAGTAATTTTCCCTTTGAACTTTCATATAATCGAAATGAATCATTTCAACCGAAATAATCCCAATCACTATACTCGCGTAATTTTCTTGTTAAGAAATCATTGCAAGCAATGCATTCATGAAGATTACCGTAATAAGAATAACGAGCGTGCCGATGAAATTACATTAATGCCGTCGAGCCTATCATGAGGCGAACTGAAATCATCTTAACACGAAAGCAATAGTCGCTCGATAAAGTTATTTCCTGCGCATAAACCTACTGAAAAAAATTTAAATTTAGCTCGCGCAATTTTGATAATTCGTCTTACAATTAAATATTTTTCATAAGGTAATAATATCGAAACAAAAAAAATTCATGGCCCATCTCGACAGTTAAACAAACATGTTTAAAATCGAAATAAAGTGATTATTAATATTTTATTAATATGCTTAATACAATTAATATTATTAAAATGCTTTTATAATTAATATTAATATAATTAATATTACTTATATTAAGTAATTAATATTAATTACATTAATTAATATAATATCAACTGCCCTACAAAAGAAAATTGAAAACAAGAAGATTTGAACTATAGGAGATATCATAGATTGATATATTACATTTACATTTTTCCAATATAAATGTTACATTATCAGAAAATTCAATCAATGCTTATTTATCATTTCATTGACGAGTCAGTATTGACTCATAATTCATATTATCCTGTTTATCGCGAAGTTAAACTGTCGCGTCTGTCAGTTAGTAGTGGGTGCACAGGCTGGTCCTTAAAAAGAAACGGGTCGACCTTGCTAAGACGGGATTACCGTAACGCGTATAATCTCGTCGTCGATCGGTATAGTATTATACGAGCGATATAGCGAAAAGCGATCGACGTGGCTGCTGGTTAAATTATTAACCTCGCTACTAACCCGATCGCCTATTACTCACGCTATCAAAAACTTATCTCTCATTAGCCACACCACGGTGTGGCTCTTGTACGATAAACTGGCCAATCAGAGTAACAGATCGTACTGGTATCTTTCGTGGAGGATGGTATCGATTTAGAAGCCAATACGCCATATCTCCTCGTATCGACGCACAGTGAGTCGTCGTTTCATTTCATCAGTGAATCGGCCGTTTTCCCGTTAACAGACACGAGAGAACGATATGCTTGACATACGCAATAAATCGGATATCCCGTGTCGATTTATAATTGATCGTCGATTTGCTGACAGTGGGAGGTTTCTATTCTAGGCATCCTCGGATATAGAATTTACGCGATCATGCTTCGTTTTTTTATTCTTCTTTATAATTTTCTTAAAATTATAAATTTTATTATAAAATTATGAAATAAAATTATTAAAATTATATGTTAAAAACTTTATATGTGATTAAAAATGTGTGTCGGAATTTTTCTCCGCCCGAAACAAAATATTTTAACAAGCTTTTGCATTCGGAAATCTAAACTATAATGGAAAAAAATGTTTGACATCCATACTACAAAGAAATTATGTGTCGAAAACATGCAGTTGGTACCCGGTTACCCATACATTGATGAAATATGATGCATTAACAGAAGAGTCGATAAAATAATTATTGATTAAATTGATTAAATTTCTAACACACATTTCTTCTCTTTGCACATCAAGTGTATGTGTGTAAGATTGAGTAAGATTTCGCTTCATCGTTCAAAGGTCTCTATCGCGCGATTATCGTTCAATTCTACGGTGCGTATAAACAAATCTGCTGGAACATAAGATCGGTTTTATGCAGGTGTCAAGTCGGTAATCGGCATGCGAAGGAGATTATCGGGCTAAGCGTAGGTAGGTAGATAGGCAGGTAAATCGATACTCTCTCAAGCGCGGCAGGTAGATAGTATTTTATTCTATAATCTCCGCCTGTGTGGTAGAAATCGCCGTCGGGGGCTTAAATCGTTCTACGCGATTATAAATGCGACGTGGTGCGGCTTAAAGGCGCGTACTACTCGAGTACTCGATGTAGTACGTACATATACTTCGCGAAATACACGGCGGAGGTTTCACTTCTTCGGGATTCGTCGACTTTTACGCCCGTCTTCTCTCGCATCGGAGACAAGACGCGGGAAAAGGTTTATTTCGTATTTATTTACCGCACCCTTGCGATATTTGCTCGAGGCGTGGAGTATAAATTCTCGATTGATTTACTCCGTTTGCGAAAAAGCCCGCGTATATTTACGATTTAGCATATAATAAAATTGCGAGAATAATATTGGAAATATGCGCATACATGTACATATATTAGTCACAATTGCGCCAATATATTCAACTGAAATAACTAAAATTCAATATAAAAATTTTAATAATAAAGAAATTTATAGGACTAATTAAAATTAATAAGAAATTTAAATAAATTTAATTTAAGAATTATATCTTTATTTATTTATATATCGCAATGGACTCTAATTATTAACGTTAAAACGATTTACTTATTGTTAATTAGTCTAGTTTAAATTCAAATTCAATTCAATTCAGTTTAATTTCAATTTCAATTTCAGTTTTCAATTTCAATTGCGCATTGATCATTGCGTCCATATTTATTAAGAGCACAGTATTCTACTTCGAATAAATAACAGAAATATTATTCTCAACACAATTGGTTGGAGCTTCATTATCAAGAAGCACAAAATTTAATTCTTTTCTAAATCATTACACGCATTTTTAATGGAAAAGTAGTTTAATATGAATTGCGCGCGACTTGACGAGACCGTTTAAATCTCGCGGATATCATATGGAAATTAATCCGATACGTGGAAATTGATTGCCTACAAGTTCGCGACACAAGCAGAGGACCTCCCGCGGCTGTCAGAACCTAGCCTTGATATAAGCAAACAACGAAGGGCACCGACGCGTTCGCGAATTATTTATTGGGGGGATGATTTATCCCCGAGAGGGAGAGGCTATTTTAATTACCCGTGAGAGACACGAGAAATTGCGATATTAGAGCGAGTTACACAGAGACGATACAGAGAGGAAGAGAGAGAGGAGAGAAATTGCGTGCGATGGTGGTCCAGCGCGTTTCTCTCGCGATGACACACGTTTCTCGAGCTACAATTTATCCATAATTTAATTCGGAGAGCTGAAATAATGAACCTGTAAAGTTTCTTCGTCGAGGAATAAACCGGTTAAAAAATCAACGTTTAACGAGATTAAAATAGAGGATTAATATTAGAGCTATAAGAGAGATATTTCTCATATAATTTTAACAATTTAATTACTTAGTTATGAGAGAGAAAGAGAGAAAGATAGAGTCGATGAATATCGTAAAGTACGCATTTTCCGACTTCACATTATGCAAATGATTTAGGGCTGCTTGTGTAAGGAATCGAACATGTGTGCGTAAACTTGCCCGCGAGCCACAACGTAAATGGGGATACGACTAATGTAAGAGTAAATAGATATATTACACTGTTATCAGTATAATCATCGTATGCAACGCAATACATGAGCTTTGCGTAATTTTACGCTGTTAAGTTATATTCAAATTATATATATAGAAGTTATATTCCTTCTTCTCTGATAAATCCGAGAATTTCATAATTTGTTTAATATTAATATATAAAAATATTTACGTATCGTAATAATTACGATTATTTTTTTTTATAATTACTAAATAATATTCCGTCGACTGCACGCGCTTATGCTCAATAATAGCGGTTTAATCGGAAAAAGCGAAGATGTGGTTAAAGAGAGGTCGAACTCGATTGAACCCGCACGTATATAGATATGCGTGTATGCACGCATGCACGCATATGCATGGGTGGCGAGCCATCGGGATGATCCCTGACAGATAACACGCTAATGGAGTTTTAATCCGTGGGTAAGTAATTGCTAATGGGGCGACGGCATTTTCATAAAGAGACAAATTATATCGGAGATGCATCGTCGACCCCGCAATATCTTCCACAGGACCGATAGAAAAGCGTCCGTCCTTGAACGTCCTAATGTAATTGAGAGACTAATGTTGCATAAATGCACAGGAAGATCTAAAGATTCTATCGCGATTTCTCTCCCCTACCCCTTTATCTCTCTCGAATTATACAACTTTCTGAAATTTCGTTGCTTTTGAAATTTAAAATTAATAAGATTGTAAAATAATAAGATAATAAATAATTAATTGTAATAATAATTGTAATAAAAATTGATTGTAATAAAAATAAAATAATATGTAAAATTAATAAGATTGTAAATTAATAAAATTAAATAAGATTTCTAAGAAGAATCTGGAACATAATTTTGTTATATTATTTTATATATTTTATGTTAATTATAAAGATTCTTTTCTTTATAATTTTGCGCTCCAATTAATATTCAAAAGCAGGAGATTTGACGTATTTTTCGTGATTTTTTTACGTGCGGGAATAAAATCAATCTCAAGCAAGAGAAAGAAGAGAGGGGGAAATAAATCAACAAACCGCGTGTGCGAAAGTCGGAGATGAACGAGCGAGGGAGTTAATTATCGCATTTCTTCGTGATTTATTTTCGCATCCCGCGCCGGGATACGAAATTGATTATATTCTGTAAGAGCTCGTCGAGATATCTCAACCACTCCCTCCCCAAGGTCTCGAAGGGTTAACTGCAGGATGTACGAGACGCATGCGGCGTTTTCAATGTACACCTGCATCTCACGATGCATCTCGGAATGCTCTGTAATAACATTACGTTTATTTGATCGCATTAAGTCTTGCAGTTTCTAGTATGGTATCTCGAAGGATTTAACGTGTCTTTGAAATTGTTTAAGAATCTGTCATTCTTACGTTCTCAGAATATCATTAAAAAAATTTAATTGTTTCTTTCTGTAAGATATCGTAAAATATAATTATGAAATATATCTCGATATTTTCAATATTTTTATTTTTATTTATATTTAACGTAGCGTCATATGTAAATCCAGTCTTGAGCAAATAATCAAAATATATCAATTTATGTACTAATATTTTAATTATTTAAACGCATATTTAAACCGAGAGAAATAAATGTATATTTGCACGATTATCAGAAGGATATACATATTTTTGACAGGATGAATCGTCATTCATCTCCGTCGAGCGAATTTGTTGGGTAAACGGTCCACTTATCGCGATGCGCAAACAAAATCACGTAGTAAAAGCACGTATGTTTGCGGATGTCGGGATACAACATAGCGTTCCACGTCGAAGGCCTCAATCGAAGTTTCACGGATGAAAAGCACCGGTTGCCTGGTTCGCGCGGATAGAAACCCTAGAGACGAGGGATTACAGAGTACACGTTGTCCCGATCGAGATAGAAGAGATATATGGAGTTGCCCAGCAAAAGCTCTCTTTCTCTCTCGTGATCTTAGCCCTTGGCGCAATCGCAATTGCCCGACTATCATCGAATACAATCGAGACCGGTACCCTCGATTCTTGCATTCTTCCTCGCAACGCATTCTTTCCTTATCCTCCTCAAAATTTGCTCGAAAAAATTGAATATATGAATTTTTCCCGTCGATGAAAAAATTGCGAAATTCGACACTAATGAACGTATCAATTAATGAATTGATAGTTATAAATAATATTCATTGCACGAGCATTATTCCTATACAACTTTAAAAATTTCTCGCTTTATAAAGGATTTCTCGTAATATAGATAATTTAATATAATTTATCGTAGTATTAAAAAATGGAAAATATTATTTCAAATTTCAAGATTCACTGTAAATATTATAGTAAAAAGTGTTTACTTAGTTGTTGTTTTCTCCATAATATTTTATTTTCTTAGACTTAAGTCAATAAGCAGGATCCACTTTTCTATAGTTTATTTTTATGATAATTTTTATTATCTCTGATTTTTATTTTCAATTATCTATATTTATTTATTTATTTTTAGTTTCCCTTCATAGTTATAGATCCTGCTTATTTCTTTTCATTTTTAATTTTGTATTTCATTTTATTTTGCATTTCTTTTATTTTATTATTTTAATTTGTTGCAAAATTGAGTTGATCCCATGAGAGAAAAAATTATCGAACTAAACCTATAATAACAAAATTATTTAAGATATTCCGAGAGTGACAAAAAATTCTGATTCTAATTATATTAAAAACATAAGAAATAATGTATGAAGACACAAATTTAAATTATGTATTTAAATGCTAAATATTTATACACGCGTTATTTACACGTAAATAAAAATCATCGTTACGAATGTACAAAATAAGATAAATTATTCGATGTCCAAGCTGGATCCTTAATTGCTCCCTATAGCTCATAATAGTAATTAAGAGACCACCCGCCGAACTCGCGGACGAAAATTCGCGAGAAAGCGCGCGCTGGATATTTCATCGGTGATGCGAACGGGAGCCTCGAGAAGGTTTCATGAATGAAATCTCGAGATCGTCCAACGTGAGGCGATACACTAACGTTATACCGACCAGAGTTCTTTACCAGGAATCCTGAACATGTTGCAGCCAGGTGTTGAGATACTGCTCCTCTAACGGGTGAACAAAATACAACATCGAACCTGATCGCCGTTCATCATCGTTCTTTCACGTAAAATCCGTCAACTTCGTATTGTCGTAATAATTTAACAATTTTTAATTTAATACTTTTTAATAATTTAATAATTTCTTAATTTAATTCAATATTCTGTTCGCATTATTCTACTTCTACATATTAGGCGTGCCTGTGTTGTCGTCATTTAATTATTGTACCCTTTAATAAATGTCATAAATTTGATAAATTCTTCATGATATGTGCGTTGCACAAAAGAAATTTTATTCAATTACAATACGAAAAAAAATATATTTTTACTTGTGAATTACATATTCGTACACTCAGAATATTTATTAATATTTTTCAAACTCTTTTTGACTTTTGTTTCTCAATCTAAAAGTATCACGAATAGCATCATGAATGTATTAACGATATTCGCACTATTTAGCGTGAGAAACGAGAGAATTCCGAGCTTCAAACGGCCGATCGTTTCGCTAATTAGAGGCACTTTGATTCAGCGATAACCCATGATAATTAAAATCAACGAGAAGCGTACACAGGAGTACCTATATAGCAAATGGTCACCCGTTAGAGAAGCGACCCACGCGCTCCTGAACGAGACGTGCAGACTCGTTGTACGGTCAGGTGGGTATATAAGGAGTTAAGGACCAATCGCGCGCGAGGGAGACGACGGAATGAGGAGCCGCGAAGGAAATAAAATAAAAAAAATAAAAAAAAAAAAAAAAAAGAGGAGAAAGAGGAGAGACAGAAGCCAGGCCGCCAGGAGTATCTGATGGGCCGATTGCATCATTAGCGAGCGTACGTGCTTGCTGGGGAGAACCCGACGGGGATGAGAAGCTAGAGCTGGCGGAGCACCAATTAAATCTGATAGCGAGATGGCTTTTCGACATTTCGACGGAAATGATGTAGAACTTCGATTCCGTGGGAGGAATTGACGGGGAGAAAATGTGCCCAGAAGTCCACGGGGTGTCTCGATAATGAGCCACGTAGGCGGAGACTGCTTGTTGAAGACAAGCAGTTGGAGGTTTCCATAAGACGAATATTTATTTATGCTAAGAACAGTAGAAATTAGTTCTGTATCCCCCTCTCCCGCCTTCGAAAAAATTGTATTCTCCAAGTAAAGCCTTGTGTCCACGATACAAGAACTTGGTCCAAGTTCTCACACCGAGAAATGTGTAGTCAATTAATTTGTAGCTTTTACGGAAAAGTGGCAAATTTATTGGCTACACTTTAAGCAAGGTTTAAAAGAACTGTTTACTGTAAAATCCCTCTTATGACTTAGATATTCTTAAGTGTTTCTGGAATATCTTCTAAAATTAAGAATATATTTTTGTTAATAATAAATCGAATGTTTTTCTTTTATGCGTAGTGTTGCAATTTACAATGCAATGCAGCGTTTGTTACTGAATAATTTTAATTTATTAGAAGAATAGATGAAGTTAATAAGTGACTAATCTTTAGAGGATTTCCCTCTTGAGATAAGAAGATCCTTTTGGCGCTTATTTTAGAATAAGATATTCCAAAAATAAATGAAAAATTCTTAAAATGAGAATACAATTTTTTCAGTGATACTAATTTTGTCTTCTCTCCTCTTTCTTAAAAATGGATGTTTATTGGATGCAAAATACGAGATCTTTTACTATTATTTTTATAAAACATTTTTTTATGCAAGCTTTTTACAGTTTTGTGAAACAATTATAACATCGATTGAAAATAATTTAATTTCATTAGAAAATTGAATTCTCTATCGAAAATCCACGACATCGTGGAATGACATTCCGCGGTTTCGTCGAGTTCTTACGTCGACGAGAGAAACCGCGAGAAAAGAAACTGCACAAGAAGAAGGAGGAGAAGGAGGAGAGAGGAGGCTGTAAGAATATCGTGAAAAGAGTCCGTGAAATGCCGTTCACGTCACCCGATGGCTAGTCCCCGTACCTTATCAGGTCTACGGATCGACCTTATATATATATCCAAAGCGGCGATTTAAAAAGGAAATAATGCTTTATCGCGCCGCGTGATCGATAAGACATTATTCCGGAACGGAGGCTCCGCTCTTCATGGTTTGGCACGTGAGAAATGGAGCTCGACGAGATATTAAGCGTCACTCATACTGAATGGTCCAGCTATCAAGAAGTAATCCGAGTATACATACATACGTGTCGTATACGATTTAACGTCTCTATACGTTATATCGCGATCTGTCGCGATGGCGCCTGATTAACGAAGCAGTTGCATCCAGCGGATTTAGAGAAGACGGAGTTTTAATCACTTTGCTCGGCTCATGATCGAGATATCGCTCGTTTCATATACGAAGAGCTCGAGTGATTTTAATTGAGCATTGATCCATGATGAAAAATCGGATAAGCAAAGGAAGCTGAGGTTTTTAATTACGTTCTGAAAATATTTATATGCGTCTTTGATTTATCAAACTCGCCGAAAAATCGATCATTGAGACGGACAATCGCAAAACGTATTCGATAAAAAAAAAACAAAGCTGTGGAATGCGTTATAAAATGAGACTTGCATTTTCTCAAGCGAAGTATCGCGAAATTCTACGTTCGTAAAACTTCAATCGGCGAATAACGTCTGAATTTATGAGAGCTCGCAAAGTAAAATATAAATTTTTATGATGCGATCGTTCACGTGGAGATGGGCTTTTGTCTCTTATCGACTTGAATCATGTCTGTCTCGAATCGATATGGTCTCCAAAGTTCCTTGATCTTACAAGTCGAGTTTAAGAGAGAAATTTCTTTGCCAAATAAAGTATCCAAAAAAATATTTTATAGAAAATTTCAATAAAAAAATAATATTTAATAAAAGAGATATTCAATTTTCTAATTATTATATTTCTCTTATTATAGCACAGCAATTTAATGAAAGAGGTATTCAATTTCTTTAAAATATAAATAATTGTATTAATAAATTACTATTGTATGTAAATTTTCTTTTGTATTTTATTTTGTCAGAAATAAAATACCAAAAAATAATTAATATACAATAAAAAAATTGATCATTTTGTCAAAAAATTTGTTTTCTTTTCGAACAGCTCTGACGAATAGCCAGAGTACTTTATTTAATATATTACTCGATTAAGTTTTACGCGGGATAGCTTTCGGGAGAAGTTTCTAACGAGCTCTCGATTCCTCAAGTTCGCTCTTCGGCTTTGACTGCAAAATCGCGCGCTCTTTACTTTCCAACGCCTGTGTTCGCGCGAACGTGCATCTACATCTGCTTATGCAGATCCGCGATATCGCTCGACACGTGGGCGGACTTGCGAGTCTCTTTCTCTCTCTCTCGTCCTGAGAGATCGACTTATCCAGACAGAAATCCCGAGAACCGCGAGCGACGTATATAATACATCGCTTCTGACAGTCGAAGAAGAATTCCGAATTGGAGCCCTTGAAAAAGGGCGGCAAAATAATTATCATTAATCGCGATAAGTTTGATGACTCTACTCCTCGAACGATGGAATCCACAGAATCTTCGCCATTCGCGACTTGGTGTTAAAAAAAAAAATAATAATTTAGTGAAAAAGATATTCAATTTCTTAAAAAAAAATATATACAAGGGATATCTGTATTTTCTTGTAACTAACTCTTTCTTCATCGTATCAACTTCATTGATATCTGATTGCAAATTTCTAAAGAGATAATCAAAGAAGCAATCAAGAAGAGAATTATACCGTATACATTTTTGAAAGATCGATCAGCTAGGAAAATGTGACATTCGTTTCAACAATGTCTCTTTCTCCTAAACTAGGCCGTTCCTTCGAACCGCGATTCGATCGCGAGATAAAATATTTACGCGACCTAAAAAAGAAAGAGTTGACAATAGCGAGACCGAGGACGTGATTCATCTATGCAAAGTGTGAAAGAGATTGCACTAAACTCGTTTCCCGTTTGTAAAAATGCCAGATGCCCCCGAGGTAATAGCGCTTTGTGAAAACGCTCGTCCGATATCTCCGCGTGTCTACGTACGCATTTGTATACGCGGCGTCGTTTCCCGATGCGATCTGCGTCTAATGTAAGCCTTCGGTAAGCGAGGCCAGGAGTACTGATGCCAATTCCATGTCATTCGCGAATACTAATGTGCGCGCGCGTTAAGAACGCAGTTTTTTCTCATTCGTTTTTAGTTATACGTGCCTTACAATGTCACGCTGTGTTACGCCGTCGTAATATTCGCACGAGGAAGCATTGTAAACTTATCAGAACCGCCTTAAACGGGCAAAACGTTTTACCTGAAACGCGAGACTACGCAGCTTTATACGTATGTGGTAACTGAAGCCTCGCGATTTAGCTTCAGGTTTCTAGAAAAATAAATAGTTCGCGGAAAATCTATAAAAATTGAGTAAATCTAAAAAAAATAATTAAGAGCGCATATATTTCAATCATCGTAATAATAATTATTTATGTATTAATAATTATATCTACTATAAATATATAACTATAAATTAAATCGTAATAATTAACAATTGCACAGATTTCATATTGCAAAGACCGGTGTAAATTTCCACATTAAGAATATCAAGTTTGATCGACTAAATTCCAACAAATTATCCTCGAGAGATGAGGCAAAAATGGAAAAAAGAGGGGTGAAAAAAAAATGCAAAATTGCAAACTCGGATGTCGAAAAAATGTGGGCACGCGATGATCTCCAGATATCAATTACAATTACGATTTGCGCGGGCGTAAACGCGTCGTGCAGGCGCGAGTTAACGTTGCATTACGCCCGTCGACTTCCGTCGACCGATCATTATTCACGCGTAATGCGTATACATTATCTGGCCGGCGTATGTGTGTTACATCGCCATTGTTGCGCATTGTGGGCAGGTGGAGAGGTGCAGTCTCTCTTTCTCTCTCTCTTTCTCTCATCTCGCGAGAGGGACCGCCGGTAGCGAAAAGGGCACTCTTGGGCGTTTTACGAGGCGAAACGCACGGATTCTATTGTAAAATGCGTGCAACAATGAAAACGACGAAAAATATCTGTTATTGCGAACAGCCGGATGTTCCGCGGTGCGTGTAACTCCCTCAAAATGGTCCATAACACGAAGAGATGATCGCGCGTTACATTTTTTATATCTCTATCAATTACCTTAAATTTTCTAAAATCGAGAAAAATTTGAAAAAAAAGATGCTGCAGTATATTTTCACACGCATGCATTTTGGAGACTAAGATAAAGCATCGCAGGCGTTGAAAAAGCGCATCCCGGGCTTCTCTATCGCAAACGATGACTCGTCCAAACGGTATCCCCGATCTTTCCTTTTTGCCCGATCCTCTCGTTTGCTCGAATAAAGACGGGAACTCGTTTTGGCGTGTGTCCCGATTAAGATTGCGCCGCTAATTGTGTCCCGGCTGCATCAGCAGCCTGCGTGGCAGCGACTATTCTGGTCTATACATCCGGATAATGTATTGGGTAGAACTCTATTTATCCGAACCTAATACCATGTGTTTATAATGCTTCCGCGAAGCAAAGTCTACCGACGAAATAAACTTTGGATCAAGTTATAATCTCGATCATTTTTTTTCTTCTAAGATACCCATAAATTTTTCATAAATCCTCGATCTCGACTTAGATGAAAATTCTAGTATTATATATGAATTCCTTTACGAATTATGTGTAATATATATACAATCTCCCTAATTCTACGAACCTCCGATTAGATTAACCTTTCAGATTCATCGTTTCTCGCCCGAAACCACAGAATTTTCTCCATTCGAATCTATAATTATACAGATTTGCGGTCCCGTGTATCTATAATCATTTCACAGACCCGTCATTTCCATTCCCCATAGAATCCCGCAGATTTCCAATTCTATACATCCGTAGTATGCGTATAAGATATGATATTTCAAAGATTCGCGGATTTTTATTAATTTATTTTTTATTTGTGTATAATTTTTATTAAAAAATGTTACGTAAAACAATTTATTTTCTCTAATTGCTTCTCCATACAATCGCGATTATTTTTTATTAATTTATTTTTTATTTGCGTATATATATTTTTCATTAAAAAATGTTACACGATAAACAATGTTTTTTTCGTAATCAAGGCGCTTCTCAATACAAATTCTTCTAGTTTATAAACAGTCTTATCTTCTGGCGCTTATCCCGATAAGAGCGAGATTTCATTGCATATCGCGAGATACGACCGAGCGAATTCCGATGAAAGGCACGTACTTATGTTAGTATACCCGCAATTCCGGTCTTCGGCGACGCGGAAAATACGATCTTATTAAGGTGCTTCATCGTAGAGTATTGAGCGCTGCGTTTTAAGCACGTCGACCATGTTAATAATTATGCCGCTTAAGTTAGGATAGTTAGCAGGAAAGCTGTGTGCCGTCCGATCGAACGGATTCGTTATATGCAAAAGCAAATTTACCTAACTACGCCGCTTAATATTCGCGTTCAATTCCGCGCGGGACGCTTGCGTTGAGTTTGATTGCGTAAGCTGTATTAATGTACATTAATGATGCCGGGAGTTACTAACAAGCTAGCGATTCCGAAAGGATTCTCAGCGAATCGCGTGTATTTGCGATATTGGAAGAACCAGAAATCGAAAAACACGCTTGTATAAAAAAAATAATACAGCCATTAATTATTAACCATGGTGATGGCTTAATTAATTTCTCTCTCTTATGTATGTTCTATATAAAATTTTCTCAAAATATTCCGCGCGTTCGCGATAATTCGTGAGCTTAAATTTTATATTCAATTATTTGTTATCTTCTTCGAGTAGCTTTACGAAAATATTTTTTATCCGATAATATAAAAATTAAATTTTAAATTTAATCTAATTTTATTATAAATTAAAATTTCATGACTCTAAACTTAGAGAATTTTTAGATTGATGTGTGTAAACAATTGTAATGTACATATCTCTCTTTCTCTCAATTTTCTATATATGTATATAAATAAATTACGCGATAGTAAAACTTCAACTTTTATTATTATATGTATAAGCGTCTTTAAGATAAATTAAATTATAAATAAATTAAGATAAATTGTATAAATATATACAAAATAAATTTTATAATATATATATATATATATATATTTTCACACATATTAAAATCGCAAATAAATTCTTTGACACTATCGTAATTTATTCCGAGTCGCAGTCAGTTGACATTCGCTCGCTTCTCTCGCTCAACAATACAATCGAGATGATTTTGCAAGTATCGCAGAGGGAAAGAGAGAATTGTACAGATATTACTCAGAGAACCTTTGATGCACAAGCAACGACGGTACCGATTTAAAATTTACAATTCTCGATCGCGGTCCGCCTACGTTATTCACGCATGAGCAGTCCCTTTCGCATAACTAAGGATAAGAGAGCAAACAAAAAAAAAAAAAATCGCGGCAATGGAAGATATATTTAGCTTGCAGAACAAGATTCCGAGGTTATTAACAGCCAAGTTTCGATTGGTAACTGTAATTAATATCGCTACAAATCGGAAAAGGAGAGTGTATATGTACATGCGTACTGCGTACACACGTGTTCTCCATAGAACGTAACAATATTTAATTAAAGCAAGTAGATTTGCAAAACAATGATTGAGAAATGCTCACTTGTGCGCGAACCCCGTCATCCCCGCGAGCACATTCAATGCGACGCATATATACATATATCTCGTCGACTTGACAATCTCTCGCTCTCTGACAGCTCGACGTCGATTTGCATCTCTCTAAACTTTCGCCGGTCAATCACAAGCGAGCATCCGCGACTTTTACGGTCCATTATCGATAGCCCCTCGTGCGCATCGAATTAATTTTCCGAGGAAAAACACACTCTCCGGTCTCCCGGTTTACCTCGCCAATATCTCGATATCGAAATCGCGAATACGTAATGCTGTCTCTCGTCGTTAATGTTACTCACTGATTCTGAGATGTGTACGATGCAATTTTCTTCGATGCAAATGTCTCGGAAGCGATTTGCGATTAATAAAAAAAATGAAGAAACGCAAAAGAAACATAAAAAATCGAAATGTCATAATCATTAATAATTTATTATAAATAATTGCGTTTTATTTAAATTATACGAGAAAATCTCGTACTTTTAAGATAAATTAAATCTCACACACAAAAGGTGATTAAATGTCAATGGAACTGTCTCCAATTTAAAAGTAAAATTCTTTGCATTTTATTTCAGAAGACACGCATGATTGACGCAATTTTCTTCGATGCAAATATCTCGGAAGCGATTCGCGATTAATAAAAAAATAAAGAAGCACAGAAGAAAATTAAAGAATCAATGTCATTAATTTAATCATTAATAATTTATTATAAATCCTTGTGTTACTAAATTATACGAGAAACTCTCGTACTTTTAAGATAAATTAAATCTCAAAAGGCGAACGTAAATGGAACTGTCTCCGATACAAAACTAAAATTTTTTGCGTTTTATTTGAGAAAAGACACGCATGATCGAACTCGTGCGTAAATGCGGCATGCGCGTTCGAAATGGCTGGGGTTTCCGCGATTGATAGTAATAATCTGACTGATGCATCAGCCGTCGTTTACGCCGCCAGTCCAACGTTAAACGGAGCGTATCACTCGCGGACGAGAGAAAGAAGTAGGTGGCATCCCACAGGAAGTTAATTAACATCACGGATAGCTCTGTCGAGCCTCGAGCTTTATTCGAGAAACAAGCCAGATCTAAATAAAACCAGAAAATCTCACGTAAAACGGCGCGTCATATCGCGCAAAGTATCTACCTGTGCACTTATCTCAAGAGGCACTTATGACGTATGTTTAAACGAACGTTCATTGCCTACAAATAGTCGATCCTTCAATCAATCCTCATTACTGACAAAATTCATCATTCCTTCCCGCGTTCTTTCTCTTGCAGAGAAAGAGAAAATAAATTTAATTTGACTCTTCTAATTTTACTCGCGGCATTACACAAATAATTCCAAAATTCCATTTGGAATGTAACCAAAATAATTAGAATTTACTCCAATATATACTAATGACTTTAAACAGAATTTACGATTATTTATTCAAGTCGTAGTTTTTTTAGCTTGCGTGTAAAGAGACATATGTAAATATTAAGAAACGATTATTTTAATTCTGTCGAATATGCCATACATTTTTCTATCAAGCAATTAGAAAATAAAAAAATTAATTCAGGTAGGAAATGGGATAATAAAAACCAAGCACAGAAATTAGGCGTGACAAACTTGTTTTCAAATTTTTCTTTAATTAATTTATTAATTAATTAAACCAAATTAATTGAAGAAAAATTTAAAAACGAGTTTGTTGCGCCTCATTTCTGTGCCTGATTCTTATGAGCCAGTTTTCTACCTGCATTTGTACTTATCGTTTTATTTAAAAAAAATCGCAGACAAATCACGATACGTGAACTCGTACTTTAAGCAGAAACGACATCACATTCCACTGAGATTGTTCTTATAAGGATTTTTTCTATAAGGAGCGGCCCAACAAGATTATAATACGAATGATAGAAACCTTGGTTATCATGAGAAAGAGAAAAGGAGAGAGAAAAAAATCGAGCCCCGGAAATCTGGTCGACGACGCGCTGAATGATTGCGATTTATGGGATTCTTTGTTATAGCCTGGTAACAATCTGTCCGATCTCGCGGAACTTGTTGACCGGATCGTAAAGGTGCCGCCACAACGAGGCGTATCAGGATTTTACGCGCTGCCCTTACAAGATCGTTCTCCACGTTCGTCTCGCTCGTCCGAGAGACGTTAAATTCTGACGACCGTCGTGTATATCGAAGTTTTCTCGGCACCTCGTACTACTGCTTGTAAACGTCTTCATATAACGTTTTAATGCGACCGGACTATTACACCGCGACACGCTCGAGTTATCCCTTGCACGGTGAACTTTGTTTTTAATGCTTGTCTCTGTATATCTCGGTGATTCTAATTTACACGGTAGCGTCTAATTTTTTGCCTCGCCTTTGCGACCGACACGAAGTTGAAGTTGTTTGACACTTCATTTAATCGTCTCCATCTATTTAAGCTACGATTTGATTGTTGATTTAATCGAAATCGTTTATATACAATTTCGCTCGAAATGTTAAAAATAAATTTATAGATAGTAATATCAAAATTATTAAGTTTTTAAGCTTTTTATGATATTTACATTTTTTCTTGTATATATCCTTTTCAAATATAAATGTAAATAAAATTTTGTATATATATATATATATAAATTAAAGTTTTATTGCTTTTATAAATGTTTTTAATTATAACAAATATACACACTGAAAGAATTTTCTGTTAGAATTTATCCTGAAAATCATGGTAATCATGCTGGGACAATATGGTATGGAAAGAATTTTATGAGAATTTCTCTGATAAATATTAATCACAATAAAAATAATAATATCTGTTACGATAAAATATAAAATATGTTTGATTAATTTTACCATATAGTTTAATAAAATTAATCAAACATGTTTTATATTTTATTGTGATAGATATTATTTTTATTGTGATAAATATTAATCAGAGGAATTCTCATAAAATTCTTTCTATATCATATTATCCCACAATTACCATGATTTTCAGGGTAAATTCTAAGAGAAAATTCTCTTTGTGTATATTATAAATAAATATATTTAGAAAAGCAATAAAATTTTAATTTTTTCGAAATGTTAATTTTTTTCCTTGATTCTTAATTTATTTAAGATAAAGAAGATGGGCGAAGATCGACTCAGCGTTTGACGATCGAAATAACGCGAGCTCGTAAATATGACCGTAAATTAAAATTAAGCGGATTACGCGAACGGTATAAAGAATATTTCAGCTTCGTAAATCTTAGGCAGCATTCTGAAATCAGGCCACTGCCAGGTCAGATAAGTGCAGCGTACTTAGAGTATATAGCCAAGATAAAATATCTCGGGTTTTGCGTTAGAGTAAGATGAAGGGTCGCGCATTACTCTTTACGTTCGCGTCTCGGCTAAACGCAGGCAGGTACAGGGCTGCCTTCATAGGGCCCTTTTCTTTGTGAAATCATCAATATCCTAATCAATCTTTTTAGACGCGCATAATGTATACGTGTAAGTTGTCAACCATTTTAAATTATTTATAAATCGATTAAATCGCTCCAGAGTATTCTAGATTCTAGAGCGATTTTAGTGACTTAAAGCGAGATGTAACAAAGTATAGTTGAATCTCTTCTTTTGTTTTATTTTTCAATGTATTATATTAAAGCGCACTTTCTTAAATTGGCGCTTTCGTTATTTTACGAGACAAGAGAAAGTAGGATTATTTTATTTATGCACAACTCGTATATTGTAGTTTTGCGCTAAATACAGCCCTGAGAACGAGGTACTTGGTAATTTACGAAAAACTTTGCAGCTATCAAAACCAAGCGAGCGCATAAGCCGCGTAACGATGCGATTTTCTCTCGAAAGTAATTAGACTTGTTAATGATCGTTATATGCGGATCGGCTTGTCGGCTATTATTTATCGAAAAATATGCGGAAGATTGCTAGTTCTCTCAATCAAGTTTTCGCGTAATTTTTTTTTCAATAATGGTTCGAATTAATATGTAAGGAAGAAAAAAAATTATTTCTTCCTAAATTTTTCCAAGATATTGCAAAACATATTTGCGCGTGATTTGTTTTTCAATTTTACCAACTAAAATTATATTTGCAAGTATTTAATATATTTCATTTTAATTTCTAAATTTTTTTCGAGCGCGGGAAAAATTAACTTCTCGGAATTATTCTCGGTTTTTTCATGGTATATACACGTGAGAATGTAAATTAAAATAAAATATAAAATATTTGTATTATAAATATACATAAAATATATAAAATATTTATATGGTAATATTATAAATATAATTTAAGTCAGTAAAATTAAATTAAATGAAATTTGGAAATCAAAATGAAATATGAAATACTTGACAAAGTGTGGCGGACCTACATTGTATCGCAGCCAAAAAGAGAAGCCAAATAGGTCCGATAATGCAATATAAAGAAAGCATGCGACTCACCCTTGCAGCCATCCGCTGACAGGTCGTAGTGGTCCACGTCGCAACGATCGCACCGAAATCCGATAACATTCGGAGCGCACCTGCATACGCCGCTTACAGGATCGCAGAACCCGTCGCTCATGGCACCCACGTCGCAGTCGCATTCCCGGCAACCTGCAGTCACGTTCCCGTAGCCCTCGATGCAGGAGGAACAGTCACGACCGGTGAACAAAAGCTCGCAGGGACACTGACCGGTCGTCTGTTCGCATTGGACCGAATTGCTACCGAAGGAAGAGCAGTTGCACGCTAAAATGCAAACAGATTATACGTTTATCATATGTCTCGTTAACGTATTTTAATCAATATATAAATTTGCTTTGCAGTGGCAAATATCTAACTATCATTTTCAACAAAGGATTTATCAGAAACCCTCGATTGTGTAAATTTTCATCGTATGATTTAAATTGCATTGCTGCAAGATATAAAAGATGTGCTTATACTCACGCATGCAATTCTGGTCCAAAGGATTTCCGAAATGCGCCTCCTTGCATTTGTCGCACTTCCAACCTTCGGTGTTGCCGAGGCACTCTAAGCAGCGACCCGTTTCCTGATCGCAGGCACCACCGTTGCAAGGACATTGCTGACAAGTGCCACTGGGTGTCGTAGGGTTGCCGTAGAATCCTACATCACAACTTTTAACCAAGATCGAAATTAAAGTTGTTTTTTTTTTTTTTTTTTTTTTTTTTTTTTTTAATTCAATAATAATACTTTAATCATAAATTGTTTGCTTTGAAAAAAATATATTCGAATATTTTATTTCATGAAAAATTGTAAATAATTAAGTTACTTTGAATGATCTAATTGAAACTTAATTCTTCGATTTATACTTCAAAGCTTTTCATAACACGAAAAAAAAATATTAGCTACCATAAATTTTAGGTTATATTACATCTAAAATCTAAAATTTATTATGCCTGAAGTTTAAATGCATGGTTATTTAACCTAACCTAACCCTAACCTTTATAAGTTATAGTTTAACGGGGAATTTCCTTTTCTTTACCTTTCGCAATGATCTCCGGTGTAGCCTTCGGGACATTGCGTGCACACGTATCCACTATTAATATCAGTCGGATCATCGAGCTGACAACTCGGACTGAAATTGTTAGATTCGATGGCAAGTGGACAAGCGCATTTCTTACAATCTTCGTTGGTGCCTCTCGTTGCGATACCGTAATATCCTGTAGCGCAACGATCACATTTTGGACCCACTGTATGGTGTTCGCACATCTTCGCAAAGATAATATAAATAATTATATTTAAACAAGCAAGAAAGAAAATGAGGAAGGCTCCGTAGCTTTAGTTTTCTATTACCGTTTTCGTCTAAAGTAGGTTTGATCGATTCGAGATCGATTAATGACGTCATTGACCAATCACAGCCATTCTCTGAAAATAAATGGCTGTGATTGGTCAATCACGTCATTAATCGATCTCGAATCGATTAAACTCGCTTTATTCGAAAACGCTCTGATATATATATATATATATATATATATAGAAAACTAAATTAAATATTATTAAATTCATTAGAAAATCTTTCTAAGAGAAAAACAATTAGTATCGCTATCTATAATGCGAATATTTTACTAGTAAGTTAAAGATTAAATGCTGAATCGATAAATTAGGTGGCGGGATCGAAGTGAATCTTGTAATCTATAGTTGCAGTTCGCAAGATCAATGCAAGTTCAAAGTATCTAAAGTGATCTGCTATGCCGATTAAAGATCAGAATATAATAGTGAAACGTTCAGATCTTTCAGGGTTCATGTCTACGTTAAAGTCAGTTGCACACTGGAGAATTTCTCTTATCTATCATGTATGCGATCACATAATATAATCATTTATTTTCATTAAGAAAAAGTTCATTTAACGCTTGATTTAATTTAATATAAATTGACATTAATTAATATTTTTTAATTAATTAACGCTAGAAAATAGTTTATACTTATTGCATTATTAATTTCATCATGGTGTTCACACATCTTCACGAAATTACGTCATTTATTTTAATTAAAAACATATATAAGATAATAAAATAATATGAAAAATACTCTTTTTATATTTATTTCTTCTTACGTATATTTTGTTTTAATTTTATTATTTCCAATATTATATATCCAAATATTTTATTATTTTATATATATTAAATATATATATAAAATATATAAAATAATATATATTATATAAACATTATATATTATTTTATTATTTATATTATTATATTTTATTATTTTATATTAAAGTACATTCAGAACTTACTCCACATTCACCCATTACGAGATCGCAGAAGCCCGCGTGGCCGTTGCAGTCGCATTTCATGCATATATGATGATCCTGATGATCGGAACCGTTGATCGGCACGTTCACGTATCCCCAAGCGCATCTTTCGCAGGACATTCCCGTGTATCCCTCGGGACATTCGCACATTTCGACTAAATTGTCGCTTTCACCATCCGGCGATAATTCGCCCACTGCTAATATAGCAGATTGGAGACTGGAAAAAAAGTAATAACAATAGTATAATACAAATAATAATAAATTCAAAGTATAAGTTAATACAATTAACAATTTGTCGCTTCACACACACCTTCCCTCAATCTGCTCCGAATGATACCGCGCTCTTATCATCAGATACTTCAGATCAGCGAGGACACGCATCATTTGCGTCCTCGTCACAGGATCGCCGCGAAACTCGGTTCTCCTCAACCTCAGCTTCGTCGAAATGTCCTGAACTTCCTTTCGCACGTGATACCAGCCGTGTTCTCGCAGAGGCACCACGATTTCAGCCTCTTGACCATTGTACTGTTCCTCGCCGAACGCAATGCGCATCCCGTTGTTACCCTGAAGAAAAAGATTACATGTTATTATATATTTATTTTCCATCCAGAACTTTGAATTAAAAGGCGTGGGAATATGCAAGAGCTGGATATTTACAACTAGGATGACGCTGGGCTCCGTGGTGGGTTTACCACTGGTGTCGCCTCGCATGACAACCCACGTAACCGAGTACGTGAGATTGCTGCCGTACGAGGATACACGATTTCCCGTGTAGATCTGTGGCGCCAGCCAGAAAGGACTGTCGTATTCGACCTCGAACGCTGCCACGGTTAACCATCCGTTGTCCGTGTCCAAGGTTGGGACGACTGGCCGAGATGCGTTCATGTCCGTCACCAACCAGTTCTCTAACGTAGAAATCTAAAAAAAATACGAAATCGTCTGTTAGAATTTATTATGTCACAATAATCCATACGTTACTGTTATTTTATTTTGCTGGGCGTCATAGATTTTTGCAATACAAATAATAAGTAAAGATCAATCAAATAGATATTAATACGGAATTAAATAAAGATTACAATCTCGTTTTTTAAAAATATAATTAATCAGAGAAATAAAAATAATAAATATATAGTTATTTTTAATTATATATTTTTAATTAATTTTTTATATATATTATAATTAATATCATTCAGATTCTCTCATTCTATGAAAGATATTTTGATAATAAATCTTGCTTTGACAAATTATGTATGTCGAGAAGTTTTATGCGTATTGCTTATTACAGTATAATTTGAGTTTTTGCTCGTTTCCAGTTCCGTTATACCGTCAACGTAATTGCGGGTCTGCAATTTATTGGCGAGACCGATAAACTATAACTGTCCCTTTATCCAATTTATCGCGCGAGATGAGGACGTCGACCAAGATAAACGTCTTACAATGAACGACATGCGCCCGCAGGAGAATGTCAACTAATCGTTCTGGATTTTACACCTGTCAATCTCGACACTCGACAAACGAGGTTTCCCCGATAAATATAAATAAATCCTGCTTGATATATATAAAATTATTCAAGAATTATTACTTTCATAAGATCTCAATAAACAACGATTCATTATATATTTATATATGTCTAAACTTTCAACTGATAAAGTAATCTTATTGCATCTTCCTTCTCTTTCTTCATGATTGTCATTCAATTATTTTAAATATTTAATTAATTCATTTTTTAACTTTTTATTTTCGAAATTAAATAATTATTTATAATTTAAATTTAAATTTAAATTTATGAGAAAAAGTGCAAATAAATAACAGTAATATTATTAAACAACGCGAAAGAAATCCACACAGAGATTTAGAAAATTTTAAATGATAAAAAAATGTCAGAGAATTTTTAACATTTAATATTAAAATTTTCCAATACAAACAAAGTTTCTTCTCCGGAAAAAGACTTACCATTTTATATGATAACCTGGCAGTGGTGCAACGATCTGTCGCGCCGAAACAGTAGCAGGGTAAACAACCGTCGAGGTTATCCTTCGTGAGCGCAAAGTATCCGGATTTGCAGCGATCGCAGAAATCCCCGACGACGTTCGCCTTGCACAAGCAGTCGCCCTCGCAATCGTGAGACGGCAGAATCCCGCGGGAATCGCAGGGACACGGCATGCAATCGGGAAACTGTCGATAACCGGCCGCACATTGATCGCACTTGTATCCCGAATATCCCGGCTTGCATTCACAGGCACCTGCTACCTGTTTAAACCAAGAAAGTCCATAGTTCGTTGCTTATATCGATCTGAACATCTCGGAATAGATGATCGACATAAATCGATTAATCGCAAGCGATTGGTTGCGCGGCTCATATGTTTCCGAGATTCAGCGAAAGTGAAGAAATTATAATAATTTAGCAAAAGCTTTTGATTTATTAAAAAATTCACTTAAAAATTTATTAAAATTATGGATATCAAAGTTCACACGCAAAGAAAAAGGTTAAGGTTATGTTATGTTCAGATAATATTTTCTTTTTATATAGATTATATTTAAATAGGCTTGAAATTTTTAACGTGAAAATTTACATTTTATTTTACTTTATTTGAAAAAAACTTTTTTTGCTGGGACTTTATAGGGAATTGATATAGAAATTACCTTTCCCATGCGCGTGTAGGAGTCGTCAGGAGTGCAGTAGCCTGTACTACCGTGAATGTTGCAGTCGCAGGGCAAACATGGTTCTAGTAAATCAGGTGCGACGCCGTTCGGTCTGTAGTAGCCGACTTCACACTTTTCGCAATTAACACCAGCTGTATGATCCTAATACAAATAATTATTATTATCTCCATGCAAATAATTAATTGTAAATTATATTTTTATATAATATTCTTAAAAAAGCTCGCTATTTTTTAAATCTAACAAATAATATTAAACATTGATAATATTATAGAAATATTGCAGTACATATTTATAAAAAAATTATTTATAAATATAATTTAAAAAAATAATTAAATATTTTATCCTAATAAAATATTTTGCTTTTAAGTAATTTTGAAGACACGCTTTGCACGCAATTTCCAAAGTTTCTCTTTCAAAGAAAAAATACTTTAACCATTTAAAAAATGAGCAAAAACGAGCAAATTAAAGGAATGAAGAAATTAACTCTCTTTCTCTTTCTACATTAAATTAATTATTCTCGCGAATGAGAAATCATTCGTTTGCGAAATGTACGTGCGATAAATCGCGTACTGTGTTATTTTTTTTATCAACTCACCGTGCAATTGACACAAACGCCGCCGCCTCGAAATTTCCCACGGATATCCATAGACATTCTCCTGTCGGCCACTTCCTGGTCGTATATGCAGGACGTTGCGTGGCCGTTGCAGTTGCACATCTCGCAGTGAAAGCCCTTGCCAGCTGTGCCGGGCCTCCATGGAATCTGATTGTACATGGGGCAGCATTTTTCGCATCTTTCGCCGCACGTGTGGCGCTCGCATTGGCATTCCTGATGCTGAGGGATAACACAAAATGCAGTTTATCAGATGCCACAAAACGTTCATGTTCTTAGATTACCGTGCATATCTCCGCCAGCAAGTCGCGAATGCATGCAATCTATTGCTCTTGATAAGACAATGTAAGAAGACATTTATCGGTCGTGCTACATAATTTTTCCGCAATTTCCTTCAGCCTCAAAGAAACTTTTGTAATCGTCCTTGCTTATCACGAAACGACTCTCAGAATTTATCTCATCCGTTCTATTTATCCGATTTGTCGTATTTTGACAACGATCTTTAATTACTGCACGGAAAAAAAATTAGCTACCATAGCTAAATTTTAGCTGTCTCTATATTACACATGAAATTTAGTTATCATGATGCCTAAATTTTAGCTATAATAGCTAATATTTTTTAATGATAAAAATCGAATTACACATATAATAAAAATCTAATAATTTATTCATAATGAGTAAATAAAGATCGTTGTCAAAAAATATGACGAAAAATTAAATTAATTTTATTAATAATTTCAGTATTTTACCGCTTGATATACGACGTGGAAGAAAATATAATAAAGCACCAAGAATGCAAGATTGAAAGTGATTGAATTGTTGATTATATAATCGTATGAATCGATGCATTCGGTAATATTACAAGCTATCCGAATGCTTACCACCGATTATTACGAAGTCGTAAAGACGGAAACTTCATGGCCGCGGTTGCACTTCGGGTGTATGTAAACGATATGCGTATAATCGCGGATAACTATATCGCCGGACATAAAGCGAAGTTTTCATTGCACCGAACGTTATACATTCGGTTTACGAGCATGTCCCCCTTTGTCGTTTCAAGGATCCTAGCAATCGTCATAACATCGCGAAAACAGCGTTTGCGACCAGCAAATCGTTCACAATCATACAGTGGTAAAGATAAAGTACGAAAATTACAAATATCTGACTGGTTCGTAAATCTTGCCTCTCCTCGACAAAAGGAGGACAAGTGTATTCCTTTTTCGTAATAATAAATTGAAAATATACAGGCACATATCTGTCAGAATATCCGAATGCTATAATAAAATAAATAAGAACTTTCTAATTAATTGTGACATAATAGCTTTTCGATAAAATTACTAATTATAGCAAATTAATAATTATTCATAAAATTAATAATTGCAAAATGATAAATGTCGGCTATATTAATATTATCAAATAGATTCGCTTTCTCTGCCGGAAAATTATCTCGATTGACCCTGCAATTATATCGGGACGTATGCATTGAATCGGGGTCGAAGAAATCGCGCGAAAAATTAACGCCAAAAATAAATCGCGAGATTAATGAACCCCCGATTTAACTGTATTTTATGCGGTATATTTATCGCGTGCGCGGAAAAACAAAAAAAAAACGTTAAATCGCTACGCGTGTGGTCTTATCATTGATGTGAGAAGCAAGTAAATTACTTCGGTCAATCGCGATATTCCACTCCCCTCTGCTCCCCTTCCATCACCCCCGTTAACACGTGCTCGATATTATTTACTGTCAACGATAATGGCCACCCAGTTCGCGATCGGTGATCGCCAAGTCCCGGTTTCTGCGATTACTCTTTGCCGCAGCGGCATTTAACGAACCCGAATTACATTTCATCAGGATGTAATTCTCTCTGTAATGCTCCGGGACCGTTATTTCTCGAATCGAAATGTGGACCAGCGGTCGAAAAATGAAAACCCCAAGAATTTTATACGGTTCTCCGATCAAATGTGATCCGGTCTTTTAATTTCAATGACAAATTCTTCGACCGAAAAATTCTTTCTCTTTATTAAAAGAAGATCGACAGTTTTTGGATTGTAAAATGATTAAAAAGGAAATATCGACTGTTTAAACATTAATAAATTGTAAAACATATTTTTTATATCTTTAATAAATTATTATTATAAAATATATAATATATATATGTATATATATTATTTATTACATATATATATATTTTTAATTATTTTTTTTACAAAAAATTAATTTTATTTTTAATAAATTATTCTTTAATTTATTATAAATCTTAAATTATAAAATGCTGTTTAAAAAAAATTGCGCAAACATGCCCGATTAAGTCTCATATGGAAATTGCTCCTGTACTTTGCATGCAGTGGAATACATTTAAAAGTAGAAATCATAAGTCGAAGAGAGATATTGATGATGCAGTAATATAAATGACTGTATAAACGTCTGGGATAATATGTTTTTTGTGGGGAGACCAATGTTTTCAGACAAAAGCTTTAATGAAGCTAGAGGAAATTTATGTCACATAAATGAACCGCAGGGGATAATGTAAAGCGTTTAAATCTTCTACAAAGAAAAACCATTATAATCTTTTATATAATGAGAAGGAAATTAATATTTCTTTAACATAGAAATAAAATTTAGAGTCAATTGTTTCTCTCTCACAGTTTCTTCTTTGTCTTGTTTCTCAATATTTAACTTAAAGAATTTTTTAAAATAAAGTTCACAGAAAAAAAAATATTATTCACCATGGCTAAATTGTAGCTGTCCCTAAAAAAGTTTTTAAAAATAAAATTTAAAATTTAGATACGATAACTAAATTTGTTTTCAGGTGTAATGTAGGGACAGCTAAAATTTTAGCTATGGTAACTAATATTTTTTTCCATGTTAATGTGGAGTTTCATGATTTACTTTCCGTTCTCACAAAGATTCGCAAAAAGATTGATTAATTAAATAATTAATTACCCGGAACGCGCACTCGGAGAATGATAAGACAGTCGAAGAGACGTCAATGCTAAAGTGACCGTAACAGTTGTATACGGAATTGATAGCAGCATACAATGCTCCGCAATGTTCTCATCCGCAGTTGTAGGCAGACACGAAAAAAAAAAACTTCATCAACATCCCGTAGACTCTCTCGATCGTTTCATTTTTCTTTTTCTTTTTTTTTTTTTGCGTCTCGGTGTATCTGCGTCTCCCATCGCACTTCCCGCAATAATTCCCGCTTCGATTCATAACAACGAGCTGAATGAACTTGTACTCGTGACTCGTATCGCAGATGAACGAGTCGTGAATTCTGTCAGCAAAATACTACGCGGAGGTCAACAGCCAACCCCTTTAATGCGATGCAGTAATAACGAGATGCAGCGGAAATCCGTGGCGTTGCATCACGATTGACACGATAACTATTCCATCGCATCACGTCCACGATTTCGCAAAAAGCTTGTCCGATTCACAGAATGTCAAAACACATTGTCAACGAAACAAAAAATGAGAACTGCAGAATTCGACAACACATTTTCCTGTCATTTTACAAAAGCTATAAATAAAATTTCTTACGAATGAAAAGATCTTGTCTCTCTATTACACGAGATATTATTTTTAAAATTGACAAGAATAAAGTTTTGTAATTATAAAAAAAATTTTATATTATTGTGCACTCTCTTAAATTATATATTATACAATTAAATTATATATTATAAGTTCTTTATAATTAGAAAAAAATTAATTTATTCAAATTTTTAATTTATTCAAGTAATATTAATTTATTCGAATTCAATATTACTGTGCACTTTTAAATTATATATTACAATACATAATTTTATTAATAAAATAAACTTTTTCTCGATATTAAAATATCCAAAAATTCATCTCTTGTATATTTCAATAGTGCATTGTGTGCAGAATATTTTGGTACCAAGTAGACACCAGCCTACAAATTTTTTTATTTAATGTACATAATATAAGAATACGCCGCATAAGGTCCGCCGCGACATAGGTCCATATTCTGGATCTTCTTTTATCGATAAAAGAAGATCCAGAATATGGACCATTGTGTCGACATTTAATATTTTAAAACGAGCCAAAAATCCATCAAAATATATGAGCGATGAATTTTTGGCTAGCTTTTAAATATTAAATATCGACACTGGGTTGCCGCGAATACTATGCGGCGCATTCTTATATTATGTATATTAAATGAAAAAATTTGTACGCTGGTGTCTGCTTGGTATCAAAATATTCTGCAAAGAATGTACTATCGAAATATATAAGCGATGAATGTTTGGCTCGCCTTAAAATATTAAAAATCGATACTTTGTTGCCGCGGACCCTATACTGCGCATACATAAATTATGTATACTAAATAAAAGAATTTGTAGGCTCGTATCTGTTTGGTATAAAAATAATCTATTTACAATATACTATCAAATATACAAACAATGAATTTTTGGCTTCTCTAAATATAGTAATATACGTAATATAAAAATGCGCCCCATAGGGTTCGCGGGAACATAATGTCGATTTTTAATATTTTAAGACGAGCCAAGAATTCATCTCTTGTATATTTCGATAGTACATTGTTTGCAGAAAATTTTGGTACCAAGCAAACACCAGCCTACAAATTCTTTTATTTAATATATATAATATAAAAATGCGCCGTATAAGGGTCCGCGGCGACATAGTGTCGACTTTTAATATTTTAAGACGAGCCAAAAATTAACCGACTGTAAAAGAGACGCCGCTTTAAGAGTTTTGTGCGGAGATTATTTTTTTAATTTTGTCTGTAGAATAAGACGATCATAATCGCGATGAATGCCGCTCGAGAAGGGGGTTTCGCAATTCCAAGCGTCAACGTCTCGGTGTAATTGTTAGGGGACACGATGGACTATTATTGTCTGTTAAAGCCAGCTATGTATAGAGCGACTCAGCGAGAGAATGTCCATTCTCGGATTGTAACGAGCGAGGATGTTCGTGTTCCTGTGCAGCTGCGAGAAGAAAAGCGAGATAGGAAGAGGTACCTCCTAGCTTCGCTGAAGAAATATGCCGCTGACGAGAGTAATTAATCACTCGTGTTGACTATTGTCTTCCCCCGCACGTGTATTGCGCCGCACGCCGCTGTCTGAGAAATTGCAGAGCCCGTGTATGTATCCGCAATTAAACGTGAATCATCGCTCGGGATAAAACATAGCGCGTCTGCATTTTCATTCCGCCTTTTGTTGTAGCCGTAAATTTAGTCTGCGCGCTATTGACCCGTATTTCGCATCGCGCGTTTGGCATTAAATGTGCTGCACACTCACTTTACACACATAACGTTTATTATTACAAATACAAAGTTGTTTTTCGTAACAACAGGAGGCACATGAATACTAGCTTTAACGGCGCCCGTAACAATCAGGTGACGAGCGTATACGATTCGGGTCAGCCTTTGTTACGTGAATGAGCAATTCTCACGGTTCTAATCGTGATTCATCGCTCTGCCCCCTTAAACCCCGAGATTCTCGCGAGGCACTTCAAACGCGTATCCTAGAAACCGCAACATTGATAGTGACAAAAAAAAAAGAAACTAATGGCATCTCTGAAAGCACGTATTCCGCGCGATCGCGAAGGGACCTTAATTCCTGGCGGCATGTCTATACGGCTTTGCAACGGGTAACGACTTCGAGAAGAGAAGGGATCCCGCCATTAGAGCGGTGTCGGCGGACAAAGGCCTGACAAGTTTATGGCACTTTCGACGGATTTATTTGCCGAGCAGCCGAATCTCGCCGCGTATTTCGCTTCCGAGATCGCGAGACCAACCTCGGAAAGACTAGCTTAAGTTCTGAATTTTTTCTCGAGAATCTTTCGCGAGAAACAAATCGGTTCTCTCTACCCAAAAGAATTATAATAAATTTTACCAGAAGAGCAGAATTTTTTTTTGTTCAAATCATATTTGATACAGTTGTCAATTTGCATTGTTTTGCATTTATTGGCGTACTACTATACATATATCCTATTCTTTGAAATAATATTCGTTTGCACTTACCCCGTGATGAACGCTGTATAGACAACGAGGCGCGTGTCCCGAGCACAGACACTGTCCTCCGATGTTGATTTCCTTTATCGAGTAGAAGGCACGTCTTTTGTCGGCGAAAGCCTCGCCGCTACGTCGAAGACCCTGAAAACGCAGCCGCACGTATCTGGCCTGAGTGAATTCCTGCAGAGTCGCGCTGTGGTTCACGGCTCCGGGCCGACCGCTCACCAGGTACGTGTGGATCTTTCAAACAAACAATTAAAATTCCTGTTAGAGCCACAACACAATCTCCCGCCAGATAGCTTATTATAATAGAGTAATATAGACATATATCCATTTCAAAATACATTTATGAAGAAATATTATTCGAGAGAATGTGAATTACTCACTGTACTCGAAAAATATGATTGCTTTTTAAAAATATCCTTTTAAAAAACAGTAACTTTATGTATATATTGTGTAAAACATGTTATAAATACTAGAAAAATAGAAAATATTCGATGTATAATCGATGCATTTTTGGCTCGTCTTAAAATACTAGAAATTCATACTTTTTTGACGCGGACCCTGTGCGACGCATACTTATTTTATGTTTATCGTATTAAAAAATTTGTACGCTGGTGTCTGCATGGTACCAAAAGATTTTGCAATCAATGTACTATTAAAATGTATAATCGATGAATTTTTGGCTCGTCTTAAAATATTAGAAATCGATACTTTTTTACCGCTGACCCTATGCGACGCAACCTTGTTTTATGTATATCAAGTTAAAAAATTTGTACGCTGGTGTCTGTTTGGTACCAAAAGATTCTGTAATCAATGTACTATTAAAATGAATAATCGATGAATTTTTGGCTCGTCTTGAAATATTAGAACTTGATTTTTTTTGACGCGGACCCTGTGCGACGCATCCTTATTTTATGTTTATCAAATTAAAAAATTTGTACGCTGGTGACTGTTTGGTACCAAATGATTCTGTAATCAATGTACTATTAAAATGTATAATCGATGAATTTTTGGCTCGTCTTAAAATATTGGAAATCGATACTTTTTACCGCTGACCCTATGCGACGCAACAATATTTTAAGAATATCAAGTTAAAAAATTTGTACGCTGGTGTCTGTTTGGTACCAAATGATTCTGTAATCAATGTACTAATAAAATGTATAATCGATGAATTTTTGGCTCGTCTCAAAATATTGGAAATCGATACTTTTTTGACGCGGACCCTGTGCGACGCATCCTTATTTTATGTTTATCATATTAAAAAATTTGTACGCTGGTGTCTGCATGGTACGAAAAGATTCTGTAATCAATGTACTATTAAAATGTATAATCGATGAATTTTTGGCTCGTCTTTAAATATTAGAAATCGAAACTTTTTTACCGCTGACCCCATGCGACGCAACCTTATTTTATGTATATCAAGTTAAAAAATTTGTACGCTGGTGTCTGTTTGGTACCGAATGATTCTGTAATCAATGTACTAATAAAATGTATAATCGATTAATTTTTGGCACGTCTTAAAATATTGGAAATCGATACTTTTTTGACGCGGACCCTGTGCGACGCATCCTTATTTTATGTTTATCATATTAAAAAATTTGTACGCTGGTGTCTGTTTGGTACCAAATGATTCTGTAATCAATGTACTAATAAAATGTATAATCGATGAATTTTTGGCTCGTCTTAAAATATTGGAAATCGATACTTTTTTGACGCGGACCCTGTGCGACGCAATCTTATTTTATGTATACCAAGTTAAAAAATTTGTACGCTTCTGTCTGGTTGGTACCAAAAGATTCTGTAATCAATGTACTATTAAAATGTATAATCGATGAATTTTTGGCTCGTCTTAAAATATTGGAAATCGATACTTTTTACCGCGGACCCAGTGCGACGCATACTTATTTTATGTTTATCGTATTAAAAAATTTGTACGGTGGTGTCTGCTTGGTACCAAATGATTCTGTAATAAATGTACTATTTAAATGTATAATCGATGAATTTTTGGCTCGTCTTAAAATATTAGAAATAGATACTTTTTTACCGCTGACCCTATGCGACGCAACATTATTTTATGTTTATCGTATTAAAAATTTTGTACGCTGGTGTCTGTTTGGTACCAAAAGATTCTGTAATCAATGTACTATTAAAATGTATAATCGATGAATTTTTGGCTCGTCTTAAAATATTAGAAATTCATACTTTTTTACCGCTGACCCTATGCGACGCAACATTATTTTATGTTTATCGTATTAAAAAATTTGTACGCTGGTGTCTGCATGGTACCAAAAGATTCTGTAATCAATGTACTATTAAAATGTATAATCGATGAATTTTTGGCTCGTCTTAAAATATTGGAAATCGATACTTTTTTGACGCGGACCCTGTGCGACGCATCCTTATTTTATGTTTATCATATTAAAAAATTTGTACGCTGGTGTCTGCATGGTACGAAAAGATTCTGTAATCAATGTACTATTAAAATGTATAATCGTTGAATTTTTGGCTCGACTTAAAATATTGGAAATCGATACTTTTTACCGCTGATCCTATGCGACGCAACCTTATTTTATGTATATCAAATTAAAAAATTTGTACGCTGGTGTCTGTTTGGTACCAAATGATTCTGTAATCAATGTACTAATAAAATGTATAATCGATGAATTTTTGGCTCGTCTTAAAATATTGGAAATCGATACTTTTTTGACGCGGACCCTGTGCGACGCATCCTTATTTTATGTTTATCATATTAAAAAATTTGTACGCTGGTGTCTGCATGGTACGAAAAGATTCTGTAATCAATGTACTATTAAAATGTATAATCGTTGAATTTTTGGCTCGACTTAAAATATTGGAAATCAATACTTTTTACCGCTGATCCTATGCGACGCAACCTTATTTTATGTAAATCAAATTAAAAAATTTGTACGCTGGTGTCTGTTTGGTACCAAATGATTCTGTAATCAATGTACTAATAAAATGTATAATCGATGAATTTTTGGCTCGTCTGAAAATATTGGAAATCGATACTTTTTAGACGCGGACCCTGTGCGACGCATTCTTATTTTATGTTTATCATATTAAAAAATTTGTACGCTGATGTCTGTTTGGTACCAAATGATTCTGTAATCAATGTATTATAAAAATGAATAATCGATGAATTTTTGGCTCGTCTTAAAATATTGGAAATCGATACTTTTTACCGCTGACCCTATGCGACGCAACACTATTTTATGTGTATCAAATTAAAAAATTTGTACGCTGGTGTCTGTTTGGTACCAAATGATTCTGTAATCAATGTACTAATAAAATGTATAATCGATGAATTTTTGGCTCGTCTCAAAATATTGGAAATCGATACTTTTTTGACGCGGACCCAGTGCGACGCATCCTTATTTTATGTTTATCATATTAAATAATTTGTACGCTGGTGTCTGTTTGGTACCAAATGATTCTGTAATCAATGTACAAATAAAATGTATAATCGATGAATTTTTGGCTCGTCTTAAAATATTGGAAATCTATACTTTTTTGACGCGGACCCTATGCGACGCAACCTTGTTTTATGTATATCAAGTTAAAAAATTTGTACGCTGGTGTCTGTTTGGTACCAAAAGATTCTGTAATCAATGTACTATTAAAATGAATAATCGATGAATTTTTGGCTCGTCTTGAAATATTAGAACTTGATTTTTTTTGACGCGGACCCTGTGCGACGCATCCTTATTTTATGTTTATCAAATTAAAAAATTTGTACGCTGGTGACTGTTTGGTACCAAATGATTCTGTAATCAATGTACTATTAAAATGTATAATCGATGAATTTTTGGCTCGTCTTAAAATATTGGAAATCGATACTTTTTACCGCTGACCCTATGCGACGCAACAATATTTTAAGAATATCAAGTTAAAAAATTTGTACGCTGGTGTCTGTTTGGTACCAAATGATTCTGTAATCAATGTACTAATAAAATGTATAATCGATGAATTTTTGGCTCGTCTCAAAATATTGGAAATCGATACTTTTTTGACGCGGACCCTGTGCGACGCATCCTTATTTTATGTTTATCATATTAAAAAATTTGTACGCTGGTGTCTGCATGGTACGAAAAGATTCTGTAATCAATGTACTATTAAAATGTATAATCGATGAATTTTTGGCTCGTCTTTAAATATTAGAAATCGAAACTTTTTTACCGCTGACCCCATGCGACGCAACCTTATTTTATGTATATCAAGTTAAAAAATTTGTACGCTGGTGTCTGTTTGGTACCGAATGATTCTGTAATCAATGTACTAATAAAATGTATAATCGATTAATTTTTGGCACGTCTTAAAATATTGGAAATCGATACTTTTTTGACGCGGACCCTGTGCGACGCATCCTTATTTTATGTTTATCATATTAAAAAATTTGTACGCTGGTGTCTGTTTGGTACCAAATGATTCTGTAATCAATGTACTAATAAAATGTATAATCGATGAATTTTTGGCTCGTCTTAAAATATTGGAAATCGATACTTTTTTGACGCGGACCCTGTGCGACGCAATCTTATTTTATGTATACCAAGTTAAAAAATTTGTACGCTTCTGTCTGGTTGGTACCAAAAGATTCTGTAATCAATGTACTATTAAAATGTATAATCGATGAATTTTTGGCTCGTCTTAAAATATTGGAAATCGATACTTTTTACCGCGGACCCAGTGCGACGCATACTTATTTTATGTTTATCGTATTAAAAAATTTGTACGGTGGTGTCTGCTTGGTACCAAATGATTCTGTAATAAATGTACTATTTAAATGTATAATCGATGAATTTTTGGCTCGTCTTAAAATATTAGAAATAGATACTTTTTTACCGCTGACCCTATGCGACGCAACATTATTTTATGTTTATCGTATTAAAAATTTTGTACGCTGGTGTCTGTTTGGTACCAAAAGATTCTGTAATCAATGTACTATTAAAATGTATAATCGATGAATTTTTGGCTCGTCTTAAAATATTAGAAATTCATACTTTTTTACCGCTGACCCTATGCGACGCAACATTATTTTATGTTTATCGTATTAAAAAATTTGTACGCTGGTGTCTGCATGGTACCAAAAGATTCTGTAATCAATGTACTATTAAAATGTATAATCGATGAATTTTTGGCTCGTCTTAAAATATTGGAAATCGATACTTTTTTGACGCGGACCCTGTGCGACGCATCCTTATTTTATGTTTATCATATTAAAAAATTTGTACGCTGGTGTCTGCATGGTACGAAAAGATTCTGTAATCAATGTACTATTAAAATGTATAATCGTTGAATTTTTGGCTCGACTTAAAATATTGGAAATCGATACTTTTTACCGCTGATCCTATGCGACGCAACCTTATTTTATGTATATCAAATTAAAAAATTTGTACGCTGGTGTCTGTTTGGTACCAAATGATTCTGTAATCAATGTACTAATAAAATGTATAATCGATGAATTTTTGGCTCGTCTTAAAATATTGGAAATCGATACTTTTTTGACGCGGACCCTGTGCGACGCATCCTTATTTTATGTTTATCATATTAAAAAATTTGTACGCTGGTGTCTGCATGGTACGAAAAGATTCTGTAATCAATGTACTATTAAAATGTATAATCGTTGAATTTTTGGCTCGACTTAAAATATTGGAAATCAATACTTTTTACCGCTGATCCTATGCGACGCAACCTTATTTTATGTAAATCAAATTAAAAAATTTGTACGCTGGTGTCTGTTTGGTACCAAATGATTCTGTAATCAATGTACTAATAAAATGTATAATCGATGAATTTTTGGCTCGTCTGAAAATATTGGAAATCGATACTTTTTAGACGCGGACCCTGTGCGACGCATTCTTATTTTATGTTTATCATATTAAAAAATTTGTACGCTGATGTCTGTTTGGTACCAAATGATTCTGTAATCAATGTATTATAAAAATGAATAATCGATGAATTTTTGGCTCGTCTTAAAATATTGGAAATCGATACTTTTTACCGCTGACCCTATGCGACGCAACACTATTTTATGTGTATCAAATTAAAAAATTTGTACGCTGGTGTCTGTTTGGTACCAAATGATTCTGTAATCAATGTACTAATAAAATGTATAATCGATGAATTTTTGGCTCGTCTCAAAATATTGGAAATCGATACTTTTTTGACGCGGACCCAGTGCGACGCATCCTTATTTTATGTTTATCATATTAAATAATTTGTACGCTGGTGTCTGTTTGGTACCAAATGATTCTGTAATCAATGTACAAATAAAATGTATAATCGATGAATTTTTGGCTCGTCTTAAAATATTGGAAATCTATACTTTTTTGACGCGGACCCTGTGCGACGCATCCTTATTTTATGTTTATCATATTAAAAAATTTGTACGCTGGTGTCTGCATGGTACGAAAAGATTCTGTAATCAATGTACTATTAAAATGTATATTCGATGAATTTTTGGCTCGTCTTAAAATATTGGAAATCGATACTTTTTACCGCTGACCCTATGCGACGCAACATTATTTTATGTATATCAATTTAAAAAATTTGTACGCTGGTGTCTGTTTGGTACCAAATGATTCTGTAATCAATGTACTAATAAAATGTATAATCGATGAATTTTTGGCTCGTCTAAAAATATTGGAAATCGATAGTTTTTTGACGCGGACCCTGTGCGACGCATCCTTATTTTATGTTTATCATATTAAAAAATTTGTACGCTGGTGTCTGCATGGTACGAAAAGATTCTGTAATCAATGTACTATTAAAATGTATAATCGATGAATTTTTGGCTCGTCTCTAAATATTAGAAATCGAAACTTTTTTACCGCTGACCCCATGCGACGCAACCTTATTTTATGTATATCAAGTTAAAAAATTTGTACGCTGGTGTCTGTTTGGTACCGAATGATTCTGTAATCAATGTACTAATAAAATGTATAGTCGATTAATTTTTGGCTCGTCTTAAAATATTGGAAATCGATACTTTTATGACGCGGACCCTGTGCGACGCATCCTTATTTTATGTTTATCATATTAAAAAATTTGTACGCTGGTGTCTGCATGGTACGAAAAGATTCTGTAATCAATGCACTATTAAAATGTATAATCGTTGAATTTTTGGCTCGACTTAAAATATTGGAAATCGATACTTCTTACCGCTGATCCTATGCGACGCAACCTTATTTTATGTATATCAAATTAAAAAATTTGTACGCTGGTGTCTGTTTGGTACCAAATGATTCTGTAATCAATGTACTAATAAAATGTATAATCGATGAATTTTTGGCTCGTCTTAAAATATTGGAAATCGATACTTTTTAGACGCGGACCCTGTGGGACGCATTCTTATTTTATGTTTATCATATTAAAAAATTTGTACGCTGCTGTCTGTTTGGTACCAAATGATTCTGTAATCAATGTATTATAAAAATGAATAATCGATGAATTTTTGGCTCGTCTTAAAATATTGGAAATCGATACTTTTTACCGCTGATCCTATGCGACGCAACACTATTTTATGTATATCAAGTTAAAAAATTTGTACGCTGGTGTCTGTTTGGTACCAAATGATTCTGTAATCAATGTACTAATAAAATGTATAATCGATGAATTTTTGGCTCGTCTTAAAATATTGGAAATCGATACTTTTTTGACGCGGACCCTGTGCGACGCATCCTTATTTTAAGTTTATCATATTAAAAAATTTGTACGCTGGTGTCTGCATGGTACGAAAAGAATCTGTAAGCAATGTACTATTAAAATGTATAATCGATGAATTTTTGGCTCGTCTCAAAATATTGGAAATCGATATTTTTTTGACGCGGACTCTGTGCGACGCATTCTTATTTTATGTTTATCATATTAAAAAATTTGTACGCTGGTGTCTGCATGGTACGAAAAGATTCTGTAATCAATGTACTATTAAAATGTATAATCGATGAATATTTGGCTCGTCTTAAAATATTGGAAATCGATACTTTTTACCGCTGACCCTATGCGACGCAAACTTATTTTATGTATATCAAGAAAAAAAATTTGTACGCTGTTGTCTGCTTTGTACCAAAAGATTCTGTAATCAATGTACTATTAAAATGTATAATCGATGAATTTTTGGCTCGTCTTGAAATATTAGAACTTGATTTTTTTTGACGCGGACCCTGTGCGACGCATCCTTATTTTATGTATATCAAGAAAAAAAATTTGTACGCTGTTGTCTGCTTTGTACCAAAAGATTCTGTAATCAATGTACTATTAAAATGTATAATCGATGAATTTTTGGCTCGTCTTGAAATATTAGAACTTGATTTTTTTTGACGCGGACCCTGTGCGACGCATCCTTATTTTATGTTTATCAAATTAAAAAATTTGTACGCTGATGTCTGTTTGGTACCAAATGATTCTGTAATCAATGTAATATTAAAATGTATAATCGATGAATTTTTGGCTCGTCTCTAAATATTAGAAATCGAAACTTTTTTACCGCTGACCCCATGCGACGCAACCTTATTTTATGTATATCAAGTTAAAAAATTTGTACGCTGGTGTCTGTTTGGTACCGAATGATTCTGTAATCAATGTACTAATAAAATGTATAATCGATTAATTTTTGGCTCATCTTAAAATATTGGAAATCGATACTTTTTTGACGCGGACCCTGTGCGACGCATCCTTATTTTATGTTTATCATATTAAAAAATTTGTACGCTGGTGTCTGCATGGTACGAAAAGATTCTGTAATCAATGTACTATTAAAATGTATAATCGTTGAATTTTTGGCTCGACTTAAAATATTGGAAATCGATACTTTTTACCGCTGATCCTATGCGACGCAACCTTATTTTATGTATATCAAATTAAAAAATTTGTACGCTGGTGTCTGTTTGGTACCGAATGATTCTGTAATCAATGTACTAATAAAATGTATAATCGATTAATTTTTGGCTCGTCTTAAAATATTGGAAATCGATACTTTTTTGACGCGGACCCTGAGCGACGCATCCTTATTTTATGTTTATCATATTACAAAATTTGTACGCTGGTGTCTGTTTGGTACCAAATGATTCTGTAATCAATGTACTAATAAACTGTATAATCGATGAATTTTTGGCTCGTCTTAAAATATTGGAAATCGATACTTTTTTGACGCGGACCCTGTGCGACGCAATCTTATTTTATGTATACCAAGTTAAAAAATTTGTACGCTTCTGTCTGGTTGGTACCAAAAGATTCTGTAATCAATGTACTATTAAAATGTATAATCGATGAATTTTTGGCTCGTCTTAAAATATTGGAAATCGATACTTTTTACCGCGGACCCAGTGCGACGCATACTTATTTTATGTTTATCGTATTAAAAAATTTGTACGCTGGTGTCTGCTTGGTACCAAATGATTCTGTAATAAATGTACTATTTAAATGTATAATCGATGAATTTTTGGCTCGTCTTAAAATATTAGAAATAGATACTTTTTTACCGCTGACCCTATGCGACGCAACATTATTTTATGTGTATCGTATTAAAAAATTTGTACGCTGGTGTCTGTTTGGTACCAAATGATTCTGTAATCAATGTACTAATAAAATGTATAATCGATGAATTTTTGGCTCGTCTTAAAATATTGGAAATCGATACTTTTTTGACGCGGACCCTGTGCGACGCATCCTTATTTTATGTTTATCATATTAAAAAATTTGTACGCTGGTGTCTGCATGGTACGAAAAGATTCTGTAATCAATGTACTATTAAAATGTATAATCGTTGAATTTTTGGCTCGACTTAAAATATTGGAAATCAATACTTTTTACCGCTGATCCTATGCGACGCAACCTTATTTTATGTAAATCAAATTAAAAAATTTGTACGCTGGTGTCTGTTTGGTACCAAATGATTCTGTAATCAATGTACTAATAAAATGTATAATCGATGAATTTTTGGCTCGTCTGAAAATATTGGAAATCGATACTTTTTTGACGCGGACCCTGTGCGACGCATCCTTATTTTATGTTTATCATCTTAAATAATTTGTACGCTGGTGTCTGTTTGGTACCGAATGATTCTGTAATCAATGTACTAATAAAATGTATAGTCGATTAATTTTTGGCTCGTCTTAAAATATTGGAAATCGATACTTTTATGACGCGGACCCTGTGCGACGCATCCTTATTTTATGTTTATCATATTAAAAAATTTGTACGCTGGTGTCTGCATGGTACGAAAAGATTCTGTAATCAATGTACTATTAAAATGATTAATCGTTGAATTTTTGGCTCGACTTAAAATATTGGAAATCGATACTTCTTACCGCTGATCCTATGCGACGCAACCTTATTTTATGTATATCAAATTAAAAAATTTGTACGCTGGTGTCTGTTTGGTACCAAATGATTCTGTAATCAATGTACTAATAAAATGTATAATCGATGAATTTTTGGCTCGTCTTAAAATATTGGAAATCGATACTTTTTAGACGCGGACCCTGTGCGACGCATTCTTATTTTATGTTTATCATATTAAAAAATTTGTACGCTGCTGTCTGTTTGGTACCAAATGATTCTGTAATCAATGTATTATAAAAATGAATAATCGATGAATTTTTGGCTCGTCTTAAAATATTGGAAATCGATACTTTTTACCGCTGACCCTATGCGACGCAACACTATTTTATGTATATCAAGTTAAAAAATTTGTACGCTGGTGTCTGTTTGGTACCGAATGATTCTGTAATCAATGTACTAATAAAATGTATAATCGATTAATTTTTGGCACGTCTTAAAATATTGGAAATCGATACTTTTTTGACGCGGACCCTGTGCGACGCATCCTTATTTTATGTTTATCGTATTAAAAAATTTGTACGGTGGTGTCTGCTTGGTACCAAACGATTCTGTAATAAATGTACTATTTAAATGTATAATCGATGAATTTTTGGCTCGTCTTAAAATATTAGAAATAGATACTTTTTTACCGCTGACCCTATGCGACGCAACATTATTTTATGTTTATCGTATTAAAAATTTTGTACGCTGGTGTCTGTTTGGTACCAAAAGATTCTGTAATCAATGTACTATTAAAATGTATAATCGATGAATTTTTGGCTCGTCTTAAAATATTAGAAATTCATACTTTTTTACCGCTGACCCTATGCGACGCAACATTATTTTATGTTTATCGTATTAAAAAATTTGTACGCTGGTGTCTGCATGGTACCAAAAGATTCTGTAATCAATGTACTATTAAAATGTATAATCGATGAATTTTTGGCTCGTCTTAAAATATTGGAAATCGATACTTTTTTGACGCGGACCCTGTGCGACGCATCCTTATTTTATGTTTATCATATTAAAAAATTTGTACGCTGGTGTCTGCATGGTACGAAAAGATTCTGTAATCAATGTACTATTAAAATGTATAATCGTTGAATTTTTGGCTCGACTTAAAATATTGGAAATCGATACTTTTTACCGCTGATCCTATGCGACGCAACCTTATTTTATGTATATCAAATTAAAAAATTTGTACGCTGGTGTCTGTTTGGTACCAAATGATTCTGTAATCAATGTACTAATAAAATGTATAATCGATGAATTTTTGGCTCGTCTGAAAATATTGGAAATCGATACTTTTTAGACGCGGACCCTGTGCGACGCATTCTTATTTTATGTTTATCATATTAAAAAATTTGTACGCTGATGTCTGTTTGGTACCAAATGATTCTGTAATCAATGTATTATAAAAATGAATAATCGATGAATTTTTGGCTCGTCTTAAAATATTGGAAATCGATACTTTTTACCGCTGACCCTATGCGACGCAACACTATTTTATGTATATCAAATTAAAAAATTTGTACGCTGGTGTCTGTTTGGTACCAAATGATTCTGTAATCAATGTACTAATAAAATGTATAATCGATGAATTTTTGGCTCGTCTCAAAATATTGGAAATCGATACTTTTTTGACGCGGACCCAGTGCGACGCATCCTTATTTTATGTTTATCATATTAAATAATTTGTACGCTGGTGTCTGTTTGGTACCAAATGATTCTGTAATCAATGTACAAATAAAATGTATAATCGATGAATTTTTGGCTCGTCTTAAAATATTGGAAATCTATACTTTTTTGACGCGGACCCTGTGCGACGCATCCTTATTTTATGTTTATCATATTAAAAAATTTGTACGCTGGTGTCTGCATGGTACGAAAAGATTCTGTAATCAATGTACTATTAAAATGTATATTCGATGAATTTTTGGCTCGTCTTAAAATATTGGAAATCGATACTTTTTACCGCTGACCCTATGCGACGCAACATTATTTTATGTATATCAATTTAAAAAATTTGTACGCTGGTGTCTGTTTGGTACCAAATGATTCTGTAATCAATGTACTAATAAAATGTATAATCGATGAATTTTTGGCTCGTCTAAAAATATTGGAAATCGATAGTTTTTTGACGCGGACCCTGTGCGACGCATCCTTATTTTATGTTTATCATATTAAAAAATTTGTACGCTGGTGTCTGCATGGTACGAAAAGATTCTGTAATCAATGTACTATTAAAATGTATAATCGATGAATTTTTGGCTCGTCTCTAAATATTAGAAATCGAAACTTTTTTACCGCTGACCCCATGCGACGCAACCTTATTTTATGTATATCAAGTTAAAAAATTTGTACGCTGGTGTCTGTTTGGTACCGAATGATTCTGTAATCAATGTACTAATAAAATGTATAGTCGATTAATTTTTGGCTCGTCTTAAAATATTGGAAATCGATACTTTTATGACGCGGACCCTGTGCGACGCATCCTTATTTTATGTTTATCATATTAAAAAATTTGTACGCTGGTGTCTGCATGGTACGAAAAGATTCTGTAATCAATGTACTATTAAAATGTATAATCGTTGAATTTTTGGCTCGACTTAAAATATTGGAAATCGATACTTCTTACCGCTGATCCTATGCGACGCAACCTTATTTTATGTATATCAAATTAAAAAATTTGTACGCTGATGTCTGTTTGGTACCAAATGATTCTGTAATCAATGTACTAATAAAATGTATAATCGATGAATTTTTGGCTCGTCTTAAAATATTGGAAATCGATACTTTTTAGACGCGGACCCTGTGGGACGCATTCTTATTTTATGTTTATCATATTAAAAAATTTGTACGCTGCTGTCTGTTTGGTACCAAATGATTCTGTAATCAATGTATTATAAAAATGAATAATCGATGAATTTTTGGCTCGTCTTAAAATATTGGAAATCGATACTTTTTACCGCTGATCCTATGCGACGCAACACTATTTTATGTATATCAAGTTAAAAAATTTGTACGCTGGTGTCTGTTTGGTACCAAATGATTCTGTAATCAATGTACTAATAAAATGTATAATCGATGAATTTTTGGCTCGTCTTAAAATATTGGAAATCGATACTTTTTTGACGCGGACCCTGTGCGACGCATCCTTATTTTAAGTTTATCATATTAAAAAATTTGTACGCTGGTGTCTGCATGGTACGAAAAGAATCTGTAAGCAATGTACTATTAAAATGTATAATCGATGAATTTTTGGCTCGTCTCAAAATATTGGAAATCGATATTTTTTTGACGCGGACTCTGTGCGACGCATTCTTATTTTATGTTTATCATATTAAAAAATTTGTACGCTGGTGTCTGCATGGTACGAAAAGATTCTGTAATCAATGTACTATTAAAATGTATAATCGATGAATATTTGGCTCGTCTTAAAATATTGGAAATCGATACTTTTTACCGCTGACCCTATGCGACGCAAACTTATTTTATGTATATCAAGAAAAAAAATTTGTACGCTGTTGTCTGCTTTGTACCAAAAGATTCTGTAATCAATGTACTATTAAAATGTATAATCGATGAATTTTTGGCTCGTCTTGAAATATTAGAACTTGATTTTTTTTGACGCGGACCCTGTGCGACGCATCCTTATTTTATGTATATCAAGAAAAAAAATTTGTACGCTGTTGTCTGCTTTGTACCAAAAGATTCTGTAATCAATGTACTATTAAAATGTATAATCGATGAATTTTTGGCTCGTCTTGAAATATTAGAACTTGATTTTTTTTGACGCGGACCCTGTGCGACGCATCCTTATTTTATGTTTATCAAATTAAAAAATTTGTACGCTGATGTCTGTTTGGTACCAAATGATTCTGTAATCAATGTAATATTAAAATGTATAATCGATGAATTTTTGGCTCGTCTCTAAATATTAGAAATCGAAACTTTTTTACCGCTGACCCCATGCGACGCAACCTTATTTTATGTATATCAAGTTAAAAAATTTGTACGCTGGTGTCTGTTTGGTACCGAATGATTCTGTAATCAATGTACTAATAAAATGTATAATCGATTAATTTTTGGCTCATCTTAAAATATTGGAAATCGATACTTTTTTGACGCGGACCCTGTGCGACGCATCCTTATTTTATGTTTATCATATTAAAAAATTTGTACGCTGGTGTCTGCATGGTACGAAAAGATTCTGTAATCAATGTACTATTAAAATGTATAATCGTTGAATTTTTGGCTCGACTTAAAATATTGGAAATCGATACTTTTTACCGCTGATCCTATGCGACGCAACCTTATTTTATGTATATCAAATTAAAAAATTTGTACGCTGGTGTCTGTTTGGTACCGAATGATTCTGTAATCAATGTACTAATAAAATGTATAATCGATTAATTTTTGGCTCGTCTTAAAATATTGGAAATCGATACTTTTTTGACGCGGACCCTGAGCGACGCATCCTTATTTTATGTTTATCATATTACAAAATTTGTACGCTGGTGTCTGTTTGGTACCAAATGATTCTGTAATCAATGTACTAATAAACTGTATAATCGATGAATTTTTGGCTCGTCTTAAAATATTGGAAATCGATACTTTTTTGACGCGGACCCTGTGCGACGCAATCTTATTTTATGTATACCAAGTTAAAAAATTTGTACGCTTCTGTCTGGTTGGTACCAAAAGATTCTGTAATCAATGTACTATTAAAATGTATAATCGATGAATTTTTGGCTCGTCTTAAAATATTGGAAATCGATACTTTTTACCGCGGACCCAGTGCGACGCATACTTATTTTATGTTTATCGTATTAAAAAATTTGTACGCTGGTGTCTGCTTGGTACCAAATGATTCTGTAATAAATGTACTATTTAAATGTATAATCGATGAATTTTTGGCTCGTCTTAAAATATTAGAAATAGATACTTTTTTACCGCTGACCCTATGCGACGCAACATTATTTTATGTGTATCGTATTAAAAAATTTGTACGCTGGTGTCTGTTTGGTACCAAATGATTCTGTAATCAATGTACTAATAAAATGTATAATCGATGAATTTTTGGCTCGTCTTAAAATATTGGAAATCGATACTTTTTTGACGCGGACCCTGTGCGACGCATCCTTATTTTATGTTTATCATATTAAAAAATTTGTACGCTGGTGTCTGCATGGTACGAAAAGATTCTGTAATCAATGTACTATTAAAATGTATAATCGTTGAATTTTTGGCTCGACTTAAAATATTGGAAATCAATACTTTTTACCGCTGATCCTATGCGACGCAACCTTATTTTATGTAAATCAAATTAAAAAATTTGTACGCTGGTGTCTGTTTGGTACCAAATGATTCTGTAATCAATGTACTAATAAAATGTATAATCGATGAATTTTTGGCTCGTCTGAAAATATTGGAAATCGATACTTTTTTGACGCGGACCCTGTGCGACGCATCCTTATTTTATGTTTATCATCTTAAATAATTTGTACGCTGGTGTCTGTTTGGTACCGAATGATTCTGTAATCAATGTACTAATAAAATGTATAGTCGATTAATTTTTGGCTCGTCTTAAAATATTGGAAATCGATACTTTTATGACGCGGACCCTGTGCGACGCATCCTTATTTTATGTTTATCATATTAAAAAATTTGTACGCTGGTGTCTGCATGGTACGAAAAGATTCTGTAATCAATGTACTATTAAAATGATTAATCGTTGAATTTTTGGCTCGACTTAAAATATTGGAAATCGATACTTCTTACCGCTGATCCTATGCGACGCAACCTTATTTTATGTATATCAAATTAAAAAATTTGTACGCTGGTGTCTGTTTGGTACCAAATGATTCTGTAATCAATGTACTAATAAAATGTATAATCGATGAATTTTTGGCTCGTCTTAAAATATTGGAAATCGATACTTTTTAGACGCGGACCCTGTGCGACGCATTCTTATTTTATGTTTATCATATTAAAAAATTTGTACGCTGCTGTCTGTTTGGTACCAAATGATTCTGTAATCAATGTATTATAAAAATGAATAATCGATGAATTTTTGGCTCGTCTTAAAATATTGGAAATCGATACTTTTTACCGCTGACCCTATGCGACGCAACACTATTTTATGTATATCAAGTTAAAAAATTTGTACGCTGGTGTCTGTTTGGTACCGAATGATTCTGTAATCAATGTACTAATAAAATGTATAATCGATTAATTTTTGGCACGTCTTAAAATATTGGAAATCGATACTTTTTTGACGCGGACCCTGTGCGACGCATCCTTATTTTATGTTTATCGTATTAAAAAATTTGTACGGTGGTGTCTGCTTGGTACCAAACGATTCTGTAATAAATGTACTATTTAAATGTATAATCGATGAATTTTTGGCTCGTCTTAAAATATTAGAAATAGATACTTTTTTACCGCTGACCCTATGCGACGCAACATTATTTTATGTTTATCGTATTAAAAATTTTGTACGCTGGTGTCTGTTTGGTACCAAAAGATTCTGTAATCAATGTACTATTAAAATGTATAATCGATGAATTTTTGGCTCGTCTTAAAATATTAGAAATTCATACTTTTTTACCGCTGACCCTATGCGACGCAACATTATTTTATGTTTATCGTATTAAAAAATTTGTACGCTGGTGTCTGCATGGTACCAAAAGATTCTGTAATCAATGTACTATTAAAATGTATAATCGATGAATTTTTGGCTCGTCTTAAAATATTGGAAATCGATACTTTTTTGACGCGGACCCTGTGCGACGCATCCTTATTTTATGTTTATCATATTAAAAAATTTGTACGCTGGTGTCTGCATGGTACGAAAAGATTCTGTAATCAATGTACTATTAAAATGTATAATCGTTGAATTTTTGGCTCGACTTAAAATATTGGAAATCGATACTTTTTACCGCTGATCCTATGCGACGCAACCTTATTTTATGTATATCAAATTAAAAAATTTGTACGCTGGTGTCTGTTTGGTACCAAATGATTCTGTAATCAATGTACTAATAAAATGTATAATCGATGAATTTTTGGCTCGTCTGAAAATATTGGAAATCGATACTTTTTAGACGCGGACCCTGTGCGACGCATTCTTATTTTATGTTTATCATATTAAAAAATTTGTACGCTGATGTCTGTTTGGTACCAAATGATTCTGTAATCAATGTATTATAAAAATGAATAATCGATGAATTTTTGGCTCGTCTTAAAATATTGGAAATCGATACTTTTTACCGCTGACCCTATGCGACGCAACACTATTTTATGTATATCAAATTAAAAAATTTGTACGCTGGTGTCTGTTTGGTACCAAATGATTCTGTAATCAATGTACTAATAAAATGTATAATCGATGAATTTTTGGCTCGTCTCAAAATATTGGAAATCGATACTTTTTTGACGCGGACCCAGTGCGACGCATCCTTATTTTATGTTTATCATATTAAATAATTTGTACGCTGGTGTCTGTTTGGTACCAAATGATTCTGTAATCAATGTACAAATAAAATGTATAATCGATGAATTTTTGGCTCGTCTTAAAATATTGGAAATCTATACTTTTTTGACGCGGACCCTGTGCGACGCATCCTTATTTTATGTTTATCATATTAAAAAATTTGTACGCTGGTGTCTGCATGGTACGAAAAGATTCTGTAATCAATGTACTATTAAAATGTATATTCGATGAATTTTTGGCTCGTCTTAAAATATTGGAAATCGATACTTTTTACCGCTGACCCTATGCGACGCAACATTATTTTATGTATATCAATTTAAAAAATTTGTACGCTGGTGTCTGTTTGGTACCAAATGATTCTGTAATCAATGTACTAATAAAATGTATAATCGATGAATTTTTGGCTCGTCTAAAAATATTGGAAATCGATAGTTTTTTGACGCGGACCCTGTGCGACGCATCCTTATTTTATGTTTATCATATTAAAAAATTTGTACGCTGGTGTCTGCATGGTACGAAAAGATTCTGTAATCAATGTACTATTAAAATGTATAATCGATGAATTTTTGGCTCGTCTCTAAATATTAGAAATCGAAACTTTTTTACCGCTGACCCCATGCGACGCAACCTTATTTTATGTATATCAAGTTAAAAAATTTGTACGCTGGTGTCTGTTTGGTACCGAATGATTCTGTAATCAATGTACTAATAAAATGTATAGTCGATTAATTTTTGGCTCGTCTTAAAATATTGGAAATCGATACTTTTATGACGCGGACCCTGTGCGACGCATCCTTATTTTATGTTTATCATATTAAAAAATTTGTACGCTGGTGTCTGCATGGTACGAAAAGATTCTGTAATCAATGTACTATTAAAATGTATAGTCGATTAATTTTTGGCTCGTCTTAAAATATTGGAAATCGATACTTTTATGACGCGGACCCTGTGGGACGCATTCTTATTTTATGTTTATCATATTAAAAAATTTGTACGCTGGTGTCTGTTTGGTACCGAATGATTCTGTAATCAATGTACTAATAAAATGTATAGTCGATTAATTTTTGGCTCGTCTTAAAATATTGGAAATCGATACTTTTATGACGCGGACCCTGTGCGACGCATCCTTATTTTATGTTTATCATATTAAAAAATTTGTACGCTGGTGTCTGTTTGGTACCGAATGATTCTGTAATCAATGTACTAATAAAATGTATAGTCGATTAATTTTTGGCTCGTCTTAAAATATTGGAAATCGATACTTTTATGACGCGGACCCTGTGGGACGCATTCTTATTTTATGTTTATCATATTAAAAAATTTGTACGCTGCTGTCTGTTTGGTACCAAATGATTCTGTAATCAATGTATTATAAAAATGAATAATCGATGAATTTTTGGCTCGTCTTAAAATATTGGAAATCGATACTTTTTACCGCTGATCCTATGCGACGCAACACTATTTTATGTATATCAAGTTAAAAAATTTGTACGCTGGTGTCTGTTTGGTACCAAATGATTCTGTAATCAATGTACTAATAAAATGTATAATCGATGAATTTTTGGCTCGTCTTAAAATATTGGAAATCGATACTTTTTTGACGCGGACCCTGTGCGACGCATCCTTATTTTAAGTTTATCATATTAAAAAATTTGTACGCTGGTGTCTGCATGGTACGAAAAGAATCTGTAAGCAATGTACTATTAAAATGTATAATCGATGAATTTTTGGCTCGTCTCAAAATATTGGAAATCGATATTTTTTTGACGCGGACTCTGTGCGACGCATTCTTATTTTATGTTTATCATATTAAAAAATTTGTACGCTGGTGTCTGCATGGTACGAAAAGATTCTGTAATCAATGTACTATTAAAATGTATAATCGATGAATATTTGGCTCGTCTTAAAATATTGGAAATCGATACTTTTTACCGCTGACCCTATGCGACGCAAACTTATTTTATGTATATCAAGAAAAAAAATTTGTACGCTGTTGTCTGCTTTGTACCAAAAGATTCTGTAATCAATGTACTATTAAAATGTATAATCGATGAATTTTTGGCTCGTCTTGAAATATTAGAACTTGATTTTTTTTGACGCGGACCCTGTGCGACGCATCCTTATTTTATGTATATCAAGAAAAAAAATTTGTACGCTGTTGTCTGCTTTGTACCAAAAGATTCTGTAATCAATGTACTATTAAAATGTATAATCGATGAATTTTTGGCTCGTCTTGAAATATTAGAACTTGATTTTTTTTGACGCGGACCCTGTGCGACGCATCCTTATTTTATGTTTATCAAATTAAAAAATTTGTACGCTGATGTCTGTTTGGTACCAAATGATTCTGTAATCAATGTAATATTAAAATGTATAATCGATGAATTTTTGGCTCGTCTCTAAATATTAGAAATCGAAACTTTTTTACCGCTGACCCCATGCGACGCAACCTTATTTTATGTATATCAAGTTAAAAAATTTGTACGCTGGTGTCTGTTTGGTACCGAATGATTCTGTAATCAATGTACTAATAAAATGTATAATCGATTAATTTTTGGCTCATCTTAAAATATTGGAAATCGATACTTTTTTGACGCGGACCCTGTGCGACGCATCCTTATTTTATGTTTATCATATTAAAAAATTTGTACGCTGGTGTCTGCATGGTACGAAAAGATTCTGTAATCAATGTACTATTAAAATGTATAATCGTTGAATTTTTGGCTCGACTTAAAATATTGGAAATCGATACTTTTTACCGCTGATCCTATGCGACGCAACCTTATTTTATGTATATCAAATTAAAAAATTTGTACGCTGGTGTCTGTTTGGTACCGAATGATTCTGTAATCAATGTACTAATAAAATGTATAATCGATTAATTTTTGGCTCGTCTTAAAATATTGGAAATCGATACTTTTTTGACGCGGACCCTGAGCGACGCATCCTTATTTTATGTTTATCATATTACAAAATTTGTACGCTGGTGTCTGTTTGGTACCAAATGATTCTGTAATCAATGTACTAATAAACTGTATAATCGATGAATTTTTGGCTCGTCTTAAAATATTGGAAATCGATACTTTTTTGACGCGGACCCTGTGCGACGCAATCTTATTTTATGTATACCAAGTTAAAAAATTTGTACGCTTCTGTCTGGTTGGTACCAAAAGATTCTGTAATCAATGTACTATTAAAATGTATAATCGATGAATTTTTGGCTCGTCTTAAAATATTGGAAATCGATACTTTTTACCGCGGACCCAGTGCGACGCATACTTATTTTATGTTTATCGTATTAAAAAATTTGTACGCTGGTGTCTGCTTGGTACCAAATGATTCTGTAATAAATGTACTATTTAAATGTATAATCGATGAATTTTTGGCTCGTCTTAAAATATTAGAAATAGATACTTTTTTACCGCTGACCCTATGCGACGCAACATTATTTTATGTGTATCGTATTAAAAAATTTGTACGCTGGTGTCTGTTTGGTACCAAATGATTCTGTAATCAATGTACTAATAAAATGTATAATCGATGAATTTTTGGCTCGTCTTAAAATATTGGAAATCGATACTTTTTTGACGCGGACCCTGTGCGACGCATCCTTATTTTATGTTTATCATATTAAAAAATTTGTACGCTGGTGTCTGCATGGTACGAAAAGATTCTGTAATCAATGTACTATTAAAATGTATAATCGTTGAATTTTTGGCTCGACTTAAAATATTGGAAATCAATACTTTTTACCGCTGATCCTATGCGACGCAACCTTATTTTATGTAAATCAAATTAAAAAATTTGTACGCTGGTGTCTGTTTGGTACCAAATGATTCTGTAATCAATGTACTAATAAAATGTATAATCGATGAATTTTTGGCTCGTCTGAAAATATTGGAAATCGATACTTTTTTGACGCGGACCCTGTGCGACGCATCCTTATTTTATGTTTATCATCTTAAATAATTTGTACGCTGGTGTCTGTTTGGTACCGAATGATTCTGTAATCAATGTACTAATAAAATGTATAGTCGATTAATTTTTGGCTCGTCTTAAAATATTGGAAATCGATACTTTTATGACGCGGACCCTGTGCGACGCATCCTTATTTTATGTTTATCATATTAAAAAATTTGTACGCTGGTGTCTGCATGGTACGAAAAGATTCTGTAATCAATGTACTATTAAAATGTATAATCGTTGAATTTTTGGCTCGACTTAAAATATTGGAAATCGATACTTCTTACCGCTGATCCTATGCGACGCAACCTTATTTTATGTATATCAAATTAAAAAATTTGTACGCTGGTATCTGTTTGGTACCAAATGATTCTGTAATCAATGTACTAATAAAATGTATAATCGATGAATTTTTGGCTCGTCTTAAAATATTGGAAATCGATACTTTTTAGACGCGGACCCTGTGCGACGCATTCTTATTTTATGTTTATCATATTAAAAAATTTGTACGCTGCTGTCTGTTTGGTACCAAATGATTCTGTAATCAATGTATTATAAAAATGAATAATCGATGAATTTTTGGCTCGTCTTAAAATATTGGAAATCGATACTTTTTACCGCTGACCCTATGCGACGCAACACTATTTTATGTATATCAAGTTAAAAAATTTGTACGCTGGTGTCTGTTTGGTACCAAATGATTCTGTAATCAATGTAGTAATAAAATGTATAATCGATGAATTTTTGGCTCGTCTTAAAATATTGGAAATCGATACTTTTTTGACGCGGACCCTGTGCGACGCATCCTTATTTTAAGTTTATCATATTAAAAAATTTGTACGCTGGTGTCTGCATGGTACGAAAAGAATCTGTAAGCAATGTACTATTAAAATGTATAATCGATGAATTTTTGGCTCGTCTCAAAATATTGGAAATCGATATTTTTTTGACGCGGACTCTGTGCGACGCATTCTTATTTTATGTTTATCATATTAAAAAATTTGTACGCTGGTGTCTGCATGGTACGAAAAGATTCTGTAATCAATGTACTATTAAAATGTATAATCGATGAATATTTGGCTCGTCTTAAAATATTGGAAATCGATACTTTTTACCGCTGACCCTATGCGACGCAAACTTATTTTATGTATATCAAGAAAAAAAATTTGTACGCTGTAGTCTGCTTTGTACCAAAAGATTCTGTAATCAATGTACTATTAAAATGTATAATCGATGAATTTTTGGCTCGTCTTGAAATATTAGAACTTGATTTTTTTTGACGCGGACCCTGTGCGACGCATCCATATTTTATGTATATCAAGAAAAAAAATTTGTACGCTGTTGTCTGCTTTGTACCAAAAGATTCTGTAATCAATGTACTATTAAAATGTATAATCGATGAATTTTTGGCTCGTCTTGAAATATTAGAACTTGATTTTTTTTGACGCGGACCCTGTGCGACGCATCCTTATTTTATGTTTATCAAATTAAAAAATTTGTACGCTGATGTCTGTTTGGTACCAAATGATTCTGTAATCAATGTACTATTAAAATGTATAATCGATGAATTTTTGGCTCGTCTCTAAATATTAGAAATCGAAACTTTTTTACCGCTGACCCCATGCGACGCAACCTTATTTTATGTATATCAAGTTAAAAAATTTGTACGCTGGTGTCTGTTTGGTACCGAATGATTCTGTAATCAATGTACTAATAAAATGTATAATCGATTAATTTTTGGCTCATCTTAAAATATTGGAAATCGATACTTTTTTGACGCGGACCCTGTGCGACGCATCCTTATTTTATGTTTATCATATTAAAAAATTTGTACGCTGGTGTCTGCATGGTACGAAAAGATTCTGTAATCAATGTACTATTAAAATGTATAATCGTTGAATTTTTGGCTCGACTTAAAATATTGGAAATCGATACTTCTTACCGCTGATCCTATGCGACGCAACCTTATTTTATGTATATCAAATTAAAAAATTTGTACGCTGGTGTCTGTTTGGTACCAAATGATTCTGTAATCAATGTACTAATAAAATGTATAATCGATGAATTTTTGGCTCGTCTTAAAATATTGGAAATCGATACTTTTTAGACGCGGACCCTGTGCGACGCATTCTTATTTTATGTTTATCATATTAAAAAATTTGTACGCTGCTGTCTGTTTGGTACCAAATGATTCTGTAATCAATGTATTATAAAAATGAATAATCGATGAATTTTTGGCTCGTCTTAAAATATTGGAAATCGATACTTTTTACCGCTGACCCTATGCGACGCAACACTATTTTATGTAGATCAAATTAAAAAATTTGTACGCTGGTGTCTGTTTGGTACCAAATGATTCTGTAATCAATGTACTAATAAAATGTATAATCAATGAATTTTTGGCTCGTCTCAAAATATTGGAAATCGATACTTTTTTGACGCGGATCCTGTGCGACGCATCCTTATTTTATGTTTATCATATTAAATAATTTGTACGCTGGTATCTGTTTGGTACCAAATGATTCTGTAATCAATGTACAAATAAAATGTATATTCGATGAATTTTTGGCTCGTCTTAAAATATTGGAAATCGATACTTTTTACCGCTGACCCTATGCGACGCAACATTATTTTATGTATATCAATTTAAAAAATTTGTACGCTGGTGTCTGTTTGGTACCAAATGATTCTGTAATCAATGTACTAATAAAATGTATAATCGATGAATTTTTGGCTCGTCTAAAAATATTGGAAATCGATAGTTTTTTGACGCGGACCCTGTGCGACGCATTCTTATTTTATGTTTATCATATTAAAAAATTTGTACGCTGGTGTCTGCATGGTACGAAAAGATTCTGTAATCAATGTACTATTAAAATGTATAATCGATGAATTTTTGGCTCGTCTCTAAATATTAGAAATCGAAACTTTTTTACCGCTGACCCCATGCGACGCAACCTTATTTTATGTATATCAAGTTAAAAAATTTGTACGCTGGTGTCTGTTTGGTACCGAATGATTCTGTAATCAATGTACTAATAAAATGTATAATCGATTAATTTTTGGCTCGTCTTAAAATATTGGAAATCGATACTTTTATGACGCGGACCCTGTGCGACGCATCCTTATTTTATGTTTATCATATTAAAAAATTTGTACGCTGGTGTCTGCATGGTACGAAAAGATTCTGTAATCAATGTACTATTAAAATGTATAATCGTTGAATTTTTGGCTCGACTTAAAATATTGGAAATCGATACTTCTTACCGCTGATCCTATGCGACGCAACCTTATTTTATGTATATCAAATTAAAAAATTTGTACGCTGGTGTCTGTTTGGTACCAAATGATTCTGTAATCAATGTACTAATAAAATGTATAATCGATGAATTTTTGGCTCGTCTTAAAATATTGGAAATCGATACTTTTTAGACGCGGACCCTGTGCGACGCATTCTTATTTTATGTTTATCATATTAAAAAATTTGTACGCTGCTGTCTGTTTGGTACCAAATGATTCTGTAATCAATGTATTATAAAAATGAATAATCGATGAATTTTTGGCTCGTCTTAAAATATTGGAAATCGATACTTTTTACCGCTGAACCTATGCGACGCAACAATATTTTAAGTATATCAAGTTAAAAAATTTGTACGCTGGTGTCTGTTTGGTACCAAATGATTCTGTAATCAATGTACTAATAAAATGTATAATCGATGAATTTTTGGCTCGTCTCAAAATATTGGAAATCGATACTTTTTTGACGCGGACCCTGTGCGACGCATCCTTATTTTATGTTTATCATATTAAAAAATTTGTACGCTGGTGTCTGTTTGGTACCAAATGATTCTGTAATCAATGTACAAATAAAATGTATAATCGATGAATTTTTGGCTCGTCTTAAAATATTGGAAATCTATACTTTTTTGACGCGGACCCTGTGCGACGCATACTTATTTTATGTTTATCATATTAAAAAATTTGTACGCTGGTGTCTGCATGGTACGAAAAGATTCTGTAATCAATGTACTATTAAAATGTATATTCGATGAATTTTTGGCTCGTCTTAAAATATTGGAAATCGATACTTTTTACCGCTGACCCTATGCGACGCAACATTATTTTATGTATATCAATTTAAAAAATTTGTACGCTGGTGTCTGTTTGGTACCAAAAGATTCTGTAATCAATGTACTATTAAAATGTATAATCGATGAATTTTTGGCTCGTCTTAAAATATTGGAAATCGATACTTTTTTGACGCGGACCCTGTGCGACGCATCCTTATTTTATGTTTATCATATTAAAAAATTTGTACGCTGGTGTCTGCATGGTACGAAAAGATTCTGTAATCAATGTACTATTAAAATGTATAATCGTTGAATTTTTGGCTCGACTTAAAATATTGGAAATCGATACTTTTTACCGCTGATCCTATGCGACGCAACCTTATTTTATGTATATCAAATTAAAAAATTTGTACGCTGGTGTCTGTTTGGTACCAAATGATTCTGTAATCAATGTACTAATAAAATGTATAATCGATGAATTTTTGGCTCGTCTTAAAATATTGGAAATCGATACTTTTTTGACGCGGACCCTGTGCGACGCATCCTTATTTTATGTTTATCATATTAAAAAATTTGTACGCTGGTGTCTGCATGGTACGAAAAGATTCTGTAATCAATGTACTATTAAAATGTATAATCGTTGAATTTTTGGCTCGACTTAAAATATTGGAAATCAATACTTTTTACCGCTGATCCTATGCGACGCAACCTTATTTTATGTAAATCAAATTAAAAAATTTGTACGCTGGTGTCTGTTTGGTACCAAATGATTCTGTAATCAATGTACTAATAAAATGTATAATCGATGAATTTTTGGCTCGTCTGAAAATATTGGAAATCGATACTTTTTAGACGCGGACCCTGTGCGACGCATTCTTATTTTATGTTTATCATATTAAAAAATTTGTACGCTGGTGTCTGCATGGTACGAAAAGATTCTGTAATCAATGTACTATTAAAATGTATAATCGTTGAATTTTTGGCTCGACTTAAAATATTGGAAATCGATACTTTTTACCGCTGATCCTATGCGACGCAACCTTATTTTATGTATATCAAATTAAAAAATTTGTACGCTGGTGTCTGTTTGGTACCGAATGATTCTGTAATCAATGTACTAATAAAATGTATAATCGATTAATTTTTGGCTCGTCTTAAAATATTGGAAATCGATACTTTTTTGACGCGGACCCTGAGCGACGCATCCTTATTTTATGTTTATCATATTACAAAATTTGTACGCTGGTGTCTGTTTGGTACCAAATGATTCTGTAATCAATGTACTAATAAAATGTATAATCGATGAATTTTTGGCTCGTCTTAAAATATTGGAAATCGATACTTTTTAGACGCGGACCCTGTGCACCGCATTCTTATTTTATGTTTATCATATTAAAAAATTTGTACGCTGCTGTCTGTTTGGTACCAAATGATTCTGTAATCAATGTATTATAAAAATGAATAATCGATGAATTTTTGGCTCGTCTTAAAATATTGGAAATCGATACTTTTTACCGCTGAACCTATGCGACGCAACAATATTTTAAGTATATCAAGTTAAAAAATTTGTACGCTGGTGTCTGTTTGGTACCAAATGATTCTGTAATCAATGTACTAATAAAATGTATAATCGATGAATTTTTGGCTCGTCTCAAAATATTGGAAATCGATACTTTTTTGACGCGGACCCTGTGCGACGCATCCTTATTTTATGTTTATCATATTAAAAAATTTGTACGCTGGTGTCTGTTTGGTACCAAATGATTCTGTAATCAATGTACAAATAAAATGTATAATCGATGAATTTTTGGCTCGTCTTAAAATATTGGAAATCTATACTTTTTTGACGCGGACCCTGTGCGACGCATCCTTATTTTATGTTTATCATATTAAAAAATTTGTACGCTGGTGTCTGCATGGTACGAAAAGATTCTGTAATCAATGTACTATTAAAATGTATAATCGTTGAATTTTTGGCTCGACTTAAAATATTGGAAATCGATACTTCTTACCGCTGATCCTATGCGACGCAACCTTATTTTATGTATATCAAATTAAAAAATTTGTACGCTGGTGTCTGTTTGGTACCAAATGATTCTGTAATCAATGTACTAATAAAATGTATAATCGATGAATTTTTGGCTCGTCTTAAAATATTGGAAATCGATACTTTTTAGACGCGGACCCTGTGCGACGCATTCTTATTTTATGTTTATCATATTAAAAAATTTGTACGCTGCTGTCTGTTTGGTACCAAATGATTCTGTAATCAATGTATTATAAAAATGAATAATCGATGAATTTTTGGCTCGTCTTAAAATATTGGAAATCGATACTTTTTAGACGCGGACCCTGTGCGACGCATTCTTATTTTATGTTTATCATATTAAAAAATTTGTACGCTGGTGTCTGTTTGGTACCAAATGATTCTGTAATCAATGTACTAATAAAATGTATAATCGATGAATTTTTGGCTCGTCTTAAAATATTGGAAATCGATACTTTTTAGACGCGGACCCTGTGCGACGCATCCTTATTTTAAGTTTATCATATTAAAAAATTTGTACGCTGGTGTCTGCATGGTACGAAAAGAATCTGTAAGCAATGTACTATTAAAATGTATAATCGATGAATTTTTGGCTCGTCTCAAAATATTGGAAATCGATATTTTTTTGACGCGGACTCTGTGCGACGCATTCTTATTTTATGTTTATCATATTAAAAAATTTGTACGCTGGTGTCTGCATGGTACGAAAAGATTCTGTAATCAATGTACTATTAAAATGTATAATCGATGAATATTTGGCTCGTCTTAAAATATTGGAAATCGATACTTTTTACCGCTGACCCTATGCGACGCAAACTTATTTTATGTATATCAAGAAAAAAAATTTGTACGCTGTTGTCTGCTTTGTACCAAAAGATTCTGTAATCAATGTACTATTAAAATGTATAATCGATGAATTTTTGGCTCGTCTTGAAATATTAGAACTTGATTTTTTTTGACGCGGACCCTGTGCGACGCATCCTTATTTTATGTATATCAAGAAAAAAAATTTGTACGCTGTTGTCTGCTTTGTACCAAAAGATTCTGTAATCAATGTACTATTAAAATGTATAATCGATGAATTTTTGGCTCGTCTTGAAATATTAGAACTTGATTTTTTTTGACGCGGACCCTGTGCGACGCATCCTTATTTTATGTTTATCAAATTAAAAAATTTGTACGCTGATGTCTGTTTGGTACCAAATGATTCTGTAATCAATGTACTATTAAAATGTATAATCGATGAATTTTTGGCTCGTCTCTAAATATTAGAAATCGAAACTTTTTTACCGCTGACCCCATGCGACGCAAACTTATTTTATGTATATCAAGTTAAAAAATTTGTACGCTGGTGTCTGTTTGGTACCGAATGATTCTGTAATCAATGTACTAATAAAATGTATAATCGATTAATTTTTGGCTCATCTTAAAATATTGGAAATCGATACTTTTTTGACGCGGACCCTGTGCGACGCATCCTTATTTTATGTTTATCATATTAAAAAATTTGTACGCTGGTGTCTGCATGGTACGAAAAGATTCTGTAATCAATGTACTATTAAAATGTATAATCGTTGAATTTTTGGCTCGACTTAAAATATTGGAAATCGATACTTTTTACCGCTGATCCTATGCGACGCAACCTTATTTTATGTATATCAAATTAAAAAATTTGTACGCTGGTGTCTGTTTGGTACCGAATGATTCTGTAGTCAATGTACTAATAAAATGTATAATCGATTAATTTTTGGCTCGTCTTAAAATATTGGAAATCGATACTTTTTTGACGCGGACCCTGAGCGACGCATCCTTATTTTATGTTTATCATATTACAAAATTTGTACGCTGGTGTCTGTTTGGTACCAAATGATTCTGTAATCAATGTATTATAAAAATGAATAATCGATGAATTTTTGGCTCGTCTTAAAATATTGGAAATCGATACTTTTTACCGCTGACCCTATGCGACGCAACACTATTTTATGTATATCAAGTTAAAAAATTTGTACGCTGGTGTCTGTTTGGTACCAAATGATTCTGTAAGCAATGTACTATTAAAATGTATAATCGATGAATTTTTGGCTCGTCTCAAAATATTGGAAATCGATATTTTTTTGACGCGGACTCTGTGCGACGCATTCTTATTTTATGTTTATCATATTAAAAAATTTGTACGCTGGTGTCTGCATGGTACGAAAAGATTCTGTAATCAATGTACTATTAAAATGTATAATCGATGAATATTTGGCTCGTCTTAAAATATTGGAAATCGATACTTTTTACCGCTGACCCTATGCGACGCAAACTTATTTTATGTATATCAAGAAAAAAAAATTGTACGCTGTTGTCTGCTTCGTACCAAAAGATTCTGTAATCAATGTACTATTAAAATGTATAATCGATGAATTTTTGGCTCGTCTTGAAATATTAGAACTTGATTTTTTTTGACGCGGACCCTGTGCGACGCATCCTTATTTTATGTTTATCAAATTAAAAAATTTGTACGCTGGTGTCTGTTTGGTACCAAATAATTCTGTAATCAATGTACTATTAAAATGTATAATCGATGAATTTTTGGCTCGTCTTAAAATATTAGATATCGATACTTTTTTGACGCGGACCCTGTGCGACGCATCCTTATTTTATGTTAATCAAATTAAAAAATTTGTACGCTGATGTCTGTTTGGTACCAAATGATTCTGTAATCAATGTACTATTAAAATGTATAATCGATGAATTTTTGGCTCGTCTCTAAATATTAGAAATCGAAACTTTTTTACCGCTGACCCCATGCGACGCAACCTTATTTTATGTATATCAAGTTAAAAAATTTGTACGCTGGTGTCTGTTTGGTACCGAATGATTCTGTAATCAATGTACTAATAAAATGTATAATCGATTAATTTTTGGCTCGTCTTAAAATATTGGAAATCGATACTTTTTTGACGCGGACCCTGTGCGACGCATCCTTATTTTATGTTTATCATATTAAAAAATTTGTACGCTGGTGTCTGCATGGTACGAAAAGATTCTGTAATCAATGTACTATTAAAATGTATAATCGTTGAATTTTTGGCTCGACTTAAAATATTGGAAATCGATACTTTTTACCGCTGATCCTATGCGACGCAACCTTATTCTATGTATATCAAATTAAAAAATTTGTACGCTGGTGTCTGTTTGGTACCGAATGATTCTGTAATCAATGTACTAATAAAATGTATAATCGATTAATTTTTGGCTCGTCTTAAAATATTGGAAATCGATACTTTTTAGACGCGGACCCTGTGCGACGCATTCTTATTTTATGTTTATCATATTAAAAAATTTGTACGCTGCTGTCTGTTTGGTACCAAATGATTCTGTAATCAATGTATTATAAAAATGAATAATCGATGAATTTTTGGCTCGTCTTAAAATATTGGAAATCGATACTTTTTACCGCTGACCCTATGCGACGCAACACTATTTTATGTATATCAAATTAAAAAATTTGTACGCTGGTGTCTGTTTGGTACCGAATGATTCTGTAATCAATGTACTAATAAAATGTATAATCGATTAATTTTTGGCTCGTCTTAAAATATTGGAAATCGATACTTTTTTGACGCGGACCCTGTGCGACGCATACTTATTTTATGTTTATCGTATTAAAAAATTTGTACGCTGGTGTCTGCTTGGTACCAAATGATTCTGTAATAAATGTACTACTAAAATGTATAATCGATGAATTTTTGGCTCGTCTTAAAATATTAGAAATTGATACTTTTTTACCGCTGACCCTATGCGACGCAACATTATTTTATGTTTATCGTATTAAAAAATTTGTACGCTGGTGTCTGTTTGGTACCGAATGATTCTGTAATCAATGTACTAATAAAATGTATAATCGATTAATTTTTGGCTCGTCTTAAAATATTGGAAATCGATACTTTTTTGACGCGGACCCTGTGCGACGCATCCTTATTTTATGTTTATCATATTAAAAAATTTGTACGCTGGTGTCTGTTTGGTACCAAATGATTCTGTAATCAATGTACTAATAAAATGTATAATCGATGAATTTTTGGCTCGTCTTAAAATATTGGAAATCGATATTTTTTAGACGCGGACCCTGTGCGACGCATTCTTATTTTATGTTTATCATATTAAAAAATTTGTACGCTGCTGTCTGTTTGGTACCAAATGATTCTGTAATCAATGTATTATAAAAATGAATAATCGATGAATTTTTGGCTCGTCTTAAAATATTGGAAATCGATACTTTTTACCGCTGACCCTATGCGACGCAACACTATTTTATGTATATCAAATTAAAAAATTTGTACGCTGGTGTCTGTTTGGTACCAAATGATTCTGTAATCAATGTACTAATAAAATGTATAATCGATGAATTTTTGGCTCGTCTTAAAATATTGGAAATCGATACTTTTTATCGCTGACCCTATGCGACGCAACACTATTTTATGTATATCAAATTAAAAAATTTGTACGCTGGTGTCTGTTTGGTACCAAATGATTCTGTAATCAATGTACTAATAAAATGTAAAATCGATGAATTTTTGGCTCGTCTCAAAATATTGGAAATCGATACTTTTTTGACGCGGACCCTGTGCGACGCATCCTTATTTTATGTTTATCATATTAAATAATTTGTACGCTGGTGTCTGTTTGGTACCAAATAATTCTGTAATCAATGTACAAATAAAATGAATAATCGATGAATTTTTGGCTCGTCTTAAAATATTGGAAATCGATACTTTTTACCGCTGACCCTATGCGACGCAACAATATTTTAAGTATATCAAGTTAAAAAATTTGTACGCTGGTGTCTGTTTGGTACCAAATGATTCTGTAATCAATGTACTAATAAAATGTATAATCGATGAATTTTTGGCTCGTCTCAAAATATTGGAAATCGATACTTTTTTGACGCGGACCCTGTGCGACGCATCCTTATTTTATGTTTATCATATTAAATAATTTGTACGCTGGTGTCTGTTTGGTACCAAATGATTCTGTAATCAATGTACTATTAAAATGTATAATCGATGAATTTTTGGCTCGTCTTGAAATATTAGAACTTGATTTTTTTGACGCGGACCCTGTGCGACGCATCCTTATTTTATGTTTATCAAATTAAAAAATTTGTACGCTGGTGTCTGTTTGGTATCAAATAATTCTGTAATCAATGTACTATTAAAATGTATAATCGATGAATTTTTGGCTCGTCTTGAAATAATAGAACTTGATTTTTTTTGACGCGGACCCTGTGCGACGCATCCTTATTTTATGTTTATCAAATTAAAAAATTTGTACGCTGGTGTCTGTTTGGTATCAAATAATTCTGTAATCAATGTACTATTAAAATGTATAATCGATGAATTTTTGGCTCGACTTAAAATATTGAAAATCGATACTTCTTACCGCTGATCCTATGCGACGCAACCTTATTTTATGTATATCAAATTAAAAAATTTGTACGCTGGTGTCTGTTTGGTACCAAATGATTCTGTAATCAATGTACTATTAAAATGTATAATCGATGAATTTTTGGCTCGTCTCAAAATATTGGAAATCGATATTTTTTTGACGCGGACTCTGTGCGACGCATTCTTATTTTATGTTTATCATATTAAAAAATTTGTACGCTGGTGTCTGCATGGTACGAAAAGATTCTGTAATCAATGTACTATTAAAATGTATAATCGATGAATATTTGGCTCGTCTTAAAATATTGGAAATCGATACTTTTTACCGCTGACCCTATGCGACGCAAACTTATTTTATGTATATCAAGAAAAAAAAATTGTACGCTGTTGTCTGCTTTGTACCAAAAGATTCTGTAATCAATGTACTATTAAAATGTATAATCGATGAATTTTTGGCTCGTCTTGAAATATTAGAACTTGATTTTTTTTGACGCGGACCCTGTGCGACGCATCCTTATTTTATGTTTATCAAATTAAAAAATTTGTACGCTGGTGTCTGTTTGGTACCAAATAATTCTGTAATCAATGTACTATTAAAATGTATAATCGATGAATTTTTGGCTCGTCTTAAAATATTAGATATCGATACTTTTTTGACGCGGACCCTGTGCGACGCATCCTTATTTTATGTTAATCAAATTAAAAAATTTGTACGCTGGTGTCTGTTTGGTACCGAATGATTCTGTAATCAATGTACTAATAAAATGTATAATCGATTAATTTTTGGCTCGTCTTAAAATATTGGAAATCGATACTTTTTTGACGCGGACCCTGTGCGACGCATCCTTATTTTATGTTTATCATATTAAAAAATTTGTACGCTGGTGTCTGCATGGTACGAAAAGATTCTGTAATCAATGTACTATTAAAATGTATAATCGTTGAATTTTTGGCTCGACTTAAAATATTGGAAATCGATACTTTTTACCGCTGATCCTATGCGACGCAACCTTATTCTATGTATATCAAATTAAAAAATTTGTACGCTGGTGTCTGTTTGGTACCGAATGATTCTGTAATCAATGTACTAATAAAATGTATAATCGATTAATTTTTGGCTCGTCTTAAAATATTGGAAATCGATACTTTTTAGACGCGGACCCTGTGCGACGCATTCTTATTTTATGTTTATCATATTAAAAAATTTGTACGCTGCTGTCTGTTTGGTACCAAATGATTCTGTAATCAATGTATTATAAAAATGAATAATCGATGAATTTTTGGCTCGTCTTAAAATATTGGAAATCGATACTTTTTACCGCTGACCCTATGCGACGCAACACTATTTTATGTATATCAAATTAAAAAATTTGTACGCTGGTGTCTGTTTGGTACCGAATGATTCTGTAATCAATGTAATAATAAAATGTATAATCGATTAATTTTTTTCTCGTCTTAAAATATTGGAAATCGATACTTTTTTGACGCGGACCCTGTGCGACGCATACTTATTTTATGTTTATCGTATTAAAAAATTTGTACGCTGGTGTCTGCTTGGTACCAAATGATTCTGTAATAAATGTACTATTAAAATGTATAATCGATGAATTTTTGGCTCGTCTTAAAATATTAGAAATTGATACTTTTTTACCGCTGACCCTATGCGACGCAACATTATTTTATGTTTATCGTATTAAAAAATTTGTACGCTGGTGTCTGTTTGGTACCAAAAGATTCTGTAATCAATGTACTATTAAAATGTATAATCGATGAATTTTTGGCTCGTCTTGAAATATTAGAAATTCATACTTTTTTACCGCTGACCCTATGCGACGCAACATTATTTTATGTTTATCGTATTAAAAAATTTGTACGCTGGTGTTTGTTTGGTACCAAATGATTCTGTAATCAATGTACTATTAAAATGTATAATCGATGAATTTTTGGCTCGTCTTTAAATATTAGAAATCGATACTTTTTTACCGCTGATCCCATGCGACGCATCCTTAATTTATGTATAGCAAATGAAAAAGTTTGTACGCTGTTGTCTGCTTGGTACCTAATGATTCTGTAATCAATGTACTAATAAAATGTATAATCGATGAATTTTTGGCTCGTCTTAAATATTGGAAATCGATACTTTTTTGACGCGGACCCTGTGCGACGCATCCTTATTTTATGTATATCAAGGTAAAAAATTTGTACGCTGGTGTCTGCATGGTACGAAAAGATTCTGTAAGCAATGTACTATTAAAATGAATAATCGATGAATTTTTGGCTCGTCTTAAAATATTGGAAATCGATACTTTTTACCGCTGACCCTATGCGACGCAACCTTATTTTATGTATATCAAGTTAAAAAATTTGTACGCTGGTGTCTTTTTGATACCAAATGATTCTGTAATCAATGTACTAATAAAATGTATAATCGTTGAATTTTTGGCTCGTCTTAAAATATTGGAAATCGATACTTTTTTGACGCGGACCCTGTGCGACGCATCCTTATTTTATGTTTATCATATTAAAAAATTTGTACGCTGATGTCTGTTTGGTACCAAATGATTCTGTAATCAATGTACTATTAAAATGTATAATCGATGAATTTTTGGCTCGTCTTAAAATATTGGAAATCGATACTTTTTACCGCTGACCCTATGCGACGCAACATTATTTTATGTATCAATATAGAAATAATCGACCAAACTAGCACAAATTTTTTACTTTATTAAAAGTTACGACGTTTCGACCATATGGTTGTGGTCCTTTTCAAGTACAGTTATAAATGTGAATAATAGATAAGCATGTTCAAAAGATTCGCTCACAAATGTTGTCAATATTAAAGGCGAGAACGTTAAGTCAGTAAGAAACCTTGTCAATAAAATGTTATTGACAAGGTTTCTTACTGACTTAACGTTCTCGCCTTTAATATTGACAACATTTGTGAGCGAATCTTTTGAACATGCTTATCTATTATTCACATTTATAACTGTACTTGAAAAGGACCACAACCATATGGTCGAAACGTCGTAACTTTTAATAAAGTAAAAAATTTGTGCTAGTTTGGTCGATTATTTCTATATTGATCCTTTGATTAATTTTCTAGCGATATTTAAAGAATTTATTGTTATTATTTTATGTATATCAAGTTAAAAAATTTGTACGCTGTTGTCTGCTTTGTACCAAAAAATTCTGTAATCAATGTACTATTAAAATGTATAATCGTTGAATTTTTGGCTCGACTTAAAATATTGGAAATCGATACTTTTTACCGCTGACCCTATGCGACGCAACATTATTTTATGTATATCAATTTAAAAAATTTGTACGCTGGTGTCTGTTTGGTACCAAATGATTCTGTAATCAATGTACTAATAAAATGTATAATCGATGAATTTTTGGCTCGTCTTAAAATATTGGAAATCGATACTTTTTACCGCTGACCCTATGCGACGCAACACTATTTTATGTATATCAAATTAAAAAATTTGTACGCTGGTGTCTGTTTGATACCAAATGATTCTGTAATCAATGTACTAATAAAATGTATAATCGATGAATTTTTGGCTCGTCTCAAAATATTGGAAATCGATACTTTTTTGACGCGGACCCTGTGCGACGCATCCTTATTTTATGTTTATCATATTAAATAATTTGTACGCTGGTGTCTGTTTGGTACCAAATGATTCTGTAATCAATGTACAAATAAAATGAATAATCGATGAATTTTTGGCTCGTCTTAAAATATTGGAAATCGATACTTTTTACCGCTGACCCTATGCGACGCAACAATATTTTAAGTATATCAAGTTAAAAAATTTGTACGCTGGTGTCTGTTTGGTACCAAATGATTCTGTAATCAATGTACTAATAAAATGTATAATCGATGAATTTTTGGCTCGTCTCAAAATATTGGAAATCGATACTTTTTTGACGCGGACCCTGTGCGACGCATCCTTATTTTATGTTTATCATATTAAATAATTTGTACGCTGGTGTCTGTTTGGTACCAAATGATTCTGTAATCAATGTACAAATAAAATGTATAATCGATGAATTTTTGGCTCGTCTTCAAATATTGGAAATCGATACTTTTTTGACGCGGACCCTGTGCGACGCATCCTTATTTTATGTTTATCATATTAAAAAATTTGTACGCTGGTGTCTGCATGGTACGAAAAGATTCTGTAATCAATGTACTATTAAAATGTATATTCGATGAATTTTTGGCTCGTCTTAAAATATTGGAAATCGATACCTTTTACCGCTGACCCTATGCGACGCAACATTATTTTATGTATATCAATTTAAAAAATTTGTACGCTGGTGTCTGTTTGGTACCAAATGATTCTGTAATCAATGTACTAATAAAATGTATAATCGATGAATTTTTGGCTCGTCTAAAAATATTGGAAATCGATAGTTTTTTGACGCGGACCCTGTGCGACGCATCCTTATTTTATGTTTATCATATTAAAAAATTTGTACGCTGGTGTCTGCATGGTACGAAAAGATTCTGTAATCAATGTACTATTAAAATGTATATTCGATGAATTTTTGGCTCGTCTTAAAATATTGGAAATCGATACCTTTTACCGCTGACCCTATGCGACGCAACATTATTTTATGTATATCAATTTAAAAAATTTGTACGCTGGTGTCTGTTTGGTACCAAATGATTCTGTAATCAATGTACTAATAAAATGTATAATCGATGAATTTTTGGCTCGTCTAAAAATATTGGAAATCGATAGTTTTTTGACGCGGACCCTGTGCGACGCATCCTTATTTTATGTTTATCATATTAAAAAATTTGTACGCTGGTGTCTGCATGGTACGAAAAGATTCTGTAATCAATGTACTATTAAAATGTATAATCGATGAATTTTTGGCTCGTCTCTAAATATTAGAAATCGAAACTTTTTTACCGCTGACCCCATGCGACGCAACCTTATTTTATGTATATCAAGATAAAAAATTTGTACGCTGGTGTCTGTTTGGTACCGAATGATTCTGTAATCAATGTACTAATAAAATGTATAATCGATTAATTTTTGGCTCGTCTTAAAATATTGGAAATCGATACTTTTTTGACGCGGACCCTGTGCGACGCATCCTTATTTTATGTTTATCATATTAAAAAATTTGTACGCTGGTGTCTGTTTGGTACCAAATGATTCTGTAATCAATGTACTAATAAAATGTATAATCGATGAATTTTTGGCTCGTCTTAATATATTGGAAATCGATACTTTTTAGACGCGGACCCTGTGCGACGCATTCTTATTTTATGTTTATCATATTAAAAAATTTGTACGCTGGTGTCTGCATGGTACGAAAAGATTCTGTAATCAATGTACTATTAAAATGTATAATCGATGAATTTTTGGCTCGTCTTAAAATATTGGAAATCGATACTTTTTACCGCTGACCCTATGCGACGCAAACTTATTTTATGTATATCAAGAAAAAAAATTTGTACGCTGTTGTCTGCTTTGTACCAAAAGATTCTGTAATCAATGTACTATTAAAATGTATAATCGATGAATTTTGACTCGTCTTGAAATATTAGAACTTGATTTTTTTTGACGCGGACCCTGTGCGACGCATCCTTATTTTATGTTTATCAAATTAAAAAATTTGTACGCTGGTGTCTGTTTGGTACCAAATAATTCTGTAATCAATGTACTATTAAAATGTATAATCGATGAATTTTTGGCTCGTCTTAAAATATTAGATATCGATACTTTTTTGACGCGTACCCTGTGCGACGCATACTTATTTTATGTTTATCGTATTAAAAAATTTGTACGCTGGTGTCTGTTTGGTACCAAATGATTCTGTAATCAATGTACTATTAAAATGTATAATCGATGAATTTTTGGCTCGTCTTTAAATATTAGAAAACGATACTTTTTTACCGCTGACCCCATGCGAAAGTAGCTAATTTCTATGAAAAAATATTAATAAATACTTTCGTCTATAAAATCATATCTCGACGTTATGATTATCTCTATTCATAAAAGATTCTTATAGATAATTCTATTTTGTTCGCACTTCTGTTTTAGATTTAAATACTGAATTTTTATGTATTGCATAATTAATTAATATATATTTTTCTATGCCTTGATTGCAATACATGCCTGAGAATATGTCAATTAATTATGCAATGCATAAATATTTATTATTTATATCTTTAACAGAGAATTAAAAAAAATAGAATTTTCTACAAGAATCTTTCGATCAAAATATCATTTCTATTAGATTCGTGCGTCTGTACATACACACACATCCATCGCGCTGCACGTTTCGCGCGAAACTGACCGCAAGTCTGTGCAGCGGTATCGCCAAACACAGCCTATACGTCTACCACGCTGCGCGCCTCGCGCGAGACTGATGATCAGTCTCGCAATCACAATGTCTCGAGAATCAGTCTCGCGCGAGATGCGCAGCGTGGAGGATGTGTAGGGTGTCGGGTGCGCTTGGCGATACCGCTGCTCAGAGTCTTGCGGTCAGTCTCGCGCGAGACTGCAGTGTGTTGGATGTGTGTGTACAGACGCATGAATCTGATAGAAGCATAGATATTTTGTTCGAAAGATTCTTGTATATAATTCTATTTTTTTGGTTTTCTGTTAAAGATTTAAGTAATGAATATTTATGCATTGCATAATTAATTCACATATTTTTATGCATGCATTGCAATCAATACATAAAGAAGTATATATTAATTAATTATGCAATGCATAAAAATTCAGTATTTAAATCTAAAATAAGTGCGAACAAAAAAAATAGAATTTTCTGTAAGACTGTTTTGATAATCGAGATAATCACAACGTCGAGACTAATTACGATTTTATGGACGAGAAGATTTATTAATATTTTTTTATAGAAATTAGCTACTTTAAACTCGGTTATTATTTTTGACAGTTATCAGCTGATTTCTGTCAAAAAGTATTAATCGAGGATAAAGTATTATCAACATTACTACTTTAATTTTTATAACGTATTATTACTCTGAAATTTAATTAGCAAATGAATGCTTTAGTAATATTTTTTGACAGAAATCAGCTGATTTAAGCGCCAATTTGTTAATTAAGTTTTTAAATAATATATTTTAAAAATTAAAATAATAATTTGTTTAAAATAATATGTTATGGTATTTTAAACTCGATTAATATTTTTTGACAGTTATCAGTTGATTCTGTCAAAAAAATATTATTATTTTAATAATTATTTTTTAAAATATGAAATCAAAGAATGGCGCGCGCGTAGCGCGCGCTTGTGTTGTTCTAGTTATATAAAAAAAGGACTGTAACTTTATTGTAGAAAAATATTAAATACAAAAAAAGAAAATAAAAAAAGGGAGAGATAATTTTTGCTATCTAAAAATAAATGCCAACTCGATCATAATAAAAGGAGACTAAAAGGATATTAGGTAATCGGATAAAATCAGATGTGATATCCATAACTTTGTGGCTGTTGAACAATCAGCGACGGTCAATTAGCGTCGGCGGGCGAAGCTATTAAATTCCGGAGACGTGGGCAAAGAAGTAAATCATCCATGAATGGCGCCGCGCGCCATGAGAAGGGAACGGCAGGTTCCATAAATGGAGGGCACGCGGTACCTAATAAGGAACAATCGCTTGTGTGTATTTAGGATACCATGCGATCTCCCGCTGATTGTCGAATTTCGCTTTTAATTATTTATATTCGTCGCTTCCGACGACTCAACAAACTTACGTTTTTATATGTCGAGCTTTTTTTCTCGATATAAATAATCTGTCGTTTCTTTTCGCCCTCGTTTTCTTCTTTCATTTTTATATAATTATTAATATAATAATTAATTACACAAAAGAATTTCTCGAGAAATGTCACGTGAGCTCAAGAAATATAATACTTATTCGCTGAGACAAAGATTGTCAGGTCGAAGGACTTAAACGAAGGGGCAGAGAGAGGTAACTAAAATTCATACAAGCTCTTAGCTCCGAATTCTCCGTAGCTCTCCCGATAATTAAAGCTCGTGCCCCAAGATCACGAGAGCACGCGCGATCGGCGTTTCGTGCGAGCAGCAAATCGCGATAAAGGGGGAGAGAGAAGGGGGACAAGAGAAGAAACAAAAGAGGAAAAACGAAGAGATGAGAAAGAGAGAATCGATGATACAAAAACGGTGATCCCTACATTCCGGCCATGTACGGCGCTACCTGGCCGTATAAGGGAGTATCGCGTACGCACCTACCATAGTGACTAGGGGGTAGGGAAAGGAGAGGAAAGAAGAGGCTTGGCAGGTTTACGCTTTTGCACGCGAGCTGTATCCCTCGAAATGCAGCAAACTTGCTACAAGTTGCACCAAGTTTCGCAAGAAGGGAGATGTCTCCGCTACGAGAGAAAGGAGGTTCCCCTTACTAAGGATCGATCCTCGCCACGCGATAATCACCCTGGCTTGGTCGTACAAGTATCTCTTAAAGATTCACGCGGATACGTGAATGGTTTTGAAATAACGAAGAGATCATATCAGAAATTTTCTGTGCCTCCTAAAGTACGAATGTTATTTCGTAAAATAATGTTTATATTGTTGGCAGTAAAGTTGCGCATGTTTATGTGTATATATGATGGAAGTACCAAAGATGAGACGAGTTTCCGTTAAATAAGAGAAAATGTTCAGTTTTCTTACAATGAACAAAATTAATATGAAAATGTATTAAGGGAAAGTACAAAATATATTAATAAATATTTATGATATTTATTATAATTAATTATTATATTATAATATATTATATATAATTAAATTTTTATAAAAAAGAATCTTCAATTTTCAATAAATTTGTTCAACAATTAAAAAAAATTTAACTTCAATCGACTTTTATCAATAAATGGATTATTATTTATCAAAGAATGTTCAGCTATTTAATAACTCATGTACACAGCGCCAGGTATAAAATATAACATTAACACAATTACATATTATTATACCGCAAGATATAATTATATCCCGTTTCCTCGATAACTTTATGACAGAGAATTAAAAATGCGAGATTAAATGCGGCTCGGCGAACGAAACAACAAATCGAGAGAAAATGAAGGAAGTGACTTACAAATTTTCTATAGTGAAGAAACACATTACTAGCGGCAAACTTATATCCCCGACGATAACGAGGTGAATGTTAAATTACAGTCGCGGCAATTATGTGTGACGCGAATCCCAAGTTATCGTCGCAAAACAGGCGCCAATCGCGCATTGCTGCGAGATACGTTGCTGTAACAGCATAACGATGATAGCAAAAAACTTTTGTCTCTCTCTCTCTCTTTCTCTCTTAATACATTGCTTCCGATATCGTTGCATGTCGCGATTTACTGTAACGGTTCGCCAAAAGAAATTAATTGAGAAGTAACGGTCGGTATACGTATACATATGACTCACTATAATTAAACAGGATGTCTTTCATTAGGTCATATTTGAAATAAATTTTTCATATATAAGCATAAAAAAAAAATATATATATATATATCTGAATAAAGATTGAGAAATTAAATTTAAAGTGTACAACAAAAGGATAATTTCATTTCGAAATAAGTTTTAAAGAAATTTTAGTTCATTAATAAAAAAAAATAAAAATTTCTTATGAAGTGGAAAGTTGGAATATAGAGATAATTTCGAGACATCTATTACATAGTTTTATATCGAGAAAGCCCGGTCTCCGTTTCTTAATGATCTTAAGGCGCCTCCATTTCGCGAAAAAAAAAAAGAAAGACGAAAACGTGGGAGCAAAAGAGGGAAGGAGCGGAAAAACGGGATCTACCGGAAGTAAACGGGTCGGCCAGGCAACCCCGTTGCCTGTAAAATCCGCGAACGCTAATCATCCGATTGCGGCGTAATTACACACGCGCATAAAACCGACGATAATTAACGACTCCAAGGATTTTCGCAAGGATTATTGATAATGACACGGTTACGATGCGCTCCTAAGTGGAACGAGAGCTGCGAAAAATCACGTCGGCAAGTATAAACGCAAGCTTCTCGTTGCATCACGCGTGTATTAGCATATCTGTTTAATTGATAGTTTAAGCGGATAGAATTTTTCGAAGAATGCAAAATAAAATGAAAAAAGGCGTTTCAATATTTTTGCCTCCACAAAATAATTGTTTCACTTAATTTTACCGAGAAAGCACGCGTTGCAAAAATTCTTTTATATATGTACCTATATTTATTTTATATATATTTTATATTATGTATATTATATATACGAATATGTATTGTATATACGAATATGTATATATACGAATATATATATATATATATATATATATATATATATATATATATATATACGAATATCATATGTATATGTATATTTATATATATTTTATGTTATGTATATTATATGTAATTTATTTTATATATATATATTTTATTTATATATATTTTATTATTATAAATATATATATAAATGTTAAATAACATTTAAATATCGAATTATTGTAATGAATAAGAGAAGGTGAAGATTTTTCGAGGCTAATTAAATAGCACGAAGGTGCGCCGATCGGTAGCCTGACATTTGTACGCAAGAGATTATTGGAGATAGATCGTTATGCCGGGTTTATGGTCGGCAGTTAAAGGACTCGCGCGAAAAATGTGCTTCAAAGGTGTTTTTATTACGAGTTAATTATCAGCGTGTTTGCAACACTCCGACGTTGGCGATGCGTGCGTTGCGCTATTTGTAGTACGCGGTAGTAATTGGATCGTAATGGCAATCTTTTACGTTAGTCACCGATTGCGCAATATCTTTCTCGCGTTTCCTGGTTTCGTGACGTTAATGGACATTGTACGAAAAATTATAACAAGCCAGCGAGCGTGATGCAAGCGTGGTCTGACAGCTTGATTTTGCGCGCGAAAGCCTATTCGATTGATTTAATTGCACATGTCTCTTATTATTAGAATACATCATAAAATATCCCCCTCCCCCAAAATTAAAGAAAGAAATTGAAATAGAAATGATATTAACTAAAAGAAAATAATATTAACCAATAAAATAAAATAAAATAATAAAAATAAAATAAATATAAAATAAAAATAAAATATAATATTAAATAATATAATTTTGTTAAATGATAATATTTTTTAGCTGTGAAAAATGTAAAAAATTGCGCGCAGTATAAAGGAAGACGCTGGTATATCGATCGATCATTTTTTTCGAGCTTTACAAAATTTTTTTAGCTTACCTCGCCGTTCTCCATGGGGGTTGCTCTGGAATACTGGCTGGCGCATATAACTTCGTCGTCGTAAGCGGGCTTGCCTGCGACAGGCGGTGCCGAATATCTCGTCCAGCATTCTTCGTCGCTGGGAGCATAATACTGCCATGGTTGAAAGTTTTCACCATCCAAGGACCTCTCCAGGATCCAGGCCGCGGGTCTCGGCGAATTCGCGGCTTTCACTATCACGTACTCCACTTGGTAGACCTATAAAAAAAAAATTTGTCAAATTTGTAAAATCGTCAAGATAAAGTACTTATGGTACAACTTCGTATGTCATTAATAAGATATTTTGAAACAGATGTCATTATAATTTTTTTTAACATAATACATTAATGTTTCTCATTTGATTGCAATTGGTGATTCGTGCATGGTTCAGATTTTTTAAAGTTTAGAGAGAGAGAGAGAGAGAGAGAGAGAGAGAGAGAGAGAGAGAGAGAGAGAGAGAGAGAAAATGAGCGAAATCCGCGTATCCTCTCAACATCCGCGACTTTTTGCTGCTGCGCCGAGATAAAAATCGTGAGGTCAATGACGGGGTCCGGATTTGCGAGTCTCCCGTGGTCTTCTCGTCGGGAACCCCGCCGAGGTCCGTCCGATCTCGCGACGGATAATTAATTTCGAGCAGCCGCAGATTGCGCACAGAACTATTACCTGATGCCAGTATCACTCGCGTCGACGAGACAACTAAAAGGATATATGTAAAACGCGTGAATTGCGATTCTATATACGCGATTCTGAGTAGACAAGCGATGAAAATCAGTTGCTACTTCCTACTTTCTTTTACCTGTCTTCTCCAGTCGAATTTTTGTTTCTACTTTCAAGCTTTGTTTTTTAACGTTTATGAATTCTGGAGGATGTTGACAGATTTTATTTGTATATAAAATGTATTGTATGGAGCTTTTACTTTGTACCCTCAATAGGCAGAAAACAAATAGTTTCCAACTTAAAGATTGAGGAGTAAAATCTATAGTTTCGGCAAAATTATAGATTAAATATAACATATAGATAATTTTATAGTTAAAGTAAAATTAAAAAATATATATACTTTATTATCTTATAAAATTCTATTATATAATAATTATATACATATAATATATATAATCTTTATTATATATTAAATTATTTATTTGATAAATAAAATATATCCTATAATTTTAAAACAGGATGATCCGATTACTTAAAATATCAAAGTATATGTTAGATTGAATATTCAAAAATTTCGACTCGAATTGTTATTACTTTCTCATCGTTCGCTCTCGCTAAAATCGCGTATGTATTGATAGTCTAAATATTTTAAGCGTATAGGAAGTGCACTCGTAAATATCTCAACGTTGAAAGTCTCTTGACAAGCCTGTCGCAAACGGCGTACATACGAATTTTAAAATGCAATCCGGCATAACAAATCGTAAACGCGGCACGCACGTTGGCGAGTTATAATATTTCATCTTGTAGGTGAGCATGGCATTATAGAACTCTCCGTCAAATGCTAGACAGTGAGCGATACGGCATGTGTATATCGTATATTATTATTTTCTAAATAACACGATATTACATGATATTTTAGATAAGCACTTCTTCAGATAAATGTCTTGCATAACTTTAGATATATCTTTAGGTGTATATCTTAATCAATATATCGAGTCTCTAAATCAATCGTTGATTAAAATTAGACAATATCTGATCAATATCTTTCTTCTCTCATTTTTCATTAAATAGATATATATATATATATATATATATTGCTTCTATATACAATATATATAATATATATTCTTTCGTTCACACTAATCAAGATATCAAGCTCTCGAAAACTTTCTCAAGTCACGCAGACGAGGATTGTGCAGTCGCATCATGCATCTCCGAATACAGTCGCGATTTAACAAGACGGGAGTCCTTCATCCTGAGCTTCTCGTGAGCGAACCGTGTCTTTGTCGTTGTCGCTGTCGTTGTGCTCGTTGTGTCGTCGTTACGCCGGCATTGTGAGACCGAGAAGACCGACGCCCACTTTCGGATCATAAAGACAGATCGCGTGTCCGCGATACCGGCTCCGTTTCCTTCTAAGGATTTCGTCCGGAACGACCGGATTCGAGCCGAAGACTTCAATTATCCGGCTCTTTTACTATGTAGACGAGAGGAGACGAATGCGCGAATGCGAGAATCCCAGACCGCCCTTTCGGCATCTCGGACAATCGACGATGACGTGTCGATAAGTAATCCTCAATTCGCGCGCGACCAATGGCCTCTCTATAAATCATATGACACATCGACACGGCGTTAACGAGGGGATACCCGAGAGGATTTCGATCGACTGGTTTAGCGAACCATATATGCGCGACAGGCTGCCGCCGAGGAACATATATTTGCGCATCAACGTTGCTATGACAGGAGAAAAAGCAAAAGGAAAAAGGAAAAGCGCGCGTTATACTCTGGAGGTTCTGTCTCTTTTCTCACCCGAGGCTGCTCGCCTTTTACCAGTTAAATATTTACGTTGGCCGCACATGCAACTCCGACCTTCCTTCCTTCGAGTTTGCTCTATCGCGTGCCTCGTCATATGGGGTAGGTCGTAAGCAAACCGCGAACACATTACTGGCTCAAGGTTGCCCCTGAGAGTGTTGGATATCCATCGCGGAACGGTGTATGTATATATACAAGAGAGAAATTCAGAGTTTATCGTCGACGTGCGCGTCTGACAGAATTATCGACGAAGGATGAAACGTGTTTAAACGGACGACTGCCTGTCTGTCTGACTTGTACGAAACGTCGTCGGACTGCCATTAAAGGAGAATAAATGGGAACCAGAAGTTAGATCTTGAAACACGTACGAGTGTAGTCATATTATTCTCTGTGTGTATTTATTCATATCTTCGCTTTCATATATTTTCTTGACCCTTCTCACATTTCTCATCAAATATGACAACCGATACAGGTGAAAAATTATTGAAAAGTAATTTAATAAAAAAACAAAAAATGCCTAATATATCGGATCCATGTTTAAAACCTCATATTTGAACAAGATTTTGTCTAGAAAATTAAAATTAAATAAATCACGTGGTTTATACAGACTTTCAATTGTGATAAATAGACAGAACTTTCTCGATAATATCATCTAATTTTTTTAAATGTAAAAAATGGTAATTTCCGATTGGGCACATTCTGTTCCTAATATCATACATTTTATTCTTAAAAGCTAGATTATTGAAAAAAATTAATTAAAATTGTAATAGATTTTAATAAATTAAAAATTATTTAATTATCAATAAATATTGAAAAAAGTCCAAGTAAAACATCATTAGAAAAACATCATTAGAAAAACGTCTCATAATAGCAGTCTAATAATAGCACACAAATATAATTTGGTAAATTATAATTCAAACACAAATTACAAATAAATTACAAAATATAATACAAAATTTAATTATAATTTTAAATGATAAATATCATAATGACATCAGATTACTTTTTAAACTAAAGTTACATATTTTTAAAAAAATATCAATAGCAGTATATAGGTATACGATATTAGGGAAGTAATCATGAAAGAAATCTACTTAACTTTCATTAATGAAATTAAAAGACTATAATCTATAGACTGCATATATGTATGTAAAGAAAAAAAATATCTTTATGTACCTTTTCATTCAAAACACTTGTCTAAATAAACGTATGCAAACATTTTTTTAGATGACCAAAACTGAAATAATTTACACGACAAACTGACTACTTCGTATATTTCTACAACTAGACTAATGTTATACTTGGTGGAAAAATATAGTATATGATATTTGGAAGATATACGATATTGGGCTCAATTCCCTTATCTCTTTGAACATTTTTATGTTTAATGAAAATTAAATTTCTATTTCTTCTCTTTACAAATTCAAGAATAATAGAAAAAAGCAGACAATTTATATTTTTTTTAAAGTTAATTTTAATGTTCTTTCTGCAAATTAAAATTATTTTTTATCAAAAAAGATCTTTTTTTTTAATCACTCCCATATTTTCTCATAATTCTATTTCTGGAACAATATTGCATGCTGTGAGATGGCTTACGTTATCGCGTGTCGATACTTCATGGATGGTATTAAGAACTTAAGAAGGTGTTTCAGAGCAGACTTGGTTCAAGGGGCACATTCGGTAGAGTTAGCGCGTATAAATACTAGGCGGGATAGCCTTGCACGAGAGGCACGTTAAGGGCCGTACTTGACGCGACCTTCGATATATCAGTGGCGTAAAAAGATTGCGATCATAATTGGCTGGAATTTCGTTAGCAGCTGGCAATTGAAAGTGTCTGCATACCAACGCGAAATCGCAAAGTTTCACATTCGTGTAATTCACTAGTGAATCCTGACGTCGATAACAGAGGGGATTTCGTCAAAATTATTTGGTATTTTTCTTGGTATCTTAGCTTTTAATTTAGAATCAATAATAAGAACCTGGAAAATTTCTAATCCCATTTTTAATTAAAATTTTTTAATTTTTTTATTTGGAAGGGAAGATTTACTCAATCCCAGGATCCACAAGTGGCATAATTCAATACAGTGATTGCAACAGAAATATTCCATATTATAAAAATATTTTCAATTATATACACATCTCACACTTGATATTGTATATGTATAATTAACAGTAGAATGTGTTACCTCAACATTAATTACAATTTCTCATTGCATATTGTGTATTTTATTCAATATAAGTCGAATCGCGGTATAATATTCCTGTATCCTTTCCCTTCGTAGAGACTGACAGTGTCTAGATTGCCATTTTAGGCGCAGCGGCGTCATTTCTTCCGCGAAAATGAAAAGTAGTCATACTCGATCTCGGTATATCCGAGAAACACGATTGTGTGTTTTGTCTCCGTAACGTCGCGGGAATTCTCGAAGCGAGCGACCACGTGACACGAGGACGGGGATGGCTCCCACGATCACGAACGACGAGACGAGTTCTGACCGTCTCCTTCCGAGGTTAAACGCATCCGCAGCCTTGTAAGGATGCGTCTGGTATTAGCATCGGATGACAGAAATGGCTTTATAGCTGACGCGTAGATGAAGAAAGTCGATAATGACCTAAAGGATCGATAGTCCTTTTTTTCCTCCTTTTTTTTTCCTTCGGACGATGCGATGATCAAATCGGATATTAGTTTTATGATATGCGGTCAGAAATAGTATTTGTAAATGATTCTATAAATGAATATAATTTACTTTTAATTTTTTAATTTATTTTAATTGAATTTTATTTTTAAAAATTTAATTTAAAAAATCACTCGAATAAATGGCAACGCGCTTTGCTGTGAACTTTATTTTTAAAGTTCAAATCCGATACTAATTGTAAGAAAAAGAAAATGTTTTTACACTTTCCATTGGATTATTCCGGATTATTCGCATCTTCCGTTAGACAAGTTTTGCCTTGATGGTCAAAAAAACAAAATAAAAAGCATCAATTTTAATAGCATCTTAATTTCAACTATTTCCCAAGGAAAGTCTTTAACCAGAATTACTAACCGATCTAGTTAACCCGAACGAGACAGAGCAGATATCATCGGGCGAGAGGCTGTGAGTAACTCGCTGAGATGTGAAAGAAACGGCGGCAGGGAAGAAATTAAGGAGAGTCGCGGTATATCGTAAACAGATCTGTCGCGTCTCTCGTAGCTTTTATCCGCGACGGGATCTCGAAGAAGGAGCGACACCTTTGTCAGTAATATTCGCGTGTAACGGCGCGTTTTATAGCCCGCGTTTTACAGTTTCACGCTCGCCGGCAACAATGAACGACGTACGCCAAACGTCATTTGTGCGCGATCCGCGCGATAATGACAGCGATGAACGTGCGATCTCCGTAAGAGACGACTCGAGATATCACGATCGATCGAACGACCTAATGGAACGGGACAATGAGATGTGAAAGTCCGCGATCCCGATTTATCGATGGTTTTATCTAAAATCGGCTAATCGATGTCCCGCTTCGATATCGCCTTCGATACAGTATAGAGATAAAATAGTCAGATTTAAATTTTGTTATTATGTAGGTATAAAATAAAATATAATGTATTGAGCAAAGAATAATATTATAATATTATAATATATTTTAAATTATATTTAATATTAATATAATTTATATTAATAATATAAATAAATAATATAAATATATAATATATAATATAATAGGTATACATATATTTATATTATATATATTGTACTATAATAATGTTATTATGATTTATATGTATATATTAATATTTTATGTATTAATATTATATAATATTATCTGACTATATTTCTTTAACAAAGAGCTGCCACAAAGTGTGGCGAAGAAAAATCGCCGTCGTCACGAAGATTCTCACGAAATAAGGAGAGCCTCGGCCACCCCTTTACGGGACCAACGCCGGATTCTTTTCTCGACCGAGGCTAAGGGGCACCGCTAATAAATTGGCATCGCATGCTATCTCGCTGGATGCTCCGTAAATGGGGTGGCATCGGCAAGAAAGTTTACCGGAGTCGGGCCGGTTCCCGAAGCCGTTATGGCTCGAAGTACGACCTCGCATCGTCTCCGGACCTTCGTTGTTCTTCAGGACCGGAGAAGTGCTCGTTGTCGTTGGAGAAATATAATCCCGACTTCGTAATTTCTCCTCTCTTTATAATATTTTCCTGTGCGTGGAAGCACCACGCGCCACAGTAATAATGATTTACGCACGCGATTGTCATCCGCACCTCGCCTCGTTCAGCGAGTTAAATGAGATAATGAAGGAACCAAAGTGCTTGTCGCGCGTTTAGCACAAGTATAATGGATGGGGCGTGTTAAACATGACGTTTACAATCAAATAACGTGCGAAACATAAACAGAAGAAATTTATAAAAATACGAATTTTATATATGTATAATAATATAATATTATATAAAATATATTATAATTATATAAAATATATATATAATTATATAAAATTATATAAAATTATTTTATAATAATAATTTTATATAATATACATAATTACTCTTTCATAAATGTTTATATATCGCACACAGATAGAGATAAAATTATATTCTTGCGATTTTATTTCTTTTAAATCGAACGTATTCATAAAAATTTCTTTCCTCTCGATAGAGAGAATGGCTAGAGAGATTGGCTGCGGGAGCTATATTATTAGGCGATTTTTTCACGTCGACATGCCATGTATCATTAACGTTTTCTCTTCATTGTCGACCCACGGAAAAACCCACCATCGATCAAAGGGTGAACCAGCGGGGTAAAATATAGATGTGAAACAAAAGCGATTCTTTGCAAGACTGCCGCCTTTCCACTCCCACGTAAGTAGTCTTGAAAATTCGCGTGTATCGAATTGTCGTGATTAATTGAACCATTAAATCTCTGTGTAATTAAATCGATATAATTTCCGTGAGTCGAAGAACCATATATGTTTATACACAAAAGATATATAAAATGCAACAAATTAAAATTATTAATTTAAATAATAAATAGATAAAATATTGTCATTTTATTTCGTAATCATGAAGATAATATTTATATTTATATTAGTTAATTTATAAAAGTGTTATATATCTGTTGATTAAAAATTAATATAGCAAACTGTTTTATACGACTTGAAATAAAATATGTAAGTGTGTTTCTATGTCTTCAATGCTTTTAATAAGCTTACATATTGATGAATGAATATATAATACTTTTCTATTTTGCGCATTTATAAACATGCATGATTAATTATTACAAACTACCGCAACGATAAGGGATCTTAGAAAACCGATATGCAATTAAACGACTAGCGCCCGGTATTATTCGTTCAAGGTAAAGTAATTAGATAAACGAATCAATTAAATGTCACTGCGAAAAGTCGACGTAACGTGTTATTATCGATTGCACCGGAAAATGTTGCGTTTACACGCGCGAGACATATTATTAAACCTAACCGCTTATTGCTACCTTTCTTAGGACGGTGCGTTCATAAAAATGTTCGGGGAGTGTCCAACACACACAGGTAAGATTCTTTTGCTATTTAAATATACTCGATCATGACGTCAAACACGCTTTCCTTAAATCGAATCACTAATACATGGAAAGTCGCGAATGTAAACTTTTCTAAAAATATTAATTAGATATGTATGTTCTCGTGCGCGATTGACTTAACAGGGAACCGCTGACATGAATGGAGCCTAATGAATTCTAGCTTCGGGACATTCACGCTCTAGACTCTAGACAGTGTTATTATTACATTATCTCCTACATAGTCTTACACGATGACTAATGAAACGTTTGAAAAGTGTAACCTGTCAAACTTCTCCTTGAAAGATAACATGCAAATTTCATAATTTTATAATAGTAGGGTAAAGGTGCCTATTATGAGATAGGTTCCCAATATGAGATAGCATCTTAGTAACGACACCGTGCATTTGAAATGTGTGGTGCTTGCGTCGCTTACTTCCTCGGATAAACAGGTCCAATCGTGTATCAATGTGCGCCGGTCAGCGACAGCGAACAGGCGAGGACACGCTGATTTGTCGCGGAAGCAAAATCACAAATTTTTCCGCACTAGATTCAAGGTACGTTAAATTTTATAAAATTTGTTTTGAATGTTGTAAAATATTAATAAATTCGTCGCTAATGTAGTCTATTTTATGATACTAGTGTACATTATAGTGTTTTATAAGTGAAACAAAATGTTTTTTGTTGAATCTCGGTCAAATGGTAAGCTCTTAATAAGATAATAATAAAAACATTTATTTTTATCTATATGTCTTTTATTTTTGGTGTTAATAAAAATGAAACTAAGTTACCTAATATGAGACAGTATCTCATATTAGGATTTAGGATCAGCTAGTATCTCTTATTAGGAGACATTTTGGTTTTGATACAAAAACTGACTTACTTTAAACAAACCTATGTATATTAAAATTCGAACGAGATATAACTTATTGAAGTAGGATTCCTAAAACTACATGAAATGACGATTAAAAACAGTATATAAATACTTTCCTAATTGCATATATTTTGGAAATAATTAAGAAAATGTAAATGGTATCTCATAATAGGCACCTTTACCCTATAATTTCATGGCTAAAAATATAATTATATGATAATGCAAAGTATTTAAAAAAAAAAGTCACAAGATATATGATGAAAGAAAATTTAATTCAAACAACATAAAAAAGCGATCTGGTTAGTTGTAACGATTTCGTTTTAGAATTTCCTGTTAATATCGAGTGATAATATTCCGCGACAATTTATTTAAACCGAGTACATGCGCAAAATTGTCAAAGTTAATCAAACAAGAACGTGTTTTCGCATTAATGCTCTCTCTCTTTCTTCTCTCCACCTAGCAGCTTATTCATGACGTATTTTGATGACACGTCATGTCGCTGGCTACTACGTCTCGGTCTAATGCACCGACAATATATGCATGAAACGGTGAGATTTATCGGAGAAGTATCGCGTTACCATCATTATAGAACGCGAACGTATTAATTGCGGATGGATTTAAGGTAACGCGAGACGACATAATCCGATTACTGGGACTCGTGTCAACGAGACGCGCGAGATTCGTCGGCGATCCGAAATTCCTCTGCTGAATATATAAGATTACTAAAAGCTTTTAGGCCGCGAGGGATTCCGAGTCTCTTTTCTCTTGACGCTCTCGCGTAAACTGATATTATTATTCGACCGAAAACGGTTCATCATAAGTGCGGTCCAACATGGATAATGGATTATCGTTTGCGCAACCGTGTGATCAAATAAAAAAAATTATTAACGAAGACAAATAAAAAAATTAAAAATGACTTATATAGTTTGTATGCTTTAGTAGTAACATAATTTTACTTTTGTCATTATATTTAAAAAAAATAATTTTAATAATTATTTAATGTAAATTATATTTAATATTATAATTATATTAAATATATATTATAAATATAAAATATTAATATAAAATTAATGTAAAATAAAATTAATATAAAATATATTAATATAAAATATAACCACACACACAAAGAATATTTATTTTGTAAGAAATGTATAGTATGAAAAATTACGAAAAATCCTCTACTTTTCCTCATATTCCTTCATTAATTCGTTATCGCTAATAATCATGAAAATGAAGATTGGCGTGGTAAGGGAATATACGATTTTCATGGACGACTATGTCTGGAAATCGAATTCTTACGTCGGTCGACGCGAGCGGAATCGAATTATGGGGAACGTCGCCGAGGGAAATGATTATTTGATGAAGAGCGAAATTCGATTGCACGTATGTCGGAGTTTAGTTAAGAGGGAAGAAGCTCGGCAAAATTGGATTTAGGCATATACGTATGTAAGTGTAAGCTGGTGCAACGACCCCGCGCGACATTACATCGGAGCAATTTATATCGTTACCGAAGCAGCAATTTGACGATGTACTATTTTGCCTCATCGTGTATTTACCTCGACGTTGGATAACAATCAGAAAAAAATATAGTTGCACAACTTCACATTCGTTATCTAACAGTAAGATAATATATAATTATAATATCTAGATTGTGTGTGTAATTGGTGAAAAGGTACCTAATCGAAAGAAAACTGATTATGCAATTTTCCAACCTGACAAATTATTTTCACGTACATAAAAGTACTATCAAAGTCTCATATTAAATTCTGAGACGAAAACTCACATATATTTTTAATGGACCGCTATATCTTTGTCTCATTAATTTTAATTGGATATTTTACTCGGTCCGAGATATAACATATCATAACAGCATATTTACTTCTCAAAGCAAACGGAGAGCACACACTCGCCGTATTATTTATGCGGCGAATTATTTGCGTAGCGGGTTATACGACCATCACGACTCCACTCACTGCTCTTCCGTCTCGCGATTTCCGAGGTGAGAATTCTCGCGCATCTTCGGAGTCTCCGCGCGGTCTGCCACGAAGGATCCCACGTCCTGGTCTCTTGCCAATCCGATCTCCCGGTTTGGCCCGTGTTCCCGCTGACGGTTGCCAAAAGTCATTCGAGCGGGCAACCGCGTGTTGCATCGGGGACCGTTTTCGTCGCGCGTTAACTAGAAATCATGATCGGCGCGCCGATGAAATTAATCCGAAAAGAGCGAAGCAACCAGGAAGTGCGAATGCGATCTGATGTAGCGAAATTTCTCGGAAGACATTATCTCTTTCTTTCATCAATTTTACATTTCATTAATTACGCGATATTTTTTTAAAATAATTTAAAAATTAGTTAATATAAATTATATTTAATATACAATATTACGTATAATACGTAAATATAAAATATTAATTTTATAGTCTCGGTTGTTAATATTTTCTATTAATATATATGTATATTATATTAATATTTTATATTTATATATAATATTTTACATTAAATAATTTTTTTAATTATTTTTAAAAATATTGCGTAATTAATGAAATGCAAACTTCATGAAAAAGAGATCGTATCATTCTAATTATATTTGATATAAAATAAAATGCAAAAAAATTAAAAATATGTGAGTTTTTGTCTCAGAATTTAATATGAGACTTTGATAGTACTTTTATGTACGTGAAGATAATTTAAGTTGGAAAATTGCATAATCAGTTTTCTTTCGATTATCTTTTCGCCAATTACATACATAAATGCAAAATTGATAAAAAAAAGATTATGTCATTCTACAATAATTATTATATTTAATATAAAATATTAAATATATAATTGGAATTTAGTATAAATTCTTCTCTTCCTCTTTTTCTCTCTCTCTTTCCCGAAATATAATTTTTACGCGATATTTATATGCAAGCATATCAAATTTAATCTGTCCGTCACGAGAATTAACGAGGATGCAGGTATAAAAGATGCGGCCAAAAAATGAGATACGTCATACTTCAGCAGCGGTTGAATTGCAAAGTGGGTCGTCGTTAAAGGGAAAAGCGTGATTGTGTGAGAGTGACGTGAGAGAGAGGGACCGCCGTTTTTAAACTTACACCGCGATGTGCGGACATAACATCTTTCGAAGCGGTTTGTTACGAGCAGAATCGCCTTCATTACTCGAGAAAGTTCGGGGAAACGTATTATCGCAGGCCCTGGGTGGTCCAAGGCCATCGATTTTACGACTCGATTCGGTTTCTCAAAGGGAATTGCCCGGACTCTTTTAAAAAAGGGTCAGAGTCAGAGTGATGAGAAAGACCCTTCGTAACGCGTTACATAAATTCTTTATCGACAAACCTACTTGAATGTCCCTCGATTATCAGTGTGTGCGAGAGCAGGTTAGAGATCGCTAAAGAGATCTACAATTGTTTCTCTGAATAATCTTTATTCTCTCTGGACCTAACAAATCTAAATTCATTCACAATTTTCGAAAAAAATTCGTGACAAACGCAATTTATTATATTTATTTTTTGTCTAAAAATAGTTCCTGAATTCCAAACCTTTGTCTGAAAACTATGTAAAATCATATTCCACTATGTATATTATAAATTTATTAATATTTTTTTATGGAAATATAAAAAAAATAATTTTAAATCTAAAATAATTCAAAAAATTGTGAAGTTATACAAATATCGTGATATATTAATTTGACAAGAATATTTATTAAGAAACAAGAAATTCGCCTCGGATATGTAATAGGATAATTTTAATATTTTTAAATATTTTGTCAATATTAAAATATTACATGTATTATAAGTAACTTATATACATTTATTTAAATATATGTTAAATTATATATATTTAATATATTAATAATAATATATTTAAATATATATATTATTATATTATATTAAATACATATATTTAAACTTTAGCAAGAATACTTAAGAAATATTTAAACGGACAAGGAAGAAATTTTGAGGCGCAACAACAGAGATAATTGATCGGGATTAATAAATATCGTGCCAATATCCCTCTTCGCTTCACAAACACCGTCGGTTAATCGGACCGAATAATTCGATTTCGGATCAGCGATACGAAGTGAAGGCCCTCCTCGATTGGGATCTTCTTTCTTTCTCTTCTCCTCTCTCTCTTACCGTGTTCCTCCCTCGGTTAAGGAACCGTATCGCGAATACTCATCCGAATACGTGCTGGTAAAGCCAAAAGTATGCAGGCACCGTGTATAACCTACGCACGGGTAAATACCTGTCCGGTCACTATTTATTTCCGCTCGGCAGCGAGAGTCTCCTCCCTTCGAAGGGAAGCCTCCGACGAAACAGAAGGAACAGACGAACGAAAAATCGCCTCTCCTCTCTCCATCCCTCCGAGCTTCCGATCGTTAACCCTTCACTACTCTCGTGTGCACATCGCCGCGATTCAAGCGCATCCGTCTATATCCGTTTTCCCTCTTTCTCTCCCTCGCGGAATCTCTCTCTCTCTCTCTGTCCGGGCTTAAAAATAACCCGAAAGCGCGCATCGCGTGGTACAAGCTTAATTGCCGTAAAGTTGTCAGACTGTAATGACGTGGCGGATCGCTTTAAAGATGGATCGTTATTTCTAAATGTAGAATTATTATTATTATTGACGATGCGTGAGGGAAATTGATTGTTTATTTTGCTCGGATCGAAATTGATATCGTCATCTTGTTACGCGTCATACATCTCGGCGTGTCGTGATAATAATTGTTTACAGTCGTTAACATTCCTCTCCTCCTCCTTTCTCTCTTTCTTCCTCGATACGCTCGATCGATTGTCGAGATGAAATTCCGCAATCGTTAATTAAGAGAACGTGTCGCACGAGCAGAATGGATGAGAGTAAAGCGCGAATGCAAATGATTCGCATATATTTCGCTCGGACGTGATACGTTGTCGTTTCAATATAATTCACCGTAATTAAATTTCACCGCATAATTGACACGCTTTCGATACGATGTGCAGAAGATAAGAAATGCATTCCGATTTATCATCGACGATATATTCTCGCTCTCCATTTACAAAGTCATCGAGTATTCGCGATGGCGAATTACGATCATTGCGGTAATCTTTATAGGCGCGATGTACTCATTTCTTCAAATATGGTGCTACTTCGCCAGCACAGTATTGCACAAAATAATTTAAAAGTAACAACAATCAATTTGTTAAAGATACATCGATGCTTCCAAAGAATACGATTATATATATAATATGTATAATTTTATATATATTATATATATTGTATATATAATTTAATATAATTTTTACTCATCCTGCATTAAAATTTTGGATATGATAATTAACACAGAATGAGTAAAAATTATATAATATATATATATATTCTTTTTGAAGTATCAATGTATCTTTATTTTATTTTATTTTAAAAATATTTGTTTTTAATATTAATTTTTAAAAATATTTAATAATATTTTGAAAAATCGTGTGCTTTTTTGTGCAAAAATTTTGCAACCTCTCGCATTCAGCCAACTTTCAGTCAACAGAAGAGGGATAGGGTTCGATTTATTGACACCTCTTTGCATCTCGATTTTCTCACATTTCGTTCCGGCATGACCGGCCAACGACGGGTCCATCATCGCGTTTGAATATTGGCTCATAAATTTTCATCAGAGATGACTAGCCGAGAGTCTTAAAATATTTTACACATTTGTAAGAATGTAATAAGTGAATTTTCCGCTCACTTTGACTCGAGCATTTTTGACAGAGCAATCGTTAATCTTCTTCGAATAAATATAAACTGGGATGTAAATTTTCCGCATACGTTTTAAACTACGCTACATATAATAAATTCATTCCGTTGCTGATAGTATTTCAAAGAAACTATATACAAACGCGTTCTAGCGCTATAAGTAATACTTTCAACAATAAACAAATCAATATTTAATTAAATTATGTTCTCTCAATTAGCTCGCTTTCGCACGTCTTTTCACCTGGCGATAACGTCGCAGTAAAGTAAGAGATTCTCAGCGCGATAAATAAAATGTAGCTTTAAATTTCGTAAATCGTTTCTTAACGAAAACCTATCTCCGATACGCGAGCGCGAATCGCATATGCGTCTTCTCGCCTCTTATTGCGTGCGGAAGATAACGTCCTGTAAAACTTTCGTCCCCGTCATAAATAAAACGACGTTTTAATTATCGGCCGGTTCCGCGAATCAAAGAAAACCAATTTACGCGCGTGAAGCGCCGCAAATGCTGCTGTCGTGTGCCAAGACGCGGTTCCCGCTGCTAAGGAAGCTTCAATGAGGCCGGCGGTAATATCGTTGGGCCCCGAAATATCTTAATAATCAAGTCCCTGTCGGACTTCGTACGAGGACCCAGATAATAATTCACGCCATTCACTCGACAGGTTTCCGCATGGAGAGGAAAGCAAGAAAAAAGTATGGGTGCAAGAAAAGAACGATCTCACATACGGCACTTCATCGCGATCAAACTGTGTGCCGATATATTAAAATTAAATTATAAAAAAATTGTTTTAAATAAATAATTTCACCTGAGTCAAATTTTTCCTATTTAAAAAATTTTTAATTTGACACACGTTGATATCACAATTTAAATATAGTTCATCTTCTTTTACAATTATTTAATTTATAATTTTGTCGAAAAATATCCTTATGAAACTTTAAGTGAAAAACTCATTTACTGGCTATATTTAAAACAGAAAAAAAATAAGCTACCATAACTAAATTTTAGGTCTCCCTATATTACACCTAAAATTTAGTTACTATAACTAAGTTAAATAAATATGTAAATAAATTTAAGCATGATAACTGAATTTCAGATGTAATTTAGGAATACCTAAAATTTAGCTATGATAACTAATATTTTTTCCCGTAAAGATACAAAGTAGAGAGAAGTTCAATTTTTATAAAATAAATCTATTAAAATCCTTTAGAATTTATAAACATGAGGAAATTAAAATTGAAGGAAAGAGCAAAATTTTTCGACTAGAATAATATAATAAGCAAAATGACATATTTGTATATTGGGAAAATTATCTTGAGATGGTACGAATAGTTTTCTCAATGTGATTTTAATCTAAATTGCGTAACATCACGTTAACAATTATTAATAATTTCGATTACGATCTATTTATAACTTTGATTCATTTCTTTTAATCGACGACCGTGAATTCATACTTCGATTATCGCTTAGAGTCCCATCACATCGGAGGACGGGGGGAACCTTGTTTAATCGCCTCGCGCCCTGCATAGCGACGATCAACGGTGAGCAGAAGGCAAAAAGATGGCCGGTCGCGGCTTGGTTATATCTAAGGGCCTCGCGCCGCGGTCTGTAATTATCGCCACTGGCCGTGGGAATTGAATTACGAGGTAAATTCGTGACGTGCCACAACGGTGGCTGTTCCGACAAAAGCCATGAAGCCGCCCAACAATCATCTAAAGTAGATTCAATCGAAACTATTTCGATCGAGTCTATCATGATTCACGATGATTTTTATATTTCTTTATCATAGATATAATATATATTGTATAAAAAATACCCTAATTATTTATCTTCCTTTTTCCTCACGAATTTTATTGTTAGTGCAGATGAGAAAGAGAGAAGGGGGAGGAAGGGAGCTGTCAGAATCTGGATCAGAAATTATATATCTGCGAGAAATTTATGTTATGAATTAATTATAATAAATTTTATATAGTTGAAAATAAATTCCTTGTGGTCACTAATTAAGCATCTTTCATAACAATTAGATAATTACACAAATTTGTATAATTAAATATGTATACAATTAAATATTTAAAAAATTTTTCTCGAAATACAAAAAAATACCAAATTTACGCCTCTATATTGCCCCAAATTTTCATGGAAGAACTTGACAGGATACGTCACGCAGAGGATCGAGTTGTGTCTGAAAGCGCCTTACGATTCATAACAATCCAATAACGCACAATATTAGGCTGCCATAAAATCCGGATAAAATGCCACGGTTGCCTCGTCGTGTAACATATGTATACATCATCCACGCGTTCCCGCGTGGCCCGGGGTTCATGAATAAGAAAAAAGGAACAAATCCCCACTTCGGACGTGAAACGATCTTCTACCCCACGAGGTATTATTTTCGTGACTTCGTCTGCCTCGTCCCTTCCCCCTTTCCCGTCAGGGTTCTACAGTCCAGCCCGCCCAGAGAAGATGATTCATTCACCCGACCGACGAAGAAGACAACGCACGCGCGCGCAGGCAGGTTCGAGGACCTCGAAGAAGCAGGTTCGAGGGACGACGGCGACTCGACTCGCTAATCCGTGAACAATGAAGGATTCGGATGGCTTCAATCGTTCGTCTCGAGTACCTATTCGCTGCTCCTTTTCACGTTCGATCGCTCGCCGAGGGGTTAGAGGTGCAATGATTCGCAACAGCTGATAAACTCACCCGTTTCGTTTCAACGCTGTTCGAGAATCCTTGACGCGAACCTTCCATGATCCTTCGACAGGATCGCTTCTCTTTTTGGCGATCCTCGCGAATGATACCATACGCGACATCACAAATGTATAGAGATGATATTCTTGATATAATTTTCTAAATATATTGTGTAAATGTCATATTATATTTTGAGAAGAATTTAAAAAAATATTTAATATTATACATGATATTATATATGTATAATAAATTTTTGTAATTATCTAAATTAGAAATAAAAGATACTTAATTAACGATCATAGATAGCAATTTATTCTTCCTCTCTTTTTCTCTCTTTCTCCCCATTGCTTTTTGCAAAATATATGAAATACATATATTCTTCTTTGTCTTTTGACAATTTGCTGAGAATATTAGAATATAAGATTAATCATGTAACTCCGCTTTCCTTTTCTATTCAACTGTTAAAAATTATTTCATATTCGTGTTCAAAAGATATACTTAATTAACGATATATAATCAATTCTTTATTTTTATATGCAAAATATGTATATGAAATGCAATTTCAAGACTTAAGAGCACTAATAAATTTCCTGCAACGATAGTCACTCCTCTTGTTCTTCCATTATATCAAAAGACGGTAAGTCAAGAGTCTCACGCGAGGATTACGGTGGCGATAGCGCCTTTCTCAATGTTTGCCAATCATTTGTAGTCGTCTGCTAATTATTGCGCAACGCGGTCTCGGCCCCTTCGTTATATACCGAGATAGAGTGTGATAAGTTGTCCATCAAGCAATCCCTTTTAGCAACAAATTAATTCATTTCACCAAACGCGTGGGAGGCGGGATCGATCTTACCACCCAGTCATGCCAATCAGTAGCGTAAACAAAAGTTATACACGAGACAAATTTAACGGCACCGATCAACGCGTGGGAATCTTTTTCTTGGACAACCGCAGGAAATAAGTTTTAATTTTTTATAATAAATTTTTTTTATAATATATTTTTTATTCATTCTCTATGATATTTTCTATAACTATATATATCATGCAACAAGTATTATTCTTATTATCGTCACATTCGTGTGTTTCTATAAAAAAAAAGATTAAACTAGTAACTGCTGATTTTATATAATAGTTTCGTTATTTTATAATAGCAGAATAAATAACAGTGTCAAATAATGTTATCAAATTTTTATTAAATCTTTTCAAAATTATTTTTAGTAAAATTATTCTTTTCTTAATAAATAAAATTACTTCTATTTCTTTCAATTTTAAGAAAAACTATTAAAAGTATGCTGTTACAAATTAATGTAACACTAACGTTAATCTTAATTTGTCACAATTTTAGTAGTAGATGTTGGAGATTATTATTTTCTTTTTTCGACCTAGGTGGTCGTAGTTCGCAACATATAGGAAGACACTAACACGATAATAACAACAACAATATTGATGTATTATATCGATTTAATGCTGATTCGCAAGATTAAAGAAACAATCACGAGCAACGCTGGACGACCGTAAAATTAATAAATGCAATGAACGTTAACGAGGATCATAAATATGTCGTATTGCTTATTCGTCGATTAGCATAATCATTCCCGATATTCAAACGGGTCGTAATTTAAAAATATCGCGATAAATTGTCGACAATTTTTTCTTTATGAAGAGCGCAACGAGAAATTCGCAAGATTATATTATCCGAAGAGAAATATCTCAGAGATATGGATTTTATGTTCTAACGTTTTAGAAGAAGCACCGTATATTATATCTTGTCCTCATTCAAAATAGCTCGTAATTATGACTCCCTTCATATGACATATCGTAATTAATTTTATTGTTATGTATTACAAAGTTGTAAAACCGATTACGAGATAATAAAATAAAAAAATCAATTTCATTATGTTCAACATTAACATTTTCAATTTTCTCACTGATGATACTCCTCTAGTTAATTAAAGTTACTGATAACATATTATCATCAACATTGAACTACGTATTTAATAACACGGTTTATTGCGACCGTACGATATTAATTCTCTCGTAGCATAAGCCTATACACAGTATAATTATACACTCGCGATATAAAAATTATAATTACGAAGCCATCGTCAATGATCGAAAAAAAAAGAAACCATCATCGTTTCTGTTACGCCAGAAGTAAGTTTATTTTCTTAAAAGACGAGAAAATTTTATTGCGCGCGTGATATTAATTCGTTCAATCGGGTCTCTTAATTACGGATCGTTAAAGAGGAGAATCGACTTTTGTGAAACGACACACCCACAACGACGCGATCGAACGCGTAAGATATCCTGAGGAAGAATTAGATTCGCAATCAGAGTCCAATTAAGGGCCACGAGGAGGTTGCGGTCCTCCTAATTACACACAGATATTTCGCCTATCCTAACGTGTTCATTATTGCGATACGATGCCGATTTTACGAGCGTATTAACGTATCAATTATGCTTAGGATCCCCCCGCCTATCATATTGCATGGGAGGGTCAATTAGCAAATTATGAGCGTGCGCGCTCATGGAACAATCGACGTTTAATTAACAATTTACATAAATATATGCAAACATATTTTATTAATTTTTGTAGACTGTATACATATATAATTTCGTCACAAAAATATGAAAAGTTGCGAAATTTTAGTAAATATTAATTTTTCATTAATTAAATGGGGTTTTTTAACAAAAAAAAATTTTATTTGTATCGAAAATTTTTTTATTCTTATTCTCTTCCAAAATTTCGTGTAATATTCGCGGATGTCTGGTTAAAAAAAAATAATGTATAAATTTTCAGAACAGAATCGACGATTGTTTATTTCGACCTTGATTTCGACACTTCTTTAGAAACATTTTTACGAGAATTAAATACTCTCTCAAAATTTAGCCCACCCTTGTCTGTCTCATCGACACTTCCACACATTCTCTAGATCCATTTCGCGGTACTCTCGAGCTACGTCCTCATTACTGAAGATCCTTAAAAAAAAGGGCCGCCATGCTCGTTAAAATGTGTTTCTCTATACGACCGTTCGCAATTTGTTAAAGGACGAAGGGCCACATGGAGCATACCTACGCCACGTAAATTTCCGGAAAGGGATCCTCCAAAGGGATCCAGCTTCCCTATCCACTCCGTCTTGTCTCTTTCTCTGTTTCATTTTACGCGAGTCTGTCGGTTTTTTTATTCTATTCTCTCTCGTTTCTCGCATCTTTCCCTTTCTCAGCTTGTTTCGGCCTTGTCGGCATCAAACGAATGACATAAATTGGAACCAAAGGGCATAATGCAAGAAACGAGTCTAAACGAGAGGAAAAAGGTTTCATGATTTTTCAGGGACAAAGGCGCTTTAACGCGATGTAATGTAAACCCGTAGAAGTTTCGAGAATAGATAGGTATTCAGAAAATGGAATAAGTAACAAAAGTGAAATGTAAATTATTTAAGTATAAGAGAATAATGTTAGAGAATTGTTATAATTTCTCTCTCTCTCTCTCTCTCTCTCTGGAGAACTTCTCGAATAATCACAAACAAAGACATTATCGAACAGTCACATATATCAACTTAGTAGTATTTTCTTATGTTTACGAATAGCAATATCGGCTAGAACATTATGTTGATTACAATTTATAATTTACAAGGCGATAAAATTAAAAAAAATATATTAAAAAATTATATGAACGAACTATGCATTATCTTGTATAAAGAGCTTCTTACACTCTTTTTAAATTACACTCTTTTTAAATTTACATCGTGTTGAATGGCCGTTATTGCAAAAATTGCATATTTTGTTAACTCAAATGTTTAATGGCTTTGCAATGAGTAATTTATTCATGATGTAATGTTATTCATTTAATATAAATTTTATATCAAATAATTATATAAAAAAAGTCTTTTAAATTAAAGTCTTTTAAATTGAGATTTATTTAATAATATATAGCATAAGGAATTAAATGACAGGATGTGTGATACGCGTTTTAAAAAATTCTAATTTTATTAAATATTTTAATATATACGAGAAAAAAAAGACAAGAAGTGTGACCACGTGTCTCTTGTCATATTCACTCGCAAGTTAATGTTAGAACATAATACATTAAAAAAAAATTCCAGCATTCGTTAAAAAATAAAATTGTAACCCAACACTTACCTGTTTCAGGTCCAGGAGTATCGTCACGTATTCGTAGTGATCGCCTCTGGCCAACGTAGGGCTCTGCCACCATCTACTAGGATTCGGGTCGAGGACGTTGCTGATGTTGTGCCTCTTGCCAGGATCAGGACTTCTAGAATCGCATACGGCGCATCTCGACAATTCTGAGGGCTTGCAAAAAGTCTCCGGGCCCTCCTCGCCGCATGTCGCGTTTACGAAAATGTCCGCCTTCGCGGCTACGTTGAATGTGGACGGAAAGAGACCTCCATTTTTCAAGCTCTTATTGAGGCCTGGACGAAGACTGTACGGTCCTCTTGGAGCTAAAACAAAAAAAAAAGAGAAATTTTTATCGAATCGAAATTAATAATTAAAGAAAATAAGTCGCATAATAATAATGCATGAGACAGTTTGTTTTTAAAATTTCTATATTTTCAAATAATTATATTATTATTAGTGATGAGACTTTTTACTAGTGCTATATGATTTGTCGATATAAAATTGAGGCAACGTGCATTTTTAAAGGCTCTGTTACCATCGAGACTTTCGTCAGATTTCAGAAATAGAGCCGCGCGTCATTAAAACTTTGTTCTAATTCTCTTTTTAGTTTCGTTTTACGAGATTTTACTGGTGCCTTTTATTGACGAATCTGTATATATCGTATCATGGCGCCGATAAATCATCGCGAGTCAGTCCCCAGCCCGTTTTCTATGTTTATTCGATAAACATCTGCTGTGAGGTCGAAGGTGTGTATTAGCGTCTCATAAATTTATTTGATGTGGAAAATTCATGCACAGGAAAAGCTAATTTTACATTAGTCTTCCGACCGTTTCTCCTCCTGACATTTTTATATTAGACGGATTTATAAATTGATAATTCCATTTTCAAATAGAAAGAATTAAATAATTCGTGATAAGTAATGAATGCGAACCGTGTTTTCTTCGATTCGCGAAGGAGAAAGAGAGAGCGTGTGATGGATTTGTGTGTACTTGCTTTTTAATCAATTATTAATTTTCATATTTTACGTATATGTCAAACTTCGGAACAATTGACAGTTTTACGAGAGATGTATATCGTATATTTTGCTGCAGGTCGAGATACCGGAAAATAAACTTGGATTGATCGACCAATCGTCAGTTATAATTACGATACATCAAAAAGTTGCGATTTTTCGCGTCGAATCAAGCGTGATATCTCGCGTTCGAGAGAACCATGGAGAGAGAAAAAAAGAGAGACTATATGTAATCGAAGCGACCGATCCCGTCATTTTCTGTTAGGCGACGCATCCATCAACAGGTTTTGACAGAGCGCGACGCGAAACCAGTCGTGCAGCGAGATGCAGCGACGAGATGCAGCCAACAGGTTCCGTCGGCTTCTCCTCCGGAGAGACGACTTACACGAATGCACGGCGATATAAGAAACGTGACGAATTATCCGCGAGAGATAAAGGACACTTTGCCGCGCCGGCGATAATGAATCGATCATCGCGGAAATTGTAGCGGAAAGAAGTACCTATAATTTATTATTTTTATTTATTTCTTAATCCATGCCTTACGGCTTTGGATGGCTTCCAGTTTCTACAGCTGTTTTTTTCTTCTTGTGTATAAGTGTAGCGAAAATAAGTAAAAATGATCGAAACTTTTCTTCATTTATTCGTGTCATACTTTTTTTTCATTTGTCTAAAGTCTAAATGATTAAGATTAATGATGAAAACTAAAGTCGCATTTATAAATCACATTCTTAATTTTCAACTTATTATTATCTGAAAAATATTATTGTTAATATATAACTTTTCGTGATTTTATTTATAGGTATATCATGTTTTTTTTTTAATTTTTAAATAAAACACAAATACCGAGATTTGAGCCGTTTATTTAGAAAGTAATGTAAATCTATCTAAAATCAAATCAGCAATCTTATTTTTGTCAGTTAATGTTGTATGAAAGTGTATATACCTGATAAATTAAATTATTTATTATCGCAAAAAGTACGAAACCGTAGTATCAACGCTTATCAATATTTTTGAAAACGTTGAAACGCAAACCTCTTAATATCTCGAGAAATAAAAAAAGGCAGACTTAAACCATTTTCCGAGTAAACGGCTCATTTCTTTCGTATTATAACACCTTGGTTTTGATCTCAGATTTCAGATATGCGTTATGGGATATATGCGTTATGTCCTGTCAAAAATCGCTGCGATTAGTCAGTATTATCTGCAGGTGGACGATCTCGTGATCCATCACTTCCTTGATTAATGCTCGCGCCTCGCGCGAATTATACGCCGTCATACGTGAGCGGGAAATAATGATCCTTTGGTATCGTCCACTTAAATAATATTTAATAACAGCCCTGTTAACGCTTGCGTACAGGCACTATAATATATATCGCGAAAAAAAGACCGTTAACGATGTACTGAGCAGAACTCTTATTACTTATTCAGAATTCTCGCGCTAATCAGACTACGTTAATCGCGCTGCAATATTTCATGTCAACGAGCCTTCATGCCATTTTTTCGTTTGCCTTACTTTCTTCAATGCGCGCAACTGTCAATCTTAATAAATCTGTATTAGTCCAAATTATTCTATAGACGTATTGTGATGCTAACGCAAACATAAACCATCAAAGTGTCATTTGATCGTAATTATTCAATGGTTTTTAATTAATTCTGTCATTTTGATTAATCAATGTTTTACTGATATAAGAAAGATTTATTGTTAACATGTTTATTTATTACTTATCAAGTAAAAAAAATAAAAATTTAAATTAATAAATTAATATTAATAAATTAAATTAAAATTTCTATCAAGAAATTCATTAAAATTAATTTATTAATAATAAAATCAATTTATTGATTTAAAGCAATTTTTTATATATTTCACACGTCGTGTTTCAAATTATTATCGAGATTAATCAGTCACTCTTTTCGCACGTAAAAAGCGACACACACAAATGATGTGCGAAATAATGAGCATCCCACACATCTCGTCCCTCTCGCACATTAGAAAATCTTTGACAAAACAAATGTCAGTTACGTAAATGGCGAAGCATCGCTTCGCCCATTCGTTCTGGGTCCGTGATGACGAATCTGTACAAGTCCCCATGCGCGCTCACGTATAGCCTCCCTATTTCAAGAACAACGTGGCAGAAATCTGCACCGGACGTGCCTGCTTGCGCCAAACTGCGTGCATTATGCGCGCGTAGAAAGAAAGCAACTGGGCGCGCGCGTTCGTCGGAAAACGAGCAGACACGCATTGTGTGCGTGTCGGGCACGCAATCTGCTCCAAACCGCTCCTATTCCTCTCGTGACTAGGATGTTGTGATGTTTGAATGGACAAGCGAAAACACAATGACAGCTTGTTCCGAAAGAGCGTCTAATAATATGCAAATATTTCTATCGCCAAAAAAATCAATGTTCTAAAATATAAATATTTCCAAACATTCTTCGATGTACTTATATTATTTATATTTATATTTAAATGTATTAATTTATATATATTTATTTTATATATTTAATTTACATATATATTTGTATTTATATATTTATATATTAAATATACATTATAACATAAATCTATATAAAAAATACTTATAACAGAAATATACATATATAAATATATAATAATATACAGTATGTATAACATATATTATTTATATATGTTATTCAAACATATATGTAAAATAAATTGTGCGCTTTTACGAGTGCTCTATGTGCTAATAAAAATGTTTATGAAAAAAATATTGTCATTATCGGTTCTGTAACCAGGCAATTTTAGCGTAACTCTTGTTGTCTTCTCGAAAAACATTACAATCACCGCTGCATTCCTTATGCCAAGAATAGCTTTCATCGCGGCACATCCCACACATTTTACCTTCGCTCCTCTCATTCCCCTGGAAATTCAACGAACGATTTAAATCCTAACGATCGAGTTCGTGGTAACGCGTACGATTTTTCCTGTCTTCGAAGCAGCCGTCGATTATCGTGAATCACGACGTGAATTTCTCCCGATGCACCTTGCAACTACTGTAACGATCGCTCTTTGCGAATATCAAGGAGGCGCATTCGATGTGCTATAATGCCGCGGTGAATGCACAACAACCATGCGAGGTGCTGAACACAGGCGTGGCTGGGTCTTCTGTTGACATGAAAGAGGAGAGACACGAGTGGTCAGGAAATTGACCGAGGCTTGGTTCGAAAGAACCTTAACTACGGAGCGATTTGTTGCGTATGCACGCGCGTGATGTATTCTTCCGCTCTCGAATTGACCTGTCCAAGACGCGTCCCACGGTAGGATTGTGCAACTCAAGCGAAACGCCATCATGAATAAAATTATTTTTTTACAGGGATAATCGCAAGTGTCAAAGTAAATTGAAAAATCAAAATACAAAGCGAGAAAAGATCGCGATAATTTTATAAAAATATTATAGAAAATTATTTCAATAAATGTAATATATCCACCATATCTGCATCTTCAAATATTTATTTACTGAAAACTTATATATTTCATTATTCCTTATTTATATTTTTAGAACTTTCCTCGTCGAAATCATTGCATATATTTAAAACAAATTTTAAAAATCAGAAACAAAGCGAGAAAAGATTGCAATAATTATGTAAAAGTATTATAGAAAAATATTTCAATAAATATATCCACCGTATCTACCTCTTTAAATATATTATTTAGATACTTTAGAAAAATTGTAATACTCTTTAGAAAAATACGTTTTATTATTCCTTGTATATTTTTAGAATTTACTTCGAATCAATTACATAATTTAAGTAATTCTATAATTAGCCATCCATTTAAGTGTTTGCTGAGAAAACATTTCAATTTAAAAGAGCCCTCCTTTTACTACCCGCTCGACGAACAACTCTGCGTTTGGTGCATCGCTTTCCCTTCTTTGTATCTCTCTCTCTCTCTCATTCTCACACATATACTTCGACCCTCTCTCCTAAATGTACATACGTACACTCTCTTCCCATAATAGTCGGCGATTCCAGAAAAGGAGCAGAGACCGCGGTATTGTTGTATCATGTCCGCGCGCACGAAATCGGAGAGTCTCCTTTTCCTGCACCTCGCTTCCTCTTCTGGCGTGAGGAGGTTTAAGCCCGCTACGAGTGACTGATGACGACAGAAATAACTCCTGTCCCATCTTTCCGCCGGTCGCGACGCACGTGCGTCCACGTGCGTGTGCAAGCCTACGCTAGGTATAAGGCACGACGCACCGCGTGATTTGCATGCGGCAGAATGCACCAGGAGACCGAGCACGGATAACGACGCGACCTCGCCATCGCGCTTTACGCTCGAGATGAGGTTTACGCCGTCGCGGTAGTAAAGACTTCTGGTAATTATCACCAAAGAGGTTTGCCGTTATTATTAGAATTACATAGTCGTATAATCCTAAGCGCTCGACGCTATTTGCAATTTGTCGCCGTACGTATATCGATTCTTTCCAGATGTTAGATAAGGCATAAGGAAAATATTAGAAAGCATGATAAAATTTACAAGCGTGGAAAGTTGAGGAAAAGAGATATAAGATTGTGTTATTCTCGAATTTATTTTTACGACGCGTCTCAATATTACCACGCTCGATTATGAAAAAATTAAATTTATTTTCGGTACTGTTTTGAGCATTAATTGATTAAAATTTTAATTGACTAAAGTAATCTATTAATCAATAATCGAAATTAAATTAATCAAGCATCATATATGTAATCGGAACTAATTTAATCGATTAATTATATTAATCGTTAATATATAATATAATATAATGTAAATTAATGTAATGTGTTATTACAGAAATTTTTCTGTAATAAAGAACTCTACAAATTATATAATATGTCCATATTATAATGTATTCACTCATCAGATATACTAATTTTAAAAATCGATTAAATTAATCAATTAAAAATTTATTAATCGATTAAATTATTCTCGATTACATATATGATGATTAATTAATTTCAATTCTTAATTTATTAATGCCCAACATTGATTTTCGATGATTAGGTACGCGATTAATATTTTTCTTGTAGTAAAATTGTCAATATTTCGAACGATATACGCGTACATCTTATCGAAAGATAACTATGTAGATGTAGTAAAAATTTATATTATTAGATTGAAAAACAATGACGATACACAATCATTCCTTCGTTTCGGTTCGTTACACGCGTAACAAGCTCATTGTCTAGCAAGGAGTGACTCCTTCCTCTCGAGAATCGAACGGAGAGACTCACTTGAGTCTCCCTCTCAGAAGGAATTTTCTGGTCCGCTAATAGGTGCAGCGTGTCCTCTCGGAGGAGGATTCGACGAACCACACTTAAGAGCCCCGTTTCTTCTCGTGTTCACGATAACGTGTTTACAAAATATTCCGATGCGGTTTGGCCCACATGCAACTGAACTACCGCGCTTGGTGGTCCTTATGACTAATAGTTCAGCCAGCCACGGCTTGTTTCATCCGTGTTTCAAGGATCATATCCTCCGGTGAGCAGCATCAGGAAAAAAAATATGTACGTGCCTACAAAGCGAGCCACTGACCAGATTCAAGTCCCACTCTCGCTCGCTTGACGATGTAAAATGAGGTAACCTGAGCTCCCGTAGTGGCTTTCAAGAATTTTCTTTGACGATTATGATAATTAATTGTGGGCCGTTCCATGTAATTTTTCGGAACCGGATTCAAAAATCAATTAATCATTCGAAAGTAAGATTTCAAGTGAAAATAAAATTGTCAACACTCATAATATATCCCTTTTTAATTAGATGACTAATCAACCATAAATATAACTACGTATTTTTTATTTTTACTCTTATATAGTTTTAAATTAAGTCTTCCTTATATTCTTCAATTATTGTATTTAAAATTATTGTATTTTTTTATGCATTAATTATTTTAATTTTTGTTATGCATTGATACTCTCTAAAAAATTATATTTTCACAGCCGTTAAATAAATTGCTTTTTGGGATCATCTGCGATGAAATAGTGCGAGGAAGTAAACACATTTATGTCGTCGATTAGGTTGCAAATCAAAAACGAAATACTGATATCGCAAAACAAGTATGTAATGAAATATTAGTTCGGATTTAATGGGCTCACATTTTATTGTGATATTGCGTCATTTATCGCGAAACCTACTCGCTTTTGAGAATCGGCGCCAAGTTTATTCAAATGTGTGCGTGTGCGTGAGACGTGAATAGAAATCATACGGAGATCACGTTGGCGACACACGCAATAAGTTAGCACTTGACGTAGCGGAGACCCGATACCCGACAATAATTATAATAAATTATCCAGCGCGACGTATATATCGTCCGAGATCGCGGATTGCTTTACATCTCTATTAACATATTGGCGAATAAAATAGTCGGATACGAAGCGAGGAGTGAGAAAACATCTGTTGAGAAGAGTCGAAGTTTCGGGTTGCTAGTTTAACTGTTCTTTCTATAGATCAAAAGTGACATCTGTATTCAGGCATGTCGAGAAAAAAAAAAAAAGATTTCGTCCGAAGAAACCGGTGTTAAATCAATTCCCAAAAGCTTCGAGTACAATGGAGATTTTTTTCAATGGATTCCTACTCTTTATTTGGTCAAGAACGGTCATGGAACGTGCGATAGTGGGCGAATTTTACTTTATTCTCGAACTCTTCGACCTTTGACTATCGACAGAGGAGAAACACCGTGTGGCCCCTTTTCAGACGGCTGCTGGTGTATTTGTACCCTATTGAGACAGCGAAAAGAAATGTTCGACCGCGGCACTTCAAACTGTCAAAGTCAATTTTCTTCATTTCGAGTACAATCCCGAGACTGTATATCGTCATTAGGTTGAAGTGCATTAACACGTCCCGACACTGCAGCACTTTCTTCTTCATGTCGATTATGACGAGCCCCTGTGCGTTTATAAATTACTTCATACATTCGGCTACTTATGCTCGCAGTGATAAATTCAAGGCTGTCGCAAGACTGGATAATTCATTTCCCTTATAAGCTTTAAAACTATTAGAAATTTCTGTACTTGCGAAATTAATAAACTTTAATTGAAACAAAAGTTTAATTAAAAATTGTTTTATTTAATTGAATTTAATAAACTCTAATTAATTTTAAATTTAATCTCTCTTAATCTAAAATTTTCAGCTTTAAAGATTTATGTGATCTTGTATGATCGTAAATATTTGTAAAAAAAAATTAAAGAATATCACAATCAATCTTTTAAATTTCGCAGAAGCTAAAAAAATATGGTAGAAAAAAATCACTCGTCCGTTTGCTTTTAAAATCTCAAGACAGCGAAATTAATTTAGAAAGCAGGTTTTGCAGTTTTTTCTTTCTTAATTTTTTTAATGACTTTTGAAAATGTTAACGTCGTCGTTAATAAAATTGTGAAAGAAAATCTCGCGCGTAAATCGCAGTTATTATACATACACATGTATATCGCGGCGTTTTATTCGCCTGATTTACAATGCCCAGGATTACACAGGTACGTTTGCACACCGCGAGAAATCGATTATCGATTCCAACGATTCGTACAAGTGGCGTCCCGGAGCGAATATCGGGGCCGAAAACCGAAAACCTGTCCAACGCGACCGTAATTGATGTCAGCCGATCGCCGGCGCGGCTCAATCGATTAATCAGACTCGCATCACTGTAGGATTAACGAGGCGTAATATTAATGGTCACGCGCCAGTCAAAGAATTCGACGCGATAATACGTCGTCGGGATAAAGAGCGGGATTAATAAAAATGCCGATTGGCACTCGCTCGCGCCGAAATCGCCGCAATTAAGCGCGATCCAATCTGCCTCGACGCGTATCGAGTTCGTTATAATTGCTGCATCATGTTACGATTGCACGAATTTTTTAATCCTTATTTTATGGTCGGCTTTTAAAAATTTGAGGTTCGTACTTTCGAAACTTACAACTTTCAAAAATATACATACATTTGTATATTTTTATTTTAATTATTTTAATATTTTATTATTTCTTTATACTTATTACTTTTATTATTTGTATATTTGTATATATTCTTATATGTATATACATATACAAATGATAAAAATAATAAAATAAAAATATATAAATAATAAAAATTATAAATATAAAAATAATATACATATATTATAATAATAAATATAAAAATATACAAATCTACAAATATTTATATACACAGTTGGAAAATTTGTGTTTTCTTGTTAAAAACGGTCCCCGTAAAAATTTTTGTGTTAAATATTTAACATACTGCTGTTATGTTAATTGAATTCAAATGTTAAATTATTAAAACAACTAAAAAAAAGTGTAAAAATAACACAATGTATATCTATTTTTAATTTTACACAATAAATATGTTCCGCATTATTAGTGACAAGATTTATCTGTTAATATTTACAGAAAAAAATGTTAATTTTACTTTATAATATAAGTGGGGATGATAAAATGTAAAATTAACAATTTTTTTAGTTAATTTTTACATTAAAACTATGTTAATTTTACACAAAATTTATTTGAAGTTTATTTGAAGTTTACATTTATTTTATGTTAAAATATTAACACAATATTCATGTCACCATTTAACATATCCGTATTATGTTAAATTAACACAAAAATTTCTGTGGACCGTTTGGGACATGTAATATTTGTTAAATTTAACACAAATTTTTCAACTGTGTATTGTTCAATTAAAAAGCATTACAAATATTCATATATTATTAAAGAAAATAATGCGAGATCACATGATGGGAAAAAATGTTGAGTTCGTATAAAAATATTTGTTCGCGAACGCATTCTCCCACGCGAGATGCGTTCTCCATCGGAAGGAGCAATTATGAATGCAACAGAGAATGCAAATAGTACAATGAAAGGGCGCGAATGGCGACTACTGTAATACGCGCGCGCGCGCACACACACACACACACACATGCGATAACCATTCTTTGTTTACACGTCCGGCGCACCTGGCGCGGTAAACGTCAAAGCGATCTGCATTCGCGGATGCAGTAAAGCGCGAGCTACTCTCCTGCGCGGCGCGTGCAATTTAAATGTCTGAGTGAGCAATGTGCAACCACGTGGTCGCACCACGCCCGCTAATAAACTCGAAACAGTGCGACTGTCTCGCGTTAAGTATCCCCACAATAAACCGTCGATGACAACAATAGTGATTGTGAGTTGTTCTATACGATAATCGCGCTTCCTGCTCTGTCGCCTATTCTTCTCCATCTGATACGCTCTTAAATGAACGCGATATCCTCCAATTCAAATTATAAAATTATGAATTTAAATATAAATTTAAAGTATTAATTTAAATAATGAATAAATAGGTAATATATCAGATAATTGTATTAAATTATTTTTTTTTAATTTGATTGATTAATAAATGATTTGAATTAAATACAAAATAATAAATAAAATAAATTATGTATTATTGTATAATATATTAAATATTATATAAATAAAAAATCTTAAATTAAATATTAAATGTTAATTTCCAATAAAAATTGAGCGACATGTGGTTTATGAAATAGAGTCAAGACGTAATTATATTAAATGACAGTTCTCCATGATCACATAAAATTATAAAGCATTGTCTCACGTAAAATAATGTATCTACTATCTGTATCAAAAGCGTCTATTTGACTAATTACTAACACGTTTCACGTCGAAATTACATGTGTGTGTACTTTTGGAGAATTGCGCAATAACTGCGGTGCTAAACGCAGCGCGGCGAAAAAAAATATAGAGAAACAGACAGAATGCGATGCGAGAAAAGGAGCGCGACGAATAGGTAATCCACGATAATTGCATTCCGGAGATAATCGAGTACGTGCATTGTACGACAATCACGATGCATATACTTATGTGTGCGCGCGTGCACGTTCAAGGGTGAGAGCTTACAATCAGTAGTCTTAAAAAAGAACTTATGGGTTCCGTTCTCCTAGTGTACATATATAACAAGTGGTTTCTCAGGCCGATAAGGTAGCCCGAGAACCCAGGACTTCTCCACGCGAGAGTTATAAGAAGGCGATAATCTGTGACTCTCTCTATCGAAACGCTACACGTAATTTAGAGAGAGAAAGAGGCATATTTTTGACGCATTATTGGAGTAGTTTTCCTAAAGCTCGTAAGTTGTGGTCTTTTCGGTGTAACGCAAGATAACGAGATATCCAATGGTCATACAAAGTGAGATAAATATTCCGTAATCTCTTAGAATTCGAAAAAAAAAAAAAAAAAGATTTATGAGAACCGAGAAAATCTTTCCATTATTATACTTATTAATTTATATCTAGTAGTGAAAAAAAAGATACAGAGCTAAACCGGATGTTAAACGCAACGTTAAAAATATTGCTTTCCCTCGATAAATCGCAAACTTTTTTCTCAAGTAGAATATAACTGCTGGAAATTTATTTATGACTTCGATAAATATTAATAACCGATTCAACACAGTGATTCGAAAGAAAATGATAAGGACGCGCAGTCACGATCGTGTGATTATCCTCGATCGCGATCTGTTAATCACGGAGGTAACTAGCGTGAGCAACAAGCAACGCACGAGCATTAAATTCGATCTCTATTAGATCATTAGATTCAGCACTGGGATTCAATCTCTCGTTCGTAAAACGTATGTAGCAACGGATTAATGGACGTACTGCCTACGGTGGCTGGTTTACAGTGGCCGACTTACAGTTCTCTATACTTCTACAATCGCGTTTCTCCTTTAAAAGATCGAATCGAATGACAGTTGCGCCTACACGACATTCATACACATTTTGATTATTAATCATCCTGTCATTCAAATTCAAGAAGCCTTTTAATTCAATCATGACACGCTAATGGGTTATTGATAACTACCGCAAGGTACCTGAATAACGCGTAGTCTAAACGAGATACATCGCGTGCAAAGTAGGATTAACTCGATTTATGACAATCCGCGTGAAGTTAAGTGCTTGTTAACTTTTACTATTCATCGTCGACACTTGTGGGCAGTCGTGTTGTGGTAGTCGTTAGAATTTAAACGTTTACTGTCATTTCATTCATGTGCGCTCGACACTAGAACTTTTAGAAAAATCGATAATTACCCAATAAAAGCGTAGATTATTTTTATATATTTTTAAAAATAATTCTTTTAATAATTTTTATATGATTTTAAAATAATTCTTTTATCCTAAATGCAAAATATTTTTTAATAAACACTTATTAGTTTAAAATTTTAATTTGACACGGAAAAAAAATATTAGCCACCACAGCTAAATTTTAGCTGTCTCTATATTACGCCTGAAATTTAACTATGGTTCCTAATATTTTTTCTCCATGGATCAATTCGAAAAATAATGTTTTATGCAAGATATATTTCTGTAAGATTTCGTTAGTTCCGAAAAAGTTTCTTTCAGATGAATTCTACATTATTGCGCTGAATCACTACGCTCGGGGATTTAAACGTCGAATAAACCGTGCTCGGACCTCCCAGGCTGCAATTTAGAATTGATAGCTATGCAAATTGAACGCAGCACGCTTCGGCCAATCAACCCCTTTCTTGGAAGCGTGTCGTCCTCTGTCGAAGTGTTTCGCGGCTCTCGCGGAGCGAGGCGACATCGCCGCCCCGTGACAGGAAACGTTCTCTCCTCCTGCGCGAGTCCTTATCTTAATTGCACGGCCGACAAAGGATCTGATCTGCGAGCGTGACTGGCTCGTCCCTTTCAAGTGTCTGGTGTACTGTCAGCTCGCTGACGTCTTTACAACAAAGTATATAAAGCGCGCCCGGGGAAGACACGTTGCAAATCGTTGAATTAAACTCACCGTCGACCGCGTATTTTCCTGTCCGGCCGCTTCCGCGTCGACGACTTTTGTCACGGACGCAGCCCCCATCTCTCAGAGCTAACTGTATCAATAAATAACCGTCTGTAAATTAATACCACACCGTGTCCGAGTGGTCCGAGACGGAAGGGACGAGCATTAATTGAGATAATACTCTAATCCTTACGAAATACGACGATGAAACGTTAGTAAAACTCGTAAGCACGTGTTTTTATAATTAATGTAAAATTAATAGTTCTTGATTACACAAAAAATATCTTGGACACAAGAAAGAAAGTAATCATTGTTTGTTTGACAATTATGAATTAAATGTTATTGATTAATATATTACATCAGCAAAATGCTGATTTTTCGCACGTAAAAATTATGTAATACGAATTTGATTTGTTCTCGAGTAAAAACAAAGTTTTTTTTAATCCGCTATCAAGAGTCAAGTGATTACCATCACTTTCTAAAGCGAGATATTCATAAGAGTGATTTGTATGGCGGTGAAAAAGCCGATTCTCTGCGAAAAGTGCGCCGCTGACTTTCTAAGTAACATAAATCTCCATCGCGCGATAATTTATTACGATTTCGTACAAAATGCAATTATTGAAATTAGGTGATTTAAAGGGTCAAAAGGATGAATACCTTCTCCATTCTATCCCATTAATATCAATTAATATCGATTGGTTTATTCGAAATTTCTTTTCTAATAATAAAATAATTTTTATTCGTAACAAGATTTTTGCGAATCTACATAATTATAAAAATCAAATATATCAGCACTTATAACCAAGATAAAGCACAATGGAAAAATGCCAGATAATATTTGACATTTTTATATGATCTTTTTAAATGTATTCTTATATTTATTGCCTCAAAAAATTGATTATATCGAAACCGAAGAAAATGTTATGTTCGAATAGTTAAGAGATTTATTTTTGAAATATTATTTATAGCGCGAAGTCGATATATTTATGTTCAATATAATGGTTAGCGAAGAACTAACAGATTTATGAGTCAAAGAACCAGATAAATTTCACCCGGAATATCAGTTATTATGGAGAAAATACGACTTAAAACACCATTTATCAACGAGATATGTTACGAGCCATTGAACAAGCTTTACAAAATATATATTGAATAAATAAATAAATTTAACTAGAGAAAATTAAATTTGATGCAGAATTAATGTAAATTATTTCTATTTTTGTGAAGTGAAACTCTACAAAATTCGTGCAAGCAGCAAAATTTCTTTTTAATTGCATAAGACAGTTATGTCTAATAATTTTTAAATGTTAATTTAAAAAGTTATTAAAAATTTATTTTTTTTGAATGTTAATCACCTATATGTACAATAATATAATAAGAAATTTAAAATAAATTTATTCAAGAATTAAAGTTTCAGATAATGCTTTCAGGCTTCAAATTGCCACCTATTCGATTTACTTATTTCTTGACATAGATTTTAATGCAGTGAATAATGTCCAATTTATGAGCCAGCTAGATATCGCGCATTGCACACCGATTTTATTTTTATGTAATTGCTACAATCTAGTTTAGCCGACAAGGTTGATAGTATTATATATAATTAACATGGATATTACTAAACAACGAGTCTTTCAAGCGGAAACAGAATTTCCAAGAATATCTTGGTAGAGGAATCGAATTGTATAACAATGTTGATGTGAATATAATATATCATGCATAAAATAACTTCCATTATCAATTTCTAATAAACACAAAGATCCACAATGAAAATTTTACTTTCTAAAGCAAATCAATTATTTGGAAAAAGTGCTATAACAAAATGTTTAGTCGCGCGGAATTAAATAAAAAAAATTGTTTGTTGTATTTTTATGATTAAAGAGATGATTATAATGCATAATTAGTCATCAAAATGGTTCGGATACTTTTTTAAAAATAATTAGAAGATAAATTTTCTTAATAAATATAGGATATATTCGTAGAATTGATCAAATTATGTAATTATACAATTATTTTATAAAATAATATGTCATATTGTTTTACATATTAATATATCGATTATTTTATATATCGATATGCTAAAAATCAGAAGAATCTTAATTTTAGACAGATCTATGCCAGGTTCGAACCATCCCTTATTTTTTTCAGATTCCTTTTTTTATCGCTGTTATTCTCCGAATTCTAAGATACGAACTGACCACAGTGCAAAGAACACGTGTCTATATAATGATTTCTGAATAGAATTTTAGCCTGTCTGTCCCTTTTCGATTTTTTTCCGTTTAACTTATGTTAGGCAGAAGAGACGACGCAGAAAGTTCCGCTTGTGAGCAGTAACTTATTGTTAGACTAAGCTGATTTGAAGTATATTTATTGTATAAACGCAAACTATCGCATACAATGTATGTAAATTGCATTCGTATGGATTATTTCCGATTAAATAACAATCGCTGTAATACTAACAATTATGCATCCTGCATCCGGGATATATAATTGCCACGTACTTATTATACAATCAGCATTTAATAATTGACCATCGATAATCTTGTTTAAAAAAATAAAAATAAGCGAATTAAAAAGACAAGGAAAAATTTATTTAATTTTTTTAACGTTCTAGATTTTTGTTCGCAATTTTGTTAAGTTTTTTTTTCTATATATTCTTCTTTATGTCATACATATATTCTTTTTTTTTATTTTTGTATATATTCTTGTCCTCACAATTTTAGAGAAATAATATCCCTCGATTTATCATTAATTTTTTTCAAAAGGCAGAGTGTATTTTTTCACGAAGCGAAAGAAAAAAGGAATTAAAACAGAGGATATTGTGGTCTCTCTGATCATATAGTCATATAGTCGACATGCGGGACGAATGAAGGAAAAAAGTAGATACTATCTCTGTCCAGAGAGGCTGCCTTAAACAACCTTGGCCTTAGCCTTAGAACCAGCTACTATCGCACTTAACGCAAACCGTCGACTTTCACGCAAGTATACGTCGGCGTTTCTGGCGAAGCAACAAAAAACGACTCGCAAGCAGCGAAGCGGGATGAAATGCACGTGGAGGCGCTAATAAGGGAGTACCGCATTAATCGCAGTACACAAGAATGCATCCATGCGAGAGCTTCCCGAGATTCCTCTCCAGACAGGAACGGTGCCGACATCAATTTATATATTTCGTGAATTACATCATATTATACATATGGATTCATAAATCAAGAATATTCGGATCTTGATTATCAGTTTTTTTTTTAATAAAATTTTATCTGAAAGAAATTTATCCGAAAAAATTTATTTTGAAAATGCCTATCTATAGTATAATATGATTTTGAAATGTTTTGCAAGTTTAAAAAAATAAAAATAAAATAAAAATTATAAATAATAGAAATAAAATAAAAATAATAAAATAAAAAAATAAAAATATGTTTCTGGATTTTTCTGCTTCTCAAATATATTAGCTATTTGATGAGAAAGCTGATTTCAATGAGAAAATAAAATGACAAAGCATCGGATCACGCATGATACTTTGTAACCACCGCAATGTTCTCTCAGGTATTGTGCAAGCAAGCTCTTATTATAGTTATCTTTCGGCGGCCTGTTTCCGGTTCTTGGTGGCGCCCTGAGGCAGCGGAAAAAAAACAAGGGCGATAAAGGCGAGCGAGCGCGAGCGAGTAGGCGCCCCCCCGATTTGAAAGGTGCAATTTTCGGACGAGTGGGCGGTCGCGAGACCACGAAATCGAGGAACAAGTTGAACGACCGAGAGACGAGAGATCGAAACGCGCAACGAATGGACATTTTTATTCCGCTGCCATTCGGCTCCTCCGGTTCGAGGCTCGCGCGAATGAGTCACGCGAAAAGGTGCTTCGCGATGAGAGATGCTTTGTTGACTGCGTTCGATTTTACAATCGACCGTGTTTCTTTGTAAGAACTCTCGGTCGCGAAAATAATAGCAAGATGTAAATTTTCAGGTACAGAAAACATCATGCTTATTTCAGTTATTTAATATTTAGGTTGCTTATTTTAGTTATTATATAAAATATCAAGAAATTTAAAAAATATAAATATAGAATGTAAATATTTGCTCTTTAAATTAAACAAAAATTAAATAAAAATTAAATTAATTTTTGTTTAAATTAAAAAAAGCTACAAATACAGGATGTTTATTCAAATCTTGTAAAAAAATTCCTTGAGAATTCTCTGATCTTCCAAGTATTTTCGTTTAAAATATTTCAGATAAAATAATAAAATTTGTTTTTTTAGATATAGCTTTTTAAAATAAGTATTTTTATTGTATGCGCTTTCTAATATTTTCTATTTATACGATTGCACGTTATCAAGAGTGCAGCAGTTTTTCTAGCATTTAATATTGATTTATTAATTATAAAATTAATTTGGAAGAATAAAATTATCAAAGGGACAATTCCCTGAATCTTAATCAAATACCCTGAAAATACTATAGTTTTCAAAGTTTTTGTCGAGAGTATCTGAAATATATCAATAAAGAATTATGTTGTGTATTAATATCCTTGAAATTTTCGGCTCTATTTTATTTAAAAAATATAAAGAAAATTATCCTAGCTTTTTTCATCATTTTTTTCAGAAATCATAATCCCCCAAGTTCGTCTTTCTCTTCAATTTCTTGGCTTCAGTAAAATTGAGAAAATTGAAATATTCCCTGATAATCATAAATTATTTATTCCCTGTTAATTATAGATAATTTATTCGCGCATTATGTCACGACATTGCTCGAAACATAATTCCAGTGAAGCTTAGAGAGGTATACGTGATTACTCAGTATGATAAATGTTTCAACATCTCCTACTTAAGTATTCAATACGAGTAAGAATACACGGCGCAAAAGTCGTACACATCTCTCTGCGTAAAGGACGATGCAATTATGTTCTTTGCCGGGCGCGCTTTGTGATCACGCGTCGAATTCGGGAGAAATGATTACGCGCGCGTTTGCCACACGCGGAAGTTAACATTTATACGCACGGAACGCTTAAGGCGTGTGAAATACCGAGTATCTTAACACGCTCGAAAGCGCATCTTGCAGATGCAAGAAATTTCGTATATAGCGAAAGAACGGGAGGAACGTTAGCGTCGATCGCCGATGCTGCCGATCGTTTTCGTGTAATTCGACGGTCATTACCGTCGTAACATCCAATTTGGCATCTCTCGGGTTATCGATTTTACGCATTCTCGCACGTGAACCCCAACGGTGTTGTTTGCGTGTTTAATCCTGATTCGCCAACACTTGTTTTGATATCGAAAACGGATCGAGAAATTTATTGACGCGTGAAGAAGAATAAAAACCAATGTCGAGTGAAGAGACGGAATAATTCTTTATCGAAAAAAATATTTCAATAATAAATATTAAAAAGTTATAATAAACGAAAGAGTTTTCTAAAAAAATCTTTTTTTAAATAAATTTAAACAATAAAATAAGTTTAAAAATAAATTTCTTTAACAATAAATTTGTCTTCTAAAGAGATTCATATCATGCAATAAAATTGATATCTCATTCCCTTAGCAGAAAAAATTAAAAAATCTTTTTTAATAATATATTCTTCATAAAAAAAATTTTCGATAGTGAATATTAAAAAGTTATAATAATCAAAAGAATTTTCTAGTAACATTTTTTAAAAATAAATTAGTCTTTAAATTTCAAAAGTAAGCGGAGATTCATATCGCGCGATAATATTGATACCCCATTTCTTTGTCAGAAAAAAAAGAAATAAGGAATCTTTTTTTTTCCAAATTAACATTCTTATCGTAAAAAAGACCGCGACTATTATCGTTAATGCTAAATTTATATTCCGGGCGATTTGCATCAATCACGCGCGGGCATCCTTTTAAGGCGATTCTTGAACGATTACTCGACCAGTTATCTGCATCTTGTCGATCGCTATCGACGCTTCGTCGATGAGCTCGCCGCGTGTCCTCGGGACGATTTGTAGTCTGTTAAAACTTCGGCTGCCGTTTTTTACGGGGAATACGAGCAGATAACCCATCTCACCTCATCGTTCGGCTATCATCATTCGCGTATATTTACAGCAAAATTGCGTGAGGCGTCTCCGCTCTGAAATTCCGCAGTTTAAAAATAACGAGCGACGCATTATTATGAAATCCGCGCGAATCATCGCATTTCTCGCCTCGATTAACGCACTTGAGAATTCGTCAATTGTGTTATGAAATAATCTTGGATATCTAGAGTTCCGGACGCGCGAGGAAGCTCGCAGCATCCGCAGCATCTGGCAAGACTTCCTGTCGTGCGACTGGGCCTATTTACGAAACGAGCTAGCAAGTTTTACACGCCATCCCTTTATTCCGCTATCTTTCACTTCCGACTCGGGTGAATAAAACACGTGACACTTGACGAATAATTATTGCAGCATACTTTTCTATAATTGACACGTGAAAAGCTTCAAAAATGGATGCACACAGAATCTGAAAGTGCATTTACTTTTACTACGCGATATTTCTTTGATATCTTTTTTGTGTAACATACCGATATAAATTATTATGATACGGATCAAAATATTTTAATACACTTTGAAAGAAAGTAATAATATAGCATAAGCACTAATATAATATTTAAAAAATATAAAACTAATAATATATAATATTAAAAATATAAATTATTTTTTCAGATATTATCTGAAAAATTAATTTATATATTATATATTAGATGAGATCTTAGATAATTAATATATACTGATCGTATCAGAATATTCTTCAAAAGAGAGAGAGAGAGAGCATGTGTGTGTGTATGTGTGCCTCTTTGATCTTTTTAGGAATATTCTTCAAAGATGCTACTAGATAAGATTTGACGTTCGGAAGTAAATAAGTATACGGCAACTGTGTCGCGAATCGCGATATAAATAGCCTCTCTTTACAGACCCGAATTTTGCCAGCTTAATGCGACATTGCAATCGGAGGCAGTCACCGGACGAAGCTGTCAAGTTCCACCGCTATGAATCATGCCTATTACTATTCCGGCTTTAAGATACTTCTAGTTATGAATTTCTGGATCACGTTTGCAAATCTGAGAGCCTCTGTAAAACCGTAACACAATTCGTCACTCAAATATCGGTTCTTTGAAATATTTACTTTAATAATTACTTTGTCGCTAAATTTATTTAATAAATACATATATTAATCTTGTCATTATTTTTCTCTTAGATTCTTTTGTATCTTATCCTTTTGTGAATCATAAAATTGACCAAACTGTTAAAATTCAAAATTCAAAAATTAAACATTTTTATTAGAAAATTGATCTGCTATTATAGACAGATTTAAAAAAATTATATTTAACGCACTGTATAAATTAATTGCTTAAATCAATATTTTTATTGCGGGATAATCTTAAATATTAAGTACTCTCAAAGTTACATTCGGAATATAAAGATTCTGATTAAAGATTCGTGCGGTAGAAACGATCAAGCTGAAGATCTCATGGTTAGCCTCATAAACAAAGATCACGTTCTTCTCTTTAAACGATATAGGGCACCGTGCAAATGTCAACAAAATCGAGACCAATCCTCGAAATTATCCTCGAGATTTCAAGTCAATTCGTTCTCGAGATGAAATCCATTAGGCGACGATACTGGTTATGGGACCGGGGAAAAAGAATAAGATGTTACGCTCTCACCACCATAAAGAGGAATTACACGACTCATAAACTCGCCAGGAGGTGACAAATGTCATATATTATCCGAGCTGCGAGGATATGAAGACTAGATATACCATAATCGGCTGGACTCGATATGTGCATTTTTACATCTCCTTGCTTCATGCTCTGTATCAGTAAAAGGCTTTTTACTTAAATCTTCTTTATATATAAGTGCGTCCACCGATTAAATTAACTGTTTTTATCTTTCATCTGCGATATATGGATGTATATATTTTATATATATGTTAGTAAGAGTTGAGATATAATCGTGAAAGTTTTTTGAAATTTTGGCGAAACAAACTTAATTTCAATAATTCGATCAATTTGATAATCTAGATATGAAATATTAAAACAAAAATAATAAAATAAAAATAACGTTTTCAACAAGGAAATTAAACACCATAAAAACCCTTGAAAGACAAACAGTTGTCCAATTCACATTATATGTCTATGAATGAAAAAGAGTATCACAAAGATAGTTTCGTCTGCCCTTTGTTTCCGGAAGATGCTTCTGTTGCGAGAAAAAAAGAGGGAGCGAAGAATGCGTCGTAAACTCTTCTCGAAAAAACTTTTATATCCATTCATGCCGACACGTAAACATTAATGTTCATTCATACGTAGCGCTTGGCCTTATGACGTATTGTGTTACTTAATCATTCATTCAGTGACGCATGCACAAACTACCCTAGTGTCTCTGCTCCCTCCCTCCTCTCTCTCTCATTCTTTCTCTTTTTTTCTCTAGATCCAGCACTATCACAATGTGTTCGGCACTTTTAATGTTTTTCATTAATCACGCTTATTCATGACTGCGTCGCCTCCGCGATTTGATTAAGCGACGTAATGCACGTCGTAAAACTCGATTGAAATACAACGGGGGGGATACATGCGCGCGATTGACGTAGGTGGAAATGTCGATATTCTCGAGAGCGAAGACCTGTTGCGAACAGCGATGCCTCTATCATCATCCATCCTCCGATTAAATATTCCGAAATTAAGAACAAAAGATACCGTCAATAATATTACATTAAATTTATTAATATTACGTATTATATTATCATATTATATTAATAAAATATATTATCATATATTTTATTAATATAATAATTGAAATTATATTCAGAATTTTTTACAAGCAATATTATCCTTACGAAATTGTTATTAAAATAAATTAATGTCATAGTATAAAAGCGGCGTTTCTTTTGTCGATTTTGCATACGCAAGCTTAGATATTTTCTAAATATCATGAATCATCGATTCGTTGAATGCAAAGTTAGAAATAGAACGGTATCTTTCACGAGTTCGCGGCTTCCTTAGATATATTACTGCACATTATAGCGTATGAAGTCGTACTATATCAACGCGAACGTCCATTCATTTTATCATGCCCACGTGGGCAGATCATGTTGTACCGGTAATGATCGTGATTTCGTATCCGCCCTACAATTTTGGCCGCAAAAATATCTACCGTCATTCATGATTTATTTATTAAGCTGACACTTAATTAATTCAAATTTCGCTGATCATGTTTCATTAATAATCGGGCTTTTAATTACAAATTTGCTACTCCTGTGAACTTGGCACACCATACTTAAAAATTTTAAAGTTTTTTTTAGAGTTCTGGCATTCTTTTGAATAGTTCTAGAGTTCTACGTAAGTATTTTAAATAGTTCCGATGATTAAATACAAAAAAATCAAATTGGATGCCAAGTTCACAGGAGTAAATTTGCTGCATTATCCGAATATGCATCACTGCAAACAAATTTTTACAAACTGAGATTTAAGATTAAATTACGAATTTTACTTAATCAAATGGATAATTAAAATTTTTCTCTATAACTTTCCTAGATTCCTTATACCTTTTATAAATTGTAGATACGACACTGCCATCAAATCACAATATCAAACTCTATGTCATAAATAAATATCTCTTTGTGAAATTATTAAGTATATTAAGATTTCCAATAAATTTAGTTCGATTTATCCAATTCCGAGAATCGATAATCGCGTAACATAATCGTCATTAATACGAATATCCTCTTATTAACTCGCGACGTAATTTTGTTATCCGATTTCTCTCGTAAAGCAATCAACATCAATACAAGAGATGCGATAATGAACGAGCTTCGTCGTCTTGAAACGGAAATAATCGCCGTTCGATCGAGTAGCGACCGAAAGAGGATTGTCGGCGGACACGTTTGTACTAATTTCGTCCACACCAATTAAGACTCGCGGCGAACATCAACGACTCGTCGTCGATAATTGATACGTCTCTCCCGAATGCTTTATACAGACATATTCAATGAAAAAGCAGAAGCGCCTTAAAATATCCGAGGTGAAATATGGATATGTCATTAATATTCAGAAAAGATTCGATGCTTTTGTAACAAAAGATGTGACACTATTTAAATCAAAATTGATACATTTAATTAATCGAATATCGACGAATTTCTATATTAATATCAAAATTCAAAATTAATTCTTCAATCTATATAAATATATAATAAATCTATAATAAAATCTATAATAAATATAAAATAAATACGGAACATGAGTTCAAAATAGATCGCGCTTGATCTCGAAGACTTTCGATTTTTAGAGCAAAGAAATTCTTTCTCATCGAGAAATGTAGATCGAGCAATTAATAGTGATGGGCTCTTGATAGCCTCGAAGGTCATGAATCGTAGTTCAAGGGAATCGCCTTTGTTACGGTCTTGCATTCCTTTAAGGGCCCCCGATCTGTTCGCGGCCACGTGGTCTGACAGAACCCTCGGTACTCCGGGCACGCACACGTCGGCAATGTTACTTTGCATGTGTCCTGTCCAATCTGGCATTTAAACAGGAACAAAACGAGAACCGCGCGCGGAACGAGAATGAGATTATTTCGAGAACGGCGCAGTGTGTGATTTCGGGCGTCGCGTTGGCTACGAAAAGCGCCAGGTGCGCTACGTAAAGCCCACCGTTTATGTCGTTACTGACGTATTTCGGAACATCAAAGTGATTGACGTCTGCTGTTGCGAACCAATTCTCGAGATCGATACTGAATCTGAACGAAATAAAAAGCTAAATCAATGTTTTTGGCCAAAATATTAAATAAAAAGATATGACTTTTAATTTTAAAGAATTAAATATTTTGAATTTTAATATTAATAGAAATTCGTCGATATTCGTCGATTAATTAAATGCACTAATTTTGATTTAAATAATGTCACACTGTTACAAGTATCGAATTTTTTCTGAATATTTAATAGATATCATGGATGTGTGATATATCCATATTTCGTCTCAGATATTTTACTTTAAATGAAAATTAGTATACATATTGTATATAATTCATAGCTTGTAATATTATAATTAATAAATTATATCAATTAATGACTCGATATATTCTAAATATTTTTTAAAATTAATAATGTTTAATAAAAATGCATCGAAAGGCACTATGAAATAAGTATTATATATTTCTCGCGAAAAGTTAATTTAAACTGAATAAAGATTATTTTTCATCGCAAAAAATATGTTATGACAATCACGGATAAGATCACGGATGGATCGAGACAGATTTCCAATGTCGTCGCATCGATATATTATCGGTTCCCTTTAAATTTCCCCGTTAAATGTTCTTTAAGATAAACGTTGATCGCATCGTAGCGGCTGTTAAAGCCGAAACACCCGCCTCTTCGGATCTCGCGAACAACGAGCATTCACGTCGATCCATCGGAGCGAACGATTAAACCCGCCCCTTTCTCCGAAACTAATTAAATTAATGATCTCCCCTCGGGCGAATCTTCGCCGTTTAGATAGAGTCCGGTTACCGCCATCCATCGCCTCGACAACTCGAGGGTACCGCAAAACGATCTTTATCCCTTTATCTTCATCCGATTCAGCCAGTCGCTTCATTATCGTTCCTCTCGCGTGACATTATTCGAAAATCGCACGTGAAGTAATTGCATAATGTCTGTGTATTCGAGTTATCATCAATATTGACGGCGCCAAATGTTAAGCAACATCGCGAAATTACCGGATACTAATTTTAAGATATACTGTATATGTGAAATTGATGAGATAAGTTGCACAAAATATCGTTTTTTCCTATACTTAAGCATACAAAATATTCATTAATATTTTTCTAAAATGTACAAAAATTTTGTCTCATTAGAGGTATACGAATATTTTATTAAGAAAGTTACAAAATAAACTGCATAAAAGTTTACGGAACAAACATTTTATGTGCGTAAAATATAGTTATAACATTCTATAGAGTTTCTGAAAGACCCAAACACGTGAACAAAGTTGCATAGCAATGCGACGCATAGAATAAAGTGCGTTTCGTAAGGATTGCGTGTGCAATATCGCTTTAGGTGGTTTAATCATTATGCACAAACAGGAAACGAGACTCGATGAGGAAAGACATGATATAGTGAGCATTAATTTTCGCGATAAAAATTATATCTTTATGACAGATATTATCTATTGTCAGTTATATATTTGTATGTATAATTGTAGAAATTACAAGATTTTAACGTTTTATTTTATTAAAGGAATTAATGGGTCAACTAACGAGACAAAGATTTTATTAATTCTTTTAATTTTGTTTTACATTACACGAGCTTTTTTGCTTTTCATTTCTATTTTATTTTATATTTTATAGAAATTATAATAAAATCATAAATTCATTTATCAATGACTAAATTGTCAAATAATTAAATAAATTGTTAAGTTTACGATTTTATTATATAACTTCTATAAAATATAAAATAAAATGTTAAAATCATAATTTCTACAATTTTCTGTAATGTAAATAAAGAAATCTTTATATACATTTTTTTTAGATATATTTCGTATGCCTGAAATTTCATTTTTTCCTACAGCAGTGTATGAATAAAACAAAAATGACTATTTCCATCCGGCAAACCCGATACGACTATAAATATGCAACAAGTTGTAAGATGCAACGCGATAGCTTAAGCATTATGCAATATATTGTATGCTACATGCGCGTGTGTGTAATAGGAGAGAGAAGAATACCATTTCGCAATATTCCGGAATGGAATTTCACCGTTCTTTTGCCGGTGTGCAAGAGCCGATCGACCGGATTGCAGAAACAGGAAGCGACACACAACGAGCGGGTTGGCGCGAACGAGCCGCTCCATCTCGATATCTCAAAGATCCGATCGGAGGCGGCTCGTTCGTCCACCCGACTACACGTTCAATCGATCGATCCGTCTTGTATCGGGGGACAGCCGATGGCAAACGTTAATTATCGCGCATTATTTTTATTTATCCATGCGAGATCGCCGTAAAGTTATTATCGCGTAAGCGTCATTAAAAATGTGTTTCTCGCGCGATTTTTTCTCTTGGAAGGACCGAAAAGGGACTTACTTAAAATTCAAGAGGAAGAAAAAAGGAAAAAATTCAAAGATCAACAAGCGAGGAGAGAGATAAAAATGAAGAGCAACAGCGTGAATGAAACAAAGGATGAAAGCGTCTGCTAAAGTTAATTATTGTTAATGACTGTTAATTAACTTGTAAACGACTCAATGGACGTATTTCCAGGGAACGTCATTGAAACTCAATGGACAATTTAGAACAACATGATACATTGTCGTATCAAGGAATCTCAGACATGTCTCTTCTAAATCTTCGCGTTAATGATACGATCAAAATAACAGCAAAAAGCTAAATTTAATTAATGCTCTTAGAAGCACATAAAATCTTTTCGTATTTCATCTTTTAATTTTTATAAAAATAATTTTACAATTATTTTTAAATTTACGCGTTAATAAAAAAGATACTTTATATATATGGATGAAAAAAATGATAAAATGATTAGAATTAACTTATCTCTTAAAATGTTTTCATTTTATTATTTTTTTTCATCCATATACATAAAGTATCTTTTTTATTAACGCAAGAATATAAAAACAATTACAAAATTATTTTTATAAAAATTAGGAAAATTATCGAAAAATAAAAAAAGATACTTAAAAAAAATTGTTACAGCTTAAAAAAATTTTCAACTATCAAAGACTTAACAAAATTCTTCAGTAGCGCTATATATTGTGTCAGATATTTATTTATACGCGTTTACGAATAAATTCTCCGCGCGAAAAGTCAGCTAATAAATTACATTAAATTACACCAGCCGGAAACGTTTTAAATGTATCCTCTTCGCGTTCTCTCTTTCTCTTTCTCCACACATTTCTCTTATCCCTCCAATATTTTTGTTGCTCATCGTTGGAGCGCGCACGTTCCACGCGCGATATCGCCGTATGAAAGAATCGATATCCCCGGGAGAATGCCTTTGATCGTCCTCGAGTAACGAGTAAAAGGGTTGCGTTAACACTCGCGATGCGTCCTATGTGCGGTGGATTCAACACGGCCGTCGTCGTGTCGCTAAATATAAAGCAAAGAGTCACCTCATCTTCGGGAGGAAGTGGAGGGAAAAGGAGAAGAAGACTGCGGAATGTCCTGACATTTAATATTCTCGTGGCAGACGTACGTTTTACGAGGTCACACGCGGGATTTGTCGGAATTTTCGACAATATTTTAAAAGACCACACACGAGAAGCACACCGCATCTCTGTGTGAGACACGACGACGTCGTTGCGCCGGAAATCACAGCCGAGATTTACGGAAACGAAACTTACGCGACTTATATCGCGAGGAGAAACGTGAGAAGTATCGCGTTGCGCGAGATTTAATCTCGTCGGGAAAATATCGTCAAAGTGTGTGCGGCATCGCAGAGGAGTCGTTAGACTCGCGAAAATTGCGTGAATACTCTTGAGAGTGTAATGTGAAGCAATATTTAATATTGTATCGATAATTAACTTGCGTGTCAATGCAAGGAAATATTTTGCAGATACTACTAATAAAATTTAATTATCTAAATATATAAATAAATTATATACAAATAATATAAATATACAGAGAGAATTTTCTCTTAGAATTTACCCTGAAAATCATGGTAATCGTGAGACAATATGATATGGAAAGAATTTTATCTCTGATTAATATTTATCACAAAAAAATAATATCTATCACAATAAAATATAAAATATGTTTGATTAATTTTACTATGCAGTTTAGTAAAATTATTCAAACATGTTTTATATTTTATTGTGATAAATATTATTATTTTTATTGTGATAAATATTAATCAGAGAAATTCTCATAAAATTCTTTCCATATCATATTGTCCCACGATTACCATGATTTTCAGGGTAAATTCTAAGAGAAAATTCTCTCCATGTATAAGTAAATGTGAAAATATATAAATATATAAATATATAAATATAAAATATAAACACATTGTCGACATTCAAAAAAAAAAGATAATTACTTATATATTTAAATTATCATAAATTGTATTGGAGATTTTTTCATGCTTTCTTTACGGCTTAAAATTTCTAATAATTTATATCTTTACATAAATATTTCTATGTAAAGTATAATCAATTTTCTGAAAAATGACTTGCTTCCAGTAACAAAATTCAAATGATGAAATGTTTAGGAAACTATTATATCGATTTACATAATGTTCAATGTATGGATAAACGGTTGTAATTTAAATGCGTAAAGTTTCTGTGTTATACAAATCCAAGTGTTAATGTCGGCGAAGATATCGTAATCTAAATAAAAAGAAAACTAAAATATCGCGCAAAGTATGTCATAAAATTCGAAATTTACACACTTGAGATAATTATACGTTGATACTGACTTGTGATTTGTAATATATAGTATTCCATTCAATTTTTCTACATATCATATCAATATCAATATTATGTAAATATGAAATACTAAATTTTAAGGGATATTATCATGTTTAACATCAGTATCGCAAGTTTTGTTCACATTTAAATTCTAGAGAGCATCGACAGTATATAAAATACGCACAACACGCTCGAAATCTTACAAACAGATAGAAACACGATTATTTTGCGATCTGAAATTTCTTCATGCGATAAGGTTTGACCGGAAAAAAAGAAGCAAGCTCGCGCAGAAACTGCGCACATTGTTTTGGGCTTATTCTCAGAAAAACACAAAACATCGCCGAGAAAATATATCCTCACTTCAATAACAATATAAATCTAATTTTATATAATTCGAGGCTGATTATTTAATTTACAAAAACTTCAAAATAATTTTGAATTATACTAAACATTATTAAATAAGTGATAAGTAATAATTTAATTATAATACATTTTATTTTTAATTATATAATCTAATTATAAGACCTAGACATTTTGGAACAGCATTATATTTCCAAATAAAAAAATGTTTTTAATGTGGTAAAAAATAAATCAATATAATATATAAAATAGAGTTATATAAACTAGACAATTATTAAACTGAAATTTAAATTGTCTCCAAAGAATAATTAAGAAAATGTGGCTGCATAAAAATTTGTCGAACAAATCTGTCAAACTCGAATTGACGTATAAACTTTTCAATCCATGTTCAATGGAATTTCTAAACAATAGTATCGTAAAGGACGTAAAGACAACATGGAATGATATGTAGTGGTGGAAAGCAGGTAGAAACTAACCTTGTTTGAAGCTGTGCCGAAATCCACGTGCCGCTTGGACGATGTTCAGGTCGCAGAGGACCAAGAAAAAAGCGACAACGAGGAGGCGCCGTAACGTCACGTTGCCCTTCTTCATGGCGGTGGTCATGGTCCACGAAAATTCCCGCAGTTCCTCGATACGATCGAACAAAGGCGACCATTGACAAAGACACTCACATAGTCCGCGGATCCCTCAATGGGCGAAAGAGAGCAAAATTCCGCGAATCGCTCGTTATCTCGCCTCCTCTCTCCGTCATTCATCGAAAAAACGCACGCGAAATTCCGGATACGCACTTTATCGCATCGTCGTTCTATCGTCTCGATCGAGAGAGAGTCTCAAACAACGCGATGTGTCAATCACTATTTAATTACTGGAAAAATTATACCATCACGTGGCGAATCGACTCGCGCTTCTCCTCTTTCCGTGGGGTGAACTTTTCGAAACGACGAACGTTGCATTCGCCGCCATTAACAGACCTTCGGAGAATCTTCGATGTCACATATATATATATCACTGCACCACTTTCCCCATCGAAAAACGCGCGATTCCTTTGTGTGCACGTTAACCGATTCCGAGGAGGTTCGAGAAGCAACGATTATTGTGACGCACGCTATTTTTTTTCGCGAAATATACCCGGCGAAAATCTCACGAAATCTCAATCGCGAACTTTTCTCACTCGCGTGAACTTGGCGTCGAAACGAACCAACTTGTCGCTCGTGTCTCAAATCCGCGAGATCGAGCGGGGTTTTATGGTGCGAATTTTGCACGTGTTTACTTGTTGCTTCTTCGACGAGAAAATAAGTTGGCACGTGCGTTTTACGTATTTATGACGAACTAAAGCACTATAATCCGCGACGGGCACTTGGATTTTACAGCTACGAAGGTAAAAACACACGAAACTGATAATGAGATTTCTTCCGAAACGAGAAATATTGCGGGAGAGAGAGGGAGAAATTCGCGGACAAACGACGCTGCGACCTAACCGAAACGAACGTCGCGAGCGAACTGAACGAAGGAAGCGCCGAAGTCACCACCGAGCGAGCGAGATTCCCCTTCCTCTTCCCTCGACTAGCGCGCAACGTGTTGTGTAGATATAGATATATAGGTGAAAAAACAATACTACTACTGCGCGACTGTCTCGGTGGTGCTTTTCTGAGAATAAGCCCAATATAATGTGCGAGAGCTAGCTTCTTTTTTTTTTCGAAGAAACTTTATCGCACGGAGAAACTTCAGATCGCAAAATAATCGTGTTTCTATCTGTTTGTAAGATTTCGAGCGTGTTGTCTCCGCATTTTATATTACTGTCGATTCTTTCTACAATTTTAAACGTGAAGAAAATTTGCATTCTAAAGCTTTCTTTAATGATATATTTTTATTTAATCCTACATTTTTATTTAATCTTATATTTTTATTTAATCTAGTATGTTTTATTTATTAGATTTAATATAATTTATTTTATCTCGTACACTATATACATTCTTTCTTTTAGAAATTTGTTTATGATGCACGATATATAGATTTTTTACATTGTCAGTTTTCATAAATGATAATACTGAAGGAGAGCTCCGTCTTCTTCGATTTTGCCGAAACTTTACAATATTGTATATTTTGTGCGTAAAACACGAATCTGTAAATTAAAATTGTCGCTCCTAAGTAGGAAAAAAGTTACAGTAGATTCCGAAGAGAAAAGCCGGATTTTAATTTACAGATTTGTGTTTTGCGCACAAAAATACACAATGTTATAAACGTGCTACATTGACAATGAGTCTCGACACGATATCCGGTCATTACTTGGGCGTATATTTTTATTAAATATTTTTTCGGTTATGCGTCCTGAATCTATCATATTCTCATAAAACCACCGCGCTCCCCGCCATGAACTGCCATTTATTATTATAATAGAGTATCTTTCAATTAGCAGAGGTGGCGGCAACTTTCTTTAAACCCCGACTCTCAGTGCAACAATCATATAAATGCAATAATCATATTAACCGCATTATAAGCCGATATAGCTTATTATTCGCAACATTCTCGTTGCAAAAATTTAAAATTTAATAATACACTGAATAATACAGGTTTGCAGAAACGCAGCCAGAAATATGTAAAAAGGCCTATGTAATACTATGTATACACTAGTAAAAAATAATGATAAAAATACACTCTCCTTCTCTTCCTCTCAAAGGGAGAAAGAATCTCTCCAAAGAAATATCAAGTATTTTAATATTTATGAATATCATAGATTAAATAATCTTTACTTGGTTTTAATTTAAACTAAATTTTATTTTTAATAAATTTTATTAAAGTCAAGTTATCGATAAACTTGCATAAATAAATTTGGAGAAAAGGTAAAATTAGCGCATTATAAAAATAGATATAATTCAATCATTAACGCGCGTTTTATTAAATTAATTGGAATGTGTTATAAAATAACTATTAAGCATTTCTTATTTTTGATTTATGTTTATAACATCTGCACGTTGAAAGAAATCTCTTTAATGATACACATTCAAAAAGTAAACACATATATACAATAATTTATCTTAGTTCATTCATTTCAAGATAATGAATTTATATAATAATATATATACATATAAGTATATATTAATATGGTAAATTTCTATATTAACGTCATCACTTTCGATTTGCTTTAAAATTTATATGAAGCTTCTTTTTAGTTTACAATTAAGATTTATGATATTTTCAAGCCGGGCAAACAATATATTATCTTTGAAAAAAATCGTGTCAAATGGCGTTTTTTCCTAAAAACAACATATTGTTTGCCCAGCTTAAAACATCATATAGGTGTATCTTTGTAGACCAAAAAGAAGCTTTCTATAAATTTTGAAGCAAATTAGAGGTGATGAATGTTAGTATAGAAATGTACCTTTCGAGTATATAAAAGCATTTACGATTCCAAAAATAATGCTTTTCCCAGGGATTATCGCTGTCGTTCAAATCTATCAAACATAAGTGGCAATAAAAGCAAGATCTAAATTTCCTATGGAATAAAAGCCCGCCTCTGCTAATTGTTTCTTAGGATAATATTTCGTTCGAGACTATGATGCAAAACTTTCAAGATGAGCTTGATAAAAGCGATATTTTTAGGATGTTTACTACATGGAATGCAGTAACGTAAGAATATTAAGAACAATACTGAGGTCTCAAATGCTTTCATATTTCGTTTGTTTTTCGTAATTTGCAACAACATAAAAAAACTGTTAACATTAAGTATAATTTATTCATTTATTTCACAGTATCAATATCTGCAGAATAAGAATTAGTGTTTTATTATCGCTATGTAAGAATGTTTAAAATTTTATGCAAAAAAAGAGTAAAATTTCCCACAAAACATCAATGTATACGGCGCTGTAAGTCTACTGCATTATAGTAAATTCCTTCGCTTCTATTTATTTTTCTTTTCTGGGAATATATAATTTCGGAATATATATATCAAGAGAAGAATATCTGCAGGAGTTTTGTCATAAAGAGACAAAATGTTTGTGTTTCGTAATAGATGGATTTTGAGATTGTACAAATTGAGCTATTTCTATAGTTGCTTAATTGCTTAAATACTTTTTCTGTCCGCATAATTAATAAAATTAATGCGCAAGTATAATATAATGCAAACTAGCTCTATAATGCGAAATAGTTCAGATTTGTATACAAGTTAAATTTTCAATTAATAATATCATGTTTCAATTTTATTTTTTATTTATCTTGTTTCTAACATCAACCTTTTGTTAACTAATTGTGTGCGATCAACCTGTCAATAACAGTTTCATATTGACATAGAAATTGATCGAATAAATATTATAAATTATAAAATATTCGTAATATAAATTTATCGTTTAAGTATGAATTAAAATAATGAATTGTGTGTTCAATAGTTTTAATAGTTTACTGATAAAAGATCGACATTACTCTTTTTTCGTTACTCCGAGATTGAGCAATTATCTTTATAAATTTGATATTATAAAAAAGAGCAGCACTTTTGGACGATTTAGTAAAAGATTTGGCTTATCAACCATAAAGCAATACTCATATACATATATTCAAGATAAAATCAGTAACAAAATAAAAAAAATAAAAATAGCAATAAAGTGTTACTCAGAACAAGAATATATATACATCATTTTATCATATAATTTCTTAAATCTTTTTTAATATAAAGTTGACGTATAACTTCTTAACTCTTTTTTCGGAGTTGCGCTCTAGTTAATTTCTGGTTTTGGATTAATCTAATACATATAATGTACATACAGATAATTTATATGTATATGTATACATGCAACACACTCACCGATACGATGTGTAGCAGCGGAGCTCTATAGTACAAAGCGTTGATCTATGACAAACAAAAAATATATAAATTATATATAAAATAGTTTTCAAAATAATTCATATTTAAAATAGTCCATAATGCGGAATGAAACTTTTATTCTTACCGTAAAATATATTTAAGAAAATAACGTATAAAAATTATTAAATTTTTAATTATGTTTTAGATATAAATTTATACAAAATATAATAAAATTTTATTTTTAAAAAGTAATTTTCCGATAAATAAAAATTTTTTAAAAGTTCTGATAATCAGGCTTGGAGCATTAATAGTTATTAATAGAACTAGAAAAAACGTCAAATCCGCATGGCTCTATCTATTATAGTTTCCGAAATATCGATTTTTTTCACTTTTTCCCACTTTTACGTCGGGCCAGAAATTTTAAGTCGACCTGTCATACGAAAATTTGCGATAACTTTTTATCAATCTTAGCGCTTCGAGGATTAATAGTTTTTGGTAAAACTCGTGAGGTGCTACCCAAAATTGTCAAGAAAATTATCAAAACTTTAAAAAAAATTTTTTAAAGTTGACTTACGTCGAAAAATTTCTGTCCCGCTGAATAAAATTTTTTTAACAGTTCTGATAATGAGGCTTGGAGAATTAAAAGTTAATGATAGAACAAGTAAAAACGTGGAAACCGCATGTCTCTAATTATTATAGTTTAAAAGATATCGATTTATTTCACTTTTACTACTTTTACGTCGCGTCGGGACATAGAAATTTTTCGTATGGTCCGAAGTAAAAGTGGTAAAAGTGAAATAAATCGATATCTTTTAAACTATAATAATTAGAGATATGCGGTTTCCACGTTTTTACTTGTTCTATCAATAACTATTAATTCTCCAAGCCTCATTATCAGAACTGTTAAAAATTATTTATTCACCGGGACATAGAAATATTTCAATAAATAAAATTTTTTTTAATGTTTCTATATTTTTTTTAACAATTTTGGGTAGCACCTGACGAGTTTTATTAACAACTATTATTGCTCGAAGCGCTGAGATTGTAATATAAAATGTTATCGCCACTTTTCGTATGACAGGTCTAAAAATTTCTGGCCCGACGTAAAATTTGCTAAAAGTGAAATAAATCGATATCTTTTAAACTATAATAAATAGAGACATGCGGTTTCCACGTTTTTACTTGTTTTATCAATAACTATTAATTCTCCAAGCCTCATTATCAGAACTGTTAAAAATTATTTATTCACCGGGACATAGAAATATTTCAATAAATAAAATTTTTTTTAATGTTTCTATATTTTTTTTAACAATTTTGGGTAGCACCTGACGAGTTTTATTAACAACTATTATTGCTCGAAGCGCTGAGATTGTTATATAAAAAGTTATCACCACTTTTCGTATGACAGGTCTAAAAATTTCTGGCCCGACGTAAAATTTGCTAAAAGTGAAATAAATCGATATCTTTTAAACTATAATAAATAGAGACATGCGGTTTCCACGTTTTTACTTGTTTTATCAATAACTATTAATTCTCCAAGCCTCATTATCAGAACTGTTAAAAATTATTTATTCACCGGGACATAGAAATATTTCAATAAATAAAAATTTTTTAATGTTTCTATATTTTTTTTAACAATTTTGGGTAGCACCTGACGAGTTTTATTAATAACTATTATTGCTCGAAGCGCTGAGATTGTTATATAAAAAGTTATTGCAAACTTTCGTATGACAGATCTAAAAATTTCTGGCCCGACGGAAAAGTGGTAAAAGTGAAATAAATCGATATCTTTTAAACAATAATAAATAGAGACATGCGGTTTCCACGTTTTTACTTGTTTTATCAATAATTATTAATGCTCGAAGCCTCATTATCAGAACTGTTAAAAATTATTTATTCACCGGGACATAGAAATATTACAATAAATAAAATTTTTTTTAATGTTTCTATATTTTTTTTAACAATTTTGGGTAGCACCTGACGAGTTTTATTAACAACTATTATTGCTCGAAGCGCTTAGATTGTTATATAAAAAGTTATCGCCACTTTTCGTATGACAGGTCTAAAAATTTCTGGCCCGACGTAAAATTTGCTAAAAGTGAAATAAATCGATATCTTTTAAACAATAATAAATAGAGACAGGCGGTTTCCACGTTTTTACTTGTTTTATCAATAATTATTAATGCTCGAAGCCTCATTATCAGAACTGTTAAAAATTATTTATTCACCGGGACATAGAAATATTTCAATAAATAAAATTTTTTTTAATGTTTCTATATTTTTTTTAACAATTTTGGGTAGCACCTGACGAGTTTTATTAACAACTATTATTGCTCGAAGCGCTTAGATTGTTATATAAAAAGTTATCGCCACTTTTCGTATGACAGGTCTAAAAATTTCTGGCCCGACGTAAAATTTGCTAAAAGTGAAATAAATCGATATCTTTTAAACAATAATAAATAGAGACAGGCGGTTTCCACGTTTTTACTTGTTTTATCAATAATTATTAATGCTCGAAGCCTCATTAGCAGAACTGTTAAAAATTATTTATTCACCGGGACATAGAAATATTACAATAAATAAAATTTTTTTTAATGTTTCTATATTTTTTTTAACAATTTTGGGTAGCACCTGACGAGTTTTATTAACAACTATTATTGCTCGAAGCGCTGAGATTGTTATATAAAAAGTTATCGCCACTTTTCGTATGACAGGTCTAAAAATTTCTGGCCCGACGTAAAATTTGCTAAAAGTGAAATAAATCGATATCTTTTAAACTATAATAAATAGAGACATGCGGTTTCCACGTTTTTACTTGTTTTATCAATAACTATTAATTCTCCAAGCCTCATTATCAGAACTGTTAAAAATTATTTATTCACCGGGACATAGAAATATTTCAATAAATAAAAATTTTTTAATGTTTCTATATTTTTTTTAACAATTTTGGGTAGCACCTGACGAGTTTTATTAATAACTATTATTGCTCGAAACGCTGAGATTGTTATATAAAAAGTTATTGCAAACTTTCGTATGACAGATCTAAAAATTTCTGGCCCGACGGAAAAGTGGTAAAAGTGAAATAAATCGATATCTTTTAAACAATAATAAATAGAGACATGCGGTTTCCACGTTTTTACTTGTTTTATCAATAATTATTAATGCTCGAAGCCTCATTATCAGAACTGTTAAAAATTATTTATTCACCGGGACAGAAATATTTCAATAAATAAAATTTTTTTTAATGTTTCTATATTTTTTTTAACAATTTTGGGTAGCACCTGACGAGTTTTATTAACAACTATTATTGCTCGAAGCGCTGAGATTGTTATATAAAAAGTTATCGCCACTTTTCGTATGACAGGTCTAAAAATTTCTGGCCCGACGTAAAATTTGCTAAAAGTGAAATAAATCGATATCTTTTAAACTATAATAAATAGAGACATGCGGTTTCCACGTTTTTACTTGTTTTATCAATAACTATTAATTCTCCAAGCCTCATTATCAGAACTGTTAAAAATTATTTATTCACCGGGACATAGAAATATTTCAATAAATAAAAATTTTTTAATGTTTCTATATTTTTTTTAACAATTTTGGGTAGCACCTGACGAGTTTTATTAATAACTATTATTGCTCGAAGCGCTGAGATTGTTATATAAAAAGTTATTGCAAACTTTCGTATGACAGATCTAAAAATTTCTGGCCCGACGGAAAAGTGGTAAAAGTGAAATAAATCGATATCTTTTAAACAATAATAAATAGAGACAGGCGGTTTCCACGTTTTTACTTGTTTTATCAATAATTATTAATGCTCGAAGCCTCATTATCAGAACTGTTAAAAATTATTTATTCACCGGGACATAGAAATATTTCAATAAATAAAATTTTTTTTAATGTTTCTATATTTTTATTAACAATTTTGGGTAGCACCTGACGAGTTTTATTAACAACTATTATTGCTCGAAGCGCTGAGATTGTTATATAAAAAGTTATCGCCACTTTTCGTATGACAGGTCTAAAAATTTCTGGCCCGACGTAAAATTTGCTAAAAGTGAAATAAATCGATATCTTTTAAACTATAATAAATAGAGACATGCGGTTTCCACGTTTTTACTTGTTTTATCAATAACTATTAATTCTCCAAGCCTCATTATCAGAACTGTTAAAAATTATTTATTCACCGGGACATAGAAATATTTCAATAAATAAAAATTTTTTAATGTTTCTATATTTTTTTTAACAATTTTGGATAGCACCTGACGAGTTTTATTAATAACTATTATTGCTCGAAGCGCTGAGATTGTTATATAAAAAGTTATTGCAAACTTTCGTATGACAGATCTAAAAATTTCTGGCCCGACGGAAAAGTGGTAAAAGTGAAATAAATCGATATCTTTTAAACAATAATAAATAGAGACATGCGGTTTCCACGTTTTTACTTGTTTTATCAATAATTATTAATGCTCGAAGCCTCATTATCAGAACTGTTAAAAATTATTTATTCACCGGGACAGAAATATTTCAATAAATAAAATTTTTTTTAATGTTTCTATATTTTTTTTAACAATTTTGGGTAGCACCTGACGAGTTTTATTAACAACTATTATTGCTCGAAGCGCTTAGATTGTTATATAAAAAGTTATCGCCACTTTTCGTATGACAGGTCTAAAAATTTCTGGCCCGACGTAAAATTTGCTAAAAGTGAAATAAATCGATATCTTTTAAACTATAATAAATAGAGACATGCGGTTTCCACGTTTTTACTTGTTTTATCAATAACTATTAATTCTCCAAGCCTCATTATCAGAACTGTTAAAAATTATTTATTCACCGGGACATAGAAATATTTCAATAAATAAAAATTTTTTAATGTTTCTATATTTTTTTTAACAATTTTGGGTAGCACCTGACGAGTTTTATTAATAACTATTATTGCTCGAAGCGCTGAGATTGTTATATAAAAAGTTATTGCAAACTTTCGTATGACAGATCTAAAAATTTCTGGCCCGACGGAAAAGTGGTAAAAGTGAAATAAATCGATATCTTTTAAACAATAATAAATAGAGACATGCGGTTTCCACGTTTTTACTTGTTTTATCAATAATTATTAATGCTCGAAGCCTCATTATCAGAACTGTTAAAAATTATTTATTCACCGGGACAGAAATATTTCAATAAATAAAATTTTTTTTAATGTTTCTATATTTTTTTTAACAATTTTGGGTAGCACCTGACGAGTTTTATTAACAACTATTATTGCTCGAAGCGCTTAGATTGTTATATAAAAAGTTATCGCCACTTTTCGTATGACAGGTCTAAAAATTTCTGGCCCGACGGAAAAGTGGTAAAAGTGAAATAAATCGATATCTTTTAAACAATAATAAATAGAGACAGGCGGTTTCCACGTTTTTACTTGTTTTATCAATAATTATTAATGCTCGAAGCCTCATTATCAGAACTGTTAAAAATTATTTATTCACCGGGACATAGAAATATTTCAATAAATAAAATTTTTTTTAATGTTTCTATATTTTTTTTAACAATTTTGTGTAGCACCTGACGAGTTTTATTAACAACTATTATTGCTCGAAGCGCTCAGATTGTTATATAAAAAGTTATCGCCACTTTTCGTATGACAGGTCTAAAAATTTCTGGCCCGACGTAAAATTTGCTAAAAGTGAAATAAATCTATATCTTTTAAACTATAATAAATAGAGACATGCGGTTTCCACGTTTTTACTTGTTTTATCAATAATTATTAATGCTCGAAGCCTCATTATCAGAACTGTTAAAAATTATTTATTCACCGAGACAGAAATATTTCAATAAATAAAATTTTTTTTAATGTTTCTATATTTTTTTTAACAATTTTGGGTAGCACCTGACGAGTTTTATTAACAACTATTATTGCTCGAAGCGCTGAGATTGTTATATAAAAAGTTATCGCCACTTTTCGTATGACAGGTCTAAAAATTTCTGGCCCGACGTAAAATTTGCTAAAAGTGAAATAAATCGATATCTTTTAAACTATAATAAATAGAGACATGCGGTTTCCACGTTTTTACTTGTTTTATCAATAATTATTAATGCTCGAAGCCTCATTATCAGAACTGTTAAAAATTATTTATTCACCGGGACATAGAAATATTTCAATAAATAAAAATTTTTTAATGTTTCTATATTTTTTTTAACAATTTTGGGTAGCACCTGACGAGTTTTATTAATAACTATTATTGCTCGAAGCGCTGAGATTGTTATATAAAAAGTTATTGCAAACTTTCGTATGACAGATCTAAAAATTTCTGGCCCGACGGAAAAGTGGTAAAAGTGAAATAAATCGATATCTTTTAAACAATAATAAATAGAGACATGCGGTTTCCACGTTTTTACTTGTTTTATCAATAATTATTAATGCTCGAAGCCTCATTATCAGAACTGTTAAAAATTATTTATTCACCGGGACAGAAATATTTCAATAAATAAAATTTTTTTTAATGTTTCTATATTTTTTTTAACAATTTTGGGTAGCACCTGACGAGTTTTATTAACAACTATTATTGCTCGAAGCGCTGAGATTGTTATATAAAAAGTTATCGCCACTTTTCGTATGACAGGTCTAAAAATTTCTGGCCCGACGTAAAATTTGCTAAAAGTGAAATAAATCGATATCTTTTAAACTATAATAAATAGAGACATGCGGTTTCCACGTTTTTACTTGTTTTATCAATAACTATTAATTCTCCAAGCCTCATTATCAGAACTGTTAAAAATTATTTATTCACCGGGACATAGAAATATTTCAATAAATAAAAATTTTTTAATGTTTCTATATTTTTTTTAACAATTTTGGGTAGCACCTGACGAGTTTTATTAATAACTATTATTGCTCGAAGCGCTGAGATTGTTATATAAAAAGTTATTGCAAACTTTCGTATGACAGATCTAAAAATTTCTGGCCCGACGGAAAAGTGGTAAAAGTGAAATAAATCGATATCTTTTAAACAATAATAAATAGAGACATGCGGTTTCCACGTTTTTACTTGTTTTATCAATAATTATTAATGCTCGAAGCCTCATTATCAGAACTGTTAAAAATTATTTATTCACCGGGACAGAAATATTTCAATAAATAAAATTTTTTTTAATGTTTCTATATTTTTTTTAACAATTTTGGGTAGCACCTGACGAGTTTTATTAACAACTATTATTGCTCGAAGCGCTGAGATTGTTATATAAAAAGTTATCGCCACTTTTCGTATGACAGGTCTAAAAATTTCTGGCCCGACGTAAAATTTGCTAAAAGTGAAATAAATCGATATCTTTTAAACTATAATAAATAGAGACATGCGGTTTCCACGTTTTTACTTGTTTTATCAATAACTATTAATTCTCCAAGCCTCATTATCAGAACTGTTAAAAATTATTTATTCACCGGGACATAGAAATATTTCAATAAATAAAAATTTTTTAATGTTTCTATATTTTTTTTAACAATTTTGGGTAGCACCTGACGAGTTTTATTAATAACTATTATTGCTCGAAGCGCTGAGATTGTTATATAAAAAGTTATTGCAAACTTTCGTATGACAGATCTAAAAATTTCTGGCCCGACGGAAAAGTGGTAAAAGTGAAATAAATCGATATCTTTTAAACAATAATAAATAGAGACATGCGGTTTCCACGTTTTTACTTGTTTTATCAATAATTATTAATGCTCGAAGCCTCATTATCAGAACTGTTAAAAATTATTTATTCACCGGGACAGAAATATTTCAATAAATAAAATTTTTTTTAATGTTTCTATATTTTTTTTAACAATTTTGGGTAGCACCTGACGAGTTTTATTAACAACTATTATTGCTCGAAGCGCTTAGATTGTTATATAAAAAGTTATCGCCACTTTTCGTATGACAGGTCTAAAAATTTCTGGCCCGACGGAAAAGTGGTAAAAGTGAAATAAATCGATATCTTTTAAACAATAATAAATAGAGACAGGCGGTTTCCACGTTTTTACTTGTTTTATCAATAATTATTAATGCTCGAAGCCTCATTAGCAGAACTGTTAAAAATTATTTATTCACCGGGACATAGAAATATTTCAATAAATAAAATTTTTTTTAATGTTTCTATATTTTTTTTAACAATTTTGGGTAGCACCTGACGAGTTTTATTAACAACTATTATTGCTCGAAGCGCTGAGATTGTTATATAAAAAGTTATCGCCACTTTTCGTATGACAGGTCTAAAAATTTCTGGCCCGACGTAAAATTTGCTAAAAGTGAAATAAATCGATATCTTTTAAACTATAATAAATAGAGACATGCGGTTTCCACGTTTTTACTTGTTTTATCAATAACTATTAATTCTCCAAGCCTCATTATCAGAACTGTTAAAAATTATTTATTCACCGGGACATAGAAATATTTCAATAAATAAAAATTTTTTAATGTTTCTATATTTTTTTTAACAATTTTGGGTAGCACCTGACGAGTTTTATTAATAACTATTATTGCTCGAAGCGCTGAGATTGTTATATAAAAAGTTATTGCAAACTTTCGTATGACAGATCTAAAAATTTCTGGCCCGACGGAAAAGTGGTAAAAGTGAAATAAATCGATATCTTTTAAACAATAATAAATAGAGACAGGCGGTTTCCACGTTTTTACTTGTTTTATCAATAATTATTAATGCTCGAAGCCTCATTATCAGAACTGTTAAAAATTATTTATTCACCGGGACATAGAAATATTTCAATAAATAAAATTTTTTTTAATGTTTCTATATTTTTTTTAACAATTTTGTGTAGCACCTGACGAGTTTTATTAACAACTATTATTGCTCGAAGCGCTCAGATTGTTATATAAAAAGTTATCGCCACTTTTCGTATGACAGGTCTAAAAATTTCTGGCCCGACGTAAAATTTGCTAAAAGTGAAATAAATCGATATCTTTTAAACTATAATAAATAGAGACATGCGGTTTCCACGTTTTTACTTGTTTTATCAATAATTATTAATGCTCGAAGCCTCATTATCAGAACTGTTAAAAATTATTTATTCACCGGGACAGAAATATTTCAATAAATAAAATTTTTTTTAATGTTTCTATATTTTTTTTAACAATTTTGGGTAGCACCTGACGAGTTTTATTAACAACTATTATTGCTCGAAGCGCTGAGATTGTTATATAAAAAGTTATCGCCACTTTTCGTATGACAGGTCTAAAAATTTCTGGCCCGACGTAAAATTTGCTAAAAGTGAAATAAATCGATATCTTTTAAACTATAATAAATAGAGACATGCGGTTTCCACGTTTTTACTTGTTTTATCAATAACTATTAATTCTCCAAGCCTCATTATCAGAACTGTTAAAAATTATTTATTCACCGGGACATAGAAATATTTCAATAAATAAAAATTTTTTAATGTTTCTATATTTTTTTTAACAATTTTGGGTAGCACCTGACGAGTTTTATTAATAACTATTATTGCTCGAAGCGCTGAGATTGTTATATAAAAAGTTATTGCAAACTTTCGTATGACAGATCTAAAAATTTCTGGCCCGACGGAAAAGTGGTAAAAGTGAAATAAATCGATATCTTTTAAACAATAATAAATAGAGACATGCGGTTTCCACGTTTTTACTTGTTTTATCAATAATTATTAATGCTCGAAGCCTCATTATCAGAACTGTTAAAAATTATTTATTCACCGGGACAGAAATATTTCAATAAATAAAATTTTTTTTAATGTTTCTATATTTTTTTTAACAATTTTGGGTAGCACCTGACGAGTTTTATTAACAACTATTATTGCTCGAAGCGCTTAGATTGTTATATAAAAAGTTATCGCCACTTTTCGTATGACAGGTCTAAAAATTTCTGGCCCGACGGAAAAGTGGTAAAAGTGAAATAAATCGATATCTTTTAAACAATAATAAATAGAGACAGGCGGTTTCCACGTTTTTACTTGTTTTATCAATAATTATTAATGCTCGAAGCCTCATTAGCAGAACTGTTAAAAATTATTTATTCACCGGGACAGAAATATTTCAATAAATAAAATTTTTTTTAATGTTTCTATATTTTTTTTAACAATTTTGGGTAGCACCTGACGAGTTTTATTAACAACTATTATTGCTCGAAGCGCTGAGATTGTTATATAAAAAGTTATCGCCACTTTTCGTATGACAGGTCTAAAAATTTCTGGCCCGACGTAAAATTTGCTAAAAGTGAAATAAATCGATATCTTTTAAACTATAATAAATAGAGACATGCGGTTTCCACGTTTTTACTTGTTTTATCAATAATTATTTATTCTCCAAGCCTCATTATCAGAACTGTTAAAAATTATTTATTCACCGGGACATAGAAATATTTCAATAAATAAAAATTTTTTAATGTTTCTATATTTTTTTTAACAATTTTGGGTAGCACCTGACGAGTTTTATTAATAACTATTATTGCTCGAAGCGCTGAGATTGTTATATAAAAAGTTATTGCAAACTTTCGTATGACAGATCTAAAAATTTCTGGCCCGACGGAAAAGTGGTAAAAGTGAAATAAATCGATATCTTTTAAACAATAATAAATAGAGACATGCGGTTTCCACGTTTTTACTTGTTTTATCAATAATTATTAATGCTCGAAGCCTCATTATCAGAACTGTTAAAAATTATTTATTCACCGGGACAGAAATATTTCAATAAATAAAATTTTTTTTAATGTTTCTATATTTTTTTTAACAATTTTGGGTAGCACCTGACGAGTTTTATTAACAACTATTATTGCTCGAAGCGCTGAGATTGTTATATAAAAAGTTATCGCCACTTTTCGTATGACAGGTCTAAAAATTTCTGGCCCGACGTAAAATTTGCTAAAAGTGAAATAAATCGATATCTTTTAAACTATAATAAATAGAGACATGCGGTTTCCACGTTTTTACTTGTTTTATCAATAACTATTAATTCTCCAAGCCTCATTATCAGAACTGTTAAAAATTATTTATTCACCGGGACATAGAAATATTTCAATAAATAAAAATTTTTTAATGTTTCTATATTTTTTTTAACAATTTTGGGTAGCACCTGACGAGTTTTATTAATAACTATTATTGCTCGAAGCGTTGAGATTGTTATATAAAAAGTTATTGCAAACTTTCGTATGACAGATCTAAAAATTTCTGGCCCGACGGAAAAGTGGTAAAAGTGAAATAAATCGATATCTTTTAAACAATAATAAATAGAGACAGGCGGTTTCCACGTTTTTACTTGTTTTATCAATAATTATTAATGCTCGAAGCCTCATTATCAGAACTGTTAAAAATTATTTATTCACCGGGACATAGAAATATTTCAATAAATAAAATTTTTTTTAATGTTTCTATATTTTTATTAACAATTTTGGGTAGCACCTGACGAGTTTTATTAACAACTATTATTGCTCGAAGCGCTGAGATTGTTATATAAAAAGTTATCGCCACTTTTCGTATGACAGGTCTAAAAATTTCTGGCCCGACGTAAAATTTGCTAAAAGTGAAATAAATCGATATCTTTTAAACTATAATAAATAGAGACATGCGGTTTCCACGTTTTTACTTGTTTTATCAATAACTATTAATTCTCCAAGCCTCATTATCAGAACTGTTAAAAATTATTTATTCACCGGGACATAGAAATATTTCAATAAATAAAAATTTTTTAATGTTTCTATATTTTTTTTAACAATTTTGGGTAGCACCTGACGAGTTTTATTAATAACTATTATTGCTCGAAGCGCTGAGATTGTTATATAAAAAGTTATTGCAAACTTTCGTATGACAGATCTAAAAATTTCTGGCCCGACGGAAAAGTGGTAAAAGTGAAATAAATCGATATCTTTTAAACAATAATAAATAGAGACATGCGGTTTCCACGTTTTTACTTGTTTTATCAATAATTATTAATGCTCGAAGCCTCATTATCAGAACTGTTAAAAATTATTTATTCACCGGGACAGAAATATTTCAATAAATAAAATTTTTTTTAATGTTTCTATATTTTTTTTAACAATTTTGGGTAGCACCTGACGAGTTTTATTAACAACTATTATTGCTCGAAGCGCTGAGATTGTTATATAAAAAGTTATCGCCACTTTTCGTATGACAGGTCTAAAAATTTCTGGCCCGACGTAAAATTTGCTAAAAGTGAAATAAATCGATATCTTTTAAACTATAATAAATAGAGACATGCGGTTTCCACGTTTTTACTTGTTTTATCAATAACTATTAATTCTCCAAGCCTCATTATCAGAACTGTTAAAAATTATTTATTCACCGGGACATAGAAATATTTCAATAAATAAAAATTTTTTAATGTTTCTATATTTTTTTTAACAATTTTGGGTAGCACCTGACGAGTTTTATTAATAACTATTATTGCTCGAAGCGCTGAGATTGTTATATAAAAAGTTATTGCAAACTTTCGTATGACAGATCTAAAAATTTCTGGCCCGACGGAAAAGTGGTAAAAGTGAAATAAATCGATATCTTTTAAACAATAATAAATAGAGACAGGCGGTTTCCACGTTTTTACTTGTTTTATCAATAATTATTAATGCTCGAAGCCTCATTATCAGAACTGTTAAAAATTATTTATTCACCGGGACATAGAAATATTTCAATAAATAAAATTTTTTTTAATGTTTCTATATTTTTTTTAACAATTTTGTGTAGCACCTGACGAGTTTTATTAACAACTATTATTGCTCGAAGCGCTCAGATTGTTATATAAAAAGTTATCGCCACTTTTCGTATGACAGGTCTAAAAATTTCTGGCCCGACGTAAAATTTGCTAAAAGTGAAATAAATCTATATCTTTTCAACTATAATAAATAGAGACATGCGGTTTCCACGTTTTTACTTGTTTTATCAATAATTATTAATGCTCGAAGCCTCATTATCAGAACTGTTAAAAATTATTTATTCACCGAGACAGAAATATTTCAATAAATAAAATTTTTTTTAATGTTTCTATATTTTTTTTAACAATTTTGGGTAGCACCTGACGAGTTTTATTAACAACTATTATTGCTCGAAGCGCTGAGATTGTTATATAAAAAGTTATCGCCACTTTTCGTATGACAGGTCTAAAAATTTCTGGCCCGACGTAAAATTTGCTAAAAGTGAAATAAATCGATATCTTTTAAACTATAATAAATAGAGACATGCGGTTTCCACGTTTTTACTTGTTTTATCAATAATTATTTATTCTCCAAGCCTCATTATCAGAACTGTTAAAAATTATTTATTCACCGGGACATAGAAATATTTCAATAAATAAAAATTTTTTAATGTTTCTATATTTTTTTTAACAATTTTGGGTAGCACCTGACGAGTTTTATTAATAACTATTATTGCTCGAAGCGCTGAGATTGTTATATAAAAAGTTATTGCAAACTTTCGTATGACAGATCTAAAAATTTCTGGCCCGACGGAAAAGTGGTAAAAGTGAAATAAATCGATATCTTTTAAACAATAATAAATAGAGACATGCGGTTTCCACGTTTTTACTTGTTTTATCAATAATTATTAATGCTCGAAGCCTCATTATCAGAACTGTTAAAAATTATTTATTCACCGGGACAGAAATATTTCAATAAATAAAATTTTTTTTAATGTTTCTATATTTTTTTTAACAATTTTGGGTAGCACCTGACGAGTTTTATTAACAACTATTATTGCTCGAAGCGCTTAGATTGTTATATAAAAAGTTATCGCCACTTTTCGTATGACAGGTCTAAAAATTTCTGGCCCGACGGAAAAGTGGTAAAAGTGAAATAAATCGATATCTTTTAAACAATAATAAATAGAGACAGGCGGTTTCCACGTTTTTACTTGTTTTATCAATAATTATTAATGCTCGAAGCCTCATTAGCAGAACTGTTAAAAATTATTTATTCACCGGGACATAGAAATATTTCAATAAATAAAATTTTTTTTAATGTTTCTATATTTTTTTTAACAATTTTGGGTAGCACCTGACGAGTTTTATTAACAACTATTATTGCTCGAAGCGCTGAGATTGTTATATAAAAAGTTATCGCCACTTTTCGTATGACAGGTCTAAAAATTTCTGGCCCGACGTAAAATTTGCTAAAAGTGAAATAAATCGATATCTTTTAAACTATAATAAATAGAGACATGCGGTTTCCACGTTTTTACTTGTTTTATCAATAACTATTAATTCTCCAAGCCTCATTATCAGAACTGTTAAAAATTATTTATTCACCGGGACATAGAAATATTTCAATAAATAAAAATTTTTTAATGTTTCTATATTTTTTTTAACAATTTTGGGTAGCACCTGACGAGTTTTATTAATAACTATTATTGCTCGAAGCGCTGAGATTGTTATATAAAAAGTTATTGCAAACTTTCGTATGACAGATCTAAAAATTTCTGGCCCGACGGAAAAGTGGTAAAAGTGAAATAAATCGATATCTTTTAAACAATAATAAATAGAGACAGGCGGTTTCCACGTTTTTACTTGTTTTATCAATAATTATTAATGCTCGAAGCCTCATTATCAGAACTGTTAAAAATTATTTATTCACCGGGACATAGAAATATTTCAATAAATAAAATTTTTTTTAATGTTTCTATATTTTTTTTAACAATTTTGTGTAGCACCTGACGAGTTTTATTAACAACTATTATTGCTCGAAGCGCTCAGATTGTTATATAAAAAGTTATCGCCACTTTTCGTATGACAGGTCTAAAAATTTCTGGCCCGACGTAAAATTTGCTAAAAGTGAAATAAATCTATATCTTTTCAACTATAATAAATAGAGACATGCGGTTTCCACGTTTTTACTTGTTTTATCAATAATTATTAATGCTCGAAGCCTCATTATCAGAACTGTTAAAAATTATTTATTCACCGAGACAGAAATATTTCAATAAATAAAATTTTTTTTAATGTTTCTATATTTTTTTTAACAATTTTGGGTAGCACCTGACGAGTTTTATTAACAACTATTATTGCTCGAAGCGCTGAGATTGTTATATAAAAAGTTATCGCCACTTTTCGTATGACAGGTCTAAAAATTTCTGGCCCGACGTAAAATTTGCTAAAAGTGAAATAAATCGATATCTTTTAAACTATAATAAATAGAGACATGCGGTTTCCACGTTTTTACTTGTTTTATCAATAATTATTTATTCTCCAAGCCTCATTATCAGAACTGTTAAAAATTATTTATTCACCGGGACATAGAAATATTTCAATAAATAAAAATTTTTTAATGTTTCTATATTTTTTTTAACAATTTTGGGTAGCACCTGACGAGTTTTATTAATAACTATTATTGCTCGAAGCGCTGAGATTGTTATATAAAAAGTTATTGCAAACTTTCGTATGACAGATCTAAAAATTTCTGGCCCGACGGAAAAGTGGTAAAAGTGAAATAAATCGATATCTTTTAAACAATAATAAATAGAGACATGCGGTTTCCACGTTTTTACTTGTTTTATCAATAATTATTAATGCTCGAAGCCTCATTATCAGAACTGTTAAAAATTATTTATTCACCGGGACAGAAATATTTCAATAAATAAAATTTTTTTTAATGTTTCTATATTTTTTTTAACAATTTTGGGTAGCACCTGACGAGTTTTATTAACAACTATTATTGCTCGAAGCGCTGAGATTGTTATATAAAAAGTTATCGCCACTTTTCGTATGACAGGTCTAAAAATTTCTGGCCCGACGTAAAATTTGCTAAAAGTGAAATAAATCGATATCTTTTAAACTATAATAAATAGAGACATGCGGTTTCCACGTTTTTACTTGTTTTATCAATAACTATTAATTCTCCAAGCCTCATTATCAGAACTGTTAAAAATTATTTATTCACCGGGACATAGAAATATTTCAATAAATAAAAATTTTTTAATGTTTCTATATTTTTTTTAACAATTTTGGGTAGCACCTGACGAGTTTTATTAATAACTATTATTGCTCGAAGCGCTGAGATTGTTATATAAAAAGTTATTGCAAACTTTCGTATGACAGATCTAAAAATTTCTGGCCCGACGGAAAAGTGGTAAAAGTGAAATAAATCGATATCTTTTAAACAATAATAAATAGAGACAGGCGGTTTCCACGTTTTTACTTGTTTTATCAATAATTATTAATGCTCGAAGCCTCATTATCAGAACTGTTAAAAATTATTTATTCACCGGGACATAGAAATATTTCAATAAATAAAATTTTTTTTAATGTTTCTATATTTTTATTAACAATTTTGGGTAGCACCTGACGAGTTTTATTAACAACTATTATTGCTCGAAGCGCTGAGATTGTTATATAAAAAGTTATCGCCACTTTTCGTATGACAGGTCTAAAAATTTCTGGCCCGACGTAAAATTTGCTAAAAGTGAAATAAATCGATATCTTTTAAACTATAATAAATAGAGACATGCGGTTTCCACGTTTTTACTTGTTTTATCAATAACTATTAATTCTCCAAGCCTCATTATCAGAACTGTTAAAAATTATTTATTCACCGGGACATAGAAATATTTCAATAAATAAAAATTTTTTAATGTTTCTATATTTTTTTTAACAATTTTGGGTAGCACCTGACGAGTTTTATTAATAACTATTATTGCTCGAAGCGCTGAGATTGTTATATAAAAAGTTATTGCAAACTTTCGTATGACAGATCTAAAAATTTCTGGCCCGACGGAAAAGTGGTAAAAGTGAAATAAATCGATATCTTTTAAACAATAATAAATAGAGACATGCGGTTTCCACGTTTTTACTTGTTTTATCAATAATTATTAATGCTCGAAGCCTCATTATCAGAACTGTTAAAAATTATTTATTCACCGGGACAGAAATATTTCAATAAATAAAATTTTTTTTAATGTTTCTATATTTTTTTTAACAATTTTGGGTAGCACCTGACGAGTTTTATTAACAACTATTATTGCTCGAAGCGCTTAGATTGTTATATAAAAAGTTATCGCCACTTTTCGTATGACAGGTCTAAAAATTTCTGGCCCGACGGAAAAGTGGTAAAAGTGAAATAAATCGATATCTTTTAAACAATAATAAATAGAGACAGGCGGTTTCCACGTTTTTACTTGTTTTATCAATAATTATTAATGCTCGAAGCCTCATTAGCAGAACTGTTAAAAATTATTTATTCACCGGGACATAGAAATATTTCAATAAATAAAATTTTTTTTAATGTTTCTATATTTTTTTTAACAATTTTGGGTAGCACCTGACGAGTTTTATTAACAACTATTATTGCTCGAAGCGCTGAGATTGTTATATAAAAAGTTATCGCCACTTTTCGTATGACAGGTCTAAAAATTTCTGGCCCGACGTAAAATTTGCTAAAAGTGAAATAAATCGATATCTTTTAAACTATAATAAATAGAGACATGCGGTTTCCACGTTTTTACTTGTTTTATCAATAATTATTTATTCTCCAAGCCTCATTATCAGAACTGTTAAAAATTATTTATTCACCGGGACATAGAAATATTTCAATAAATAAAAATTTTTTAATGTTTCTATATTTTTTTTAACAATTTTGGGTAGCACCTGACGAGTTTTATTAATAACTATTATTGCTCGAAGCGCTGAGATTGTTATATAAAAAGTTATCGCCACTTTTCGTATGACAGGTCTAAAAATTTCTGGCCCGACGGAAAAGTGGTAAAAGTGAAATAAATCGATATCTTTTAAACAATAATAAATAGAGACAGGCGGTTTCCACGTTTTTACTTGTTTTATCAATAATTATTAATGCTCGAAGCCTCATTAGCAGAACTGTTAAAAATTATTTATTCACCGGGACATAGAAATATTTCAATAAATAAAATTTTTTTTAATGTTTCTATATTTTTTTTAACAATTTTGGGTAGCACCTGACGAGTTTTATTAACAACTATTATTGCTCGAAGCGCTGAGATTGTTATATAAAAAGTTATCGCCACTTTTCGTATGACAGGTCTAAAAATTTCTGGCCCGACGTAAAATTTGCTAAAAGTGAAATAAATCGATATCTTTTAAACTATAATAAATAGAGACATGCGGTTTCCACGTTTTTACTTGTTTTATCAATAACTATTAATTCTCCAAGCCTCATTATCAGAACTGTTAAAAATTATTTATTCACCGGGACATAGAAATATTTCAATAAATAAAAATTTTTTAATGTTTCTATATTTTTTTTAACAATTTTGGGTAGCACCTGACGAGTTTTATTAATAACTATTATTGCTCGAAGCGCTGAGATTGTTATATAAAAAGTTATTGCAAACTTTCGTATGACAGATCTAAAAATTTCTGGCCCGACGGAAAAGTGGTAAAAGTGAAATAAATCGATATCTTTTAAACAATAATAAATAGAGACAGGCGGTTTCCACGTTTTTACTTGTTTTATCAATAATTATTAATGCTCGAAGCCTCATTATCAGAACTGTTAAAAATTATTTATTCACCGGGACATAGAAATATTTCAATAAATAAAATTTTTTTTAATGTTTCTATATTTTTTTTAACAATTTTGTGTAGCACCTGACGAGTTTTATTAACAACTATTATTGCTCGAAGCGCTCAGATTGTTATATAAAAAGTTATCGCCACTTTTCGTATGACAGGTCTAAAAATTTCTGGCCCGACGTAAAATTTGCTAAAAGTGAAATAAATCTATATCTTTTCAACTATAATAAATAGAGACATGCGGTTTCCACGTTTTTACTTGTTTTATCAATAATTATTAATGCTCGAAGCCTCATTATCAGAACTGTTAAAAATTATTTATTCACCGAGACAGAAATATTTCAATAAATAAAATTTTTTTTAATGTTTCTATATTTTTTTTAACAATTTTGGGTAGCACCTGACGAGTTTTATTAACAACTATTATTGCTCGAAGCGCTGAGATTGTTATATAAAAAGTTATCGCCACTTTTCGTATGACAGGTCTAAAAATTTCTGGCCCGACGTAAAATTTGCTAAAAGTGAAATAAATCGATATCTTTTAAACTATAATAAATAGAGACATGCGGTTTCCACGTTTTTACTTGTTTTATCAATAACTATTAATTCTCCAAGCCTCATTATCAGAACTGTTAAAAATTATTTATTCACCGGGACATAGAAATATTTCAATAAATAAAAATTTTTTAATGTTTCTATATTTTTTTTAACAATTTTGGGTAGCACCTGACGAGTTTTATTAATAACTATTATTGCTCGAAGCGCTGAGATTGTTATATAAAAAGTTATTGCAAACTTTCGTATGACAGATCTAAAAATTTCTGGCCCGACGGAAAAGTGGTAAAAGTGAAATAAATCGATATCTTTTAAACAATAATAAATAGAGACAGGCGGTTTCCACGTTTTTACTTGTTTTATCAATAATTATTAATGCTCGAAGCCTCATTATCAGAACTGTTAAAAATTATTTATTCACCGGGACATAGAAATATTTCAATAAATAAAATTTTTTTTAATGTTTCTATATTTTTTTTAACAATTTTGTGTAGCACCTGACGAGTTTTATTAACAACTATTATTGCTCGAAGCGCTCAGATTGTTATATAAAAAGTTATCGCCACTTTTCGTATGACAGGTCTAAAAATTTCTGGCCCGACGTAAAATTTGCTAAAAGTGAAATAAATCTATATCTTTTCAACTATAATAAATAGAGACATGCGGTTTCCACGTTTTTACTTGTTTTATCAATAATTATTAATGCTCGAAGCCTCATTATCAGAACTGTTAAAAATTATTTATTCACCGAGACAGAAATATTTCAATAAATAAAATTTTTTTTAATGTTTCTATATTTTTTTTAACAATTTTGGGTAGCACCTGACGAGTTTTATTAACAACTATTATTGCTCGAAGCGCTGAGATTGTTATATAAAAAGTTATCGCCACTTTTCGTATGACAGGTCTAAAAATTTCTGGCCCGACGTAAAATTTGCTAAAAGTGAAATAAATCGATATCTTTTAAACTATAATAAATAGAGACATGCGGTTTCCACGTTTTTACTTGTTTTATCAATAATTATTTATTCTCCAAGCCTCATTATCAGAACTGTTAAAAATTATTTATTCACCGGGACATAGAAATATTTCAATAAATAAAAATTTTTTAATGTTTCTATATTTTTTTTAACAATTTTGGGTAGCACCTGACGAGTTTTATTAATAACTATTATTGCTCGAAGCGCTGAGATTGTTATATAAAAAGTTATTGCAAACTTTCGTATGACAGATCTAAAAATTTCTGGCCCGACGGAAAAGTGGTAAAAGTGAAATAAATCGATATCTTTTAAACAATAATAAATAGAGACAGGCGGTTTCCACGTTTTTACTTGTTTTATCAATAATTATTAATGCTCGAAGCCTCATTATCAGAACTGTTAAAAATTATTTATTCACCGGGACATAGAAATATTTCAATAAATAAAATTTTTTTTAATGTTTCTATATTTTTTTTAACAATTTTGTGTAGCACCTGACGAGTTTTATTAACAACTATTATTGCTCGAAGCGCTCAGATTGTTATATAAAAAGTTATCGCCACTTTTCGTATGACAGGTCTAAAAATTTCTGGCCCGACGTAAAATTTGCTAAAAGTGAAATAAATCTATATCTTTTCAACTATAATAAATAGAGACATGCGGTTTCCACGTTTTTACTTGTTTTATCAATAATTATTAATGCTCGAAGCCTCATTATCAGAACTGTTAAAAATTATTTATTCACCGAGACAGAAATATTTCAATAAATAAAATTTTTTTTAATGTTTCTATATTTTTTTTAACAATTTTGGGTAGCACCTGACGAGTTTTATTAACAACTATTATTGCTCGAAGCGCTGAGATTGTTATATAAAAAGTTATCGCCACTTTTCGTATGACAGGTCTAAAAATTTCTGGCCCGACGTAAAATTTGCTAAAAGTGAAATAAATCGATATCTTTTAAACTATAATAAATAGAGACATGCGGTTTCCACGTTTTTACTTGTTTTATCAATAATTATTTATTCTCCAAGCCTCATTATCAGAACTGTTAAAAATTATTTATTCACCGGGACATAGAAATATTTCAATAAATAAAAATTTTTTAATGTTTCTATATTTTTTTTAACAATTTTGGGTAGCACCTGACGAGTTTTATTAATAACTATTATTGCTCGAAGCGCTGAGATTGTTATATAAAAAGTTATTGCAAACTTTCGTATGACAGATCTAAAAATTTCTGGCCCGACGGAAAAGTGGTAAAAGTGAAATAAATCGATATCTTTTAAACAATAATAAATAGAGACAGGCGGTTTCCACGTTTTTACTTGTTTTATCAATAATTATTAATGCTCGAAGCCTCATTATCAGAACTGTTAAAAATTATTTATTCACCGGGACATAGAAATATTTCAATAAATAAAATTTTTTTTAATGTTTCTATATTTTTATTAACAATTTTGGGTAGCACCTGACGAGTTTTATTAACAACTATTATTGCTCGAAGCGCTGAGATTGTTATATAAAAAGTTATCGCCACTTTTCGTATGACAGGTCTAAAAATTTCTGGCCCGACGTAAAATTTGCTAAAAGTGAAATAAATCGATATCTTTTAAACTATAATAAATAGAGACATGCGGTTTCCACGTTTTTACTTGTTTTATCAATAACTATTAATTCTCCAAGCCTCATTATCAGAACTGTTAAAAATTATTTATTCACCGGGACAGAAATATTTCAATAAATAAAAATTTTTTAATGTTTCTATATTTTTTTTAACAATTTTGGGTAGCACCTGACGAGTTTTATTAATAACTATTATTGCTCGAAGCGCTGAGATTGTTATATAAAAAGTTATTGCAAACTTTCGTATGACAGATCTAAAAATTTCTGGCCCGACGGAAAAGTGGTAAAAGTGAAATAAATCGATATCTTTTAAACAATAATAAATAGAGACAGGCGGTTTCCACGTTTTTACTTGTTTTATCAATAATTATTAATGCTCGAAGCCTCATTATCAGAACTGTTAAAAATTATTTATTCACCGGGACATAGAAATATTTCAATAAATAAAATTTTTTTTAATGTTTCTATATTTTTATTAACAATTTTGGGTAGCACCTGACGAGTTTTATTAACAACTATTATTGCTCGAAGCGCTGAGATTGTTATATAAAAAGTTATCGCCACTTTTCGTATGACAGGTCTAAAAATTTCTGGCCCGACGTAAAATTTGCTAAAAGTGAAATAAATCGATATCTTTTAAACTATAATAAATAGAGACATGCGGTTTCCACGTTTTTACTTGTTTTATCAATAACTATTAATTCTCCAAGCCTCATTATCAGAACTGTTAAAAATTATTTATTCACCGGGACAGAAATATTTCAATAAATAAAAATTTTTTAATGTTTCTATATTTTTTTTAACAATTTTGGGTAGCACCTGACGAGTTTTATTAATAACTATTATTGCTCGAAGCGCTGAGATTGTTATATAAAAAGTTATTGCAAACTTTCGTATGACAGATCTAAAAATTTCTGGCCCGACGGAAAAGTGGTAAAAGTGAAATAAATCGATATCTTTTAAACAATAATAAATAGAGACAGGCGGTTTCCACGTTTTTACTTGTTTTATCAATAATTATTAATGCTCGAAGCCTCATTATCAGAACTGTTAAAAATTATTTATTCACCGGGACATAGAAATATTTCAATAAATAAAATTTTTTTTAATGTTTCTATATTTTTATTAACAATTTTGGGTAGCACCTGACGAGTTTTATTAACAACTATTATTGCTCGAAGCGCTGAGATTGTTATATAAAAAGTTATCGCCACTTTTCGTATGACAGGTCTAAAAATTTCTGGCCCGACGTAAAATTTGCTAAAAGTGAAATAAATCGATATCTTTTAAACTATAATAAATAGAGACATGCGGTTTCCACGTTTTTACTTGTTTTATCAATAACTATTAATTCTCCAAGCCTCATTATCAGAACTGTTAAAAATTATTTATTCACCGGGACATAGAAATATTTCAATAAATAAAAATTTTTTAATGTTTCTATATTTTTTTTAACAATTTTGGGTAGCACCTGACGAGTTTTATTAATAACTATTATTGCTCGAAGCGCTGAGATTGTTATATAAAAAGTTATTGCAAACTTTCGTATGACAGATCTAAAAATTTCTGGCCCGACGGAAAAGTGGTAAAAGTGAAATAAATCGATATCTTTTAAACAATAATAAATAGAGACATGCGGTTTCCACGTTTTTACTTGTTTTATCAATAATTATTAATGCTCGAAGCCTCATTATCAGAACTGTTAAAAATTATTTATTCACCGGGACAGAAATATTTCAATAAATAAAATTTTTTTTAATGTTTCTATATTTTTTTTAACAATTTTGGGTAGCACCTGACGAGTTTTATTAACAACTATTATTGCTCGAAGCGCTGAGATTGTTATATAAAAAGTTATCGCCACTTTTCGTATGACAGGTCTAAAAATTTCTGGCCCGACGTAAAATTTGCTAAAAGTGAAATAAATCGATATCTTTTAAACTATAATAAATAGAGACATGCGGTTTCCACGTTTTTACTTGTTTTATCAATAACTATTAATTCTCCAAGCCTCATTATCAGAACTGTTAAAAATTATTTATTCACCGGGACATAGAAATATTTCAATAAATAAAAATTTTTTAATGTTTCTATATTTTTTTTAACAATTTTGGGTAGCACCTGACGAGTTTTATTAATAACTATTATTGCTCGAAGCGCTGAGATTGTTATATAAAAAGTTATTGCAAACTTTCGTATGACAGATCTAAAAATTTCTGGCCCGACGGAAAAGTGGTAAAAGTGAAATAAATCGATATCTTTTAAACAATAATAAATAGAGACAGGCGGTTTCCACGTTTTTACTTGTTTTATCAATAATTATTAATGCTCGAAGCCTCATTATCAGAACTGTTAAAAATTATTTATTCACCGGGACAGAAATATTTCAATAAATAAAAATTTTTTTAATGTTTCTATATTTTTTTAACAATTTTGGGTAGCACCTGACGAGTTTTATTAATAACTATTATTGCTCGAAGCGCTGAGATTGTTATATAAAAAGTTATCGCCACTTTTCGTATGACAGGTCTAAAAATTTCTGGCCCGACGTAAAATTTGCTAAAAGTGAAATAAATCGATATCTTTTAAACTATAATAAATAGAGACATGCGGTTTCCACGTTTTTACTTGTTTTATCAATAATTATTTATTCTCCAAGCCTCATTATCAGAACTGTTAAAAATTATTTATTCACCGGGACATAGAAATATTTCAATAAATAAAAATTTTTTAATGTTTCTATATTTTTTTTAACAATTTTGGGTAGCACCTGACGAGTTTTATTAATAACTATTATTGCTCGAAGCGCTGAGATTGTTATATAAAAAGTTATTGCAAACTTTCGTATGACAGATCTAAAAATTTCTGGCCCGACGGAAAAGTGGTAAAAGTGAAATAAATCGATATCTTTTAAACAATAATAAATAGAGACAGGCGGTTTCCACGTTTTTACTTGTTTTATCAATAATTATTAATGCTCGAAGCCTCATTATCAGAACTGTTAAAAATTATTTATTCACCGGGACATAGAAATATTTCAATAAATAAAATTTTTTTTAATGTTTCTATATTTTTATTAACAATTTTGGGTAGCACCTGACGAGTTTTATTAACAACTATTATTGCTCGAAGCGCTGAGATTGTTATATAAAAAGTTATCGCCACTTTTCGTATGACAGGTCTAAAAATTTCTGGCCCGACGTAAAATTTGCTAAAAGTGAAATAAATCGATATCTTTTAAACTATAATAAATAGAGACATGCGCTTTCCACGTTTTTACTTGTTTTATCAATAACTATTAATTCTCCAAGCCTCATTATCAGAACTGTTAAAAATTATTTATTCACCGGGACATAGAAATATTTCAATAAATAAAAATTTTTTAATGTTTCTATATTTTTTTTAACAATTTTGGGTAGCACCTGACGAGTTTTATTAATAACTATTATTGCTCGAAGCGCTGAGATTGTTATATAAAAAGTTATTGCAAACTTTCGTATGACAGATCTAAAAATTTCTGGCCCGACGGAAAAGTGGTAAAAGTGAAATAAATCGATATCTTTTAAACAATAATAAATAGAGACATGCGGTTTCCACGTTTTTACTTGTTTTATCAATAATTATTAATGCTCGAAGCCTCATTATCAGAACTGTTAAAAATTATTTATTCACCGGGACAGAAATATTTCAATAAATAAAATTTTTTTTAATGTTTCTATATTTTTTTTAACAATTTTGGGTAGCACCTGACGAGTTTTATTAACAACTATTATTGCTCGAAGCGCTGAGATTGTTATATAAAAAGTTATCGCCACTTTTCGTATGACAGGTCTAAAAATTTCTGGCCCGACGTAAAATTTGCTAAAAGTGAAATAAATCGATATCTTTTAAACTATAATAAATAGAGACATGCGGTTTCCACGTTTTTACTTGTTTTATCAATAACTATTAATTCTCCAAGCCTCATTATCAGAACTGTTAAAAATTATTTATTCACCGGGACATAGAAATATTTCAATAAATAAAAATTTTTTAATGTTTCTATATTTTTTTTAACAATTTTGGGTAGCACCTGACGAGTTTTATTAATAACTATTATTGCTCGAAGCGCTGAGATTGTTATATAAAAAGTTATTGCAAACTTTCGTATGACAGATCTAAAAATTTCTGGCCCGACGGAAAAGTGGTAAAAGTGAAATAAATCGATATCTTTTAAACAATAATAAATAGAGACAGGCGGTTTCCACGTTTTTACTTGTTTTATCAATAATTATTAATGCTCGAAGCCTCATTATCAGAACTGTTAAAAATTATTTATTCACCGGGACATAGAAATATTTCAATAAATAAAATTTTTTTTAATGTTTCTATATTTTTTTTAACAATTTTGTGTAGCACCTGACGAGTTTTATTAACAACTATTATTGCTCGAAGCGCTCAGATTGTTATATAAAAAGTTATCGCCACTTTTCGTATGACAGGTCTAAAAATTTCTGGCCCGACGTAAAATTTGCTAAAAGTGAAATAAATCTATATCTTTTCAACTATAATAAATAGAGACATGCGGTTTCCACGTTTTTACTTGTTTTATCAATAATTATTAATGCTCGAAGCCTCATTATCAGAACTGTTAAAAATTATTTATTCACCGAGACAGAAATATTTCAATAAATAAAATTTTTTTTAATGTTTCTATATTTTTTTTAACAATTTTGGGTAGCACCTGACGAGTTTTATTAACAACTATTATTGCTCGAAGCGCTGAGATTGTTATATAAAAAGTTATCGCCACTTTTCGTATGACAGGTCTAAAAATTTCTGGCCCGACGTAAAATTTGCTAAAAGTGAAATAAATCGATATCTTTTAAACTATAATAAATAGAGACATGCGGTTTCCACGTTTTTACTTGTTTTATCAATAATTATTTATTCTCCAAGCCTCATTATCAGAACTGTTAAAAATTATTTATTCACCGGGACATAGAAATATTTCAATAAATAAAAATTTTTTAATGTTTCTATATTTTTTTTAACAATTTTGGGTAGCACCTGACGAGTTTTATTAATAACTATTATTGCTCGAAGCGCTGAGATTGTTATATAAAAAGTTATTGCAAACTTTCGTATGACAGATCTAAAAATTTCTGGCCCGACGGAAAAGTGGTAAAAGTGAAATAAATCGATATCTTTTAAACAATAATAAATAGAGACATGCGGTTTCCACGTTTTTACTTGTTTTATCAATAATTATTAATGCTCGAAGCCTCATTATCAGAACTGTTAAAAATTATTTATTCACCGGGACAGAAATATTTCAATAAATAAAATTTTTTTTAATGTTTCTATATTTTTTTTAACAATTTTGGGTAGCACCTGACGAGTTTTATTAACAACTATTATTGCTCGAAGCGCTTAGATTGTTATATAAAAAGTTATCGCCACTTTTCGTATGACAGGTCTAAAAATTTCTGGCCCGACGGAAAAGTGGTAAAAGTGAAATAAATCGATATCTTTTAAACAATAATAAATAGAGACAGGCGGTTTCCACGTTTTTACTTGTTTTATCAATAATTATTAATGCTCGAAGCCTCATTAGCAGAACTGTTAAAAATTATTTATTCACCGGGACATAGAAATATTTCAATAAATAAAATTTTTTTTAATGTTTCTATATTTTTTTTAACAATTTTGGGTAGCACCTGACGAGTTTTATTAACAACTATTATTGCTCGAAGCGCTGAGATTGTTATATAAAAAGTTATCGCCACTTTTCGTATGACAGGTCTAAAAATTTCTGGCCCGACGTAAAATTTGCTAAAAGTGAAATAAATCGATATCTTTTAAACTATAATAAATAGAGACATGCGGTTTCCACGTTTTTACTTGTTTTATCAATAACTATTAATTCTCCAAGCCTCATTATCAGAACTGTTAAAAATTATTTATTCACCGGGACATAGAAATATTTCAATAAATAAAAATTTTTTAATGTTTCTATATTTTTTTTAACAATTTTGGGTAGCACCTGACGAGTTTTATTAATAACTATTATTGCTCGAAGCGCTGAGATTGTTATATAAAAAGTTATTGCAAACTTTCGTATGACAGATCTAAAAATTTCTGGCCCGACGGAAAAGTGGTAAAAGTGAAATAAATCGATATCTTTTAAACAATAATAAATAGAGACAGGCGGTTTCCACGTTTTTACTTGTTTTATCAATAATTATTAATGCTCGAAGCCTCATTATCAGAACTGTTAAAAATTATTTATTCACCGGGACATAGAAATATTTCAATAAATAAAATTTTTTTTAATGTTTCTATATTTTTTTTAACAATTTTGTGTAGCACCTGACGAGTTTTATTAACAACTATTATTGCTCGAAGCGCTCAGATTGTTATATAAAAAGTTATCGCCACTTTTCGTATGACAGGTCTAAAAATTTCTGGCCCGACGTAAAATTTGCTAAAAGTGAAATAAATCTATATCTTTTCAACTATAATAAATAGAGACATGCGGTTTCCACGTTTTTACTTGTTTTATCAATAATTATTAATGCTCGAAGCCTCATTATCAGAACTGTTAAAAATTATTTATTCACCGAGACAGAAATATTTCAATAAATAAAATTTTTTTTAATGTTTCTATATTTTTTTTAACAATTTTGGGTAGCACCTGACGAGTTTTATTAACAACTATTATTGCTCGAAGCGCTGAGATTGTTATATAAAAAGTTATCGCCACTTTTCGTATGACAGGTCTAAAAATTTCTGGCCCGACGTAAAATTTGCTAAAAGTGAAATAAATCGATATCTTTTAAACTATAATAAATAGAGACATGCGGTTTCCACGTTTTTACTTGTTTTATCAATAATTATTTATTCTCCAAGCCTCATTATCAGAACTGTTAAAAATTATTTATTCACCGGGACATAGAAATATTTCAATAAATAAAAATTTTTTAATGTTTCTATATTTTTTTTAACAATTTTGGGTAGCACCTGACGAGTTTTATTAATAACTATTATTGCTCGAAGCGCTGAGATTGTTATATAAAAAGTTATTGCAAACTTTCGTATGACAGACCTAAAAATTTCTGGCCCGACGGAAAAGTGGTAAAAGTGAAATAAATCGATATCTTTTAAACAATAATAAATAGAGACATGCGGTTTCCACGTTTTTACTTGTTTTATCAATAATTATTAATGCTCGAAGCCTCATTATCAGAACTGTTAAAAATTATTTATTCACCGGGACAGAAATATTTCAATAAATAAAATTTTTTTTAATGTTTCTATATTTTTTTTAACAATTTTGGGTAGCACCTGACGAGTTTTATTAACAACTATTATTGCTCGAAGCGCTGAGATTGTTATATAAAAAGTTATCGCCACTTTTCGTATGACAGGTCTAAAAATTTCTGGCCCGACGTAAAATTTGCTAAAAGTGAAATAAATCGATATCTTTTAAACTATAATAAATAGAGACATGCGGTTTCCACGTTTTTACTTGTTTTATCAATAACTATTAATTCTCCAAGCCTCATTATCAGAACTGTTAAAAATTATTTATTCACCGGGACATAGAAATATTTCAATAAATAAAAATTTTTTAATGTTTCTATATTTTTTTTAACAATTTTGGGTAGCACCTGACGAGTTTTATTAATAACTATTATTGCTCGAAGCGCTGAGATTGTTATATAAAAAGTTATTGCAAACTTTCGTATGACAGATCTAAAAATTTCTGGCCCGACGGAAAAGTGGTAAAAGTGAAATAAATCGATATCTTTTAAACAATAATAAATAGAGACATGCGGTTTCCACGTTTTTACTTGTTTTATCAATAATTATTAATGCTCGAAGCCTCATTATCAGAACTGTTAAAAATTATTTATTCACCGGGACAGAAATATTTCAATAAATAAAATTTTTTTTAATGTTTCTATATTTTTTTTAACAATTTTGGGTAGCACCTGACGAGTTTTATTAACAACTATTATTGCTCGAAGCGCTGAGATTGTTATATAAAAAGTTATCGCCACTTTTCGTATGACAGGTCTAAAAATTTCTGGCCCGACGTAAAATTTGCTAAAAGTGAAATAAATCGATATCTTTTAAACTATAATAAATAGAGACATGCGGTTTCCACGTTTTTACTTGTTTTATCAATAACTATTAATTCTCCAAGCCTCATTATCAGAACTGTTAAAAATTATTTATTCACCGGGACATAGAAATATTTCAATAAATAAAAATTTTTTAATGTTTCTATATTTTTTTTAACAATTTTGGGTAGCACCTGACGAGTTTTATTAATAACTATTATTGCTCGAAGCGCTGAGATTGTTATATAAAAAGTTATTGCAAACTTTCGTATGACAGATCTAAAAATTTCTGGCCCGACGGAAAAGTGGTAAAAGTGAAATAAATCGATATCTTTTAAACAATAATAAATAGAGACAGGCGGTTTCCACGTTTTTACTTGTTTTATCAATAATTATTAATGCTCGAAGCCTCATTATCAGAACTGTTAAAAATTATTTATTCACCGGGACATAGAAATATTTCAATAAATAAAATTTTTTTTAATGTTTCTATATTTTTTTTAACAATTTTGTGTAGCACCTGACGAGTTTTATTAACAACTATTATTGCTCGAAGCGCTCAGATTGTTATATAAAAAGTTATCGCCACTTTTCGTATGACAGGTCTAAAAATTTCTGGCCCGACGTAAAATTTGCTAAAAGTGAAATAAATCTATATCTTTTCAACTATAATAAATAGAGACATGCGGTTTCCACGTTTTTACTTGTTTTATCAATAATTATTAATGCTCGAAGCCTCATTATCAGAACTGTTAAAAATTATTTATTCACCGAGACAGAAATATTTCAATAAATAAAATTTTTTTTAATGTTTCTATATTTTTTTTAACAATTTTGGGTAGCACCTGACGAGTTTTATTAACAACTATTATTGCTCGAAGCGCTGAGATTGTTATATAAAAAGTTATCGCCACTTTTCGTATGACAGGTCTAAAAATTTCTGGCCCGACGTAAAATTTGCTAAAAGTGAAATAAATCGATATCTTTTAAACTATAATAAATAGAGACATGCGGTTTCCACGTTTTTACTTGTTTTATCAATAATTATTTATTCTCCAAGCCTCATTATCAGAACTGTTAAAAATTATTTATTCACCGGGACATAGAAATATTTCAATAAATAAAAATTTTTTAATGTTTCTATATTTTTTTTAACAATTTTGGGTAGCACCTGACGAGTTTTATTAATAACTATTATTGCTCGAAGCGCTGAGATTGTTATATAAAAAGTTATCGCCACTTTTCGTATGACAGGTCTAAAAATTTCTGGCCCGACGGAAAAGTGGTAAAAGTGAAATAAATCGATATCTTTTAAACAATAATAAATAGAGACAGGCGGTTTCCACGTTTTTACTTGTTTTATCAATAATTATTAATGCTCGAAGCCTCATTAGCAGAACTGTTAAAAATTATTTATTCACCGGGACATAGAAATATTTCAATAAATAAAATTTTTTTTAATGTTTCTATATTTTTTTTAACAATTTTGGGTAGCACCTGACGAGTTTTATTAACAACTATTATTGCTCGAAGCGCTGAGATTGTTATATAAAAAGTTATCGCCACTTTTCGTATGACAGGTCTAAAAATTTCTGGCCCGACGTAAAATTTGCTAAAAGTGAAATAAATCGATATCTTTTAAACTATAATAAATAGAGACATGCGGTTTCCACGTTTTTACTTGTTTTATCAATAACTATTAATTCTCCAAGCCTCATTATCAGAACTGTTAAAAATTATTTATTCACCGGGACATAGAAATATTTCAATAAATAAAAATTTTTTAATGTTTCTATATTTTTTTTAACAATTTTGGGTAGCACCTGACGAGTTTTATTAATAACTATTATTGCTCGAAGCGCTGAGATTGTTATATAAAAAGTTATTGCAAACTTTCGTATGACAGATCTAAAAATTTCTGGCCCGACGGAAAAGTGGTAAAAGTGAAATAAATCGATATCTTTTAAACAATAATAAATAGAGACAGGCGGTTTCCACGTTTTTACTTGTTTTATCAATAATTATTAATGCTCGAAGCCTCATTATCAGAACTGTTAAAAATTATTTATTCACCGGGACATAGAAATATTTCAATAAATAAAATTTTTTTTAATGTTTCTATATTTTTTTTAACAATTTTGTGTAGCACCTGACGAGTTTTATTAACAACTATTATTGCTCGAAGCGCTCAGATTGTTATATAAAAAGTTATCGCCACTTTTCGTATGACAGGTCTAAAAATTTCTGGCCCGACGTAAAATTTGCTAAAAGTGAAATAAATCTATATCTTTTCAACTATAATAAATAGAGACATGCGGTTTCCACGTTTTTACTTGTTTTATCAATAATTATTAATGCTCGAAGCCTCATTATCAGAACTGTTAAAAATTATTTATTCACCGAGACAGAAATATTTCAATAAATAAAATTTTTTTTAATGTTTCTATATTTTTTTTAACAATTTTGGGTAGCACCTGACGAGTTTTATTAACAACTATTATTGCTCGAAGCGCTGAGATTGTTATATAAAAAGTTATCGCCACTTTTCGTATGACAGGTCTAAAAATTTCTGGCCCGACGTAAAATTTGCTAAAAGTGAAATAAATCGATATCTTTTAAACTATAATAAATAGAGACATGCGGTTTCCACGTTTTTACTTGTTTTATCAATAACTATTAATTCTCCAAGCCTCATTATCAGAACTGTTAAAAATTATTTATTCACCGGGACATAGAAATATTTCAATAAATAAAAATTTTTTAATGTTTCTATATTTTTTTTAACAATTTTGGGTAGCACCTGACGAGTTTTATTAATAACTATTATTGCTCGAAGCGCTGAGATTGTTATATAAAAAGTTATTGCAAACTTTCGTATGACAGATCTAAAAATTTCTGGCCCGACGGAAAAGTGGTAAAAGTGAAATAAATCGATATCTTTTAAACAATAATAAATAGAGACAGGCGGTTTCCACGTTTTTACTTGTTTTATCAATAATTATTAATGCTCGAAGCCTCATTATCAGAACTGTTAAAAATTATTTATTCACCGGGACATAGAAATATTTCAATAAATAAAATTTTTTTTAATGTTTCTATATTTTTTTTAACAATTTTGTGTAGCACCTGACGAGTTTTATTAACAACTATTATTGCTCGAAGCGCTCAGATTGTTATATAAAAAGTTATCGCCACTTTTCGTATGACAGGTCTAAAAATTTCTGGCCCGACGTAAAATTTGCTAAAAGTGAAATAAATCTATATCTTTTCAACTATAATAAATAGAGACATGCGGTTTCCACGTTTTTACTTGTTTTATCAATAATTATTAATGCTCGAAGCCTCATTATCAGAACTGTTAAAAATTATTTATTCACCGAGACAGAAATATTTCAATAAATAAAATTTTTTTTAATGTTTCTATATTTTTTTTAACAATTTTGGGTAGCACCTGACGAGTTTTATTAACAACTATTATTGCTCGAAGCGCTGAGATTGTTATATAAAAAGTTATCGCCACTTTTCGTATGACAGGTCTAAAAATTTCTGGCCCGACGTAAAATTTGCTAAAAGTGAAATAAATCGATATCTTTTAAACTATAATAAATAGAGACATGCGGTTTCCACGTTTTTACTTGTTTTATCAATAATTATTTATTCTCCAAGCCTCATTATCAGAACTGTTAAAAATTATTTATTCACCGGGACATAGAAATATTTCAATAAATAAAAATTTTTTAATGTTTCTATATTTTTTTTAACAATTTTGGGTAGCACCTGACGAGTTTTATTAATAACTATTATTGCTCGAAGCGCTGAGATTGTTATATAAAAAGTTATTGCAAACTTTCGTATGACAGATCTAAAAATTTCTGGCCCGACGGAAAAGTGGTAAAAGTGAAATAAATCGATATCTTTTAAACAATAATAAATAGAGACAGGCGGTTTCCACGTTTTTACTTGTTTTATCAATAATTATTAATGCTCGAAGCCTCATTATCAGAACTGTTAAAAATTATTTATTCACCGGGACATAGAAATATTTCAATAAATAAAATTTTTTTTAATGTTTCTATATTTTTATTAACAATTTTGGGTAGCACCTGACGAGTTTTATTAACAACTATTATTGCTCGAAGCGCTGAGATTGTTATATAAAAAGTTATCGCCACTTTTCGTATGACAGGTCTAAAAATTTCTGGCCCGACGTAAAATTTGCTAAAAGTGAAATAAATCGATATCTTTTAAACTATAATAAATAGAGACATGCGGTTTCCACGTTTTTACTTGTTTTATCAATAATTATTTATTCTCCAAGCCTCATTATCAGAACTGTTAAAAATTATTTATTCACCGGGACATAGAAATATTTCAATAAATAAAAATTTTTTAATGTTTCTATATTTTTTTTAACAATTTTGGGTAGCACCTGACGAGTTTTATTAATAACTATTATTGCTCGAAGCGCTGAGATTGTTATATAAAAAGTTATTGCAAACTTTCGTATGACAGATCTAAAAATTTCTGGCCCGACGGAAAAGTGGTAAAAGTGAAATAAATCGATATCTTTTAAACAATAATAAATAGAGACAGGCGGTTTCCACGTTTTTACTTGTTTTATCAATAATTATTAATGCTCGAAGCCTCATTATCAGAACTGTTAAAAATTATTTATTCACCGGGACATAGAAATATTTCAATAAATAAAATTTTTTTTAATGTTTCTATATTTTTATTAACAATTTTGGGTAGCACCTGACGAGTTTTATTAACAACTATTATTGCTCGAAGCGCTGAGATTGTTATATAAAAAGTTATCGCCACTTTTCGTATGACAGGTCTAAAAATTTCTGGCCCGACGTAAAATTTGCTAAAAGTGAAATAAATCGATATCTTTTAAACTATAATAAATAGAGACATGCGGTTTCCACGTTTTTACTTGTTTTATCAATAACTATTAATTCTCCAAGCCTCATTATCAGAACTGTTAAAAATTATTTATTCACCGGGACAGAAATATTTCAATAAATAAAAATTTTTTAATGTTTCTATATTTTTTTTAACAATTTTGGGTAGCACCTGACGAGTTTTATTAATAACTATTATTGCTCGAAGCGCTGAGATTGTTATATAAAAAGTTATTGCAAACTTTCGTATGACAGATCTAAAAATTTCTGGCCCGACGGAAAAGTGGTAAAAGTGAAATAAATCGATATCTTTTAAACAATAATAAATAGAGACAGGCGGTTTCCACGTTTTTACTTGTTTTATCAATAATTATTAATGCTCGAAGCCTCATTATCAGAACTGTTAAAAATTATTTATTCACCGGGACATAGAAATATTTCAATAAATAAAATTTTTTTTAATGTTTCTATATTTTTTTTAACAATTTTGTGTAGCACCTGACGAGTTTTATTAACAACTATTATTGCTCGAAGCGCTCAGATTGTTATATAAAAAGTTATCGCCACTTTTCGTATGACAGGTCTAAAAATTTCTGGCCCGACGTAAAATTTGCTAAAAGTGAAATAAATCTATATCTTTTCAACTATAATAAATAGAGACATGCGGTTTCCACGTTTTTACTTGTTTTATCAATAATTATTAATGCTCGAAGCCTCATTATCAGAACTGTTAAAAATTATTTATTCACCGAGACAGAAATATTTCAATAAATAAAATTTTTTTTAATGTTTCTATATTTTTTTTAACAATTTTGGGTAGCACCTGACGAGTTTTATTAACAACTATTATTGCTCGAAGCGCTGAGATTGTTATATAAAAAGTTATCGCCACTTTTCGTATGACAGGTCTAAAAATTTCTGGCCCGACGTAAAATTTGCTAAAAGTGAAATAAATCGATATCTTTTAAACTATAATAAATAGAGACATGCGGTTTCCACGTTTTTACTTGTTTTATCAATAATTATTTATTCTCCAAGCCTCATTATCAGAACTGTTAAAAATTATTTATTCACCGGGACATAGAAATATTTCAATAAATAAAAATTTTTTAATGTTTCTATATTTTTTTTAACAATTTTGGGTAGCACCTGACGAGTTTTATTAATAACTATTATTGCTCGAAGCGCTGAGATTGTTATATAAAAAGTTATTGCAAACTTTCGTATGACAGATCTAAAAATTTCTGGCCCGACGGAAAAGTGGTAAAAGTGAAATAAATCGATATCTTTTAAACAATAATAAATAGAGACAGGCGGTTTCCACGTTTTTACTTGTTTTATCAATAATTATTAATGCTCGAAGCCTCATTATCAGAACTGTTAAAAATTATTTATTCACCGGGACATAGAAATATTTCAATAAATAAAATTTTTTTTAATGTTTCTATATTTTTATTAACAATTTTGGGTAGCACCTGACGAGTTTTATTAACAACTATTATTGCTCGAAGCGCTGAGATTGTTATATAAAAAGTTATCGCCACTTTTCGTATGACAGGTCTAAAAATTTCTGGCCCGACGTAAAATTTGCTAAAAGTGAAATAAATCGATATCTTTTAAACTATAATAAATAGAGACATGCGGTTTCCACGTTTTTACTTGTTTTATCAATAACTATTAATTCTCCAAGCCTCATTATCAGAACTGTTAAAAATTATTTATTCACCGGGACAGAAATATTTCAATAAATAAAAATTTTTTAATGTTTCTATATTTTTTTTAACAATTTTGGGTAGCACCTGACGAGTTTTATTAATAACTATTATTGCTCGAAGCGCTGAGATTGTTATATAAAAAGTTATTGCAAACTTTCGTATGACAGATCTAAAAATTTCTGGCCCGACGGAAAAGTGGTAAAAGTGAAATAAATCGATATCTTTTAAACAATAATAAATAGAGACAGGCGGTTTCCACGTTTTTACTTGTTTTATCAATAATTATTAATGCTCGAAGCCTCATTATCAGAACTGTTAAAAATTATTTATTCACCGGGACATAGAAATATTTCAATAAATAAAATTTTTTTTAATGTTTCTATATTTTTATTAACAATTTTGGGTAGCACCTGACGAGTTTTATTAACAACTATTATTGCTCGAAGCGCTGAGATTGTTATATAAAAAGTTATCGCCACTTTTCGTATGACAGGTCTAAAAATTTCTGGCCCGACGTAAAATTTGCTAAAAGTGAAATAAATCGATATCTTTTAAACTATAATAAATAGAGACATGCGGTTTCCACGTTTTTACTTGTTTTATCAATAATTATTTATTCTCCAAGCCTCATTATCAGAACTGTTAAAAATTATTTATTCACCGGGACATAGAAATATTTCAATAAATAAAAATTTTTTAATGTTTCTATATTTTTTTTAACAATTTTGGGTAGCACCTGACGAGTTTTATTAATAACTATTATTGCTCGAAGCGCTGAGATTGTTATATAAAAAGTTATTGCAAACTTTCGTATGACAGATCTAAAAATTTCTGGCCCGACGGAAAAGTGGTAAAAGTGAAATAAATCGATATCTTTTAAACAATAATAAATAGAGACAGGCGGTTTCCACGTTTTTACTTGTTTTATCAATAATTATTAATGCTCGAAGCCTCATTATCAGAACTGTTAAAAATTATTTATTCACCGGGACATAGAAATATTTCAATAAATAAAATTTTTTTTAATGTTTCTATATTTTTATTAACAATTTTGGGTAGCACCTGACGAGTTTTATTAACAACTATTATTGCTCGAAGCGCTGAGATTGTTATATAAAAAGTTATCGCCACTTTTCGTATGACAGGTCTAAAAATTTCTGGCCCGACGTAAAATTTGCTAAAAGTGAAATAAATCGATATCTTTTAAACTATAATAAATAGAGACATGCGGTTTCCACGTTTTTACTTGTTTTATCAATAACTATTAATTCTCCAAGCCTCATTATCAGAACTGTTAAAAATTATTTATTCACCGGGACAGAAATATTTCAATAAATAAAAATTTTTTAATGTTTCTATATTTTTTTTAACAATTTTGGGTAGCACCTGACGAGTTTTATTAATAACTATTATTGCTCGAAGCGCTGAGATTGTTATATAAAAAGTTATTGCAAACTTTCGTATGACAGATCTAAAAATTTCTGGCCCGACGGAAAAGTGGTAAAAGTGAAATAAATCGATATCTTTTAAACAATAATAAATAGAGACAGGCGGTTTCCACGTTTTTACTTGTTTTATCAATAATTATTAATGCTCGAAGCCTCATTATCAGAACTGTTAAAAATTATTTATTCACCGGGACATAGAAATATTTCAATAAATAAAATTTTTTTTAATGTTTCTATATTTTTATTAACAATTTTGGGTAGCACCTGACGAGTTTTATTAACAACTATTATTGCTCGAAGCGCTGAGATTGTTATATAAAAAGTTATCGCCACTTTTCGTATGACAGGTCTAAAAATTTCTGGCCCGACGTAAAATTTGCTAAAAGTGAAATAAATCGATATCTTTTAAACTATAATAAATAGAGACATGCGGTTTCCACGTTTTTACTTGTTTTATCAATAACTATTAATTCTCCAAGCCTCATTATCAGAACTGTTAAAAATTATTTATTCACCGGGACAGAAATATTTCAATAAATAAAAATTTTTTAATGTTTCTATATTTTTTTTAACAATTTTGGGTAGCACCTGACGAGTTTTATTAATAACTATTATTGCTCGAAGCGCTGAGATTGTTATATAAAAAGTTATTGCAAACTTTCGTATGACAGATCTAAAAATTTCTGGCCCGACGGAAAAGTGGTAAAAGTGAAATAAATCGATATCTTTTAAACAATAATAAATAGAGACAGGCGGTTTCCACGTTTTTACTTGTTTTATCAATAATTATTAATGCTCGAAGCCTCATTATCAGAACTGTTAAAAATTATTTATTCACCGGGACATAGAAATATTTCAATAAATAAAATTTTTTTTAATGTTTCTATATTTTTATTAACAATTTTGGGTAGCACCTGACGAGTTTTATTAACAACTATTATTGCTCGAAGCGCTGAGATTGTTATATAAAAAGTTATCGCCACTTTTCGTATGACAGGTCTAAAAATTTCTGGCCCGACGTAAAATTTGCTAAAAGTGAAATAAATCGATATCTTTTAAACTATAATAAATAGAGACATGCGGTTTCCACGTTTTTACTTGTTTTATCAATAACTATTAATTCTCCAAGCCTCATTATCAGAACTGTTAAAAATTATTTATTCACCGGGACATAGAAATATTTCAATAAATAAAAATTTTTTAATGTTTCTATATTTTTTTTAACAATTTTGGGTAGCACCTGACGAGTTTTATTAATAACTATTATTGCTCGAAGCGCTGAGATTGTTATATAAAAAGTTATTGCAAACTTTCGTATGACAGATCTAAAAATTTCTGGCCCGACGGAAAAGTGGTAAAAGTGAAATAAATCGATATCTTTTAAACAATAATAAATAGAGACATGCGGTTTCCACGTTTTTACTTGTTTTATCAATAATTATTAATGCTCGAAGCCTCATTATCAGAACTGTTAAAAATTATTTATTCACCGGGACAGAAATATTTCAATAAATAAAATTTTTTTTAATGTTTCTATATTTTTTTTAACAATTTTGGGTAGCACCTGACGAGTTTTATTAACAACTATTATTGCTCGAAGCGCTTAGATTGTTATATAAAATGTTATCGCCACTTTTCGTATGACAGGTCTAAAAATTTCTGGCCCGACGTAAAATTTGCTAAAAGTGAAATAAATCGATATCTTTTAAACTATAATAAATAGAGACATGCGGTTTCCACGTTTTTACTTGTTTTATCAATAACTATTAATTCTCCAAGCCTCATTATCAGAACTGTTAAAAATTATTTATTCACCGGGACAGAAATATTTCAATAAATAAAAATTTTTTAATGTTTCTATATTTTTTTTAACAATTTTGGGTAGCACCTGACGAGTTTTATTAATAACTATTATTGCTCGAAGCGCTGAGATTGTTATATAAAAAGTTATTGCAAACTTTCGTATGACAGATCTAAAAATTTCTGGCCCGACGGAAAAGTGGTAAAAGTGAAATAAATCGATATCTTTTAAACAATAATAAATAGAGACAGGCGGTTTCCACGTTTTTACTTGTTTTATCAATAATTATTAATGCTCGAAGCCTCATTATCAGAACTGTTAAAAATTATTTATTCACCGGGACATAGAAATATTTCAATAAATAAAATTTTTTTTAATGTTTCTATATTTTTATTAACAATTTTGGGTAGCACCTGACGAGTTTTATTAACAACTATTATTGCTCGAAGCGCTGAGATTGTTATATAAAAAGTTATCGCCACTTTTCGTATGACAGGTCTAAAAATTTCTGGCCCGACGTAAAATTTGCTAAAAGTGAAATAAATCGATATCTTTTAAACTATAATAAATAGAGACATGCGGTTTCCACGTTTTTACTTGTTTTATCAATAACTATTAATTCTCCAAGCCTCATTATCAGAACTGTTAAAAATTATTTATTCACCGGGACAGAAATATTTCAATAAATAAAAATTTTTTAATGTTTCTATATTTTTTTTAACAATTTTGGGTAGCACCTGACGAGTTTTATTAATAACTATTATTGCTCGAAGCGCTGAGATTGTTATATAAAAAGTTATTGCAAACTTTCGTATGACAGATCTAAAAATTTCTGGCCCGACGGAAAAGTGGTAAAAGTGAAATAAATCGATATCTTTTAAACAATAATAAATAGAGACAGGCGGTTTCCACGTTTTTACTTGTTTTATCAATAATTATTAATGCTCGAAGCCTCATTATCAGAACTGTTAAAAATTATTTATTCACCGGGACATAGAAATATTTCAATAAATAAAATTTTTTTTAATGTTTCTATATTTTTATTAACAATTTTGGGTAGCACCTGACGAGTTTTATTAACAACTATTATTGCTCGAAGCGCTGAGATTGTTATATAAAAAGTTATCGCCACTTTTCGTATGACAGGTCTAAAAATTTCTGGCCCGACGTAAAATTTGCTAAAAGTGAAATAAATCGATATCTTTTAAACTATAATAAATAGAGACATGCGGTTTCCACGTTTTTACTTGTTTTATCAATAACTATTAATTCTCCAAGCCTCATTATCAGAACTGTTAAAAATTATTTATTCACCGGGACAGAAATATTTCAATAAATAAAAATTTTTTAATGTTTCTATATTTTTTTTAACAATTTTGGGTAGCACCTGACGAGTTTTATTAATAACTATTATTGCTCGAAGCGCTGAGATTGTTATATAAAAAGTTATTGCAAACTTTCGTATGACAGATCTAAAAATTTCTGGCCCGACGGAAAAGTGGTAAAAGTGAAATAAATCGATATCTTTTAAACAATAATAAATAGAGACAGGCGGTTTCCACGTTTTTACTTGTTTTATCAATAATTATTAATGCTCGAAGCCTCATTATCAGAACTGTTAAAAATTATTTATTCACCGGGACATAGAAATATTTCAATAAATAAAATTTTTTTTAATGTTTCTATATTTTTATTAACAATTTTGGGTAGCACCTGACGAGTTTTATTAACAACTATTATTGCTCGAAGCGCTGAGATTGTTATATAAAAAGTTATCGCCACTTTTCGTATGACAGGTCTAAAAATTTCTGGCCCGACGTAAAATTTGCTAAAAGTGAAATAAATCGATATCTTTTAAACTATAATAAATAGAGACATGCGGTTTCCACGTTTTTACTTGTTTTATCAATAACTATTAATTCTCCAAGCCTCATTATCAGAACTGTTAAAAATTATTTATTCACCGGGACATAGAAATATTTCAATAAATAAAAATTTTTTAATGTTTCTATATTTTTTTTAACAATTTTGGGTAGCACCTGACGAGTTTTATTAATAACTATTATTGCTCGAAGCGCTGAGATTGTTATATAAAAAGTTATTGCAAACTTTCGTATGACAGATCTAAAAATTTCTGGCCCGACGGAAAAGTGGTAAAAGTGAAATAAATCGATATCTTTTAAACAATAATAAATAGAGACATGCGGTTTCCACGTTTTTACTTGTTTTATCAATAATTATTAATGCTCGAAGCCTCATTATCAGAACTGTTAAAAATTATTTATTCACCGGGACAGAAATATTTCAATAAATAAAATTTTTTTTAATGTTTCTATATTTTTTTTAACAATTTTGGGTAGCACCTGACGAGTTTTATTAACAACTATTATTGCTCGAAGCGCTTAGATTGTTATATAAAATGTTATCGCCACTTTTCGTATGACAGGTCTAAAAATTTCTGGCCCGACGGAAAAGTGGTAAAAGTGAAATAAATCGATATCTTTTAAACAATAATAAATAGAGACAGGCGGTTTCCACGTTTTTACTTGTTTTATCAATAATTATTAATGCTCGAAGCCTCATTAGCAGAACTGTTAAAAATTATTTATTCACCGGGACATAGAAATATTTCAATAAATAAAATTTTTTTTAATGTTTCTATATTTTTTTTAACAATTTTGGGTAGCACCTGACGAGTTTTATTAACAACTATTATTGCTCGAAGCGCTGAGATTGTTATATAAAAAGTTATCGCCACTTTTCGTATGACAGGTCTAAAAATTTCTGGCCCGACGTAAAATTTGCTAAAAGTGAAATAAATCGATATCTTTTAAACTATAATAAATAGAGACATGCGGTTTCCACGTTTTTACTTGTTTTATCAATAACT